>NC_072801.1:20592142-21842857 GCF_028583425.1 Eublepharis macularius
AGTTGTGATGAACTAAGTAGAACTGTGTTCAGGGGCGGTATAATTCCGATTTCTTTCATGCTCTGCTGGTAGGTCTTTCTTGGGGGCATTTGGTGGGCTGCTGTAGGGAAAACAAAATGCTGGACTAGATGGACCTTTGAATTTGACCTTACAGGGTTCTTCTGAGAACCTGCATCTCACCCTTCTGGCACGGTGATGCTTCTGAGAAATCTTCTCACCTATGTGTAGGAACCCTGCTTGACTACACTCTGTCCTTCCCCAGCACAGGATAGGGAAAAAACTCACAAGGACCAAAGAGCAGACCTAGGTAGCAACCCCCAGTCACTACAAAATCCAAACCCATTATTGGGAGAGCCTAGTTCTGCTGATTTGCCAGAAGCGCCATGAACTCTATGAATGTTGTATTCCTCCAGTAAGTCAATCTAAACATTTCATTCATTAGGCAGTGGCACAAGATCAGTTTGAAGGGAGATGCCAGCCGTTGGGGTAAGGGCATTATTTATTTGTTTGTGTGTTTGTTTATAGTCCACCTTTCTCACTGAGAACCAAAGCAGATTACATAGCGCAAGTGAAAACAATATAATCAAACAGCTAGGACATTCACAGCAAAAATACAATATGATCAACAATTGGGACATTCCGTGAAAACCAATACAATAGGGTATGGTCGCTGCAAATTTGAAAACTAGCAGAAATCAAATACATAGATGAAACCTTTCTGAATTAAAAGTGTAAGTTATTAACATGACATCTTTAGCAACATCTTATTACCCAGGAATATTATCTATCTCAACAGATAGTACTCAATAGCCTAGTCTACAGTCCCTGTCCTTATCTCTTTGAACTATTTCTTATGACATAGCCCTATAATCTGAGTCGAAAGCCTTCCTAAATAACTCCATCTTGCATAGTTTATGGAAAGCCATGAGAGTAGGAGCTTTCCCAAGGTCTTCAAGCAAGCTGTTCCACAAGGTGGGGGCCGCCACAAAGAGAATGTATGTATGGGCCGTTGTTGATTTTGCCCAACTACAGGGTGGTATCTGCAGAAGGCCCTGTTCAGATGAGCAAAGTTGCCACAAACCCATGTCCAACTCAGGCTTAGGCTGACCTTCCCCTACCCTGAGGTAAAACTTCTCCTCATTAAGCCTATGAAGCTGTATACTGGGCTGGGAAGCCTCTGGCAGCGTGGTTGATGCTAAGCTTCAACTTTCCTTCTTGTCCCACCCTGAAGAAATATTAAAACTGGTTACCCCGCCAAGTCTTAGTAGGGGACAGATCAGGGGTTTGCACTTCCCTTTAGCAGAAACTGGCACACAAGGCTTGAGGAGGTTCAAAACGTAACTGAAGGTTTATTTACAGAATGTTAAAATCAAAACATAGGGGGAGAGGCGGTTTCGCCGATTTGAGGGACCTAGACCATGACGGGCTTTGAATGTAATAGTCATGCCCTTGAATCGATTCTGGTAACTGCTGGGCTGCCAAAGGAGCCAGCTCCAACATGGAGCATTTGGCATGGATGTTGAAGTCATCCAGAACTATCTCAGTGTCTCCAGCACCAGTTTGGAGAGAACCTCTGCCGACTCTGAAAGTGTGCTTACTGGGGAGCCAGATGGCCAATACACTAGCAGGAAATCCAGTATTTCCTTAGATCCTGATGGAAGGAGTATACAGTCAGTGCTCACTATAGTTCGTAGCAGGAGTCCACAGGAGCGGAAAGTCTCATGGAGTGCAATAGCAATTCTGACTCCTCTGCCCCCTGCTCAGGTTGGTGGAGGACTGCAAAATCAGGCAGAGTTACCTGGGACAGGCACACCATATCATTTTCTTCCTACCATGTGCCAGTTATATGTGCCCGATCGATTGCCACCTTTTGCAGAAGTGCAATCAGGCGGGCAGATTTGTGCCTTACCGATCTGGCATTGCATAGTCTAAAGAGAAAGTGGGGAAAGAGGAGGGCCCTGCATCATTAACTCTAGGGATACTGCGGAAGTTGGGTAAGCAGCGAGTAACCTTGCCTGATATTGGTCATCTTTGATAAACCTCATCCCCCTCTCTGCCAGCTGCTATCTGTATTGGAATAATGCATTCACCATACATGCTGTTCTAGGCAGAGACAGCCTTCACAGTAGTAAGAACATATGCGAGGTCATTCACGTTCAATATGCTAGTGTCCACAAATAACCATATCATAGTCCTGAAGTGCCTTCATGATGTACTGAAGTTAAAATTGTCCAGCAGGTGTTCTATGCCTGCTGATCCTGGTTTCCAGGTCTAGCATCTGGTGTAGGTCTCCATCTGTAGAAGTGGGGGCCCACTGACTGTTTGCCCCAGGTCAAGAGCCCTTGTGCTCTTGCCCTTCGGGTTGTGCCTGGTCTCTTCAATCTCACCTAATGGAGAAGGGGAAATGCAGGGAGCCAGTAAGGAAAACTGGTTAGTTCTGTCCTGCCCTCTCAGTTCTTCTATGGTAGAGACATGTTCTCCCAGCCGAGACTGCCTTGTGAGCCGAGTAAGAGGGAATTCCCAAGAGGCGACTGACTACCTTTCCTTGCCTGGATGCTTCTCAACCTGAAATTATACCCTTCCAGGGTAGCTAAGCTTGGTGCTATTCATTACATTATACTGACTTTTGGCTTGCATTAAAGGTGGGTTATAAATATTGTAAACTAAACAAGAGGAATTGCAGAACTCAGAAAAAGAGTACCGGTAATTCTTATTGGCAAAACGACCAGCCCAGCATGACACCGGAAAGCCACTTGAATGAACGGCTTGCTAGCTAGGAAGCCTCACTCACAGTTTTAAGGGCCTCTCCTACTCCCCTAATAGCCCATAATGGATATCTTTAAGCGCCCTCTAGCGGCCTGTGCTTCAGGCCTGGTAAAACAGAACAGAAGTGGTCTATTTGCTAGAGTAGACAGAACTGAGATAGATTAACCCAGCATTATATGTTCACATATCTGTAACTTGTCCTGTTGCTAATCTGACTTCTCTTTCCTTTTCTCTCCCCATCCCTGCCGCTTCCAGTGATCCTGTTCTGCATGGCAGCCCTAATATTCCCAATAGGTTTTTACATCAATGAAGTTGGAGGCCAGCCTTACAAACTGCCGAACAACACCGTGGTTGGATCATCCTACGTACTCTTTGTTTTATCCATTTTCTTTACAATAGTTGGACTTCTATTTGCTGGCAAAGTGTGCTTACCTGGCTGATGAGTGTCTACATGAGCTTCACTCGGTCATGAAGGAGAGGAGAGCGTCCAGCGCATTCTCAAGAGGGTGCCTACGTCGGGCTGTCGTGGTCTTACCGTAAACAAGGAGGTCTCTGATGTGGTCTCATTATGCACTTTGATTATTTTTTTAATTGAAAAAAAGATACGTGGAGAGCCTTTCCCATAACCAAATACAGCCAACTTTGACTTGTCCTCCTGAGCGCCTGGAAGGAGTCAGGCGTGCACTGTGATAAGAAATAAGCAGAGTAAGATACTCGACAGCCGAGCGGAGAAAGATTCTCAACAACTGAGCAACATCTTTTGCCCCCACCATCACTGTACTGTGCCAGTTTTTAAATGTCTTGACAGTTTTGAAAGTCTCAAAAAAAGAAGAAAAAAATGTATTTATGAACTTTGGTCGACCAGAGGTTTGCCAAGGGTGTTGAAGTGGGGCTGGCCTCACTGCTTAGCAGATTAGCATCTTCCTTCTGTGACAGGCATTTGCCATCAAAACAAAAATAGAAATGTCAATTTCATGTTAGCTGCACCCCGAAGCCAAGAGATCAAAAGAGATTCTTGGAAATCTGTTAAAACAAAATTTATGCCCTCCCCTCTTCCCTTTGTCTGCCCTCATGAGCAGTAGGAAATACCAAGGAATGCTGGGGGTGGGTGGAAGAAGGGGGTTCCTTCTTTTATGTTTATATATATATATATATATGTTGCTCATGCAGTATACTGAATGTTTATACATATATATGTATATATATATATACAAATGCACAAAAACACACATTTTCTGGAAGAGAACTCCAAGCGCTTTGCTAGTGCAACACTGTGGTGTGCAAAACTCAATAGGATTTTAAAAAAGGAAAACACACACACACACACACACACACACACACACACACAAAGCCATTTCTTCTGAAGGCTGCCCAGCTGACAAGCCTTCAGTTTACCTCAATCTTTGTAGCAGCCCTTGATTTTAACAGGTCTGTTTCTTTTCACTTTTCTGTACTAAGGTACAAACTCTATGCCTTTCTAGGTGCAGTTTTAAGTTAAGCTAAGTTTTCTGTGTACGGTAATTTATTTGTGTGTTGCAGAGAATAAAAGGCAACATCATGTCATAACACTCAAAGGCCAAACCCCACCAATGGGATAATGCACTCCTTTAAATTATGAGCAATTGTTGTATTCTAGGGGTGGGTCTCTTTTCCATCTCTCCCTGTCCCCTGTGCCAGATTTTTGGCTTTACTTGTTACATTCATGTGAGTTTCTACCCCCCAGAATATTTGCCACAGAAAATGATCTCTGACTGTGTAACTTGAGCTGCTGTAGTAAAAGCTACTGCAAAAGAGGGAGTGCAGTGAGAAAGTATTAAATGAAATTCACCATGGTTACCAAGGGGGCCGATCTGGTCACCCGATGCCCCATGTCTTGTCCTGGCGTACAGAACTCATATAACTGGGCTCTTGCAATTCCTAGCAACAAATGTCCCTTTTGTATTCACTTGGAACCCAGTATTACTGAGTTAAAATGCGTCAGTTGCTGAGCGGAAGTAGCCAGTCCAGTAGCTGGAATTTTTAGAATTAAATGCAGGTGCTTGGGTACTTTTCAACAAAATGGGGGGGGGGGGTTACAGCACATTGCCATCAACCTGAGGGTGCATCCACCTACGGCGAACATGTCATTTAGTTTGGGCTTCTTTGGTGTGTCATAGGAGTAGCGTTAGGTGGTCTGTCAGGCACCAGTGGCCAATGCCATGCTGGGCAGAAAGTGAAAGTCACTAAAGAATTTCTCTTTCAAGCATGGAGATAAATCCCCTGACAAAGGCCAAAGTCCATGCGTAGGTTGCTCCACCCCCACCCCCCGGCAGGTTTTGAGGTTTGGGATTCTCAGCAGCGGTCGAATGGGGTACAGTTTGTAAATGATGTGCAAATCATGCTAACTTTCCCATCACAGTATTATTGCAAGGGTGTAACTTGGCATTGTGTCGGATTTACCTCTGTAGAATCTATGGCTGATTCTCTGGTGTCATTTTCTGCTTTTTCCCTGTTTGTCCAAGCCAGAGCTCATGAACACACATGTATTCTTGGAGCTTTCTGAAAATATACTCCTGCCCTGGACTTTCTGGTTTAGATTTGAATGATTTCCATATTTGTATATTGCTGAGGGAAGATTGGGTCTTAGCAGGACATTCCTCCCAGCATTCTGGGGGTTTCCAGAGCGTTTTTGAGGGTTAATTACCCCCCCCCCCCAATTAAGTTCTTGCAGAAGGACTGGTACTTAACACTGAAAGACATGATTAAGTTCTCACTTTGGGTACCCTAAGATTGCTTAAAAATGACTCCTCCTCCAAAAGGCTAGCTGTAAATAGTTCCACAGGATAATTTTGGAGCCGGTGCTGTCTCAGTTAAGCTCCCTTCCTGGGACTGCTAGCCAAGCTGGGTTCGGTTGTTGCCAGTGTACTCATTGGCTTTAAGCAGCAGCCGAATGGCAGAAAGAGGCCGGCCAAGCGTCCTCAGTTGCTTTATCCTGTCACAGGAAATGTGTTACTTGCTTGAATTTTTGCAGGCAAGTCTGCTTTTAAAAGAACAAGACCAGGGCTAAAAAATGAAAGTTTGGCAATCCTGGTCCTCCTCTCCTCACCCCCCCCCCCCCGGCCACCAAACATTGTGTGTCTTGCCCGAATTGTGTCCCCTTGATACCTAGGTGTTATTTGCAAGTAGAATGCAGAGAGCACTTACGGTAGCAGAGCAAGATCTGGGCCCAGTAGCACCTTAAAGACCAACTAAATTTCCAGGGTAGGAGCTTTCAGGAGTCAAAGCTCCCTTTGTCAGTTGTAAGGAGTAGAAAAAGGAAGGAGACTTTATAATCCAGGCAAAGGGTGAGAGGTGCCTGGATTATAAAGACTCCTTCCTTTTTCCGCTTCTCCTATCTGACGCAGGGAGCTTTGACTCTTGAAAGATCATACCTTGCAAATCTAGTTGGTCTTTAAGGGGCTATTGGATGCAGATCTGGCTCTTTAACTACAATATGGTACCCACCTGAAAATACAGGAGCAGAAAGACACAGGAGATATGGCTTGGCTGGTAGCCTCAGAGCTCTACTCTGCCTCTTCTTGGTCCATCTGCAGCTTTCTCTGCACCCCTCCCCAATCTCTCTTGCATCTAGTAAAAAGCCCCCATGCTTCATTGCCACATGGAGGTGTGTTCCTTGTGCTCCCGATTTCCATTTCTATGTTGAAAGTACACCCTACTCCAATGGGATGGTGCTACTGCTTACATTAGGTTACCTAGGTAGTTGCTGCGTTATGACTGTTGCATGGGTCACGTTGGGGTCTGGTCCACAAATGCCAGTTCTCTCTATCCCCATCCCGCCCCACCCTTTCCTTAAGACGTAGAAGAAAATTTCTTCAGCTGCATGAGCTCATCTCTAACCTGATTTACTTATGGATGTGCAAACGAAATTACTAATTGTACTTTTAAAAAAAATTATCTACCAGTACAATTATCTACAGTACTGATTGTTCAGATTACAGGGGAAAGGTAGAGAGGAGTCCATGACTGCAATCCACAAGCAAGACTTTCCTGTGATGTTATCAAATTGGTCCTCCTTTTAGTTTTCCACCAGACTAGCTAAGGAGACTGTCCCAATACAATACGGATGGTGGGGGTGACAGCTGGCCTCTTTGGGGGTCTGAGGACTGGTGTCGCTTTGCTAAATGGACCCCATGACCCCTTTCCCCACAGGACAAAATGGAAAGCATACAGATGCCCTTGCACATTTGTTTCCTTGAATTACAAAACGGAAATTTTTCAGAGAGGGGAGAGGGACGGATGGCTCACAGGCCACCTGGGGAGCCTCAGCTAACACAGGCCTGTTTTAGGCTTGAATATAATGCTTTCCATCCTTGAGACCATGGAACTGGTTTGCAGGTGGCAAGCCTGGGTTTTAAATCATAACAGGCAATGTAGTCCTTAGACAACAGAACTGAGCAATCCCAGGTAATGGATTTGCTCAACAACAAGTCAAAGCAAGGATCATCCCTCCCCCATGCTTGGTGAACTGCGTTCAGGAACAGCCAAAATCGGCCAAGAAATAAGGGGCTGCTATGTACTGACATTGCATTAATGTGGATTGGACTTCTCTTGATGCAACGGAGGCCAAGTATTTACAGTTACTTAGGGTGGGGGAGGCAGCAGTGATTTTATACCCCCATGGTGTAGTTGTTTGTTAAGGTACCCCCATCTGATTTGATATATTTGGCCATTGTGTGTTTGAGGAAGATTTAGTATTTGACCTTTCTGAGGACTTGGATGAATAGAAACTGGGTTATATTGGGGGAGCAAAATCACCAGAAAGCTGCAGCAAAAGTGGATAAGAAAAAAAAAGGAGGGGGGGGGAAGCACTTTTTCCAGTCATTGCGTAAAACTAAGGACATAGGAGCTCTGAGTATATCCAGTCTGGGAGTAAAAATTGAACCTGTCTACAAACATTTGGGGAAAATAATATAGCTGCAGCTAACAAAATGCATAGGAATTTGGTGTTTGTTTAATTTAAAATAGAATCTTTTGGGGGAGAGAAAGGAAGAATCCCTATAATTAAGAAGAGGTGGATGTAAAGGTCAACCCTTTGCTTTTGAAATAAGGTCACCAAAAAGTGCAGTATTAATATATAGTAGAAAGATCATATCTTTGTCAACTGTATATAAAACACAGGTTTTTATGGTGCAATTGTCAGCCTTCTGTCTGATACTTCAGTTTCTGACGTACATGCATTTCTTTTTCCTACCTAGGAGTATTGCGGTCAACATCTGCAGACTGTTTATCGCTCCTGTTTGCACAAAAGATTCTTTTTTAGAAAAATGAGGGTTCACACACCTGGGCCCTTAATTCAGTTCTCTGTGTGCGTGCAACTCTTTGCCCAAGGAAATCCACAGAAGGCCTTTTAAAATCCTGCCAGCTTTATTGTCCTATGGGCAGCTCATTTGTATGACTCTAGATACACTCTTCCTCTGCTGCTGTTTCTTTCATGCCTGAAAGGTTTGAGATTGCAAATGCCCAAACCTGTAATATTTTTTTTTTCAATCATTCAAGTCATTTTGACAGGCTTATGGTGAATGATCCTGGCCTCTGTCACCATTTTACCTTTGGGTATCTGTAGATTTTTTTTTCTGTTGAAAGTGTTTGCAATGTGGTTTTACGCTGAGTGCAAGCCCTGAAGTCTTGCATCCTACAGTTTCTATTTTTACTAGCCTGTTGGCATACAAACTTCCCTTTTTGTGGGGGCGAGGTGGGGAGAATCATAGAGGTTAGTCCTATTTCTGCCAGTTAACTCCCATAGAAGATGTAGAGATCATGTATGTATCTTCTTCAGATGTAAGTCATATGAAAAATTTTGCATTAATTCTTTCCAAGCACATGGTAGAGCTCTGGGTTCCCGCTCTGATCCCCAAGAGTGCATTTCAGTTGCACGTTTTCTGTTCATTTCTTAAAAATGAAAAACTTGTGAAGGATGGGGAAAAGAAGATGAAGGAAAATGTCATTTTTAAAGATTTCCCTGCCTTGGGAGTTGCTTAAGAGAACTTAAGTCTGTACTAAAAATCATCCTGTGTATGTGGGGTTTTTTCCCCCTACTGCTACACTCTTCTCCCGTCCTCCCCCCACCCCAGTTACTGTTACGGAATTTCTAATTGGTTAGGACATTTTTTTTATGTTCCAATTAATTTCCAAAACAAACTGTTAATACGAACTGTATAAATCAAGCATAATTTTCTTCACTTGTATTTTTGTTATTGAGCAAGTTTATCAAAAATAAATTGTCTAATGAAAGTAGTGGGAGTGGCTTGATCTTAACAGCAAGGTGCGGAGGTGCATGTTGTGATGTAAGAGCATCAGTGGATTCAAGTTGCCTGCTATGTGGGGTGGGAGGGAGGAATTGTTTCAGCGAAAGATTTGGCCTTGAAAGGTCTGCACCCTATTCAGCTTCTGTCACAAAAAAATCACATCTGCTGTGTGTGGCAGGAGCAGAGATCTATTTATATATTTACTTTGTTTATACCCCGCCTTTCCCCCCCAATGGAGATCCAAAGCAGCTCACTTCTTTCTCCTCAATTTTATCCTCACAACAACCCGGTGAGGTAGGTTAGGCTGAGAGTGTATGACTGGCCCAAAATAACACCGCAAACTTCCATGGCAGAACAGAGATTTGAACCTGGGTCTCCCTGATCCTAGTCTGACACTCTAACCACTGCACCACACTGGATCTCATGGCCCTCCCAAAGGTTGCCTCTTTCTCAGAGTAGAGTTAGGAAAAGAACAAGGAAACGGTGTCATCCAAGAGGTTGCGGGTTCCAATTTCAGCTATAAGTAAAGATCAAGATAGGTAGCTGTGTTAGTCTGTAGCAGTAGAAGAGCAAGCGTCCAGTAGCACCTGTAAGACTAACACAATTTGTGGTAGAGTTTGAGCTTTCAAATATGAGCTATAAATATAAATAAATAAAACTTTCTATGATGTATGGGTTTTTCTGTCTCCCACTGTGCCCCTCCCCAGCAATATGGGATTATAGAGGGTATGTGTGAAACATTATGACCAAAGAAAGCAATGTGAATTATTTTGTTACCCCTCTTTTTGGAAGCAAGATTTGAGTCCGATAGCACCTCTATAAAGACCAATGAGATTTCCAGGGTATACACTTTCGAGAGTCAAAGCTCTCTTTGTCAGATACCAGAGCTTTGACTCTGGAAAGCTTACACCCTACAAATCTTGTTGGTCATCAAGGTGTAACTGGACTGGGATCTTGCTCTTTTAGCGCACACCAACATGGCTACCCACCTACCTACCTTTCTGGGGATTCTTCAGATGCAGAGGAAATCCTAACATTGTCCTGAATCTGTTTCAAACGTTGCTATCTCATTCACAACCATCTCTCTGTGCGGTCAGGTGGGAAATTTGAATTTTAGTGAGAGGAAGTGGCCTCACAAGAAGGGGAGGAGTTGGAGGCAGCTGAACTGTGGCCTGGGCCTGACACTCTGGATGCCATCGCATTCCCTCTGAGCTCCATCACTCCCAAGTCTCCAGGAATTTTCCCAGTCAGATGTGGTAATTCTAGCTGCAAGGGGCGGACTGGGAAGGCAAATGGTTCAGGGAAACAGGTATCCTCACTCCCCCATCACACACACACACCATGGCAGGAGGACTGTCTGGTGATAGCCATGGGCAACCTCGCCAAGACCCAGGGCCACCATGGGCAAGTCTTGTCTCATCCCCGGCTGCTTCACACAAAGGGAGTACCTTGTCTTGCAAGGGGTCACCTCAGGTGAGCCTTGCCTGGGTAGCTCCAAGAATATCGGCTCAGTGGGACTATTCCTGGTAGCCATAATGTCCATATCACCCCTGGACATATTTCTAGATTTGTTTTGTATGACTGCTGAGAGCAGCCAGAGTTTTGTGAACAGTCCTGTGGAAGTGGCAAGTAGATGAGGCACAGACACATGCAATATTTTTTAAATACACTTGCCAACCAACAGTTTTCATGAAGTGATCTCAGTCTTGACACAGTAGCTGCCATCTTTTTGTCTTCACAGTCTGGCTAGAACTGCAGCTCTTTTAAATACATAATTGGACTGTAATATTGTGTTTAAATGTGCATAAAATATTAAAGCCAAATATAACCCACCCCCAAAATTACTTAGTTTATAAACAATATATCGATATTAAATAGAGGAAGAAATAGAAAATAAGCTGCTTTGGGCATTGTGGAAAAGTAAGCTATAAATATTTTAAATAAAGTAGTAAACGTTATTGCTGTTGTTGTTGGAAAAAAAAGAAAATCCCATTGGCCAAACAAAGAGAGCTCAGGCATGGATTGGCCACTCAGTCCCCCTCCATGCCTCACTCCCTCCTCCCCTCTCCTTTTGGAAAAAAACATGGGAGAAGATAGGGAAACAACCAGCCAAGAGGCTGAAGCCACATTTCCCTGATTAACCCAGATTAACCTGAATTTATCTCGAGGTCTTGATCCAGGTTCCTTAATTGGATACAGGATTCTCTAATTTGATCTAGGAAAGCTGGATTTAGCCAGACCAGGTGATTAACAATAACAGAGCAACACGGTCAATGCTATAGCCAAACAAGTAATATCCCGTGTATAATAAAGTCTTATCTCCATAAACATACAATCAACAATATATTTATTAATTAAGTTATCTCCTATTATATAACCAGGACTCATACCACATATTACAATGCAATTATAGTTTCAATTTGTAGGCGTTATACATACTCCAACCAATCAATTAAAGTGAAGGAAATTGACGAAAGGAAATTAACATGAAGAAGTGTATTGGAAATTCTGACAACTGTGTTCTTTGAGAAAGAACTTTGGAAACGGACCTTATGGGGATCTGGACCGTCCGTTAGAAAAAACTATGGACATAGAACCTTATATGTACACCAAAAGAATACAACTGAGGTCTACATGTCTTCTGTGACCGGCACAGTGTCTGGGATCAACCTTGGACCGTACACACATTGAACTGAAATATAAGGCGAAATTGACTCCATATATGATAAATTGTGTCAAGTGACACCGGAAAGCAATTGCACTTTAATAGTATGGATAATAGGATTTAGAGCACGAGACACTTTAATTGATTGGTTGGAGTATGTATAACGCCTACAAATTGAAACTATAATTGCATTGTAATATGTGGTATGAGTCCTGGTTATATAATAGGAGATAACTTAATTAATAAATATATTGTTTATTGTATGTTTATGGAGATAAGACTTTATTATTCACAGGATATTACTTGTTTGGATTTAGCCAGACCAGCATAAATCTGGATTATGAAAATAGCGAAATCTCGCGAGAAGACACTGTTATCGCGCGAGAAGACGCAATAACAGCGTCTTCCTGCGAGATTTCGCTATTTTGCAGAATAAGGTAAGCCATGTGGAAACGGCCCAGATTGAAGGGGTTTCCCCTAACTTTCTTCTTGTCTGTCTACATTTGGTGACTATGTGCTAAAATGAGGGAACATTTAAATTTTATTCCAATTTATGAACATTTCAGGAAGTAAGAAATTGAAATAATAAGAACTAATAATAATAACAATAATCAATAATAATAAATAACAAACATCAGATCGTACAAACTGCAATATTATACTAATAATATATTATACTTTGTTAAACTAATTCTTATCAATGCAGCAGGAACTGCAATATTAATAAATATAGAAAGAAAATGAAAACACCAGCAAAAAATGTAATATCGACAATAACAATGACTACAATAATCTGAGAGTGGGGTGTTGGCCCCTCACTTCCTCCATGTTCTGCCTATGGTCAGAGGGGTGAGGGGGAGGAGCTAAGGCTGGTGCCTGCACCCTTGTTCTCCTCTTCCTCCTCCTCCTCCTCCTGTATTGCTAAGAGAGACACCTTGCGCTCTCTTCATAGGTGCTGTCCTACTTTCTTGTAAAGGAAATCCTGCTGGCTGGCGGCACATTGCCTCTATGAAGCCTCCCATGTAACAGAATCCTCATAGAGAAAATATATGGGATAAATAAACTTCTTTAAAAGAATCCCACATCGCAAAGTTTATAAGTATATCCGTAAGTATGTAAGTATATTAGTATGTAAGTATATAATATAAGTATGTAAGTAGATAAGTATTGGAAGTAGGTAGTTTGTTATTTTGGGACTACATCAAGATGGGTAGCTGTGTTAGCCTGTCTTTAGCAGTAGAAAAGAGCAAGAGTCCAGCAGCACCTATAAGACTAACACAATTTGTGGTAGGAATATGTGGGATTGTTTTTTATGATGTTTACCACGACAGGTGTATTTTCTTTGTGGCCTCATGCAAATTGTTACATTTTGATGCCCATTTGGTGCATGATTGTGTCTGTTTTCTAAAAGCAGACTTGCATTTTTCATTGTTTGTAGATGCATGGGTTT
This sequence comes from Eublepharis macularius, assembly GCF_028583425.1. Lineage (NCBI taxonomy): Eukaryota > Metazoa > Chordata > Lepidosauria > Squamata > Eublepharidae > Eublepharis > Eublepharis macularius. Next base: position 20,605,308 of record NC_072801.1, read on the forward strand.
TGTGCAGTGACACGCTTTTCTCCCGGATTCTGTAGCAAGCCTGCCAACAGCAGGAAATCATGGGCCACTGTGCTGAAAACTGGCCTGTGTTGGCAGAAACAAACAAGCAGGGGGTTGGCCACAAACCTCCAAGGAATTCTGTCCACATCTTCAGACCGAATAAACTGAAGATTGGGAGAGTTTCACTTCTCCCCCAACCAGATGTCAGTGAGACGTGGTTCTCTAACTGTTGAACCCACTGGGTGCATAGGACAGGACAAACCATAGGCCGTTAGGCAATGCTCAGAATCCCTGCCCTTTATGCCAGGCTCCTCAAGCAGAGGATGACCGAACGACTCCTGCAGAGGGGCAAATGTCTCTTTCAGGGCCTCTGTCTAGTGCTGCCACAAGAAAAGAGCCTCCGGAAGATGGATCTCTTCTTTTTCAATTTCTTGATCTCTGCAGGAACAAGAAGGAAATGGTGATTACACTAGCATATGTAAGCTTTCCTCTCAATTCCCCTGTTGAGCAGCTGGTTCATACAGTGTTTTTTCCGATTTATTTTATTTATTTATTTTATTTTATTTATGTCATTTATAGTCCGCTTTTCTCACTGAGACTCAAGGCGGATTACATAGTGTGAGATTAGTACAATCAGTGTCAAGGACATTTCCATAAACAAGTCATAGGATTTTACAAAGACATAGCATTAGCAAGGATCCAATACAAAGTTGAAGAATTGCTGAAACAGAACATAATCAATTCTAGGACTGACATTAGACAACATGAAGAACAGGTAGCACATAGGAATACATATTTAAAGCAGCAGATAATATGCAAGGCAACATAGTGGTGAAGTCTACGGTCCCTAACTCATTAGCGAAGCATCTGAGACCCCCTCCCTACAATACTTCCCTCCTATCTGAGTAAAAAGCCTTTTTGAATAATTCTGTTTTGCATCTTTTGCAGAAAGCCAGGAGGGTGGGGGCTCTCCTGACCTCCTCAGGCAGGCCGTTCCACAGGGTAGGGCCACCACAGACAAAGCCCGTGTATGGGCTGCTGTTGTTTTCATCCACATGGAGGCTGGCACCTGCAGGAGACCCTGTTCAGATAAGCGAAGCTGCCGTGGAGGGACTTAGGAAGGGAGGCAGTCCCGTAGGTATGCTGGGCCAAGGTCGTGAAGAGCTTTGTATGTAATAACCAATACCTTAACCAATATAATGTAACCAATGTAATAACCAATACCAATAACCATAGCCTCTAGCCTTTTGCTTTTTTCAGCTGCTTTGTTCACAATATATCCAGTTCATCCCTCCACCACACCTGTAATCCCCTTTATCCTCCTTAGTAGTATCTTTTATCATTATGGCCCCCAAACCACTTAATTTCTTTCAGTTAAGCAGATGGAAATCCTTCTCTGGCTCCTTGTTAACTCTTCTGTTATACTAGGACCTAAAAGGCCTGGGTTCAAATCCCCCCTCAGCCATGAAGCTCACAGGTGACAAAGCACCAATCATTCTCTCTCTGCCTACCCTACCTCACAGGCTTGTTGTAAGGAATATGAAACATATGGGGAAGAACAGATAAAAAGAAAGATTACCATCTTGTATGTTCAATAGAAGTAGTGTGTTGGCCTGTGAGGATATTTCACTCTGGTTGACATTGGAGGTTGAGGAGGAGGATGGAGCAATCACTTCCACAGCTCGTGAAAGAAAGGTCATCTCTTAGGGTCAAAACACATGATACTTGTAGGCAAGTGTTGGATCCTGCAATGATCCCTGGGAATTGTAGTTTAAAAAACCATCTGCTCAATGTGATTCTCAGCTGGGGAGGGAAGGGGGAGTCTCTCTCTCTCTCTCTCTCGCTCACACACTCTTTCAAAAATCCTCTGAGAACTTGGGAGGGGGGGGGACTACATAACAAGAGACAGGAAAAAGCCAAGAAATCCATCCCTCCCATTCGTCTCCCGGCTGGGGCTCACAGCTCGGATTCCCCCCACCCTACCCCGTCTCTGAGGTGAAGCAAAACCAGCTGATTGGATTTTTGAAAGAGAATCAGTCTCTCTTTGAGAGAATCTCTTTGAAAGACAATCTCTTCAGTGGAGCGGCTGATCTTTGCAAGAAAATCCACTTCGCTCAGAGAGGGGGGAGGAGGTGTTAGGCTATCATTCCCAGCAGCGATTGCGGGACCAATCAAGTGCTCTGCATGTGAAGTTTGTCTCATGTGTTCTGACCCTAAGAGGTAACTACTGATGCTCTGGGAAGTACTTCATTTTGATAAGCAGAGGTGCCAGTGCCTGGAACAGCCTTCCATTGCACCAAGTTTTTAAAATGCCACAAGCCATTTCCACAAATGGTCTGCCCGATAATCATTTTATGTTTAAAATCAACGTGCATCAGGCAACCAAGGAAAACATGAGAATGCGAGGTCTGTACTCTCTGCTAAAGTGACAATCATGTCAGAACAGAGAATTTCCCGTGTGGTAATAATGTCTCCGTGATTATTATTAATAAAGGATATATTAATTAGGCATATAACACTGTTTCACTAATTTATTTTCACAGAATAAGGGATGTAATGAATGATTTTATATATTCATTTGTTTCTCTTAATACAACCAAGTACTATACCATATATTGCAAACTCCCTTGACCTCAATTACACAGGCATCCTACGCGTTCTAAAAACAATTCATTAAAGTGTCCCGTGCTCAAAGTGCTATAATTATCATTATTAAAGTGCAATTGCTTTATGGCATCCTATGACACTATTTCTCATATAGAACTCAATTCGCCTTGCATACAGGTACAATACAGGTATAGTCCAATGGTGATTCCAGACACTGTGAATGTCACAGATCCCGAGAAGACCTATATTCATAGGTGCACGTAGGTAGTTCTGTGACTGTGTTCTCTAACGGACGGTCCAGATCCTCATAAGGTCTGTTTCCAAGGTTCTTTTTCAAAGAGCACATATGTCAAAGATTCATTGTAGTTATCCTTCCATATCCCTCTCTGATTTGTCAATTACTTCCATCTGTTCCCCTACCCCCAGCATTCTCGTGGAAATTGGCTTTGGAGATTCTAACTCTTGCCTGATAATTAAACGGGTTATAGGACCCTGTGTTTCTGGGGGAAGGGATGCTGTCAGGAGGAATACTACAGGCAAGCAGGAGTGTTTAATAGCTAGGGCTGTTAGGAAAGGAAATCTAAGCACACAGCCCCTTCAAATGAAATTCCCATTGTGCTCCTCTGAAAGGCCCGGGTCAGGATCTGGGATTTCTTGCATATAAAAGACTCTCTTCTCTCTGACTAGGGCTTGTTCCAGTAGAGAGATGCTTGCATATCACCACCATAGTGTAACATGAAGTCATAGCTGGCTTATCGGGACCCCTGGTGGGGTTTTCAGGGCAAGAGACTAACTGGTTTGCCATTGCCTGCCTCTGCAGCCCTGGTCTTCTTTGGAGGTCTCCAATCCAATTACTAATCAAGGCCAACCCTGCTTCGCTTCCCAGATCTGGCTTGCCTGGGCTATTCAGGTCAGGCCACTGTAACCATAGGAAGCTTCATCCTGTACAGCTGGGCCATTGGAGCTCCATCTGGTCTGCTCTGACTGGCAGTTGCTCTCCGGAGTCTGAGGGTGACATGAGTCTTCCCCCATTTCATTCAGCATTCTACAATGTGGAGCCCATGGGCATCAAGATTTCTACCGCTGTTTCCCCAGACCTCTCCACATTTGTCAAGAAAGGGGACGGGGCCATTGCCTGGCAGGGATAGTGGCTGGCAGCCACACTTACAATTCCCACTTTCATAGCAAAAATACATTTTCTGTCTGCAACAGAAGTTGCTGATCTGTGCTGCCACCACCCCTAACTGTGGCCCTTCTCCCTTGTTTGGACTGTTCCGGGGTTGGGAAGCTTGGCGAGAGAGTTCCTTTGGCTGTCTCAATCCATCCACCTACCCCTGAGGAGCAGGGAGATCCAAGTGGAGACGTCACTCCCTTCACTCTCACCATTAGAGAGCGGAGCCTTCATCTCTGGGTGGGTCAACAGGTCAAGGATATGAGCCACAGGACCCCTCCTCCTCGGATGCTTCTTCTGAATTGCTGCTGCAGGTGTTGTTGTCCTTTCTGCTGTCTTCCTCCTCTTCCTTAGATTCTGAGACTTGAGGAGACATACTTGTGTCATTTGCTGTCCAAGCTACCCCCAGCACCTGTGTCACTGCAAGATGAGCTACACATAGCACCTCTGAAGCCCCGCTAATTTGGAGCTAGGGGAGGGATCCTGGAGTGACCAAATGCATTCAGCTGCCCTGGGAGTGCCTATATTTTTCCCAGCTGGAGCAGCTAGCATCTTGAGCATTTTATTCCCACAATCCAGCTGGGGAGCTGGGGCTAAGAGGAGTGGCTTACCCAAGGCCACCTGCTGAGCTCATGGCAGTAGCGGGATTCAAACCAACACAATGCTGATTCACAGCCCAACCACTTAGCCAGTATGCTACAGTAGCTCTCAGTCGGGGCCTAGAGCTTAACAGAAGCACAGGCCCACAAACAATCAAGTCTGTGAAGGAACCCATTGTGGAAAGGTGGAATAGAAATATTTTAAATAAATAAATAATCATGTTGTTGTTGTTGATGATGATGATGATGATGATAAGCAAAAATAACCCAATAGTACATCATTTCACCATAAATTCAACAAGAGGTTTCCAAGGTGCTTGATGATAAAATTTATCATTTGAACACTTGATTCAGTATTTCATCTCTCTCTCAACTAGTGTGACAACAGAGGTAGTTCCTAAAAATGGCCCCAGCTCCAAACATTGGAGATTAATGGTTTCCAAGCAGATAACCTCCCCCTGCCCCAGTGCTCCTGCTTTAGAAGCTGGAGTTCTCTTTGCAACCCCATTTAGCAGTCCAAAGAGGGTCTACTCAGAATCCACCTCAGGGCTATTCAGTGAGGCTCACTCCCAGGGATAGGGTTGCCAACCTCCAGGTGGTGGCTAGAGATCCCCTGGAATTACAACTGATCTCCAGACAACAGAGGCCCGTTTCCCTAGAGAAAATGGCTGCTTTGGATGGTAGGCTCTGTAGCATTATACCCCACTGAGGCCCCTCCTTTCCCCTGGCTCCATCCCCCAAACCTCCAAGAATTTCCCAACCTGAAGCTAGCGATGCTACCAGGGCAATGTTCTTCGGATGACACTGTTCCTCGCTCCCGCGTCCCGCTCTCTGTGTCGGTGCTGAGCAAGATCCCTTGCCGCTGAGTGAGTCTCTTCCTCCCTCCTCTGGTGAGAATGGTTGGTTGCTTCCGTTGCTGTTGGCAACAGAAATGCAGTTCAGGCCAGGAGTGCCCCAGAGAAAAGGCCCAATGTGCAGGGCAGGGAGCGGCATGAAAAGAACTGGTGAGTCCTGGACTTTCCTACGAGACTCTGCCAAAGGGAAAAGCTAAATGGATCAGGAATGGCCTGAAGGCTTGGATCTACATTAGATCCCCATTTTTTCCGTTTTATATCGTTTTATATCCCTCTCCAGCGGTTTCAATTCTTAGCTTTTTACTCTTGGTTTTGTAGATATTCGGCACAGCATACAAATACTGTATTGTTTTCTTATGGCGTTTAGACATAAAATATAATGTTTCATGCATTTAATATGCATTTGGCACACAGGATTGATTTAGGGATGGACGGAAAACTTTGAAGTGTGTGCAGGAACCAATGAACGGGGAGGCAATAGAGAATCACAGAACTGATTCATACCAGGGAGAAGCAAAATCCAAAGGGGAGATTTTGGAGGTTGAAACAGCAAGGAATATAAATATGGAATCATTCCTGGAATCATTCCTGGTTCCCATCCCAGCAGACAGTGAAGGCTTCTCTAAACAGAAGAGCACTGGTTACAATCTTAAGGGCTTTGATAGTGTGGGACCCAGAACTCAGTATTGTCCAGTCCCTTCTAGTGTGTTGCATTCTCTGAGGTAATTTCCAGTGGCTCCACTTCATGTTCCGACAAAGATGGGGCCTCTCATTGAGTCACCTTGGTTGAGTGGATATAATGTTATATAGCATTACAGTCCATCCTCCAAAGCAGCTATTTTCACCAGGGAATTGATCTCTGTCTCCTGTAGATCAGTTTTAATTCCAGGAGGTCTCCAGGTCACCCTTGGAGTTTGGCAGCCCTAGTTCATGCTCCTCACAGAAAAGGGCCAGGACCCATCTTGCCAGAAAACAAAACACCAATCCAGCTCTCGCATGAAAACGAAAAGGAATTATTTGTTTTTAAAAATGTTTATGCCACCCTTTTTGTCCAACTAGTATTTAAAGCAGCTAATGCCAATAATAGGGAGCCCTGTGGCGCAGAGCAGTAAGCTACAGTACTGTAGTCCAAGCTCTGCTCACAACCTGAGTTCGATCCTGGCAGAAGATGGGTTCAAGTAGCTGGCTTAAGGTTGACTCAGCCTTCTATCCTTCCGAGGTTGGTAAAATGAGTGCCCAGTTTCCTGGGGGTAAAGTGTAGATGACTGGGGAAGGCAATGGCAAACCACCCCGTAAAAAGTCTGTCAAGAAAACATCATTATGCGACATCCCCCCACGGGTCAGTAATGACTCGGTGCTTGCACCTTTACCTTTAATGCTAATAATAGTATTAAAAACAGCAATGGTTTGTACATGTAACACAAATGAACAGGAGGCATTAGCATGTGAAATAAAACTAGCAAAGCCTTAGCAGAGATTTTTTTAAAGGTGTGAAAAGAAAGGGAAAAAAATCAATTGACCGCCTACCCCAAACTAGGATGACCTTTGTATGGTACCTAAAAGATGATGAAGAGGGAGATGGGGGGGACATCACTCAGGAGGAGGCTTCACAAAAGAGGGATCGCTCTAATATCAAAATGCAATGTCAGTTGATTTTTACAATAGGATTTGTGGAGATAGATTGTTCTTTCTTTCTTTCTTTCTTTCTTTCTTTCTTTCTTTCTTTCTTTCTTTCTTTCTTTCTTTCTTTCTTTCTTTCTTTCTTTCTTTCTTTCTTTCTTTCTTTCTTTCTTTCTTTCTTTCTTTCTTTCTTTAGAAGTTGAAACATTTTGCCAAAACAGCGATGACAAGCAAATTACTGGACAACAGGCCATTTTTGAAGAAAATGGGGTAAGATTCACCAATGGACAGAGCATGTGACAGATGAAGCTCTCTGCCTTGGGAACTCCTGGTGAAAAAGCTCCTGCAGTTTCGAACCTCTGCATGGCACCAGGGGCAGTTTGGGGTTAAACCCATCAAGGTTTACTGGCAGAAGTTCTAGCGGTAGCATTCGGAAACTAACTGCTTTCAATAATCATGTTTGTTGCTTTGTTTTTTCTTATTTCACAACTGTCCCACAGAGGGAAACCGTGTTGAGAAGTTTCCCACAACTTGATGAAAAATACAAGAATCCAGTAGGCACCAATAAGACTAACAAAATTTGTGGTAGGGTATGAGCTTTTGTGAGCCACAGCTCACTTCTTAAGCTGTGAGCTGTGGCTCACAAAAGCTCATACCTTCAACAAATTTTGTTAGTCTTATAGGTGCTACTGAACTTCTGCTCTTTTCTACTGCTACAGACAGACTAACACATCTACCCATCTTGATCTGTCTTGATGAAAAATAGCAATTGTTTGGTGGCCTACCTCAGGGTCTCTTGGCCGTCACAGGGAGGGAGGAACAATGAATACCAGGCCACCTGGAAAAGTTTTGATTTTTAACTGTGAAACTGTGCTTAGGTGCAGATAATGTCTGAGAATAAAGGAAAGGGAAGCTGATGGACCTAAAAAGGACATCTAGACTCTCCTGTTAGCATAATATTTTATAATATTACATGATGAATTCTCTCCTTCTGTTTTGCAGTGTAAATGCAGGATCAAAACTCCCTTCACCAGAATGCCGAAGATCATGGCAGAAGTTTTCCATAACAGATTGTGAATCCGACCATGGCTTATTGATTACTCATATCAACCAGGCACATGATCTTCTGGTAAGGCAATATGTTTCAATTAATGAAACTAATTGATTTATGTCACTCTCACCTGCAGTATATACAATCATGAGACTAGCTTTTCAACCCTCCATCAAAACAAAACAATAATATCAGTCTTTATTGCATCAGCAAATAAGCCATAGAAACAATGCAACAATTCAAAGAGTTAATGAATAAAACATTAAAACAACCAGAGCTAAAATCAACACTAAAAAATCCAGATTTGAGTCCAGTGGTACCTTAGAGACCAACAAGATTAAAAGCCACATTTGGTATTCTAACATCAATAATTCCAGTTTTTGTAAAGCATGAGGGGAAGGCAGAAAGCCATTCCAGAACTACAACAGAAACCAGCAAGCACGCAAGCAAACAAGGGAGGGAGGGAGGGAGGGATGAAGGAAGGAAGGAGGGAAGGAAGGAAGAGAAATTTTTTCATCTGGTTCCTAAAGCTCAACAAGCATGGTGCCAGGTGAATCTCCCTGTGGAAGGAATTCTGCAGTTGAGGGCCATGACAAAAAAGGCCCTGCTTCTGGGGGCTAACCTATCTGAAAATAGGGCCACACAAAACTGATATTAAGCTAATCATCAGATTCGTATGGGAGAAGGTGCCCTTGTAGACATGGGTAGATTACTTTAGAAAATTCATGAACTACAATGCAGTAGCCTATCCTCCCTCTGCTGGGTGAGTAAATTCTATCCATCTCTCTATCTGCTCATTGCCTAGGCAATATAGGATATGCATTGGCTGCTTATCTCAGCAGGCTTCATGAATCACAAGTCATTGCTGCAGCAACTGAAGGAGCATCCTTTCCTGTCTTAAATCGGGTGTATCTTCTCCATAGCACTTTTCCTGCCTCCTGACTTTCTTTTATCTCCTTTTGGCCAATAGAGAGTGAAGGATACAGCAGTGGTCTGTCCCAGACTGAAGGCCACCAATGACTGGATGCAAAGTTATGGTCTAGAAAGCCTGAAGCTCACGTTAGATGATTTGATGAAGAGAGGCAATGTTGTGCTGTAAGTCAAGGGCCATCTCCCTTCCAAGCCAGTTGGCCCTGCTCTTCTCTTCATCTTTCAATGTTTTATTCTTAGAGATGCAAACGAGGCAGAGCAGATTGAGTTTACTGCAGAGGCCGTTGCCGATTTTGAGACACGACTGCATGCGTAAGTATCCAGTAACCGTGCCTTTGGTAACAGCCAATGGGAAAATCAACTGGCTGAATTATGCTTCTAATTCCAGGCAAATGACTCTGTGGAAAATTGTCCTTTTCAAACAGCATTGAACATTCTTTTGTCAAAACGTTGGCCTTTCTGCTGTGCCATGGAATATCATTTATTGTTACGGAACATCAGTGGAGAGCAGCTTAACTGGCCTGATTCCTGCTGCTCTGCTCAGCAAAGTTGAGAGTCTTCCTCCAATTCAAAGTGGTGGAAGAGCCACTGAAGTGGGAAGGCAGCTCTGTAAGTTGGAGGAAGGCTTCCAGCTTACCTGAGTGGTTGGAAGCAGGCTGGTATTTCCAGATTCTGGACCAAAAAAACAGTCACCATTTGAGGTACCGCTGCTGGGGAAGACCCCCCCCCCCTTGGTAGGGTTGCCATGTTCTCTGCTCCCAGCCTCTAACCCCTGCCTAAGCTTACCAGTTGCCTGCCAGTGGTGGGCAGTCTCCCCAGCAATTGCCCACCACCAGCAGGCAACCCGAGAAAAAGCGCACACCTGGTGAAGTGCAGCAACATCACTTCCTGAAGTGATCGCATTTCCGTGGCTGCAGGTGTGTTTTGCAGGAGCGTGCACATAGCTGACATGATTTAAAAAAAAAAAATTATTGGATGGTTAACATAACATACATAATATTATTACACCTTACTTACTAATTATCCCCTATATATATAGTATATGCTCCCCACCCCTCCCCTCCCCCTTTCCTCTATTGACTTCCAACAGCACTTCAACCCCCCGTTTCTTGTTACAAATACTATCTCTTAGTTGTCATTTTAAACGTAATGGTAAAGATTTACATTATATCTTATCTTACTTAATAACACTCAAAAGACCATAATTGTCCTTTAACATCCCATCTTTTTTCTAAGTATTTTTTAAGTAAAATTGTCTTTTAATTGTCTGTTCGGTAAAAACCCCGCCTGATCGTCTCCTACAAAGTCCATTAGCCATATTTTAAGTCTATCTGCTAGTATTCTTGCCAATATTTTATAGTCATTGTTTATTAGCAAAATTGGTCTGTAGTTTTTAACATCAGTCAGTTCCTGTGACTCTTTTGGTATCAAAGTAATATTTGCCTCATTCCATGTATCTGGAAGACCCTCTCCTTTCAGTATATCATTCACATAGCTGACATGATGTCATCACACCTCTCTGGGAGCATGCACATGCAAAGCGCGCAGGAGAGGACTCTACTTGGGTTAAGTCCCAGTTCCCCCATTCCACTGGGAGGGTATAGGGAGCTGGGAATCCTACCCCCACCACCACTCACCTGGCATGCCCCCGGGAGGCCCATGCCTCCCCTGCCGGCCAGGTAAGTGGGGTGGGGGGTGGAGGGTGGAAGTGGGGGATCCCCCACCGCCATTGGGGGACTGGCAATCCTAGCAAGGTGGCAAGCCTTTCGGTGGTCGCTCACCACTGGCAGGCACCCCAGGAACACATGCGGTGTGTGCACTCCCAGGGAGACGTGACAACATCATTTCCAGGAGTAACATTCCATGCCGACCATGTGAGTGCTCCTGCACTTTGTTTGGGGCCGATTTCGGCCCCCAAACAGGCTGAATTGGCCTCGCATGGAATGTAGGAGCATTTGTGCAGTCGGCGCAATGACAGCTCTCCCAGAAGTGACATCATTGCACATGTGCTGAGAGTGCATGCAGGACACACAGACAGCATGAGGTAAATGCCAGGTTTCCACACACCCCCGCCTCCTGCCAGGAAGGGAGAGAGACCTGGCAACCCTATGCTGGACCCAGGCAGAGCCAGTTAGCTGCATTAGGAGACTTTGTTTTCTTGCCAGCTCCTTCATGTCTTTATTTTGACCTGCTTGCTGAAGAATCTTCCCCATTAAATCTGTTGCTCACAAGCATTCCCCCCCCCCATCCTTGTTTGATGATCTTGTAAATAAAAGAGTTTGTTTTACTTTGTTGGCATTTTAACGTCTCTTGCTTGACTGGTCATCTGGCAAGCCGCCCCCAAGGGGTGGTGTTTAGAAGGGGAGATGCACTGGGCCCTTGTTGAACATCCAAACCAGAGTGGTGGCAGCCAGTTTAAGGCCCTTGCCTGCTCCATTCTTGGGGCAGGAGGGCAAGGGATGTGTTTGTGGGGCTGGAGGGCTCACTGGAGGGGCCGCTAGGTCCCCACCAGTCCCCCTACTCTGTGACTTCTAGGTTCAATCTCAGGCATCTCCTATTAGCATAAGTGAAACTGACCTCTGTCCACGGTTCTGGAGGGCTGCTGCCAGTTTGGGAATGTTGACCTGAGCCTGTAAGGCAGCTTCATGTATTCTCCCAGCTAAATTGTGATTTAGAATAAGAAAACCATTAACCCGCTTCTTGTACCATCACTATAAATCACATGATATCTGTGCTTGTGTTCTGTTTGTCTCTTTTAGAGCAATTGATCTTTATGACAAACGGATCCAGTGGCTATTGCAAGACAGCAGAAAGGTAATATGGTGTCTTCTGTTCTCCCAAAGGAAGAAAAAAACCTGCTGGAGTCTGAAAAATGGAAACTGGAAAAAAATATGTATTTTTTTTTTTTAAATTAAAAAAAAAACGCTGCCACCAGGATGCAGCAAAAAAGGAGACACCCCCCCCTTGCTATTTTGGAAAACTACTTGAGGAGGGAGGCAGGCGATTTTCCTCCCCCTGTAGTGGTATTTGGAGGCAGTTTGAGGTCTCCTTTATTTTTTAACAACCATTCCTGAGCCTGTTCACAGGGAGGGCAGGATATTAATCGAATAAAACATAAACATTCCCCCACAACAGCTGTGCGGCTGTGGGGAACCCAAGCTGGGTCTGGAGAACCTGGCTCCAATTCTTTAAAAACGCGCCCATCTAGTTTGACTCTCATTTCTTTTGTTTTAACTCTTCAAATTGGAACATTGTGTTAAATAAAATGTTGGGTTATAGGCAGGCAATCACTAAGGATCAGAATTAGATTGTTACAAGACAATGGCCCTTTTCACACTGCTTACCTGCTGCCAGAACGTTGCAAAATATCGTGCAAAAAACGTGGAAGATAGCATCTTCTCGTGAGAGTTTTGCGCAATGTCGCGCAAAACTCTTGTGAGAAGACTCTGTCTTCCGCGTTTTTTGCATGATATTTCGCAACGTTCTGGCAGCAGGTAAGCAGTGTGAAAAGGGCTATGGATTTCTCCATCTTTTTCCTTGCCTCTCTCTCCAGCTGTTTGGTGTTATACAAGGAAGAAGAATTGGAGTTCTGATTGATACATCCAATATCACTTGTGGACCGAGACTACTTGATTTCCAAAAAGATCTTCTGGTAAGCATCACTGAAGCACATGTAATCATTGATATTCAGTAAGCATGGCAACAGTGGGTACAAGTTATTAGACAGGGACGGTGTGGATTCTGAAGAAAGAGTTCCATGTCTGCAGAACTCAGTTTCTGGCTGCTTGAACCATATCTTTGAAGTTAATTCTGTGTAGCAAGCTGCAACCTTCCCCTCCTGCCTCTAGTTTTGGCCTTGGTTTATTTATTGACTTAATAGCTTGGTTTTTATTCCTTCAGCGTTTAGTCGATGAGCAGTTGTGCTATGTGAAGCGTCTGTACTTTCTTTCCTTCGGTACCGAAGCCTCGCCTCTTTGGGAGGAGTCCAGACTCATCAACGTAGATGTGTAAGTGAGGAACTATGTGACTGTGTGGTCTCTGTATAACCAACAGAAACCCCTATAACCCAGTTGCCAAGCACAGGTGACTATGAAATGCCTGTGCAACAGTGCCTATGAAATGTTAGCTACACAACTGGATATTTCTGGGAACAGGATTAGCCTGGGGTCTGCATCTTGCTGCCTATGAAACGTTAGCTAAATGACATTTCTAGGAGAAGGGCTCTTTTATTTGTAGTGATCGAACTCGCCATTTCCCATGAAGTACAGCAGTCCCTCACTGTTTTCATTCCTCCAAGGTTGGGAAAGACGTTTTTATTTTGCTAGGCTCTTGGGAGTTAGGCATTTGAAGGACATATTTTGTGCTGCTGTCCACCCCCCACCCCACCCCGCCCTGTTTATCTGGATGTAGTTGCATGGTTTTGTGAGCCAGTGTTGAGTATCAGGTTAAGAGTACTGGAGATGCAGGTTTGAATCCTCGTTCTGCCACGTTGGCTCATTAGGGCCAGTCTTCCTCAGCCTGAATGACAGGGTAGAATTTGTGAAGATAAAATGAAGGAGGGGCCAATGATGCTAAGCCCTTTTGTGTCCCCACTGGGATGAAGAAACTTGAGTGGCGTGAACAATCAAGTAATACGGTTGTTGTGGATTTTCCGGGCTGTATAGCCGTGGTCTTGGCGCTGTAGTTCCTGACATTTCGCCAGCAGCTGTGGCTGGCATCTTCAGAGGTGTAGCACCAAAAGACAGAGATCTCTCAGTGTCACAGTGTGGAAAAGAAGTTGGCAGGTAATTTATATCTACTCAGGAAGGTAGGGTTGGGCTGAGTCATCGTGTAAGAGTTTCCCAGGGTGTGGAATGCTAATGGAGGGAGGCTTCACTGTTTTTTTTTTCAAAAAAAAAACCCCAAAAGAAAGGGGGGGTGACTTTTGGGCTCTGTCCATGGGATAATTTTTGACATTTTATTCTAACTATGTGGTGTGTATTTTCTAAAATATTTTTGCAACAGATCTTTTTCTTCTCTTTGTTCTCTTCCTAGTTTATATGAAACGAGGCAATGGGTGAAGAGCCTAAAGCCCAGCGGGGGTTGCAACCTGCTGAAAGCCTTGAAGAAGGCCTTTCTTTTGAAAGAACTGGATGCCCTGGTGATCATTGCAGGAAGCTGGTATGTCTCTGTCTGAATGCCTGGCTCTGGTTTAATTAAAAAAAAAACACTTAGACAATTTCACCTTGGGCATTACCACCTTTTTAAAAACAAAGCTTCATCTGGACGTGTTTGGAAAATCGTGGGTGATTTCTGCAAGAGAGAAATTGACACACTGAAAGCACACCCATGTAAGGTTCTTATGTATACTGCTGAAGTAAACATAAGATTATCCCAGATCAAACCACAGGTTTATCTTAGAAAGGTGTGTGTGTGTGTGGGGGGGGGTTAACCTGCACTCAACCAAAGCAAGAAGAGGTTGAGGGGAAAATATATGCTGAGGAAAATCAAATGGTAATCATCTATATTGGACCCAAAGCAAATAAATCTTGTACGGATTACACAGCATTCTGAATAGCCCTGATTAGTCTGAACTCACCCCATCTTGGCAACTAAGCAGGGTTGGCCACGGTTAGCACTTGGATGGGACACCAAAGAAGATTGAGGTTATCGTGAAGGAGAAGACAAAGGCAAACCTTTCCTCCTCTCTTGCCTTGAAAATGCCATTGTCCTGGGGTTGCCATGAGTCAGTTGCAACTTGATGGAATGCATTTATTATTAAGTAGTGCGCAGACATTGTCCCATGCTAATCATTAGAGATTGGCACAAAACGGGGAAAAAACGAACCCTGAGTTTTGTGGTTCATTGCATTCCACGAACCACGAACTTTCACGAAATTGTCCCATTTCACGAAATCACATTAGGCTCGTGATTTGTCAGATCCCGGGGCCCTACAACGGCCTCCTTCATACCCAGAGATGCCAAACTTGAAGGGAGAGTTCAAAGGCACCCTCACCCAACAACCTTCCCAGGAAGGACAAGACCAGAAAATAAGAAAGAGTCTTTTCAGTCTCTTTTGAAGCAGCAGCAAATCCAGCCCAAAGCACCCAAATTCACTCTGTCTTGCTCCAAATCCCAGCAACAGCTCCTCCCTCTCCCTCTGTCTACTGGAACTGAAAGCAAGAGGCAGAGAGCTGTGCCTTATATAAGAAATGCTCACATAGAGCAGAACAGGAGCTCTCTGGTTGGCAGACAGACCTTCCTAACAGGGTTTGGAGGGATGAGACTGGTGTTCCCATGGCTACAGAAGGTCCATCTCCACCCTGCTCGTTGCTCTCATAGAACAGAATGGGAGCTCTCAGGTTGGCAGGGAGAGCTGCCTATCAAGGTTATGTGGGCTAGGATTGGGGTTGCACAGCAACAAAAGGTCTGCAGACATTCCAGGCCTATGTTGCCTAGGGAATCAATGGATCGGCGCCAGCCTGTCTGGCATCACAAATTGAACGAATCAGCCCCAAAAGTCGTGGATTTCATGAAAAATGCAGCTCCTCAAAACACGTTTTTGCGATATACGAATCATCCGATTCATCACAAAATGTGACTTGTATTTGATTCGTGCCCATGTCTACTAATCATAAGAAAACAGTTTCATTGTCATTCATAAGACAAGAGCCCAACTTCATTTCAACCTTTGTTTTGTTGTTACATAGAAGAATGTTGCAATTTCTAACTTTATGTATCTCGGGGTTGAGCATGGAGGAAGACAGTGACATCTATATTCATTCCTGTCTTTCTATTTCTTAATGGATGTTTATATGTGTATGTTTTGACTCAGCCCAGATCAGTCCTCTGAAATATTGTCTGATTATATCCAGCAATGTATGCTGGGGAGAGAACTACTGATCCAAACAGTTGCATACGAGTGTAGCAGCCAGGTGCCTCCGGTAAGTTTTCCTTTTATGCTTTCTACTGCTAGATTCACCTGGATCTTGACTAGCTATCATTTTGAGTAGATTTACCATGTTTCTGTATTGGTTTTAAACGAAATCATCGTATACAGTGGAGTACAACAGAAGACAAATGCAATCACACAAGCCTCTAAAATTCAATCATAAAACAGCCTGCTTGATTTGTCAGATCAACAGCTCCAAAACAAATGACAGCAGAAACCAATAAAGCTGAAAAACAGGGACTGGATGGATTCATGAAGGAGAGGGCCATCAATGGCTAGCAGCTAAAATGGCTTAAAGGGGGAACCTCCACATCCAGGGGAAGTCACCCTCAGGAGGCAAGAGCAAAGGAAGGCTTTGGCCTCTATGCCGTGTTTGTGGGCTATCCCGGGAGCCTGGCCACTGTGAGAAAAATAATGCTGGACCATTGGTCTGATCCAGCAGGGAATGCTGCAGGATAGATGAATCTCATTGCCGGTTAGGAAGGCATTCTATCATTTGAGGGCAGCAACTAGCTAACTACAGCTGGGCGTTTATAACAACAGGTGATACCAGTGTGTTTGTTCTTCGTCCATGTCTTCCTCTGGGGAGCTTAAGGCGGTATACACCAATCTTTCCTCCTCCATTTTATCATTACAAACCCCTGTAAGATAGGCTGAGAGAGGATGACTAACCGGGGGTCATACAGTGAGTGTTCATGACAAATGTGGATTTGATCTTGGGTCTCCCCCAGGCTTGGTCCAGCTGTCTAACCATTCTGCAGTTCTATGCCAGTTGTAGCAACACATCTTTGCTTGTATCAAAAGAGGCATTCAAATTCAGCAGGGCTGGGATGAGCATGGCTGTGTGCATCTGGACGGTGTGTCCAGATAAGTAGATCTTTTATATGCATGGATCTCTCGAACAATTTTTGTGACAAGTGCTTCACACTCACACACACACACCATTTAGCATTGGAAGGAGATGTGTGTTTCCTATACATATAAATGGCAATGAGATTTAGGCATCTAGAGCTAGCATGGTATTGTGGTTAGAATGATGGACTAGGATCTGGGACACCTCGGTTCGAATCCCCACTCTGCCATGAAAGCTTGCTGTGTGACACCCTCTCAGCCTAACCTAGCACACAACGTTGTTGTTATGATCATTTAAAAGGAAGAAAGGAAAACTATGTAATCCACTTTGAGTCCCCATTGAGGAGAAAGGAGGAGTATAAATGAAGTAAATCCAGCAGGAACACGGTGGAACGGAGTTCCGGAACCTCTTAAAAATGGTCACATGGCTGGTGGCCCCGCCCCCTGATCTCCAGACAGAGGGGAGTTGATATTGCCCTCACGGAGGGCAATCTAAACTCTCCTCTGTCTGGAGATCAGGGGGCAGGGCCACTAGCCATGTGACAGTTTTCTCCGAGGGCAACCCACTGAGTTCCACCACCTCTTTTCCCAGAAAAAAAGCCCTGAGTAAATCTAGAAATAAATCAATAGATTGACAAGCAGCAACAAAGGCCAGTTTAGAGGAGAGGGTTGTCCTTACATTTTTCTGACTTCACGTCCATTTCCACACTACTCACCTTCATGTGGAACGCCGCAGAACATTGCGAAAAAACCGCGGAAGATAGCGTTTTCTCACGCGGGTTTTGTGAGACATTGTGCAAAACTTGCACAAGAAGATGCGGTCTTCTACGTTTTTTTCGCGACGTTCCAGATGAAGATAAGTAGTGTGGAAACGGCCCACAACAGTCTGCCCTCCTGATTGTATGTAGCTGAGCTCTTTCTTGTGGGATGGGAATATTATGAGGGGTTGGTTTAGCCTATACGCTGTCCTGCTTGTGTGGCCAATAATTTTCTTTGTTGCAATGAACACAGGCAGTTTTAAAAAGTGTCGCTGAAGCTGTCGGCGGCCATTACCACAGCTGCTCTACCAGAGGAGAGGTAGGTCTAGAATTAATAAGAGTCGTAGTCTGTTGCATGTCCATTGGTACTCTGGGGGCTTATCACACACACTCTCATTTTATTCTCTCAGGCCCTTTTCACACTACTTACCTGCTCCCGGAATGTTGCGAAATATCGCGCAAAACCCGCGGAAGATAGCATCTTCTCGCGAGAATTTTGCACGATGTTGTGCAAAACTCTCACAAGAAGATGCTATCTTCCGTGGTTTTTGCGCAATATTTCGCAACGTTCTGGGAGCAGGTAAGTAGTGTGAAAAGGGCCTCAGTTCCATGGTGCTAATGTTTTTTAATAATTATTTTTATTGTAAAAAACAGAATAATAATAAATGGGGATACAGAAAGGAAAAAAGGGATTGTGCATCATAATTATATAAATCAGAAATAATTGTATAGAACAGAATATATAAACATAAAGTATTTCTCCCCAACACCCCCTTCATTAAATTTTTAAGACACTGTCTATGAAATACAATGATACTTATATTCAGGAACATTTATATTCAGCTTTTTAAGTTACAAATTTCATAACAAATCTCTTTTACAACTACATTATTGGTTTCATCATTGCTACCTAGTCAGTATTGCATACTTTCACCACTTCTACACAGCTGATATAACTTTTAACAAATGGATAATATATCAAAATACATAAGGGAAGTCTGTTATATATCTCATAATAAAAAAAGTTTCTGCTCAAAAAACCTACTTCTTTTTATATTTATATTCAAAATGTCTCTTTTAGGACTAATTCTCATTCTGCTTTTACCTTGCCTAAATTTGCCTCCTGCTTACATAATACACAATCCATCTCTTTTCAAATATGCTGTTAACTTCATTATTACAGCATATTCGGCAAGTTTGTTTTCCCATTCTTCTAAGCTGTCCCCATATATTCAAATATCTCTTCCACGACCTTTGGTAATTTATTAGGCAAATTCCTAATAGCATATTCCTAGCTTCCGAAGGGAATCCAAATTTTAATATATGTGTTAATGTTATAACAGCCGCATGTGATCAAAATGAAATCTAATTGGTTTTTTAATCCCTTTTTTTGTCCTTTTGACCTCAGAATTATGACAGTAGTGATCTGGACATGATTCTTCATGAGCGCAGAAGAGCCGAGGACTTGCTCAGTATCATAAATAAAATCTATAAGGGAAAGGTGGGCCACGCTTGTTTTAGTTTAATGCCAGAGGTAAGCGCCTGATTGATTATGGTTGATGCTAAGATTATAAGTGCCCTGCTGGATCAGACCGATGGTCCATTTAGCTGCCCCTAAAAGGGTTCAGAAACCAGAACCTGACCCCTATTGCAGGGCCAGATCGAGGGGGAGCAGGGGGGTAGTCTGCCCCCAGCGCCACCAGGGAGGGGGCGCTGGGAGCAGCTGCCAGCTGCTGGGGGCACGCGGGCAGCAGCGTGAGAAGCCTCCCAGCCCCCTGCGCTGCCTTTCACCTGCCCCGCAGGACAGGGGGTGGCCAGCTTGCCGAGCGCCCCGTCCTGCAGGGCAGGCAAAAGGCAGCGTGGGGGGCTGCAAGGCCACCTGCATCATTTGCCTGCCCCGCAGGACAGGGGGCGGACAGCTGCTCCCTGTCCTGCGGGGAGGCGAATGACGCAGGCAGCTTACCAGCCCCACACGCTGCCTCCGCCAGTGCACTGCGGGGCAGCACGCTCTGCCCTGCATGATGACATCACAGAAGTGACGTCATCACGCAGCACCGGGAGTGGATCCGGCCCTGCTCTATTGCCACCTCCAATAACAACTGATATTTAAAAGTACAATAGAATTTCCATTTAGCCTTCATGGGTAATAGCCACTATCCACCATGAATGGGTCTAATCCTTCTTTTAAGGTCATCTAAAGTTAATGGTTTTCCTGTGGCATGGAGTTCCACAGGTTAATCATGCACAGTATGAAGTCCTTAATCATGTACAGTGTCTCTCCTGTCCATCAACTTGATTGAGTGTCTGCGTTCTACTATGTTGTGAGAAGGATTGAAAGCTCTCTATTTGGTTTTCCCAACCTGTGCTTAATTGTATAATATTCATCACTTTTCGTCGAAAGTGTCTCTTTGTATAGGGAAAAGCTCCATATTCTTCAGCTTTTCATCATAGGGAGGGCATTATAAGGGAAGGTGTTATAACTCCTTGATTGTTTTAATTTCTATGTTTTGCACCTCTTCTGTCTGTACAGGATCCTTTTTGCAGACAGGACCTGTTTTTTTTTAATCCCCCACTGGCTCAGGTGGTCCTAATTTTAAATATATGTTTAGAGCTCTACAGAAATTGTGCCACTTTCTCCAGCCTGCTTGCTGCCAAAGCCACCAAACCATGAAGGACCTCTTGTGATACAAATCCCAGATTTCCTGGCCAAATCTTCGGCAGAATGGTTAAAAACCAATGGGTTGAAAGGTAAGATCAGCCAGAGCGGTTTTGTGAGGAATAAAACCAATTTTGCACAATGCTTTTTTATTTATTTATCTCATTTATACTCTGCCTTTTTCACAAGGTAGATTACGTAGTGTAAAATTAGTACAATCAGTATCAAGAACATTTCCATAAATAATGCCATAGGGTAAATAAACTCAGTTAAACCTAATATTGTACCATATGGAAGAGCGTTCTTATAGATAATGTTTGTTCCTTTTTGTATATGAAAATTTAAAAAAAAATTTTAAAGTTTACAAAGACATAACATTATCAAGGATCCAATACAGAGTTGAAGAAATGCTGAAACAGAATATAATCAGTTCTAGGACTGACATTAGACAACATGAAGCACAGGTAGTATATAGGAGTATATATTTAAAGCAAGAGATAATATGTAAGGCAACATAGTGGTGAAGTCTATGGTCCCTGACTCATCAGCGAAGCATCTGAGACCCCTCACAAGAGCTGAGCGTTCTTATAGATAATGTTTGTTCCTTTTTGTATATGAAAATTTAAAATTTTTTTTAAAAGTTTACAAAAACATAACATTATCAGGGATCCAATACAGAGTTGAAGAAATGCTGAAACAGAATATAATCAGTTCTAGGACTGACATTAGACAACATGAAGCACAGGTAGTATATAGGAGTATATATTTAAAGCAAGAGATAATATGTAAGGCAGCATAGTGGTGAAGTCTATGGTCCCTGACTCATCAGCGAAGCATCTGAGACCCCCTCCCTATAATATTTCACCTTGCTATGGAACTTTAAGGAGGAATAAGTGGGGGGCGGTCTCCCATCCAGACTCTGGGCAGGCCGTTCAGTGCGGGGGAGACCCTAGCCTGGGATCCAATGGAAACAGTTGACCAATCTGCTTTCTTGTTTTTGTAATAGCCAAGAAGTTGAGCCTATACCAAGTTTTGGCACCAAATGCATTTTCCCCTGTGGAAGAGTTTGTCCCTATTCTTCAGAAAACAGTATCCTCAACTTTGCACGAAGTGAGTGAAAAGACTGATGAATCGCTTTTTTTCACAACTCGCTTGGGCGTGTACACATTTTTCTAAGCAAGCCATTCCTCTCTCCCACTCTTCATGTGTCTGTTGAGAGGACCCAAGCTGCCAGGGATGGGAGGGTTGTGGAAATGTATAACCTGGAGCCCTGAGGCAGGGGCCCAGGGCAAGAAGGGAGGAAGTGGGGAGCAGTAGAAGGAATCCTATCTCCTTTCCCTGCAAGTCCCCATAGGTCTCCCGCTTGTTAGTAATAAGAATTGAATGGCAAGGACTGGAATGGAACTGCTGGGAATACCTGGATCTGAAGGTGCTCCCCTTTCACTCTCCAACATTATCTTTTCCCCATTATCAGTCGTTCACTTGAATTCAGGAAGGCAGAGAGAGGAAAGAGGGGCAGCCCCCGACCAGTCCATACATCCTCTTTGTGTTCCGCATTTGGACTGATATTGGAGGCAGGGAGATGCTGGCGGATCAGAGGCTTCAGAAGCTTCTATACTGTCCATGAATGGTTTTCCACATGTGAAGTGTAGAATTAATTGTATTGTTAATTGTATTGATAATTGTTCATTGTACATGCATTTTACTGTGTACTGAGTTTATGTATTGTATTAGTAAATACATTGTGACTGTTAGCAAGGCTAGTACATGGTCATTGCTGCTATATCAAAAATTTAAGAAACACGCCATTAATCTCCAGATTCAAGTCCAGCAGCACCTTAAAAGTCCAACAAGATTTCCAGGGTATAAGCTTTCAAGAGTCAAAGCTCTTCCTCAGATACCAGTGCTATTGAATTCAAATCTTGCTGCTCTGCATCCCAACATGGCTACCCACATTGGTATGCCTTAACTGTAAGTTTTTCTCCCTCCACCTTTCAGAAAGCGATGATGCAGTTTGAATGGCACGATGGGACCATTAAAAACGTCCACGTGGATCCACCAATATTGTATGACTACCAGGTGAGTTAAAGGAAATGGAGACCCTCCTTATATCTGTGCAAGCCAAGGCTAGTCGCTGTTTTCCGGAGGCCCTTGGAGGAGATGCCCTCAGAGGTCTCCACCTTCCTGAGCAGTCTCACCAACTTTCCACTCACCACCCCTTTAATTTGTTTCTGTGCCCGATCTACTCTTCGACCCAGAAGGAAAGTATGAGGTAACCGACAGTGGCAAGGAGAAGTAGCAGGGGAGGGGGGCCATTTCAGGGTTCAGCAGTGGACCCTGTGCCGAGATGGGGCCTCAGCAGTTTCCCTAGGATGACAGCTGTTGCTGCTGGCCTGGATTATTATTGTCCTAGCATTGAGCAGCCACAGTATTAGCATGCAGGGGTAGCAAGGCCAGAAAGGCGCTTCAGTATTGCCACACGGAGCCTGTTTGTGTGGGTAGCAGCCTCCTTTGACCAAAACGCTGGGCAAAACAATGAAAAACAGCAAAGATGAACAGCTGTTCGCCAGGTTCATAATATTTGGACTCCCACCCCCAAGTCTCAAGGGACTTGTTATGAACACATGTAAGTCAGAAGCGAAGCACCAAAGACCTTGCAGAACAATGTCCAGGGGGAAGGAAGTGTTGCTTCTAGCGTCTGGCCGAAGACACATCTGGCTGGCTCTCTCCTCAAGCGATGCTCTGGGGGTGGGGGCTTTCCTTTCAACAGAAGAGCCCAAGAAAGGGGACTCACTATTGGAGTAGAGCCCGCTGGGTGTGAGAACAGCTGAAAAAGGTTTGTCTGCATATGGTCTCAGCTATGCTTGTGTTTTGCTCTCAGAAACAGCTGAGCAGGGCGGTGAGGAAGTACGAGAGACGCATTGAATGGCTGTCCGTCAGGAGCAGAAGGCTGTGGGGAACCGTTTGCGAAAGGAGGTGAATGAACCTTCATTCTTTGCAAATTGTTGAGAACGTGCTTCTGGGAAGAGGGGTGTTAGTGACATCACTGGGTTCCAGCCAATTGGTGCTGAGCGTGGTCACTTTCTGCTGAGAACTCGTGCAATCAGTTTGCCCTGGGAATGGAGAGAAGACTATGTTGAAGCAAAATAAGGCAGAGTTTGCTTCCGGGATATTGAAAAGGTAGGAGGATCCCTCCCAAATAAATATTTGTAAGCACCCATTATTTGCCAGGATTTCAATGCCAACAGCATTTTTTTTTAAATCACAAAATAAAAACTGACAACAGGATCAGCGACTCAGAGCCCAGCAACGCCGTCAAAACCAAAGCAGAAGAATAAAAATGGGTAATTAAAACAACTAAACTGAGTACAAAATGCGGCAAAAAACCCCAGTAAAAATATAGCAAATGAGGAAAGAAAAAATGGCGGTTCAATGCTGCCGTTTCTCCTGTAGGGTCGTTCTCCTTATTGATATCTCGGCAACAAGTTCCATGTACATCATTCATATCCAACATTCCCTGAGGCTTGTCCTGGAGGAGCAGATCTCAAGCAAGGATGTCTTCAATATTATAGCGTAAGTAAAACCAGGCAATGTTTATGTTCTTAAACATTAGCTCCTACTTTTTTGGGATCAATGCCAAGCAGCCTCCAATGGTGGCCTCTTCAGGTCGTGCTTCCATTTGTTGTTCTCTTTTCCTGTTCCATGTTTCTTGCAGTTTTGGAAAAGATATTAAGCCCTGGCAACCAGAAATGGTTCCTTCCCACCCAGACAACTTAGAGAATGCCTGGAGGTAGGTAAACCTACTTTTAATTTTGTCCCTCTCGTTCCTAAGTAAGATCTCATGGCTTAAAGCCCTGGTTTAGTATTTTCTGTTTACTTACGTTCAAATGAGCAACATCTTTGGATGGTGCCCAGTTGCAAGTCAACAGAGGCCGCAAGAGAGCTCCACTTCCTGCATTTGCATGCTAGGCCTGGGATCCGACTGCCAATCATCATGCTTGGTGCCAGGAACAAGGAACGGGGGTCATTAAGAGTCAGGATCCCAGCATGGGGTCAGTTTGTTCTTTACTCTTTGGTGTCCTGACCAGGGAAGTTGTCAGAATGTCCACGCTTGTGCCCTGGAAAGGAGGTCCAAATTTCCAGGAGCTACCAAAAAATACAATTTTGCATGAAGGAATCAGGATATAATTACTTGTAGCTGCTTCCAGCAAACAAAACTTTGCTTAAGGTAATGTCCCAAAGTGTTGAACAGCTGATTCAGGGGACTTGTAGAGCTATCTGACAAAGCATCTCAAAGAGGTAGAAGATCATGCATCAAGGGTGGCATCTTTGCTCAATTCTGTGATTCCAAGGGAGAGTTTGATCCTTCCAGGAAGGTCTATGCTTAGGGCAGAGAAGCTTTCTGAGCCCATTGAGGAAGGTGCGTTACAGTGGCTGCCTAGAAGATAGGGCTGCTTCCCTGTATTTCTGCCACAGCCCTAGTTGCTTGCTACCTCTATGAACTGCAGCAGGAGAGGGGAAAAGGGCAATGTTGGCATCATCAGTACATCACATCCAAGGAAAACCCAGGAGTGACACGGTTCTAGGAATCTCTGGAAGATCTATGGTTTCCATACCATAGTTTCCAGCAGAAGCATCATAGCTTCTGGCAATTCCTAGAGCTACCCTGTGTCACTGCCTGGTTTTTCCCTGAAGTGACATATCAACACAGCCAAAGTCACATGCCCCCTATGTCTCCACCCCCAATCCTCCCTCCAGTTGCCAGTCCCTACTGAAGGAGCCCACTGTTTAGGCACCCTCAATTGGAGTTTGTGGTTCAAAATGTAATCTGAGGGCCAAACAACAACACTGTAATTTTTGGCAGGTTGGATTTGGTCCCCTGACAGTCAACATGTCAGCTGTGAGTTCTGTATTGGAAATGTATTTACCCAAGCATGTGGGGCCCTGATTTAGATCAAGGTCATGGTGTGTGGGGGAAAGAGGCTTCTGCTCCCCCCACCCCATCCCATGCCCTTTTCCAGACCTAAAACGGCTCCAAGGGCAGTATTTGACCCATCAGGGGATGGACATTCAGGGGCAAATAGGAGCAGGCCCCTTGGGCAGGGCTCATTTCGAGGGGGAACATGCAGGAACGCAGTTCCGGCAGTTCCCCAAAGAGGTTACATGACAGGTAGCCCAGCCTACTTGACTCTCGGCCATTTTGGACCCGTTTCAGCCTGGATTGGGGCCGAAACGGCCCGGATTGGGCCTCTGACAGGTGGTGGATCACTCTCCCACTTGGCAGCAGCCTGATCCTGACCATTTTGGGCCCCTTTTCAGCCATTTTCAGCCCCTTTTTGCCATTTTGGGCCCAATTTCAGACCTGAATGTCCAAGATTGGGACCAAAACAGCCAGGATAGGTGATGTCAGGGGGTGTGGCATATGCAAATCAGTTATGCTAATGACACACTTCTGGTGATGTCAAGGGGCATGGCATATGCTAATGAATTATGCTAATAAGTTCCTCCAGCTCTTTTTCTACAAAATGACCCCTGCCCTTGGGTAATTTCGTGTTGGGAAAACAGTGCAGGAGGGAAGGCTGAAGATAAGGGACTGGCATCAGGGAGACAGCAAAGCCAATTCTCTAATGCTATGTAAGTTGCTTCACCAAAGGTAATAACAGGAATAGTACTCGCTTGCTTTTCCTTTCCCCCAGCTATTGAGAAGCATCTTAAGTGACTCATAGGATGTGACGAAGAGAGCTGTGGTTCTCGAAAGCTTATGCGACAGTAAAGGTGGTTAGTCTTAAAGGTGCTACTGGACTCTTTACTATTTTGCAACTACAAAGTAACACAGCTAACTCCTCTCGATCATAGGATCTAGAATCAGGGCTGCTGGCTGCATGTCAGGGCTAGAAGTTTGTGAAGCCACATGAGAGCTTCAGTGCATTTTTGACAGTTTCTGTGAAACTTTTCTTCTAGGTGGGTGCTGGCCCTGCAGTGTGAAGGCACTCGGAACCTCATGAGTGCTCTTCGAAGAGCCGTGGAAGTGGACTTCCAAGATAAAGACAAACATGAGTCCCAGGGGATATATCTGTTGACTACTGGCATTCCTGATCAAGATACAGTAAGCGCAGTTCCCATATTTGCTTTGATATATCAACAACTGCTTATGATAGTTGCAGAACTGATCTAGTCGAGTTTTACATGTGCTGAAGAGCTTGATGTGGGGTACATGCCAGGGGAAGATCTAACCATCTCCAGCATTGTATCTCTGATCTACAGCTTGGGGGGGGGGGGTTGTTGGGGGTTTTTGTATCAGATAATGCAACCAGAATTCCAACATTGCATGTAGTTTTGGCCCTACGCTTTTTTTTCTGCCTTTCAGCACGTGATCAGTTCTTACATGCTTGAGGTCTGTGGAGGGTGTGATTTAAAGCTTCACATCTCGCTGTTCAGCACCACTGATTCTTCCCTTGATGGTGTTATTCCACCACGCTACGCAAGCCCTGATGAAGCAGCCCTCGCTTTCAAGACCATTGTGCAGGCTGCCAGTGGCAGGTTTCACTGGTTTGGAGAAACAGGTGCCATGGCCTTTTTTTAAAAAAAATTGATCCTGCCTAACTCAGGATTTACTCCATAGGGAGTTCTCTCTTTCATCCCAATGTGTCACACAGCACATTGGCAGTTGATTTGAAGCACCAGAGGAGAAGGAAGGTTTAACTGTTTCCCACATCTCTGTCCTCCCCTCCAAATATTGCTATTGGTGTCTCCCTCCAGTGGGTGAAGACATTTTTGTTTTGTTTGGCATACTCCCTCAATAACTGTTCTCCTCCTTGGTTATAGTCAGGGCTTTTTTTCAGCTGGAACGCGGTGGAACGGAGTTCCGGAACCTCTTGAAAATGGTCACATGGCTGGTGGCCCCGCCCCTGATCTCCAGACAGAGGGGAGTTGAGATTGCCCTCGGCGTCGCTCAGCAGCACGGAGGGCAATCTAAACTCCCCTCTGTCTGGAGATCAGGGGGCGGGGCCACCAGCCATGTGACCATTTTCTCCGAGGGCAACCCACTGAGTTCCATCATCTCTTTTCCCAGAAAAAAAGCCCTGGTTATAGTCTTGTGTGTATTTACGTGTTTGTATGTTTTCACTGAATTATTTTATAAATTATTTGAAATGTTGGTTTGACGTGCAGATGTTTGGCACCATGGGGACCCTATTTGGGTGGAAAGGTGGCATTAAAATGTTTTAAAGAAAAATAAAAATAATAAAAAATAGCCCCCCTCTCCTTGAAGAAACACTTTGGATAAAGGGGTTGCAGAGAAGCGAGCCATAAGGAAGGCGGCTCTGTATATGCATACATATCAATTTCTGTTTTTTAAATGCCCCCCCCCCAATTCTAAAAACAGATTTTCTACCAATTGCATTTTTAGTCTGTTATTTCTCCAAGGTGCTCAGGGGTGGCATGCATGGTTCTTCCCACCCACCCCCACCCCCCACCCCAATTCAAAAACATTATTTTGTCCTTTGAACCCAACCATAAGATTAGGTTCGACTGAGCCTGGCTTAATGTCCATCTGGTGAGCTTCATTGCTGAGTGAGCTTTGAACGTAGGCCTCCCTGATGGTGGCTTGCCATTCTAACCACTGCACCACCACTGACTCTTTCACCAGTGTACAGCAGTACAATTTTAAACCTCAGTTTTAAATCTCTTTCTTCACAATAATTTCTCTATTTAAATTCACACCATTGTTCCTATATGAAAGAGAGATGAATATTCCCAGAACATCCCTCATAACATTGAGGCCAAAATATCTCTGGGGTTGCCTTGAGTAAATCTGCAAGCTGCTTTCTTGTGGGGTGTTGATTATTGTTCTGTGTGTGAGTTGAATTCATTTGCTAGTGGCATTGAAGGGCTGTGCCTCCCTTTTTCCCCACTGCGTTCTGCTGCTTTTTCTCGGGCGGGCAGGCATCTATGAAAGCGGTGACATCAGCAGCATCCTCTCCGAAATGGAGAAAGCAGTCAACTATTCCCATAAGGTAGGCATTCAAGAGGTCATAATTTCTTCTCAGAAATGGAAGCAGAGTGTTCATTCAGGAGCTGTTTGGCCGCCTCTGGAAGCCAAATTTTCTGTGGCAATATGAGTGTTTTGTTGTGGCAAACACATGCAATGTGAAGCAGAAATGTGTGTTTCTGAATTTGCTTCCATCTCACATGTATTTTTACTTTTGTCTCTAGGTTAGGCAGCCCCCACCTGTGGCCACACAGGGAGCAAACCTTCCGCTTTCTTTAGACACTAAAACCAAAGCAAACCTGAAGCAAAGAGCCAATCCCTCCCTCAATGGCAGCCATTTTGTGAGGGCCCTATGCCAGTGGCAGACATGTTGTAATTGGCCCACCCACTATGGCAGTTATTTTGTGATTAGCCCTGCGCTGCCTTCCATGGCAGCCATTTTGTGCTGACACCCACTACTCTTTCTCAGAATTTCAAAAGCACCTATAGATACAACAAGATTGAGGACTCCTGATCTACATAAGTAGCTTCCACATGAAAGCAATTAATAAGGCGATGTAAAATTGTCACTGAATTTGTTCATGACTGAAGTTGTAGCTCAACTCTTTAATTTCAGTGTGCTTTGCTAGTGAAATCCTTAAAGCAACGATCTGGAAATCAACTGGCTGGTCATTTGATTCCTGGGGAAGATGTAGCCATGTTAGAGGGAAGGAAGAAACGCAAACCACAGAAGTTACCATTTCCCAAACCGACAGCCCTTACTCTCGCCAGAATGGTACGATTCAATTTGATAGCTACACTTTAAGTTTACTCTTCAGACAATTTTGCAGGTTTGTATACGTGTGCTTTTAAATGCTTTGCAAGAATATGATAATTTATTTTTCTAGATGAGAAAATCCATGGTCGAATCCACATTACTCATTTTAAGTCGCATGTTCCCCGCATTCCCCACGCAATCCCAAGTGCCGGTCACATTACCTCATTAAACAGATGCATTTCATTCGCATTTCTCCTGAATATGTGGTTACAGGTTTTCAACGGGAGTTTCACAGTGGCCGTGAACAGGCCAATGCGCAATTTACGTGGTTTTTTTAAAAACCACCCCCCTTCCTGTCTCTCCGGCCGTTCCGAGAGTTCCTATTGGCTGATTCAACTTGCAAGTGCTCCATAGTCTGCAAAAGACTGTTTTTGACCTCATAGCATTGGATTTATTGATTATGCTGTTTCTGAATCAAATCTGGTAGTTTGAAAAATCATTTTGGGGTGAATCCATCCTCAGAACGGACTCGCAAAACTTCCTTTTTAACTGTTTTTTTTTTTAATTTTATATTACTGTAATATCGAAATTACGGTGAATCAATCATTCGAAATAAAGAAAACACAGAGCAGGACCTCCATCACTCCTCCATGTTTCCCCCAAGTTATAATCGGTCCCCAATGACATTTTACATTTCCTCGAAAACTGTCAGGGATGATGTTCTATAACCTCACACAAGGAAAATGGGGCATGAGACATGTGGGCACACTGTTGGGTCTCCATCAATGCATCAGAGAGACAAGACATCGTTATCTATATATCATATCGTTATACCAAAGTTTCGAGCAAAAAAAAAATAACGGAAAAGTAATTTTAAAACAATAAAAAAATTTTTAAAAGGTCGGGAAGATTTGTTCCCGCCCGCAAAAGCGGAAAATGCAGGTGTGGGGTGAATGCGGATTCGGCCAGTGACTATTGGGAACATAATGACACTCCAAGGAAGTGAAACTTCAGTAAAATTCAAACACTGAACTGTCCTGCATAGGAAATGCCCACGAAAGCTTCCCACATGCTTCCAAATTTCCAAAAAAGAAACGGGAGAGAGCCATCAGTACTGTCAGTGGGGGAAAGAGAGGCATCATTATCTTCAATGATGTTTCTTTATAAGGCAAGATCGAAATAACGGAAAAGTACGCTCAAAAAAATTTTAAAAAATGGGTGGGAAGAAAAGGTCCCGCCCAAAAAAGCGGTTTTCGAGCAGCCGTGTGACCGGAGGGACGTGCGAGAAAGACGGATTGGAAGCAGGAATGTGAACGAAGAGGAAAAAATCGCGGATTGGAGGCAAACGGAAGATATCCGATAAACATGCGGGTAATGGGTGAATGTGGATTCGACCCATGTTAAGGAGAGATTGTGCTTAAACTCTAACCACAACTGTGTAATACGATTATTATCAGAGAACTAGAAAATGTGACTGTACTTGGTAGCCCACCTGTAACTACTTGCCAAGTTATAAAGACCCATTCCACCACAATATTACTTGTAACATAAGATAACTCATAGACTAATCACCTTATAAGAACTGCGGGATTTGAGGTTTTATTTGTACTACAAAATATATGTCTTATATGATATCTGAGCTTGTTATGAAAATTGCGTATCTCATTAAAAGGGCCAATATAATGCTTGTTGAAATTAATTACAAAAGTCCAGTGGAATGACACATTTCCCAAGAGTAAGGAGGTCTGTAGCACCTTAAAGACTGACCCGTTTTTAGTGGCAAGAGTTCAGAGAGCTGAGTCAGCTTTTTTTGGATAAATATTTTTCTCGATAATGAGAGGAGCCATTACTACCCAACTGTGACATCGTTTTTAAACAGCTTGTATAAATTTCTTCATATAAAAATAATGTTCTGGGGAAATGGCTGGCGCTGTTTTTGTCAACAAGTGGTAACACTGTGCTCCATTTATTATATGATAACATTTGATTTGTATAACACCTTTCAGGACAACTTAACGCCCACTCAGAGTGGTTTACAAAATATGTTGTTATTATCCGCACAACAATCACCCTGTGGGGTGAATGGAGCTGAGAGAGTTCCAAGAAGCTGTGACTGACCCAAGGTCACCCAGATAGCTTCAAGTGGAGGAGTGGGGAATCAAACCTAATGCTCCAGATTAGAGTCTCGTCGCTCTTAACCACTACACCTATAAAACCTGTCTGTCCATACTTGCTAGTATCAGTATATATGCAATCATTATATTTTGGGCCTATATGTATCTTTAAGGTCTTCTTTCCCCCAATTCTCTCTCTTTTTTGCATTATGTATTTATTTATTCATTTATTTACTTCATTGATATCCCACTTTTTTCCCAATTGGAACGCTAAGTGGCTTACATCATTTTCCTCTTCTCCATTTTATCTTCACATCAACTCTGTGAGGAAGGTTAGGCTGAGAGCGAGCGCCAGTTTGGTGTAGTGGTTAAGAGCGCAGGACTCTAATCTGGAAGACTGGGTTTGATTCCCCACTCCTCCACTTGAAGCCAACTGGGTGACCTTGGGTCAGTCACAGCTTCTAGCTCTCTCAGCCCCACCCACCTCACAGGGTGTTTTGTTGTGGGGATAATAATAACATACTTTGTAAACCACTTTGAATGGGTGTTAAGTCATCCTGAAGGGTGATATATAAATCAAATGTTGTTGTTGTTGTTATTGACTGGCCCAAGGTCACCCAGAGAATTTCCATGGAAGAGTGGGAATTCGAACCTGGGTCTCCTAGGTCTTAGTCTGGCACTCTAACCACTACACCAACCACAATAGTTAATGGTTTGCTTAGTGATCAGACATAACTGATCAATGCAAAAACCAAACAGAGTTTTTCAAAAGTTATTTACATGTTGCTAAACAGCATTGTTTCTACTCAACTATTCACTATGTTTAGAGCACAAGAGACCAGCGAGACGGGGACAGAAATGGCTCCCTGAAAGTATTCACATGGCTCCCAACAAGCACCAAAGCAGAAATTCCACCAGGTGCGTGCAAGTTAATGAAATCATCAGTGGAAATGTTTCCTCGTGATAATATTTGGAGCCATCAAAATAATACTTTGGTTAGGCATCACCATTCTTAAGTGTGAGAAAATAATATTTTACTGTTTTGTTGCAGCACAGCCAATAAAGGAGTTTTTGCAGATGGGTAGGAGAAAGAAATACAAATCGAAGAAATGTCCTGAGGTTTCACTCTCATTATTGTATACAGACAAAGGGAAGAAAGTAGGTGAGTGTCCTAAGTAAAATGGGTTCTCATTGTCCAACGTGGTGAGAATCAGATAATGCAGAAATGCATCTCATGTGCAATTTGGAAGTGGAGGGGCACTAGAGAATTCAGTAATGGGGGGCAATCCCCTCCCCTCCTCACACCTTTGGGCAAACTCAAGGAGGTGGGAAGATGGTCAGTCAGAGCTTATCTAGCGCCAGATGTTAATTCCCTCCCTCGTAGTTTGGAATCCCATGAAAAAATTCTGCCCATTTCATAGGCTTGAAAATTATTCCTTTGGGATTCAGAAATCTGATTGTTTTGTCCCCCCCTCCCCCAATGCCCTGGGAAAATAGCAACACTCTTTAAATGGAAAGTGGTAGTCCTTGTGATATTGAGTACTAGTGGTCAGCTAAACCGGTTGGATGCATTTTTCAAACATTTGCCCCCCAACCCATCCCAATAACAGGCAACCTTTCCTTGCTTTGGTAATATTTTGTGTTCATTTGTGAACAGAGGGGGGGGTCACAGTTCTTCACAAGAGAGTGGGGTGGGGGAGAACATCCCCCACTGCTGAGGCAACTGGGCCAATATACACTTACAACAGGGCTGTTTCTCCTAATGAACATTCTAATGAATTGCAAGGAGCAATATCTGTACCCAGGGCATGTGACTGCTTCTCTGCACTACGTTACTTTCAAAGAAAGATGCTATCAAATATGTGTGGGGGTACCATTGCCAAGGTAACAGGGATGTCCCCACCCAATACGAGAAGGTCAGGGGAAAGAACAGCAGACAAGCACCGAAATACAGAGAAGTTTGTACAGTACAGATTTCATGGATATTTTCAACCCCACTCCCCCACCCCGCAAATAGCAACTGTTGTAGTGAAAATCAAACCGCTCAAAAATTCAGCACTGGAAGATACCAGGTATCAAAGGGATCACATTATGAGAAACTAGAATTAAAAACTTGGCAGTAAAAAGCAGGCACACACATACAGACCCATGGCATGATGTGTTTTGTGTGTGAAACAGCCATGTTTTTGCCACAGGTAGAATATCCACCACTGCTTCTTTTCCCTAGGTGCAACTCACAAAAAATATTCCAAGCCCAAGTGTGTGAGAAAAGCAATTCCCTTTGTCATTTTGCCTCAAGAAGAAGAACAGTGCTCAAGCAAAGAGGTATGAAATTAGTATTCCCCTTATAATGCTTTAATAAACATTACAGTCAAAGCATTAATATTTCTTCAGCTACGACACAGCCTGAGTACATGTCACCAACTCAACATTCTGCCCCCTCCTTTGTCTTCCAAAAGTGGCTAAGCAAATTCAGCATCAAGAAACTGAAGTTAGACTTGCCCAGAATAATTTTCGGGCCTGAATGCTTGCATCAGAAGCAAATGGTGGGATCTTTGCGCAAGAAAGTGTCGGCAAAATACTGCAACATTTTCCCTAGCGTCAGAATGGATGTAAGTAACTTTCTGATCATCTCTGCCAAATAATGTGCTCTGGAAAATTGTTGCCCTCCCTGTTTCAGCCTCCACACACACATGAAGCAAGAGCTCGCGCTTTGAATTGAACCAGAGGCATATTTTTAATTAACATTTCATTTCATGTAGCAACTCCCCGCCCACTTTATCAGTTTAAATTCTCTACCAGCCACATGGGTTAATATAGTGACTCTGCACAAATTGTGTTTCTAGGGCAGTGTGAAACACCTGCACATTCAGCCCAAGGATCTGGAAGAGTATATTGAACAAATGGAGAGAGTTTTGCGGTGCTACGTTAAAAGAATGCAATGGCTTTTATCAGGTATGTTTGGCACTGAAGAGCAGCCTGTCACTTTAGCACTCGGCTCCATGTGATATGGGACATCTCAAGTTGCATCTCCTAATGTATTTTTCAAACTTATAAAAGCAGCAGGGAGCAATTTGGATCAAGGCTGTGACACAACCCTTGTATAACCTCTGCACCAATTGAAAACCAGCACCCCTATGGTAACTGCTTTTTTTCCCCCTTGAAGGAAAATAGCAATTAGCTATTGACTAGTGAAGAGATTTCAGTGAAAGGGAGTATTCTAAAAGGTGGTCCTTCACCTTCAGTGCAGATGTAGAACCATTACACCCATCATACTTGCTTTAATGTATTTATTCATCATTTTTCTCCCCAAAGGGGCTGAAAGTGGCTTGCAACATTAATAAATACAATGAAAATAGGGGGGGAAATACAATTTAAATAAAATAAGTATTTAATAAAAAATTAAATAATACAATAATGCAAACAGAAAGTGACCAGCTATAGCTTGAGCTGGTGTCAAATCTAATGATCAAGGGCCGTGGGCCTTTCAGTCCTTGCTTTAGGCTAGTGCTTTTGGCCAGCCCAAGGCCCTTTTCACACTACTTACCTGCTCCTGGAACGTGGCGAAATATCGCGCAAGAAACGCGGAAGATAGCGTCTTCTCGCGAGAGTTTTGCGAGATGTCGCGCAAAACTCTCGCGAGAAGACGCTATCTTCCGCGTTTTTTGCGCGATATTTCGCCACGTTCCGGGAGCAGGTAAGTAGTGTGGAAAGGGCCCAAGATTATACCAGGAGACAGAAGAAAAGCTCTATGAGTAGTGCAGTTGACAGTCCCGTTCCACCCTCCCATTTTCTTGCATGTGTGAAACAGCCTCAACCTCTTGCAAGTCATCCCAGGTTAAAAACATCTTATTGAAAAGTGTAAATGTATACAACTGCCTCAGAGAAAGAACTGTTGCTGATCCATTATTGGTTTCTGTTGTCTTTCTCAGAGGTGCCATTATCAATAGCCTTTTCCCTCCCAATGATTTCTAGATAAACTTGGGTTGAAATGCTTGTTAAAGTAAAGCCGTGTTAGAATGTGACATGTTTTCTGTTTTCTTATGGGTTTGTATTTGAAATAGGAAGCCGTCGATTGTTTGGTGTAATTTTGGAAGCTAACATTTGCATCCTGATTGATACCTCCGGCTCCATGGACCCATCTTTGGAAGAAGTCACCCAAGAGCTTACCTCTCTTATATGGGAACAGCTGAGGAAGAATCAAACCAAGTAATGAGACTGCAATGGTTTTCTAAGTGAACCTTTTTGTTTTAAATTTTGCTCCTCGCAAACAGCATTAGAATCCCCTTTCAGGTGACTGGGTGCAAGACAGCTACGAAGAAAGACAACAATATATGGCAGAAATTTGACTCAGGACGAGAGGGAGGACTGAATGTTGCCTTTCACTTCTGCCTAATTAGCATTCTTAGAACTGTGCGTGAGCGATTCGTTTGACTGATGTTGAAATCTAGGTCTTATGTCAGATGCTTTGCCTTCAAATTCAGGGCAACCTGAAAGAGTCCAGTAGCACCTTTAAGACTAACCAATTTTATTTTAGCATAAGCTTTCGAGAATCGAGTTCTCTTCGTCTGATGAAGAGAACTTGATTCTCGAAAGCTTATGCTAAAATAAAATTGGTTAGTCTTAAAGGTGCTACTGGACTCTTTTTGATTTTGTTACCACAGACTAACACGGCTAACTTCTCTGCATCTAAGGGCAACCTGAAAACTTGACTTTCCTTGGCTCATTGAAAGAAACATCTCCCTTTTCAGGTTCAACTTGATAAGCTTTGCAGAAGATGTTACAGCATGGCAAGAGTGCTTGACAGAGGCCACAGATGAAGCATGCCACGATGCTGTGCAGTGGCTCTCAACGTTTCGGGCACATGGGAATACATCCATTCTCAAGGCTTTACAGGTTTGTTATGTCAGCAAGGGTGCATTGTGTACATGTTACAGGGACTAGCATGGGCATTCACATGGCAGAGATCCCCCTCACACCCAAAGCCTGTTTTATTGTCTTACAGATTTGCCTATTAATGACTGGAATGGCTAAGCTGAACCTCCAAGTTCAGAGGCAGTATACCTCTGAGTATCTTTTGCTGCACAACAGCAATGGGGAGGCTTGGGTGTCCATGCCCTCCAGAGGTCTCTGTTTCTCTAGCTGTCTTCAAGATTCAAATCCAATGGCACCTTATAGACCAACAAGACTTTCAGAGTATAAGCTTTCGAGAGTCATGAGCCCTTCAAAGGGAGCTTTGACCCCCCCAAAAGCTTACAGTGTGAAAATCATATTGGTCTTTAAGGTGCCACTGGACTCAAAACCTTGCTGTTCTGCTGCAGACTAAGCCAAGCTACAAGTGACGCCTGACACAGGTTGGACATGTGTCAGCTTACCTCAAGTTTTGATGGGAAATGTAGGCATTCTGGTCCTACAGCGTGGCTCTTCATTTAATTGAAGTTTACCCCCATCCCACACCCAGTGAAGGGGAAGGGGGGTGCCCGGCGAGAGCCCGATGCTTGCACTCCCCTCCCGATCGCATGTTCTCCCTCTCATAGACTGCTGCTCTGTAAACTTCAATTAAATGGAGAGCCAAGCTGCAAGATCAGGATGCCTACATTTCCCATCAGAACTTGAGGGAAGCTGACACGAGTCCAACCTGTGTCAGGTGTCACTTGTAGTTTGGCTCTAATATGGCTACCTGCCTGAAATGATCTCTGTCTCTCTCTGACTGAGAGCCAAGCTATAAGTGACGCCTGACACATGTTGGACACTTGTCAGCTTCCCTCAAGTTTTGATGGGAAATGTAGGCATCCTGGTCTTGCAGCTGTAATGGAGAGCCAAGCTGTAAAACCAGGACGCCTGCATTTCCCATCAAAACTTGAGGGAAGCTGACAAGTGTCCAACCCGTGTAAGGTGTCACTTGTAGCTTGGCTCAGAGAGTCTCCGTCATTCTCTTTCTCTATTCCCTCTCTCTGTGTAAAGGTTTGTAGAGTAATGAGGGCCTCACTTAGCATTTTTAAGTAGAAACATCAGGACTAGGAGGCCCTAATTTGGGTTAGGGTGGGAACTCTTCCATGTCTGCATGGTTTTGTTAACTGAAACCATCCTCCTGCACTGTAGTAGAAGTAGGGAAAGACAGGCATTTTCCTTCATGTATTTCTGCCAGATAATTTGGGAACTGTGTAGATTTTAAGGGATATTGAGAGTTTGTACTAGGGCTGAAATAAATGTTCAATGTCAAATAATTTTTCAGGGAGTCCTTCGAAGTGCAAAGTGCATTTGGGGGGAAGGTTTTTTCCTTTATTAGTTCTCTGATTTGCATCACGGATAAATATCAGTTGACGCTTAACGTATCTGCTCTGTTTCATCAGCTGATGTTTAGGTTATGCTATTCTGCTTTTCCAGAGAGCTTTCCTTCTTCAAGGCATTGAAGCTTTATATGTTCTGACAGATGGGAAACCAGACACCAGTTGCAGTTTGGTTCTCCAAGAAATTGAAGTGCTGAGGAAGAAGCGCGTAGTGACCATTCACACAATTTCATTTAACTGCTCTGACAGGTGAATATTGCTTTGCTAAGAAAGATGACACTTTTTTAAAAGTTATGTTTGACAGAGGGAGGGGGAAATGTCTAGAAATTTATTACTTGATCATATTTATTTATTGATCAATTTATTACTTAATCATATTTTTACCTTCCCCTCCCTCTAAGGAGCTCAGGGCAGCACACTAAGTTTTCCTCTACCAAATTTAACAAATTACTGTTGATTTTTATGTATTCTTGCCCCCCACCAAAAAACCCCTCTCTACTTCTCCACTACATGCTAAGCTAACCTCAAAATACTCTGAAATGTTTTGAAAAGCCTACTGTTCAAGAATTATTTTGTAAGCAACATTATTTTTTAAAAAAACTAAAATGTTGTTTGTCTTTATTGCAACAGGTTACCAAAAAAACCCAAAGTCTAACCACCACCACCCCCCAACAGCTGCTTATCCCTTGCCTTCTTCATATTAATCCTAGAACACAATTTATTTATTTAGGTAGAATATTCAGTTTGGTGCAGTGGCTAGTCGGTGGAATGATGATTCAGAAGACCTGGACTCAAATCCTGACTCAGCTGTGAAACTGAGAGTCTCTCTACATGAGGACGTTCAAGTGTAGGGAGATGCATTGTTAACCGGGAAGCATAGTTTAGAAAGACAGAGCCAAAGGTTCTGACAATTTCACCTCTGTACAAGAGGGTAGTTTAAAAAGACAGAGCCTGCGGAGATCGCTCCACAGAGGATTTGTTAATTTCATCTTCACCTCAGGGAAGGCTCTGTCAATTTCACCTCCCCTTCCCAGAGGTGACGATGAAACTAACAAACTCTCTGAGGAGCGATCTCTGCTGACTCTGTTTTTAAAACTACACTTCCCGGCTAACATTGCATCTCCCTACACTTAAGCATCCCTGTGTAAGATGTCTTGTGTAGAGAGACTTTGACTGCATGACTTTGGGACAGGCACAGACACACCTCCCTCACAGGACAGTTGTGAAGATAATGTGAAAGAGAGAACCATGTATACTGCCCTGAGCTCCTTGGAGGAATGGCAGGATAAAAATCTATTAGACAGTATTTCTCCTTTCTAAGCCCCAAAATACCAAACGTGACCTACGACAAAGGCTTAATGACAATAAAGCACTCTCATAGCTAGAAAAAAGAATAACTAATACTTAAAAATCAATCCACTAAAAGCAGGTGAGGTACAATAAAACACAACAACAACAGCAGCTGTCCAAAATATACAATAGCAGCCATTTAAAAGACCACTGCTGTCATCTTTGGAGACCCTGAATTGGGTAGCCCCCTTCTGAGATTAGGTGGGTGGCAACCTGGGAGAGGGCGTTCTCAGTCATGGCACCAAAACTCCGGAACTTTCTCCCCAAGGAGCTTTGCCTGTCCCCTCCTGTTGCCATCTTCCACTAGCAGATGAAGACTTTTTGTGTTTTGCTTGGTGTTCCCTCAATGATCCTTCCTTCACGCCCCAATGTTTTAACTATTACAAAAGTTTTCATTGTTATTTTTATGTCTTTGCATGCTTTAACTGTGGTTTTAATTGTGTTAATGATGTGTTGTCTCTACACAAGACATCTTACACAGGGATGCTTAAGTGTAGGGAGATGCAATGTTAGCTGGGAAGTGTAGTTTTAAAAACAGAGCCTGTGGAGTTCGCTCCACAGAGGATTTGTTAATTTC
The DNA here is from genome assembly GCF_028583425.1 of Eublepharis macularius. Taxonomy (NCBI): domain Eukaryota; kingdom Metazoa; phylum Chordata; class Lepidosauria; order Squamata; family Eublepharidae; genus Eublepharis; species Eublepharis macularius. The sequence continues at coordinate 20,644,415 of NC_072801.1, forward strand.
ATCTTCACCTCAGGGAAGGCTCTGTCAATTTCACCTCCCCTTCCCAGAGGTGAAGATGAAACTCTCTGAGGAGCGATCTCTGCTGACTCTGTTTTTAAAACTACACTTCCCGGCTAACATTGCATCTCCCTACACTTAAGTGTTGTTTTAGTTGTTTTAATGGCTGTAAAATATTATTTTATTATGCATGTTTTAATTTGTTAGCTGCCTTGGTGACCCTTAGGAGGGCGGAGAGGCGAGTTATAAATTTTGTTAAATAAAAAAAGACCTGTAAGCAAGCAAAATGTCAACTAATTTCAGAGGCCTTCCAGAACAAGCAAGTTGGCCAGAAAAAAACCCTGTGACGGGTATCCACCAATTTCAGTTCTTGTAATGGGGGGACATCACCTGACCTCATTCTGCGTGCGTGTAAAAGTGGGAACAGCCAAAGCACAAACTTCTGTGTGACTTTTTATCATTGAGACTGAATGTACTTCTCAAAGCAGTGGCTATGATTAAAACATAGCTGGTCAGATAGATTGAAATGATTTCTTTAGAAGAGATCTGATTGGAATGCCTTTGGGAAAACCATTCCAAAGCACTTTATGTCTCTGTTTGACCTTCAACAGAGGAGCCAATGATTTTCTCAAGAAGCTGGCTTGCCAGACTGGCGGACGCTACCATCGTTGCCATGGTGATGTGGACGGACAGTTGGCAGCCCACCGGCTGCTGTCAGAAGGTTTCAAAGATGAAGATGTATGATCATTTAGCGCTTTCCTGCACACTGGATTTCTTTTTAAAACCATTCTTTATATTACCCTGCCCCACAACTTAAATCACAACTCTGCTGTGTATGTGTTTATTTAAATTTGAGGGTTTTTATAATATGCAATCCCATCCCTAGTTTAAATATATAATTATATTTATAATTCTGTCTCCCACGTTTCCCGTAGCTGATGTCTATGGAAATGTGTGCTAGAAACAAAAAGAACTATTTTTTAAAAATTTGACAAAGATCTGTTGAGAGAACATCTCCCACACAGCCCGGTAGTATTTTGTTCATGGGTTCTTTCAGTGGTAAGTATAAGTGTGATGAGATCTGGAGACTTAGAATGGCTGTTTTTGTTTCTGTATGGGTATTCAAGGTGTAATTGGTTATAAACCCAAGCACACGTTTTCTTTTAGGATCCAGTTTTCCCCTTGTTTGAAGGAGATGATTTAAAGACACTTGCCGGTGAAGTAGCAAAAGCCAGGAGTTATTTAATGCAAGCAAAGTCTTTTAGGTGCGTATCTTACTATCTGCATTGACCTGGATGGCCCAAGCTAGTTTGAACTTGTCCAATCTCAGAAGCTAAGAAGGGCTGGCCCTGGTTATTGGGAAACCACCAAGGGGACCCAGGGTCACTGTGCAGAGGCAGTCAGTGGCATCTCTGCTTATCTCTTGCCTTGAAAACCTTATAAAGTTGCCATCAGTTGGCTGTGGCTTGATGGCACACACATATTTTACTATCTTTCAGTAAATGGTTCAATAACCAGTTCTGTTGGTTTATGTGTTGTGTACGAGGCTACACACGTGCATGTCTTGGTATCACATTTTTTATTGCTCGTTCTTCTTCATTCGGCAAGTGATGTTCACAGTCAGGAAAAAAAGAATGGGTTGGCTCCCTGGATTTGTTCCCCAAAGGGTATCACTTTCCTATATTGGAAGAAAGCATCAGTGCTAGCAGAATGGATCTGCAGGATCCAAGCCAGTGTGAGATTCTCTTTCCCATTGTCCTGAAAGAATAACCAGAATGGAGTGACAGTGGCCGTTTCCACACGGCTTACCTTGTTCTGGAAAACAGCGAAATCTCGCACGAAATCGCGCAAGAAGACACAATAACAGCGTCTTCTCACGAGATTTTGTGCGAGATTTCGCTGTTTTCCAGAACAAGGTAAGCCGTGTGGAAACGGCCAGTGTTAACCAATTTTTGGCAAGGGAATTGTCCAGCTCACACGGTAAGCTACATTGGTCTGGTTTACCTCCACGAGGTAATAGAACGTACTGTGCCATCATAGGTCAGGAGGGAAGATCCAGTTGTTCAATGCAGTTGTGTTTTCAAAATCCCATAACATATTCCCTCCACTGCATAAATAGTAATGTGCTGCTCATATTTATGCCAGAGAAGAATTGTACTAATTGCCTTCTCATGCCCTTTTTTATTATTAGATCACTATTGGAAAAAAAGGATTTAGACCACAAGGAGCATTCTGCATAATGTTGCAGTCTCCAGGTAGGACAAAATGAAATCTCTGCTGAAAGTAAAGAATGTAGGTATCTTTCAAACAAAGTCGCCAGCTATATTTGGAGAACATCGGTGTGTTGTTATAAATCAATAACTCCAATGTTTTTAGCACTGTGCTGGCTTATTCTGGCAGATCCAAACTGGGAAGGAGTGCCCATCATTTCTAAAGACCTCTTGCAGTGGATGGCGCTGGTTCCAGGCTTACGGGGAGCTCGTCTTCTTGCCACTGCCTGTTCTTTCCCTTCTCCCTCTCAAGGCTCAATCCCCAATGCCACCCAATGGGAAAGGATGGAGTGAATGTGACTTGTACCCAAGGCTTTTTTTCTGGGAAAAGAGGTGGTGGAACTCAGAGGGTTGCCAGCACAGGGGGCAACTCTTGGCGGGAGGTGGTGCCCCTGGTACCACATGTGCGCCCGCAAAGTGTGCGCATGCTCCCAGGACCAATGACGTCACTTTGGGTCCTCTGGAACAAGGGGGGAGTTTTTAAAAGTTTAAATCGCCCTTGGCAAAAATGTTCACATGGCTGGTGGCCCCACCCCTTGATCTCCAGACAGAGGGGAGTTTAGATTGCCCTCTGTGCCACTCCGGCGCGGAGGGCAATCTAATCCCCCCCCCGGTCTGGAGATCAGGGGGTGGGGCCACCAGCCATGTGAACATTTTCAAGAGATTCCGGAACTCCGTTCGACCGCGTTCCAGTTGAAAAAAAGCCCTGCTTGTACCTCTGACTGCTAGTTCTTTTCAGAATGGGAAAGCAGCAATGGCCAGTCACTCTCTTGCAGCCTAACCTACCTGACAGGGTTGTTTTTGTGAGGGTAAAATGGAGTAAAGGAGAAGAATATAAGCCATTTCTCGATCCCCATTGATCTAGAAGATTCTCAGAGCTCAGTAACCTATGCTGTGGCCAAATCCTGCTCTTTAGCTATTAGAAAACGTAAACTTCTTTTAGTGGAAAACACAATATAACTTTTTATTCCCATTACTGTTATTCTATTTTAACTTTTATCTCTTTTATATCCTTGAGCTTTTTGTAATGATAGTATTCATTTATTAGACGGAACTGTATTAGACTGTATTGCTTTACACTGCTGGCTTTTGCTGTAATAGAATTGAATTGAATTGAATTGAATTGAATTGATCCCCATTGAGAAGAAAAGCTCAGGTGTAAATATCTCCAATCCATAATATAAGGGCTCTTGTGATTAAATATAATCATAGGTGCCTATGGGGTTGGACTTACCTCCTGAAGGTATTAACTGAAAGCACAATGTGCTTTCACAGCAGATTGCCTTTTGCAATGTTTCCAGGCTCTCTTTTGCTAATTGTTTTAACAGGATGCCAGTTGGAGAGGTAAAGGAGATAACAGGAACATTCAGTACTCTCTTCTTCACACACCTCCAAATCCTAGAATGAAAAAGAATGTGCTTTAATACAGTCCTTTCACAACCAATGCACTCCCTTCAGGTGGGGTCAGCAAAATTGGCGGCAGAACAAGTGACTTGGAAAAACCTGCCAGCAGCATGTCTGATTCAGTCTCAGCTTGCTTTTTTTTTATCTCCTTTGCTGAACTGAATGTCACACAACTCCATTTCAACGGGGCTTGCGCAGAAATTTCTTGTGGACTTGTGCAAGGTCTGTTCCCAGGAGCCAGTGTGGATCCGTCAGCGAGGTCCTGCTCAAAATCTAAGCACAGATGGATAATTCCCTGAATCTTCCAGCGTCTGTAGGTTTGCATGTGCACGCTCCTTGGATTTGAAGCTGAGCTGAGAGGTCACAGGGGGATTCTTACAGTGTACAGATCTAGGGATGTGGCACCAGAAATGGCCCCGGTCAATCCACTGTATGTCAAAGCCTTGGAATTTCAAAAGAACTACATCATTTCCCCAACTGGTATTTTGAATAATTTTGGGCAATTGACTGCTCTGTATGAGAATTTCCCACCCCATTTCCCAGTTGAATTTCTCTCACCAAAGAAATAATGTGGGAGTTTTGCCCACTGTCCTCAAAGTAATTTTCTCTCTGCTTTGGGAATAGTCTTAAATATGTTTGGAGTGTTAGACAACATGAATCAACTCATTTATTATTTTGGTTGTGATTTACGTTATTCAAAGCAGCACACATGATTATCTTGTGAAGTTCCCTTTTTATTCAGTATTGATTTGTATGGTGTGAAGGTGAAGAGTAAACTTTTTGCCCTGAGAGAGTTGTACCAAAATAGCTGAATGAAACACCTGGATATCTCCCAGAATTACAACTGATTTCCAGACAACATTGATCAGGTCCCCTGAAGAAAACAGCTGCTTTGGAGGTATTATACCCCCCCCCTGAGATCCTTACCCTCCCTAAATGCTGCCCTCCCCAGGCTCCACCACCTCAAGTCTCCAGGAATTTTCTAGCCCAAAGTTGGAAATTCCTCCAGGAGTTTTCCAGTCATTATGTCATTGAAACGCAAAGCAGGTTACACAGTGTGAGTCAGTACAGTCAATTCCAAAGCCATTCCAATAAACTAATTGAGAATATAAACGCAAATTTGCAAAGCTTTTAAAACTAGCAGGTGTCTAATACAGAGTTGAAGAAATGCTAAACAAAGCATAAACAGTTCTAAGACTGATATATTAAACAACATATAAACTATCCAGTAGGATCATACAGCAACAGACAGTACATAGAAGTAAAGTCTATAGTCCCTATTCCTTATGTATCTCTTTGGGACTACCTCCCTACATTACTCTTATTTGAGTAAAAAGCCCTTTTGAATAATTCAGTTTTGCACTGTTTTCAGAAAGCCAGGAGAGCGGGAGCTTTCCCGACCTCTTCAGGTAAGCCCCAAAGAATGCACGTGCGTGGGTAGCTGTTGATTTTGCCCATGTGCAAGATCGTACCTGCGGAAGACTGTTAATTTAGAATATTTATATCTCATTTTTCTCATGTACTTTCCCTTCATGCCAATGAGCTCCTGTGTCGCTTTGTTTTCTGTGTGGACAGAGAAATTAGGGCAGCTAAGCAACTGCCCAAGAAGCAAGATTTGTTATTTCCAACTTGATTACAAAAAAAAATTGGTTGCTCAAGGAGAAAAATGCTTAGATGTTTCCCTTCCCCAGTGTTCTGTACTAGACAAACAGATAGATGTCTCCGTTTGTGTCCTTTATATCAGCCCAATAGATAGAGAAGTAGAACTTACTTAGATAGATCTTATCATGCTATGTTGACGCAATCTAAATAGCCTTTACTTTGTGACTTGCTTTGAAAATAGGGAATGTTTCTTAAGCAACCTGCCAAATGATCAGTTCAACATAGCCCAAACTAATGAGCAGTTCCTTGTCTTAAATCTTTCATGAGAGATTCTGTTTCCCTTGGCTGCCCCTTGCTGTGTTTTCCATTTGGCTTGCGATAGTCTGGCCGGAGCAGGCATGGTAAGAATGCTTTCTGGTGTGTGTGTGTGGTGGGGGGGGGTCATACCATCCAGCTCACCAGTTCTCCTTGCAAGATCGGTTTTCTGTGCTTCTGCCCGCAGAAGTGAAGCAGGTGGCAACCAGTGACGAGAGCCAAAACATTTCAAGCAAATGGATCTGGAACAATTTTGAGATTTGAGGAGGGGATGGTCATGGCAACTACTTGAGAGGATGGGGCTATCTTGGAAGAAGGAAGTGGGGGGGGATGTGGAAAGAATCTTCATTCCTCTGATGGGGTGACATCACCTGTGCCGTCAAGATCGCTCTTGCCCACCATTCATATTTTGTACACAGGACCCAGCAGAGGTTGCCTGCTGCTCTCTTCTGTATCCAGCTGGTGCAGGTTTTAATGAACCTACATAAGCCTAAAGATTGTAATCTTATAATTATTTTGCAATTTTATATTACACAGGCATTATTAAACATGATCTCTCATCTAGGAATGATGCAAGATTGACATTGTTACCCAAATAGCCAGTATCCTAATCAGTGGTGGGAATTAGCTTTAAAGAGTTAAGGAAGAGGGGGTAACTTAGATTCTCCAACTATGTTTGTGGTGGAGAATAAGTCAGGCAGATGTTCAACTAGAAAGGTTTCTTTTTAATTAAAGAGAAATTTTAAAAAGGCAAACACAAGATCACACACAGCACGCATACAAGGCTAGCTAAGAAAATCAGGGAGGAAAGGGAGAGAAAGCAGTTTAGGGAGGGCGATAATTACTAATCTTGAAGATAGAAGTCCACAAAGACAGCAGCAAAATGACCAGCATTTCACACCGAAGAGTCCCAAACAGATTTGGGGGTGTATGGCGGGTCCCAACACACACTCACTGGTGGCCAGGGAGTTAAAGGGCAAAATGCTCCCTGGGGAAAGCTGACGTCTTTGCCCCCAAAATAATAACTTCATGGGTTGTCTGCAGGTTGGACAATAAGTTATGAGAAGTTGGATGTTTTCTATCTGAGGTAGATGATAAAATGAAAACATAATCTTTTAAGCACTGGATGGGAAAAGCTACCAGGTTTGCTGAAAGCTTGATTAGGATAAGTGGGGGCTGGGGAGTAAGATCGGGCATTGACGAGATAAGTCAGGAGTTTCCTGGAAGCCTCATTGTTCTAAGTTATGCATCTCTTTCTGGGGTGTGAGGGAGCATCAGTCAGCTGCTCTGACTCACACTCTAATAAATTTTCCAGCCTCCCATCGGCTGGTATCCACTTTGAGGAAAGGGTGTTTATGATATTCCATCCATAAACTGCCCTCTTAGCGTGAGGAGGAGTCTGACTGCTAACAGCATGTGCCCATAAAACAACGTATGGGCTGATTTATGGTCCAAAAGGAAAGGCTATGATGATGTTACAAGAGTTCATGCATGCATGCACACATTCAGATGTTACAACCAGGCAGCCTTTTGTTGGGAAAGAGTTTTCGAAAACAATCTATCGTGAATGAGCCCATCCACCAAATATGTCAAACACCAGGAATGAGTTTAAACACTTGATTTATTTAAGAAATATTAAATGTGTTCAAATGTAATTGACCAATCCCATCAGTGCATCAATCCATCTCAAAGGGTTGAATGGGCTTAAAGTATGCAGGGCCGGAGCTTGGGTTCCCGGCACCCAGGACAACCCAAGTCTGGCTGCCCCTGCACGTGCGCACAGCGTGCACGCACTCCTGGCGCTGCGTGATGACGTCACTTCATGATGTCATCATGCAGGGCGGCGTGCCACCAGAGGATTGGCAGCAGCACTGGCAGCTGAGAGGCTGCCCGTGCCACTTGCCTGTCCCGCTGAGGGGGCGGCCGGCTTGCCGCACGCTCCCTGTCCAGCGGGGCAGGTGAATGGCATGGGCAGCTCTCCATGCCACTCGCCCAGCAGGACAGGGAGCGCACAGCAAGCTGGCTGCCCCCTCAGCCGGGCAGGCGAATGGCACAGAGAGCTGGGAGGCCGCCTGCACCATTAGCCTGCTGAGCAGGACAGGGAACGCACGGCAAGCCGGCTGCCCCCTCAGCGGGACAGGCAAGTGGTGCAGGTGGCCTCCCAGCTCTCCGTGCCATTCACCTGCCTGGCTGAGGGGGCGGCCAGCTTGCCGTGTGCTCCGTGTCCTGCTGGGCAGGTGAATGGCACGGGCGGCCACTCAGCAGCTGCGCCCAGCGCCCCCTCTTTGGCAGCGCCAGGGGCAGACTACCCCCTGCCCCCCCTCGATCTGGCCCTGAAAGTATGCAAGCCTGTAGCATTGTCTCTTGCTCTCTCTATAGTATAGCAGATCTCAAACTTTCTGAAATAGGACAGAGTTCTAAACTTACTCTACTTACTTTTGGGGTTCTCACTCAAAGTAACTCCAGACTACTTCCTTCCCAATATAAAATTCATTTTATCGCTCCTGTTTGTAAAGAGTAATAAAAAATAATACAATTACAATAGAGTTCATGTTCAGATGGTAAGCCATCTGCTCCTGGTGGTATCTTAGAAGAAGGAAGGATGGTAGGAAAGAAATGTGGCAAAAATCACCATGGCGCTGATCTAATGGTGTGACGTTGCCAAAAGCTTGAGTGCTCTCTGCTGGGGGCTTCATGGCTCCTTCCTCCAGCCCTCTCCTTTCTGCCAGTTTGTAGCTGAGTTCCTGTACGAGGACAGAGGGCAGTCATAATAACTGAAATCTTGAGGTGAATTCTTGAGTGGAGGGCATTTCTCCCCAACAAGAAAGGGGTGGAGGAGAGGACAAAAGGCCCACTTTCCCCATGAAAAGGTGTGTGATTTTTAATTGCACAGATGAAAACCAGATCCAGTTAAATAAGTAAATGATCTACTCACTACTCAGAGTAGCTGGCTATTGACCTAGCCTTGGCCGATTCCAGATGACTAACCTTAAGGCGCTTCATGCCGTCCTCTTCCGGATCGTGACGGGGAAAATGCGAAAAATCGCGTTTCCTCGTGCGAGTTTTGCGCGTCGTCGCGCAAAACTCGCACGAGGAAACGCGATTTTTCGCATTTTCCCTGTCGCGATCCGGAAGAGGACGGCATGAAGCGCCTTAAGGTTAGTCATCTGGAATCGGCCCTTGTCAGTACCCAAGTGGGGACTGAAGATCTCCCAGAATTACAGTTTTCCTGGAGGAAATGGTTGCTTCAGAGTGTGAACTGTACAGCTTTATACCTTGGTGAGGTTCCTCCATCCCCCAAATGTTACTGGAATTGGTCTCCTTGCGAATAAATAAGTGGGGAAATTAGCAAGAAAGTAAGACAGCTGTACGAGAGACCTTAACCGCAGGATCTTATCACCAATAATTTACAGAGTCCTTTCCCAAGGATATACACACATGAAGCCGGTGTTCTTAATTAAAAGGTAATTTTTATTCACAGGGCAAATGCATAACAACAACAACATTTGATTTATATACCACCCTTCAGGACAACTTAATGACTACTCAGAGTGGTTTACAAAGTATTATTATCCCACAACAAAACACCCTGTGAGGTGGGTGGGGCTGAGAGAGCTCCAGAGAGCCGTGACTAGCCCAAGGTCACCCAGCTGGCTTCAAGTGGAGGAGTGGGGAATCAAACCCGGCTCTCCAGATTAGAATCCTGCACTCTTTTAACCACTACACCAAACTGGCTCATACACACACAAATACACAAGAGGCCTAAAAAAAGCAGTGGCGAAGGTGGGATAGATTTGAGGGTTTGCAAGGCAATAATTACCTATCTGGAGAGCAGGGGAGTCCGCGGAGGGAGAGCTTCAAATGCTGGTGTTCTCTATGCTTTATTATTATGCTTTGCTGAACTTGCAAAATAAAATTCCAGGGACATCACACAGAGATAAGCTACAAGTGACGCCTGACACAGGTTGGACACTTGTCAGCTTCCCTCAAGTTTTGATGGGAAATGTAGGTATCCTGGTCTTGCAGCTGTAATGGAGAGCCAAGCTGTAAAACTAGGATGCCTACATTTCCCATCAAAACTTGAGGGAAGCTGACAAGCGTCCAACCTATGTAAGGCGTCACTTGTAGCTTGGCTCTCACAGTCCCTGTTCCTTTTGGTAGCCTTCTTATTCCTGAGAGCCAAGACAGACTACATTTGAGGTAAGATGCTGGGAGAGTTCTCAATAACGCCAGTGGTGGACTTTATCTGGCACATCTTTTTGCCATAAGATGTCAGGTGAAATCATTGTTGCTGCCTCTGGAGGGAGAAGGCATAAAATGAGTTGAAAACACAACTTTTGTCTTAAAAATGTGCCCTTTTTTTCACTCTTTCCTGGTCAAAACCAACGTGTGCACACATTAACCCTGAAGTAAGGCAGTGCATATACTGGGTTGGATCTAGGGATGCGGGAACGGAAAGGTAGAGTGCATTGACCACAGTTCTGCTTGCGCAAGCCATAGTAAATAAATATTTGGCGATCCATCTATGTTTTTGAATGAAACTGTTAGGCTATGGATGACAGGCTGTGGCAGATAGATCCCTGTACCATTGCAGCAAGGATCCAGGCTCTTGGTTAAATGGTTTTATTCAGAAATCAAATCATTTCCACAGATATGTCCATATTGATACTCAGAAACAAGGTAAGCTACTAGGATCAATTTGACAGGAATGGCAACATGTGGGAAACCCCTTCCTCTTAACTCACACATTTACTTCTTCCCCCTCCCATCAGCCAAACAGGACTTTTGGCGCAAACGCATCCTGAGAATGTCTCACATATTTGTTCTATCAAGTCTAGACACTGAGAAAGCAGGAGATCAAAGTTGTAACATAGCAGTGCATGGGAGTGAGTGGGGTACAAGGTCAGAAGCGCTGAGAGTTTCTACAGTCCGTTAGATAAGACACCCGCACCTTCTATAAGCCTGTGAATGCCAAACAGTTATGGCATTGGTAATATGACATCAAGTTACAGCATGAAACATTGGTTCGGAACAGCATCACTGGTTCAGCATGAAAATAATGGCATGGATGGGGCACAGACATGACAGAAACAGCAGCATGGGACCCCTGATCTGATTCAATTGAAGTTGGCAACAGAAAACAAGAAATCAACTCTTTCAAGAGTATTTTTGCTGCTGTTTTTGCTCTAGCTGTCAGAGTTGGAAACGCTTCAACCCATCCAGTTAGTTGGTCCCAGTTGTCAGAGCCTGTTTAACCTTTGTACAGCCATGTTTAATCCTGTAGTATTTAGTCTTCTTTCCCTCTAGGCCCCAGCACCTGCAAGGAGCCGAATCCATGGGAAAGGAAGCTGTCTTATCTGTCTGCTCGACCTTGGCCAGCTCCACGTTCCTCTGAGAAGCTTTGCTGTGCGAACTCAGAGGGGAGGCTGGGCTTGGGGAGTGTGAAATGTAACCACTTTCGTTTTATGATTCATTCCTATCAACACTTTGGTCGGCCAGGATCTCTAATCCTGGATTATGTACATCTGGACTTGAACGCTGTCTTTCACAATAAACCTTTTGAAATCAAAAGACCTTGTCTTCTTGCAGAAGGGAGTGAGGCAGACTACCAGGTCTGTAATGACATAGCCTGACACCAGTTAGTTGGTCCACTGTCACCAATAAGTGTTTGTACCCTTGCTGAGGAGATATATTTGAAAAGTCAACCTGTATCCATTGGAATGGAGTGAAAGCATTTGTTTTTAAACAAATTGGGCAATGTGCCATTGTCTTTTCAGTTTCCATGTATGGTCCAGGTGCTACAATATATCTCAGCAACATATCAGCTAAGGCAGTTCCACCTGCATGGGTAGCTTGGTGGAGTTGGTTTAGTATCTGAACCAGCAACCATCTAGGTACATAGATTTTTCCTCCTGGAATAACCCACCATCCTTTGTCATCTTTCTGGGCCACATGTAAATGAATAACAGATCTACATTTCATTTAGTTGAGTTTGGGAGTTTATCAGATGAAATATCTTGCCATGTGTCCAAGGCCCGATGCGGCGGCCTCGGACTGCGGCTGCCCCCGCCCCTCCTCCGACGGAGACTCCGGCCCCACTCACACAGCAGCAGGGGCCGAAGAGGAGCCAGGAGCCACGGCAGCGGCAGGAAGCCGTTGTGCCCTCGCGGGCCCGCCAACCACCGCCGCACCGCCGCCGGGAGCTCCGAAGGGCCAGACGGCTGGTGGTGGGAGAAGGCACCGGAGGATGCGGCCGGCAGCGCGGCCGCGGCGAAGAAGCCCCGCCAAGGGGAAAGGCCGTGGCTGGCCAGGCCGGGCCGCACCGGGCCACCGGACACCAGCGGAAGTGCACCAGACCAGCCTGGGTGGCGACCGGAGGCAGCAGGGCGGGGAAAGGGGCCGGCCTGTCCAGGATTGGAAGGCCGCCCCGGAGACGACGGGGCCTTCCAGGCAGGGACAGGAAGGGTCGGGAGGAGATCGAGAGAAGACAGAGGCTTTTAGCCCGAGATTGAATAAGGGAAATTCAATGGTAGACGACTCCTGCTGTGCAATTAATGAATTTATTGGCAATTGTATGGAGGCTTTTGAAGAAGCGTGTTTGTAGCGAAACGGGATATTCAGCCGGGCATACCCGTTGCCATTCTCCTGTCGGGAGGAACCCCCCCCCCCAGCAGGGGTTCGCTCTCTGTACGGTCATCACCACCTTGGGTGTTTATGGTATTGCCTAATCAGTAAAATGACATTGGAAACAAAAATTGGTTGTTCTGCAACGGTACTTTATTGGCTTCTGCGGCGGTTTATTTCGTTGTGACCGTTCCCCACTCTTGGCTTTTAGCCCCTGTTAATGCCATCTATACTTGTGGCCATCATTACCTCCAGTGGCAGCAAATTCCACAATTTAAAGAGGTGCTTTCTTTTATCTGTCCTGGATCTATTGCCCCTCAACTTCACTGGGTACCCCTGAGTTCAAGTATTACAGGAGAGGGAGTATAAAAGTTCTCTATACCAACTTACTCGATCCAATGGTTAATGTTATAAATCTCTCTCATTTCCCCCTTCAATCCCCCCCTTTTTACAAATTGGAAAGCTTCAGATTTCTTAGCCTTACCCAATACTTTTGGCACATTCCCAACTTCAGCTGTTTCCCCTGGAAGAGGGATTCCAACTCCTTTATCATCATGGTTACCTGATTCTGCAAAAAAGAGAGAGTCTCCTTTTGGCTAAAGCTGAAATGATTAACATTTTCAGTTGTGTAGTGGGTTTGCCTTCAAAGTAAGCCCCAATCTCATTTGATCGTTGAGGACGGTTCAAATTTTGCCAGTGATAAAGTGCAGGGATATGGTAGCCCTCTACAGAAGAGCTGTCTCTCATCGAGATCCTAGTGAAACACAACATTCATGTTTTGTGGAAAGGTCCCTAAGAACTGGCTGGCTGTAGCGAAGAACCGACAGGAGACGAAGTCAAGATGCAAGTCTGACCCTCCTTTCGGAGGCGAGTGCTTTATTGAGAAACTTTTCCGGAAGTCCCGGAAGAGAGCAAGAACAATTAAGGCAGTAGCAAAGGTTACAATCTTCTGAGCCAGTCACAGACGACTGGGCAAACATGCTGCAGTCAGCCTTTGTCTTATCTGTGAAGCCCAGCGAAGCACATTGTGAGCTGATTGTGTGAGTATATTGTGCAGCTCTTGGAAGGATGAAAGGACATACTGAGATATGCTGAGAAGGGCCCAAGGCCAGGTTGTACTCACTCCCTTCTAAGTCCTGGTCACGGTGTGCCTATTGACCAGGACCTGCAGAGTGGGGCTGCCAAGCCTGGTTGGTGTGCCAGGTCCAGCCCACAGCTGGCACACCCTTGGAATTGTGCAGGACTGGCCCAGATTGTAAATTCCTTTTCCTGTGCTGGAAACGTACAGTGGCGACGAGGGGTTCCCTTGACTTATTCTTCTGTTCCCAGTGAGAATGCATCCCTTGTCTGAAACTTTTCTTTTGAGAAGTTGAAATAAGTAGAAATGTTACAAGGCACATTGTTGTTTCTATTAATTTCAATGTGTCTTATACCCCACCTTGACTGAAGGAAGTTGGCAGGTCAGTTTCCTGCTGCTGGCACTGAAATGTTTTGGGACAACCTTAGTAAACTGAGGCAGGAGAAGCCAAGCACCTATAATCAGAGCCCAACCCTTCCTGGCTTCTAGCCCAGACTGGGCTTACAGGTAAAGATCTCTCCCTCTCTTCTTTACGTACAGAAAATGAAGTGCCTATATAAAGGATCAGGGCCCTCTCTGGGATTCTCTCAAGACATCAGTCAGAGCCACTCATCTGCTATTATATGGAGAAGGCAAACACCAAAGAGAAAAGCCCTCCTGATCACCTTGACCTTCAATGCCAGGACATCTAGAAAAGCAAATACTAACCAAAAGGTATTAATTCTTTTGATTTCAAAAGTGGAATATTACTTTGCAACCAAGGGGTGAGGACGGGAGTCATGCACAGCTTGGATGCCTTGTCAAACATTTAAGCAATGAGACCTTCTTTCTGTTACAAAGAGCCAAGTTACAAGTGACACCATACACAGGTTGGACACTTGTCAGCTTACCTCAAGTTTTGATGGGAAATGTAGGCATCCTGGTTTTACAGCTTGGCTCTCCATTACAGCTGCAAGACCAGGATGCCTACATTTCCCATCAAAACTTGAGGGAAGCTGACAAGCGTCCAACCTGTGTCAGGCGTCACTTGTAGCTTAGCTCAAAGTTCCCTACTGGGTTTGGTGGTCTCTGCAGGTACCCTACTCTTTCCAAGATGACCTTTGTTTTTCTTGGGCAGAGAAGGTGCAGCTGCTAGTTTTTGCCAGAGATCCAAACTTGTTTCCCTAATGCATCCACTGTGGAGATTCTCTGCATTCAAACAGCCGAATTTCATTAGGGGTGTGCAGTTTCCCCTGAGACCTTTGTATTTATTTTGCTCCTAGCTCAGCACTGTCAATGTGGATGAGCTCTGGAAAGAAGGCAATGCCCATGCCCCTGAGAATGTCTGTCTGTCTGTCTAGTATATTTTATTCCATTTTTATCCCATTTATTCAGGAAGCTCAGGGCAAGCTATGGGGTTCCCTCTTTCCCATTTTCTCTTCATAACACTCCTGTGAGGTAGGTGAGCCAGAGAGACTGTGATGGACCTAAGTGAGTTTCCTTCCAGGGGGGGATTTGAACTTGGGCCTCCCAGATCCTAGTTTGCAATTGAAAAATTCAACACTGGGGAGACTAGAAAGGGAAGCATGTGTATAAACTAGGGGAAGGGGGAATGTCAAATTCCCACTGAGATTTCCTGGGCCGTTTCCACACTACTCACCTTCATCCGGAACGTGTGGAACATTGTGGAAAAAAACACGGAAGATAGACTTCCGGTTTGGGATCATGGCGGTCTGACCGGGTCCAGGGAGCTGGACCATCCGAGGTGCTGTTTTCTTGGCTGGCGAGGTGCCTAGATCACCCACAGCCCCCTGATTTCAGGCACAAATCGGGCAGGAACGCTTTGCAGCCCCAAGAGAGTGTGATCTTGGCAGGGGGGTGGGTTCTGAATTAAGGATTCTCCCCTTTTTGCCTTGAGGTCCCCTCGTGGAAGGGTGGCTATCATCTCTGCAGCAGCTTTTGGAGTTCTCTTTGTCAGATGCATCTGGCAGGGAGAGCTGTGGTTATTGAAGGCTTATACTACATAGGAATTGGACGCTTTTACTGCTGCAAACTAACACGGCAAACTGACTCCACACCAAAAGGAGATGTTTACATTTACTAGCAAAGGAATGTTTTGGTTGCCTCCCCGCTAATTGCATCCTGTCCCCTTCTGATATATGTCTCCTTCTCTCCCCTATCTCCCCTCCTCTTCTGTATTTGACCAGTTTGGATCATGCATCTGACGAAGAGAACTTGATTCTCGAAAGCTTATGCTACAATAAAATTGGTTAGTCTTAAAGGTGCTACTGGACTCTTCTTGATAATGCTTATCAGTGTAAGTGATAGCAATAGAAACCAGTGGCATTTGAAACCTGAGCTTGCCAGGGGACCATGAGTTAGTCAAGCATCTCCCAAAATATGTTTCCCTGCTTTCATGTGCTGAGAGGTTCCACAGGCAATGAATGAGAGAGTATGCTGTGTCTCTGTGATACAGTGTCTTGGGACCATGTGCTTCACATTGGTAGGGTTTAACCTGTGTTCTTTTTTCCCTGCCTGTCAATTTCTTAAAACTCTTTCTTAATTTCATTTTTTTTTGTTTTGATGTGGAAAAAAGGGAAGGAAGGGAGGAAGAGTGATGCACATTGCATGTCCAGAGAGCATACACACAGGTATGTGGCTAAAAGGGGTGGCTAAAAGGTGAGATCAGGGCGATGACTGGGAGGTAGGTGGGAGAGGATAGACACCAGGGAAGGAGTCTAGCTTGGCCTAGTACCTCAGAGTAGAGCCTTGCCAACCTCCAGGTGGGGGCTGGAGTTTTACCAGAATTACAACTGATCTCCAGAGAACAGAGATCAGTTCCCCTGGAGAAAATGGCAGCTTTGGAGGGTGGACTCTATGGCATTATAGCCCGCTGAGTTCCCTCCCTTTCCCAAATCCCACACTCCCTAGGCTCCATCTCCAAATCCCACGGAATTTCCCAGTCTGGAGTTGGCAACCCTAAGACTGTTGCAGGGGTGTGTGGAAAATGAAGCCATGTACAAAACTATGCCCATCCCCTAGTTTGGCTCCCCATCACCCTGAGATTTTATTCCTTCGTCTGGAAATAGGGCTGCCAAGAAGAGAGGGAGATCTGGTGGGACAAAATTCCAGATGCAAGTGGCCAGGCAAATAAAGTGATGTCTCCAGTGGCAGCTTAAAGATTAACATTATTTCTAATTTATGAACGATCATACTGGAATAAATATTGTAGTCTTTAACAACATTTGTTGTTAGTCTAAAAATATGAGTGGGGGGAGATTAGGAGGGGACATCCCCTCCCCAACCCCAGGGTACTTTTTAAATTTTTCCAATGGGAAAGTTGGAAATTTAGGGAAACATTTTAAAAAATTCTTATGAAATATTTTCTTTTTTGGAATGATTGGCATGCTTTTTAAGACAAATTTTTACTCGCTCAAAAGATTTAGTTTGAATATTTTAATGTAATTAAATAACAATGGCAATTCCTGAGTATACCGTAGACATATACAATATTTTCCTGCATATGTTTATCGTTTAATGAGACTAAATTTGTCCACAGTAAATATGCTGTAAACCGGTTCAATGAAACGCTCCTGAACAGTTGGTGTTTCTTCAATATAAAATCCAGGTGTGTTGACTGTTAGCAAAATTAGTCAGCTGTTGTCTCTATGCCAGTTTGGTGTAGTAGTTAAGAGTGGTGGGACTAATCTGGAGAACTGGGTTTGATTCCAGCTGGGTGACCTTGGGTCAGTCACAGCTCTCTCAGAGCTCTCTCAACCCCACTCACCTCATAGGGTGATTGTTGTGGGGATAATGATAACATACTCTGTAAACTGCTCTGAGTGGGTGTTAAGTTGTCCTGAAGGGTGGGATATAAATTGAATGTTGTTGTTGTTGTTCTTCTTATTATTATTATTATGCCTCTTCCACAGGCTAAGGTATAGAACTGTATTGTAGTTACGGATGGAGGCGTGCCCTACATACAGCATGTTAGCAGAATTGCAGGGCAACCTCGAGGTCCAAGAAGAAGGGCCTGGGAAAGTTCTCAAAATGGTTTCTCAGTCTGAGGATGTGATCCAAACCAGGCCCAACAGACTGGTGCCTCACTGCAGCCAGTCCTTGGATTGTAACCTTAATGGACATGTTGGACCACTGCAGAAGAGAACAGCTAAGGCATTGATAACTGGAGGAGGAGGCTACTTCGGCTACCAACTGGGCTGTGCCCTTGCCAGTGAAGAAATCAATGTTGTTTTGTTCGACAGACATAAACCTAGATGGGAAATTCCCAACCAGGCAGTATTTTTCGAGGTAAAGTACTGATTCGCATGTTACGGAGTACACAAATTGGGTCTAGGGGAGATTTGCCTTTTCCTAGCCCTACCTCCTTGCTTCATTGTCTTTTTTTTAGAACTTAATGTCTGATCCTGGTCCTGTCCTTCCACGCATCAAATGCAGTGGAGCTTTTACTGACAGGTGTGTGACTCTTTGGTATTTGGAAGAAGAGTAATTTGGCCACCCCAACCCATCTGAGTCTTATTCCCATCTTAATATAGTGCGTTGTGAGATATTCTGCAGGTGATATATACGAGGCATTCTGAGCACTTGCACAGTGTGTGATGTGACTATCAATATTATGTAATCATTCTTTTAAGAGATACTCTGATAAATATTACGGTTATCATTTTTGCTATGGTGTACATCACAGGGGGACGTGAGAGATTACGATGCTGTGTTCAAAGCCTGTGAAGGGGTGGACTGCGTATTTCATGTTGCGTCCTATGGCATATCAGGATTTGAGCAAGTAAGTCAACATCTTCCTTTCCTTTCTGTGAATTACCAAAAACGTATGCAGTGGCCTGAGATACAGGCCATTTCCACACTACTCACCTTCAATCGGAATGCCGCAGAACGTTGCAAACAAAACCCGGAAGATAGCGGTTTCTTGCGAGAGTTTTGCGCGATGTCGCACAAAACTTGCGTGAGAAAACGCTATCTTCTGCATTTTTTCCGCAACGTTCCACGGAGTTCCAATTGAAGGTGAGTAGTGTGGAAACGGCCACAGACTAGGGCAGGTGTGTCAGGGCTTGCCATCGCTGCCGCTGGGCGTGGCACTGGGCAGTCTGCTCCTGACGTCACAGGGGGGCCAGGGAATCTGCGGGACCCTGCTCTGTGGAAGGAGGGGCGGTATACCTCACCCAGACTCCCTCTCAGTCCACTCGCTGGCCTGCTCAACCTGGCCTGCTTACCCTCTGCGCCCTCCTTCATCTTCTCCTTCCAGGACTCTCCTCCAAGCCTCCACCCTTGCATCTTACTGCTCTCACTCCACATCATCACTCCTCACTCACACCCACCACCCCAGGGCTCTTCCCAGCCAGCTTTTATAGGGCTTCCTCCTACTGCCCCACCCCTTTTCCAGCCAGGCCTTTGGCTGCACCAAGCAGTTGCAGCTGGGGTAGCTGATCTGGCCCCACTGACCAGCACCAGCTGTGCCTTGTTCTCTGGCTGCCCAGCCTCCCTGCCTTGGCTGATTGCTGAAGGCATGTCCAGCTGCAGTCCCCTGGCTAGCAGCCCGGCCTCCCTGGCTGAGCTGATGGCTGAAGGTGGGTCCAGCTGTGGCTCCTTGGCTGGTTGCCCAGGGCTTCCTGCAGAGTGCCTCCAATAGCCCCACCTGGAGTGGCTTGGCTTTTGGCAACTCCTGGGCCAGGCTACTATTTTCTAGCTGGGGCGTGGCTTTGGGTTGTTGGGGCTGCTGCTGCTTCTCCTCCTCAGGTAAGGTCTTTGGGTGGGTGACTGCTGAGCTTCCAATCCCTCTGCCCTTGCCCCCTTCCGCCTTGCCTAGCCCCCTTTCCCTCCCTAGGGGAGTGGGACTCGCTGGCCTCTCTCTGTCTCCCCCTGCCTCCTGAGGCCCTGGGCTTTTGCCCCTTGCCCCTGGCACCGGCAGGTTCTGGCTCCATTTGCCTGTGGGAGGGGTTGACCTGCTGTCCCCCAGCTGCCCCCTCTGCCTGCCAGTCAGACCGGTTGACCTGCTGTCAGCTGGCTGACCAGTTGACCTGCTGTCAGCTGGCTGACCAGTTGACCTGCTGTCTGCTGGCTGCCCCCTCTGTTTGCCCATCAGCCCGGCTGACCTGCTGTTCCCTCCTACCAAGTCTGGTGGCTGGGACCCAGACCCCGGACAAGGTGGACCACTGGAACTCAATCCTACCTGAAGGTCAATGCCAATCTTTCCTGTGTGTGTGTTTATTTATGTTTACATGTTTTGTTTTGTACTTATATATATATTTTAAATGTTATTTTAATGTTTGTTGTTTGCAGCCATGGGGATCCTATTTTGGGTAGAAAGGTGGCATGTAAATGCTTTAAATAATAAATGATAATAATAATCCCAGGATTTGCTCCAGCACTGCGTACACAGGACCACTTCATACAATACAAAGTCCTTGTGTCTGTTGATGGATGATATAAGGACTTGTATCAGATATGTGATGGAGCTTTGCACTTTCCAGACATTGCCATTTCCCTCTAGATTCCTACCATTCTTCCCTCTTTCCACTTCTTTTCAGTTCTGATTCCAACCAGAGAATTATGACCTTGCCTTTGTATCCCTGAGTAACGAGTGCGGATTGCTAATGAACAATTATTCTAGTGCCATCCCTTTTCCTTTCTAGCTACAAAGGAAAGAGCTTATTGAATCCATCAATGTGGGAGGAACAAAAGTCATCATTGAGGGTATGTACTGCTTTCAAAGACCCCAAGTTACTTGCGAAAGAATCTTTGCTTGGGAGAAGAATGGCCAAAGGAACCTGAGTGGTCACTTCAGGCAGAAATGGGTTTAGGGGGTTCAATGAAGCTGCATGCTGTTCAGAAGGTGAGACTTAGGGCCAAGCTACAAGTGACAAATGACACAGGTTGGACACTTGGCAGCTTCCCTCAAGTTTTTGTAGGCATCCTGGTCTTGCAGCTTGGCTCTCTGACTGGTGTCCAATGGACTTTTCAACTGTCACTTGTCCAACATTCCGCAAAGCTGCCTACATTTCCCATCAAAACTTGAGGGAAGCTGACAAGTGTCCAACCTGTGTCAGGCGTCACTTGTAGTTTGGCCCTCACTCAGGATCCCTAGCTGTACCCAGGATCCCTAGCTGTACCCAGCATCCAACACTGCAGAGAATCCTGGGATTTTTGGCTTGGCAACGCAGCCCACTCAGATGACAAAATATCTTGGTGATGATCTCTGTCTGGAAGGGTAGCAATCATAGCCTCCCCTCTTTCGAGGACTCATAATACAGCTGGAAGGAGGGGAAGGTGGTAGGGATTGGTTCATGTTGCCCTAATGTTAATAGAGAAACAAGGTGCTGCCTGTCTGACCTCTGACCTTCAGGTAGGATTACCAATCTGCACGTAGGTCCTGGAGATCTTCCAGAATTACAACTGATCTCTAGATTACAAAAATAAGTTTCTCTGGAGAAAATGGGAATTTTCCAACCCACATTTGGCAACTCTACTTTCAGAGAGTCAAATAGAAAGGGGGCGGGAATGCTATGTACTAGACTCAGGAAAATTCCTTGTTATTGAAGAACAGATCGCTCTTATGAATGCAATTATTTGGAAAGAAAAATGTATGAGCATGTTGATTTGAATGGAAGGGGATCTGTCTTCCTCTTCATGGTGAAACTGCTTTTAGTAGGACACAAAACAATGGCCAAATCCACACGCACTCACCATCCGCTTATCTTGCGCAGTCATGGCAGCTGGGTTCATTCCGCTACCATGCTGTGCATCATCACATTCACCTTCCCAGTGCATCTTTGTGGCGCAATCAGTTCTCCACATGCCCCTGAGTAAAGTGTTATAGTGGGCAGTTCCCTCCTCTGTCGTCAGCGTTGACGGTGCACGTCACTTCCCTTCCCCCCCCCAAAACCCCTTAATTTTGCGCTATACCGATATTCCGACTCTTATGTAGGCAGAGCCAGGGAAAAGCCAGAGTATTTATAGGGGGGAACCAGGTTCCATTCAAAGCCGAGAGTGGAAAGTAACTGATGGTAAGATAAAGGACCATCATCTGTTACTTTTCCCGCACAAACCGCTGCTCATTGAAGTAGGGTCGAATCCACATTACTCATTCTAAGTCGCATGTTCCCCGCATTCCCCACGCAATCCCGAGTGCTGGTCACATTACCTCATTAAACAGACGCATTTCATTCACATTTCTCCCGAATATGTGGTTACAGGTTTTCAACGGGAGTTTCACGGTGGCCGTGAATGGGCCAATGTGCAATTTACGTGGTTTTTTTAAAAACCACCCCCCCTTCCTGTCTCTCCGGTCGTTCTGAGAGTTCCTATTGGCTGATTCAACTTGCAAGTGCTCCGTAGTCTGCAAAAGACTGTTTTTGACTTCATAGCATTGGATTTATTGATTATGCTGTTTCTGAATCAAATCTGGTAGTTTGAAAAATCATTTTGGGGTGAATCCATCCTCAGAACGGACTCGTGAAACTTCCTTTTTAACTGTTTTTTATTTTTTTTTATTTTATATTACTGTAATATCGAAATTACGAAATATCGAAATAATGACACTCCAAGGAAGTGAAACTTCAGTAAAATTCAGGCACTGAACTGTCCTGCATAGGAAATGCCCACGAAAGCTTCCCACATGCTTCCAAATTTCCAAAAAAGAAACGGGAGAGAGCCATCAGTGCTGTCAGTGGGGGAAAGAGAGGCATCATTATCTTCAATGATGTTTCTTTATAAGGCAAGATCGGAATAACGGAAAAGTGTGCTCAAAAAAATTTTAAAAAATGGGCAGGAAAAAAGGTCCCGCCCAAAAAAGCGGTTTTCGAGCGGCCGTGTGACCGGAGGGACGCGCGAGAAAGACGGATTGGAAGCAGGAATGTGAACGAAGAGGAAAAAATCGCGGATTGGAGGCAAACAGAAGATATCCGCTAAGCATGCGGGTAATGGGTGAATGTGGATTCGACCCAGGTTTTGTGGTATACAGACCTTTCTTTATCGTGGAAATATGCTATGACAGCCCATTTTTTTTTTAAAAAAGGGCCGGGCAAAAACAGATTCCTGCCATTATCACGTGGTATGGAAAGGAGGCGCAATTGTGGTGCGGTGATGGCGGGGAACATGCAGGACGGGAAAGCATGTATCTGCTTGAACAGCACCACGGTTGTGAAAAAGGAGCGGAAACAAAAAGGAAATGTGGATTCGGCCAATGTGTGTTTTCACTCTCTCTCTCTCTCTCTCTCTCTCTCTCTCTCTCTCTCTCTCTCTCTCTCTCTCTCTCTCACACACACACACACACACACACACACACACACACACACACACATGTACGTGTAGATTTCCTAATAATTTCATTATTCAAATTCACACATCTTCTCCACATAGTTTGCCAGCAAAGGAACATTTCCAGACTGGTATATACCAGTTCAGTGAACGTCGTATTTGGAGGGAATCCCATTGAAGAAGGTGATGAGGAAACGGTGCCCTATTTTCCACTAGAGAAGGTATTTCCCAGCCTATTGGTTGAAGACTACTGCTCTAGATGTGTTAGTATTAAACTGTCAACATTTACTGAGTTATCTTTTTTTAGCACACTGACCATTATTCTAGAACCAAAGCAATTGCTGATCAGATGGTACTGGCTGCTGATGGGACACCACTTGAAGGTACCTCTGGATGTGTGTGTGTGTGTGTGTGTGTGTGTGTGTATGTGTGAGTCACATGGCAAACTTTCAATATGCTGACTGGAAAACAGAAACTCCCCAAGCCTTTTAGCCTTCAAACCCCATTCCCAGGTCAGCAGAAGTTATATAATTTAAGGTAAATGGAGCAATAATGAGACTTCAATTAACCGAAAATTTTATGTAGAAAATTTGAAACATTGGTAGAATTTTGAGAGCTATAGAATTAGGATAGTGAAATAATCTTTTTTAGTTTTTTTTCTTGTTTTTTAGCTGTATGTTTCTTTTTTCTTTTATCTGTTTATATATATATTTTATAACTTGCAATGTATGCTTTTAAAAAACACATTCCCAGGTGAGAGCCAGTCCTGAATGTTTGCATTAATAATAAAGAGGAGAATGTATATGAGCTTGTGTAGAGTGCATTCTGTCTAACACAGGCAAACCTACAGGAGCATTTAAGGAGGAAAAAACAGACAGGTGGGAGGCTAGCAAGACCCACATCTGAGAAAAGAGATCCCCATTATATACTGTATAAAATGGGAATGTCTGACAGGGAGTTTCATGCGGAGAAAGGGATGCAGGAATAGCAAGTGTACTGTTTGTTTGTAGAAGGCTGTTTTCAGAGGGGGATTTTTCTCTGTATGGAAAGCAGGAAGATCTCGCATTACATAATAAAACATCCACATGATGGCATGCTCAATCAGGACTGGAGCATCACGGGTAGCAAGTGCTCCTAATATGTGCAGTTGCTGAACTCAAGGTACATGTGGACCTAACATCTGAAAAAGGCTTTTGTCTTTTCCCCTTCCCTATAATGCATCAGGGAGAAATCTATGGCCATATCATCCAATCCAGCCCTTTCTTGGGCAGAATAACTATTTTATGTTCTTCTCCTAGGAGGGGATAAACTTCATACATGTGTCATTCGTCCACCTGGCATCTATGGGCCAGAGGAGCAGAGGCATCTTCCACGGATAGTTGTATGTATTGCTTTGGGAACAGTGGGGTGCCTTACAGATACTTTATCTGAACACTTTACTGCTAATGTAGATGGTGCCTTAATAAACCAGGCCATTTCCCTTTATGCTTCTATTGATTTTCTACCTTTTTCTGATGAGAAAACTTTTGTAAATATGCGCACAAAGGTGCATTCCTAAGAGATGTTATGCAATAGTACCACTATGCTTGCAGAAAACTTTAAAAAAATTAAAAACTGCTAGAGAGAAGAAAACTGGCAAATGGCTAGGAGAATGAAACAGGCATTATCTCAGCAAACCAAATAAATGCGGTCTTTAATCCTGGGTTGGCAGCCAGCCAAGAAAGATGCTTAATCTCTCCCATGCCTGCCAATTCTCTCTCCAAAAGTTATCTTAAATCTCTTTTATTTTGCTGGAAGAAGGGCAGAGAAACTTTATTACAATTTGGCATTTAATTTATGTAAACAGACACTGAAAATTAAGATAGTGGTTTGCTTCAAGCACTTGTGTAGCAAGAGTGTTCAAGATTGTGTCGGATTGTACCACCTTGCAATGTTTTTAAGTATAATGTGATGCCCTTTGACACAGTTGCACCTTAAGGCTGGTTCTCATCCAGGGTAAGATTAGAGGGCATCTGACACAGTGACTGGATGAAGATAAGCCCGGCCTGAGCGGGAGATTTCCTGGGAATAAACCACTTTGAGTTCTTATATAGGAAGGAAGCCTCAAACTCAATGAATAGTAAATAGGTGTCACTAGAAGATCAAGCTGTGCCTTTGCAGACCTTCACGTTTGACTTCCAGGGTTCAGGAACAATTTTGTTAACTTGAATTGCATAAATATTGCCCAACACCATAGACTTTCAAATATCTGCATGGAAATTGCAGAGTTCTGAAGATTTTTCAGGGGAAATCATCTGTCTTACTTGCTGCTTAGGGCATAGAACATGAAAATTAAATAGTGTAGGAGCAAATGGTAATAAAACCTAAAACCAACCCCACAAATAGAAATGCTAATGAAAAAATGAGGCAAAAAGCAGAGTCCTAAGATATACATGGGAGTAAATGCTCTGGGCCCCAACTATGAACGTATGCTCTGCCTCTTCCTTGCACATTGGCCCAAATGTAAGTACATGCTGTACAGGCATAGGCCCTGTCTCCCTCCATGAATATTAGACATCAGCCTTCCCGAGCATAGTAAGACAGCTGGGGTGCTGTGCCCACATTCAGGCAAATATCGAGCATAGACAGCGGCAGAGCACAGTGAGGGTGGACCAGAGTGCTTGCTTCTGCTCCCCATTCCATCCATGTGGACAGAGCCTACTTGACATGTGCATTCTTCTCCACAGACGAACATCCAGAGACAACTCTTCAACTTTGCATTTTGGAGTCCCAACACTCTGATGAACTGGGTCCATGTTGGCAATCTTGTCCAAGGACATATTTTGGCCTCTGAGTCTTTAACAGCTGAGAGAGGCTATATTGCTGTAAGTAAAGCCACCTACTATTGCTCAATTTTAAAAGTGGACTTGCTTGTTCCAGTAAGTAGTTATCCCTCAGCTCTCGTAGTTCCTACGGGCAGGAACTTTTCTGGGGTAGCGTCCTGACTTCAGAATGCCCTTCTCCCTCAATTATTTGCTTAGTTGCCTACCTAGTGAAAGCTTTTCTGTTCTTGTAGATGTCTTCGTAATCTTACAGATTTTTAAAATAATATGTAAATGGAGTTTGTGTTGTGTGTCTGTGTATGTAAGCTGCAGAGAGGGAGCAGAAACTCTGCCCAGATTTTATTCAGCTGCCCTAAAATGGTTCTCCACCTTTCTCCCCTGCTTCAAAAAATAACAAGAGCCTTCACATTCCAGTCCCAAACAAAAATTGGTCTAA
Organism: Eublepharis macularius; assembly: GCF_028583425.1. Classification (NCBI taxonomy): domain Eukaryota; kingdom Metazoa; phylum Chordata; class Lepidosauria; order Squamata; family Eublepharidae; genus Eublepharis; species Eublepharis macularius. The sequence goes on from NC_072801.1 coordinate 20,670,230, forward strand.
AGCGTGCCATGAAAAAATTTAGTGATCAATGCGATACTGAGCTTCTGACAATTAATTACTCGAAATCTAAAATTGTGTTTTAGTAGACACTGGAAAACTAACTGGGAAATAAATGGGAATACTATAGATCAGGTTAAAAATTTTCAATTATCTAGGAGTCATCTTTACATTCAATGCTAACTTTAAAGCCCACACTATTTCATCAGCAAATACTGCAGAAGAGAATGCTAATGCCATCCTTAGATTCTTCAGAAGAGAAGGGCCGATTCCAGATGACTAACCTTAAGGCGCTTCATGCCGCCCTCTTCCGGATCGCAACGGGGAAAATGCGAAATACCGCCTTTCCTCGTGCGAGTTTTGCGCGACGACGCGCAAAACTCGCGCGAGGAAACGCTATATTTCGCATTTTCCCCGTTGCGATCCGGAAGAGGGTGGCATGAAGCGCCTTAAGGTTAGTCATCTGGAATCAGCCAAGGTGCGGGCTTTATACCTGCAGCCCTGAAACTATTCCAAACAAAATCATTAGTGCAACTCTTATATGGATCACAAATGGGACTAACTGCTAATGTTAAGATCTTAGAAACGGTCCAATCTAAATTTCTTAGATCGCTATTTAATGTACCTAGATGTACTCCTAATGTCATTCTTAGGCAAGAAGCTGGCTTGCTCAGAGTCGAACTAAAAATCTGGGAACATGTAATCTATTATTGGCTAAGAATTCATCTTGAGCCAAAGGGCTTAATTCCCTTGTTGCTAGCTTCTGAACCTTACCCTTCATGGTGCTCAAAGATAGCTGTTAAAATTAAACTGATTGGCTTGGACCCGGTAGCCCTGTTTGGTATGGGACTCAACAAAGCAAAAGCTTTAATAACCCAAAGATGATTAATATAGAGTCCCAAAATGATGAGGCAATACTCCCTCTAAGTTATAAGAGCCTAAAAAAAGGACTGAGTTACACCACATCCCCATATATTTCGGATTTTACAAACAAAAGATGTAGATGGGCCTTTAGAGCACGATTTGATGCATTCCCCTCTGCAGTTTTGTATGGGAGATTCTCTCACCTGCCTTTGCAACAGCGTTGTTGTCCCTGTTCGAATAAAATGGTTGAAAATATCACACACATACTTTTGCACTGCGAATTCTATCAAGAAGATAGGATACAATTAATTATTCCACTACTTTATAGATTCAAACCATTACAGTATTATATGGATTTTAGTCCTGAAACCCTTCGGGTATATCTTTTAGAGGATAGTCAGAGAACTGTATCTTATGCAGTTGCAAAATTCTGTGTGACAGTACTCAGCAAGCGGAATCACTTAACGAAGGAAATGTCAATTGCTGGGAAGAGAGTTAATGAAGTGAGTTTTATAGTTAGATGTGTATGTGTGTATATATATATGTGTAAGCACTGCTGGCGCCAGGGTCTCTGGCACCTGCGGCAATCCCCGCGTGCGCGCACCATGGACTGTGCAATGACGGCTGGGGGGTGTGGTGGTGGCGGCGGCAGCAGCATGGAGCTGGCTGGTTGCAGCAGCTGCGTGCCAGCCACGCCAGTTCCGTGGAGCGCGCCTCTGCCCCCGACACCCCCTCCGGCGCCTCTCCAGGGCCCTCGCGCCTGAGGCCACCGCCTACCTGGCTTCTATGGGCACACCGGCCCTGTATGTAAGCCTGTACTGGAAAAAGGGTTTGGGGCCTAGGACCTAGGCCTGATTAATAGACTGCAGATACATAGACCAGACTAAGAGATAACTGAGCTGTACCTCGGGTTATTTAATCTGTATGTTTAGCAAAGGCCCATGGGGCATGTATATAAAAAACAGGTCGTCATGAACGACTATGAGGAGTAGTGTTATACAAGACTAGGCTAGCTGGAAATACTAAAGGAGGAAAAGCTGCTGCTGCTGCTGCTGCTTGGAAGGCAAAGCTTGTTTCCAAGCTTTGGAGCTAAGAACATCATACAGCTGAAACGACTGGCTGGAGGAGCTGAACTCTTCTCCCTGGAAGAACTGCAGTAGCTGGGAAGAGCTGAAGAAGCAAGAGCAGGAATTGCTGGCAGCTGAACTCATTGACTGCTCGAGACCAGCACCCTAGCCCAGAGCTGCCCCACTTCATCTTGCGAGGAGAGAAGGGGAACTGCTCCTAGGGCAACAAGCAAGCCCCAGGATTCAGATAGCATCTTCACAAGAAGAGTCCTGCTGTGGCAAGGCCTGCTGGATATTTGGGATGCTGTTCCAGGCAAAGCCTCTGGCCAAATCTACAGAACTGTCTGCACACTTTACCAGGGGATTGTGAGTAGGACTGTACTCCAGGGTCACTGGTTACTGATTTCATAGTTGTGTAAAAATAAATTGCATTTATATTTGAGTTGGTAAACATACTGAACCTGGTCCTTGGGACTCTGGGTTTTTTTATATAATCTTTTATGTATTTGTCCATTTTAAGTATTTAAAAACCATTCTTTTTTATCTATACTTTACTTGGCTGATCTTGCAACCATAATAAATGATTGATTGATTGACTACTGTGTTCGTTATTCTGGTGTGTACCAATTATAGATCCTAATTTAGAAATAATTATTAATGAATATTTCCTTTCTGTTCCTGTAGTTACTTGTATAGAACAGAATTCTGTATTAGAAGCAGCCTATTGCACTTTCCAAAAGGGCATTACGGAGGTAAATGTTCCTTTTCAAACTCTGGTATGAATGTAAAGTGTCTCTTCCTTTTAAAAAATATTTTTTCCACTTTATTATGCTCAAAGATAAAGGAAGTGATATAATTCCGGATCCTGTCTGGTGTTTGTTTTTAACTTCTCTCTCTTTTCTTTCTCTCAGAGTGGTCAGGCATATTATATACACGATGGAGAGAGCGTCATTTTTTCTGAATGGATAACGCCACTGGTATGAAGGCCTTTTTTAAAGTTAGTTTTATCTTGAGGAGGCAGAACGAACAAACATTCTGTGTGTGTGTGTGTGAAAGAGATACAGAGAAACAAAGACACACACACACAAAGAGAAAGAGAGAGAAGCCATTATGACACTGTGGTGTTGTGGTTAGAACAGGACTCCTCCACACTGTTGAGCTTGTAGCCACTTCTGGAATTTTTAGAAAATATCATATGAGTGCCACCACTATGCAGCCTATTGCCATCAGTACCACATGTCCCATGTACTGACCAATCAGCAGCCATGCAGAGATCCCCCTTGTTTTGATGAACATGCCCACACCCATTGGCCTACACCCATTGGCCACCATCCAGCATCATTGATTGAGTGGCTGGTCTTGAGGCAAAAGGGATCTCCAAACTGCTTATATGGAATCTCATTCCAAGCAGAGTTTGAGCCTCACAACAACCCTGCAAGATAGGTCAGGACATGAAAGTTATTTAATAACAACAGCAGCAGCAGCAGCATTCAATTTATATACCACCCTTTAGGACAACTTAATACCCACTCAGTGGTTTACAAAGTATGTTATTATTATCTCCACAACAATAACTGCCCTGTGAGGTGGGGGGGGGGGTGCTGAGAGCACACTCTGGAAGAGCTGTGACTGACCCAAGGTCACCCAGCTGGCTTTAAGTGGAGGAGTGGGGAATCAAACCCAGTTCTCCAGATTAGAGTCCCATCACTCTTAACCACTACACCAAACTGGCTCTCAAGACCCAAGGCTGCCACTCAGCAGGGCTTTCAATTTCAGCATCTTATTTCTATTCTAATTGTTTTGGACTATGCTGGGCTTCAGCATAAATTTAAGGTTTGTTTTATTCTCACCCTTTCTTATTTTCTATCCCCTACAGTTTGAAAAACTTGGCTACAAGAAACCGAGGAAACATGTTCCAGTTTTATTTCTTCGTACCATAGGTAAAACGAGCATTCATTGTGTCTGAGAATTTGCTTTTTGGGATAACTACCCTCCATCTGGTCAGTGCACCTGGATTGGTTCCCATTTGGTACATGCACTGCTCTGAGGAGCCAATGGGATGAAAGCAACTGTGTAGTTTTGACTCAACCCCTCTGTCTAGTCATAAGGATACTCTGTTGAGTCTTCATTGGTCTCAGGTAGTTGGACTGTCTATTCTTGCAAAGATAAACCTGGAGAGCCCAAGTTCAGATGCCTTGGTGGTATAACCAGTAACCGTTGGCTTTGGTTAGCATCAATTTTAATTTCTCTTCAAATTCTCAAATTTGAAGCAGGTTTTCCCCCTGTTGTTGCTAGTAATTAACTGTAGAAATTGTCTTTTACAGCTGGCTTGCTGGAATATCTGCACCTGCTTCTTAAACCGGTTTTCAGCTTCACACCTCTCATAACAAGAAATGAGGTATTAAAAAAAAGGAGTTCTTACTTTCATTAATGGCAACAAACTTTCTGTCTGAGGGAGATATCAGAGCTGAGGTTAAGTGCCCTGCAAGAATGGTCCATAGACTTTATCTCACTAAGGTGGTGCACTTGAATTGCTTATACAGCAGTTTGGGGACTCATGCGAGGGAATGTGCCGCCTGTCATGCACACTTCATGCATCTAGAAAAGAAGGATGTCTGGGAGAAAGGTTCTAGCATTCCCCTGACATGCTAATTTTCTTCATGTGGGGCATTTGTTATTGCTGTTATGTTTATTCTGCTCTGCAATGTCTTGTTCCCACTGCAAGGGCATAGTATGCGTGAAGGATCCAGTCTTGGATCTCCTAGTGCCCTTTGTCTTTTTGACTCCGAGTTGGCCACATGCATATAACGCAGGTGACAGAAACATTGCGTGTGTGGCGGAATCTCTCTGCTGTGCTTTTTATATCCATCACACTTATTCACTTCCTGCTGACAAAAGCTTTATGAATAATCCTGGTGCCCCAAAACAGCTGTTTGCCACACATGAGGACCATCGGATATTGATAGAGATACAATATATATACTGTATACTGGGAGAAAATAGTAAAGACTTGAAATGACTATGGTGAAGATTAAAGGAGAAAGTGTCAAAGCAGGGTTACAGTTGAACGTCAAGAAGACAAAAGTAATGAGTGTCCAGGAACTATACAATTTTAAGGTTGACAATGAAGAAATTGTATGTTCTGTTCTTTTTGGCTCAATCATCAACCGAAAGGGTGAGTGCAAGCAAGGAGAAAAGGAGATAGAGACTTGGAAAGGGCAGGCATGAAGGAACTAGAAACGATCCTTAAGAATAAGGATGAGCTGCTGGGGACCAAGATCAAGATAATTCATATTATAGTATAAATAATTCATATTACCATATTACCAGGGCTTTTTTTCTGGGAAAAGAGGTGGTGGAACTCAGTGGTGGAACTCAGGACCAGGGCCGGCGCCACCGTTGAGGTGGTGAGGCGGGGGCCGCAGGGCCGGAGGGGGTGCTGGAGGGGGTGCCGGGGTGGAGGTGCACATCCCATGCTGCCGCTGGCCAGTCTCACGCCGCTGCTGGCCAGCCCTGCACCGCCACCGCCACCGCTGCCCACCCCCGGGCAGGCGCAGCAGCCACGGGCCAGGGATGACAGGCAGCCAGGGCGGCGTGCGGGGCGTGGGTGGCCTCCTCGCTCCACCCCAGCCACCCGCCAGCGGCACTGCATGATGATGTCATCAAGTGATGATGTCATCACGCAGTTTGGGGCGCGCAGAGCACGCACTCAAGGCTGGCCTCCAGCGCCAGAAACCCTGGCACTGGGGCTGCTCAGGATCACACAATGATGTCACTTGGGGTCAGCTGGAACAAGAGGGTTTTTAAAAAAAGTTTAAATCGTCCTTGGTGAAAATGGTCACATGGCCGGTGGCCCCACCCCCTGATCTCCAGACAGAGGGCAGTTTATATTGCCCTTTGCGCAGCTGAGGGCAATCTAAACTCTCCTCTGTTTGGAGATCAGGGGGCGGGGCCACCGGCCATGTGACCATTTTCAAGAGGTGCCGGGACTCCGTTCCACCGCGTTCCAGCTGAAAAAAAGCCCTGCCCATTACTATGTATGGATGTGAAAGTTGAAGGGATCTAGATCAAATCAAGCCTAAATTCTTTCTTGGACTTAAAATGACAAAACTGAATCTTTTATACATTGGTCATGACAATTCACAACTAACTGGAAAAGTCAATAATGCTAGGAAAGGTAGAAGGCAGTAGGAAAAGAGGAAGACCCCAAATTACTTAATGATGGCTTGATTCAATAAAGAAAGCCACGTCCTCCAGTTGGCAAGATCTGAGCAAGGCTGTTAATGATATGATATATTGGAGGTCTTTCATTCATAGGGTCACCACCATAAATCAGAAGTGACTTGACAGCACATAACACACACTGTATAAATAGGTACAGGAACTCAGAATTTACCTCATTGGGGCTCAAACAGCTCCCAGGTCTATTTTAAATTGGGAAGAGGGGGCAGAGAAGTTTAACCATATCCTGCCTTTGTGGTGTGGTTCTGAGCCAAACTGGGTCCCACGTGCCAGCAAATTGAATGTTAAAAGCTCTGCAAGCTCCGGTCAGATCATGTCTGGTTTGGCGCATACTTTGAACTACACCCTGTGTCCCCACATCAACTCAAGAAATCTAGATCTATGGGGTGGGAAGGCAGCAAAGAGCCCAGCAGGAGGGAGAGGAGACAGTACAATCCAAGAGAATGACAAATTGTTATCTGCCCTTGATTTGCTGGCAACCAGGGCTCATTTTCAGGGGGAACGCGCAGGAACACAGTTCTGGTAGGTTCCCCCCAAAGGTCACATGTCAGGTGGCCCCATACGCCGGTGAGCGAGCCATAACTATGTTAGATATGGAGTATGAATTGCTTTGATTTGCTGGATTTGTAACTGCTCTGAAGAAGGGGAAACCGGAAACCGGACCTCTTGCTAGCTGACCCGTTGCGGTTACAATTTGAATGTGTTCATTACAATTCACAAATCGAATTCTTATTGACCAGTGATTCTGGTGACATACATGTGTAATCCTGTAAGAAGTATACTGGTACTTGGATGAATTTTCGTAGAGGCTTTCCAGCCCTATTATAATTGTATTGGCTCTGTGGACATCGGGGATTGGTTTGAATGTTCCCCCCCCTTTTTGTTGAGGTGAGGGTGTGATATATGTTCTACCATGCTTGTTTAAACAGAATTTGCTTTATTGTCCACTTAGAGTTCACTTTATGTACTAGTAAATTTTGTATTTTTGCATAGAACTGTGTCAAGTATCTTTAGTGTTATATTAGTTAGTAGGTGACGGTTATACTGTTTGTTTCGCTTGATTTGCTGGCAACCAGGGCTCATTTTCAGGGGGAACGCGCAGGAACACAGTTCTGGTAGGTCCCCCCAAAGGTCACATGTCAGGTGGCCCCGCCCACCTGATTTTGGGCCATTTTGGGCCTGTTTCGGCCTGGATCGGGGCCCAAAATGGCCAGGATCAGGCCTAAAATAGCCAGGATTGGTCCCAAAACAGCCATGATCAGGCCTCTGATGGGTGGTGGATCTCCTGCTCAGCAGTGGCCCAATCCTGACCATTTTGGGCCCATTTTTGGCCATTTTCAGGCCCTTTTGCCGTTTTGGGCCCAATTTCAGCCCTGAATGGCCAGGATTGGGTCCAAAACAGCCAGGATAGGTGATGTCGGGGGGCGGGGCATATGCAAATCAGTTATGCTAATGATACACTTCTGGTGATGTCAAGGGGCATGGCATACGCAAATGATTTGTGCTAATGAGTTATGCTAATGAGTTCCTGCAGCTCTTTTTCTACGAAATGACCCCTGCTGGCAACAATTTTCCCCATCAAGATTTCTCAGTCCTGAATGTAGCCTCTACATCCTTTGGTGAACAGAAAAATCCTGTCTCTGTAGAGTGCTCCTACCAGATTCCAGGATGTTTGCCAAGTTCACATCTGAGGGCCAAACCAGATGTATGCGGTATAATCTGAGTTTGGAGCTCCCAGCAGTTTTAAAGGTTAAAGGTCAGGCGCAGAGAGGCTCGTTTTGGTGAGATCAAGACCCGTAGAAAGAAGGTGTTTAAGTGCTCTTTTCTCCCCTATTCTGTTTCTCTGACCTGAAACAACCCAGAAGAAACTGCTATTCACCTGCTTAGCCATTGAGCTAAATTTCAGGGGTACAGCATACAGCTAACTTATACCCAATTAAGATGTTTTGCTTTCCTGCCCCTTCCTGTGTTTGTCTTGTGAACATATGCATAGGGAAGAAATGCTGAAGAAAGAGATCTCTTTCTTTCCTTTCCTGTAGCCAGATTGGACTCTGAGCTTAATTCTATGTTACGCTGTTTACACGTCCGCTACAATTCCCATTGAAACAGTGTGCAGTGGGAATTGAAACTGAATTCCCAGGAGTAAGCGGTTGCTCATTTTGGATTGGGACCACAGTGTATGGAGAGGAGTTTAAATCTCCTCCCATCTGTAAAACAGTATTAAAGAGAACAGCTTCCCAATATACAAAAAAGCCATCCTCCCAAATCCGCTAAAAGACAGAAGGTGGGGTGAGGGCTTACCTAGCCTCTTCTGGTACATGATTCTGCCAGGTAGGGGCCACAGTCAAAAAAAGGTTAGGCTGTACCAAAATATTATTTTTGGTGGGGAGGGGATGGACCTTTTAAAAAAATTTAAAATCTTCCATCATTTAGGTCTTCGATGCAACTTACAAGCATAGTTGAAATGAGTATAAAATACCAACAACTTAACAAATTTCATCACACACACCCCCCAAATCTAATAAAAAATAGAAACCACGCACACAAAATAGGTTAGAGTTAGATATTAGACAGCTATATTTATTTACTTACTTTATTGATTTAGCTTTTTTATTGCCTTTATTAGCGCAATTTGACTCTTTTTATTGTGCTGATTATGTTTTGATGTTTTGGCTGAAAGCTGCTTTAAGCAGGGCTGGAGAGGCAGCATCCAAGTTGTATAAATCAATGAATCAGTCAAATCCGATCCATATTAATTGCTATTAAAGACTTGTGGGGTTAGCAGTCCCACTATCCCCATTTGCGGCACAGCATATGCTGTTCCTGTCTGCTTTCTCTTGTAGTGTTTTCTGCTGATGTCCCTGTTCTCTTCTTCCCATAGATAAGAAATCTGAGGGTCACTCACACTTTTCGAATAGACAAGGCCCGGAAACAGCTGGGTTACTACCCGAAAAAGTTCACGCTGGCTGATACCGTGGATCATTACCTGAAATCAAGATCCTCATGCTGAGATCGAACGCTGTCCCCCATGTTGTTTCTTACATTTAGCATGTTTTTATCTCTGATCTCCCTGTCTTTCCTTTTTTAAGGACATTCTGTGTCTCTTTTCTTTGTTTGTTTGATATGTAATTGTTTGATATGTAATGAATCACAGGAGAGAAACTAACCCAGCTAGAGTCTTCCTCTGTTACTTGCACCTTAAAGACTAACCAACTTTACTGTAGCATAAGCTTTCGAGAATCACAGTTCTCTTCATCAGATGCGTCTGATGAAGAGAACTGTGATTGTATTGTCGAAGGCTTTCACGGCCGGAGAACGATGGTTGTTGGGGGTTTTCCGGGCTGTCTTGCCGTGGTCTTGGCATTGTAGTTCCTGACGTTTCGCCAGCAGCTGTGGCTGGCATCTTCAGAGGTGTAGCACCAAAAGACAGAGATCTCTCAGACACTGAGAGATCTCTGTCTTTTGGTGCTACACCTCTGAAGATGCCAGCCACAGCTGCTGGCGAAACGTCAGGAACTACAATGCCAAGACCACGGCAAGACAGCCCGGAAAACCCCCAACAACCATCGTTCTCCGGCCGTGAAAGCCTTCGACAATACATCGAACACCTCTACGGGGAGGAAACATTCCAAAGACACTGAGAGATCTCTGTCTTTTGGTGCTACACCTCTGAAGATGCCAGCCACAGCTGCTGGCGAAACGTCAGGAACTACAATGCCAAGACCACGGCAAGACAGCCCGGAAAACCCCCAACAACCATAGAACTGTGATTCTCGAAAGCTTATGCTACAGTAAAGTTGGTTAGTCTTAAAGGTGCTACTAGACTCTTTTCGATTTTGCTACTACAGACTAACACGGCTAAGTCCTCTGGATCTATGACCTCTGTTAGTTCTTTGACAGTGATGAACAGTGCTGTTGCTTTTGACAAATGATTTGGATGTTACTTTAGTGAACATATGACAAACCACCAACTTTTGCATATAATATTTGTAACCATTGTACGTTGAAGCTGATTGGGGAGGCAGGTTCATTCTCTTAGCAGTGAGGCCATTTGAGTACTTCGTTCTGCAGTCTTGCATGCTTCACTGGTACATTGTTGGATACTGTTGTGCATTTGCACAAAACTTGCAGGCATTGACCTGCTTTGAAATCATTGCTGTTCTTCCATTGCCTTATTTTGAAAATAGTTATCCTTAAATGTGAAACAGTGGATCGGTCCTTGGAATGAATTGCTAGTGTGGACTTAAAAATGATTGTTCGGCAACGAACTGTTTTAAACATCTGTCGAAGTTTGTTAATGTTATGTTTTGTGAGTTATATGTTGTAAACTAATTCAAAATTAATAATATTTTTTTTTAAAAAAATGATTGTTCGGGGGTCAGGGGACATGTAGTTGGCTGCTGACTTGTTTCTGCAGTGCTGAAGAGGAGAAATAAAGTTTTCCCAGTCAAAAGAAGGAACTGGAATTATTGCTAGAAACTCCTGAATTTACCCGACGGTGCAGGTAAAAACTGCACTACTCACTGCAGGTAAAAACTGCACTACTGAAAACTGACGCTACTCACTTAAAATGGCAACAGGATTGCGAGATAAGCATTTCTGATGAAGAGCGGCAACAGGTTTGGAAATCAAGCATAGTAAACTCTCCAGTTATAACCATAAGACTTCAGTCGTATAAAATTATAAATCATTGGTATCTCGCTCCACACAGGCTGTCTAAAATATATTCCACCAGCTCTCCCTTATGTTGGAAAGAATGCGGACGGATTGGTACCTTCTTACATTGCTGGTGGCAATGTCCATGTATAGCAGACTTTTGGGACACAATCCAGCGACAGATTGTACTCATTACATCATGCAATATACCATTAAAGCCAGAATTAATATTCTTAGATATTTGGAAAGATCGAGAACTTCCAGCTATTAGACAACAGTTAATCTCATAATTGCTGGTTGTGGCAAAAACCTCTATAGCTCTTAACTGGAAATCTCATAAATCTCCTAGTTTGAATACTTGGTATAACAAAATCTGGGAGCAATGAATTATGGAGAAAATAACTGATAGATTGCAACAAAGAGAAAGGCCACACTGCGCAACGAATTTCTATGCAAAATGGAAACTGTTTCTGGACTTTCTGTTGAATAATCAATTGTTATTAAAAAAGCTTCCATACCAAACGATTATTAATCTGGACTTTTAATTCTTCTTGATCAGGCTTTATTTAGATAATTCATAGGAGCTACTCTGAATACCTACTTTATGGACCTTAGTTTGACTCTTCTTGAGAAAACAGTTATCAGATGTATGGTCGTTAATGGCTATAGCACATCACCTTAGTTGTTAATGTTCTTGTTCTTGTTATTCTTGTTCTTATCATGTTATGAAGGTGTTATTGTATTAATAAAAGTTTTAAAAAAGAGGGAACTATGGTGGGAGACCTACAAAGGAAAGCAGATTTCTTAGATTTCTGTAAAAGTTGAGTCTTTGATCATCTTTTTTCTGCAACAGTGATAACTTGATTGGGTCTGATATTAAATGCCAAACAGTAAGTGTGTGTGTGTGTGGGGGGGAGATATTTTGTGACATGCTAGAGGACAATCTTTTAGTGGGAACAACCACAATATTCCTAAACAGTGATTTAATATCTTGTTCCTCATGTTTGGACTTCATGAAATGACAGCTCTCTGAGCATATGCAGAGTGCCTTTTGGCTGCAACTGTCAGGGGAAAGCATTTGACTTGGCTTGACCTCATTTCCCGGGTTATGGCAGTTGTAGAAAGTGTACATAGCAGTAGGCAATGAGAAGTTACTCTGCCATGCCTGGAAAGATACACAGTATTGCTTCCCATCCCATTTTTGTCGTTAATATCCTGCCGGGTGACGTGTCTGCAGCCAGAGCCATGAGACCCTCTACAACCATAGTTGCCAAATTCCAGGCAGAGCCTGGAAATCTCCTGGAAGCCCAACTGCTCTCCAGACTATATAGAGATCAGTTCCTCAGGAGAAAATGGTTGATGTGGAGGGTGGAGCATTACACCCACTGAGGTGTCTCCCCTACCCAAATCCCGCCTTCCCCAGGCTCCATTCCCAAATCTCCAGGAATTTTCCATCCTGGAGATGGCAACCAACAAATTAATTTTGGGGGGGAAAAATTAAAAATTATTTTACAAGTTGCGGGAGGAGAATATCCAAGTGGTCCCCCCCTCCCCCGCCAGCCCTGCCTGTGGTGTTGCGATCATTTGCAAGGGCGGATATAATCGGTTCAATTGGTAGTCGGGGCCGTGCGCCGCCACTAGGGTATCTACGGCCCCGACGGGCTCCCCGGAGCGTTGGGGAGATTCCGGGCTTTGCGCCCGCGGCGCCCCTCCGGCCGGCGCTGCTTCTGGCTTTCCTGAAACTGACGGGCTGAAGATCTGAGCCTGGAAGTGGGAGGGGGGGATATGTATTACTGGGGAGAGTCTGGCTGGTCAACTCAGGGAGAAAAGCCGTTTGAATAGAGCTCGGATTTTGCCCATTTTAACACCTTTAGAATCCCACCTTGGGTAATAATAACTGGGAGGGGGCAGATTGTGTCCGTGTATTTAGATATTGAACACTGCTAAGGTAGGTCAGGTGGTGAAGTCGCAGGCTATGCTTTGAACTTTGGCGGGGTGGGGGGAAGGTTCTTCCTTTTCATTTGGGAAATTCGTTGCCATCTTCCTGGAAATCTCAGGGAATTACAACTGATCTCCAGACAACCGTTCCTCTGGGGAAATGGCAGCTTTGGAGGGTGGACTCTATGGCATTATACCCTGCTGAGGCCCCTTCCTTCTCTAAACTCTGCCCTCCCCAAGCTTCACCCCAATTCTGCAGGAATTTCCCAACCTGGCACTGGCAACCCTATCAGGGCAAAAAAGGACTAGCCGCTTGAAACCTAGTTTAACAACAACATGCGCCAGAACCCAGAACAGAAGTTGGGGTGGAAAAAGCAGAAATGAAACTAAGGCAGGCTGTCAAAAGAGAAGAATAATGAGAATAATAAAGAGAAGCATAATGAGAATGCTTCAAACACAATTTACAGTGCAATCCTAAAAAGAGTGACTCCAATCTAAGCCCTTTGATTGCACTGTTAATGTTATACCCTCCCCTTCCCGTCTTGTACAACAGAATGGATGGAATCAACAGAAATGATTTGACAGGAATGAAAAAAAATGTGGAAATGTTATTTTCCAGAGGGCATAGCAGTGTTAGGAAAATTCTACAAGGGAGGCCTTTTAAAAAGTTTTGTTACTACCCAAGACCATTTATGATACAATAATATGGTGTTAGTCTTTAAGGAACCACTATTTTGGCATCTCCAGCCTGAAACCCCTAACACATTTATTAAGGAATAAACCTCGAATTTGTGTATGAGCCAAGGGTATTTTGGGATTTCTCTTTTATGAGACCAAGGATTTTAAAGCCCCCTATCCAGTTTTCCTAACATTTGGGGTTGTGGGAAGAAATTCTTACTTGGGAAAGATGCTCAAATGCAAGAAACCTCAAAGGGTTGTTGTTAAGCTAGATAAGGGGGGAATGTTAGAAATTGCTTAGGGGCCTATGGTTGAGAAAAGTGGGGGTATAAATATCTAAATGAATGAACAGGAAGATTGATTTCCTGAGGAAACTGTGTGTACTTGTGTTGAGAAAGTAATTTTGATGGCTCATTTGAACATACTCCACTTTCAATTTGTTCCTGAGATAATATCAGAAACCTTGGGTAATGCGATTCTATCCGGTGTTATTCCAGTCTGAGCCTATTGATGCCCTTAGACTGAAATGATTCCCCCTAAAACTACCCGGTAGATAACTTCGGTTGAAGATTAAATCCTGCCCTCAAGTCACAGTCGATTTATGGCGACCCCTGGTGGGGTTTTCATGGCAAGAGACTAACAGAGGTGGTTTTCCATTGCCTGCCTCTGCGACCCCAGGCTTCTTTCAGGCAGGTCTAAAAGCAGATACTGGTTTAATAGAGTTGACTGCCCAACTGATAGTGAAATAGTTTGAATTTCAGATCTTTCCTGTTATATTTTCTGGGTACTTACACTAAAAGAAAAAAGAGAAAATAGCGAAGATTTGAAATATTTTTTTTAAAAAAACCCTATGTATAATGCATGTTAATGAGTCAAGAATTCTACATTTTCAAACAGCATTCAGGTTTGAAATATGCTGCTGAATATTTTAAAATGGTAAAATAAAAAGTCTTGAGACAAATATTAGAACAAAAAAACCTCAGAAGTATAACCCTTCATTGTGCATATTTATGAGGGAAAACCTCACGCTTTAACTGCCACATAACTGCCAGTGGATCTTTGGCCTTTTAAACTGTTAAGATTCCAAGTTGATGCAAGAGGCCTGGACTCTTTTTTCCTTTGCCATCGGGGCTCCAAATGTTGGGGTGTGGACATGACTGCTTAGCTGGATCACCCTCTTAATAGACTCGCCCTGAAGATTTAAGGGTCTCTCTGGTTCAGATGTTACTCAGTGTTGGTTAGTGGTTAGAGTGTCAAACTGGGAGACCCGGGTTTCAAATCCCCGCTTGCTGGGAGAACTTGGGCCAGTCACAAATCTACCTAACAGGGTGGTTGTTGTGAGGATAAAACAGAGGAGGGAAGAACGGTGTTGTAAACTGCTTTGGGTCCCCACTGGAGAGAAAAGCAGGGTACAAATAAATACCAAATACAAATATGTTGTCCTCCTACATCCCTTGAGTTAATGTGAAACAAGAAGTGTTTAAGGGTAAGAGTCAGACTGGAGGGGAAGCCATTGTACAAGCGCTACCAATCTTACAAGGAATACATTGTTGACATGGAGGTATTATATGTGATCCATACTTCCTATGTCATTTTAGCATTACATTCACTAGCAGCGTAATGTGGGATGAAGTCATATGGCACCCCATGTGGTGTAGCAGTGCGTGCATCAGACTGGAGGAGTTAGCCGTGTTAGTCTGCAGTTGCAAAATAGTAAAGAGTCCAGTAGCACCTTTAAGACCAACCGACTTTATTGTAGCACAAGCTTTCGAGAACCACAGCTCTCTTCGTCATATGCATCTGACAAAGAGAACTGTGGTTCTTGAAAGCTTATGCTACAATAAAGTTGGTTGGTCTTAAAGGTGCTACTGGACTCTACCATTCTGCATCAGACTAGGATCTGAGAGTCTTGTGTTCTAGTCCCCAGTGTGCCATGGGGGCTCCTGAGTGTTCTTGAGCCATCAGCCTAACCTAATTGGGAGGCAGGAGGAGCAAAAGATGTTGCTGGACATGATGGCTGTTCCAGTTTGCTATTTGTTACAGTGTTTTAAGTCTCTTTTGCTTAGAAATAAACAAGAGTTTGGTGAGGTTTACTTCCAAGTAACTGCACAGAGTTGATGCCACCTTCACGAGGTTAGATTGTGCCTAAGATGCAAAAATAATAATAATAAGGCTGCATTAGGCATGCTGGGTCAGAGGAACTCTTCGCCTTCTGGGAGACTCATATGTGCCAGAGACAGATTCGCCTCACTGCTGGCTTTTACCTTTTCAAAGGAAAAGTGTCTCATTGCTTGGTCCTAGCCAGTGTGCCTTCCAGCATGCTGGAGATCTTCTGGCATAACTTAAGATTTCCAGAGTTGCCCTTCTGTGTGCCACACCTCAGGAACTTAGGTGGACAGCTGCATGTGAGAGACAGAGGCCCTTCTGTTTATGCTTATGTTTGTTTTATTCGATTTATATCCCGCCCTCGACGGGCTCAGGGCAGGTTCTCTGCCGAGCCCTTCCTCCTCCTGTCCTTTAAAATCTGCCCCTTAAGCCATATTCTGGGTACACTTCATCATGTGAACGAGCCTAAAATTCATGGGCTTGCATGCTCTCTTCCCTCCCTCCCTCCTGCTCACCTGAAGCTGAGTTCAAAGGCTTTTTGGGCTTAGGAAGACTTCAAACCACAGTTGTTGTTGACATCCAGATTTGGGGTGCTTTCACAAAATCCTGGTTTATAGTTTTTGGTCTTCTCTCTGGTATGTTTTTTTATCTTTCCTGTCCTTCAGGGAATGCAGCACAGCATATGTGCTCCCTACCCACAATTTATCCTCATACAACCCTGTAAGGTAGGTTAGGCTGAGAGGCCCAAGGTCAGCCTGCAAATAGTATGGCAGAGGAGGGATTAGAATTTGGATCTCCCAGTTTGCCTTGGTGGTGTATCTTTGGTAGGAGAGTTGGAGGTGTTACAAACAGGTCCTTGCTTCCATTCATGTGGAAGGGCATGGCCTAATTGCTGTCTGTGGTCTTTGAACAGGTTGTGAGACACGCTGCACTCCTGGATGGAGCTTAGTGAACTGGTGCAAACCTGAGCACCAGTGTGCGCTATGGAGAGTCCCCCACCCAAGGAAAAGAAACCTCCTCTGTTCTTCAAACATGACGCCAAACGGGCCGAACAAAAACCTGACACCAGTAAATCACCACTGAAGAAAGTCAGTTCAAAGGCTGTGGTAACTGGAGGGGCCGGCTATTTTGGATTCACCCTTGGCTGCGCGCTTGCCAAATCAGGGACAGATGTGATTATCTACGATATCAAAAAGCCTCTGTGGCCAATCCCGAAAGGCATCGTGGTTGTGCAGGTATTTATTTCTGATTTGGTGTAGTGTTTAGTGTAGTGGTTAAGAGCACTGGACTCTAATTTGGAGAACCGGGTTTGATTCCCCACTCCTCCGCTTGAAGCCAGCAGGGTGACCTTGGGTCAGTCACAGCTCTCCCAGAGCTCTCTCAGCCCCACCCACCTCACAGGGTGATTGTTGTGGGGATAATAATGACATACTTTGTAAACTGCTCTGAGTGAGCATTAAGTTGTCCTGAAGGGCGGTATATAAATCGAATGTTGCTGTTGTTGTCATTATGATGATGACGACGACGAGACTGATCCCATCTTGCTTGATCCAAAATGAGATACATTTATTTATCTAGACATTTGTTTCCTGCTTTTCTTGCCAGTGGGAACCCCAAACAGCTTACAACAGTGTCCTCCTCTCTTCCATTTTATCCTCCCAACAAACCTGTGAGGTAGGTTAGGCTGAGCATGTATGACTGGCCCAAGGTTAACTAGCGCACTTTCATGGCAAAGTGGGAATTCGAATCTGGATCTCCCAGATCCTAGTCTGACATACTAACCGCTATATATGCTGCCTATTTTATCGAGTCTGGGACTCTAACCTGGAGAGCCGGGTTTGATTCCCCACTCCTCCACTTGAAGCCAGCTGGGTGACCTTGGGCTAGTCATGGCTCTCTGGAACTCTCTCAGCCCCACCCACCCCACAGGGTGTTTTGTTGCGGGGATAATAATGACTTACTTTGTAAACCGCTCTGAGTGGGTGTTAAGTTGTCCTGAAGGGCGGTATATAAATAGAACGTTGTTGTTGTTACAGACATTCCTTGTATTTTTATTTTTAAAAAGTTTTTAAATATTTTTAAAAGTTTTCTTAATCATAGAAGGCATCAAATAAGGAAGCCATGGACAAGAACGGACTCTCCTGCATGCTTACCAGGGCCGATTCCAGACGGCCCTCCACATCCTGAAACGTCGCGTGTTGTCGCATAGAAAACACGTTTTCCACGCGACGACGCGCAACGTTTCAGGATGCGGAGGGCCGTCTGGAATCAGCCCTGGATAATGGACCTCAGTTTAGTGGAGGCTTGCCAATTTTTCTGCCTCATCTGCAGGTCTCTTGTGCTTTTATGAAAAGCATGATGTCAATGGTGGCCTCAGTGGATCAAATGTTTCCCTGCAGAGGCATCATT
Source organism: Eublepharis macularius (assembly GCF_028583425.1). Lineage (NCBI taxonomy): Eukaryota > Metazoa > Chordata > Lepidosauria > Squamata > Eublepharidae > Eublepharis > Eublepharis macularius. The sequence goes on from NC_072801.1 coordinate 20,688,187, forward strand.
CAGACATAAGAACAAACCCTGCTTTTGCTGCAGTGTGAATGGCTTTCTGTGCGGGGTGGCCCAGGACTCATGCATTCTGTCCCCCCTGCCTCCTTTTGCCTTGTGACCCAACTTGACTTCCACTTTTATGGCAAACCATAAAAGTGGCCTGTATGTAGCCACATTCCAGAGACTTGAAGCCACTTGAGTTCTTAAGGGGGGGGATCTTTTAGTCGATTCCCCCTTCCCCATTACATTCCCCATACACTAAACTTTCTTGAAGAACCAAATTTTGGGCAGGGGCTAAGGGGGCTGAAACAGGAAGGGGGAATTGGCAGAAATCACTATTACGAAAGCAAACCCAGAAAAGTAAAACAGGGATTCCAATGTCAGATATTATCAATTAAATCTATTGCCTCAACAGTCAGTCAACTTGTGGTTCAAAATCTGTGAACGAAGTTCAGCCACACGTACCGTGCATGTTGCTCAGCCACATCCGCTGTGCATTCTGCAGCTTCAGAAGGAGCCATCTTTTCATTGCTTCCCGATATCTTCTTGGAGGGAGGGCGGGAATGTCCCATCAAGTCGCAGTTGACATATGGTGACCCCCATCTTGGGGTTTTCAAGGCAAGAGAAGAACAAAGCTGATTTGCCATTGCCTGCTTCCACATAGCAACCCTGCTCTTCCTTGGTGGTCTCCCATCCTCGTACTAACCAGGGCCAACCCTACTTAGCTTCTGATCAGGGGTTAGCCTGGGCCATTCGGGCTGCTGTCTCTTTTGGAGGCACCAAGAATTAACTTCTTGTGTTCCAGGCAGATATCAGACATCGCAATGACTTCTACACGGCCTGCGAAGGTGCTGATTGCGTCATCCATGCCGCTGCATATGGAATGTCGGGGACAGAACAAGTGAGCATCCCTTTGTTGTTCACGTTGAGCCTAGAGGGTTTTGCGTATGGTATGGCTACGTGACAGACGCTGCCCCTAACAGTGCTTCCCTGGAGCCATTTTGCACAGGACTGTTGTCTGCTGTAGACTTTTCAAACAACTGTGCCGTCCTAAGCAGAGCAGCATCTTTCTGTGTCTGCTGATGGCCGTGGGCTTAGAAGGGTGCAAAATGCAGCTGAGGATCGCTTGGCCGTTTCCACACGTGCCCCGGGAGATCGTGCAAACTCACAGCATGAAGTGCCTTCCTAGCACGATCTCCCGGCACGATCCCCTTTAATGGCCCGATGATGTCAGAAAAAGGGCCATTAAATGGGATTGTGCTGAGAAATTGCACTAGGAAGACGCTTTTACGGCGTGAGTTTTGCACGATCTTCCGGTGCCTGGCCGTGCGAAAATGGCCCTTGTCTGTTTCAGTGAGCCCACTTCCTCATAAGAGACAGCCAGAGTTTTTGAAATAAAACCAAATCAGGTTTTGCAGCAGTTAGTGTGACATTCAACCTCTCTCCGCTCTTCTAGTTACACAGGCGACAAATTCAGTCCATCAACGTCAGAGGAACCGGCATAGTCATTGAAGGTATGTGCTGTGTCCGGGCTTCACAGTGCAGTATCCCAGTCCTACTCAGAAGCCAAACCTTTCAGCTCCCGGGGAACCCAGTACGGCTGTGGTTCCTCTATGGCAAAAAGCCGAATGTCTAGGTTGCCCTCGACTGGGGCAGTGCTAGCTTAGAACTTGGTTTGTGCTGCTGAAGGGGGATGCTGCTTAAGTAATAAAGTTGGCACGAAGCTTGTTGCTTTAGGCAAGATATAGAAGGCTTTTATTGTAAAGGAACTCCATACTTTAATAGGAAAGGAGGAATAGGCGTTCTATCTGTGTTGGGATTCCATCTGCTGGCAAACTTTGGGAGCTTTGGGGGGCAGGACATGGTGATGTCCACCCATGTGGGGTCCCTGATAACAGAGTTCTTTCCGTATTGTCATATTCCATCCAACGTGATGCAACTTCTGTGTCCCTCTGCAGTCTGCAAGCAACGGAACGTTCCCCGGCTGATCTACACCAGCACGGTCAACGTAGTCTTTGGGGGGCAAACTATTTTAGATGGGGATGAGGAGAGTGTGCTGTATTTTCCTTTGGCCGAGGTTTGTGGACTTTCTGGTCTAACTACATCTTGATGGGGGGGCAGGGAAGGGGAGGATGTGTGCAAAAAAAAGGCTGGGGTAGTTGATAGGGATAATTCAAGGCATGTTTTGGACAATGTTGTTAAGGGCTCTTTGACTGGGCTGGGCTTTGGTAACTGGTGGGTGGGTTGCAAAGAATTTCCTACTTGTTCAGTCTTCTCTGCTTGGCTATTTTACACTGGCTTTTCACCTGTTGTATTGCCTTGGATATTTAGTATTGTACATGCTGACACCTCACCCCTTCCCATTTATAAATTAATCAGAGCATCCTGTTTTGTGCATTCGTTGCAGCATGTTAATGAATATTCCAGGACCAAATCAATTGCAGAGCAAATGGTCTTAGCAGCAAATGGATCAACCCTAGCAGGTACAGAATTATCCACACATTGTGAGCCCATATTATTTCTTGTGTTGATGTACTGAGTTGTTGGCATCCTGGGTTCCAATCCACGGGAGCGCTGCTGCTCTTAGGATTGTGTTTGCTGCCAAATAGTCTAATTTTGACCTATATAGTAAGAGCTAAAATCCCCAGTTCAGGTTTCTGCCTGCACCATGAACTCATCAGGTGGCCTTAGGTAGGTTGTTCTTGAACAGAGGAAGTTGCCTGTGTATGGACTCAGATGGCTCAGTATTGCTTCCTTTGATTGGCCCCTGCACTCCCAGGGTTTCTGCAGAGAAAGCTATTTCCCAGCATCCTGCTCTCTGGTGACCAAAGATCCACAGATGAACATCTAGATGCAAAGCTCAGTTCTCTCATGTCAAGTCTCATCTTGCTTCCTTCACTCCGGCCCTTCCCCTTTGCAATCTGAGAACAATATTGTCAAGATTGCTGGAAGAAATGACTGATGTATGTAATAGAGTGTGTCTGTTTGAAATGCATGCTATCAAAGATTGATTGTATTATTATGCAAGAATATCTAGAAATCCTGCAAGCTTCTCGGACTCCAGTGGCAAATGAATGCAGCCACGTGTTGTCTTTTCTAAAGAGATGTTTGGGGCGTGGTATAGTATCTCATCAGACCTCAGACGCTAAGTAAGGTCGGTAGTTGGATGTGGGATCACCAAGGAAGACTCTGAAAAGGAAGGCAATAGTAAGTGGCAAACCTCCTCTGCTTCTTACTTGCCTTGAAAGCTGTTGCAACTTGATGGCACATGCTATATATCAGGGGTGGCCAAACTGCAGCTCAGGAGCCACATGTGGCTCTTCTAGACATATTGTGCAGCTCCCAGAGGCCTCTGAGTATTGTCGTGGCCATACATTTTATTTTAATTTAGTTTATTTCCCTCCTTTCTATGTCTTTCCCTCCCTTTTCCTTTTTTCTTTCCTTCCTTCTTTCTTTCCATGACTTTCATATTTTCAATACAAATGTTGGGGTTGCCAGGTCCGACTCAGAAAATACCTGGGGACTTTGGGGGTGAAGCCTAGCAAGGATGTGACATCATTTTTGTGATGTCACTTCCAGCATACTGCACCAAAACCCCACCCCTTCCTGTGATGTCATTTTCAGGACACTCGCCCAAACCCACCTCTTCATCTGAAGTGACTTCAATGCATCATGTCTTGCGGCTCTCAAACATCTGACGTTTATTCTATGTGGCTCTTACATTAAGCAAGTTTGGCCACCCCTGCTATATATAAAGAGATGTTTCTGTTTTATAGCTGCCCATTGGGACTTTGGATCCATGCTGCCGCAGAAACACATTTTGAACAAAAAAAACATTCCTGCCAGTTCAGGGAGGGGCTGATTTCCTCCAGTTTCTGCTTCATACCGCAACCCACACTGTTACGCTATGCCCCATCAATTCCCCCCTTCCCCCCATCTCACGCCACACCCCACTCTGTGTTCCCAAAGATTCCCGGGAACTGCGTGCTGATTCCATCCTGTCTTCCTTCTTAGGTGGTGGCAAGCTGTATACCTGTGCCTTACGTGCCCCTGGCATCTATGGGCCAGAAGAACAAAGACATATGCCTCGAATGGCGGTACGTATTGGATTTGCTTCAAAAGCTGTTCTGTGCAAAATGGTGCAAAATGGTGCTGGCTATTTGAGCATTGTAACTGCTCTGGCAGTGACATCTGAGTGCCAGTGATCATAAGCAACTGGCATGAGAGGCAGGGGACCCCCCTCCCCGAACAGCACCGAGGGGCATCTGGGGCTGCAGCGGAAAAAGGAGGGGAGAAAGTCATCCTCTATAGAAAAAAAATCCTTTCAGTTCAGATCTGACCCAGTTGTGTGTTTTGCATTATTAGCAAGTAATTTGCATACTGTACGGATGAAGCTGTCTGCATTTGCGACTCGGGGACTTCACTAAGAGGAAGATGTGTGTAATTTAACTTCATGTTAGAGATTCCTTTTTCATTATTGTTATTATTATAGATTACATTAAGAGACCTCAACATATAAACATCTAAGGTTAGAAGCTTTAAAAATGAGAAAAACAATGATAAACATCCGTCTGCAAATCATATATAGGTTTCCAAAAATGGTATAAATGGTTCTCAAACAATAACAAATGTTGGCTTCAGACTGTCTTCCAGATATACAGAGGTGGTCAATTTAGCCATTATCATCATTTGCTAGACCATTCTCTTAACAGAAAGTGTTAGGAATATGCTATCATCATTTTTGTGGCCATTAACAAGCTGGCATGGATGTCTCAAACTGGGAATAACTTTTCATATAACTTTTCATATAACTTTTCATAGCAATGCTGAATGTTGTTTTCTCTGTTCCGGTAGTTGAATATCGAAAGGGGGATGTTTAACTTCAAAATTGGGAGTGCTGACACACTGATGAATTGGGTCCATGTCAAGAATCTCGTGCAAGCCCATATCCTTGCTGCAGACGCTCTGACTCCTGAGAAGAACTATATAGCGGTGGGTCACATTCTTCAGCTTGCTTCCCCTCCTCCATAGGGAAGAAGCCAAATGCATGCATTTTTGTCCCCCGTTTTTATGCCTTAATATTATATTTTGATTTTTTTTTTTAAAAAAAGAATTGTTTACCAGAACCACAGCAACAGGGCTTTTTTTCTGGGAAAGAGGTGGTGGAACTCAGTGGGTTGCCCTCAGAGAAAATGGTCACATGGCTGGTGGCCCCACCCCCTGATCTCCAGACAGAGGGGAGTTTGGATTGCCCTTCACGCCACTCAGCGGAGGCGGGGCCTCCAGCCATGTGACCATATTCAAGAGGTTCCAGAACTCCGTTCCACCGTGTTCCTGCTGAAAAAAAACCCTGCACAGCAATAACAGGGGAAGCTATTAGGCAATAAAGTTGGGTTGAATGCAAAGAACTACGAGTGAAGGGAAAACAGCCATCGCTCTTTTGTGCAAATCTCTGTGCATGAGAACTTGTGCAGTGCTGTAATAAGTGGGTTCTGCTGTAATCCTCCTGCTTCGGCTTGGGGAAGCAGCTGCATTTTGAAGGCTTCAGGGAGAAGCTGCACGTTGAAGGCCCAGTCTAAAATTTACCGTAAAAGGAGACCACAGAAAGAGGGAAAGCAATGGCGCTGGGGATAAAATGAGGAAGGATCTGCATCCCATGATTTCACTGCAGGAGGCTTACTTTCAGTCTGTGTGTGTGGGGGGGGGGGTGGACATTAAGGTGTCATGGCTGAGGTTGTATGGAAAAGGTGGGTTTTGAGGAAGGATTTGACAAAGGTGAGAGGAGGCATCATACAGCTGTTCTGGGAGTAGATCCAGGCATAATAGGCAGCCAGGGAGGAAGAGCAGAGCTATTTAAGGGAGCCCTTTGTTGGCTGAGGGTGGTGGAACAGAAGAAGCGCAGGTCTTGGACTAGATGACCGTAGAGGTCCCTCCCAGCCCTATGATTGTGCCTGGAAAGTCATGGCAGATGTTTGCTCTGATGGTAGGGCCGCTTCATGCAAGGTGCACATAGGTTAATATAACACTGCTCATCTCTCTCCTCCTTGTGATCCTTAAAGAGCGGCCAGGCATATTTTATCAACGACGGAGAGAAAGTTAACCTTTATGAATGGTTATCTCCGCTGGTAAGTACAAGTGTTTTTTTAAATTCAGTTTTAACAGTACACCAGGCTTTTGTCTGAGGAAACTTTGACAGGCAGGTGGCCTTTCAGAACCCCTCCCTTGGCTGATGAAAGGAGCTTTGGGAAAGGGGTTGGATCCCAGTTCCAGAGCAAAAAAGAGGTGATATGGGCCATTGTATCTGAGGATCTATGACCGAGAGTCTCTCTACACAAGACTTCTGACATGTGTTCTTCACATGTTGGGAGACACATTAGCTGGGAAGTGTAGTTTTAATGACAAAGCTGGTGGAGATTGCTCCAGAGGGGACAGATTCTCTCACAGCCCTCTGCCACCTCTGGAATGCCAGACTGTTTCCCCTTCCTGAGCCTTTTCCCTGCCGAGGCTCGATTAATTCATGGGTGTTAAGCAGTGGAGGGCTGTGAGAGAATCCGTCCCCTCCAGAGCAATCTCCACCAGCTCTGTCTTTTAAAACTACGCTTTCTGGCTAACATTGCATCTCCTGGCACTTGACGAACGTGTGCCCAGTCTCGCGTAGAGAGACTCCAAGCGACTGAGCATAAAATGGTCACTTGGATTCCAGTCGATGTTGTGGTCTTCCTTGGAAAGGAATAAGACTTTAACTGAGTGGGATGTTCTACACCGGTTAAGTCAAAAGCTTGTTTGTCAAAACTCCTTTTTTTCCAAAAATGAGACTTTTATATATAATAATAACATTGATTTATATACCGCCCTTTAGGACAACTTAATGCCCACTCAGAGTGGTTTACAAAGTATGTTATCATTATCCCCACAACAAAACACCTTGTGAGATGGGTGGGGCTGAGAGAGCTCCAGAGAGCTGTGACTGACTCACGGTCACCCAGCTGGCTTTAAGTGGAGGAGTGGGGAACAGGGCTGGCCTGCCCATTGAGGCCGGTGAGGCCGCCGCCTCGGGGCTAAGGCGCCGGAGGGGTGCCAGCCTGGGGGCAGGGGCGTGCGCCACAGAGCTGCCGCCATCGGCCAGGAGCGCATGCTGGTGGTGGCAGCATGGGGAAGCTGAGCGGGCAACCTCCCATTCAGTTGCTCTGCGGGCCAGGTGCAGCTGGCGGCCAGGGCAGCCGGCTGTGCCTGGCCCACAGAGCATCTGAACAAGAGGACTGTAAGGCCCCCCGTGCGTCCACCAGCCCGAGTGATGACGTCACATGCAATGATGTCATCATGCAGTCTGGTCCTGTGCTCTTAACCAGTACACCAAACTGGCTTTCGTATGGTGCCCCAATTGGTGCCTTGCAAAATCCCTCTTCCCCTACTCCTTCCAAAAAGTAAAATCTTCAGCAACAACGGCCATGTGCTTTTTGCAAAAGGACACCATTGATGTTTTATCAGTAAATGTTTCCAAGAACACCTTTTGTGTCAGGAAGCCTAAATCTCCCTGTAATTCAGTACTGAAATTTTTCTTTCAGTTTGAAAAATTAGGTGCCCGGAAGCCATGGATACCCGCGCCACTTTTTTTAGTTCACCTGTCAGGTAAAATATTTGTTGTTGCTGAATTGATGCTTCCCTTGTTTTCACGACAGTTCCCTTCCATAACTTGAGTTCAACATTCAAGAGATACTAGGATAGTTAATGTCAGAGGCACTGTGGTGATGTGGTTAGTGATGGCCTAAGGGCCTAACCAGGCATTACATGAGTGACCTCCCACATGGCACCAGCCAATGGATTCCCTACTGCCCATTAGCTTCTCTCCTAAAACAAAGAGCCAGTCATGCCTTTTGTCTGCCTCATTGATTCAGAAGAAGCAGGGAGGTATCTTTGTGTCTGCAGTGAGCACCTGTTCAGAAATATCTGCCTCCACTTTAAGAGGATGTTTGGCTTGCATGTTATGATTGTGCCCAGCACCTCATGGTAGCCATTTTGTTGTGCCAAATTCTAAAAGTGCCCACATGCTCAACAAGATTTGGAGACTCTTGCATTACATTTTAGCATGAATACAGGAATTACCTGTGTGCACCTGTACCTGTTGCCAGTATTAGTTAGCAGCTGACTGCGCATTTCCTTCACAGATTTTCCCCACCCCATCCCATGAGCTACTTCCCCCCAAAGCTGCCTTAAAGTGCAAGGGGGAGGCACAAGGCAGAGACAGCAGTGGTGGAGGGCCAGCTCCCCTGTTCCCCTTCTGGTCCCACTGCCATGCCATGAGGCGGCCTGTGCTGTCTCCCTGTCCTTTCTGCCTTCCTCATAAGAGGGGTGTTTGGCTTGCAACCTCCGCACATGTTGTGATTAGACCCAGCGTCCCATGGCAGCCATTTTGTGATGGCTCATGAATTAACTTCCTGTTTCACACAGCCCTTTAAGTACTGATTTTCTTATGGCTTCAGTTCAAGAGATGTTGTGGTGGGAATACAGTCCTGTATTGTTACTTGCCTTTATAAGCCCTTACATGGCAATTTTCTTCTTCTTCTTCTTCTTCCTGCAGCGGTATTTATGGAGTATGTACACATGGTATTGTGGCCCTTTGTGGAATTTACCCCTCTTGTCACCAGTTACGAGGTAAGACGTCCTGGCAGTCAGGAAAGAAAATGTATGTCTGGTTCACACTTGAAGGGGAATAAGCTGGTACAATGCCAAGGTGGTAGAAGGGACTAGACTGCTTCACTGTGGCTGGTAAATTCCACTATTGATGATTCCTGTTGTTCTTTGCTTGTGTTTTTGAAGGCCCCTAAAACCCCTCTCCAAATTCCTTTCCTTTACAGGTGCACAACATTTCTTGCACACACACATTCAAAACGGATAAAGCTCACAAGCAACTGGGTTACACCCCAAAGAAGTACACATTTGCCGATTGCGTGGATCATTTCATGAAAACCAGGCCCCGCTCAAAGAATTTCTTCTTCCTTAAACTGTTCCTTTGCATGCTCGTCTTCATTGGCCTGGTTGTTCTGGGTGTTAAATACCAAGAGGTTGCTGACTTTTTGAGCGAGCAATGGGCACGTTATCGGGAGATTGTGGAATAAATTGGTCGTTGTCAGTCTGGAGGGCAAGATTATGTGATCAGTTCTTTGACACAGGTCTTTAATTCCAAGGCAATATGCGACCAGCGATATTGAGACAAATAAAAGAAACGTGCTAGTAATTGTTCTGAAGTGGCTAATGATTGGAGAGGCCATAGAATATCATGTGTAACGTCAGCTCATTGCTTCAGAAAACCTGAAGTATTTTTGTGCTCCACCAAAGTCTCCTCCTCCAGTCAGCCCTCAACATTTTGTCAGCATGGAAGAAGAGAGGTGTGAGATACTGGCAGGTCACTCCCCAAAAAACATAAACAATCTTCAGAGATGTCCAGAAGATGTCCTCCTGCTGATGCATGGATAAAAAATGGGACAGCCAGAATGCAAAAGACGCTAGAGGGATTCCCCCAGTAACCAGCGAGAGAACAGTTCTTCCAGCCCTTGAAATGCTCCCTGGACGAAAGACTCATGAGGGAAAAATAAAAACGCCCCCAGAGGAGCCCATGTGTCTGAATTCTCTCTCCCACTTACTACCAGTCGGAGTTCCTTAAAAGAAAAGGCCAAAGTATTTGTGAATTAGAGGTGGGGAATGGCACTTGGGTGGTATAATTTAGGTCTTTGATTCAGTTGCATCTGGAACAAGGCTGGAGAGGTGGGCAACTCTCTTCACTTTTCCTGTAATCAGAAATGCCTTTTCATGGGCTGCTTTAAGTAAAGATGGGGTGGGTGGGGAGGACAGGTGCTGTATGGGTACCAGTCTTTCCTTTCCTTTTGCTGCTTTGAACAGTGTGTGTGGGGCAAATGGCACAGAGGAGGGAATTATTAACCCCATCCTTCCTGGTGCTTTATCCCAGAGCCAGAACAAGTCACCTCCGCCATGTAGCTGCTTTTTAGAGTAAATGTGCTGTTCAGGGTTTCTATTCCAGAGCTTCAGAGGCACATCTGGCTTGTCCCGCTAAACTACCCCTGAATTTCCTCTTTTTAAAAACTGGTGTGTTATATGCTACAGGACAACTTTTGTCCAAATGATCAATATTTTGTCCATACAGGGCCCTGGTTACACAAACTGGATAAATGTGCACCTTCTTCAGATTGTTTGATTTTGATTGGAAAGATCCCTGGTTTTATGTATGGGGGGATTTCAGGAACTGTAGGAACAGAAAGGTACATATCTTGGATGGTATTAAATCTGCGAGCTTACATGGCCCTTATGCATGACTTTATAATCTGCTGAAGCAGATGTGGGCATTTTCCCTGACACTTATTGACTTCACATTGCCTTTCTCCCCAACGGGGGGCCCAAAGCAGCTTGTATCGGGCTGCTCCATTTTATTCTCCTTACAACCCTATGAGGTTCATTAGGCTGTGTATGAGACTGGCCCAGGGTCATCCAGCGAGCTTCCGTGGCAGAGCGGGGATTTGAACTTGCGGCCCCCAGATCCTAGTCTGACACTAACCACTATACAATACTGCTGCTGCTGCTGTTTTTAAACTTTCATGGGGAGGGGGAATTCTTTTGCTTCTCTTTCCCAAGAAGCCTTTGGTGCCTCTTGAAATCTATTTTGTACCTTCTGCCATCTAATCTAAAATCTGCAAACCCTTCTTACAGGTCCATTTTAAGACTCTGCTCCAGACTTGCAGGCTCAAAGTTCTTTTGTCATGCGCTGAAACATCGGCTTTGCTCCAGTCCCCTTTTGTTCGCTTGTACCAGTTGTCCAGCCTGATGAAGAACTCTGCAGATCTCGGAAGCTTGCCCATTGCTCCATGAGGGTTTTTTGTGGCTCCCAAAAGGAAGATATGGATTGGATTAGTGCTATTACAGAGAAGGGAGGTTGCACTAAGTGTCTGGCATCCTTTGGTTCGCTTCTCAGATCTGATGCCACTTTCTTTGCTCACTGTTTTGGATAATGGTTTGACATTGCATTTTAAGAACAACACTGTGGAAGTACAAGTTTTAAAAAAGGAAATCTCCATTGATCTCAACAGCGACCTCAGCAGGTGCAAAATCCTGTTGAAATCAATGGCATTTTTATAATGCAGAGGAGTTAGCCGTGTTAGTCTGTAGTTGCAAAATAGTAAAGAATCCAGTAGCACCTTTAAGACGAACCAACTTTATTGCAGCATAAGCTTTCGAGAACCACAGCTCTCTTTGAAAGCTTATGCTGCAATAAAGTTGGTTCGTCTTAAAGGTGCTACTGGACTCTTTACTATTTTTATAATGCTTAGCTTTAGATGGATCTCAGCATCGCCCCGCCCTGCCCCCACTGGATATAGATATTAGAATCAATAACCCCAAGGCCTGCTCCAGTTAAGCCCTCTGAACTCTCACTATGTTAGTCATGCACTTAATGTCCACAAGGTTTACAAGTACAGAGGCATTGTATCTCTGCACTCACAATCCATGACTACTCAGGAGTAGTCCATGGCCACTTCCCCCAAGGCTAGGGTTGCCAGCCTCCAGGTAGTGGCTGGAGATCTCCTGGAATTATAACTCATCTCAAGGCCATAGAGATCAGTTCACCTGGAGAAAATGGCTACTGGGGGGGGGAGGTGGACTCTGGAATTATGCCATGCTGAGGTCCTTTCCCTGCCCAAACCCCACTTTCTCCAGGTTTCACTCCCCCCCCCCCGCCCCGATCTCCAGGAACTTCCCAACTTGGAGCTGGCAACCCTACCCAAGGCATAGCACTGCCCGTGCAATCCGAGTAAACGCCCCGTTGCCCTCAAGCAGGACTTTTGGTTTAGGATTGCAAGCTGACCATTTTATGGCAGATCTCTGATGAGGGGCTTGTTTCCTGCCCCTGTCCCGGCCTGTCTGGTTTATTCCAAACAGCCCGTCTTTTCGACAAGCTCCATATTTCAAAACGGGTAATGAATGGGATTTAATTCGGCGCCAGCCCGCAGGCCTCCGGCTTCCACTCTCTCTTTGCAGGCATGCACCCCTGAGCATGTGAACGAAAAGATGCCTAGGTCCACTGCACGTTTTCTAAAGAAGTGGGGGGTGGGGAGCGTAGATGGATTAAAAACCGCGCCGATTAGTAAAGATAATGCATGATCGGGGGGGGGGGAGGCATTCAGAGACTGCTTATTCCACGCTCCCCCGCCTCCCCCCCCCATTTCCCCTCCAATAAAACTGGCAGCGCAGCGGTTGAGATCACGATACTCCAGCGCCTCGCGTTTAGAAGGATCCCTCTTTTTACAGCGTTAAATTACTTTTTGAGAACGGGGAGAAAAGAAAAAAGGGAAAAAAAACAGATGTTGGCAGCGGTGGGATTCGAACCCACGCCATCGAAATGACTGGAGCCTAAATCCAGCGCCTTAGACCACTCGGCCACGCTACCACTTCCTTACAAAGGGAACCCTGAATGATATATAAGTTAGAGGCCTGCCTATTTTTTCTAGTCTTTTTCACCAAGCTACCCATTTTGGAATGTATTTTTTGCCAACTAGTCGCTTTTGCACCGTGCCATTATTTTCGGTTCTCTGCTCGGCAACCGTCTAAAATGTTTCCTCTGAAAGGCGAAGGCAAATGCCAAAAAATAATGTCCATGCCTGGGTGGGACCTCCAAGATTATTAACAGTTTTCGGAGCGGGTTGGAGAGATCTCAGCTGGGGGGAGATGAGAGTTGTACTTACTTCCATTGCACAACGATGTGCGAAACGAAACAAGACCCTCCCCGCAGGCTTCTCATGAATTCAATGGCGTCCTAAATGCGGAGACTCTACAGTAAAGCGGTAGCCAGTTGTGACCACGAGGTGGCGCTCCTGCTCCAGTCCGTTTTCAGGAAGTTTCAAATTCCTGTTTTTGCTTCCAGTGTTTATTTTAACCGGTGCAAATAACAAGAAAACTAAAAGTCCATTTATCAGATGTTTTAGTAGCGGTGTTCATCTGCAATAGAAGAGCAAGATCCGAGTCCAGTAACATCTTAAAGTCCAACTAGATCTTTAAGGAGCTGCTGGACCAGAATCTTGCTCTTCTGATGTGTTATCCTTAAGCTAGAAAAATATAAAAGAAGGGAGGGGGTTCAATGAAAACAGTGGGGCTCTAAGGCTATGAAACGAGAGAGCATCCAAGGACACACACACACATTCCAACAATACAATCACTGGACCTAACAACAACAGCTATACCATCTCAGGCTCATTCACTTGCTCTTCCAACATTATATATGCCATCAAGTGCCTGCAATGCCCTTTAACTCTCTATATTGGACAAACAGATCAGTCCCTTCACAAAAGAATGGGCAAAAATCTGATAAAAAATAGCAATAGTCAAAAACCAGCGGAGGGACATTTTAATTTGCCAAGACATTTCATTGCTGACCTAAGAGTAGCAGTTCTCTAGAGAAACTTCAGAGGAAAATTACAACAGGAAATTGCTAAACTTGAGTTTATTTGCAGATTCAGAACAATGGGCCCCTGGGGTTGAATCAGGGGCACTGGATTTTTCTCCCACTGTAGATGCTAATTTTCTGCAGTTTGCACCCCTGCTCCATCAAGCTGTATTATAGCTAGTTTCCAGACACACTATTTTGCAATAACCCTTCCACCATCTGCCCGGATTATAAAGACTTCTATCTCTTTCCACTCCATGTATCTGTTGAAGGAAGTTTTGACTCTTGAAAACTCATACCTTGGAAATCTAGTTGGTCTTTAAGGTGCTATCAGACCTGGATCTTGTGTGTGTGTGTGTGTATGTTAAGTGTGGTAACGATTTATAGCAGTAATAATAGGAGATAATATCTTCCCAACTTCACTGCACTGATGTAATAAATGAAGTGGGAAATAAAATTTGGGGACTGCTTGAATATTATTATTATTGTTGCTGCTGTTTTTATTATTCCAGCTTTCTCCTTGGGACTCCAGGCAGATTTAAAAGGTAAAGGTGCAAGCACCGAGTCATTACTGACCCATGGGGGATGTCGCATGATGTTGCATCACGACATTTTCTTGGCACTTTTTACGGGGTGGTTTGCCATTGCCTTCCCCAGTCATCTACACTTTACCCCCAGGAACCTGGTTACTCATTTTACCGACTTCATTAGGATTGTAAGGCTGAGGCAGATTAAAAGCATAAAAATAATTTTTAAAAACTTTTGTTAGAATCTAGAATTGGACCTGATAACTAATCAGTAACCAACTGAGGGTCTATAAAGAGGGGGTGATACGTAGATTCTGCTTAGCACCCAATAGCAGCTGGGCCCATGGCATTCTGTACTAGGAAAATGCACAAAACAATTGTTTGAGGGATGTTCTTCTAGAGACAGCAAAGCTGAAGTGTTGCTCGGGAGGTGACTTTTGTTAGGGATAACATTTTTCCTACCTTGATGGGCTTGTTGCCTTAAACTCATGCCATGATTTGTCTTGAAGCTGCCACCACCTTCTTTGCTTCTAATGGAAACAGGTAGTTGCAGATGGAGGAACATTAATGTGTGGTGTAGTGCACATCCTGCTATTTCACATTATTGTGATAGGGTTGTGGTAGTCAACAAACATTGGTCAGGCGCAATCTTCCATACAAGGAATAAGGTTATTGTTTAGTGCATTGTATTCTGTATGCATTCGCACGTTGTTCTCCTTTTTGTAACCCAGTTGTTGCATTGTTGATGGTAGGTCTTACATGGTTGTCCTTTATTACATTTTTCCTAACTTTGCATCCCATCCTGACTGTCAAATGTTGCATTATGGTTTAAGAGTTTATATCTTTCTTTAGTAGCATTGCGTAGTTTTTTCTTATATTGTATTTTTCCTGGAGTCTCAGAGAGAAGGATGAACTTGAAGTAAAGATGGCAAGTCTTGCTTTGAATAGCCAGCAGCGGATTGCAGGTTGTTTCCCAGCATGAGCCCCTTTTGGCTTGTAGAACCGCCTAGGAACTGATACTGCAGAATAAACTCGGGGGTGTCTTTGTGTGTGTGTGTTTATGTTAGTTTGCGGCAGCAAATACCAAACAGAAGATTTGTGGATCCGTTTAAAGTCCAGTAAAATTTTATTGCAGCATCAGTTTTGGCAGCCGGCTTTGGTCAGATGTGCTTGCCTGCATCTTCGTAAAAGGCAGTGGGGGGAGAAAACCAAACTAACAGCAGGGCCATGAAATGCAGGGCAAAACTCCATCGTGTAAGATTCAGGTCTAATTGGGGGGGGGGGACCAGACAACTCACAAGCCACATTCCCCTCTTCCCCCCCCCCCCCTCATTTCACAGCCCCACAGCTTTTGTGTTTTTTCACACCACCTAGCCAAAACATCTGGACAGCGGGGGATCCACGCCCAGCATCTGCACAGGTGGGCTCTTCTCGCCCCCCCCCCATGCTGGCACCCGAACTTCCCCCGCGGAGCGTTCCTCTGCCGGGCCCGGCTGCGATCTTGGCTCGGAGCGCCCCCAAGGCGGCGGGCGTGCGCCTAGGCGCGGCAGCCGGCCGATCCCTCGCAGCCCAGCCGAGCGCGGCTCCGCGAGGAAACATCCCCGGCGGGCGCCTGCCTGCGCCGCTCCGCCTCCTCCCCTCCCTCCCGGCAGGCAGGGACTTCCTCGGCTGCCGCCGCGGCGCCTTGGGACGCGCCCCGGGGAAGCCTGAGCTCTTGCAGACGCCAGGCCGCCGCCGCCTCTCGGAGAGGCTTTGCAGCCGTGCGCGGCCGGGGACAGACGCCCAGGGCAGGAGCTGCGGGCGCCGCTGGGCGCGGAGGTCTCCCCAAGGTAGGCCGGGCGGTTGGCCTGCTCCCCTCCGGGTCGTGCCACGAGGAGCTCGGGCCTGGCTGGGCGGCGGGACGGGACGGGGACTGCCTGCAGGAGGCCGGGTCCGCCGCCTCTCCGCTCCCTCCCTGGCAGGAAAGGGAGACGTTGCTCGCTTGCGCGCCTTCGAGCCGGTTTTGCAGACACGTCGGAACTGGCGAGCCGCCTGGAAGCTTCCGTGTTCACAGGCAGGAGGCAGGGCTGGCCCCCGGGGAGGGGAGGGCGAGCAAAGGATCCCCCTCCCCAAAAACCCGGCATTGCGGGGCCGCAGTGGCCTGGAGCGCGGAGGTCCAGTGTGGGCAGAGGCACGGTCTGTTCTGAGACTAGGGTTGCCAGCTCGAAGTAGAGAAATTCCTGGAGATACAGGGGGTGAAACCTGGAGAAAGAGGGGTTTGGGGCGGGAAAGGACCTTGGCATGGCATAATTCCATAGAGTCCCCCCTCCAAAGCAGCCATTTTCTCCAGGTGAACTGATCTCTGTGGCCTGGAGACCAGTTGTAATTCCGGGAGATCTCCAGCTACTACCTGGCGGCTGGCAACCCTATCTGGGAATGGCCTTTGGGGCTGGGGGTGTTGTTCTGGCGCCCCCGCCCTCGTTCACCGCGGCATCTGAAAAGAGTCGGTTCCTCCTGGTGAACTTGTTTTTCTCTGGGGTGGCAGATGGGTGGCCCAGCGAAGAGGAGGGGTGTGAGCTGGCAGGCCTTTCCTTTGCAGCCCGGTAGAAGTGCCTTTCGTTCCAGACGCATAACTGCAGGGCAGCTAAAAGGGAAAACCGAAATTGGCACACCTTTTGTAGCCTTCAGGGTCCCACAGGTCTCTTTGTCTTTTGAGTAGAGCTTCGGTTTTTGCCCAGGATTTTACTGATCAGTGTAGCTGGACGGGAGACACATTTTTGTTCTTGTTACCTGTCCAAATTGACTGGTGGCCTGGGACGGTTCTTTCATTTGGAAACCTGTGGGGGCTTGGCTTGTTTGCTTGAGTCTGGGATGATCTGACAGACAGACAGACAGATTTATTGTATGTGGCCATAGGCCTTTACAAGTTCAAAACATATTTACAGCTCTAAAATGAATGATCTGCGTAGCACAGCATTGGCTCCTTCATTCCTGTTTTCTGTTTAAGGCCCCCTGGAATTTATCTATTTAAAAAGATGTCAAGATTGCTTTTTTTCCGAGACACTGAGTGTAGCGCCTTGCCACACGAGTTCGTGGTGAGGGTTGTGATCGCTCCTCCCCCTATGAGAGCTGAGTTAAAACTGAGCTGTGATCTTTATTATTTACAACAATTGCTTATACTCCCCGCTCCTTGACCCATAAAACCAACGGGTTACATTTGCAACCAACTCCCTAAAAAATCCAAAAGCATGGCCTGTTAAAAAAATCAATTAAAATCAGCATTAAAAAACATAAAAACCAGTCCCACCCATTCAGTAGCAGCATCTCTAGCAAAGACTGATATTATCCAGCCCAGTGGCATCTTAAAAGACCCACAACATTTATTTCAGGGTGAACTTCTGTGCGTTGCCTCTCACTTCTTCAGTTATGTGAAGGCAGGGGCACTCCTGTTCGAGTGATTAAAATTGGATCTCTTGGTGCCGCTTCTGTCTTTTGTGTGTGTGAATACAGAATTCTGTTGTTTTTGAACGAGAACCAGCATTGACGCCCCTGATGTCCAGTGTGGGTCGGAGACATTGCGCATGTCTTGGACCATCTTCCTCGTTCCCTGGGGGTGCTCTCTCCAGGCAAATATTTATCCCCATTTTCCTTGCTTTGAAATGCGCTCTCACACTCAGCGTGTTTGCCCGCTGTTCGGTGTTTATACCAGTGGGAGAGAAAGCCTTGGCATCTGTCCGGTTTCGTGCTGTCATAAAAGGAAAAGTAATATCGAGGGAGTTGGCAGATTGCACGGGCTGGGGAGCGCCTTAAAAGAGGAATGGACATTCCTTCTTCTAATGCATCGCAACACCGTCTATGAATTAGACACAGAATGTTCTGTATCTTTTCAGATTCTCATTTGCTAGCCTGAAATTTGATCATGCGAGGGGTGGGTGGATTTTTCCCTCTCCTGCCCGTTCAGCCTTTTCCCAATATGTTTGTGAATTCGTTGAAGGATACTGGAGTATGACATTTTAAAGGGGGGGGGCTCGATGGAAAGCTCCAGCACTCAAAGGGGGGGGCAGGAATTCCAGTAGGATGCTGCGGATTTTAGTACAGCCACGATTATGTAATGGAATTGAAGTGCCATAATTCATCCTAGGCAGAGATAATTTGAGTGCTCATCGATCAAGGGACTGTTAATATTTTTAGCACCACTCCATCCCCCACAACTTCTGCTAACCAGAATTCCAGCAATGCGCCCGCCAGCTGCTGCTTGTTCCTAAGGAGGACATTTTCCTGGACTGCTTGAATGCAGCGCGTTGATTTAGGGGCATCCCGATTCTCTTGATCAGCGGATCTCCATATCAGTCGCTCATGTGCTTCTTGGACTGTAGAGAGATACGAGATCTGAAACTGGAACAGATGGAGGACCAAAAAAAGAAACAGTCTCCCTCCCGCATCTTTTTGGCAAACACGGTCACCTGGGCAGAGTCTCTTGTTTAAAATTATGCAATACGGGCCATGCTGGGTTGCAAAAACAACATCCCGCTCAATTATGCAGACGTGTCGTTTTTTGGAAAGTGCTTGTGGAGAGATGGAAAGAAAGCACGTGATGTTCAACAGATCTCTCTGTTTAGATTCAAAGAAAGGCCTGCAGTGTTCCTCCAAGTTGTGATCAGAAAGCTAATTCTGTTGTTCTTCTTTTGCAATCGGACACTCTTTGCATGGATTGATTCTGCATGTTCTATGCTTTTTGGACTTCATACACTAATTTGATCTCGCTTAAAGCGCAGTCTGTTGAGTCCAGATGCAAAAGAGTACTAAATTTCTAATGTAAATGGGGAAAAGTCGTATTCGGATAGCATTGGCTGGAACAGTATGTAAGAAATTGATGCTATTTTTTGTACACAGTAGCAGGCCCATTGGGACTACTGTGTTCAAACCTGTACTGTGAACTGCAGTAGGGAAGAAATGCGAATTATCACAGCTGTTATAATAGTAATTGATTCCCATGACCCCAGAGAAGAAAAATGGCTGTTGTTTTCTCACTGTGTTTAATGCCAATTTAAAACTCAGCTCAGGTAACAATAGTAAAAGGGATTTTGTAAAGGTGATTTCTTTTGAGTAACTCTTATTTAATGTTCTATGATGTTGGGTAAGGGTTTTGGTGAACCTATGTGTGCTGTTAATTTATATTTAAGGGGTTGGGAACATAGTGTTTTGCAAACCTTCGTACAGAGTAGATAAAGAAAGCAGAAGGAATTTTTTCTCTCCTGAAAATACTAAGATTTGTAGGCACCCAGCAAAGTTAATGGGCCAGCAGATTCAGGACACACAAAAGGCGCTACTTCTTCACCCAAGATCGATGAAGTTGCGGAACTCATAACCACAGGATGTGGTGATGGCCGCTAGTTCATTCGGCTTTTAAAATGGGATCACACAGATTCTGGGAGTGCAGATTCTGTCAGTGGTTATTAGCCATGTTGGATAAATGAAACCTCCACAGTCAGGCGCAGTATAACCTTGAATGCCACGTTTCTGGGGAAAGCTGTGCTTGTAGTCTTTTCTGCTGATGCTGGATCAGATGGACAGCTGTTCTGATGGAGAACTAATAATCCCTGCCAAACTCCATGGTGCCAAATTGGTAGCACGTTAAGTCCCTGAACCTTGCGTCATTCCCAGTGGCACCCTCTGGCTGGTATAAGGAGGGAAACCGCTGTGTTACGTTGGGTTTTCAGAGAGCATAAAGTTCCACGGGCAAGGCTGAGGAACATGAGCAAGATGCAATTTTTGGGATTTACAACACAGACCCGTTCTTTGAGACCACTCACACTGCCCCAGTTCCTTATATACATACATGGTTTCATCTTCTTCTGTTGACAGTTTTCGCAAGATCTGTCTTATGTGTTCCATCCCTGGTGCGTTTAATCTTCTGTATAAATGTTTTTAAAAAATAAAATATTTTGAGTTGCCTAAACTGATTGAATACAATTTCGGTTTTGCTTCCTGGCTGTTTGCAACCAGGTATGGGAAAGAAGCTATCCCTTGGAGAATGTCCCTGGGATTGGGACAGGCAGTAACAAAGGAGGGGGGAAGCAGGCAGAATCGGTTTGGAACAGCAGCCCTCAAAACCACATTTAGAGAGAAAATAGCAGAGCAGGCCACGCTGGTTGCCAAGGCCAGAAAAAGTTGTTTCAAAAGATGTTGGTACGTTCCCAGCAGTGGTGATGTTCAGAGTGGACTTGGCTTATCTAATTATTTTAAAGGGTGGGCTCTGCCTGCCTCATTGTTATTATCTTGGAGTCCTGTGTAACTTTTTAGCTTGCGTTCTTAGTATTTATATGTGATAGGGCCAACAGAAAGCGAGAGAAACTTTTAGGACAAAATTGCCATTTCTTTTAACTTTAACTACAAGGTTATTGTTTTGTGATTATGGCTTGGCGAACTAGTTCGGATTTGGGTAGATGGACAGGACAGAGGTGGCCTCATTGAATTGGATGATGTTCCCAAGCTGCCAGAACTCTTACAGATTTATTTATTTTTAAGAACCTATTTCTTAAAGCCGTTAGAAAAATCCAGTAGCCATTGTTTCCAGTATGGAGTCTGTTTCTGTTTTTTTTTTTTAAATGAGTACACATGGTTCTTTCTACCTCACGCTTGAAGAGGGGGAAAAAAGTCAACAAATACAGGTCGATTCATGACCTGCAGCGTTCCCTGATTCAACTGTATTTGCAGGAAGGCAGCATGTAAATGGAAGATATAACAGGCATTTGGTGACTAAATAAATAATGCAGGTGTGTACATATTGCAGCACCAGCAGCCAAAATTGCTCCACCATGCAAAGTCCCACATCCTGAGAATCTTGGCTTTCATTTCCTTTCTTTTTATTTACAAGCTCAATTGACCATAGGTCTTATGCTGAATTACATAGTTACACCAATTGAAATTTAAAACATCATAAAATTGTTAAAACATAAAATCCTAAGAAGGATAAAACAAGATGAAATTTCCCAATAGAATATACATAGCATAAAATAGGCAGTAAAAGGTGGATAAAACCTAATGAGATAAAGTTATTCTAATACTAAAATCGCTAGACTTGTGCATTGGTTATAACCGAGAGCCCATTTGCAAATCCAGTAAATATACCCACTTCCATTTATAGTTAACATGATCTGCTCCTTTGATATTTTAAAGAGATCACTAGGCTTTCATTTTAAAAAAAGGCAAGAAGAGGCATGCTTCTAGTCCCCAAGAGATCAGAGAGTACAGGCAATTTCTATTGAAAGCCAGCTGTAGGAGAATGAGTGCAGTCCTCTGGAGGGTTATGCTCTTGAAGTCAATGACTTTTGAAGGGTGTAACTCTTCTTAGGATTGCCCCATCAGTAGAGCAAAGATGATGCAAAATGGCTTAACTTCAGTAAAGTTTATACCGCCTGCAAAACTTAGTGTTTCTTGCAGAGTTTGCATTGCTTGCCCTCCTGTTAAAAGTCAACAGTATTTGGCTGACCATTGTAATAAGTATCCTGTTGGAAATGCCAGAACAATCTTGGCTTCAATATGGGTCCAGATCTTGACAGATGGGCATTGCAAATGATCTCAAGATTTAACAATAGGTCCTTCTCTGTCTTTTGGGGGGGGCATAAGGAGGGGAACACTGTCACATCAGAGGACAAGCCCCACTCCAGACTCCTTAATGTCAGAGTTGGATTCTTGGGGTTTGTGAAGTCTGTTTAGTCGGCACCTGCATGTGGATGTTATGAGCCTAGAGAAAAGTACAGGGAGTTCTCAGGGCAGTAAACGGCTCTCTGCCAGTCCCGGCACGGCTCCTGCCTGTCAAGGAGATAAGGGTGGGAGCTGGACGTGTTTCAGAAACATTTCAGTTCTGCTGACAGCACAACGTTAACATTGTGCTTTGGGGCTGGGAGAGGAACGTGGTGTACTGGAATCTTCCTTGCTCGGAAGCCTTGTGGAGCTGGGGAAACATTCAGGGTCTACCGTTCAAGGGAGAACGTTCCCCAGGTAAGGCTATGCAAAAACTCTCTCTTTGTATTCTCTTGGTTTTAGAGTGGGAAACAAAAATAAGCAAACAGATCTTCCCTGCAACTGCACTCCCCCCACCGCAAGTAATTTATTTACTTTTTTGTCAGTTATTTCTTAGGCTTTAAGTGTTCCTTTTTTGTTTCGAGCTGGGGTTTGTCTCCTCTGTAGAAGTTAAGTAGGCCACTGTGGAGGTGCCAAATTTCCAGAGCAGCCTGCCTCAGCTATGGGACAACAAGAGGGCAGACTTGGCACATGTGGGGAGTGCATGTCGGCTGGCCAAAATGGTTCATGGTTCTAGGGGACAGCCCCGAGAGCCTTGGGATCTCTCTTGGCTGCCTCCGTGGTGCATTGACGTACGTGTAAAGGAGAGGAATTAATGAAGCTTCAGGCAGATATTAAAAATAGAACTGATTAAATCAGCATTCTCCTCAGCTCTTGGGCATTCAGTGGGTATTTGTTGCGCTGCTCAGCCTGTGATAAAGCACAAAGGAAGGAGGTGGGATTTGTATGTTTCCAGCCGCTATAACTACATCCTGTGGCAGTGAGTTCCACAAGTTACCAGGCCAGGCCTAGCATCAGGAACAGAATCTATAAAATAACACCTTAAGACTGGCCTACCCGAATCATTGTTGTTTTGTTTTATCCCTCTTTTACTTTGAAGACCTCAGAAGAACATACATGGAATACTACAGACAATCCTCTAGCAGTTGTGAGAATTTCAGAATGTGTGCTGGTGTTGTCATTCACATATGAGAATGAAGTGTGACATCACAGGGTTCTCTCAAGAGTCAAGACCACTTGCTCCCTTGAACCCACCTCTTAGCTAACATCTTTCTGACAGAGGCCGCGCTCTGAGGTGAGGTGGGTGGCAGCTAAAGGGCTCCCCTGGTGCCAAGTTTTAGATGCCTGGATAAAACCTTCTTTTATTCTCGCAGATATTTTGCTGAACTGTGTGTTTGTCTCTCACAGCTTTGCTTACTTGATAATTTCATAGCTACATCTCCCTTTTTAAAAATCTTCTCATTTGTTTTACTGCACTGTTTGTTTTTCTGCTTTGTTTTTACGGTGTAGATTGATATCCCCAGAATGTGATCTCCTGTTTTTATTTGGTGTTTTATTCTGATGGATATGGGATTTAATGACCCTGTCATAAACTGCCTTAGATGTTTATCTAAACACAGAGCATAGTGGCGAAATATTGTAAATAAATATCATACTTTGTTTTCACCAGGACTGCTTTCTTGCCTGGTATATTTGTAGCAATGCTATATTTTGTTTACTTGAATTTTTTTAGTCTAGTTGAAATAATAATCTGTGTATGTTTGACACCAGAGAACCATTTACAGTCAGACCATCTCTAATTTTAGCTAACTTCACAAAACATTTCATTGTACCAAATCAGAAGTGTTTACAGTTGGCCAGTGCTTGGTATCAGTGATAAAAGGAGATCCTTTGTTTCCACAGGATTTTTACAACTCTGGTAATACGTGTGACCCCGTGTCCCATTTCTGCCTGAAGAAGTGTTCTGTTAGATACAGAAGCTTGCACTTGACTTTTCTGCTAGAAATTGAGCTCCTGAAAGGTCAATTTCCCTTCTTTTTTTCTTGAAAAATTTGAATGCATGGAGTAGCCTTGAGGAAGTCTGTGCCTTGTAGATTATGGGTTTTGCTCAGCCATGAAATAGAAACAACAGTTGCCCACAGGAGGTCCTCCTCCCAATGTGTAGATAACTTGTGGAATTCCCTGCTGCAGGATGTAGTGATTACTGCTAGAACAAGGGGCTTTAAAAATGGAATTAGACAAATCCATGGAAGATGTTAGGCATGGCAGCTAAAGGGAAGCTTCAAGTCCAGGGGCGGTATATCTGCAAATGCTAGTTGCTGGGGGCAAAAATAAATCAGAAGTCCACTGGCACCAGAAATTCTAACAAAAATTTACTCAAGGTAAGTAAGATTTTGTGGAATTCAACCCACTGCATTTGACAGAGTGAATTGTCAGTCCACAAAAGTTTATGCTGAAATAAAATGTGCTAGTTTTTAAGAGGCCACTGGACATTTGTTTGATTATATGCCATATCCTTTTAAAAGATATATGCAGTTTGCAAGCCAGGGTGGGGGGAGCAAACAGAGCTCTTCTGGTTGTTCTTGCTTCCTTCACAGTAAGGTGGAGCAGATGATGCAAACCACAAGTACAAGCTTGATAAATACAACGCGTTGTGATGCCTGGACCTGCCCTCCCGGTTAGGACTACTGTTGGTCTCCCAGGAAGGCACGGCCAGAATAGAAGGAAAGCAGTATTAAGAAATTAGCTGTAACTCCACCACGCATGGAAACTTGGACAAAAAGGCAGTTTGATCCAGCAATAAAAAGGGAAGGGGGATCTCATTTAATAGATGAGATGCAGACATGAAATACAGTAGTATTGGGTCTGATTTTTAAAAAGTTTGTGGAATATAATATAAAACTTACTTTATCTGTTTGGATGATGTTCCCTTACCCTATGCTTTGTTTCAGTGTGTATTCAGATATCTTGCTCGTTTTCTGCAACCCTCTACTTTAAATAGGGATAAAAAAGAGGATGGATTTATGACAGGGAAAGATTGTTTTGATGGTATATTTATTATATATATATTTAAAAAACAGTATCTTTTATTTAAAAAAATAGCTGTTTTGCAGAATGTAACAAATAATCTCTTATTTACTTATTTGAGTTTGTTAAGATCCTGCTTTTCTGAGGAGGGCAAGATACATGGTTCCCCCCACCACACACACTTTATCCTCACAACAACCCTGTACATTAAGCAATGCTGAGAGGAGAGTGAAACTCTACCAAAGTCACCCAGTGAACTTTGTGGCCTTGCTGGGGATTTGACTGCAAATATCCTTAACCTAAATAAACTGCATTTCAAAACAACAGGCCATCACTCAGTGTTAGAGCTACTGGGTTGGCATGTGGAAGATTCCAAATTAGATCGCCAGGAAATCTGGTTCTGTTATCTGGTTCTGTAGGTCTGTCTATTCTATTTTTATTTCACCCTTTTGCCAGTGAGCTCAAGTTGACAGACATGATTCTTCTCCATTATTTACACCTAGGTTAGATAGGTAAGAAAGATGGGCCGTTTCCACACTACTCACCTTCATCCGGAACAAAAAAACACGGAAAATAGCATCTTCTCGCGCGAGTTTTGCACAACATAGCGCAAAACTTGTGCGAGAAGACGCTATCTTCCGCCTTTTTTTCCGCGACGTTCCGCAGCGTTCCGGATGAAGGTGAGTAGTGTGGAAACGGCCATTGACTGGCCTGTGGTCACCTATGGCTAAACTGGGATTTCTTTTAGCATTCACGCTCCCTCCCCCCGACTTTTAAATAAGAAACTCATTTTAATCCAGTCCTGTTTGCCAGGTCCCTCCATTCGTAATACTGGCTGATTCAACCGGCCCATGTACCAAGCAACTCTCCCACAAACATGGCAGACGAAGACCTCATCTTCCACATGGAATGCCTCGATAATGCCAAAGTAACAAAACCGACCCCTGGAAATTACCACGATGGCGACAGTGAGGAAGAAGATACATACTACATCTGCCCTATAACAGATGACCCCGTCTTGATCAAGACTGCAAATGACAAAGTCACCAACTACTACAGCAATTTGGTCAAAAACGATCAATTTTCTTCCAGCTCTTCTCCTAGAAATTCTTTCCACTTCAAGGTAGGCCTTGGTCTCTTGTAAAGCTGTAGCTGATTTGCTTGAAGGGCAAGGCCAAAGCTTCCTTAACCTGCTTCATTTCTGATACCTTGTGTAGATGAAAATTACAGCTTCGGTGTGTGGTATTAGGACCTGGTCTGCCCCTTCATTTGACCTGAACCTTCAAACTGATTTTTGGACTTTACTCTGCTTGTGTTCTTGTGGTATGCAGGCTGGTGTTTGCAGAGGTAAACCCCGTGATACTCAAAGCAGAGCTGTGCATTTGTGGCACATACTGTACTCATGGCAGTGAACAGCACAGACCTCCCATGTACTTATGATTGGGAGTAGACAAATTGCCCCTATTTTGTTTCTGTGCGTTGTCATTGTGTACCGTTTCAGTCTTCCTGTTTTCATAACTACTCTTGATGGCAATTTTTTGTTTTCGCATGAATTCTGTGCAGTGTATGTACTGTATACATGCAGTGTGCACCATTTGTACATACAATGGATAACACTGGTTTATCGACACACCAATATAGCTATTGAGGCACAAATGCATTTATTTTATTAAGGCTGCTAGCAAAAATCCTGGATTAGATATTGCCTGGTAAAGCTAAGTGCAGAATTAAAGCATTGTAGGGTATTGGAAGAATGTGATTCAACTGTGGGCCTTCTTTATATAAAATATTAAGAAAATCCTCAACCATCTGTATTTGGGTGGCGGTTTTAAACACAAGGTTGGCAAGACAGGAATTTTGGGCAGAAATTCAGTGGTGACGGTGAAGACCTAAGCGGGGACTAGAGTTTTTTCTCTCAGTTTAAGAGCTGAGACAGTATCTTTGCACCTGTGTACAGTATTTATGATAATTCTTTAAGTGTCTTTGCATCAACATTCCACCGGCCAATTTCCCTCCTTTCCAGCTAACAGTTTCACTACCTTCTGGTGGAGTAGATAATAACTTGTAAACTCTATAAATTGTGGGGGTGGGGGAGTCTAAAACTAATCACCTACTAGATTTTCTTAATATTATTAGGGGAGTGGATATTTTTGAAAAGTCCCCATTGTGTGGCTTTGACATGTTTTAGTTCAAATGTTCATTAGCTTTGGTGTAAACATGTCTTCTGTTTAATGTTTCTCATGTATGTCCTTTAGAATGGCACGCCGCAACTTGCTAAGCATGGCTGTGTGGTTGACCGTAGCCGGGTAGGTCAAAACTGAATGCAATGATGTTTCTCAAAGATTCTCGTAGGGTTTTTTTTTAAATTACTTTAATTCCCAACATTTAAACCGAAGAGTTCAGACAGCAAAAATCAGCAAAGCACCATGCAGATTTGTATCAATTGTTTGATTCTCGCATGCCCAGTACTGCGCATCCCCATCATGTCATGCTTGTGGCGGTGGAACCTTTCCACTCACCACACATCCATGAAACCATGCAGAGAATGTGGTAGTTTGAAATGTGCATCACTCTGTTCCCATAAGCTTCCATTTGCGTGGAATTTGTCAGCTGGGGGTGATGCTGGTTCTGGAGCAGTCTTGGGAGACAAAGATATGCACACCCTTTCCCACAAACATCAGCCATGCTGCCTCTCTGCAGAGGAGTTGCTTGTCATGCCCGATGGTGAAGCCCATTCATTTCAATGGACATAGACGGGTGTTACTCTGCTTAGAATAGAATACGTCTTGTTGGGGTTGACTAGTTGCATGGTGGGTCTTTCCTGCATAATTGACATAGAAGCATTTCCAGACATAGAGCTGATTCTGTGATCAAGACATGTACTACCAGTCCTTCCTCTCCACCCCACCTCCCCAGCAAGATCTTTTGTTCAGTTATGTGAGAGCTATTCACGGAAAAAACAGTTTTTCTAAGTGAACAAGCCAGTAGATCAGCATGCTGGTTCCTGGATGTCTTGGAAAGACCTACAGACAGGGTATGGAGACCCAGCCTCCCCCTGTTATTCAGTGGTGTTATGCTGCCTTGGAACATGGAGGTTCCATATAACCGTCACAATTCATGGCCGTTAATGAACACTGCTGTTCAGTAATCAGGAAAAAGATGATCTCAGCACCAAAACCCAAAATTTTACCAAGCACCAGAAAATGATTTTGTTCTCTCTCTCTTTTGCCCAAGCCAGGGTTGAAAGCTTTCCCCTAGCAACAGCATTTTTCTTGAAAGAAATGGCAGTTTCTCTGAAGTTGTAATATTCATCTGTATCCCTTATAGACTAACATCTGCTTTGGCTGCATGGGGACAGCTTTGGCATTTAGGGCTAACATGTTAAAAGAGGTTTTCTTTTTCGCATTCTTAATGCTGCGGTTGCTTGGATTGGCTTTCTAAATAAATGCATTAAGAGCATGCATCAGCTTGATTTATAGTGCTTTGAAATTCATATAAGTACATGAAAAGGGCTGGTTACCAAATAAGGATGAAGACAAGGGAAGTCAGCAGATAATGAAATTCCCTGGAGGAGAACCTGATAAACAGGGCCAAGTTAAGGTGAAAAGCTGTGATCCAATCCCCCAGAGTGCAATCTGACCTGAGATACAGCTATATTAAAGGGGAGGGCTAGTTGGGTTGGAGTACAGGGAGTGGGAGGTGTAATTCTTTCCATTTGCACCATTTCTCTTACTCAAGCCACCAAGTATCTTCCCTGCTCCATCTGCCAGCAAAGAAATAGTCTTCTCTAAGGGCATAGCCACCTGGGGTAGTTGCAGTCAGGAGAAATGATACTGGAGCATAGGTAAAAATCACTTCCTCCCAGCCACAGTTCTGATCCACAGTTACTTTTTCAAGACTAAACAACATGTCAGCTAGTTTAGGGCTTAAGCCAAAATCCCCTGTGGCTTTTTTGGCCCTTGAAAAGGCACAGGGTAGTGGTAGGGAGTACCTAAACCTGCCACACTACGGGTACTTGCAGCATTTTAAAATTGTTTAAAATGGTGGAAACATCTATGGATCGGACCTGTGAACACTGTCACATCTAGTTTGGCTCTTAGAAGTGGGATGAAAAATACATCAGGATGATTGCTAGTTGCCTGGGTGGGCATTTTTTAAATAACTTGGTAGCTTTTTTTACTTCTGCAGGAAGCTTGGAAACATGCAATTGAGAAAGCAAAGCACATGCCTGACCCTTGGGCAGAATTTCATCTTGAGGACATTGAAACAGAACATGCCACCCGGTACAGGTCTGTACCCCTTTCTGAATCCAATATTGGTGTTGGGTGCACTCCCCTGGCTTTATGGGTACTTATTTTTTTAAAGCAAAAAACAGGTACATCTGCTGATTTATTTACTTCATTTATACCCCACTTTGTCCCCAATGGGAACGCAGAGTGGCTTATATCAGGGCTCATTTTGAAGGGAAACGCTCAGGAACGCAGTTCCAGCAGTTCTCCAAAAAAGTCACATGTCAGGTGGCCCTGCCCACCTGATTTTTGGCCCTTTTGGGCCCATTTTGGCCTGGATTGGGTCCAAAATGGCCACGATTGGGCCTAAAACAGCCAGGATTGGTCCCAAAATGGCCAGGATTGGGCCTCTTACGTGTGGTGGATCACTCTCCCGCTCAGCAGCAGCCCAATCCTGACCATTTTGGGCCCCTTTTCAGCCATTTTTAGCCCCTTTTGGCCATTGTGGGCCCAATTTCGGCCCTGAATGGCCAGGATTGGGTCCAAAACAGCCAGGACAGGTGAGGTCAGTGGGTGTGGCATATGCAAATCAGTTATGCTAATGACACACTTCCGGTGATGGCAAGGGGTGTGGCATATGCTAATGAGTTATGCTAATGAGTTCCTGCCGCTCTTTTTCTACGAAATGACCCCTGGCTTATATCATTCTCCTTTCCTCTGTTTCCCCCTCCCAACAGTCCTTTGAGGTAGGTTGGGCTGAGCATGTGTGAACCCAAGGTCACTTGGCAAGCTTCCGTGGCTGAGTAGGGATTCAAACCCATGTCTCCCAGATCCTAGACTGACACTCTAGAGGCAGAGTAATAGTAGCGAGAGGTTTTCTAAGGAAGGGTCTGGCTTCCCATCAAACTGAGATTTGCTTTGGAAAAAGCATAATTATCATGTTGCTGCTGGAGCATTTGACAGTGCGGCTAATTCGCTTTGAGGTCATAGTGGGCCTGAACAGATCTGGGGACCAGGGCCTTATTGGTGTGGCCCCTCTCTCTCACCATACATCAGTGTCATGAGAGTCTCTGAAGTCTGCTGTCTTCTTGCATTGCTGGTATAAAGTGAGGAGCCTCAGGCCTTGAGGGGCAGGACCCACATTCCCCACTCCAGTAGCTTCCTTCCTGAAAGTGGAGACAAGGGAATTGATGAGGGGAGGAGCTGCAGAGAGTGTCTCTCCCCCATGACCTCTCACAGTATCCTGGGAAGGACTTGGTGCTGCGACGTTTCCCACGCCATCAGTGTGACATAGGCAAGGGTATCTTAGTTGTTTGGAGGTGACTGAATTGCTATGCAGTTGAGAGTTAAGGGGAAACATGGGAGAGCTTAGAACTGACATTCTGAAATTTCTGAGCGACTTGTACTAAATTTAACTTCCAGTATTGCCTATGGGCCAGATGCTTTATGGGTCAGAGAGAAAGATCTTTTAAGCCTGGCAGGATATGATCTGTGTAACTCATGCCAGGTAGCACCCTCTCTGCTGTGTTTTACACTTCAACATTTCTGGACAGTCTTCAAGGGTGGCTGCACATAAAAACACGTTGCGGTAGGAGTAGGCACACTTTTCTCTGAACCTCGCTTATTCTTATTATCTAGCATATGTCATCCATTTTTCCCCTTCTGTTATCTCTTCCATCTATCCATCTATTGTTGGTTCTCGAAATATTTGCATTTTGATTATTTAGGCTGTGGTGATAAATGTGCTTATTGCAGAATTCATGTGCTCTAACCCAATAAGGAAGAACATGCCTTAAAATATTTTTTTTAATTTAGAAGCTATAAATAGTGTAGCTGCTTGGTAACACACTGTGCCGTTCTTAAAATAGCTTTTTTTTTCCTCTGGTGTGTGCTGGACTATGTATGCCTAGAATGTAAACCTTTCACTCTCCAGCGTACGTGCTGAGCGCTAATGCTCGGGTATGATCCTGAAGTGCAGACATGACCTTTGCTCCCTCCTATGTGCTGTGTACACAGAAAGGAAGTGTGTGTTCAGCGTTTGTGATATTTGAGAGAGAAAAAAAGAGGAAAGCCTCCAAACATCATCCAAGGGCTGCCGGCCGCCATGGCAAAACATCCAACAGGGCTGATGGCCATAGGTTAGGGTGTCCCCTGCCACTCACTCCATAGCGGGGGGTTGTATATTCCGGTGACCCATCTCACAAGCTGCTTCGGTCTGATACTTGAAAAGCAAGAGCAGTGTAATAAATATCTGGATGCCGCAGAGGGGGTCATATGTTGCCGGAAAGGGCCACTGTCCATAGAATCATAGAGTTGGAAGGTGCCATACAGGCCATCTAGTCCAACCCCCTGCCCAGTGCAGGATCAGCCTAAAGCATCTCTGACAAGTATTCATCCAGCCTCTTCTTGAAAACTGTCAGTGAGGGGGAGCTCACCACCTCCCTAGGCAGCTGATTCCACTTTTGAACTACTCTGACCGTGAAAAAGTTCTTCCTAATATCCAGCCGGTACCTTTGTGCATGTAATTTAAGCCCATTGTTTCGGGTCC
The DNA here is from genome assembly GCF_028583425.1 of Eublepharis macularius. NCBI lineage: Eukaryota > Metazoa > Chordata > Lepidosauria > Squamata > Eublepharidae > Eublepharis > Eublepharis macularius. The sequence continues at coordinate 20,719,516 of NC_072801.1, forward strand.
TACCCTCTGCTGCCAACTGGAACAGCTCCCTGCCCTCCTCCAAATGACAGCCTTTCAAATACTTAAAGAGAGCAGTCATGTCCCCCCTCAATCTCCTCTTCTCCAAACTAAACATTCCCAAGGCTCTCAGCCTTTCCTCGTAGGGCTCAGTCTCCAGACCCCTGATCATCCTCGTCGCTCTCCTCTGCACCCTCTCGATTTTGTCCACATCCTTTTTGAAGCGAGGCCTCCAGAACAGCACACAATACTTCAGGTGTGGCCTGTCCAAGGCAGGATAGGGAGGGGCTATGACCTCCTGCGGTTTTGACGCTATGGCCCCTTTGATACAACCCAGAATTGAATTGGCCTTTTTTGCCACCGCATCACACTGACTGCTCATATTTAGTTTACAGTCCACTCTTACCTCAAGATCTCTTTCACATATACTACTGCCCAGAAGTGTGTCCCCCATCCCTCCCTCTGCTGATTTCTTCAAGGGTGGGATGTGCATCCTACTGAAAGCAGTGGGCGGTGTCTACATTTTGGTGCACATCCCACTGAAAGCAGTAGAGGGCATCCCCAGATGGTTGGGTGTAGGGCTCAGTCCAGTCCTCAGCATGGTACAAATAGGGGGGGAAAGATCCAGACCGATTAACTCGAGCTGGGTTGAGCAAGAGTGTTCAGACCACACCTGCTTGGGAAAGGATGGAGTGGGGAGGGAAACTAGCTCGTTTAACTTGGGAGGAATCGAGATGGACGTTGGCAAGTAGCTTTGGCAACCCACAGCAACCCCTCAGAGACCTAATGACTCTGCTTAAGCAGTTAATGTATTCCCCTGAATCCATCCTCGTTCAAGAGCCATGATCTGTGAAATGAATTCCCTTGTGCCGCTAAACCATTGGGCATGTACTTTTCGTTTGGCAGGTACAACGCTGTTACTGGGGAGTGGGTCGAGGATGAGGTTCTGATCAAAATGGCTTCGCAGGTGAGCGGAGAGTCTGGTGTTTTCCTAATAACACGTAGCTCTGCCATGAGTTGTTTTTTGAAGCTCTGCAGAGAGTTCATTGCATTGTGGGAAAGTTGCATGCATCTGGGAGAATTTATTTCCACAAAACATGGAGGAAGTGCAGATTTTTTTCCCCCCAACATCAGTCAAGCTTCTTGGAAGTTCATTATATTTCTGTTTCTTTTCTAGCCTTTTGGCCGTGGTGCAATGCGGGAATGCTTCCGGACGTAAGTGAATTTCTTGTAGGGTTGCTTGGTTTTAGGTTGTTGTGGGGCAGGGGATCCTTTTAAGCCGAAAGCTCCGTCTGTTTTCACACAGCATGACACCTTGCACATTGGGGAGGAAGAAGAAATCTGAGAAGTAATGGTACAAATTATTTCTTCTCTCTGTACTCTCTTCATATTCAGAATTCATTGCCACAGAACGTGCTGATGGCTGCTAGCTTAGATGGCTTTTAAAGGAGATTCTACAGGTTTGTAGAAGGTCTATCAACAGCTGGCAGTCATGATGGCTAAATGGAACCTCCAGGTTCAGAGGCAGTGTACCTTTGAATGCCAGTTGCTGCCTTCCTCCCTTGTAGGTAGGCATGTTAGCAATATTGCTTGTACTGGGGGAGAAACAGAATGCTGGATTAGATGAACTTGGGCCTCATCCAACAGGTATAGTTTTACAAAAGAAATGGGTGTTACAAAAGAAATAGGCGTGGTGGTGTTTAAATACACCATGAGATTCTGGCATGGAAGTAGCCTTGGTTGTGCAATCCCTGTAAGGTCATCATAATGTGACAAATGTGAGCATTCCCACAGGCACATGTGCTACTAAGAAACGGCCTGCTGCACCTTCCCAGCCCCAGTACATGTAACAATCGATTACCGGATATGCTTTTACCATTGGGCACTGTGCAAGAGACCTTCTGAGTGGATCATGGCCGTAGGAAAGAACTGTCAGTCTCCTATATCTCTGCATGTAATGGCATTTTATATATTTATATATATTTGTGCTAGAATCACTCCCTACCTCACTCCATTACCCAGTTTCCAGGTTGATTTGCAAAATCCACCAGTCTTTACCTGATCAGCCTACTGGGCTGGGCTAGCTTTGCTCCCAGCAGCAAGAAAAAGCTACAGTATGGTGAGTGGTGACACAGCTTGGTAGCAGCAAAGGTGTGACCGAGCACCATTAATGCTGCACCTCTGGTCTTCCCAAGTACAGCGCCTGGTTTCTGCATCATGTCTATTTCCGTGTGATTTCTCTCTCGTTGCAGGAAAAAGCTGTCCAATTTTTTGCACACACAGAACTGGAAAGGTGCCTTTAACTATGTGGCCAAGCGGTACATTGAGACGGTCAACAGGGACGTCTATTTTGAGGACGTGCGGCTCCAGATGGAGGCAAAGCTGTGGGGGGAAGAGTACAACCGACATAAGCCGCCCAAACAGGTACCTTGCTCAAGCCAGCAAGCAGAAGTGAGAGAAAACATTCCCCGGGGGAGACTGAATCTGTCCGGAGAGTTTTAAAAGCCACTCTGGTGAAACTGAGCTATTATACTCTTTTAAAGCAGGGCTTCAGAAGAGGACCTCAGCCAGTGAGATGGATAAGAGCTGATCTGTGCAGTTGTGCAGCTCCCATGAATTTCAGCTTGCACGGGTGATATTTTTGGCAGACTGGATCCCAAGAGTAGAATGTAGCCCGTAGTGCTGGAGAAACAATTGCCCCCTTTTTGCCTACCCTTATAAACAGAAACCTGAGTTGTTTGCAAGTGAATTCAGCGTGCTGTATCATCCTGCCAAAATGGCTTGCGGGTCCATGCTCATTCTGCACCTGTTTAAAGAAACCGCTCCTTAAAACTGTTTGCTTTTATCAAGAGACTTTGCTTGGCAGGAGTTTGTCTAACCCGCTCCCCGTTGTGTTTGATCGGGCTGTGCCATTTGTCAAAAATGTCTCACTTTCTTCCCCAGGTGGACATAGTCCAGACCTGCATTATCGAAATGAAGAACCGGCCAGGCAAACCCCTGTTTCACCTGGAGCATTACATCGAGGGCAAATACATCAAATACAACTCAAACTCAGGGTTTGTACGAGACGACAACATTCGCCTCACCCCACAGGTAAGGCTTCCTTGGGCACAAGTTTGCAGCTCCACTTGAACCTACCTGCCACTTAAGATTGGCCTCTGCTGCCTGCACCTGAATATATATACCGCCCAGAGCCCCTGGGGATGGGCGGTATATAAATTGAAATAAATAAATAAATAAATAAATAATCAGTGAGCCTGTGCAGTTCAGGGATTTTCTCACTGGTCACCTCCAGTCTTTGGAACTCCTTGCCACAAGATGCCTGTCTCATCACTTCTTTCTTAGCCTTTTTGGTGATCAGTTTACAGCTGATTTTTTAATTACAGTGCACACTAACTGATTGGTTGCAATGTTTGGATACACAAACCATAGTTTGTTGACTGGTGTCCCCCCACAAATAGCCACGGAGACAGCATTATAGAAAAGATGTCCTCCATGGTTGGAGAAGCGAGAGAAGCAAGAAGGGTTTGTGCAGTCAAACCAGGGTGTGTTGCTTACATCAACCAAAGTTTGCTTCACAGATGTCTTGTAGAAAGTGTCTTGAATCCATCCGAGAGGTTACCTGCTGCTAACATGGTGCTGTGTGATACCCTTTTGTGTGGGAAACAGCTCCCAAGGAGAATGAGTTAATTTGAGCCAGTAGATCCCACCTTCTCATGGGGGCGGACTTGTGCCCACGTGGAGAGCTAGGTCACGTATGTGGCATCCTCAAGTGCCGCTCCTGTCTTGTGGTGGTGACTGAAGTGCAATGAGGACAGCTGACCTTTAGCTGATGATTCCCCCCACCCAGGCTTTTAGCCACTTCACATTCGAACGATCTGGGCACCAACTGATCATCGTTGACATCCAAGGTGTCGGAGACCTCTACACGGACCCTCAGATCCACACGGAGAGCGGCACAGACTTCGGAGATGGCAACCTAGGTAAAAACCAGCCTGATGTTTTGTGGCCCTGATGGTTCATTGAGAAAGGGCTGATAGATCTGAGACTGACTCAGAGGAGAGACATCACGTCACATTGCAGCTGTGGCATAACAGAGCTTTGATGCTACGTTTTGTGTTGCAAACTGCCTTTGGGGAGGGAATAGTTTTCGTCAGCGAAGGGGCAGGCAGTCAGGGAGTGCTAAATCCTTTCCCTGCCATTCACTTTTGAGGGCCAATGTGGTGTAGTGGTTGGACTTGGCTACAGGAGACTTGGGTTCAAGTCCTCATTCTGTAGAAGCTCACTGGGTGACCTTAGGCCAGCCTCTGTCTGTCTCTCTCTGTCTGCCTAACCTAACTCAAAGGATTGTTGTGAAGATAATATAGGAAAAGGGAAAGTGATGCATATTACCATAAGTTCCTAGCTGGAAAGGCAGGGTAGAAATGTACTCGCTAAATAATTATTCTTCCATTGCTGCATGCATCAAATTTGTTACCAAAACCTAGCATGGGATAAAAGCTCAATATTGCATCTTTGGGAGCAGTAGCCATCATAGCCATTTCTTTGTGTGCACATCAGAATGACTCTTTGTAAAGATGTTTCATAATGCTACATAAACATCAGGAATGCAGCATTTTAGAGACTAGGGACGTTCCGAGAGCCACAACGGGGATGATAAAGCATGCGCAGTTCCCTGCAGAGGATTTAGGGCTTTGCATATTGAAATGATTTCTCCACAAGGTGTCTTTTAATATCCCTAGGTGTTCGGGGAATGGCCTTGTTCTTCCACTCTCATTCATGCAACAAGATCTGCAAAAGCATGGGCCTCATGCCTTTTGATCTCTCCGCCAAAGAGAACGATGCTTTGTATCGAAGTAATAAGCTCCTTGTAAGTGTTTTCCTGCAAGATTCCTTGAACAGCAAGACTTTGGCCTTTTTTGGGGGGGCAATAGTTTATGGGTTTTATGAAATTGCAAACCTCTAGAGGGGGGAAAACACTGAACTGGATGGCAGAAACACCGAATATGATTAATAATCACTTATATGTAATAGCCAAGGGCTGGCTGCTGTGCAGATAACAAAACCCACACAATGGGGCCATGCCAAAGTTACTGCTTCAGGGTCTGTGAACTGATCTTTAAAACATTATAAGTGTATGTGGGGAGAGCAGAAGAAAACTTAAGTCACAATGTTTGTATATGTGCAGAAGTTAAATGCCACAGCTTGGATGGCATTGTGCCTTGGAGTTCCAGCTGTAATGTATACCAAGGCACGTGTCTGGGGATCTGATGCATGAGGCAGTTCCAGGGATAAGGGGCAGCAAGGGAGAAAGGAGGGAAGAGGGCTTTTGGGTAGCTGAGAGAGGGTGATGGATTTGGAGGAGTTACAGGCCAGAATCTGTCATGCTTTTGAGAGCCGACAGTGATTGTCCAGGATCTACTTCATCCTGGCTGATTCCACACATGTTGGATAATGCACTTTCAATGCACTTTATCAATCGTTTGAGGTGGATTTTTTGTTCTGCACACAAAAAATGATCTATAAAGGGGATTGGAAGTGCATTATCCAGCATGTGCGGAATCAGCCACTGTTAAAAGAATGGGAAAGGGTTGAAGTCAGAGCAAACTCCTCCCACAAATTTATTTATTTACTTCATTTGTAGTCCACCTTTCTCATAGAAAGGTGGACTACAAGGCAGAGTACATTTTTTTAAAATGATAAAAACCATAAATACAATTAAAAATCCATGCCCCCCCCAACTACCTAGAAAATGTTCACACACATTAAAACTGGGGTCCCCCAATATTGTCTTCCCAAGGAATCAGCACGGACAGTCGTGCGAGGCACGGAAGAGAAATGCGGCAGTGCTCGAGTGAGAACAATCTCAGGCAGCCGCCCTCCTCTGCTTTTCCGTTTGTCTGAAAACTCTGGAGACGAAAGTATGAGTGATGTGGCTTTCGATTCGTTACCCTCATCTCCTTCTTCAGCAACGCCCCACAGTCAGAAAATTGACATGCTTCGTAAGTGCTTTTTTATTCTATGTTATATCCTGGCCTGGCCAGTACAACAGCCTGTGTTTTTGTTCTCCCATAAAGTCACCTTGAGGTGGGAGCTCTTCAGTCTTCTCAGTACCGCCTCTTTCCTCTCTTCCTGCCTCTCCCCCCCTCAAGGCTGATCTACTCCGATGTGTTGTGAGCAGGAGGCTGTGATTATGTTAACTAGCTCAATGGCTACAAAGCTGGTAAAAAAAAATGGCTACAAAGCTGGTGTGAGATATTTGTGGGCCTGGGCAGTTTAATAAAACTCTACATTCCAGTTTTCAGAAGCAACTTTATTACTTCATTTATGGCTTGGATACCGTGGGCTTTGAAATGGCATGTTGCTGGTACAGATCAAGCAACAGTAACTGATAGATGGAGCTTAGTGCAGCGGTACCCAATGTGGTGACTCGGAGTGCTGTGGCAGCTGCCCAAGTGTTTCCTAGCACTTGCTTCTTCCTTAGCTAAGAACAAATCCTGGTTATCTTTTACCACGCTGAAGCTTCGGAAGAGTCTCAGAATTACCACTTTTGTATCTGCAAGGAACACCCATTTGGAAACAGCCACCTCCATTGTAGTTTGGCTTGGAATCTCCCAAGTGTTTTGTGATTGGCTGTACCCCCATGGTAGCCATTTTGTGTTTGGCTATGCCACCCATTGCAGCCATTTTATGGTAGTGCTCTCACAAAACTCCAGTAGTACCCAAAAGCTCAATAAGGTTGGGGAAACACTCTCCGTGGCTTATGGTATAGGCTCTTACATACTTTGATAACAGTGCTTTTGAGAAGCATTTGTCTGTTTAAGGTTTTTAAAAAATCCACAGGTTCAATTTAGTGTTGCTGTTAAATGTTGACTTAGGTACAAGGATCTTGAAGATGATGTAATGGAGGCACAGGGTTGCCTCTTACAAGTGATGTTTCGAGAGTGAACTCCCTCCTGTAACTAGCCAGTAGGATGCAACCTGGGATTAAGTGTTTGCCCTCCCTCCCAGCTTCTCCCCAACGCAGGCCTGGGGCCGTATGCAAGAAGTGAGGGAGTTGACACATCCACAGGATTGCCAACTCTGGAGTGAGAAATTCCTGGAGATTTGGGGGTGGAGTCTGAGGAGGGTGCAGTTTGGGGAGGTTCTTATAATGCTGTAGAGTCCACTCTCAAAATCAACCATTTTATCCAGGAGGAAATGGAGTTAGTTCCCATTCTGGAGATAGCTGATCTCCGACGGCAACCCTTTGAGTCCCTTCCATGAAAAACGATTTAAACTAGTCCTGGGCACATCTTTTGATGCCCACTTATGTTTCTAAGCACGTCAACAGGATGGCATAGTCTACTGTGTCAAAGGCTGCAGACTGATCCAGGAGGAGCAATAAGGAGGCGTGGCCTTTGTCTATATTCAGATGGAGATCATCCACTAATGCTACTAGTGCTGTCTCTGTCCCATGCCCTGGTCTGAATCCAGACTGGAAAGGGTCTAGAGTGCTAGAGTTTTCCAAGAAGATCTGGAGTTGGTCAGCTACTGCTCTCTCAATCACTTTGCCCAGAAAGGGCAGGTTAGAGACTGGGCGATAATTGGCCACATCAGTTTTGTCTAGGGATAGTTTTTAAATTAGCGGATGAACAACTGCCTGTTTGAGCGGCCAGGGGAAGGTGCCCTGAGTTAGCGATTGATATACAGTAGATCTCAGTGGTTCACTTATGTGATCTTTACTTGATTTTAACAACCAAGAAGGGCAAGGATCAAGCACACAAGTAGTGTGCTTTCATAGATGCCAGGATCCTGTTTAGGTCTGTTACTGTAATTGGTTCAAAGCAGTCTAAATGTAGGCCAGATGGTGTATTAAGCATTTCTCCTATCTCGTTTGCATTGCATCAAGCATCTAGATCAGAGCGTTTATAAATTTACATTTATAAATGTAGCATGATGCTAAGTTGAAGATTATTTCATGAAACTGCTTTGGGGCTGTTAAGATTCTCTCTTGGCTGTATGAGACCTAATAAAATAAAACTTAGCAATTTTCCCCCCCTCTAGACTGGCCTGTATTCAATGAAGTGGATAATTTGGTTCACAAAGATCAGGAGGGCCTTGACAACCAAAGGGTAAGTGTTTCTTTGAAGGCCGTGCGAGCAAAAGCAGCCCAGTCCCTAGAAAGTGGAGGGTGGAGAGATCCAATTTTAAAACAAAAGAGGTAGCTAGGGGAGTAGTGCAGAATCCTCCCCGCAGCCCTTCTCTTCAAGTGCTTTTCTCACGGGTGCAGCTGTGCCCGGGACTTCTGCCATCTCTTTTTTTCCAAGCTGTCTTCCAAGGGGACAGAGCCTTGATCCAGTACAATGGTGTGTCCCAAATACAAAAACAATTCATGGCTTGTCACTATGGCTCGTATCCTACACATCTGTCGGCTGAGGCACTTCACTTCAGTGGAAGAAGTCTTCCCCTGAAACAAGCCGCCTTTCAGCCAAGATCAGCCCCTGAGAGCGGCTTGCAGAAATCTCGGTCTAACACAAGTGACAGTTAAAAGTTCAATCCAAATTGTTTCACCAAGAAAGGATTAATTTCTCACCTGAGTTGGAGCCATGCACAATTGGGATTTGTCTGGTTGCTTCCTTTCTCCCCTCTGAGAGCCAAACTACAGGGGATGCCGGACATGTGTTCTTCACATGTTGCATCCTGCAAGGTTCCCTGGGTAGTGTAGTCTGATAAAGAACAGCTGCTTGATGCGATTCTCTGCCAGGGAAAGAGCGATGGGAGGGATTCTGTCTCTCTCTCTTTCAAAAAGCCACGGCTTGGATTTTCCTCTGGGAGCTTGGGGGGGGGGGGATGTAACAGGAGGCAGGAAATTCAGGGTGGCTTTTTGCAAGAGAGAGAATTCCCACACACACACTTCTCTCTGGTGTAGAATTGCATCACGGATTCTCTCTCAAGGCTATCTAGATGCATGATCTCCATAAAACAGTTCTCCATAAAATAGGGTTGTGTAGCTTCTTTGCTTATTGAGAGACAAAATAAAACAGTGTTCTTGAATCCTTATTTGTTCTCTTTTTTTCTATAGGACTCTGAAAATGGAGGTGACAGCGGATACCCCAGTGAAAAGAGAAGTGATCTGGAAGACATGGATCACAGAGAAAAGGTAATTCATTTTCTTTCAGGTTTAATTAATTAAAGGCTGTGGCTCAGTGCTAGAGCATCTGCTTGGCATGCAGGCAGTCCTGCAGGTTCAATCCCCAGTATCTCTGATTAACAAGATCAGGGAGTAGGCGCAGTGAAAGAACTCATCCTGAAACCTTGGAGAGCCACTGCCTGTTGTCGTAGACGATGCTAACTTTAATAGAGTCAACGAGCCCCTCAAGTTCTCCCATCTACAAAGAAAGGAACCCTTGAGCAAGTTACACCTCTTCCTCCCCTTCTTCCTCATCCTGCTAGAGACAGCCCCTGCAATCCTATCCCTGCCTGCTCTGCAGATGCGTTTTATTAAAGTGATCCTTTCAAACATCATGCCAAATTGAAAAGTCTTGAATCTCAGCAAGGTGTGGGAGGGGGAAAAGGCAGGGGGAGGAGCCGGTGAGCCTGAGGACACTTGGGACAAGCAGATCACGGTCTGTTCTGTTGTTTTTTTTTCTTTTTTTTATATTATAACAATATCTAACATACAAAACTACAATAACAGTAACTACAAAAGACTACAATAGCACAAGGGAAGGAAAAGAAGGGAGAAAAAAGAGAAGGGGAAGGGGGGGTGGGAAAAAAGGGAAGGTAGCCTACAAACACTAAACGCTACACTTCAATGCTTTCCCTTCATACTACCATAATAAGAAAATAGCTTAATAAAGTAGTGACGGAGTGGTTGATCATACAAATTACAAATTACAGTTCAAGTTAAATCTTTTTCCCTCCCCTGGGCCTCGGACGCAGTTCTCTCTGAGCAGCTACCGCCGCAGCGCTCGTTGCCTCCCCCCTCCCTTCAGACTTCAGATCCTCTTCTTTTTGCTTGGTGTCTGGTCCAAATTCTGGATTTTTTTCCACAAAATCCCTTAGCTGATCTTCTGAATTAATCTTGTAAGCTTGATCTTTATAACTAAACCCGATTCCTTCCGGGAGTAGCCATTTGTACTTTATGTCACATTCCCTCAAAACAGCTGCCAACTTCTTGTACTTAAATCTTCTCTTCCGAACTAAAAATGGAACGTCCTTCAATATCTTAACTTTATTTCCCAGAAAGTCCAACTCCACATTGTAAGAATTATATAGGATACTGTCCCGGACCCTCCTAGATGAAAACTCAATAACAATCTCACGAGGCAGCTGCCGCTTCATTGCATATTTTGAAGATGCCCGACGGACTCCCAAAATGGCGCTTTTCACTTCTTCTTTAGTTGCCCTCGCAGGTGTCGTTAAAAGTTCCGAGGCGAGATCCCACAAATCCTCGTTTTCCTCCTCTTTAACGTTCTGGAGACGCAAAATGGTCTGTGTTCGCTCCACTTGCAGTCCGATCAGCTGGTTTTCCACCAGCTTCAGCTCCCTGTTCGTTGCTCTCATAAGTGACGCACTTTCCCGGGCAGACTTCTCTGCCCCCCCCCCCCCCGTTGCTCCTTTAATGGCTTTCACATCGCTTTCGGTCTGTTCTGTTGTCTGAATGCAGTTTATTTGACCCTGCCTACAAACCATTTCTCTAATCTAACCCCCACCCTGTGTGGCTTTTAGTTCTGGTGGGGGGTAAAGACAGACACAGTTGTTGTACCTCTTTTTCCCCAGCCAGGGCTAAAAGGAGCCAGGGAGGGTGATGTTTGATCAGGGAAAAGATGTATGGGTGTGTAGATGAATGAACACATCCTCTTTCCCCAGTGCTGTGTCCCCATTCCCACTCCTGTCTTCTTTTTATGGTCAAAAACCTTGTGAGGAGTTCAAGTCATGGGATTCCAATGTTCTGTATAGTTTGGTCTCTAGTCTTTTTTTTTAAGCTCAAGTATTTTAAGTATTTATTATTGCTAAGGGAATGTATCATCCCATGACTTAGTTAAATGTTTTGCAAGGTACGTATTGAGAAGGCTGTAAGGAACATTCTCTTAATTGCTGCCTGTTAGGGGACAACCCCCCCCCCCCCAAATTTAATTTAAAAATTCCCTAAGATGGTCCTTTTTTGCTGTCAAGTCACAGCCACAATTGAGTTTTCAAGGATCTTCTGGTTTACTACTGCCTGTCTCTGTGTGGTGATCTCCTATCCAAGGATTAGTAAGGACTGACGCTGCTTAGCTTCCAAGATCAGGCTAGCCTGGGCTATCTAGGCGGAGATGCTTTACCATGCCTGCCTGTGCATCGCAACCTCTAACTTCCTTGGTGGTCTCCCATCCATGTATTAACCGGAGCCGACCCTGCTTAGCTGCTGAGATCTAACAAGATTGGGCTATGCTGTGCCGCCTTCCCACGCTCCTTTTAAGACTTCCTTGTTGGTGTCCCATCCAAGTACTGACCAGGGCTGAGTGACCGTGTGGGTGTTCTACAAACATGGGCTAAACTATACATTTTTAAAATCTGTAATGCAGGGCCATTCCAACCTCAACCGACGGCATGAATCCGACGAGGATAGCTTGGGAAGTTCCGCAAGGGTAAGTAAAAGCCGATGTCTCAGCAGACAACTAACTTGCTCTCATTTATATGCGTACTGCTAGTTTGGTTTGCTTACCCTGCTAGCACCCTTATGAAAGCAGTTAATTTTCCCCCTTTGAGATGCTGAACTGTGTTTCATTTTAACTCTCATACTTTCTTTTTCACTTTTCAATCTTTCCCCCCTCCAATTAGAGAAATGCTGTTGTAAATGAATTCTCTGTGACCACTAAACCCAGTCCCCGGAGCACACTGGTGATTCTGCATGACTTCATCATTTGCATGGAGTTCTTGGCCTTTTATGTTGCTAAAGTTGGCTTTCATTCGATCCTGCTTCTGCCATGCCATGCACGTGGTTGGGGAGATTTGTCTCCAAAAGATGGCCGCTCTTAAGAAGTCCCTGAAGCTTCTCATTAGCGCTGCTTTTCTGAAACAAAAGATGTTAATTTCTACATTTTTTTTACTGTAACCTCTCATAGGCATTCATTCCGTGAATTTTTAACAGTTAATTTTTTTTAAAAGGTGCAGCTTCTAAACTAGTACAAAGGTGAACTTACTGACCTTCAAAAGTGTTTGTTAGTGCAATTAATGAGCTTTGTACTGGCAGAGCAATTTGGGAATCGTAGCAAAACAAACCCCTTTTATGATAATGCAGATCCGTTTTTTTCCATAGCCGCTTGTAAACAACTTAAAGGCTTTGGCAAGTCCAAATAAGAGCCTGCAAAAAGACAACTCCAGTCCAACCACGTCCTGGGAGGGTTGGGTGAGGGAAGAACCTGGAATAAAGTGGATTGCCAGATCGTGGTTTGAGTCTAACAGTAGAATCCTAAACAGAATTGCGCCTTTCCAAAGCCATTGACTGCAATGCCCTCAGAATGGTGTAGCTCTGCTTAGGATCACACTGTGAGGTCTGCAAAGAGGGAGCTTGTCTTTGTTGAGTCTGCCTTTGCCTTGTACCTGCAGTGTCTGGAAGAGTTTTTCTGACCCTCCAGTATTGTTAAGCTCCAGTCTGTAATGACTTAAGCACATAACTGCATTGGAACGGCCCCGTCTTCCATGCTTTGGTGGATCCAAGTCTGGAAAGGGGTGGTCTAGCTTTATCTGCTTTAATTTTTTTGGCTGTTAAATGAAGGCGACTAGTTCAAGGACATAAGTCCTGCGCTTGAAAGGGCTAAACTGAGTTTGAAACACTCGGAGGAGACCCATGGAGCTTTAGCAAGTCTGTTGTATCACAGGCCCGATTTCAGAGCCAAGTACATAGGAAATTAGAGATCTGATCCCCCCATTGTAATTTGACCTCAAAAAGTAGTTGAAGGACCCCATTAGGGATCAGGTCTTCCTCCACCTCCATGTGCAGTTTCTCCAATCAGAACTGTCCCCTCCCCCCCTCCAAGAGCTGCTTTTAGTCTTCAGCGGGAAAATGCCCATATTGTGTTTGTCTTGCTTTCTTTACAGTTGAAGTTTCTGGAGCGCCCACATGGCTGCTTTTTGAGTCTAAATTAAATTTAGGATGGGGGTTGATCAGAGATCCCCAGGACAATTGGAAATCTGAGTCCAGTACAGCACTAAGCCAAGAGTACGGGAAGCCACCATGCATCTTTGCTCCAAGGTGGCGGGAAATTATGGCCGTGAAAGGAGAGTTGGAAGATTCGAGCCCTGTGCTTATCAGCATGCTTTTCACTTTGAAAAGCACTTTGCAGAAATGCATAAGAAAAGTTTGCTGAGCTAGCGATAGCCTGTCCAGATTCTCTCCCTCCTGGGCGGTCACGTCTGTTGACAGGATGACACACTCTGTTTCCATGGTTAGGCCATGATGCCTTTGCCCTGATTTTAGGTCAGCGTGGAGAAATGGAATCTCTACAATGCCGCGCGAGTTCACGTTCACAGACCTTCCTGTGTTGCCGTGGAAGTTCAAAGACTCAACGCCCTGGAGCTGGAGAAGAAAATCGGGAAGTCCATCCTTGGAAAGGTTTGAGTGCCGCAGTTTCTTGCACCTGTGCTAGGGATTCTCTGATGGCCCACCCTGCCAAAAGAAAGCAAGTTCCAACTAAATGGACCACCTATTGAAATAAACTGGATAGGCCCAGTCCTAGGGAAAGAAAAGGAGTACCCTTATCTACCTAGGCACGACCCAGACGAATTACTCCAACCTTTGGGAAGCAATGTTGACTTAAGGGAATGGGTATACAAAGAGGATGCCCTAATTGACAATTTTTTAATCAGTAAAACAAAATTTGCCCCGTGGTTATAAAACCATCAAAAAAGACCACGTTATCTGACTGATATCACAGTCTATAAGCTTAGGGTAGCGTTTACGCCATTACACTTCCAGTCTGTGCCAACTGAGATGCTACTCGGGCGATTCCAAAAAAAACCCATCGATCAGCGGATATGTATCTGTGGAACCTCAACTGAGGACTTACCACACTATGTTTTAAAGTGTCCCTTATACCAGGAACCAAGGGGAAAATTTCTCACGAATATTTTATCTAGTCTCCATCTTCTGACTTTGATAAATTAAATTTTATTCTTTCAGATACAGACCCTTTTATTTCGAATAGGATGGCCCTCTATGCCCTGGCTGCTAGGAAAATAAGGGCAAATGTGGTAGCCAGAACACCTGACATAGATTAGAAACCGTTTGGTTTTAATGTTGTTTAATGTTTACATTTTAGGCAAAATGCATTTTATAGTAATTTTATTTATATGTATGTAACTATATCTGTATTCTTGTATTTTTTGTTCTGTTTTTAATGAATGTTTTTAGATAGTGAAGGCCTATGGCCATATACAATAAATTTGCAATACAATACAATACAATACCTAGGCACGAGTAAACTCTCCATCATTGTATCTCATCTTTGAGTTACTTCCTGTTTCACTTCCTGTGTTGGGAAGCACTAAGCACTGTGTTGGGTACCAGCACCAGCACTAAGGAAAGTACCATCAAAACACACCTCCAGTTTGGAAACCAGGCACGCTGATCTGATCTCACACAACAGAGCTTAAGCCAATGTCTTTCTTCAGCTGAGGATGTCTGTGGGACTGAAAGAGGATGTGATGTTTGTAGGGTGTCCTGGGAAACAAGTCCTCCTCCTAGGGATCCATCTAGTGTTTATGGTGGGACATCACTGTGCCCAAGATAGCTGCCTCACAGACATAATTCACTTCACTGTGAAGGTATTATTTCCTAGAAGGTATTGTTTCCTAGAATCTTTCCCTTCTCCAGAGGGCGATGCGCTTTTTTTCCCTCAGCCCTTCAAGGTGTGCATACAGACATAGGGGAAAACAGGAGCTTGTGCTTTTTTGGTTTTGTCCTCCCAGGGTGGGGCTGTGGCTCAGTGTTAGAGCATCTGCTTTGCATGCAGAAAATCCCCTGCTCAATCCTTGCCAGTTCTTGTTAAAAGGACCAGGTGATGGGAAAGTCCCCCTGAGACGCCCCTGCAAAAGCAGCGTAAACAATACTGACCTTGGCCAGGAAGGTAATTTGTGATGTCACAGGACCCCATCTGCTTCCTGGACAGAATGCAGTCCCAATTATTGGTGGTGGAGAGTGCCCTCAAGTCATAGCTGACTTCTGGGGACCCCCGGCGGGGTTTTCATGGCAAGAGACTAACAAAGGTGGTTTGCCATTGCCTGCCTCTTCATTGGAGGTCTCCCATACAATTACTAACCAAGCCTGGCCCTGCTTAGCTTCTGAGATCTGACGAGATCAGGCTCACCTGGGCTATCGAGGTCAGGGTCTCCCAATTATTAGGGGGGTATTATGCATATAGCAGCAGGGTAGGGAATGTGCTCTGCAGATTAGAGTTTTTCAAATACCTCTGTACCTATCAGTTTCCTTGGGGAATTCACTCTTTGTGAATTTATTAAAAAGTGTGGCCTGTTCCCCAAGTAACAAGTATTAAGCACACTAGTGTTCTGAGGTTTGTTCAATAGATTACACTTGACTGTAAAGATAAAGCACTGATTTGGAATCTTGTTCTATGAGGTAGTGAGGAAAAATGCTTGTATTAAAATAGTGCTGTAAATCCATCCCCACCACCAGCATTGTTATTGGAGACACAACCAGTAAATTATTTTTTTAAGGCTGATTCAATATATAGTTTTTAAAGTGTTTAGTGGAAGACAGGCACTTTCTGACTGTCAGGACGGGCTTCATTTAATCCCTTTGGTTATGATTTCTCTCGCTGTCCCTGCAGGTTCATTTGGCCATGGTTCGCTACCACGAGGCTGGCCGTTTCTGTGAGAAAGACCAGGAATGGGATCAAGAAACTGCCGTTTTCCATCTGGAACATGCAGCGGATTGCGGAGAACTGGAAGCCATCGTAGGGTTAGGCCTCATGTATTCTCAGCTGCCGCATCACATTCTTTCTGAGGTCACTTTAGAGGTAAATAGGGTCTGTTACCTGTCTCAGTTTACACTTTTTATTGGCCTTTCCTTCAGTGGATTCACAGTTATGCATTCATAGCCCTTCCTTCCGCTATTTTATCCTCATATCCTCCCTATGAGGTAAATTAGGCTGAGAGGGAGAGAAAGTGGACTTCTATGAGCTTCCTAGCTAAGGGGGGATATGAACGCAAGTCCCCCAGGTCCAATCCAGACTCTGCCTCACAAAGTGTCGTGACTGTCATAGTGCTAAATGGAGACTAAGGGTGAATGTACGTAATTCCATTCTCAATTTTTGGCATTTGTATTTTCTTGTGAGATCAAGAGTATCAGACTAAGAGCCTCTTCACACATTTCCCCCTTTTTGATGTACACCCAAAAACACGAGGTGTGAACATTATGTGTATGCAAATGCCTGTATTGTATAGCTAGCCAATTAGGAGTCTATGTCTCAGAGGCAGACCTTAAGTTTACTTTGCGTAATGTGTGATTATTCCTGTCTCTTATACTGGGAATGGCGTGTCAAAGGCAACATGGCGTGTCAAAGGCAACCTGTGGCAACATTATTCCTCTAGTTGTAGATTCAATTTCTAATATACCTCATGGGGTCTACAAATGTTGTTGCTGGGTTGCTATTGCCCACCATTAATCTCTTCTAGCTGACCTCCTACCCAGTCTGAGGACAACAGGCAAGACCCCTATTTTGGATTTTCCATGGCATATGCAGAGGACTTGGGAGAGGTTGTTTAGACTTGGAGGATGCGGGGTTAGAAGCTGACGCTCCCCTGCATATACCAGAGGACCTGGGCACAGTGAGGTTGAAAGCAACCTCAAAATATCTCTCCCTTTCTATTCTTGAACTGAAATTGCCCTTTCTTATCCAGCATTTACACAATCTCGAAAGAGAAATTAAAATCCCAGGCAGAAATAGGAAGGAATGATGGTGTTTTATGATGTCCTGTGTAGCTTTGTCCCCACATGGTTTTGTTTTTATAGGACAACCAAGAAAACAGATCCAAAGGCTTTGATTATTTACGCAGAGCAGCAGAGGCAGGAGATCGTCCTTCTATGATCCTTGTAGCGAGAGCATATGACACAGGCATGAACCTTGCTCCGGATAGGTATGGCAAGCTCAGGATCCCTGACTGGCTATCCCTTTGTTAGGCTAAAAGATGGCTTATGGCCCAGGACAATCTGTGGGTATTCTAACTGATGGAGAGGGTGGAAACTTTCTAGTTCAAGGGAGGGGGACAAAGAGGAACAGCCCCAAGTGGTTTGAACAGATAGAGAGATGGAAGAGTTTTCTAAGTGGAGTTAGCTGAAAACCAGTGGCGGCCTTAGAAGGGCTAACTGACTCACTGTCTCATAATATGAGGCAGGTTGTGATTTCTGCTTCTAGGAGCAGGTGTGTTTTCAGTAGAGAAAATATGACAAAGGTATGCTAAAAGGAGGGTGAGAAGGTGACATGGTATAGCCCAATCTTGTCAGATCTTGGAAGTTAAGCAGGGTCACCCTCTGTCAGTACTTGAAAGGGAGACTGCCAAGGAAGACTTGGGTTGCTCTGGAGAGGAAGTCGATGGCGAACCACTTTTGCTTCTGACATTCTATGATAACCCCTTGCCTGAGTCATTATCAGTAGATTGCAACTTGATGGCACACATGCACATATCCTAAAAGGAAAATAAACCCCGCAGACCCGTGGAGCTTGCTGCAACTATGGGAAGTGGGACTTACATAACAATATTCACAAAAGATAGTTTACTTTACGTTACACTTTAAATATTTTTTAAAAAATTTGTGGTTAAATGATGACAGCTCATTAGTGGAGCCCAGTCTGTGGACCATTAGACAGCTAAAGAGTTTCCTCAGCCAGATGTTCCTTTTAATGCAATCCATGAAAAAGAGATGTAGTTTAGCGAGGCCTGGAAATATTAACATCTTCTTACAGACATTGCCGAATTGCACTTGAAATTTTGTAGTGTGTAACACTGAGATGTGAAGCTCCAGAAAAATGTTTTTTTGGCTAATAATTGAGTTGTTTTTTTCCCCCACCTCTCCTTTTCTTTTTTTTAATTACCCAGAGACCGAGACTGGAAGGAAGCCTTGTACTGGTACGACGCAGCATTGAACATGACGGACTATGATGAGGGAGGGGAATACGATGGAACGCAAGATGAACCCCGGTACCTGCTGCTGGCAAGGGAAGCGGAGATGTTAGCAATGGGAGGCTTTCATCTAGAGAAAGACCCGCAGAGATCAGGTACTGCTCTTGTTTATGACCATTCATAAAGAAGGACTTCAGAATTCCCAGTTGCAGAGAAGTTTAGAATTCTGGTTGGTTGGCCAGTGTGAGAGTCAAAATACTGCTTTTTCAGAAGTATGTATGTGTGAATGAATGTATATCTGAATCTCTGTTTATATTTTGTGTGTAACAATCAGTTGAGGGGGGGTCTGTTTGGGGTAAAGGGTGAAGATATGTAATTCAACAAACCAGCCCTCTCATTCAGCCCTAAACTGTTTTCTGGTTGTTAATCCCTGAAAGATAGAAGCAGGGGTTGAAGTTTCCCATGGCCTGTTCTTGCTCCCTAAATGTCAGTGATGAAGGAAAGCTCTCTATACATGTTCAGGTTCTTCTTCTTTTAATTAACAGAATCCTTGTGGTTTTTTTAATACGGTTTTTATACGTCGAAACTACATTTTTGTGAGCAAAAGTTTTTGGTACAAAAATGGTATTTGGGGGCAGGAGTGGCCTGTAAGGAGTGTAAGGAGTGGCCGGGCCTGTAAGACAGAGCTATTACGCCAGGCATATGGCTAACGCCGGGCAGTGCCCGCCCCCCCCCCCGTGAAGGGGGGGTTAAACCATCACCCCTATGCAAACACAGAGGCATGTATGAACCACTATGCAGCATGAATTGTTATATTTAATGTTTTTAAATGTTTTTAAATGTATTATTTAATGTTTTTAAATGTTTTTAAACATGTTTGTATTTGTTATCCGCCCTGAGCCTGCGAAAGCGGGGAGGGCGGAATATAAATATAATAAATTTAATTAATTAATTAATTAATTTAATTTAATTAAATTAATTAAATTAAATTAAATGTTTCCCCAAACATTGTACTTCCGCTCTTTCACACCCTTCCACTGCTTTTCTTGGCAGCTGCCCTGGTGCTGCCTGAGCCATCCAATCAGGGATCACATAACCACCATGATGATGTGACAGTGTCACAATGCCAGATCAGAATGAGAGCAATACTTCCTGCTCTTGCAGTAAATGAGCAAACGTTTTTGCCCTTTTCCACCATGTCAGGAGAAACCCCCCTGACTCCCAAGGGGAGCAGAGCTCAGCCATTGGGAGGCCAGCTGGTCACCCCACTAGGTGGCAGTGTTCCAGCCATGGTGGGAACTCCATTTCCTCCATTTTGTTTTGCTGCTCGGCAAGAAGATTCTTTTCCCCTGCTCTTCATGTGGTTCTCTGTCCTGTTTTCCCAGGTGAACTGTACACAGAAGCCGCCGAAAACGCTATGCAAGCTATGAAAGGCAGATTGGCCAACCAGTACTATCAGAAAGCCGAGGAAGCCTGGGCGATGATGGAAGAGTGAAACTTGAATACGCTGCTGCTTTTCTTATAGATATTCAGCACAGAGACATTTTTCTACAAGACTCTTGCTTTGTTTGGGGAGTTGGGGGAAGGAAAAGGGGAAAGCTGAAAACAAGATGTATTTTTATGTGTTTTAGCTGATCTTGTGGGGTTTTTATATGATTTTTTTCTAACTTTTATTCCAAATGGAAAGAAAACTAGAAGCGGTAAAAATGACTGATATTTCAAAGCTGCATTACTGATCACCGCTGATATTTTATAAAAACTGCCCAGCCCAAGACACCCTGGTTTACTGGAAAACTGCAAAGTTGATATCGGTTTTGATGACGCTCTTTATATGATGCCCAAAAGAAGATAATTTTCTGTATGCGTCTCACTTCCATCTTGATTCCCCCCCCCCCCCTGCATGGTTGGACCTCTAATTTTAAAATAAACTAGTGTCTCAGGTTGAGATTGGATCCTTGGGTGCAGGACCCAGGTCTTCAGAGAAAGACAGCTGTCCGTTCCAGCAACTCTGATCCTGTCAGCAGGGGAAGGAGGAACAACCTACAAAAGGAGACCCACCTGCTTCCGACTCCAGAAGAATCAGCCACCGAATGACAACACACCTAGGCAGGGCTTCCTTCATTTCATCATTTCTGCTGCCTAGGAGCAGGCAGGATCGAGGGGCATCCTGACATTAGGCCTTGTGGGCTTGTGACCTCCTGAACTCTTACAATCACTTTACACATTAACCTTATGATCCCATATGCGTATCCCTGCACATCTCTCTGTAATGTTGCATAATATCTGAAGAAATGTTATCTTTCTGTGCCCATCCAGCAGGGAAAGACTGTTAAGCTCTCGTCAAGATGGGGCATTTCTACCACAGAGTCGAACCTGCACCCAGAAACTGGCTGAGGGAGGTTTTTGTTTAGTCAGTCAGAACTGCCTGCTTTCATTTTCTAGAGAGGAGGAGGAGGGCAAAGAATTTGTTTAGATTTTTTGTCACAGTGTTCTGTTTTTGGCATGAAATTTGCTCAGTGAGCTTCGATGGCAGTTCAGATTTGCTCATTTGTGTGCCCTGTGAACACAACTAGCAGGCTTTGGCCCAGGCATGGGATGATGTTGGCATACTATAAATGCCGATGAACGGCCCAAGTCGTTCTGGTAATGTACATTTTCAAACGGGGCGCTATATGTGGAGTGCAGCAAAAAAAAAACCCCCTGGAGCTGCAATATAGTTTGTTTCTATTGTAGATCTTTTGCCTCGGGACCAGGAGTATCCAAAAATCTGATGAAGTCTCTTGAGCCCCAGATCTTGAGCATTTAGCATCGGGAATGGTCCTTGCACTAGCAGAATAGATCTGTGGATCTAACCCTGCACTAGCAGAATAGATCTGTGGATCTAACCCATGGAATTTCCCTTTGTCTCCTCTGCCTAAATGGACTTTCTCTAAATATTGCAATGTAAACACTCTGTCTTAGCTGTTTGCCAGGTAACAGCCATCCTTGATTTCTTTGTGAATGACTTGTGTTTACAAAACTATGCACAATTTATTTCATTGAATTTCTGTATTTTTTTAATGTGTGTTTGTAATGGATAAACTTTTGGTAACGGTCTTGCTGTATTACTAAAGTTGTCATGATTTTTTTTTTCAACTAAGGAATTAACCTTGCAAAATACATAATGGAAACACTTGATAGCTTTCATAAGAGGTTGGCAGTTAGCTTAATAAGGCATGCAGGACAGGTGATGTAATTTAGCATGCAGAATATGCAAATCTTGTTTTCCCCCACTTATTATGTCAGATCCTCCAGTTTGTGTTTCTTTACTAACTACAGTATTTTTGCCACGGTGCAGAAAATAATGCTGAATTCTTTCGCTGTACCTTTTAACCTTTCAAATTGTTATATTTTCAATATTTTCTAGTTTTGGACTGATACGTGCATTAATATCTGCAACACCTCATAGGCAAGTCTGAATGACCTGACCCATATCAAACCCCAGAAACCTCACTTCCGTGCCGTGTTCGTCATTCCCTTGACTGTGTTTTTTTTAACTGAGTCAGTTCATATGTTCAACTGTTAAGTCCTGAAAGGATGAAAAAATTGGTGATATCCTTGCATGTGCGAACAGGCTTTATATAGTCCACACTGTGTTTTTATAAGCTTCATTCAGTGGAAACTCATGAGGACTTTACATTGGAGTGGAATCCCTGGAATATTTCTCTGCAGCCATGTCTGATTCTCCGTTGGAAGCTTATACAATAAAACAAGTTAGTTGTTTGGCTTTAATTACCCAACCCAGTGTCAAAGAAAATAGATCGTTACCTCCGTAATGAAAGCACTTTTTTTGAAGGAGACGTGGTGGTCTATGGTTTGAAATGTGTAAGGATTCCTTTTCTAGTTTGCTAGTAAATAAAAAAAAGTTTTGCAATGAAAGGAACCGTTTCTCTTATTGGTGGAAGTCTGGTGGGCCAGAATACCTGGATCCCTAACTTTATGTACACACACACACACAGGCATGAAGCTGCCCTATATTGAGTCAGGCCACTGACTCCAGGTCTGTTTTGTTTACTCTGTGGGGCAGAGACTCAGAGTCTTGGGTGGAGCTCTTTCACATCATTTGCCACAAAGTCATGCCACTTTCCCCAAAGCTTTCTGGTAGTGTTGGAATTCGAACCCATGTCCATCGTGGGTATGAGAGGGATGTGAGCCCTATGCACATGACATTTCAACATACAGGGCAATGCAATTGAGGGAACCAGGTATGCTAGCTGGAAAAGCGTGTGGACCACCCAGATGCACATAAACCACACATACATAGACTCAGGGCAGGGGATACTAGAAAAACAACGTTCCTGATTTGGGGATGGGGCAGTCGTGTGTACATTTTGAAGGGTGCTGTGTCCAAATCGGGGTGCACACACATGGGCAGGGGGGGCAGGGTCCTGACCTCTGCGTGCACTGATCTGTCCACAAATACAGGAATTCATATGAAGTCTAGTAACTTTTCCATATAAGAAGAGCCCTGCTGGACCAGACCAGTGCCCTGTCTAGTATGGTGTCCTGTCTCACACAGCAGCCAACCAGTTACTCTGGAGGGCCCGCAACAGGGCATGGGGTTGAGGCCTTCCCCTGAGATTGTTTCCTGGCACTTTTGAGTCCTCGCTTAGACTCAAAGTTTTAACTTTGCTTCCATCCAAACCAACCAAGGCTTGATGAGTGAGCCCAAGCATTACATGTAGCTTGATCCTTAAGCTGCCATTTTTATGGCCAGTTTTGTTTAGGCCCACAGCGAAAGCAGTTATTTATAATAATGTGGTGCTTGGATCAATATGCTCCCCCTTCGTGCCATCTCCTTCACACGATATATGATGGCAACCACGTGTACAAACTGGGAGCCAACCCAGGCCCCGCCCAATTTTGCAAAGGGAGCGCCACGTGGTGCGTGTTTGTGACGTCATCGCGAACGGCAGGAATTCGTGCAGTTTCGGGATTCTAAAGGGGCTGGAAGGCTGCGGTAAAAATTAGGAGTCTGGGGCGCCTCAAAAACTGCATTGCACTTTCAGTCTAGAACGTTTTCTTCGCCGTTCCCAATCGTCCTACTTTGGAATAAACAAAATAAACGCCGGAACTCGTTTGTGTTTAAATACCCGCTATAGGCAACTTGCCAAGCGGCAATGCACAGCGACATCCTAAGCAGAGCTGCTCCATTCTAAGCCTGTTTAGACTGGAGTCACTTTGTTTAGGATTTCCACAATTAGACACCTTTTGTTTTGCTAGCGAAATGCTGCTCTCTCTGGCGGAGTCGTGATTTCTAAGAAAGGCCGAGAAACGATTCGTAATTTCAAGCGGGGATGCATTACTAGGCGAGGGATGGCAGAATAAAAAAAGGATAGAGGGGTTTCTTTATTTGCATGGAAGAGATTAGTACACCCTGGTAACAAGGATTTTGCAAGCTTGGTAGCGTGGCCGAGCGGTCTAAGGCGCTGGATTAAGGCTCCAGTCTCTTCGGGGGCGTGGGTTCGAATCCCACCGCTGCCACATCAGCTTTTGCGAAGGCAATGATTTTGAAGCCTGGGAAGACTCGCGCAGCGCCCCCTGGCGTCCCCTTGCCGCCTGCCTGGAGGAGCATTGTGGGTAAGGAGGAGGATCTCGACCTCCCCACGTGTGAACCGGACCGACACACCAACATGGCTGCTGGGTGAGATTCTGCCCCCATCTGGACCTGCCAGGCACGTTGCGGCGAGCCTGGGAGAGACGAAGGATCGCCCCCCCCCCCGCTGCAGTGTCAGGTAGGGAGAGAAGGGCCGGTGCGCCCGGTGCCTCTTCCCCCAACCCTGTGTGGCTTTCCCGGTTGGCGGAGGTTGCTTTGCAAGGCCCGGAATCGTTATGTGGATGCTTTGGCTCCGCTGCAAATCTGCTAAGGGCCGGGCCGGGTGTGTGAAATCGCTCATATCTGGTAAAATCTCTAATATCTTGTAAAAGCAAGTGATGGGACGAGGGGATCTCAAGGGGACTGTCAGGCCATCAACACACTCACAAGACCTGGTTTGGAAAGTTGGGACCCGGGCTGGGCTGAGATTTAATTTACTTTCTCTCTCTCCAGGGCTGCTTGCTGCCTCTGTTTGCCCTCCCTCCCTTCTTGCAGCATGGTTACATCAGACGCCCCCCCCCCCCAGCATGAGACTGCAATCCTAAAGACACTTTCCTGGGAGTCAGTCCCATTAAATAGCATGGGACTCGTTTCCAAGTAGACCTGCTTCGTTGGCACCCTGAGTCATTGAAAGGTCCAGGGCAGTGGTTTTTTTAAAGCCATTCCTACAGGAGAAAATAGGTCTTAGGAAGTTTTCTTGTAATAGGAAATAATTACATTGTAGCTGCAGATAAAAATTCCTGCTGATTGGTGTGTGTGTGGGGGGTGGTGGTGGTTTGCTTCCTAATCTCTGATCTAAATATATTTGGTGGTGCAGAGCAAAATCCTGTGTGTGTTTACTCAGAAGTAAGTTCTGCTGTTTGATGGGGATCCCTGCCCACCCCCATCACAATTGTATATTGGAAAACCAGGGACACTTTTGGGGGTTTTTGAGAAGCAGAATTCAGCACCCACCCCCCTCCTTTTCTGTTGTACAGGAAAAGTCACAGATGCAGCTGAATTTCTATCTTGTGTATGAAGAAGCTTGCTCTCTTGTTGAGATCCCCTAGTCATCCTGGGAAGAAAATTAATTTGCTACACAAAACCTGAGCCTCTAAGTGGGGTGGAGGGTGGTGCAATGGTATCCTAAATAAATACATTTGAAACTTCTCGTTGCACTTATAGCTTAGGGAGAAGGCCTGCTTGCTATTTCAGTGGGTTTATTTTTTTAAAGAACAGCAGTTTTTGCCAGCAGGGAGTGGTAATGTATACCAAGGCCTAGCTTCCCGGAGCAGCTGTAGAAGTTATCAGGCTATCTACCATGGAGTTTTTGAATGACTCACTGGAGCAGGTGATCCGTCTTAAGTGCCCTGAGTTGGTTTTTATTCATTATGTGATTGCTCTGCCCTTGTGTACTGTATTGGGCAGTGCCTGTCCAAATAGATTGTTCCGCAAGGATTGCCTGCTTCTCTTTCGGAGCCTTTGGCATCCACAGGGTGCAGCAGCCAAAATATTTTCCGGTGGGGTGATCTGTGCAGTCACCTACTAAAATTTGTAGTTTGAGCTGCTGCTTAAGGCGTTGAAGCCGGTTGAAAAAGTTGGCAAGTTAATCTTGCCTAACAAACCAGATAGTCCATCGTGTAACTATTGAAGATGGGAATCCTGTATTGAGTTCACAGGCTATATTCAAAGGAATGCAACTTCTCTTTCTTTTTCAAAAAAGCAAGTTTCTAGTCCGTATGAAGGTTGCTTCATTAGAATTCATGCAGGCGTATGTCTGCAAATGGATCTCAGGGGCGGGGCATGTATGACTGACCTGGCTGTCTGGCCATGCTTCCAGGCCTCCAGCCACTTTTAACCATCATCTGTCCAGGGAGGCTACCCTTTGCTCCTTAATGTTTTTAGTTCTGCAGCGGTGTAAGTTTGGATCCTCAATAAAAACACATCTAGATGTAATTCAGGTAAATTATATGAAAGCTCACTCAATTGTGTGACCTCTGTATGACTATGTGAGGCCTGGAGAAGAAACTGTTCAACGGGCCTAGAATTCTTGTTTTTTTTGTGATTTGGGAAATGACTTGGAAAAGCAAGAGAGGAGGGAGAGGTAAGAAAATGTGCAGTAGAGAGGGTTTTTGTGCACATCTCCGTCTTTCCCATCCAGTGTTGTGTTTGTATTTATATCCTGCTTTTTTCCCTGATGGAGGGCCCAAAGCAGTTTATAATACCATTCTCCCTTTCCTGCGACAGCCATCTCGGTGAGGCAGAGAGAGAGAGAGAGAGCGCGTGTGCGACTGGCCCAAGGTCACTCAGAAAACTTCTATAGCGGAACAGGGGTTTGAGGGCAGATCTAGCATGGAGGTTTGGATTGGTGGAGTGGGTTAGTAATTGGTGGAGTAAGTAACCTCATAGGCTGCCTGTTGCTGACACTTTTGGGACATGGATTGAATCAAAATGATGGTCTGTATTTTTCTTTCTTTCAGTTTTCTCTGAACAACTTGCCAAGGCTGCCTTCCCTTTCATGCTATTATGGCCAATGAAGAAGATGACCCAATTATACAGGAGGTAGTTGGATTGTTGGAAACGTAGAAAATAGGCTAGAAGAGACTAGATGGAGAGACACAGGAAGTGTATCCCAAAGTGCCCCCCCTCCCCCGAGTTAAAAGTAAATATTGGAATTTTGTGGCATCCCATACTTTTAAAAGGCAGGCCTAGCTGAGTTGGCAATCTACACGCATTCATGCACTCTTCTTCTTAGTATTTTCACTCTAGTTCATTGTTTATCTCTGCATTGTCATGAGAATACTTCACATTCATTACTGAAGAATTCCCCTTAGTTTCAGGGCAAAACCAGGCCACTATGATGTAATGCTTAAAGTGCTGGATTAGGCCAGGGAGGGCCAGGTTCTAATTCCACCCACCCTGAAGCTTACTGAGTAACTTGGGGTCAGCAAAGATGGTTTGACAGACAAATGCCCCCTTGGGGCACCAAACCAATGGAAAATGGCTACGTGGAAGGAGGTGAAGCCTATCAGTCCGTCTTGGCCTGCATCACAGGGTCGTTGTGAAGATAAGATACAGGAAGACCTGTCTATATCATCTTGAGTTCTTTTGCAGAGTAAGCTTGCAAGCTAGAAACACATTGAGTCCCACAGCAAAAGAGAAAAGACCTAGGCTGATCAGAGTTCTTGCTTTGAAAGTGAATTCTAGGACTTAAGATAATATTGTAAAATTTTGAAAACTCACGCAATTCATGAATTCTTCACTGGTGGCATTGTGAGACTTTCTGACTCATGTATTTTTCCTTTGCTAGATTGACGTGCACCTGGCCAAGAGTTTGTCAGAGAAGCTCTATCTCTTCCAGGTATTTTTTAACTGATTTGCTTTAAAAGGAAAATCCTATCAAATGTTGACTTTTTTGAGCTTTCAGCACCTCTGCTTTATTTGCAGTACCCCATTCGTCCTGCTTCGATGACGTACGATGATGTGACTCATCTGTCAGCGAAGATCAAACCCAAACAGCAAAAGGTGGGTATCTCTTTTTAAAAGATAGTTTGAACAGGTGTTTTTTTTAAAAAGACGAGCTGTTTCGTTGTGCAGGGCTCTTTGAATTCTGTGCCTTCACCTCCATCCCTCCTGAGTTCTGAATCCAGGATAAAGCAGGTGTGCTCGAGTTTTAAAATGACCGTGCTTCACCTTTGCTTGCCAGATATGAGATTCCAGACAAATACATTTGTCTAGATTATCAAGCTCGGGGATGCGTTTGAAACAGATTGCTGTCTGTCTCTGGTGGTGGTGGTGGAGAGTGCTCTCAAGTCATAGCTGACTTATGGCGACCTCTGGTGGAGTTTTCATGGCAAGAGACTAAGGGAGGTGGTTTGCCATTGCCTGCCTCTGCAACACTGGTCTTCGTTGGAGGTCTCACATCCAACCACTATTCAAGGCCGACCCTGCTTAGCTTCTGAATCTGACAAAATCAGGCCCGCCTGGTCTATCCAGGTCAGGGCAGCTATCTCTGGTAGGAGATGGCTAATGGTTCTCCTGCCTTTAGAACCCTTGAGTTTCTATCGGACAGTTTTATCCCACCTCACCTCCATGATCTCAAGGAGGCATGTGTGGGCGGGGGAAGGATGGAAGAACTTCAGCCAGCATTCAGTTTGTTGATATGTCTGATGTTTCAGACTGGAGGCTTGAAGCACAGTAGAAGAACATGTGGGACATCTGAGTTCTTATGTTTACCTTGAATCCCTTTTGGCTTGTGAGAACTACAATCGTAACTCCAAAATTGGATAGGCCATAATTATTTCTCAGTAACTTCAGAAGGTAGCACTGCACATTTATTTATTATTCATTTAGATACATAGCTATATACACCTTGCTTATCTCCTCAGTGAGGAACCCATAGCAGCTTAGAATATTATTCTTTCCTCCATTTTTATCTTCAACAACAAGCTTCTGTAGCAGAGTGGAGATTCGAACCTGGGTCTTGTGTTAAGTCTGCGTTAAGACAGTCCACAGCCTCTGTGTGGGCAAACTGAAGTTCTGCTCTGGGTGTTGCACGCTTTTATGGGTTTTTTTAATCAGATGACTGGCTTTTGTACCAAGTAGCTAATCCCCCTTACAGATTGTTTTGCAACCAGCTCCCTCACCCAGAAATTTAAACACCATGTTGTGCTTTCCATTAATTGATATTTTATTGATTATTGTTGTTCAGGTGGAACTTGAACTGGCCATTGATACCTTGAATCCCAATTACTGTCGGAGCAAAGGGGAGCAGATTGCACTCAATGTTGATGGGACCTGTGCGGACGAAACAAGCACGTATTCCTCGTAAGTATCGACCTCGCTTTCAAACCAGCCTTGTTCTCAAGATCAGCCAAGAGAGACCTGTGTCACCATCCAGTGGTCTTGGGCTCTATCTGGTGTAAACTTAGCAGGCAGAAGGAGGACCATTCCATTTTGTTTGCTCATTCAAATCTAAAAAAGTTTGGATCCAAGATAGGTTTCAGTTATTTTGTTAAAATACTTTCTTACTATGTAGGATGTTCACTCAAACTTTTCCAGTTCCATGGCAAAAAATCCTTGGTTCCTGGCAGCGCAGGCTTGATGCCAGTCTTCTGTTATGACTAGTGCTCTTAATTGGTCAGCAAGGAATGAAAATAACCTTGAGTCTGGTGTTCTTTCTACATCTGGCAAGGCTGAAAGAACTATCAGAGCAAAACTTGAACGTTGAAGGTCAACGAACTGGCAGGTATCCATCAACTCATGCTTCAGTTTTTGTAGACTGGTATAAACAGAACAAGAAAGGTGTTGGATACCCACACAGCTGGTGCTGGGGCATGGGGTATGTTAGATTAGTGGAAATGAAAATATAAAGGCAGATACCAAGAAAACTTGCAAGGCACGGGACGTACAGCCCCTCACTCACTTTTAGTGCATTGGTGTTGAAGCAGCAGCCCTAAAAAAATCAATACTTCTGTACAGATGAACGATTATAATAACTAACTTAAGGACTGACCTTCAGTGGATGCCAGTCTAGAATGCATTATTTAAAAAAAAACACTCTGAAGGCAGAAAACATATGTAGCAAGGAAAAAAAGAAACTGGGCTGGAATACTTTGCCCCTGATGTGCTTGTTTTCTATTCACGGAGAATTTTAAACATAGCAGCCCTTTTTGAAACTTGATTTCCCACCTGTAGTCTAAAGAGAGAGGAGATTTTTTGGTCTCATTGCTGAGTGGAAAAGTGAGATGTTTAGGGATAACTATGGGAATCTCGACTAGTATTCTTTTTTTGCAGTTTGTACAGCCCCACCGCTGAGTCTGTAGTATAATATAATTTTATGTTATATGGCTGAAGGCTGATAGCTGGGTGGAGGATTTGCCAGCAAAAAGGAAGGCCTGCTTTGCCTCGAGAAGCCTCCCCCCCCCCCGCTTCTGTCTAGATGTTTCTAATATCTTTGTTCTGTTCTAAGTTGCTTTGGGCCATCTGTGGGCAGAAAAGCAGGACTATAAATAATTAAATGGAATAAATATTAGGAAAAGGAGATAGAGTCATCTTTCCAGAGACAAAAGGAGGTACTTCCAAGGTGGACCAGCAAGTACTCTGAAGGCCCGGCACTCAAATGTGTTGGGAGCTCTTAATGAAATTCAAACGCCCTGTGTTTGGATCCACATCTTTGAAGAGATCTGGGGTGGGGGGATGAACAGTAGCCTTGAAGAGATCTGGTGGGGAGTGATATGAGGGGGGGGGTCATTGGTGAGCAATAGCTAAAGAGACCCGTGCAAAATGTAGGGGTGGGTGGGGAGGCAAGACCTCTGTTTGCCCATGTCTCTGATCACAGGTTCCAGTATATTTTTGAGGGATAGACCAGAGAGACGTTTGGGCCTCAGACTGTGCTGTTTTCTCGTTTGTCTTCCCATAATTATAGTTGCAACAACTTCTGTTTTTCGTTTTATTGTAGGAAGCTGATGGATAAACAGACGTTTTGCTCCTCACAAACCACAAGTAACGTTTCGCGGTATGCTGCTGCTATCTTCCGAAAAGGTAACTTGGATTCTGAACACCATAAGGCTTGATGGTCTTTTAAAAATGTTTTACTTTTAAACTTGTGGGGCCCGGGACAGGGGGTTGTCTCCTCCCAAAGGGAAAGGGTGTAATATTTTCTGCATTCCTCAGAGTCCGCTAGGTTCAGCTGTCTGTTTCTTCCCCCGGAAAACTGCAGCTGTGAAAATGTGACCCATTCTCATTTTAGGTGAGATCCACCTTACCCCACTACATGGAATCTTGCAGTTGAGGCCAAGTTTTTCCTATTTAGACAAAGCCGACGCCAAACATAGGGAACGTGAAGCTGCTAATGAGGGTAAGCGATTTATGAGTGTCCATCTTTTGACAGTGCAAATGAGCCCTCGGCAACCCCAGAAAACACAAGAGGAGGGTCATTCTTGAAAGATGAGGCCCTATCTTCCCTCCAAAGGCAGTTCCAACAATGTCAGTCACTTCTAGAATAGCATTATTTACCGACAGGCAGCTTCAGTATTATGGTAAACATCATCATCATTATATTATGCCGATATCTGGCTGATACTTAGGTCTCCAGTGGAAACTTGTATCAGCTTAGCAAGGCCAATCAATAATAACATGTGACCTCTGCTTATTGTTGATTGTGTTTTGGATAATTCGAATAACAACAATAACAATAATAGCAACAGCAACAACAGTAGTCTTCAGGACAACTTAATGTCCACTCAGAGCACTTTACAAAGTGTGTTATTATTATCTTCATGACAATCACCCTGTGGGTGGGGCTGAGAAAGCTCCAAAGAGATGTGACTGACCCAAGGTTACCCAGCTGGCTTCAAGCGGAGGAGTGAGGAATCAAACCCAGCTCTCCAGATTGGAGTCCTGCCGCTCCTAACCACAACACCAAATTGACTCTCTGATTCACTGTGGTATAATGATTACAGTGTCAGTCTAGGATCTGGGGGACACAGGTTCGAATCCCCTCTGTGCTGTTGATGCTTGTTGGGAGACGTTGGTTCAGTCGCACACTCTCAGCCTGACCTACTCATGCAGTTGTTGGGAAGAACCCTATTGTAAGCTGCTTTTGGCCTCCACTGAGGAGAAAGCAGGGTCTAAATAAACAATCAGACCGTTGCTGTGAACTGCACAGATTAGAAATTAAACCCTCTGCTTCAGGGGAATGTTGCCATTCAAGGAATTGTGACGCTGAGTTTCATGTTTTCTTGTCTCTGGCAGCTGGTGATTCTTCCCAAGATGAAACGGAAGAAGATGTCAAGCAAATCACTGTATGTCCAAATGGTTTCTCAAAAATATTTTTGGCTGTCTGAGGCTTCTTGGCCGCCCGCTTCCCCCCTCCCCCACTGTGTGTGAATACATGCCAGGTGCCCGGCCTGCCTTCCCTGCCTTGGTGCCTTCACTAAGGATGAGATGCTAAAGTTACATCTTGGTTGTTCTACTTCAGATTTTGGGTTTGCACGAAGGAACTCCCCTCCATGCAAACAATAGTTTCTTCTCGACAGAAGGCTAGTATGGTAGGGGAGTTAGCTAGATGTCTGCTTGAAGGGGTTTAGAAATACTCATGGGCTAGAATGGGGTATGAAAGGTAGAAATGGGATGTCTTGGAGCCAGGCCCCTAGCCAAGAGGACTGGAATTGTGCTTTTGAGGCCTCTTAGAAAAGCTGAAGTTCTGAAAAGGATAACCGCATCAAATCTGTAGCGGACTATTTCATAATATTCTGATTTCTGATATGTTTTGGTTCTTTACGTACAAGTTTATGTTTATAGCGTTCTGGTATGGTGTGGGGACTCTGACGTGGATAGCACAAGGTAGCATGATCTCAGAAGCTAAGTGGGGTAGGCCCAGTTCAGTACTTGGATGGGAGACCACCAAGAATGTCCACGGTTGTTATGCAGCAGAAGACAGTGGCAAACCGACCTCTGTTCCTCTCTTGCCTTGCAAACTGGGGGGTCATCATAAGTTGGCTGTGGCTTGACAACATGTTACGTACATGTAATGTGTCAGGAAGCGCAGAATCTGTGTTTACATATAGTTTTTGGAGCTTCAGTCTTGTCAGATGCTAATAGGATTATTAAGAAAGCAAAGCTTATTTCGGTGATTAGAAAAGAAGTCAACATGTTTGTTGATAAATGGAAACCCTTCATAGATTTATATGAAATACATAACCATGATTTGCAGATTATGAATTAAAGAGTTTTGACATTTTAAAAAAAGAACTTTTAATTATTACCTAGAGAATATGTAGATTTGACATGATAAGAATATTTGTTTTGGAGACAACCGGAATCCTTTGAGTTTAGATTGTTTTGTTTTTTCTGTATTACGTATATTTTTGTATGTTGATTAGTTGCTTTCATTAATATTTGTTTTATTAGTATGTGTATAATTAGTAGTTTTTAGGTTTATTTTTAATTACATAAAACTCTTAATTTAAAAAAACACTTTCAGGTGAGGTTTTCCCGCCCCGAATCGGAGCAAGCCCGGCAGCGTCGGGTTCAGTCTTATGAGTTCTTGCAGAAGCGGCAGGCGGAAGAACACTGGGTTCACCTGCATTACTACGGTTTACGGGTAAGTATGTAGTTTTGGACCCTAAATGTTCCTGAGTGTTCTTGCTGGTTCCTCCCGCCCAATGTTTTCTACAAAATGATGGCTTCAATCCAAGACATACATGTGCACAACACCGATTGTTTTCTTGCCTTGCTTGTTATTCCGTTCACGTTGGTGGAGATTGGAGAGAGTTCTGGAACTCGGATGCGGTAGTCGCAGAGGAAGCTTCTTGCAGAACGTGCTGGCGCCACTGCATACTTTTTTTTTGTCTGCCCAATTACCCTTTAAACTTAGAGAAAATGCTTAGCTCAGGGGCCCCCAGTGAGGTGCCCATGGGCGCCATGGCACCTGCCATCTTTCACAGCGCCTACCAAGTGTTTTTATAAAGTGGGCCAGGCCAGGTGGGGCTTTTACTCAGCAAGGCTTCTTATTGGCCATTGGAGATTTAATTGGCTGAGCAGATTTTTTCAAATGTTGTTTTGGCAGCAGCTGTCACCACAACACAAGGACTTTCACTGTGTGACTGAAGGTAAGCTGTGGTGGCCGTTTTGTGGCTGGCTCCTCCTCCTGCAGCAGCCGTTTTGTGGTTGTGCCCATCACACTGTGTCAGAAGGTTCAGAAACGTTGCGGAACCTTGGCTTAGCTTCTTTGGTTAAATAAAGCAGCTTAGGTTATATGTATTTGTGTTTTTAGAAGTTCCTTAGCAACAAGAAAGGGTTGGCTATGGGTCTATTAGCAGTGCATACATGAAAGAGTCGTTCACAAGAATTTAAAAGCAAACTTATCTGTGACGGCTGCCGGGGACCCAACCTGAATCATGCTCTTTCCTTGGTTGTTTTTGTAGGACAGCCGTTCCGAACATGAGCGCCAGTATTTATTCAGCCAGGGTCATGGCATGGCTGGGAATACCGAATTAATTAAATCTCCAAGGTAAACATCTTTCTTGTGATCCCTCTTTAGAAGAATTGGGGAAGAGCAGTTTTCAAGCTTGGGAGGAGAGAAAAATACAGTGGCCGATAAAAAGCAGAAGCTGCCGTGAAGGTCTTCCCATACCCAGACATTTTGCAATTGCTTGAAAATACCCAGGTCTGCAGCAGCATTCTGTGAGTCCTCAGTTTAACTGCAGCCAATGCCTTTTAGTGAGCTCAACTTCCCTAAAAATAAGAACCTAGACATCTCTGTTTCTCTTGGCTTTTAGTCGATTTTGTTTGGACAACCTTTTGAAGCAGGGCTTCTTGGGTGCAAACACATTTCAAAGGCCTTTTGGATTTCTCATTTGCCAAGGTGGCAAGGCTGCACCCAGATGCTCCTGACCAATGTTCTGAGGCTGTGTTCTTTCTCCACACAGTGAATATTTGATGATGCTGGTGCCTCCGAGTGTCGAAGAAGAGAAGTGAGTGCTCTCTTGGTTGCTGTAGCAGGCTAGATACCTATTCTGCTATCTGGAAACGGCCTAGCTTTAAAGTTCTTGAGCTCCTGTTTTATCCCACTCAAGTCATCTAGGGTCTACCGAACTGGTGTCTAGCAGTCTCTTCTTGGTCTCTTTAACTTCTGGACTCCCCCCCCCCCCACACACACACATACAGTGCCACCAGTGCACATGGCACAAAGATCGGCCCCTTTCCTACTTGACACAAGGGAAGTGTGGGATTCCATAGGAAGGAAGACTTTGCATTCATTCCATGCTCGTGGGAGCCAAGGGGTTGGGGCGCAGGCATCATGCTGGAGGTGGATTTTGAGGATTTAAAGGCAGAACGGGCTAGCAGGTTTTCCAGAAGGCAGATCCAGGAATAGGTGTGAGTAGCAGTTTCTTCCCCTACCGCCTTTTCTGATATTCAGTCTTGCTTCACCCTGGTGGAAATTTGGGAAACACACCTGTGTGTCCAGGCCAAGAAAGCATAGTAGCAGACCTTCCCTCCTATGGGGCAGCTCTGGTGTCTAGTATAGTGCTCTTTTGCTCTGTTATAGTCCTCGAACAGCGAGACTAGGTGGGCTTGGTCCCCTTGCATCTTTCCAAATGCTCAAGACTGCACCATCTGTTGTGGTTTGGGGTGTTACAGGTCTTTGTGAACCTTTTTTGTAAATCTGTAGAGAGAGACCAGTGGCTCCAAGCAATGTACTTTCCATGGCTCAGCTGCGAACCCTGGCCCTCGCTGACCAAATTAAGATCTTGATGAAGAACGGTATGTCTTTCGATGTGTTTGAACCTGTAATATCTCTCATCTTGGGGTGGAGATAAGGGGAATCCAGGAGGCCATTAAGTGCCCTGGCATCGACGGGCACCATGTTGGGGATTCCTGCATTAAACCCAACTTGCTGCGGTGAGACGGGATCCTCTCAGCACCAGCCCTTCTGAAGCAGCCCCTGTTTTTTTTTAAAAAAAATAACAGACTGTCAGTTAAACACCAGAAAAGAAGCAGAGAGAGTCACGGTAGAACAATCCAAAGCTGAGCAAACGCCGTGACTTACTAATTACATTCAAGAACAATTTAAAGCAAAATATTCAATGATATCCACAGATAATAAAACAAATCACAAATTCTTAGGAATAGGAGTTGTTGAAAGTTGTTTACAAAGCACACTGCACTTTAGCACAGCTTGTTGTGTTAAGGTTGCAGTTTAAAATTGTTGGATGCTTGCCTCTAACTCTTTACCTGGCTATTTAAACACTCCCTCTCTTTACTTGCACTTAAAATATAAAAAATATAAACTTATGAATAATTTGTGATTTATTATCTGTGGATATCATTGAATATTTTGCTTTAAATTGTTCTTGAACGTAATTAGTTAAACACCAGAAACATGCCTTTGCAGTGATTGATTTACACTGTGTAATCCACCTCGCATCACAGTGAAAAAGGCAGACTATGACTATAGTAAATTGCTGACGTGTTTATAAGCCTATAAAGCTTAAGACCTCTGGTCAGATGAGCTAATAAATAAATAAAAAGTAAGGTAAATAAAGAAAAGAGAGACTTTTTTGGTTGGGAAAGGTAAATGTAAAAACAGTTATTGCTGAATATCTTTGTATTATGACCAAGATAACCTGAAGACCCTCAGGAAGCTTTCACGTTGCCTAGAATGGGTTATTCAGTAAAAAGCCTCCTCCAAAAAAGGATATGGGGAGGGAAACGTTTTTTTCGTGGAATTATGGAGAGCCCCCCCCCCCCCCACAAACACACACTAGTTTCCTGTCTGAAAATAGAATACAGGAGTTACTGCAGTCTTCATTGGATTATAAAATGCTGGATCCAAAATGGATTTCAGGATAAACCTGAAACTACTTGGATTGAGATGAAATAAAATAAAAGAGCCACTCTGCATTGAAAGAATGTGGTTGAAAGGCAGCAGTTAATTAGAGAGAGCCAGTTTGTGTAGTGGTTAAGAGTACGGGGCTCTAATCTGGAGAACCGGGTTTGATTTCCCCACTCCTTCACTTGAAGCCAGCTGGGTGACCTGGGTTAGTCACACAGCTTCTAGGAGCTTTCTCAGCAGCACCCACCTCACAGGGTGATTGTTGAGGGGATAATAATAACATACTTTGTAAACCACTCTGAGTGGGCATTAAGTTGTCCTGAAGGGTGGTATATAAATCGAATGTTGTTGTTATGTCTGTCTGGTAGCAATAAGTAGAACATACATGCCCCTTGTAAGGCAGAGAGAGCAAAAGAAAAGTACTAACAACGGGAGACTTATTTTAGGGGATCCGTAAAGTATAGATTCGATAGTTGCCAAGTTAGGAAATATTATCTTGATGGGGGTATGTGTGTCCTTTATTTATAAAAACAGTACAACACTTCATTATACGATGCAAAACTGAATTATTCAAGAGGTAAGAGTCAGCCCTCAGGTAGGAGGGCTGATCTGTGAGGAGGTGGTTCAGAGAGATCTATCAGTAAAGGGATAGGGAGGGACCACAGACTTTACTACTATTGCTGTAAATATTGATGGATCATTGGCTCCACTCCCACTGCTGTAAGTTTGATCCTACTAGGTAGTTCTTATGTTTAATAAATCAAATCGTAGAATTGCTTATGCTCTGTTTCATCATTTCTTGAATTCCATATTGATTTCTGCTAGTTTAAATCTTCACAAATTTGCATGTACCCTATGACATGTTTATTGAAACCTATTTGGAATTAACTGTACTGACTCACACTGTAATCTATCTTGAGTCTCGGTGAGAAAGGTAGATTATAAATTATTCGCAGCATTTCCCCACCTGTGACTTTTGAGTTCTTCTAGGATTCTCTAAACAGCTTTGTGTTTTTGTTTTCCTTTCTCTTCAGTGAAGGTCATACCATTTGCAAACCTCATGAGCTTGTTGACTTCCGGGACGGATCCAACTGCAGTCTTACGCTGTATACAGCAGGTGGCAATGTTGGTACAGGGAAACTGGGTTGTGAAGAGGTAATGTGTTTTGTTTTGTTTGCTTGCAAAGCATAATCCCTCTAGAGAACAACGGTACTCACATGCATTTTTTACAGTGTTAAAGTGTGAAGCAGAACTCTATATCTGCAGGGGCCCATTGAGCATGTGCTGCAAAGGGCACCCCCACAAGGCATGTGTCTGTCAGATATTTACAGACAGACAGTTCTGCTTCACATTTGACAGGAGATGTGCTGGTTGTGTGAATTGGCTGGTTCACACATTCAGCCGATTGTCGACTGGAGGTTGAGCTTGGGTCTGGTCAGTGTTTCCAGGTGTACCAACCCTTTGGATATGAGATGACTGTTTAAGACTAGACAAAAAATATTCCAGGAGTCATTGGCTAGAGTTTGGGACTAGAACCTAGGAGATCTGGTTCAATGTGGTGTAGGACCTGGGAAACTGAGGTTCAAATCCCCGCTCTGCCATGGAAGTTTGCTTGATGAACTTGGGCCTATCACACACTCCCAGGCTATCCTACATCACAGGGTTGTTGTGAAGAGGAGAGGAAAAGAACATAAGGTGCTTTGCATCCTCATTAGGGAGAAAGGGGAAGTATAAATAAATAAACCTGAGTTCAAATCTTCCGCAGTGTGTGACTGTGGGACAGTCACTGTATGAAGGGTGGGATAGTGACTGTGTGTACCACTGTGCTCCATGGTGGTGCAGGAGCGAGAAGGTGTGAAAAAATGGGATCAGAGCAGGGCTTTTTTTCTGGGAGAAGAGGTGGTGGAACTCAGTGGGTTGCCAGCACAGGGGGCAACTCTTGGCGGGAGGTGGTGCCCCTGGTACCACATGTGTGCGTGCATGCTCCCAGGACCAATGATGTCACTTTGGGTCAGCTGGAACAAGGGGGGAGTTTTTAAAAGTTTAAATCACCCTCTGCGAAAATGGTCACATGGCTGGTGGCCCCGCCCCCTGATCTCCAGACAGAGGGGAGTTTAGATTGCCCTCTGCGCCGCTCCAGCAGGGCGGAGGGCAATCTAAACTCCCCTCTGTCTAGAGATCAGGGGGAGGGACCACCAGCCATGTGACCATTTTCAAGAGGTTCCAGAATTCCGTTCCACCGCGTTCCAGCTGAAAAAAAGCCCTGGATCAGAGTAAAGGAACTGTGTGGTTCTAGTGGTTTAGAAACCACAGCATTTCACTTGGGGTTTTTGGATTAGCAGCCTGTAGGCATAGTTGAGTTGGTTACTACTCCTTCATTTCCAATGAAAGAATGTGGCCCAAGACAGGGATTGCTTTTTGCGGTCCCCTAATCTCATACAGCCCCCGCATTTCACACTCTTCCAGTTATATATATATATATATTTAAAAATTAGAATGGAAACGAGTATCACATAACAGAGAATGGCTTTGATATGCTGTTCTCACTGTTGCGAAACCCTGCAAGGTTTTATTCCCCAGGAGCTTCCAAGAGCCCGGAGCTGTGGGAGAAAGTGCTGCTGGGGATTAACCCTTGCTGTGTTGATAAGCTTAATAAGTCTTTCTGTTTTCATAAACAGCGATGTCGTCTACCCAAAAGATACCTCCAGCCCGCACAGTGGTGTTCCAGCAGAAGTTCTCTGCAGAGGAAGGGATTTTGTCGTAAGTATGATCAATCTTTTTGGCAGCTGTTGAAAGCCGCTTGGTTTGGTGAGTCCTGAAAATCTTCTAGCCTGGAAAATTCCTGACATACGATTATATTAGTTATTGGTCATCTGAATTGGGGACAGCATGTTTCTACACATGTTCCTTCCCTGCTCATCTACAGATGATCTTTATTTGATGTAGGCGACCAGACAAGCAGCTGTTTGAATGTACAGTGTCTGACCATTGACCGATTTAGCTCAGCGCTTGGGCACATCAGGGTCTTGTAGAAGACAAAGGCCTTTTCCATGACATACTGCCTGAGATAACGTTCTTGGGAAGTGCTGGGGATTCAACCTGGGTCCTTCTGCATGCAAACCAGATGCTCTGCCACTGAGCCGTGGCCCTTCCCCAAGCATACCTACAGGTAATAGTCAAAGGTGACCATTCTGTATCTAGAAATGCAAGATTCTGAGCTGGACTACTGGTCCATCTGGCTACATCGTCCTGTCTTCTGGTAGCCAGATGCTTCATGGAGGGTCACAGAAGCAGACAAGAGTCCATCCATTGATGCAAAAATTCCACACTTTGCTGTTGAATCACTAATAATAGTGAACTGGAGGTTATGTACCCTCTGAACCTGGGTCACTCGGAGTGCGCTTAAGAAGACAGTACTAATACAGCTTTATGGCTATTCTATGAAACATACAGACTCAAAACCATAATTGTCTGGAATCCTATCCTAACACACTCACTAGGAAAGATGAGGGTACAGCTTGTTTATGATGCAGCACTTTATCCTGTCTGTAGACTCTAAAACCGGAATACTGTTGTAAATACCTAATTGTCGACTTCGGTTAAACTGTTATTGGTCATGTTGTTGTTAACGTTAATGTTATAATAAATGAAAATAAAGTATTTTTTAAAAAAGAAGACAGTGCCGATTCCCTTTGGGCAGCTGTTCATCAGTGTTGCTTGTTTTTATAAAATGGTCTCCCCTCTCCCCTAGATGTGGAAGTATACTCAGGATCGTTGGGTGGTGCGGAAAGAAGTGGCTGCCATCACAAAAGTAAGTCCTTGGAATTGGCCCTTAGTGTTTTTTTTTTAGAAAGCTAGAACCTTGTTTGACTTAAACACTGGACCCCAAAGTGGGACTTGTCGTGTGCTGCCCGATGGTGTGTGTTAAACCTGATGATCTGACCCCGGGGAATGGATATGGTTCGGGTATTCAGGGGGTGGGGTTTTCTTCAGGACACGTGGACCTCTCTCTTCTGCTTTGGTCTTCACAAATATTCTGGGAGGACCATAATCAACTGGAGATTCAAACCAAGCTTTTCCTGTTCAGCTAACACGCTAACCACGGCACCCAAATGCTTGTCAGTCCCCTCGTCTTCTAGGAGCATGAATTCACCTGTCCCAGCTTTCTTTTTTTTAAAAAAAATTTTTTATTGGTGAGTACATAAAATATTATTCAATACACAAATTCCCCATCTTATCTAAATTATATCAGCGCCCCCCTTCCTCCCCTCCTTATTGACTTCCAACAGCTTTCCAACCCCTAACCCATCTTATTACTCAAATTACTCTTAACTATAATTTTTCTAAATCTTATATATATTATATCACTTATTCTAAGCATATTCAAATTCTTCTATATCTCCAATTTTCTAATATATCAATCTACGTTTCACTGTTTAAACTATCTATTTCTAATACAATCTCCTTATTACTAATATTAGCTTAGATTAATTAATAACTAAGTTTCCCCATTAATGGTAAAGTTACTTCTCTCTCCCCTTTATAAAGTCACATATTAATAATTCTCAAACTGCCACAGTCCTACCTGTCCCAGCATTCAGGAAGAAAGATTAGAAACAAATTTATCTCCAAAGAACATTTGCAAATGTAATTGTATTATTTATTTATTTGTTGGGTTTGTTAAAATCTGCTCTCCCTGGAAACAGGCTCAGAGCGGATTGCAACATGAATAAACAAATTACAATAAAAACAGCATTAAAATCATAAAATACAGTAGCAATACATTTGGGCGGCAACCCAAGTTGCTCAACCCCCATCCAAAAACATTCCATGAGTTTCTCTCTCTCTCTCTCTCTCTCTCTCTCTGTGGCTAGTTAATTTGCCATCTAGTCCCCCCACCCAACCAAATACCTGAAGAATAAACCTGTTTTCCTTCTGCTGTTCATATATATATGGGTTTGGTGCTTTAAGCTTTCAGCTGTGTTGCTCTAATGGGGCACAGAGACATGATCTGGCAGGTTCATGCAGCTGTTGCCAGGCATGAGATGTGATTTTGCCTTTTTGTAAAGCTGGTCTCTTTCCCAGTCACACCCATTTGCTCTGTGCAGCTGCCAAGCGCCTGAAAAGTTTCGCCTCTCCATCCCAATTATTTATATGTAACTTGTTTTTCCAGCTTGGCCCGGAAGATGTGAAAGATTTCTTGGAGCACATGTCTGTCCTCCGAATAAATAAAGGCTGGGAATTCATGCTCCCCTATGATGAGGATTTCGTCAAGAAGCATCCCGACGTGGTCCAGAGGCAGCAGATGCTCTGGATGGGCATTCAGGCCAAGTAAATAATTTGCCTTCCCTTTGGGGTGGGGTAGAATGGAGAGGAAGAAAAATTAGCTACTCTGTTGCATGTTCATATCACAGCTGCATCAACTTAAAGAGGCCTGTTGTGGGTAGCTAAGAGTGGATGAAAGTGTGTCTCATGAGGTGTAATAAACTTGTGGGACTCGCTGCTGGATGTAGCAATGGCTGCTAGATGGCTGGCTTTCCGAGGGAATTAAATTCATGGAGGAGAGGTATGTCCATGGCTGTTGGCCACAGTGGCTAAATGGAACTTCCATGTTCCAAGGCAGTATATCTCTGAATACTGCTTTCTGGGGAGCAGCAGATTATGGGAGAGCTGTGTCAGGGTGACCTGTGGAGAGTGCCATGTATGTTCGTGAGTGGTAGAGCGTCTGCTTTGCATGCAGACGGTCAGAGGCTCAATCTCCAGTTGAAAGGACTGGGCAGTAGGTGATGTGAAAGACCTCTGCCTGAAACCCTGGAGAGTGGCTGGCAGTCTGACTAGACCGTGGGGACCTTGATGGACCGATGGTCTGATTCAGTATAAGGCAGCTTCAGGTGTGCCCTGGGAATGGAGGTGGCTCCCAGCTGGGCCCAAAAACTTTATAATAGCGGGCATGCTTGTTAATCCAGTTTTGGAAGCCACAGTCCTTTGGATTTTTGACTCTGGCCTAAGCAGCAACACCCTGTATACTCACGTGGCAAAAACAGCGCTGCTCATCTTTATACAAAATCAAAAAGAGTCCAGTAGCACCTTTAAGACTAACCAACTTTATTGTAGCATAAGCTTTCGAGAATCACAGTTCTCTTCGTCAGATGCATGGCCATATACCATGCCATCTTTATACAGCATCTTCAGAATTTGTAAAATGGAAAACATTATCAGGATACCTGCTGCTGAACAGTCAAAGGATTATCTTTAGGCAGGGAGTGGGGGAGAACAGCAAGCCCCTTGATGAGAAGTGTTGGCATCCAGGCAAAACACTTGTTTGTTGAAGTGAAGTGAAACTTGAAAAGTTTTGGTCGCCTCAGTGGTTTGCAGAACCTGCATGGAAACCCTTGATTTATGTTCATATGAAAAAATTAAACATCTCCATTTTCTCATGTTCTGGCACTCAAGGCAAGTGTTTTCAGTTAGGTCATGTTACTACTTTTTTTCACCATAGATTGATTGAGCCATCTGCAAAATTTTGTGTGTGCATGTGTGTGTACATGTGCTGTCAGGTTGCAGTTGACTTACAGCGAATCCAGCAAAGGCCTTTCAAGGCAAGAGAGAAGCAGAGATGGTTTGCTGTTGCCTGCCTCTGCAAAGTCTTCCTTGGTAGTCGCCCATCAAAGTACCGAACCTGCCCAGCTTCTGAGATCTGACAAGATCATGCCATCTTTCCTCCATCTGCACAATTGGGGGTCTCATATTTGAAATAAACACAAGCGTCTCCATTTGTTTTTTTTCCCTTCCACCACTTCAGGTTAGAGAAAGTATTCAACTTGCCAAGAGATCACATGGTACCAAAGAAACAAGCAACGCATACTGGTAAGCCATGAAAGATACTCCTCAAGGGCAAGTCACTAGAAGTAGTAGGTCACGCTGCTCTGGAGATAGATGTAGGCAAATTGGGGATCAGGTTCAGAGGATAATAATAATAACTGGGCTTATATACCACTCTTTTAGACAGATTAGTGCTCCACTAAGAGAGGTGAACAAAGTCAGTGTTGTTCTTATCCTCACAATACAGCTGGGACACTGGGGCTGAGAGGAATGGCTTACCCAAGGACCACTTAAGCTCATGGCAGCAGTGGGATTCTAACCAGCAGAGTGCCGATTTGCAGTCCAACCACTCAACCGCTATGCTACAGCAGCTGTTGTGAGCTGGAGTCTGGAAACTGGTTTTCCTGTGATTCCCTTGTAGTGTTCTGATTTGATAGTAGTTGTGCTGGTATCATGGATGCCTACTGGACAGTACTAGGGACATCACCAATCATTCCCTCCCCCCCCCACCCCTTTCCAGGTTCCTGGTGCTATTTTGTAAGGTTATTTAAAGCCTGAGTTCTTTAAAAGGTTGGAGTATCTTCATCATGAGGCAAGGCTGAAGTGTCTGGAATGTCCTAATTCAGGAAAGAAAATGATTAAGGGAGGACACGATAGAGGTATATAAAATTTGAATGGGATGTAGAAAGTGATTTTTCTCCATTTCCCATAATACTAGAACTTGGGCACCCAATGAAGTTGATGGGCGATAGGTTCAGGACAGACGCAAGGAAGAGCTTCTTTATTCACTGGGTGTTCCAACTGTGGAATTCACTCACAGTGCAGGTAATGATGGCCACAAGCATAGATGGTTTTAAAAGGGGGTTAGACACGTTCATGGAAGAGAGGTCTATCGATGGCTACTAGCCATGGTGAGTAAAGGGAATTGTCACAATCCCTGAAAGCTAGTGCTGGGAAGCAGTAGCAAGGGGAGGCCTAGGTCTCTGTACCCTGTTTGGCCCAACTGGCTGGCTGCTGTTGCTGGACTAGACGGACCCTTGGTCTGATGCGGCAGGGCTTCTCCCTCATTTAGTGTGCTTTTCCCACTCCAAATACCAAAATATCTTTCTTATTGAGTATATTGTTTTGCTTCCTTCCTCCATGGAGTGGAGGTTCTCTCCCCAAATTTATCTTTACCACAGCCCTGTGGGGTAAATGAGGCTGAGGGAATGTGATTGGCCAAAGATTGCCTGCCGAGTTTTGTAGGAGGATGGGGACTCAAACCTGGGTCTCAGGTTCTAGTCCAATGCTCAGTCTGCTACCCTGCACTGGCTTTGGGAAACAAGCGAGTTTGACCATGATAGGCAAAAGGAGAGACCTTTCCAAAAAATGAGCCCGAAGAAAGTTGACTAATGGCAGGGAAGTTTTTTGGGAAGGGACCAGTTCATAAAAATCCAAAAACTGAAAACCTTGGAAAAGTACAGGAGGAGTGTAGTGGTGCTGTACCTCCATTAGTGGATATACTGTCCCAGGTCCCTCTGAGATAGAATGAATCTCCAGGTGTTTTGTTTTTGTTTCTCTAGCTGCCCCCTTAATGGTTTCTGGGGAGCAAAGGGTCAACTTGGCGAAGGCAAAAGTCAAACAGAGCTACAGCCAGTTGGAGCAAGACTTGCAGAAGCGGAAGGCAGAGACCCAGGCCAACGAGGCCGTGTTCCCAGCGGGTGTTCCCGGTATCCGGATCAAGGAGGAGCCAGTGAGCGACGAGGAGGCCATGGACACATCCATCTGTGACGGCCTCAACAATGGGCTGTCCAACGGCATCCATTCGGAGGAGAACTCAGTGGACTCCTTGAATGGCCACTTGGGGGGCCAG
Source organism: Eublepharis macularius (assembly GCF_028583425.1). Classification (NCBI taxonomy): domain Eukaryota; kingdom Metazoa; phylum Chordata; class Lepidosauria; order Squamata; family Eublepharidae; genus Eublepharis; species Eublepharis macularius. The sequence continues at coordinate 20,764,249 of NC_072801.1, forward strand.
GAAAGAATCATAGAAGAACTTAGGGCCTTTGTGATGGCAACATTTAAGAAACAGTTTGTTCTTACCCTACGGGAGCTCAAACGGTTATTTAATCTGCATGTGGCCAGCCTGCCTCCTGGGAATCTCTTGTTCAGCGGCATTTCAGACAAAATGTTGCAGGACGTGGTGTTGGACGTGGGCTGCAAACAAATAACGGTGCCTGTGAGTATGCTGTTCTTTTTATTATTATTGTCCATTAGCTTGGTGGCTGGCCGCAAGTAGTGTGGAAAGGAGTGGCTGCGGTGCTGTGATGCCACAGCAGGCCTGTTGTAAGAAGCGGTGATGTCTCAGAAGGGGGTGAGACTGCCTTGCGCTTGGCCGCTACAAAGGGCCAGAAATTACGTCCTAAAAGCAGGACTTTGAATGTCAACTTGTGGCTTCACTATTTAGCAAAAATACTGTTTGCGTCCCAGGGGAGGGGTGTGTGCCACTTTGTGGCTGCAAGTTGGTTGCAGAGCCTTTTATGAAAGTCAGCAGATGTGCCTGACACATGCAAACAACTAACCCTAGTTGTACAAAAAGCTGTGGCACTAATGGATCCTTTCCCCCCTTCCTAGTTGTGTGTGTGTGTGTGTTTTTAATCCTACTGTATCTTGAAGGCCAGGGCAAGCCTGCTATAAACCAGCTTATACATATACATTCTTCAAACACCAGAAACCTGTTAACAACTGTACACTAACTATTTAAAATTAGCCTCTAAAATCAGTCTAAAGGGGATGGGTTTTGCAGCATTTCTTAAGAACGTTCCTGGCAGCATGCACTGGTGACCTGATGCAGAAGAGCACAGTAGGACTCCTGTAGGCTGAACAGTTGAGTAGAAGAGGAATTTCTGATGTGATGGTTAGAGCGTTGGACTAGGATGAGGAAGACGGTAGTTCAAATCTCTGCTTGCCATGGAGCTTGATGGGTGACCCATAGGCCAGACAGGTACTCTCAGCCTAACCTACTTCACGGGGCTGTTTTGAGGAAAAGAGGAGAACCACATACATCTTCCTGAGCTTTGGGGAAGGCCTGGGTTAATCTAATTAACATGGAGCTTCACGTGCTGCAATCCCACTGCTGCCACCTTATCCCACCCTTGACTCAGCATAGTGGACATTATCATTACCACCTCCATTTTCTGCTTGCGAAGCCCCTGTGGGATAGATTATGTACATACATGCTGTCAAATCACAATGGATTTAGGACCGCCCCAGCAAGAGGCTTTCAAGGCAAGGGAGAAGCAGAGGTGGTTTGCCGTTGCCTTCCTTTGCAGTCATTCTTGGTGATCCCCCACCCAAGTAGTGACTCTGCTTAGCTTCTCTAATCTGATGAGGCTGGGCTATATCATGCCGCCTTCCCTTCTGCAATGTGATGTAGACTAACTAGGTTGAGAGAAAATGACTGGTCCGGTGTCACCAAGTGAGGTTGCAGGCCCAGTGGGGACTTGATCCTTGATCTTTCTGGTTCTTGCCTGTCCCTTGCCTACTCCACCCAGGCTTTGTTAGGGATAGGGGAGTATACATCGTTTGACTTGGGGTAAGGCAGCTTCATGTGCTGGATTTAACTCTTTCTCTCCAAACAGAAAGGCAGGACATTGATGGATGCTGAAGAGATGCCAATTTGACTCCTTTTCTATCTGCTGTATGGATGTGCTGTTAGAGTGCAGGTCTTTGCATAATGCCTGCACTTTAGAAAAATGGTACTCACAAACTTGCCTTCCCTCTTCCCTTCTGTCGCCATGTGTTCTCCCCCCCCCCCCCCCGGCATTCTCTTAAAATGCATCTTTTTTTAATCTAAAAGCCTAGAACTATTTTCAAAAGGAACCAGCTTTCTCAGGATGTCTTGATTCAGTTCCCAATACACACTTGATTGCGTCGCTATTGCAAAATCTGCAGGACTAGGCTGCCAGGTTCCTGTTGCCGTTTTGCTTTGGCCTCTGCCTGGGCAGCAAACCGGCATGCAGTTAACTGGAACAGAGCAGGCGCTGCCACGGAAGGGCTGCAGTTTTGTCCGCGGCAGTAATTTTGAAGAGTCAAAGCCAAAAGGAAAGAAAGAAAAACAGCCATGACTCAAAGGCGGTGGCATGTCAGAAGGGAGTGACTCTTTTGGCCAGGCTTGTGTGCCATGGCTTTGCAGGGTGGGTCTTTTCAGCTAGAAAAGTGGTTGCTCCTCAGAACTATGGCTGTGTAGTGGAAGGAGCCACAGCTAAGCAGTAGAGCACCTGCATGGTACCTAAAAAGTCCTAAATTCAATGTGCAGCATCTCCTGTTTTTTTTTTTTAATTTGCAATTTTATTTATTTTTTCCAGAAAAAAAGCTTTCTAATATAACAACAATCAAACAGATCAACCAATTTATTTTCTATAACTAACAATTTCAACTTTATGCTTTAAGTGATAAATAGCTATGTAAAATAGACAAACATGGTAAAGAACTTAATATGAACTAACAATACTCCAAGTTGATAACATTTGCTAAATAGTGACTTCAAAAGGATGTTAATGCTTTAAAATAATCCACGTTTAAACCTGTTGGGTTTGTTGATTCATTGTCTGTGAGAAATTCAAGGACAGGTAGCCATTGACTGAAAAAGTTCTCATTTTTTTTGATGTTTCAAGTTGTGTGATATAGTTGGCTAGCTTTTCCAAAATGAAATACTCCCATAGTTGACTTTGCCATATCGTAGTTGATGGTGGGTTGTTTGATTTCCAGTTAGAGGCTATAACGGTTTTGGCTATGGACAGTAGTATCATAATAAGATTTTTCCTGATCTTTGGAATTGTTGGGTCATTCCTTTCAGGAGTCATTGTTACTTCATATCCTGTAATGCTTTTAATAGCCTTCGTTACTGATTTCCAGAAAGTTTGTATGTGCCTGCACTCCCACCAGCAGTGCATAAAACTACCTATTTCCCCACAGTTTTTCCAACATTTGGGAGAATTTGCATGGTTTATATGGTGTATTTTGAGGAGTCAGTAGGGTTGCCAGCCTCCAGGTAGTTACAAAACTCAGAGGCACCCCCACTACTAGAAACTATAAACGTCAAGTAGAAAGCTACACGTGAGGTGCAGAAACAATAATTATTGTAATGAGTCACAATAACAAAAGGCACAGTGGCAATAGTTACATACAAATCAAATATAGTCACACAAGTAAACAATGCCGGAGTGTAGCCTCACTCCGCTGCAGTCAAGTATAATAAAAGAACGCCCCACAAGTCCAAACCACCTTGGTTAGGCAATAGTTAAAGCCAATTGAAGTCAAAAAGAAGTAAACGCCGTGGGTTCGTAGGACCGGGGCTGAAGGCGCCTGTGTGGCACACCGGAGAATCCGTCCAACAAACAGGGCCGGCAAATGCTACCTGTTGTTTCGTGGATTCACTTCCTCCAGGACGGTTATCTGCGGCTTCCAATAAACAAAAAAGTTTCTACAGTGAAAAGATCACAATCACATTAGTCCAAGAGAAAAAAGCTTCAGTCAACAAGTTAATCAAACGGCTGCTAAGGTCTTACACACCGGCATTGTTTACTTGTGTGACTATATTTGATTTGTATGTAACTATTGCCACTGTGCCTTTTGTCATTGTGACTCATTACAATAATTATTGTTTCTGCACCTCACGTGTAGCTTTCTACTTGATGTTTATAGCCTCCAGGTAGTGGCTGGAGATCTCCTGGAATTACAACTGGTCTTCAGGCCACAAAGATCAGTTCACCTGGAGAAAATGGCTCCTTTGGGGGGTGGGCTCTATGGAATTATGCCATTCCAAGATCCTTTCCCTCCCCAAACCCCGCTTTCTCCAGGTGCTGGAGCTGGCAACCCTAGGAGTCAGGTACCAGTGAGTTAAGATTTTTATCGTTTGCAACTTATCTTTAAGGATCTTCAGCATCTCCAGTTAAGATTTGGCAGTAAGTGATGTGATGAGAAAAACCTCTGTGATAGAGCCTGGAGAGTTGCTTCCAGTCTGAGTAGACAATACTGACTTTTGACGGGCCAAGGGTCTGATTCAGTATAGTGCAGCTGCATATGTTTCCCATAGTTCTTTGGCCCTTCTGTGCTTACAGAAGCACATTTTAGCCAGGGTTAAGTTACTAAAATGAGGCTATAGCTAACCAAGGTTTATCTTATCCTTCCTTCAAGGAGGGTCTCTACTTTGCCATTTTATTTTCACAACCACCTTGTCAAGTAAGCTAAGCTGAGAGAGGATGAGTGGCTAGAAATCCACAGAGATGCTGCGCAGCTACGTTGAACTTGGGTCTTCCCCAGTTTTGGTCCAACCCCTTCACTCACCCTGGTTTACAATAGTTAAGAGTTTTGCGTCTTAATTGGAGAATGTCCAAAAAAGGGGAAGCATTGGATATTTTGGTAGGTGAAATATAAATAGTTCAAGTGGTGAAAGAGAGGATCTGGCTGTTCCTTGAGAGAGACAGAAGCATTGCAGTGACTGTGCTGGCAAAACTCGTGGTGAACGGAGTTTGTTTAGAGATACTAAAACTAAACCCTCCCAAAAGACTGTAAAACTGTGCTTTTACACCCAAACATGTGAGGGCTCTGTTCAGCATTTGGTCCGACAGTCAGTCTCTGTTTTTACCAGCTCCCAGTTAATGGCGAATGCATGACTGTTGCCGTTGCCATGAAAGCACTTCAAAAATATTTTGAAGAACCAAACCGCTCTGCTGGCTCAGAGAGATGGTGCAAGGTAGCCTGTCTCAGTGCAGCTGAATAGGAAATATTGGTGTTGAGCAGAGAGCAGAGCATCTGGAGGAACGCAGCATTCTTTCCCCCTTTGGTTTTAACCTTTATGGCTGTGTAGATTCCTGGTTGCAAATGGATTGCTAGGAGTTTAGGTGTGGGAGAGCTTGAATCTCCTGGGTTAAGTCTGGCCGAAAAGCAGGATAAAAAAACCCAAGTTTGCTCCTTAAACCCAAGTTTGCTCCTTAAAGCTGCCTCCCAGCAATAAAAACATAATACCAAAAAATAACCTGCAAAATGTTTATTCGGTAGGAGGCTCTTGGACGATGGAAGGTTTCTGGCCTCATTCCTGCTTTCCCTGGGATGTCCTTATTTAATGATGGAAGGTGGAAGGAAAGGAGTTCTCTGTCATGCTTGGATCCTGCTCCAGCAGAGGGGTGCCAGGCTGTGGCTTACTGTCTCCCCAGCTGTCCCATTGATAGGTTTAGACCTGTGTGATGCACTAGTTAGAGTGCGGGACTAGGATTTGGGAGATCCAGGTTTGAATCACCAGTTTGCCAGGGAAGATTGCTCATTGATCTTGGGGCAGTATCTCCCAGCCCAACCTACCTCACAGGGCGGTTGTCGTGAAAATAAAGTGGAGGTGGGGAGAACAACGTTGTATACTACTTTAGGTCGCCATTGAGGGGAGGTAGGCAGAGTATAAATGCAAAAACGCATCTGGAACGTGGCTAATGAGCTGCTGGGCTTAAACTTTGACAACCTTTTAAAATGCAAAAACGAGGCTGAATCCACATGTACCGGCATAGCGCTATACTGTCAGAATGCCAGCATCTTCCTGGCACGATTTCTGATGTCATTGCGCCACGAGAGCGGCATCATGGTGTGATGATGTCAGAAATCACGCTAGGGAGACGCTGGCATTCTGACAGTTTAGCATTATGCCGGTACGTGTGGATTCAGCACGAGTTAGGGCATGCAACTTTGCATCTGTGACTAGTAAGTTGAAAGCAGACTGCATCAGTACTTTGAGAACAATTTTGGACTCTCCGAAGCAGATTTTCTCCATATGTTTCCATAGGGGGCTGACTAAATCAGGTGGCAGGGAGGGGGCTATCTTGGGTTTTATTGTGTTGGTTTTAAATTGGAGAATTTTAACTTTGACTTGTAAGCTCCCTTGAGCCATAAAGAAAGGTGGAAGATAAGTATCATACAAATAAATGGAGTGAGCCACAGTCCTGAAGAATGCTAGTTCCAATCTCATTTCTGCTACAGACTTCCTAAGAGGTTTTAGATGAGCAGGGGTGTAAAACAGAAAATGTTTAAGCCATAACAATTCACTTTACTGTAAAGGATTTCTGATGTTTGGAAATCTGGTTACCGTTGCATTCCAGGCTGTTAATGACTGTACATGTGATGGATTTTGGAGCACATGAACACTAATTTTTTGTAAAATCAATAGAAGAGCTGATAATATATAAAAAGATGCATGTAGAACTGAGCTTGTGAAACTGAAACATTCACATTTTTGCTAGTTTAAACAGTTGCTTTGTAAAAGGAAACAACCTCCATGTCCTGTAATGTATGGATAATACTGGCCTATCTCAGTATTATCTCAGGAGTTTGAATGAGGAATAGCTGCACCAAAGTTGTTGTTGATAAGGAGATCTCTTCTTGAGGGAATAACAGATGAAAATTTCATCTGCATTATATCAAACTTGGTATTGTTATTTGTGGATTAAGTACATACTGTCCGATTGTAAGGATTTTGTACAAATCCTGCTTTGGTTGATGCACTTAAAAAAAAATGAAAGCCAATAATTCTGACTGGTGCAACCTGTCTTCAGTTTCCCCCCCAGACTCCCGCGTTACCAGATGAACAGAAGGTCTTTGCACTTTGGGAAGCGGGTGATATGCATGATCAGGTGAGCTGATAACCAGAACTGTTCTTCCAGTACAGCAATGCCTGGCACTGCCATTTTGCAAAAAAAAATAAAGAAGGTACATGCTGATTTGGATCTTTTAAATCTGTTCCACTAGCGGTGCCTCTGCTAGCAGCATGGATCCAAGGGATCTAACTGATTGTTAGTGGTGTTCTTCATTAATTCTTTCCTCACGTTTATATACTGCCTTCCTCCAAGGAGCTTGGGATGGGTTGAGTGTACCTGGCTGCATCCATTGAGAGAATGATGCCCCCTCTGTTGGCCTTCCTGGGACCAGAGGGAGGGAGGCAGAGACTGCAAGTCCTCTTTTTTCCACCTGGCTTTCACCAAAAGACCTTTGGCTGTTCCTGTCCGTTCCCCGAACTGTCACTTTTCAGAGCTTTCCCACCTGATCATTGTATAACCATGATACCGACTTGTTCAAAAACAGGGCTCAACTATTCCTGTGGGTTTCCCCCCCCCTTGCTGTTTCCTGAACTGTGATGTAGCAGTGTTACTTTAAGCTCTACACTGTCTTGAGTGAAGTGATAGATGGTATATAAATATGCTAAATGAATGGACTGAAGGCTTTGTCTGTTTCTTCTCAACCCTAAGAGGTTGAAATAGGTTCACATAGAACCAGTTGTGGGTTTTTTATGTTCTCTTTGCCACCTGTAGCCTGACAAAGTTTCTTAATTAAACTGATCTTGTTGCTCTGGGCGCTGGTAAATACAGGGTTATTTAAGAACTGCAGTCTGGTGTGTTGGATTATGGCAGGCGGTGGATTAAAGACAAGGAAGCCTCCTGAGCTTTTTAAATGGGCAATTCCCTAGCCATGTGCTTCATGAGGAATAAATACCAAAATCCTAAAGTAGCCTACAGAAGAGGCTCAGTCATGGCTCTGTGTGCCTTCCCTCTGACGAGCTTTTGCTGACCAGGGTGGTAGAAGGGTCCCAGGGCAGATGGGATGACCAGCTTTTTGTAAAGGTGGATTTAATGAGACTTGGATTCCACCTTTTTTCCTTCATTGGACTTGGCATATACAGCTTCCCATCTGGGCATGGAACATAAGAGCAACCCCGCTGGGTTAGACCAGTGGTTAATCTAGAGCAGCCTTTTGTTTCCCCAAGTGGCCAGACCTGGGCATATAGCTTAGAGCTTCCCCTGGTATATGCCTCCAGAAATAGAGGTTCTGTGAGGCTGTCATGGCTAATCGCCATTGATGGGAAGCTCTTCCATGAGCACATCTACTCTCCTTTTAAGTTTCTGACCAGTTTAGCATTGGGACGGAGTGCTGTAGGATGTAGTCTGATGAACTATTTGGACCATGCATGCTGACACTCCTTTCACCAGTTTCCTGTTCTTTCCAATAAATAGAACATGGTACCCTGTGATTAGGACTTCATAGCAGGAAGTGGCAAGCATGTTAGCTTCAGCACGCCACGAGGCTCTCCATTTTGGCTGCCAGAGGCCAAAGGATCTATTGCTGCACAAGGGTTTAAGACGTGGGCTCTAGTCTGCAAAAGTGGGTGCCAGAAAAAACCTCATGGTTCCTTTTCATGCACCTCAGTGGCCCACTTAGATTTGTAGCACACATTGGTTTCTTTATACATCAGTGACTTTCCGAGGATGATCAGATGGAACAGAGGCTCTTGCAGAGAGATGGAGCATACTCCTCTCAGGGCTGGTGTCTTTGGGGTTTATGCTCTGTAAAAATAGGCTTCTAGCATGTAAGAATGAAGAGTAATGTCCAGACAACTGGACAAAAATGGTCTTAAATGAATGCACCGTCCAGTTATTCTGCCCCCTATCTCAGTCCTTTAATTTGTTCAATGGGTTAACCTCCAAAAGACAGAAAGAGATTTAAGTAATAGGCTGTGAGATGCTTTGAACAGAAATGCCAAATTTGTCCTCACGCTCCCTATCATATCTGGTGGGAATGCCCAGTTATTCAAGTCTTTTGGAGGGAAATTTATGAGGAGACTATAAAGATTGTTAAGGTTTCTTTTCCTTATAATGTTAAAGTGATGTTATTTGATATTTGGAATGATTGTAGGTTGACAAAAGAAAAATACAACTTTGATTTCAATATTGTTGGCAGCTGCAAGGTTATTAATAGCTAAACATTGGAAATCGGATACACCACCTACGAAGATGCAATGGTACAATAAAATATGGGAGATGTATGTAATGAGTAGAATAACCAACAATTCCTTTTTGAGGAAAATGTGATAAATATGTGGAAAGCTAGTCATGAAGAGGAGTGGAATATGGTATTAGAATATCTAAAGTGTATTAATATTATCCCAAATAGGAAGGATTGCAATGTGTTTTTGAATTAATTCGAACTTAAAAATTTGTTATTTCCCCTTTGTTTTTGTTTGTTTGTTTTTTAGTTTTTAAGATATTATGGGTATTGGAGTATTGTGTGTTTTGTTTTTGTCAAAAAAAATTTTAAAAATTGTCCTCACACCAGTACTAGCCTGCAAGTTCAAGGATAATTGGAAAGAATTTGAGCAAAGCAGCCTAGCCAGGAAAAAACTATGACATCCTGGTAACAGACGGGCTGGCCTTTACATCTGTGCCTACGTTGCCACTCACACATTTCATGATTTTGCTTCTGCTGGTTCATCTTGCACACCAAGTTGAATTTTGCTTCTCCCTCTCTCAAAGCATCGGCAGATCTTGCTTGAAGTTTTCTCCAAAAACTACCGCGTACGTAGGAACATCATCCAGAGTCGGCTGGCCCGGGAATTTGGCGAGGATATAGATAAGCAGGAAGTGGATAAAGTGTTGAAGGTAAATCTGGCATGTAGTTCCTTCTCAAAACAGAAATGCAAAGGTCCCATTGAAGGGTGTTCATTTTTTCCCCCAGAAGTCATTCCCATTTGTGAAATATTTTTGCCCCACTTTATTCAAAAGATCCCCCACCATGTCTTAAAATAACAAAGATGAAAACAATCAGAGAGGTGAAACAATAAAATAGTGCCAGAATCCCCCATATTAAATAATAATCCAGTCATATCTTGCAGCTCCAGTAATCCACATAAGTAACCCAGATGGAAAGCTTGGTGAAAAGGAGTGCTTTTTACAGACTTCCATGAAGGCTGATGCTTAGGAATCCTCCTATGGAGGAAATTCCATGGTTGTGCTGCCCCCACCAAGGAGGTCTTTTTGTCTGTGCGAACAACTACCAATACTTCAATGGTTATGCTGTTGTGTTAAATGGTGCTTCTTCGGATGGTTCAAGCATATGGAGATACTGAGGGTTTAAAATTAGTCACTATTCTTTCCTCCTGTACAGGGAGGCAGAAGGGAAAGAAGGTGTCAGGGAGAGGAGGCGAGTGATGATAAAAGAGGACAGAATGCCTGTGTCTGGTTGCTTTGAATGTGACAGCACAACAAAAGACAGACTCTGCGTGGAGTCCAAAACTAAAAAGATTGTTTTTGTTGGGTTTTAATAATAGCGTTTAGAAATTAGCGTGCACATGTTGGTGTGCTTATGGCACATCATGCACTTTGTTGGATTAGTTTGCTTAAGGAGCTTCCCAAGGGTGTTGCCTTCTCGGCTTTGAATCCAATGCCCCAATTTGCAGTACATAACTGATTGAAGCAGAGCTTCACCCTGGGGCATGGGAATAACGTTCAACAAAGATGAACGTTCAGATAAGTTTGGGCCAATTAAGCAAGCCACTGACCCAAAGCCGCCTGTGATCTTGAAGTCCCTGGCAAGTTATGAAGTTGGCTGTTTCTCAATAACAGTAAGAGTGCCCTGCACAATTAGACCCATGGGGCATCTAGATCTATATATCCTGCCTCATGCAGTAGCCAAGGCTTTTCCCCCTTTGATTTTGGCTCCTAGGGCCAGTATTCTGAGGCTGTGTCTGAACGTGGAGGTTCCCTTTAGTTATTTTGGCTGGTAACCATTGACACCACCTCTCCCATGAATCTGTTTCCAGTCCCCTTTTAAAGCCCTCCGGGCCATTGCTGTTTGCTGGCAATGAATTGCATAAGAAGCATTTCCTTTTGTTTGTTCTGAATCCATTGCCCACCAATGTCATTGGGTGCCTATAAGAGACAAAGAACTCACTATTCATTCTCAGCTCCATATAATTTTTACACTTATGTTCCAACCATCCCAACAAGAAGGAAGAGGCTGGCCTAGAGACAGCCCAGCCCAGATAGCTGGGTATGATTTTTTTTTACTGCCATGTGTTCTCTCTGTAAATCTTCATTCAGTCTACTAATTAGTTAATTGGACCTATTAGAGGGTTTGCACTTTGGTCTGGAAATTACTCTTCCCACTATAGTTGGCTTTAAGATGCTGTTTTGAGTTTTCAGTAGGAGGTGGTAGAGAACACCTGCTGGCATTCTCACCGGAAACGTAGCTGCAGCCTAGAGGCTATCTTGTATTCTTAATGCTGTAGAGCATCGACTCACCTGGGTTGTGTTTTTTCAGCTGTGGGTATCTATCACACAGCTGTCCTGGTTGCTGTGTCTCATTTTGAGTATAGCTACCTTGGAGTCATGCAGATGTCTCTTAAGAAAAGTGCATATAACAAAGTGAGAAAAGTGTCTCTCTCTTTTGCCAAACTATTGATCTAGTATATTTAATATAGCTGCTGCGAATCTTAACCATCTTCACATTTTAGACAGGCTTCATGGTATTTGAGTACCTGTTGTCTTGGTGAAAGGTTCTGTAAAGGATCAAGTGGCCTATCTCCCATTAAATATTTTTATGTACAATATAGATTAGTAGGTTAACTTAGTACTAGTAGTACTAGAAGTTTAATTGTATATGGCCAAAGGCCGTCACAATACAGAGTTAAGAACAGTAAAAGTAGAAATTTATCATACAGACATAAAATACAGTTATTAAATGGCAAAATAAAATACAATTGAAATAGAATCTTAGTAGATCCAATTGTTCAGACCAGTATTAAAATACAGTACGATTATAAGCATCTGAGGTGAGACCAGATAGTTATGAAGAAAATCAATTTTCTGAAGAAACAATCTTGGAGTAGGTTAACTTTAAACAGTGAACATAACTGAACCATTGTATCCATTAGCAACTCATGCCGCTAAACTGAAGCATGCAAATAATCATCTGAAAACGTAACCAGTTATTCCTCTTTTTAAAAGGGATAATAAACTTAAGCCTCATGTCGTTAGGAATATTAACATCTCTGTTAGTTCCTGGCATTCATGTGCACAGGCTACCATTTCCTACCTCTTTGCCTTTTCTTCTGTGACCTTAATTCTACTTATGTGCAATTAGGAACGGAATTATATTGTGTTTTAGGAGGGTTGGTCTGCAGAAGAAGAGCAAGATTCAAGCCCAGTAGCACCATAAAAACTAGCAAAGTTTAAACTTTTGAGAGACACAGCTCCCTTCACCAGATAGTGTGTGGATACAGTGTGGGGGTTTTTTGGTCCTAATTATAACAGGTTTTTCTTGTTTTTCAGGACTGCTGTGTAAGCCAGGGAGGAATGTGGTATCTTAAAGGAACAGTGCAACAACAACCATCGTGACAGTAGGTCAGTTCGACCACTGAAGAAGAAATAGACTGAAAAGCGAGTTGAAGCCCATCCCCTTCGAGTCTTGAGGGAAGAGCCTAATGTACACATGGCCTCGTGGATGTTAGGATGAAATTCTGGAAAGCACCACGTGTCTCCCTTAGGCATGGCATGAAGAACAGGAAGAACTCAATTGGGCTTTCATGCACCACTAGATTGATTTGGGACACTGAATATATTTTGCTTCTCCCTTTCGTTTGATAACAAAAACATTCTACCCCAAATGAGACAGAAGATCGTGGTCTAATGTTTATTTTGTAACTAATGCCAATAAATTGCAAGTTTACATTTACAGATCCTGAATATTTTTCTGCAAATCTCAATATCCTTTTACTCTTGTCCAGTGTCCACCATTCCTGGTGGTAGGTTAGAAAGAACACCCAATTCTTTTGTGGGCAAGAAGCATTGAATGTTATTTATTATTTATTTTATTCGATTTATACCCCGCCCTCCCCACAAATGGGCTCAGGGTGGCTCATGTTGTTTTGGACCAGGTATAATGTTAGGGGGAAAACAAGGGGAGAAATAAGCCTGTAACCAACACACCAGAAAGTAAATCAGCTTGCAGTGCTTGCTTTTAAAGACTTCTGCTTGTTTCACACCTAGGGTTGCTCTTTGGGAAGTGAGAGCAGAAGGGGGGGCGCTTTTCCAGTCTCCCTTTTCCACCCGCTGTTTCACAGTCCGTCGGGTCGCTGCCCAAGTTGGTTATGCGGCCAGGCGAGCACCTTCTCACTGGTAGGCTATGGGCACAGGCGCATGTTGGGCACCAGCGCCCTTGGATTTGCTCCTCTATCTCCCTTCTTCCTCGAGAATCGCTGTACCTGCCCTTTGTGGGGGCCTCTTTAGGACTGGACTCCAGGTCTTAGCATGCCCAGAAAAGGCATCATAGGGAATACTCCCCTCTGCAAGAGACGTTCCACGTTAAGCGTAGACAACAACAGCCTTATTCTGTCATTTTGGTTGGCCCTAATAAAATACCAGCCTTAGACCAAATGCTAGCTCTCCACAAGGCAGCTTCATATGGTCCAAGGATTAACCCCCTAGTTTCTCCCTTTACTAAGGATGACTGTTACAAGATTTAGAAAAAGGTAGAAAGCAAATTCTTCAGGCCTTAGGGTTATGGTCTGATCATACATGCATTGTCTAAGGCAAGTAGGTGGAGACTTCCCTTAAATGGATTGCAAACTGCACACTGTCTGGGAATCTGAATCCAGTCCTATCATCTAATATTTGTTCTTTCATTGCAACCCAGAAAACACCCCAAATCTTCCCAAATGCCAAACAGGAAATAGAGCCCCTCTGCCTGCTGAGAGCAACAGGATTTGTAATACATTTAAGATGCTGCATACGCCAACAATCAATTAAAGTCAAGGTTCTGAAAACACAGACTTTATCCAGGTCAAAGTTAACCTGACTGCTTCCTTCAGATAACGCATACAAGATCAGAACATAACACTATGGCCTGAAGAATCTGCTTTTGAAAGAGAAGGATAAGCTGGAAAGTTTATACAGCGTTGTATTGCTGTAGCCAGTCTTACATGGATTTTACTCTTGCTTTGTAATCCCTTTGTGCTCCATTATGGAACATGGATCATAAACAAGCTTGTATTTGTTCCCCTGGTTTCTTTACATATCATTTAAATGTGGGGCATGACCAAGTTAAATCCACTTCTGGATTGTGTTAAACTCAACCTCCTAAATCCTAGAGGACCAGGTGCTGCAATCCCACACCACTCTCCTTTTGTGGGGCAGCTTGTTGCTTTAAAGCTTACTAGTCAGAGAAACCGCAAAGCAGCAAACCTCATGTAGTTGCCAAAGGCATTTATTAGCTTTACACAAGATAGTCACAAATAGCTTACAACTCTTTAAATAAGTTAATATGCACTTTTGTGGAATGTGTTTCCATATTGTCAGAACAACTTGTCAGAACAAGCCATCTCCATTATATACTGTACATAAGGCAGAGAAGTGCGCAATACCTTTTTAGGCAGTTCAAGTTTTATTTCGCAGTCCTGTTGACAAGTGCTTTTCCTTTTAACTTGCAGCCCAGTTACCCCAGTCACCTTTTCTAGAGCTGCTGTCCACCTTTCCACTTCTTAGCTTTGCCCATACTCTATCCTAAGAAACTATCACTACCTATTCATGTTGGCCCTGTGCTCAGTAATTTAAACATAAGTTACGTAAAAGGGGCAAATCTTGTCTTGCGTTCTCGATCTTAATAGATTTGCTCAGCCAAGGAACAGAGCGGAGGACAGCAACCTGCCAATTCCCTTCTGTCTCAGCATCTTCCTGTATTCAACTAAATGCAACTTTTCTCGAACTCTAAATGTTACAGGCCAATGCACTTGCTAACGTATGCTCCTACAAGCAGCAGAACCATGTGTCGTGTACGGACTCCCCCTCCCACCCAACACCGTATCCTAAATAGTGTATATATTTCAAGGCTATTGACACTGCACGCCCTTTTAGAGACAGAACACTTGCTACATCGAGGGGATTTCACTGCATGTAATGGGCAGTTACTGGATTAAGCCCACATGTTGCAATACTGTAATTTCCCCCCAGGTAGTGCTAAAGCATCAGAAGTTAGCATGTAAGTTCACTATGTTGCAACTTGGAATGTTTTGTACAAAAATGGATCCAAGCACAGAAACTCAGTGAGCTGAAGAGCCATCACTGGACATATTTCAGGCTTGAAGAGAAAAAGCAGATGCTACATTGCACACAACGCTGGAAGCCTTTTTTGCTTGGTCCTCTTTGAAAGGACTCAACAGCTTCTGAAATCCAGAGCAGAACATTTGCTTGTGGAAACAATTTAATAGCCTCTTCCTAAAATGGATCTTTAAACACTTACAAAACTGAAAACACATGCCAAGGGAACTCTATTAACAAAAACTCTTTCCCTTTTAGGCTAGGCTGGCTTTTCAGGAACATTGATCCATTGAAAGCAAGTCTAACAGTAAGAGATCCATTTGGACTTACTAGTAAGTTATAAGGGGGAAATGGGGGGGGGGGGTAGTTCTACTTATAATCACAACTTGAAATATCACATCCTTTTCTAAATGTTGTGATTTATTTTACAATTACTGTGTTTCAGTGGCTGCAGCAGTTCCTATTTCTTAACTTTTGGCCACAGGATTGACCTTGACAGAATAACCTAATCCAGAAGCAGCAGCTCCACACAGAACACAGCTACTTTTTGGTTCTCATATCTGCAGGCTGAAATTAATGCCCTGTACTAGAGAGGTCAATTGAATATAGCAGTAACTTGCCAATTTATCTTTGTTAGTGGCTCCCTCTGAGCAAGTCCATTTATCCTTAGCTGGAGAAAGCAAATACTTTGCAAAATGCACATAACCCACTTAAGAAGACCCAACCCATTATTCAAGAGAACAAAAAACAACCAACACACACTCTAGAATACAGACGTTCAACACCATGCTTCATACAAATGACATCAGAGAGCAGCTTCAAAACTTGTTCTAGGGTTATACATATTTATGTCGATAAGGAAATGCCAAGGATATTAAGGCAGAGATGACAGCGATGGATACTTTGCTCTGTGTTCATCTATTTCACGCTTGGTTTTCTTGATACAACTGAAGATTTCCTTGAAGAGAAGTTTGTACTCAGGTGCAGTGTTTGTTGGTAAGCTGGCTAGATCAGCACTCGTGCCTTCTGATTCTCTCATGTTCATGTCCAAGCGCCTGCTGCCTACACTGACCTCTTTAGCATACTGCTTAGAGGTCTGCACAGCTTTGTGTTTCACAGACTCCTCATCCATCTGGCACTTCGACAGGAGTTCCTCATACTTGACCTTCAAAGCGTTATACTGGGCATCAACCTCATTAAGCAGAGAGATGCCCCTTTGCTTTACAGCTTCGGCCCTCCTGATGCAGGTTTCCTCATGCCCCTTGAGGAGGTCTCCACCCACTGTGCTACCCAAGAAGGTCTCACTGCTGCTTCTTTTCAGAGCCCTTTTGTCAAGTTCTGGAACAGTTAAATACACCCCATCTGAAGGGCTCCGACTCGGCTCCTTCTCTAGAGTGTCTTTCAAGGAAATAAAAAAGGACTCCGGAACAAGCTTTTCCACCCCGCTAACAAATGGGTTTTCACACTGGAATATCTGCCTCATTTCAACCACCTCAGCTTCAAGCTCTTCAGCTCTGTTGCGGTATAGATCAACATCCACCAGTCTCTGCTCAAGGTCACAATTCTCCTTCAGGACAAGGCTGTACTCCTCCTCCATAGTTACCCTCTTCTGTTTTTCCATGTCAAGCTGGGCTTGCAAGAGAGTCACTGCCTTTTTCAAGTTCTGGTTTTCTTCCTCCAAAGGGCTCAGCTGTGTATCTATAGAAGTAATTTTTTCTGCAAAAATATGATCATAAACAAAATACCTGCCAAGAAAAGCCCACCCCCAAAAGATATACATTATTCTCTGAAAGTCTCACTTGTACTGTTTTTAAAGCGATCATTAATTGCAGACAAGCTACCAAAGTCAAGGAACTGGCTGTATGTTATTTCTGTAATGCTAACTGTATCTTCATGGCCAGTGCCCAAAAAGATGGTGGGCATTCAAACAGACCAGTTTCTTTGGGCAGGTAAAGACTCTGGGGTGTGACACTTGAGAGCGATTTAATTGATGCTTCTACCATACAAGGTGTAATGCCAGCATCCAAGACTAAAATAATTCAAGTAATCACAACAATTATCAAGTACAGTTCCACTCAAGGCTGGTCCTTTGCAACATCAGTCAGATTTTTAGGAAGGGCTGTAACATTTACACACCTAATTCTAGCACCCTGACAGAGTCAGTAAGAGCCATAACACTGGCTGGTTTTAAACCATGCTCGATCATTTGCTGGCCAATAAGTACGGACAGGTTTTCCAGATTCTTTGAAACAAATTATCACACCACAGATTTGTTGCTGGAGTCAGGAGATTTTTAAAAAATCATTTTAGAAGTGCTTTAATAAGCTTTTAAAATTTATTTATGTTGGCTGCCTTTATGCTTTTTCAGCATTTGATCTGCCATAAATATTTCACAAGAGTATAGAATGGGGCACCAGAGGAGGGAGATATACATCTCTTAAAACAAAATTCATAAAGGACTGTTCGACATTGGTGATAATTTTTAGCAACACCTGAAGCTCTCTGCTTGTAAACCTATGCCCTATTTTCCCTGCTTCAAATACCTTACTCTAATACAGATCATCTTTCGCAGGAAAACACCACATTAAAGCGAGCTTGTTGCTTACTTGCGAAGATCATACAGTTCTTTCAGACATGAAAAGCTGTGAACAGATCTTGGCTGTTCAGATCTTTCGCGGTTCATGTGGCCCTGCCCAGAATTCTTCAGCTCCTCCACTTGTCTCTGGAGGTCATCAATGTGTGTCTGAAGACTTTCAATGGTCTCAGTAAGGCTATGGGTGGAAAAGAGAAAAACAAACTTGTCAAAGAAAACAAATGGACAGTCCTCAGCTCAGACACCTAACATTAAAGTTTTGGATTAGATTGGCCCTTCAGTGCTGAACCCATCGGATCATTAGTTGACCCTCTAGTAAAAACAGGAGCAAGCTGCAAGTTCATGCTCCACCTATTAAGCTGAAAGTGTATTAGGAGATTCTCAAAGAAAGAAATGCAGGACCGTACGGGCACAGAGGGTCATGTTCAATGAGATGCTCAGAGTTTAAGAGATGCTCCATGTGATTCTGCACTCAAATTAGTGTGGAAGGGAGAATCCAGTCTGTGACGCATTCCTGATCTAATCCTAAATAGAACCTGGGAGCAAAATGGCAACTGAGCAGGTCCTCAAATCTAGTCATTCTCTAGTAAACACATAATTTTGGGGCACTTCTCTTCAAGAAGGGTAAGTCGAGTCACACAGTACTGTGTTACCTTAAGATCTTTTGCTGTGAAGATCTGCTATCCACAACTAGTTTCTGATTAGCATCTTCTAGATCCCTGGCAGTGACATCGAGCTGTTCATAAACTTTGGCATGCTGGTCATTCATCTGACGCAGGAGTTCCACCTGTTTTGTAAGATACTACAGAAGGATTGTACAGTTAGCACTTTCAGTGCCATTACAGAATACGCGTTCTGAAACCAAATGGGACTGGAGGCACAATACAATTACCTTCTTCAAATAATTGTTGTAGGGCCACTCTGCTAGATTTACAGAGGTTTGAAGATCAGAGTTTGCGAGCACGTTACTGCGCAACTCATGCTATTATCAATTTACATAATAGCGAGGTCAAGACTTTATATGTGCAACAAATATTGGCATTTCCAAAAAGCCAAGATTAAACTGTACCTATAAAATCGAACTCCAGAATCATTACAGCTTAGTTTTAAACCTGATAAGGAGTTCCAGTGTTTTCTGACACACTTCCTGTTAGGAACTTTAATGACTTGAGTCTCTTGTAATTCAAGTCAACATGCTACTGATTTATTTAAACCTGTCTGAAATGCTCAGCATAATCCTCTTTAAGTACAGACTTATTTTTTAATTGGTGAGAGCTGCTTTGAAACAGCCTGGGGTAAAATATCTCCAGTTCCAGAACACTAAACAGCTAAATTTAAGCTGCTTTGCCAGAAACAAATTAGGGTGACGCTCTGAGTTTCTACAGCAATTTCCTATTATAAAACCCCATGTTTCAAGAATACTGTAATTCCAGCAAGAGGGCCCTGCGTACATCAAAAATAATGGAACTGTTAGATTGATTTTTTTTACTGTAAGATCCTCAAAGCAGCTTACACCTACAAGTTTAAATTGCTTCCCACCTAACTTCCTCTTACATTAGCTCTCCTTGGAATGGCAGTTACTCAGATGGTATACTCTGTGGTCCCTTCCTTAGAGATCTTACAGTGCAATCCTAAACAGAGTTACTTCAGTCTAAGGGGATTGATTTCAATAGGCTTGGACTGGAGTAACTCTGTTTACCATTGCACTGTTAATCTGTAAAGAAGATTGTCTCCAACATCCAGTTCTGAAGTCTGGTATAGTTACAAGTTACTCATTTTAAGATATATTGATTTAAAGTAGCTACTCTCATAAGTAGCCTGTTCATTACATAATCAAGTATTCCGTGCTGTAGAATTCTTTCCTTTTTTATGTGTGAAGTATAACAGATTGCAACTTAAATCTCATAATGCCACTCAGTCACCACCTTTACCCTACAAAACTAAATCAGGGAGTTATTAGCCCTGGTCATTTATAGCCAGGCTGTACAGAACTCAGGGTCACAATTCTAGGAGTAGCCAAAATCTCAGGGTAATCTAAAGCAGATTAACTCAGCCTGTTATCATGAAGACAGAGCATCATGTACAGTTTCTGAACCACAAATAGGTTCAGAAGTGCTTTAGCAAAATGTTCAAAAGAACTAACAGAAAAGCAACTAAAACAAAACATCTGATCATATAGTTTGCCTTGAAAGTGGAAAGGATATGTACATTAGTTTTCTGTGCAAGAAGATTGGCCTCTTGGCTGCCTCCAGTATCAGTTACTGGGATAAGAGCAATGGGTCTGAAGAATTGTGGAGTTCTTCTCATTAATATGGTGCCTTTTACCGGTCCACAAGTCCAGCCAGGACAGCCAACTGTTATTTCTGCTAAACAGCTGTAAAATCTAATACCACCACAACTTTTACTTTAAAAATTACTAGCCTGATGACACCTTATCCTGCAATAACAGGGAAGCAAGCATGAAGTAAACATATCATCTTAAATCTCAACTAAATTTATAGTTTATTTAAATCTGTTTTGTAACTGGGCATAGTTGCCTTTTCAAATATTTAACAAATACATAATTACTATCCAGCAAGACATTTTGTACTGAAGGAATTTTATAAAGTGTGCAGAAGTTAAGAGCAATCCATAATTCCTGCATATTTGGGAAGGAGTGCCACAAAATAAACATGGGACATCATATTTGAACATCTTATAAACACCATGCATTTGCTACACAGAGAACAGTTCAAAATTCCTATCCAAAAGAATGTGTTACAAAAAGTCAAGAGGCCTGACAGGTTTTCCAAAAACAGTAAAATGTCCCTGAGCCTGAGATGATTTTGGCCCCTTGGCCCCACTTCTTCCCTACAGTCCTCCAGTTGCTGTCCCGCAGGAGCAGGATTTTAAGGGACATTCAGAACTGCAGCAAGGGGGTAGGTGAGAAACCCACACTCCAGAGACAGAAATCCTTTCTGTATGTGAACATTTCTGGTGGATCCTAGCCTAGTTCTATGGCACCTTTGAAGGCAAACACCTTCAGATGTCAAGAGTCCCAAGAGTAGGGTCCACTTTCTCAGATGCAGTTTTTCCCTCTGGTTAAAGACTGGCCAAAGCTTAGTGTAGACTGTGCTTTGAACGCAAGTCTCTGAGTTCAGTGCTGGCATTCTCTGGGAGTTTGCCTCAACAAAGGTGAATTGCTACCCTGAAATCCATAGCCAGTCAGAACAGCCAAAACTGGGCTGGATGGACTTTATACTTGTCCTGTGCCCTCTGCCCCCAGTCAGCTCAAGGTATTCCCCTCCCCACCCCACCATGCATGAACAGCCTGTAGCTGTCTTGGGTTATAGATTTTAAATCTCTTTAATATTAAAAATGCAACATGTTCACTGCAAGAATAATTGCTCTATGGCAGTATGCGTTTTAGCTGCCATTTACAAATTTTATGGCAGTACAAACAATAGATACGACAAATATACATGCTACAATAAGGTTTAAACAAGACATTTTACTGTATTAATCAGGACTTAAACACAGCTATGGCTGATGAGAATCACTGTATTTGAGTTTGGTATAGAAATCATTCAGCTACAGGTTCAGAGCTGTTCCCATATGTGTAGTAATACCTGATTAAGGATTCCCCTCATGTTGAAAATAACCTGTAGCTATGCAGGCTGATACTACATGTAATACGTTACTCTTTGAACTGGCACAAGATGCCTTTTTGGTTATGCCACCAGCTCAGTTACACAAACCCTTAACTGAAGAAATAGGCAATGTGTGTGTACTGCCCACACTTCAATATGGAGAGCTACAATTAGGGGTGGCTGTTATATAGGGACCCAATATGACGTAGGGGGTTACAGCATCAGACTATAATCTGGGAGAGCCAGGTTTGAATCCTGACTCTGCCATGGAGCCTCTGGGTGCTCCTGGGACAGTCGTTCTCAGCCCAGCCTACTTCACAGGATGCTGTAATCTGCTTTAGATCCCTGTTAAAAATAGGCTGGGGTAGAAATAAAAATAATTTCCCACATAAACACAGTTATCAGTTGAACATAGTGTGCTATAGTTTATATGCATGTTTAATGTATATTAATCTCATCTATCTCAAAGAGTAAAGTAAGAAGTTTAAACAAAACCTACCAGAGATGTTATATACCACTAACAGTTCCCCCCTCTTGGGATGTACTAAAATCTAAGGTTGTCATTAAAAAAACCTTCAGCAGTTTGGTGATGCACTTCAAAGTACTTCAGATACCAACAATGAGATCATTACCTCCATATCCATCCTCTCACTACACTGTTAGCTCCCTACCCATGTAATTTAAACATTTATTAGCCATCTTTCCTCCAAAGGTGCTCCACATTTTGACATTGATGTATGTCTAATAATTATGCTTTGTTTTAAGATTTCTGTAATCCCAGTCCTATTAATTTGCTTATATCTTATTGCGCTGACTTACATTGGGTCATCCACCTTGAGTCTTAATGAGAAAGACATACTAAATATTCTATGAATAAAATATTGCAAATGGGAGCTAAAAATCAGCAGCTAGCTTCTGGGAACCTAGTGGGTTTGTGGCAAGTGAGAACTTACAGTTCATAATTCTCTCTCTTCATTCCTACATTAAACCAACTCTAACAGAACAGCAGTCATGTCCCTACAATGTTAACAGGGCTGTATGTTACTCAGCCTTGCTTTTCAAGTGTTCACCTCTATCTCCTGTAGTTGTTCTTGGTTGGTTGCATACATCTGCTGTAGAGATGTCTCCAACTCTGTGTTCCGATCCAGCAGCGTCTTCCCAAGTTCAGCAGCAAGATGGAGATCTAAAAATGAATTACATGCAGTTTATTTTCAAGATTATCTAGAATACTGACTAAAACATGTTGTTTGACAAGTTAACGATAAAGATTAACAGAACCTGGAAGAATCCTGAAAATTAAGATCTACACTGGAAGCCTACTTTTTAAATTCTTCTTGCTAACAACTTTACTCCTTAATACACCATTGTGGAAAGCAAAGGATGTGAACAGTTTGAAGTTCTTCCAGGATGTACATATTTCTAGTGGCACCCTTTGAAAAACATGAAACACCAAGTGCTCTGCTACTGCCTACCCCAACTTGTTTGCATACAGCTGGCACAAAGATTATCTGTCAAATTCAGAGCTCTGCAAATATTAAACAAATGTAATTAATTTTTGCCAAGCATCCATTATATAAGAGTTCACACACTGCTTTTGCCCATTAACAATTTGGTGCAGATATTCAGACTTAGGTTGGTTACTAAAAGATTTAAGATGTTTTAATGACACAATTCCTGTTGGCATTAAGTGTATGTGAGACATTTATATGCACTTACATGTCTTACGTACACTTAATGCCAACAGGAGTTGAGATCTGAGATTCAAAAACGCCTACATCCTGAACACCATCAGAAATTGGTCACTATGACAGATTCTCTGGACCTTGTATATCTCCTCAATTCTAAAAGTGAGCATTAAAAACCTGCATTACTAATTTGTGACATGACATGGTCCTGACGCAGCCCTTCACCACGCTGTTGTGCTATTTGTAAGCATGACAGTTTGTCAAATCTTTCTAGTAACTGTACTTTCAAAGACAATGTAAACACTTATTTTAAGCAAACTTGTTTTGCTCCATTTCATCAATTTAGTTGGAATTGTGACATGCTGGAGACACAGCCTTGTTAGGGATTCAATAAAGATCAAAGTCCACACCAGCCTTGGGTACCAAATTATCATTTTTATTTATTTATAAACTTGCCTTTTTCTTCTAGCCCAACATACAGATTTCTGCTCTTAAGTAGAAACTGCTTCTACAAGGAATTCTTTATAGGTTAGAGTCAAGTTTTACGGTTGCCACCTTTCCCCTATAAAGCTGCTATGTCTTCAATAGCTGACCTTGGGGTGTGAAAAACTGCTCACTTTCCATGGCACCCAATATTTTTCTATCAACAGTTGAGGCCAGCATGCTTATGGCTCCCAAAATACAGAATATTATTTCAGATGGTATACTTGGGATATTGCTGATGTACACAACAGATTGGTATGCTAGTATTTCTCACGGGAAACATCCGAGAAACACAATTAGTATTTCATTAAGAAACCTAATTCCTTAAGAAATTTCACGCTAGGCTACTTTGTCATTTTGTCTGTTTATTTAATGCTTATCACTAACATTATACAGTACCCTTTAGCAAATTAGGAAAAGCGGCTCTGCCGCTCATTATGCTATAATTACTACGTCTGGAGAGTCCAAGCCAAAGCAAAGCTGTCTTGCATTTACACTGAACAGCAATTAAGTAATGAGCAAGCTGCATCAACACTTGCTGCTGTAACTAGGAGAGCCAGACACTAGATCACCCCTGTTCTCTAGTTCTAAATTTTAACAATAATCTTCATAAGTAGTTTGATGACATGTATATGTTGCTTTTCATTATAAACATTCCTAAAGTGGTTGACAGACAATTGAAATGATAAACTAGAGTAAGGTTATCCTCAACAGGAGTTCAGTCTAAGGAATGACAGACAGGAGCCTCTACTCTCTAACCCTAATAATTGGGGGCAGGGTGGGGGAAGCTTTCAGTTAATGTGTTGTAGAATAATATTTTTATATTCAGGTACAGAAAACATTAAGCCCTTATTTTAGGAAGGCAGCAGAGGTTTTAAAAGTCTCAAAATTTCTACTCAAATTTGCTCTATGTGATTCTAAACATTCTACTGCATCTTGAAGGATAAGACCATATGAGGCTTACTGTTGCAAGACAGAACAATACACAGAAGAACAAAGTATTGCTATAGAAAGCAGCGGCTTCGCTCAATCAGTTTTTCTCCTTTTACCATTGAGATTCTCAATCCAGGTTAATTGAGGGAATGCTTCTGGAAACTAAAAATCTATTTGGAGCTTTGCATTTCTTCCTACCCACCTGCCTTCAATTAATACCAGTCACATTAACATCAGAGAATTAAAGAGGTAGCAAGCCACAATAGGCTGCCTAAGGCAACAAAATGAGTAATTAAGTTTCTCACTGCAACCCTCAGTGTGTAAGTATAAAATATAAAGGAAACAGATGCTGTCCAGTACACTCGCTTGGATAACACTCTATTAAATACAATACTGTTATTTGTCTGCAAACTCCAACTTCAGAAAATAGGCTTTAGTGCCAAATATAGTTCTCAACACAGAATAAAGTAGAGGTGTACATTTTTATTACTTCTTAACTTAGAGTGATGAAAGTATACAGTCATATTTTTTGATGAAGAGGTTTAAAAAAGTCTTGATTTGTTATAAAATGTATCTCTTCAGCTATAACTGCCCATTTGACAGGAAGACTGCCATAAGAATAATTGAATGTCATAAAATTAGATCTTCAGCGCACCCAGAAGGGACAAAGTTCAAGCCAACACTCATTAATGGGGCTTCAAAAGCTAACAGTGGCGTAACAGACAGCAAAAGTATTAAGTACGTCTCAGACACGCACTATTTTTAAGTCTTCCGTTCCAAATAAGCCAGATAATGGGGACAGTTCAAGGTACCTCCTGCACACTATTTAAAGAATATGCTTTATTTTAGGCAAAGGTGTGCACACAGCAAGTAAAACAATTTACTGGCTTATGTCAAGGCAGCAGACATTAAAGAGCCCAGACAAGAGATTATCGAATAGACCAAAGGACCTTTGAAAGCAGGTATTAAACTGACTGGGGGAAAATGCCTCTTAGCGTTTAAAGCCAGTTCTATTACCAACATCCAGAGGTGAACCATTACAACCTTTTCATGATAATGCTGCAACCAATGGCCTCTGAGGTAGAAGGGCAAGTCTAATGCTTCATCTCTGGACAAGACCAAGCAATGGAGCTGCACTTTAATACTTCATTTGCCATAGGAAAGGCTCTCCGTTCACTGCCTCTGAGACCCCACAGCCCTCCTACAAGTTCCATACATCTTCCGTTCCTAGCCGGCCTTCCCTATTTATACATACACATATTTCAGTGACACCCAGTAGTTCAGCCAGCTTTATGGCACGTTTATAGATCCCACCATTTCTTGAAAAATGTTATATTCCCAGAAACTTCCTAAAACCACAGAGCTCTAGCTTAAAATGGAACAAAAGAGTTTTAACCTCTGAAGGCAACCTTGCTGAAGCCAGTAGGATGGAAGTAAAAAGCTGAAGGACTTCAAAGTACCTCCAAGTTTTTCCAGTTCAAATGAAATTAACTTGTAAGCGTTCTCAACCTGCAGTGTGACTTGGTTCAACTCAACACTAAAGAATCTTGTGGCACCTTGAAGACTAAAACTTATTGCAATGGTGCTTTGTTGAACTACAGCCCACTCTCAGATGCACAAAGTATTACTCTCCACTGCCTAGAAAGCAGGCCTTGTTCACATAAACATATGTTACCATAAATGTGTGTTGCTCACTCCATAATGTGCCTTTTACCGCAAGATTGTCATTTGGGCAGCAGCCAACATACATAGCACTGGAATTCAAACAAGAATTTCAGCTCCTTGCAAATGAAGATCAAAAGGGTGGAGAATGCACATTTAATACTTGCTGATCTGGAAGGGTCAACCCAGAAGTGCATTTAACAGTCTCAATCCCACACGTCTTATGCAGAAGCTCCATACTACTGGACACAAGCATTCCCCTCCCAGCTTTCTAGGTGCTCTTCTCTCATCTCCCACACTCCTTCCAACTGCTCCCCCCCACAATATACATGAATAATACCTTCAGGCCAATAACCTCAGCTCTATTGGAGGGGGGAAGCTTCCCAGCAGTTCCTTTCACACATACACAACCAAGTGAAGAGGTCCAAAGGCCCATAACCTCTTTCTGCCTCACCCATTTACATTGCACTTTAGTCTTTAAGGCATCTGGGGTGGGTTATGAAAGTGGGGAGGGGTCAGCATCCCAGTATGGTGTAGATGTTCCAGTGTCTGGAAGGATCTGGGAGAGGACAAAAGCTCACTGGACAAGCCAGTCCTACCCTCTCAGCCTAACCTACCACCCAGGGTTGTTGTTGGGAGGACAAAAACAGGAGAAGGATGCTGTGAGCCACTTCGGGTCCCCAAACAAACGGAGAAAAATCATACCAAGGGCCTGGGGGAAACACAGAACTCCTGACCACCCAATTCTCTGAAGGAGGGGGCAACGAGACGACAGGAAAGTTATTTTGCCAGAAGCTCCGTCGCTTCTCCTCGGGTGAGGCACGAGGTGGGTCAAAGTGGGAAGGCTCGAAGGAGCCCCCCCCCTCAGTCCACTCTTGCTACGCTCAGAGGCACTGTTCTGCGCGCCCCACAAGCGAGGAGCTCCCCCCATTCACCTCTCCATGTCCTCCTCAGAAGGCAGCGCCTCCCTTCCCTCCCTCCTCGGCGCCTCCCCTCAGCCTCCCCTCCTGCCTATTGTCCGCCCCCTCACGCCCGCCACCGCCCCGGCTCGCACCTTGCTGCAGGTCCTGCTGGTCGTACCAAGGCTCATCGTCTCGGATCTCGAACTCCTCCACCAGGCTGTCCGTCAGCATCGCGGCGGCGAGAGCTTCAGCCGCCCCCAAAGGGATCGCCGGAGGCGGCAGCCCAACGTCCCGCTTTCCTGCCCCCTTTCTGTCGCGCCTCCTCACGCCTCGGCTCGCGCGCCTTTAAAAAGCCCTCTTCCGAACCCGCCCGACGGCTTCCGGACTTTACCGAAGGCGGCGCTGCCGGCCGCCGCCCCTCCCAACCCAGCCCGGCAGCGCCGACGGAGGAAGGAAGACAACAGAAGCCGCTAGCCGCCCCAGCAACGTGGCATGCCGGTTGGGACGGCCGGCGATTTAAAACAAGGAGACCTCCTCCGTCGAAAGCCTCCCTGAGGAGAGCCAATGACAGGTCTCGCTCTGAGGCGCCGCGGACAGCCCTCGACCAATGGCACGCGGGGAGACCGCACCTCGACCAATGGAGTCGGGAGGCATAGGCGGGTCTTCAGCAAGACCCGCCCTCCGCATAGTCTTCGATCGATGGAGAGTGTGAGTGGAGGGGGGGGGGGATGTCGCGCGCTGAGGGGCGGGGCGGTTGCTATGGGTTGCCAAGAATCGGTTGCGGGGGGGGGGGCGAGATGGAGCTAGGCCCTGGTGAGGACTGGAAGGTCTGACGAGAATCGTGTTTAAGCAGGTTTACTCTGAAGTAAGCCTTGCAGCCGAGGGAGAGCTTCTGTTTCTCCTCCCGCCTCGTCCTAACAATGACGAGGCTGCTTGGCAGCTTTCGTGGGCTTTTTCGCGTCAGAAGCACAAAGAGGGCTCCCGCCCGTGGCTGACAGTGCAATCCTCAGAACCGCTTGCTAGCAAGTAAGCCCCCCAGAAAAGGCTTGAGTGGGAAGAGACTGAGTAGATCCGCTTAGGATTTGCACGGCAAAGGCTGCGATCTTGCTGCATGCTTACTGGGGAGAGCAAGCCCCATTTGAAGGCAATGGTTTCTGAGCACCTATGAGCTAGCTAAGACTGTGGCTGGGAAAAGTCTGTTTGAGAGATCTGAGGGGCAAAGTATTGAAGTGTGGATGGGACCCCTAAAGCAGCTTACATTTATTTACCTTATTTATAGCCGGTGAGACTCAAGGCAGATTATACAGTGTAAGATAATGCAATCAAATAGCACAATATATCCCTTTTCCATTTTATCCTCATGTCAGCCACCCCGTGAGGTACCTTAGGCTGTGGCTGCCCCAAGATCACCTAGCAGGCTTCCATGGCAGGGTGGGGATTCGAACCTTGGCCCTAGTTTGACTGACTACTACACCATGCTGTGTATTTAGGATTGCAGCCCAAATACATTGAGCAGTGAAGTGTTTGGCTACATGTGTTGGGGAGGCAGTGAGCTGTACAAAACCAGACCTATTCCCTTTCTGCTCGCCAGTTTGGTGTAGTGGTTAAGAATGGCAGGACTCTAATCTGGAGCACCGGGTTTGATTCCTCACTCCTCTGCCTAAAGCCAGCTGGGTGACCTTGGGTCAGTCACAGCTCTTTTAGAGCTCTCTCAGCCCCACCCACCTCACAGGGTGATTGTTGTGGGGATAATAACATATTTTGAAAACCTCTCTGAGTGGATGTTAAGTTGTCTTGAAGGACGGTATATAAATCAAATGCTTTTGTTGTTGTTAGCAGAGTTGCACCCTTCTAAGTCCATGGGCTTAGAAGGGTGTAACTGTGTTTAAAGTAGCAATATTAGTCACGGAGGTTTCTCTAACCTTTATAGATCCAGAGGAGTTCTGCATTTGATGAAGAGAGCTGTGGTTCTTGGATGTTTATGCTACAATAAAGTTGTTTATTCTTAAAGGTGCTGCTGGACTCTTTACTATTTTTAACCTTTATATGACCCTTATTTTCCTTTGGTAAGGCGCCTCGATAAAATTCCTTTCTTCTGTCTCCAGAGTATATTCTAATATGCATAATGATCTTGATCCTTTTAAAAAAACATGGATTATATTATTTTATGTTTCTATAAACAATTACAAAGTAACAGAGTTTTAAAATAAATGCTTGTGAAAGTGAACGTTTATACAATGGAGCTTTTCTTAGGAATGTATAACCTGCATTTAATTTTACAGCTTTGGGTCTTGATGTTTAGAATCTTTATCTAGTGAATCTATGTACCACCTCCTTGGTGACCTTACCAAAAACAAAATAAAAAACCTCAAATGAAAATCCAACAGAAGACCTATCAGTTAAAACTCAATACTACGAAATCCCTCTCCAGTGATAGAACCATTCCCCAAAATCAGCAGCTACCATTACAGAATGTCACAGCAATATAAACCAGTCTTGCAACCTGGCCATAAAAAGCAACCATATAAACTGGCAGGAAATAGGCTTTGAAATGTTAAAATGGGTGGGATAAAGATTCAGTGGAAAGCTTGATTGAAGAGGAATGTACAAGGAAAAGAGGGAATTAAAGGATAACAATGAATGCCTCTGATAAAAGGGTACGCTAGTCCACAAAGCCTCTTTAAATTAACTAGTTAAGGTGTAGCAAGACTCTTCAATGCAGTTGAAGGTCTTCAGGGAGTTTTTTTAAGGCAACCTGTTCCACAGCACAAAATCAACAGAGGCCCCCAAACTACACTAAAGTTTGTGTGTGCTGTTAATCAGGTTTACTAATCAGTTTGCAAATTTAGAAGGGCCTGATCAGTCAACAAAGGAGGACAGGACCTCTTGTGCATATTACCAATTGTGCGGAAGAGGGAATTTGAGCTGGTAGTTTATCATCCCTCCAGGATAAACTTGTACCTTCCTCAATTCCTTTCCGCTTGTACACATTTGTTAAAATACAGGCTCTTTAGTCCAGAGGAAAGATTCAGAATTTGCTGACCAGGAGTGGATACAAGCCTCTTCTTCCATACACCTTGTCTGGTGCCCAAGCACGCTGATCTTTTACCCGAGCCATGCTGATTTTCCTTCCCTAACTGATTCATGTGCTTGAAGACATCAGGAGGCACAGAGCACTAAAGATGCAGGTCCAGAATCAAAGGTTGTTAAGCTATCAGGGTGATAGACTTTGTTTTCTACCTAACTGTAACTCTTGCAACCTGATCATAACTCAAGACAGAAACAATGATTGCTAGAAAAAATGTCTTTAGGGAGCATATACACATTTTGCTATTGCCAGTGGTGCTGCTGAGACACTGCTCTCATTCACCTGTGGGTACAGAACAGCATTTTGAACAGCCTTGTGGTACACCGCCAGCCAGCCAGAGATAAATAGGTGAGAAAACGTTGCCCTCTTGTGGAACATGAGGAAGTTCTAAGTATGTACAAAGAAAGATATTTGTTCTCTGGCAACATTCTCTGTCGTTCAAGGGTTTTATCTTTAATCGTTATTAAATATAAACATACTCTTTTTTGGTTGCACTGCGGTTTTAATTGTTTGCTGTAACTGATGTACTAAAATATTTTTTCCCCTCTTCCCTTAGGGAAGAAAAATATTGCATTGTGAAAATGAAGTTTTTTTCAAGAATCCATCCTAATGCCCTGGCATATTCCATGACCACATTAGGTGCTGGAATGATGAACAGCATATTTAATTTCTACTACGTTAAACTGTTTTTAAACCAGTACAAGATCTCCGAAGGTGCATTCCATCAAGCACAGGTAGAGTTAATGTTAATTCTTCCATACTTACTTCTGGCCTTTGATTCACAGCAGATGAATTCAGGAATTAAACAAAAAGGTCACAAGACAAGTGGTACCAGTAGAGGCATGTGTCACAGTAATCTAGGAATAGGAGTAAATACTATGTGGGATGATGTGAGACAGCTACCAGTACTGGGCTGCCTATTTCTTGGCCCCATTTATGGAGACAGACTCCAAAGAAAAAGGAGGGCCTATGTTTTGGAACCCAGTTGCATCTTTGGGTGGTTGTCACCCTCCTAATGCCTGAGGAGAAGTGGGGAAGCTCTGGGGGGAGGCGGCAGCAGCAGCATAGCAGAAGGAAAGGCAAGGCAGATCCCCAAGAGTAACTAAAAGAGCTGATAAAAGGAATGACAGATACCACTCGCTCCCTATGGAGCAAAGGCCTCTCTGGTGTAGAGGTCTCCTTGAGAGAAAGGGCCTTCTCAGGAGGAAGACAAAAGAGGAAGCAACTGAGCGTGGCCAGGAAAAGCGGGGATAAAATGCCCCACCTGGAGGAAGTTGGTCTCACAAGTAACATAGTCAGGAAGAAGAGCTGTTACTCAGGCTTGTGGGTGGTGGTGTTTGTAAAGACCAGAATGGCCCTGGAGTAAGGGAGATGGGGTTTCTGCCTAGGAGTATAACAGGTAGTGTTTGTCTGGGATATCAGGCAGTCCTAGCTACCTCTAAGTTTAACCCAGCATGAAGGGTACAGGATTCACAGTCTCTCTACACAATCCTTTTGACGTACGTTTTTCACATGTCAGGAGATGCAATGTTAGCTGGGAAGCATAGTTTTCAATGACAGAGCTGACGGAGATCGCTCTGGAGGGGATGGATTCTCTCATAGCGCTCTACCACCTGTCGCGTCTCCCTTTCCGGAGCCTTTGCCCTGCCGAGGCTTAATTCAAAGTTTTACGCAGTGAGGGTGGTAGGGTAAAAGCTCCAGAAGGGGAGACAGTTCGGCACACCAGAGGCAGCGGAGGGCTGTGAGAGAATCTGTCCTCTCTGGAGTGATCTCCACTGGCTCTGTCTTTCAAAACTACGCTTCCCAGCTGACATTGTGTCTCTTGACATTTGACAGATACGGACCCCAGCGTCTCGTGTAGAGAGACTCTCAGAGGCAGCAGCTAGAGGACCTGTAGAAAGACCCATGCCTAAAAGCAAGTTTGGTGTGTTGAAGTAGGTGGTGGTGTCAGGCTAGTGAATGGGTCTTCTAGCTGAATTGGGACTGTTAAGCTTATGAGTCTGTTGTTTGATGTAGTTAGAGCAACTGAAGCAGAACTGCTGTAATTCCCTGTTGTTGATGTCCTTGTTGAAGTGGTAGGAAGATGGGTTATCCCAGTAAGGGAGTGGCTTCTGGCCCTAGTTGTTTGAGAAGACCCAACAACCATAAAGAGCTTGGTTGAACTTATTGGCTCATTCTAGCAGGAGGGAAGCATAGCACTCCTAGACTTAAAAGCTAGCTTGTAATGTTTTGCATGTAAAGAAGTTTGAGTATTTTATTTTTTCTGGCAAATGTGTTTTTTAAAAAATATTTGTTACTGTGGTTTCATATTAGGGTTTCCAGGTCCCTCAGGGCCCAAACCAGGGGGCAGGAGGTCATGGAGGCAGGCATGGGGAAAACTTAACCTGTGTGCTCTGGAGGACTTCCTTGTCACACAGGGAATGACATCATTCCTGGGGCGACAAGGAAGTCCTCTGGAGTATGCTCTAGAGCTCCCAGGCTCCTTCCCCACACCGTTCCCCCCTGCTGGCCAGGTAAGTGGGGGGGGGAGTGGTGGATCCCCCCACCCCCACCAGGGAAAGGAGATCCATAGTTTAGATGCAGGCCTCTGAGGAAAGAAGGAAGGAGGCTGGATGGGTGAATGGAGTGTGCTGTGATTCGATGGTAGCTGTACCTGAGGGGGTGGAGTAAGCTGCAGTTTTTGGTCAGTGTGCTGAAGGTGTTCATTCTCAGTTAAGTCATGTCATCTACGTGGAATTTGAGTTCTCTTGTGTTTATCTCAGAGAAAGTATTTCTTTTAAGTCAGGCAAACTGTGAGTGTCTGGGTCAATCTCTGTATATATTAGAGAGGTTATCCTATCTAAGTCAGGCAAGCTGTGTGGAAATGAGTGACTGTATGTCTGTGTGGATGTGTTTGCTCTGTGTGGAAAATAAGTCTTTGAGAGTGGGCTGTTTCCCCAAAGTCTAAAGTTCGCACTATTTCTGACCTCACCCAGATGCAGGCAGTGATGATTCCATTTTCGTAGCACGAGTTTGGTGTAGTGGTTAAGAGCAGCAGGAACTGGGTTTGATTCCCCACTCCTCCATTTGAAGCCAGCTGGGTGACCTTGGGTCAGTCACAGCTCTCTGAGAGCTCTCTCAGTCCCATTCACCTCAGAGGGTGATTGTTGTGGGGATAATAATGACATACTTTGTAAACTGCTTTGAATGGGTGTTAAGTTGTCCTGAAGGGCGGTATATAAATCAAATGTTGTTGTTGTTGTTAACTGCCTGCATCTGGGTGACGTCTGAAATAGTGCGAACAAGCTGCCAGCATTTCGTGAGTAGCGCACTATTTTTAGAGCGTAGAGAAACGGCCTAGGTTTGAATATATCTTTAAGAATATATATTTTTGAAACCATCAACTAGTCTGCTTATCAAAACTCTCAATCATCATGCTTATGTACTTCTAAATAAATTCTACTTTTCGTTAAGCAAGAGAGGATCTTTTTTTACCTCACAGCGACCCCTACATGCTGACTGTTCTATCAAGTTACTCTCTGTAACAAAGCCTTCCCATGATACAGATTAAACAGAGGAGGTCTAAGGTGGTGGCAGCAACAACCTGTTGACGGAATCAGGGAGACAGCAATATATAAGTTACACAAAAAAGGCAAAATACAACAGGTAGTGTTAGCAGTGTGATTCATGCCCCAAAGCAAAGGTGTTCTCAAAACATAAGCCTGGGTAAAGTAGAGAACTCCTGAAGGAGTGTTGGTTGTGACTGGAGCCCTCCTGAGGTAAACGTTTAAGGTAATGTTAGGAGGAGATGAATTAAAAGTCCAAAAGCAAAGGTTATAAAACAAAGAAAATCATTACACAGCCGTTGGTGGGCACTTCTGAGTATCCACCCAGATCACTTGGAGATTTAGTAGTCATCCATCTTTTCCCACCAGAGATGCTGGAAGGCCTGCCCAAAAGAGAGCCCAGCAGGTGCCAAGGCCAAGCGTGGTCTCTTTAAATCCTGGGGAAGCTTTTCTTCTTTTTTCTGCCTACTTGTGAGTTTTGTTGGCTGAATACATTGCTGACTTCAGAGTTCTTTGAGGTTCTTAGAGTGTACGTATGGGTCCAAATCCCTCCATGTGAAACTTACTGGATGACCGGTCACTCCTCACCATTTTAATTCAAATCTTTCCACAAGTCACTTTTCCTGCAATTCTCCATTGCTGTGATTACCACTTGCTTTATAGCCTGCACTCACTACATCTCAGGGACTGTTAATTTAATTACAGAGTCCATTTGTGGACATTCATTTATCTCCAGACATTTAATCTGCTGTTATTTAATTACTTTTAAAATTGATCGGTGCTTCAACTGCATGTACAAAGACTACAGTTCAGAGGAGACCATATATAAAACCCATTTCTTAGCCAGATTGGTTTTAAGAATGCCTGTCCTGGTTGCACCTCTAAACAATCACTTGAACACTCTCAAGTTTGAAAAGCATTTTGGGAATTTGGTGCAGGAGCCATTTAAACAAACTGCTGCTGAGATTGCTAAAAAGAAACCTTGCAGGAGGTCCTAAACAAGGATCTCCTACACTGTGTCTAAATAGCACTGAAATTATGCAGCGCGTGCTCCTGTTTTCCCTTTGAATTCCCCATCTCCCTGAATTGCATGCACATTTCTGTTTTCTTTATTTTATGCACTATCACTTGATCAGTTGTCTGTTGATTTGAATCAGTTTTCCTCTTTTGGTGGTGGAAAGTGCACTCAGGTCACAGCTGATTTACGATGACCCCATAGGGCTTTTGAGGTAAGAGATGAACAGAGATGGTTTGCCATTGCCTCTTCATAGTGACTCTGGACTTACTTTGTGATCTCCCATCCAAATATTAACCTGGACCATTCCTGCTTAGCTTCTGAAATCTTCTATCTTACATTGTTCTATACACATACACACTAATATGGTTCCAGTTGCTCTGAGAGCAATCAGAAGTTTAAATATATGCTAATTTGCTTAAATTCTCAGGTTGTCTTTATGATCTGGAATGCCATCAACGACCCTCTCTTTGGCTATATTCAAGATAATTCCAGAGTCCCGTGCTGTTCTAGACGTCAGGCTTCCATTTTCTATGGGGCTCCATTGTATGCTCTGGCTTTTCTGCTGCCCTGGTTTCCATGGAAACAATATCAAGAAGGCGACTGGCTTAGTGGGCTTCACCTTGTTGTTGCTCTGTGCGCTTTTGATGGCATGCTGACGTTTGTCTTACTGGCACAGTGTGCGCTCTTTGCAGAAACGTCCACAAGACATGAGAGCAGACTTCAACTCATCAAGTACAACCAAGTGGCCACGTTAGTTGGGTCCACCAGCATCCTCTTCTGTGGCTTGATATCCAACAACATGGAGAACTTTGCCTACTTTCAAGTCTTTGTGGTTCTAGTTGGAGCAATAGCAACTGCGTGCATGTGCTACACGGGAATCTATAGCACTACTCAGTATGAGCAAAGGGAAAGTCTCGTGGAAGGATGTGATCTAGAATGCACCCAGAAGGTCTTCTCATGGTCCTCTGTGATTTTGTTGACCAAACAGATCCTGGCTCAGAGAAATTTTTTGCTTTTTGTGACAATGAACTTCTTTCAAGTCTTCCATTCAGCTTTCTGCAGCAATTTCATGATGATCTTTGCAGACAACCTCATCCCCAAAGACGTTCTTTCCTCCTCCATCCGAAGTATCATGTACGGGGCAGGTTTTATTTGTCCTCAGGTATGCAAAAAAATTGGAATAGATGTTTTTTAAGGTATGTTGCAGTTAGGAAGGGAGGGAAATGGCTTTCCTTGCTGGGAACTTCCTCAGACTGTTTTCCCGGAGAGCCTCCTGTTAATCAGTTGCCACCACTCAGGTATCTCCTGAGAACATCTAGACTGACTGGCTGAGAAGGTACCATTCCAGCTCAGTCCTAGCAAAATAACAATGTAATAGGTTGGAGTCCCTGGAAAACACCTGATAGCAAACAATGTAGTGCCCAGGCAGTCTGGCATGTGGGGAAAAGATTCAGAGAATAACCCAGAGAAATGTATTGTACTGAAGAAGCTAAGAAAGGAGGTTTAGTATAGAAAAAAGGGGGAAATGGTGGGTGGATTCAAAAGTAGTAGGAAATTAGAAAAAATACAGGGAAGAGCGAACTATCACAACACAGTCTCTCAAATAAAAAAAATGTTGAGCTAACTCTGCTAAGTACACTTTACCTAGAGTAGGTTCCTCAGAGCATGAACTGAGTTCCGCGCAGTACCAAAATAGTGGAGGAGTCCTTAACCCCTTAACCCCAGCCCGCTGGTTTTGGGGGCTCCAGTGTTAGGCTGTTAGAGGAGATTTCTTGTTCCAAAGGAGGGGCAAAGAGCTCCCAGATATTCATGGGCAATGGAGTCTGAGCTAAGCCAGCCTTCTTGGTGAGACTGATTAGGGGATCTAAGCAAACCCCAGCAAAGCTCCATCTCTGATGTCAGAGGCTATTGCTGCCGATCAGAGAATTATTTCAGGATGGTCTTGCCATTTTAATGGCTTTGCACTTCCATAACAAAAAGGGAATCTGGCCCAAACTGGTTGCCCTTTGTCAAAAAAGGATTAAGTTTGCCTGTTAGCCCCAGTGTGGAGTGGAGAATAAAGCGTTATTCTCATGTCAAGCCCCAGGGGTCCAAGAACCCAGATGCTCTAGGTAGCACTCTTGAGCCATATTGGATCTTGAGGTTCTGTCACTAGTGCCACTGGATTTCTGTTCTATTTCGCTACAACAGACTAATAAGGCTACCCCTCTGAAACTGATATGGTTCAGACATAACGATACACCATGATTTATTGTCACATGAATGAGGCTGGGTGCTCGTTGGGCTTACATGCTCCCTCTTATCTGTGTGCACAGAATGAGAATTAAACTCTTCCACAGCAAATCATAGCTTGGCTTATCTTAAAATCACAAAGTATGACTTGTTCCCTCCAAACTCTTTTAATACTGGGTTGGAGGTAACGAAACAGATTATGTATTTATATATTGTATTTTACCTAGCTTTTCCTCTGGGGAGCTCAGAGTAGCATCCATAGAGCTTCATTATAATCCTCAAAGCAACTCAGTGAGAGAATGTGGGCAGACAGAAAGAGACTAGCCCAAGGTCACCCAGCAAATTTCCATGGTAAAGCGGACATTTGAACCAGAGTCACTCTGGTCCTAGTCTTGACTCCATGCTAGCTCTTAAACAGTGTTTTTCATGAATGTTGAAATATTTAATTATTGACTTACACTATGAGGAGAAGAACAGAAGGGGGAGTCACACAAGCCTATAGACACCCCCTCCTGGTCATTCACATAAATGACAAAATGAACAGTATTTTTGTTTCAGCATTGTGGACAAACCACAATAAATGGGACATTATTGGACATGATGCTCTGGGGCATAAACCACCTATTTAACAAAAAGATCTCATAGCCTTGATTAAAAAAGGCAACTAGAGTAGTCCCCTCCCCTGCATTCTTAACAGTGTGGGGCTTCCTATGTTTGGTTGGGGCGCAGCAGAGGGGTGTGAGCAATTCTGTGCATGTTGCTAAGAAGTACTGTTAACTCATACTGCAAGTTCAAAAGTGTGTTTCTATAAGGAAAACTGGTTAGAGGTGAAATCAAGCAGTCTTTAACAAGCCATCAATTCCAGTGCATTGGGTCAAATCCAAATGTTCCTTTCTACTCGCCAAAGGGGGGGGAGTGTTTGCTGTTTTGCTCCCTCCCACTTCGCCCTCTGCTTGTGCTGTTCCTGAGAGTTCCTGTTCCCCCAGAGAAGCATTTTGGAGACCTTAGTGGATTCCAGGCAAGTTCTGCTCCACTGACAGCAGCGTCTCCTGTTAGCAAAGCAACCTTTGGCACCAGCACATTCAGTGCAGGCCGCTGGGGAATTACTCCACTTCTCTCTTGGCCTGTTATTCTGTGCAGATCAATGAACTGTTTTGCTTGTAAAATTAATAAGCTGTAGATAGTGATGCTGTATCAGTGTCTTACTGTTTTTGATTTTTTTTTCAGTGCCTTGTGCTAATCAGTCAATCTCTGTTGAAGAAATTTGGTTACTATAAGGTTGTCCTGTTTTCCTTTTATTTGGAAGCAATAGCTGCAGTGTTCATGTTTCTTCTAGGCCCAGAACATTACTACCTGTTGGCTATTTATCTCACAGTGAACATGTAAGTAAATATTTAGCTTTGGTTGTAAAATTAATGATGGGGCCCATGGCTGAGGGGTTGAATATATGCTTAGCATGCAGACGTTGCCAGGTTCAGCCCCTGGCATCTCCAATGAAAAGGATCAAGTAGCAGGCGATATGAAAGACCTCCATCAGAGACCCTAGAGAGCTACTGCCACCCAGAGTAGACAGTACTGATAGGGCTGTGGTCTCACTTGGTATAAAGCAGCATCCTATGTTCAAGAATTGTCAGTTTTAAAACAGTCAGAATGACTATAAGATGAGGAAATGGTCTTCGATAAACTCGTGTCGAAAAGGAAGGAATAATAAATCCAAGAAGACCACGTGGTACACGCAATAATATAAATTCTATTATCAATCAATGTACAATTCGAGAATCTAGTCCATTAGACAGTGAGCTACAGCACTTGCAATTGCATCATTTTCCAACGTATTAACTTTTTCACTTTTTCACAGGCACAAAACCTTCATAGCTGTGAGAACGCTCGGCGGTTAAGAACATCGTTGCCGCACATGAGCATTCTCGCGGCTATGAAGGTTTGGTACATTGATTGATAATAGAATTTATATTATTGCATGTACCACATGGTCTTCTTGGATTTATTATTCCTTCCTTTTCGACACGAGTTTTAAAACAGTAGCAATTTATGCTAGGATGCAAAGAACCATATTAAACACTTGCAAGCATGTGGGTTTTTAAAATGCATCATTTTTTTAGGTTAGTGAAATTTGGAACTTTTAATTTAAGAAAAACCTATCTACTATATTGCACAGTGCCAACAGGCTAAGCATAGAAGAACTCTGTGTAGGAATGTACTAGAAGGCTCTGAAGCTTTTTAAAAAGACACCGAATATTTAACTTGCTTTTATATTTCTTTAGGGTAATTGTTCAAGCTTCTTTCAGCCTGTTTAATTTGCCTTTGGCTGATATTGTTGATGCAGATTTAAAGAAACATAAACGGAAGTAAGTTTTTTTTTTTACAAACACTCACAATTTACTGTATGTTAGTTATAAAGTCCAAACTCAATAAAAAGTTACACTGACCACAGTTACAGTTAATATGAATTCGAAAGCAGTTTTCAGTGTGCAAAAAATGCTTTACAAAAGTTCTCTCTTGATGCTGATGTTCAAGATGCCAATAACTTAAATGCCTCAGCAGGGCTCAAACATTCAAGCAGAGCTGTGAACTGAAACTGTTTTCTTCATTGCATGTTTACCTCGCCCCCTTCGTCTTTTATATTGTCCCCTCATCCCTGTGAGATAAATAAGGCTGAGAGAGAATGACTGGCCCAACACCACCTAGTGAGTTGGGTGGTAGTTGGAGATCTGACCTCATTTCTCTAGGTCAAGGATTTGTTTAATGTGAGTGCTGGATCTTAGTCTTTTAATATACAATAGTAATACATTCCCCCATCTCACCAAAAAAGAAACCCTCTTCTGCAATGCCAGCCATTTTATATAAATATAGCCCATTCCAGTCATGAAGTTTAAAGCACCCTTTCCTCACATTTGTTTGCATACTGCTTAAAAACTGGAAAGTTTATACCCAGCATGAACAATGTCTAAATACCACAACACACATTTGTGAGCCAGTTTGGTGAAGTGGTTAAGAGTGCGGGACTTTAATCTGGAGAGCCGAGTTTGATTCCCCACTCCTCCACTTGAAGCCAGCTGGGTGACCTTGGGCTAGTCATGGCTCTCTGGAGCTCTCTCAGCCCTACCCACTAGAGATGGGCATGAAACGAACCACAGAACAAAATTCCATATGGAATGACTGGTTCGTTTGCAGGGAAACGCGTTCTGCGGGACTGCGTTTTTACGGAACTTTTTCCAACCATTCCGTGGCTGGTTCAGAGTTTCACAGAGCCTGTGCCAGTTTCAGCTCATTGGCTGAACCCGGGGATTGTGAAACTGACAGCTCCTTTCTCAGGCCGCTCTGGCAGCAGGAGAAAGGGGCTGTCAGTTTCACAGTCACCAGCTGATGGGCTGAAACCAGCACAGGTCTGTGAAACTGATAGCCCTGTTCTCCTGTTGCCCAGGCAGTGGAAGAAAGGGGCTGTCTATTTCAAACGCCCCACACCAGCTGCTGAAGCTGGTGCGGGGCAGTTGAAATGCTACGAACCACAAACCAATTCGTGAACTGGGAAAAGGTCGGAAGTTCGTGGTTCATGGAATGCTACAAACCATGAATCATGTGGTTTGTTTTTTTGGTTCGTGCTCATGTCTACTACCCACCTCACAGGGTGTTTTGTTGTGGAGATAATAATGATGTACTTTGTAAACCGCTCTGAGTGGGCATTAAGTTGTGCTGAAGGGCGGTATATAAATCAGTTGTTGTTGTTGTTGTTGTTATATGAATGGCTGCCTATTGAAACCAAACATTCCCATACAGATGTGATAGGTCGTACATGCCCTCATATAGAGTACACTGTGTTAATGATTCATCTCTCCTTGGTATTTCAGATCACCACTCTCCTCCATGGTTTTTGGAACAAATGCCTTATTTACCAAGCCTGCCC
The DNA here is from genome assembly GCF_028583425.1 of Eublepharis macularius. Taxonomy (NCBI): domain Eukaryota; kingdom Metazoa; phylum Chordata; class Lepidosauria; order Squamata; family Eublepharidae; genus Eublepharis; species Eublepharis macularius. Next base: position 20,804,807 of record NC_072801.1, read on the forward strand.
AGTCTTTAGCACCCATGTTTGTGGTTACTGTACTCAATCAGTTTGGATATGCAAATCTGAATAGTAAACTGGCTCAGCCTGATCCAAAGTAAGTGGCAAGTTAGAACTGAAACCATAGTGAAACTTGTGCCTCAAGTGTGTATTAGGAAGGAATATGTTTCTAGGGGGCGTGCAGACTTCACTGTTACGTCTGAAACATTCAAATGCTGGTTTGTGTGAGACTGACTTTATTCCCCACACAGTTAGCTCAGACTATCCTTAGCTGTGCACTCAACGCAGATAATCAAAAAGGTAATTGGCAAGAAAGGATGAGCCAGTTTTCTCCTCTCATAGACCCTTCTTATGTGCCCAGTGTAATTCCAATTGCCAATTTGGGGTCAGGAAGGAATTTTCCTCCAAGCTACATTGGTCAGGGATCCTAGAGGTTTCTTTCCTTCCTCTGGGCATTGAGCAGGGCTCATTAGGGGTGTGGGAGGATCTGTGAATTTACTGCATTGTGCAGGGGGTTGGATTAGATGAACCTTGTTATCCCTTCCAGCTCTGTGACTGAGCACTACACAGATATAACCATGGTAGATTTCCTATGATTGTAGAAACTGGAACATGTGCAAACTGCTGCTAGCTGCATCCATGTACCTGTTAGTCCACAGTTCGTTTGCTCCGCACAATGACAGGCATGTGTGCTACGAAGCATGATCGAACTGTATGGAGAAGCCTGCTGCTTGTGCTGAACAGGCCCTAAATATACTTAAGCCTTGATCCTTGCAGACACCTGCGTTTGGCAAGAACACCTCAACCTGTTCAGAATTCCTTTATAATGAATGACGCGGCTTGCAATGCATGCTACTTTTCCAGCCTTATCTAGGCACAGAATGCTAACATGCTGCACAGTTGCTGTAAAACAGGAGTTCTGTGGCACGGTATAACAAAATTGTATGTTTGATGTGTTGATTCATTTTGTATTGCATTGATATACATCTTCTACATTATTCAAGCAGACAAACATGGGGATTTGCTATTTTTGTTCAGATGGATGCTATTCCAATGCAGCCAGAGAAGGAGCTACAGTACAATCTTAAACAGAGTTGTACCTTTCAAAGTATGTAACTCAGCTTAGGATTGCCCTGCTGATCTTGTACAAGACTTGGTACAGAACAATTCATAAATGTGGGGGTCATGGCTCAGCTTTGCACACAGATGGCCCCAGGTTTACTCCCCAGCATCTCCAGCTGAGAGCATCAAGTAGTAGCTAATGTGAAGGCTCTTTACCTGAGACCCCAGAGATCTCCTGGCAACGTGTGAACAACACTGACCCAGATGGATCAGTGGTCAGACTCAATACACATAAGGTGGCTTCCTGTTTTCAGACATGCTAAACAGGAGGACATTGTGTGAGCACATTTGTTGTTGCTGAACTGGATATATTAACTGTGTCCTTTCTACCAGTTTGTTCCTAGGTCTTCATGATGCCATGTTCTACATGATCTGCCTTGTTCCCCTTGGCATTGCTGCAATACAGATTGTGGCATGGACACCATTCTCCATCCAGAATAGTCACCTGACACCTGTACACACTGAGTTGTGAATGTGTGTAAATGGGGGACATGCCCATTCCATTTGACCCGCTAGTCAGTTTTCAACTCTGAACAGGACAACTGGCTTGCCTTGACTCTTTAGACTAGTGCATCACCTGCCACCTGAGTCATTATTATTATTTTACACCTGCTGACCCTCTCACTGAGGGTTTACATCTGCAAACTCCTTACAACAAAGCAAGGATTTTTCTAGTTCAGCAGTCATAACAGGTACTTGGACAGATGTCCTGTAGATCTACTGAGTAGCGATGTGGCACCTGAGTGAATTCTGCAGACCAAAGTTGTTCTTCTTAGAGGAAGACCCATAACTTCAAACATGGGGGTTAACTCCCTCCTTCAGAAATGGTAAACAGCGACCCTTTTCAGCCATTAAGATCATCCGTGCGTAAGGACCCATTCCTTGGGAAGGAGGATTGGAAAACCCAGGTTTTTGAGGGTACCAGATTGTGTGTATTATCTGGCATTGGTATGCATAGTGCCCTGGAAACAGTCTATATTGAGAAGATTGTGCTATCTGTGATCTTTACTATTGCATGGTTTATCATAACTTAAAAGAATTTACAACCCTGTATGCAAAAAGAGGGTTATAGGGATTTTTTTAACAGACAACAGAAAATGTACACTGGGTTTCTGTGTAACTGGCATTACATCTGCAAAACCTAATTTCCCTAAATGAGAAAGTTGAGGAATCCTAGTAGAGGAGAACAGAGTGTAAATATGGGTTATTGTCCTGAGATCCATGGTAGCAATTTGCATGGGAACGTGAGGCCTCTGGGACTGATTTAACATGGAAAGAAAAGATATTTGGGTGTTTAAAAAATCCTATACAGAAAAAAAGGGTTTTTACTCTAGGAAATTGGGGTTGGTGGAGATATAGAAATATAGCTGTAGAAATACAGATTTCCTGGCTGCTTGATCCCACACAAACAGGGATAGGCAAGTGTATAAATTACATTGTTGATGCTTCCACTTTTTTCATTACTGTCTTTGACATCAAGTGTCCTTGGTCTTCCTTCAAACAGCTGAATACATTTTGGAGCTATCCTGTTCAGGCTCTTTTTGCCAGTTCTTGACTTTTGAACTGACTTTACGATGAATGAAAAACAAGTCCTACCTTATACATCACAATGTCTAAATTATACTAGAATAAATCCTATCATTATGTCTTTTAATACAATATAAAGCACTGCTGTATTTCTTTTAACAATTTATTAAATACAATTCTTAGCAATAGATTTGAAGGAGAAACTGACTTCCAAAGAAGCCTTTTCCATGGGAAGGTCTCACTTCTCAGTGTCATATTCGTGTAAAAAAGAGAATGAGTGTAATTTTAAAGTCTCTTCCCAGTTTAGAGCAAATGTGACTGGGAAACATGGTGCATTCTAGAAGTTTACAAAATTATTCACTTTTCCCACCCCATGCATAGAGAACTATTTCTCTTGCCCATAATACTAAAACTTGAATGCACCGAGTGGCATTGATGGAAAAGAGCCAGCGCGGTGACGGACCAGGATCTTGGTAACCCAGGTTCACATCTCTGCTCTGCTATAAAAGCTTTCTGAGTGACCTTGGACCAGCCACACATACTCAGCCTAACCCAACTCACAGAGTTGTGAGCAGGGCTTTTTTTCAGGGGGAACGCAGTGGAATGGAGTTCTGGAACCTCTTGAAAATGGTCACATGGCTGGTGGTCCCGCCCCCTGATCTCCAGACAGAGGTGAGTTGAGATTGCCCTCCGCGCCACTCAGTGGCGCGGAGGGCAATCTAAACCCCCCTCATCTGGAGATCAGGGGGCGGGGCCACCAGCCATGTGACCATTTTCTCCGAGGGCAACCCACTGAGTTCCACCACCTCTTTTCCCAGAAAAAAGCCCTGGTTGTGAGTATAAAATGGAGAGAAGAACGAGATATGCTGCTTTGGGTTCCCATTGGGGAGAAAGGAAGGGTATAAATGAAGTAAATAAATCAACTGCAAGGAGTTCCTTTAGAGAAAACGTTAGTCCACAAAAGCTTATGCTGTGGCAACTGCAGTCCAATGCAGTGTTACTCTAGTCCATTGACATTAATGGGCTTAGAATGAAATAATTCTTCATAGCATCACAGTATTGGTTTGTTAGTCTTCAAGGTGCAACAAGCCTTTTTGTTTTTACTTTTAGCTGTGATTATTGTGTTCCTTTCACGTGCTCAAAGGAACACACAAACTATGTTAGCTGTTTTCTGGGTGTCTGCTGATTTGGCATACGTGAGGAAGGTGTAGCAGAAGATATAACCCATTCATTAATTATCTGCTCATGTACTCTCAGTGTCCCCATTTAGCAAGGATAGTCTGAATTTCCTGTCTCTAACAGTTACTGGTCTGGTCTTCTGGACACTATTGTAAAATTTTCTGGGGCCCTACCACTTGAATCTTTGGGCCAGAGACAGATGTGCCTTGTCTTCTATAACCTTTCCAGAGACCAAGGTCCCTTTGTCAGATACTAGGGGAGTTTTATTTGGGTCCAGTAGTGCCTTAAAAACCAGCTAGATTTCCAGAGTACAAGCTTTGAAGAGTCAAAGTTCCCTGTGTCAAATACAGGGAGTAGAAAAAGGTAGGAGGAGCCTTTATAATCCAGGCAGTGTGGAAGTTACTACAAACCAGAGTGTCAGGAAGCTAGCTATAATACATGTTGTAATTATCTTGATAGAGCGGAGGTGCAAAAAATTAGCATCTGTAGTTGGATAAAAATCCAAAAACCTGCTTGAACCTTGGGAGTCCATTGTTCTGAATTTGCAAATAAACTCAATTCCAGCACTCTCATGTTGTAATTTTCCTTTGAAGTTTCTCTTGTTTGAGAATTGCTACTCTTTTGACTTTGGAAAGCTCATATCCTGGAAATCTCCGTGGTCTGTTGGGTACTTCTTGCTGTCCTATTGCAGACCAATACCGCTACCCATCTGAAACGACTTTTTAAAAAGGCATGCAAAAAAAATACCCTTTTGAAATACAATCCAGAAAAGCAAAAACACGATCCGTCTGAAATTACCATTTAAGCCCAGTGCAAGAGCGGTTCCTAGAGTAGAGCAGATTTAAGCACACCCTTTTCTGCCCTGCCCGCAAACCATCCGGCGCGCCTAGCACGTGCCCACCGGCTGAACGCTCCCAGAAAAAGAGGCGTGTCGGCCCGACGGGGAGGAGCTTCCCGCCCACCCCTTTGGTGTGCTTGCCGCCCGGTTTGAAAGCAGCGCCCCCGCCTGGCGTTAGGAGCTGTTCCCTGATTGGCTGAGAAGCGGGGCAAGCAGGGCTCGGGTGCGCGCGCTAGAGAGGGCAAGGAGTGGGCAAGGGAGGCTTCTCCGTGTGTCCCGACAATCTCGTCCGGCCGGGCGCCTCAGGCCGCGCGCCTCGGGTTCCGGGCTGTTGGCGGTGCGGCAATCGTGTATGCCTGTATCTGTTGCGGGCGCCGAAGGGGAGCTCCTCCGCGTTGGCCGCTGCCATGGCGAAAAAAGGCGGCGGTTGCGGGAGGGGGTGATTCGGCGGCGGGGCCCTGCTTCCTTTCTGGTCCCCTTTCGCCGCTTCCCTCTCTCCCGGCCGCCCGCCCAACCCCCCGATGAGACTCTGCCTGGCCTGGCTGGGTTGCTACACCTTGTCTCTGTGGGTGCTGAGGAAGAGGATGTGGGCTGGCCCTGCCAGGTACCTCCGGAGCCCTTTATCCCGGTCTCTCTACTCGAACATGATGGGCAGCCACAGCCAGGCGGAGCCGGGCCTCAAGGAGAACCACCAGGTAGGGGAGCCGAGCCGAGCCGGCGCCCACCCGCCCCCACCCTCGGGGAGGGGCGCGCCCCCTCTGAGGGCTCCGCAGCCGCCGCCTCCCCCCGGGAAGAAATGGCAAGGCTGTGGGAAAGGAGATGTTGCCCTCGCCTTTGGGGGTGGGAGGAGGGGGGGGGCTTGTTTGGATAATTTTGGGGAGGGGGAGAAATGGAGGTCTTGTTTGGGGGAGAGCTCTGAGTGCCCCCCCCCCAGACACACACACACACGCCAAACCCTTTCGCCCCTTCTGCACAAGCCCTCGCCTCCCTCACGGCCCGGCGAGAGGGCATTCACGCGCCCCGGTCAGGGTCGCCTCCACTGGACTGGCCCGTCTGAAAGGACCGGGAAGGGACCAGGCTGGCTGAGGTGCTTGTTGGGGTGAGGGCGCCAAAGTTTGAGAGGGAGGGGAGGTCTTTCCCATCACTGGGTCGTTTTCCCTGGAGGTGGAATCCCGACCCCTTCTGACGCTCTGCTCCCCAGCTAAGGACAACAGTACCTATCTGAGCACATGAAGCTGCCATATACTGAGTCAGACCCTCGGTCCACTTGGCTCAGTATTGCCTGCTCTGACTGGCAGCGGCTCTCCAAGGAGAGATCTTTCCCCCAACCTGAGAATACCAGGAACCGAATCTGGGACTGTCTGCATGCAAAGCAGATACCTTGCCACTGAACTAAGGACCCTCCACATCAAGTTTATTATTGGAACACAGTTTCACTGGGTAGCCGTGTTGGTCTGCCTTAGAACAGCAAAGTTCAACTCCAGTAGCACCTTAAAGCCCAACAAGGTTTTCATGGTTTAAGCTTTCAAGAGTCAGAACGCTGACAAAGGGGAGTTTTGACTCTTGAAAGCTTCCTGAAAATCCTCTTGGGTTTTAAGATGTTACTGAACTCAAATTTTGTTGTATAAACACATGACGCTGGTTTATTCAGATCTGTACTCTGCTCTGACAGAGATCTTCCACTTCACCTACTTCCTAACAAGAAATTGAACCTGTAACTTCCTGCATGCAGGCCAGGTACTCTACCACTGAGCCACGGCCCATGCAACATGAAAGGACAAAGAACAGGTTAGGGCAGAGGCATTTTGAATGTGGGCTTTTTTATGTATTTTGTGTGAGCAGCCGTTTTGAGAGGAGGCAAGTCAGAGAAATCTTTGGCTAGGAGAAGATAGTGGCAGTGTGCCTTGACCTGAACAATTTTTGTCCCTGCTGTGAACTAACTGAGAGGGAGAGGCGGTCTAAGGTTAACCCCTGTCTCTCTCTCTGACTTACCCGCCCCCCCCCCCCCATTGAGGATTGTTGTAAGGTGGACTGAGAAAATATTTGAAGCCCTTTGAATGTGTGTGTAAGAGGGCTACTCTTGTTTGGGAAGAAGATTTAGGAAACATGCACTGCTGAGGAGAGGCAGAGATACCTGGAGTGGAAGATGCAAGAGAACACAAGAAGAACAGAAATCAGGAAGGGTGAAAAGTCTTTGGGGAAACATGGTCTCGGAAGAGGTGGCACACTTTTTATACAAAATAAATTATAAAGAGCAGAGAAGTGGGGCTTGCATACAAAGAACAAGGGAAGTGGGAACGGTGAACGCGGAAACCTTTTCTAACCCCTGCTCCAAATTAATCAGAAATACAATTAGGTGCACGAACCATAAAGTGGTTCAGGAGGACCATAAAGTATGCAAATGTCTAATGGTATGAAGGATTCTATCTAAGTCTGAAGGAGAGAACACTTACAATGTATTGCTAAGCAGAATTGACACTGACTTCTGTTGGATTAGAATGTTGCAGCTCTGCTTCGGATGGCACTGTTAGCCTTTCAGCTGGAGAGAACAAACATGGTCTCTGTTCAAAAAGAGGAACTCCCTTAGTCACAGAGGTGTATGCCTTCATTTCTTTTGTAATATAACTTAAGCAATCATGGATTGAGTAAGATGGGGAGGAATAGACTACTTCCTGGTCCTTCCTGACCCAATGTATGTAAGTTTATGCCTATCTCGAAAATTTTAGGGGATAGATGCATCTTGAGGAGGGGCTGTGGCTCAGTGGCAGTGCACCTGCTTAGCATGCAGAACGCCCCAGGTTCAATCCCTACCATCTCCAGTTAAAAGGAGCAGGTAGTAGGTGATATGAAAGACCTCCACCTGAGATCCTGAAGAGCCACTGCCAGTCTGAGTAGAAAAGACTGACCTTGATAGACCATTGGAAAGTGGCTTTGTATGTCTTCATATGTATGTATCCTCTCTGGGCCGGAAATTAGCTTGGGCGCCTAAAAATTGATGCCGAAGAACCAGAAATATTTTTGCATTATTCCTTGCTGACCTATGCGGTGGAGGTAGCTCTAACATTCTCCAGCTTCCCTGTGATGACCAAAAGCATTCGGAATAATTTGGCATTCTCCACATTTTTATTTGGGGATGGTGGGTTACAAAGATTTTTGAAGAACAAAACGAAGAATACAGTTGATAGGGGAAAACAATCTGAACTATGTGAGGCTTTCCTTGTTTGTTGGGCCGCCTTTTGGTAAGGTATGGTAGCATGTTTCAGTGTTGTATGCAACTCCTTTGCAGGCAACTAATAAAGTTTGAGATGAGCATGGAAAGGGGATTAAGGAATGGGAACAGTGGCAAACCAGCAACGGGGGGAACCTGAACCCAGGTTTCTCAACTTCCCTGTAGCAGCAGTGTCTTTTTTCTGGTTCCATAATGATAGAAAAATCATTACTGCTCCCCAGTTTGAATTGGTAGTTCTGCCATGGAACTGATACTTGTACTCACTTCCTGTTGCAGCCACATTTCTTGAACAGGTTACTTGTGTGTATAGGATTTCCAGAAAGCTGTTGGCTAATTTTAATTGTTTCACTTGATCCAAGATATACGCTCCAACCTGTTGGTTGCTGGAAAGACAGTGTGTTTAACTGTGTGCAAGCAAGCTAACCAACAAAGCTTAATTCGCCAGCTTAATTTAGCAGGAACAAATTCTCTGTGCCCACTCACTCCTTCTGTTTGATCTTACGCAATTCCTTAGCATCCCTTGTAAGTTTGTCCTTACCTCATCTTGCTTCACCCTATTTCCATGGGCTGTATCTGTTGGAGGTGGTGTGTGTGTAATCATTATGAAGCAAAAAAGGAAAACCACATTTGATGAAACCCGATTTCCAGCATCAATAGGTTCAGCTGGTTCAACAAACTCAACTGTCTGATAAGTTTTCAGTAGAACAAAGCACTGATCAGCAAGCAGATCCATTTGTTTTTTCCCATTCTTGCACTGTGATTCTCCTTCTGAAGGAAGTTGTGCACAGGAGTTGATGAATGTCATGTCCCGGACTGATGCTGCTAAAAGCTGAGTCCGAGCCCCAGCAGTTACGCTAGTTGCTCTCAGCCCTGCCTACTTCAGAGGGTTGGTGTGGGATGAAATAAAGACTCACCATGTCTACCACCCTCGGCTCTTCTTGAGGATGGAGGGATACATGTGATAGAATGACTTAGTATTGGTCAAGGCATCTAGTCAACCTCTTCTTCATTGTTTCCTAGACTTAGCCTTCCGACATGAGGAGATGAAATTTCTTGCCTTATATTGGCTTCTCATTGAACCAATGCATTCCCCTTGGTCTTCTTCCTTCATCTTTCTCGCAGAATTCTGTTTCTTCAACCAAAGCAGTGCAAGCCATATTGCGCATTAACTTTTTAAAACGGTATACCTAATATTTTTAAGTCTGTGCCTAAAAATATAAAAGGCAGTTTGCATTCGCTCATTTATAGTTATATGCATTGGAAAATACTCTCAACCAAAAGGTGCAGTCGGCTGCCACTCCTGTCGATTGTGTCCCTTTTGGCAAATATGGGTTTGTCTCCATGCGATGTGCAAAATAGCCATTTGATCACTCTCTCCAGCCTGTTGCTCAATATTGCTATATATTTCAAGATATCAAAGATGAAAAATAAAAACACAACGCTTGTTCAGTGTTAAATGAGTCAAGATTTATGCATTTTGTCCTGGAAAGTGGAAAAGCAGCATGAAGATAATACTTTGGGATTTATTTGGGAAGGAAGTTTAAATGTGAGCCCCACTTCAAAAAGTTTTGAGGATCACTGTCATAAGAAAATGCTTTTAATATGAGAAAGAAAGGTTGTGAAATTAACAACAGTATCGCTGTTTGAGGACCAGGCTAGAGGTGATAGGAGCTTCTGTCGTTCAGCTGTCTGTCTTGCTCATATTTTAGGTGGGGGCGGAAGGGTTTGGCTTCATTCAGTTGAAGGGAACATGTGGGAGCAGAAGAGCAGACTCCTATCTTACCTTATTACTCTTCTTTTTGTCATTTGAAGCATATTTCTCCCCTGCCTAAGTCATAGGGAAGTAAGACGGGGGAGCTTTTCATTGTAAAAAGAAGACCCCCCCCACCCCCATGAATGGGGAAACATAAACCCTCACATCTCATTTCTGGGTTTGAGTTGTTCAGAGATACAGAATGATGAAAGGCAGCTTGATAAGATCATGATTCAACTCCTGTAGCACAGGGGTGGGCAATTGTTTTGGCTCGGGGGCCACTTTGTGGGAGCGGAGGTTAGCGGAGGGCCGCACCTTTTAAAATGATTGCATTTATTAGTTAGCTTTGCATTTCCGAAAAGGTATAAATTGTATCATAAAAATCAATAAATATAAATTAAATAAAATAGTGGTAGTTTTATTCAATTTATTTATTGTGCTAATTTCATATCATCTATAGCTGCAAGCACATTTAATTTTAGAATCAGTTTAATGAGACAAATGTACCCTATCACACTTTTCTACTGTCTTGGCGGGCCACAAAAAACTCTGTAGCGGGCCACATGTGGCCCGCGGGCCGCAATTTGCCCACCCCTCTGTAGCACCTTAAAGACCAAGATAGTTTTCCAGATATGCCCTGAAAATCTTTGTTGGTTTTTAAGGTGCCACTGTACTCAAATGTTGTTCTACTACTGCAGACCAGCATGGCTACCCACCCGAAACACTCTCGATAGAACCACAGTGAATAGTGGTGTAGGCAAGGGGTGGGCCAAAACAGGGCAGAACTAAGCAGTACAGATTGGAGAATCTTGAATCACCCGTTTGAGCCTCAGTCTTTAATGAGGATGGGACAGAAGGTATGGATGAAACATCATGCCCCATCAGAGAGAGGTCCAATCTGTCTATCCTCTTAAAAGGGTAATTGGCAGCTTGTGGGAAATAGAATAGGGGGAGGCAAAAAGAAAGGCTGTTAAACTCCTTTTCTCAAGCAATGTAGTGCTCTGTCATGTTCAGTGCTACCCCTCGAAAGCTGCAGTACCTCATGACAGGGTTTATATATTCCTCAGTCTCTGACTGTGTGACATTCTCAGCCCTTCTAGTCCTACATTGCCCTCTTTAGTTTGTGATGCTGATTTTTTAAAAAAGCAACACAATCTGCAAAAATCTTGAATTAAACAATAAACCAGTTTGATGTAGTGGTTAAGAGCAGCAGGGCTCTAACCTGGAGAACCGGGTTTGATTCCCCACTCCTCCACTTGCAGTCAGCTGGGTGACCTTGGGTCAGTCTCAGCTTCTGGGAGCTCTCTCAGCCCCACCCACCACACAGGGTGTTTTGTTGTGGGGATAATAATAACATACTTTGTAAACCACTCTGAGTGGGTGTTAAGTCATCCTGAAGGGTGATATATAAATTGAATGTTGTTGTTATTATAAACACCCATTGTTACCTTTAGTAGCTTTGCCAGTCTCCAGGTAGTGGCTGGAGATCTCCTGGAATTACAACTGGTCTCCAGGCCACAGACATCAGTTCACCTGGAGAAAATGGCTGCTTTGGGGGGTGGACTCTGTGGAATTATGCCACGCCAATGTCCTTTCCCTCTCCAAACCCCAGTTTCTCCAGGTTTCACCCCCCCCCCCGCCTGTGTTTCCCCATCAAAATCAGTGGAACTTTAAGGTGATTACCTTTCAGCAGGGTAATACCAGCTCTTTATCACTGCAAGGTAATTCACTACTGAGATAGTGAGGCTAGAATTCAGAATGATCATGCTTGTGTGTAAAGAATAGTTGCCTTCTTATGAAACATCTTCTTAACTGGAACCTGTTTAAGTAACTAGTAAATTGGGAAGATCCAATCCCTCCCCCACTCACACACACTTAAAAGCACAGAAGAGGGTTGAGGAAGTAAATGCTTCTTGAAGAACACAACCAGAGCAATCGGGAGCCCTGTGGCAGGAGGTTAATAAATTTTCAGCCAAATATTGGTTGAGTTTTTTGGCCCCCATTGAAAAAAGTGCTAAGACGTGTAATTCCATGCACTGGATGAGGATTGCTTTTAAGTCAGTTTGGTGTAGTGGTTAAGAGTGTAGGACTCTAATCTAGAGAGCCGGGTTTAATTCCTCGCTCCTCCACTTGAAGCCAGCTGGGTGACCTTGGGTTAGCCACAGCTGTCTGGAGCTCTCTTAGCCCCACCCACCTCACAGGGTGTTTGTTGTGGGGATAATAATAACATACTTTGTAAACCACTTTGAGTGTGCATTAAGTTGTCCTGAAGGACGGTATATAAATCAAATATTATTGTTATTGTTATTATTAAGCAGCATAAAGAGTTAAATCATACGGAGAGATTTTTTTAAATGTATTTTTCCTCCTAAAAAGAAAATACTGAAAAGTTTTTTAAAGTTAATCAAAACTACTTATTTATAGATTCTTCCTGCATTATAAATTCACTAATTTAATAATACACAGTGAGCAAATAAATAGCAGTATTTATTTTAAAAGGCTTAACAATTAGCCATGTAATACTATGCAGAGTAACTCTTGCATAGGATAGAATAGGGGCTGCATAGGATAGAACAGGGGCAGTGGCTCAGTGGTAGGGCATCTGCTTTGCATGCAGAAGGTTCCAGGTTCAATCCCTGCCATCTCCAGTTTCAGGATCAGGTAGCAGATGATGCTGAAAGACCTCTTCCTGAGACCCTGGACAGGTGCTTCCAGTCTGAGTAGACAATGCTGACCTTGATGGACCAATGGTCTGCCTCAGTATAAGGCAGATTCATGTGTGCTTGTGTGAATGGCTAATAATGTAAATCAGAATGGCTGTCACAAAGCTGATCTAATTTAAACCAACCCAGGAGGATTTACATAAAACTTAATTTTTAAAAATCTTGAGAAGTGGAATGAAACAAAATAGGTTTCACCTGGCACTGAAATGCAGACAGCAAAAGTCAGCAAGGGTTCCTTGGGTACCAGTAAGAGCATTCAAAAGCTATGGCCAGCCCCACTATTGAAAAAGCTTTATTGCTGTTCACCACACACCTCACCTCCATTACCACAGGTATGAGGAGAAAGGCCTCTGATGCATGTCATAGGAAACAGGCGGGATTACATGCTCCGTGTGACAGCAGAATGAGTAAGAGTGGTTCAGAAAGATTTAATACTGTAGATGGAAGTGGAGTTTTGGGGAACTTTCCTTGTGTTTGCTGTGCTGGATGTAAAAATCCAAATGTCTGCAAATCCAGTAGGTCAACCACAGAATCTCAGTATCTGACAGTAAATCCTGCCCCTGGCCAATAACGAAAGCAGCAAAAGCAGGCAGAGCTTGGAGAGATGGGCTTCCTATCTATACAGAGGACTTGCACAGCTGTGCTAAAAAAATACGGCTTTGTAAATGAAAACCAACCTCCCCAAATACCCCTCCAGTGTCCTGATGAGGACGTAGTATGTTCCAGGAGGTAAGAGAGCGGGAGGGAAAGACGTCAGCCTGCTCAAGAATAATTTCTCTTTCCCCTCCTACAGCTTTTTCTTGCATTATAATTGTAAAATACAATGGCGGACCCTTCGTGTGTAGTTTTCAGACACTTATTTACTGCATACTGTGCAGTCTCTTACGGCTGCTTTAACTTGTATATAGTGTATTACAATTAAATGGATATTATTCATCATGAAGTAGACATACATATATGAGCAAGATTCACACATGAATGCTGAATGAGGCCATCATCCATCAAGGTCATCACTGCTCTCACTAACAGCTGCTCTCTAGTGTCTTAGGCAGAGGGAGGTCTTTTATATCACCTACTGCCTGGCCCTCTTTAACTGGCAATGGTGGAGATTGAACTTAGGACCTTCTATGTGCAAAGCAGGCGCTCTTCCACTGAGCCACAACACCCCACCTCCTTAATTCAAGTTCAGCAACGCCTTAAGAACCAACAAGATTTCTAGGGCATAAGCTTTTGAGAATCAAAGCTCCCTTCGTTAAAGAGATCTTTGGCTCTTGAAAGCTTATATCTTAGAAATCTTGGAAATCTACTCATGCACAGAATCATGTCTTGGAAGTCTACTCACACAGAGAATCATTCTTGCTCTCCTTTACAAGAGAAACCAAGATTCTAAAAAGTAGTTGCATGCACCTAGCTTAGCAGCTCTGAAACATGAATAATATTGCTTTCTAATGTATTTGTATGTGTTTCCTTTATAGTGGTATGTGTGCAATACAGAGCAGCTGTGTGAATCCCTTCAGCCTATCTTTGTCCAGAGTTACCTTGACCAAGGGACACAGATCTTTTTAAACAACAGCATTGAGAAATCGGGCTGGCTGTTTATTCAGCTTTATCATTCCTTCGTCTCCTCCGTTTTTAGCTTGTTTATGTCTAGGACGTCCATCAATGGGTAAGTGGAATTGTGTTCTCATATGTCTCCAAGATGGTTCTTAGTGTATATAAAATGTGAGGCCATTCAAATAGGGCATTTCCTAGACTTCCTTGCAGTGAATTATTTTTGGTCTTTCCTGGACATCAGTATGAAAGGACTAGCTCTGCCATTATTACCAGTAATAGCATTATACCAGCAATGCCAGAGGTTGGAACAACAGGGGAAAAAATGAATTGTAAAAAATAACTAAAAACATGAGTTAAAAACACCAGTAGAAAGTTTAATTAGAAATACATAAATTAGATTAAAAACATTGTATGGTTCTACATATGATGTATATAAATTAAATAAAATCACTAATATACAGGTATAATAATACAACTCATTGCTATATGGACAGAACCAATAAAACCAGATGTGTTTCAGCCCAAAAGCCGTAGTGTGAAAATATCACAGATAGGACCCCATCAATAAATTACGTAAATTAAACATAAACATAATTTCATCTGTTTCATCTTTGGTTGGCATCCCACACCGCTTCTTGAATTTCATATTCTTGCCAGGTTTGTATACCCTCCCAGCAGGGGCGAGGGGGAACCTGGCTCTTACCTTGTGTCTTCTGCAGCCTCCTCTTTGTGCACGTTCCCACACTTGTGTGATAACATCCCTTCTGGGAAGTGATGTCATCACTTCTAGGAAGTGATGTTGTCATGCTGGCCGTGGACATGCTTCCGCACTTTGCGAGGAGTGAATTCTGACCCGTTTGGGGCCAAAATTGGCCTCAGTGAAGCACAGGAGCATGCCCATGGCCAGCATGATGTCCCTTCAGGAAGTGACATCGTCATGCCCCCTCGGAGCGTGCATGCTGCGTGTGTTCCTGGGGTGCCTGCCAATGGCAGGCAATCTCCACAGGTGGTCCAAAACCTCCACTGGTGACCAGTGGCCGGCACACAAGAAAGCAAACCATCGGGAGATTGTCCACCACCAACGGGCACCTGTGATCCCTAACCTGGTTATTTAAAATTTATGGGCAAAGGAATTAAAAATCCTAATATGATACATTGCCCTGACTTTATTTGATGCTGTTCTGGGACAGAATTCTAAGGAATTCACTCCATGTTATTTTCAATTTTATCTCCCTTTTCATTGTGTGCTAAGCCATGTATGTCTAATTTATGTATTTTGTTGATTGGGTGCTATCTGTGATATTTTCACACCACTGAGGAAGGCCTTTGGGCCGAAACGCATCTAGTTTTATTGGTTCTGTCCATATGGCAATGAGTTGCATTATTATACCTGTATATTAGTGATTATATTTTAGTACGTATATATAGAACCATATGATGTTTTAAATCTAATACATGTCTTTCTAATTAAACTTTATACTGGAGTTTTTAACTCATATTTTTAATTATTTGCTACAATTTAATGTTTCCCTGTTCCAACCTCCCTGGTTTCCCTCGGTTTCCGAGGTTGGTGTTTTTCTCCCCTTTTTGTTGTCCTTGACAAATTTTCTTCAGCTTTATGAGCCACCCCAAAACTGTACATAAGTACGCACATGCTGTCAAGTTGCAGCCAACTTATGGCAACCCCAGCAGGGTGCTTTCAGGGGAAGTGAGAAGTAGAGGTGGTTCGGCAGTGCCTTCCTCTCCAGAGTCTTCTTTGGTAGTCTCCCATCCAAGTACAACCCTGCTTAGCTTCCAAGATCTGATGAGATTGGTCTGTACCATGCCGTTTTCCCTCTTAACTCTCCAGTTAAAGGAATTAATAATGGAAGGACACTCCTCAGTGGCTGGCAGAATGTCAGAGTCTGAGAGGGTGGGCAATGATTCACTGAATGAAGTAGGCGGAGCCTCATCAATAAGAGGGTGTAGCTTGCGCCCCCTCGGGCCTTTCCTGTTAGCTAGAGGTTTGGTCAACTCTTGGGAGAAGTCACTGCTGTTCGACATGTCCTGGGGGCTGAAGTTGACCAATGGGGACCTTTCTGACTTGGGGTGCTCAAATTCACAAGGAGACACCAAGCAGAGGTCCACATCATGAGGGGAGTCCGAACGGCGGCCAGATCAAGAAAAGACGTGGCCATCCAACCACTGGGCACTGGAGTGATGATGGTGGTGGTGACAGGGTCGGACAGGCAAAGACAAAAAGGAATTAATAATAGGCAAGTGAAAGAGCTTTATCTGAGACCCTGACAAGCCTCTATCTATCAGAGTAGACAGGACTGACCTTGATGGAGGAAAGGCCTGTCTTGGCATAAAGTAGTAATTTCTTGTGTTCACGTGGCACATATGTGGCACGAGGTTGAGCTATGGGGCATGCATGCTGCATCCTGGAAGGTGCACCATTTTCTTGCATATCTTTTTAAAAAGTTTTTATTTTTATTTAAACAGGAAATAAACAAATAAGGAAAATTAACATAAAATAAATAGAACATAGAAAGAATAGAGAAAAGAAGAAGAAGGACAGAAAGAGAGGAGAAGAAAATAAGAAAAAAAGAAGAAAGGAAGTACAGGAAAAAAAGAGAGAAAATATAATATAAAAGAAATATAAAGAAAGAAAGAAAAGGCTTCTGACTTTCTCTGAGGCAAATACAATTATAAAATTATCTCTTACTCTATGGTTACAAAGAAAAGCTCTCTTTTTTCTATTTATACCATTTTCTTGCATATCAATACAATCCTGGCACACATGACCAGCCTCCTCTCATTACCCTACTGATCAGGGGTTAGGCTGATCAGAGGAACTGGGGGGCTGATCTACCGTTGCTTAGTAACAAGTAACATCACTTAGTCTAGTTTCTGGGGGAGGAAAAAGATTTGCTAGTACAGCATCCTCTGAGGTTATTGTGGGCAGGCTGCGTCTAGATCACCCTGATTTAAGCAGAGGTCAATTTCCTTGAGTGCTAGACCCTTCCTAAGACCCAAACTTCCTCCATCCTCGTTTGTGCACTGATGAAAGTATTGCATTGCCACTTTGTTTTGGGCTCTCCTGCCATGTAATTTGATCAAAGAATAGCAAATAACTCCCGTCTCTCAGAGAAATGTGCACAAGAGATTACCTTGTGAACCAGCCTTATTTCTAAAGCTGACACTTCCTCCAGAGCGTGCCATCCCTCTTAGTGTATCTTTTTTCCTCCCGTGACACTTTCATGCCATTTCCCTTCCGCTCAGAAGCTTTCCAACACATTGAATGCTTTCTCACATGACCTTCAGGGGATAATACTCTGGAACCAATTATGTGGTGGAGGCTGAGATTTACCAATGGGGACCGGGGGCAGGTCTGGCCTTAAAACTGAGAGGGGCTTGAGACTGAATGCTTTCCCTGGCACCTTTTTATCATAATGTAACAGGTAGTTTTATCCAGCCCATTTCTCCCACATACATCCAACTCATGCTGCTTCCTTGCTTGCTTTATCCCATTTCATCATCGTTGCCCCTTGATCATGGTTCACTTCTCTGCAGCCTGGACACACGAGTACCAATCCCAATTTTCACATTTTCATTCCTAGGATAGGCCTGCCTTATGTGTTGCATCCCCACCCCCCACTTGTCTCTCTCTCTTTCTTTCTAACCAATTATTTCCTTCTCTCTGCCCTTCCTGCTTCCTCTTTCATCCCCCTGGATGATTGTAATCTTCCAGCACTGAACCTTCAAAGTCAAACAGGCAGAGCTGCTGCTGACATGCCCTGTAGAGACCCCAGCCGTCAGCTGCTGCAGGTTCCTTAATAAACGGCTAGTTTTCTATTCCGTGATCCTTCCTGTCACACGAGGGAACCACAGACAGCCACTGTGGTCTTTGCTGCTCAGTCGCCAGATTATGCCGTTTTAAAATATTAATCTCCTCTCCTGCTGCTTTAACCATATCACCTTCAACCCCTCTTTTAAAATCTTTTTTTCCCCCTTCTTGTTTTGAGTGTTTCATTCTTTCCCCTTTTTGTCCTTACTTTCTTAACCCAGACCTTTCAGTGTCCTTTTTTCATGTTTTTGTGTGTGTTTGCAACATCCTGTGACCGGAAAGCCCACCTGTCAGTTTCATGAGTAAAACACATGCTTAGATTGAACAATTGTCTCTGAATGGGAGATCGCTATAGGTTCCTGTGAAGCCCCTCTTGTTCCAAGTAGGTAGAGGAGTACCAGGGCTGTCTCTTCACTTTGGGGAAGAGATGCTTTGTATAGCAAGCAAATAGGTGCCAAGAAACCCATTGGCAAACAGCATCTTGTACACTACTAAATTAGATGGACCTTTGGTCTGATCTGGCAGTGTTGCTCTTCTGTTCCCTGTGGAGGGGAGGGAATGCATAATCCTATAGCCTGCTCGCAGTCTCTTAATCACAATTAAGGGATCCCTGTTATTAACATCTGCCCTCCCCCACATTATATCCATTTTCTAAATTTTGCCTGCTCCACCCCACCCCAAAAAACGTTCTCTCTGTCTTTTTCAAAATTCAGGTTGCTGGGAAGAGGTTCCATGTTTGTATTTTCTCCAGAGCAATTTCAGAGATTGCTTAAAATAAACCCAGACTGGAAATCCCGTCGGCTTCTTGATTTAGGAGCTGGAGATGGAGAGGTGACAAAAGTCATGAGCCCTCATTTTGAAGAAATCTATGCCACTGAGTTGTCTGAAACCATGATATGGCAGCTGCAGAAAAAGAAATACAGGTATTGGCATTAACTGAACGTGCAGTGGACAAATACAGCCAACTAAGGCCCCGGTGCTTTAACCATTGCCAAATAGTGGCTCTGCTGTAGGAATAAGCTCACTTCTTAGCATGTGTGCTGCAGCACAGACTCATTTTCTAATGTTTTGAGTTTGCTGATGCTCCTCCCCTAGTTACCAACTTCTTCTGTTGCTATGGAGTGAAGCAGCATTAATTCTTCCCATCCTTCCAGTGTGCAGCTGGTGTTATTTTGACTGTTACATTTTGGCTCTTTGGGACCCTTGACATAATAAAATCATCTATCAGATAAGAAAGCCAGTGGTGAAGTAGTCAGTGTGCGTGATCAGGACTGGAAACATCCGGGTTCACAGCCCCACTTAGCCCTGCAGTTCACTGGGTGACAACCCCCCCCCTCCGCCCAACTTATTTTACAGGTGTATAGACCCCCATAAAATAGGAAGGAGGAGCTCTGTACAGTCCTGTTGGGAAAGGGTGGGTTTAAAAGTGCAGTAGACAGATATTAGGGTACAGTCTCTTGGTTAAAAGCAGGGGAGATGAACTGTTAACAAATATAATTTTTTTAATGAACTTTTTCAAAATACAGAAATATAAAAGTAAAATCTGAAATCTGTGGATTAAAGGAAGGGAAGGCAACCAGTTCACTAAAGCAAGACCTCTACAGCTCAGGAGAATAACTTGTCCATTCCATGTTACTAGCTGCACATTACGGCACAGATGACCGTCCCTGCCCCATGGAAAATATGGGAAAGTCTTACCACTTGGTAAAGAACCCCCTCCCCTGGAATGTGTAGTAGACAAAATACAGCATCATGTTTTTAGGTAGCAAGATAACCAAGTGACCAAGGGGGTAGAAAACAGTGCTGAGCAGTCAACAGGACCGTCTATATTGGCACAGTATTGTTGCTTAACTACTTTCTCATCGCTTTATAATTACAAGAATTCTCGAGCTTGTTTCAGATTGCTCCTTGCATGATCGGGGGGGCGTGGACTTGAAAAATCCCAGAGTGCCAAGGCTTAAAGGGGCAGGCTTGGCCAACTATTTATTGACGCCAACACTGGGAAGCTAGTGTTGCAGTACAGGAGGAAAGTGGGGCTCTTTCTTCTGTTGCCGTGCGCTAACGAGAGACATTAAGGCAACTGATATGTTGAGCAGCAGAGCAGGTTTGTGGCAAAGGACGGTCCTGTGTTCAGTTGTGTGGAGAAGCCTGTTCTTAACAGGAACTGCTCATACGGCTCTCCACAGTCTTGGGGACTTGTAACTTGCCCCTGCTGTTAATCTTTTTTTGAAATCTCCCTTCCTGCAAAAGAAAGCTTGAGTTATTATGCAGCGGCTACCAGAATCATCTCTGTACAGGGGGCAACAGACTGTGTCCTGTCATGTGATGGCAACTTTCTGATTTCTTAGACCCCATTGGCCAAATAATTTTATTTAAACTCATGTTCCTGAGGCAAGTCACAGGCATGGCAGCCTAGGTTCACGAGCAAGACCATAACCCTTTTCTTAGCCACCCTGCCTGCCCCAGATCACTGGGCATGTAATGGGGCATAAACAATCTGCCTGTGATCGGTTGTAAGTCTCCTGTCTCTCTGCAGAGTGCTTGGCATCAACGAATGGCAGAACACAGGGTTCCAGTACGACGTCATCAGCTGCTTGAATCTGCTCGACCGCTGCGATCAACCATTGACCGTATTAAAAGATATCAGAAGCGTACTGGAGCCGACGAGAGGCAGGGTCATCCTGGCTCTAGTTCTTCCCTTTCATCCATATGTGGAAAATGGTAAGTGGCCCGTGGGGATTTCCCAGTCTACTTATTAAGAGTTGCTGTCCTAAGCAAATTTAACTCCCTTTTCAGTCTGTTGAAGCCAGTGGGCTTAGAAGGGTATAACTCTGCTTGGGATTGCACTGTTAAAGAGTATGAAAAGCTGTTGGGCAGGTACGTTCTTGGTGTCCTAAGCTACTCTTGGCTCCCTTGGCTCCTTGACAGTGCTTGTCTTATGTACCTTAATTACCGTGGGTCCAAACCACTGCCATCGTTGTGCACAGAGAGGTCCTCTTGGTATATATTACTCCTTACTTTTCCATGACAAGCTGCCATTCCCAGCACAGGCTCCGTTCAGATATCATGTGAAAACATGATTTAATTAAACTAGTGGGCGAGTGTTGTTATCTGAATGTGGACCACTCCACTAAGGTCCTTTTTGCACTTACGGTTTAAACCATCGTTTATGAGCATTTGCCTCGATCGCAGTGGCTTCGGCATGGCACTCCCACGTTCCACACTGTCTGAGGCAGTTTCAATTTGGCATCTTGTTTTTCATTTTAGATGAGCTTTGAAGCCTTGGTGCAGTTTTGGGCTTTCGGGGCTTTGCAATTCATGTCACAATTCTTTTTTAGCTTTGAGCATGCGTAGTAACATTGCAATGTTGGGGGTGGGGGGAAACCCTGCTTTTGCTGATTGGGCTGTCCCTCGCTTACTGGAGAGGCAATTGGTGGCAGACTTCTGGGGGAAAACATGCACCACTCTCATTTATTTTTTTAAAATGCCAAACCAGGAAAGGGTTAAAATGTTGCTTCTTCTTTCCCTTCCTGTCACTTTGAGAAGCAGCCTTATGAACCTTACCTCACTTTACTGAAAAAAATGGCCGAAAAGAAGTTCAGAGAGCTGAGGAGGGTAGAAGTGGTTAATTCCGCACAGACCAACCAGCTTCCAGGGATAAGGAGAGGAGGGAGAAGTAGAAGGGGAATATAGAGTTCACACTGACATTAATCAGGCCAGCCGCGACTTGGCAGTGGCTTCAAAATAGCATCGCGGTATATCCGCAGGAGGGGAAATTGGAGATACAGCGGACATACATTGGTACTGTGTCCCATGACTATCTTGCAAGTGTGAAACTCCTGCAGACATGGGAAGCAGAACAGATGAAACGAGTCCGAGTGTGAAAAGGGCCTAAGTTTGGCTAGCTGGGTAAACCTGAATTTGATTTCTTAACCATGGTTAGCCTCACCTATATCATATACTACATGTTATATGATCCCCACACATCCTGGCTTAATACTGGTTTTATTCTGCCTTGTCCCCTGATGTTTATTTATTTATTTTCAATTTATATTCCGCCCTCCCCACATTTCCAGCAGGCTCAGGGTGGATGTTGTCCTCCCAGGCTGCAGAGTGAAGGAAATGAACCCAGCATAAGCATTTGTTGAGGCAAACCAGGATTTGCATGATAGTCTGTGATATGAATCCTGATTTCACAAACTAACCATGGCTCAAATAAACCATGGTTTTATTTGATGTTGCTTTAATGGGGAAAAGATTTCTTGTGAACAGCTGGGAGCTGCGCTGGCTATTTCTATAGTCCCATGCTGCTCCATAGACTGCTCTGAGACACTGGTGATCAACTGTGAGCTGCTTTTTAAAGGAGAGTATTCCCCCAGTGACCTTTTCTCGGCAGCTGCTTCCTGGTAAGATAGGGGATTCCCTCGATCCCAGACAGTATCTTACAGAAGCAGACTTAAGTTATATGCAATTTTACATTGTGTGTATAGAAAAATAACATTTTGGCTTGCCCCTGGCTTCTCAAAAATACCAAGATGAGAAAGGATGATATTTTTGTGCTGCTTGGAGAGTACGGAAGTGTTTGCACATCATGCATTGTAAAAGCTAGTTGCATTCTTGGTTGTATTTCCTAGCTCTTGCGGTACAATGACTTGCTTCAGTATTTTTCTTTGTATTTGCAATCTCTAATGCTTCCTGGACCAGTTCTTCTTTTTGCCTTCACTCTCCTACCTCTTTTAAGTCCAGGATCCGGCTTGGTAACCACGAAGTAAAACTGAACCTGACTTCCTGGCACCACAAATGATGAGGAAGAAGTATATAAGTCAGTTCCTCTCCCCAACTTCCTCAGTGTATTAAGTTCAGTGTTTATTCCAAGTCGGCCAGCATATTCAGTATGCAGCTCTCTGAGTGTGAGGTGGGTTGAGTCTTAAGAGGCAGAGGTTGTTCAGAAAATAAAGGCAGAGAATGAAGGATGGAGAATGAAGGGAAGACAGAAGGAAGGCAAAAAGGGAGTGGGGGGAAGGTATCCGAAAGTAGTTTAAATTTGCTTCTACAAATGATGGTGCAAGAAATTTGAATTTGTCACTGAGCATACACCTGTCACTAATCCTTCCTCTCTGACATGTGCAACTATACAAAGAGTACATTTTTCAAATGTCTGCTGTTGTCACTCTCGTACTTTCCGAGACATAATATGGAAGAGGCCCTCACTATTAAGACTTGTCACCTACATTTTGGTCAATACTCCATGTGATATTTATATTTATTTATTTAAAAAAAGAGTTCCTTGCAATCATTTAAACACCCAAGCTGAGTTTGGAAGTGCATTCTGTTCCAGGCAGCCTTAGCGTGTGTACTGTGACGATTCACCTGTTTTGGTAGATGGTCTCCTTTTCTGAGTGCCGCTGCCGGGGAAGAAAATGAAAATGATTGAAACATTATTCTTTTGAGAGCCTGCAAGAAGGACTAGGATTCCAAGGGGCCCATGAGAACTACAGTGGGGCGGAGATGGCTTTTTTGTTCATCTCAGCATTTAAATTATGCTTTTAAGTCCCCTGTTAATATGTTGAAGACCTGTGGAATGATGTTGACAAGGAAGCGGGGCTTGCACATGCTGGAGGTGCCTGTACTGCTTGCATGTTAGTTGCAGGATGCAGCCAAGAGCTAGTTCCATGAGGTCCTGCCTGAGCTGATTGAAGCCCTCCTTGAAGATGGAGAAAGCAGAAAGCAATGACAGACCAGGACTGATGGTTCCCTTTACACAGGAGCTCAATTTAGATGTAATGTAGAACCATGGCTTAATTTAAGCAAACTGGGGTTACTGCAGTTGTCCAAAAGGAGGCTACTCCATTTCAGTAAGGTTAGTTAGGATCTCTTAAACCAGATTCGATAACTGTGTCTTGCAGTTGGCTTGTTAACTCTGGTTAGTCTTAACTCTAGTTTTGTGTGATGTACTGACGGAGGTGTTCTGGTTTGTTCTTGGCAACATCCTTGGATATTCTCCCCAACTCCACAAAAGCACAAGAAGAGCCCTGCTGGATCAGACCAGTGATACATTCAGCGCGGCATGCTGTTTTACACAGCGGCTGACCCAATTGCTCTAGAGGACCAGCAAACAGGGCATGGTGGCCATGACCTTCCCCTGATGCTGTCTGCAAGCAGTTGGATTCTCAAAGTTTTGCTGCCTCCGGATGTGGAAGTTCGCTTTAGGTACCATGGCATGCTGACATGCCTGGCCAGAGTGTGAAATCAGCATTTTTCAAGGCAGTGCAGGAATATGGCAAACCATATCTCCAGCCCTACCTCTCAAGCACTAGTTCCTCCCACCCTACATCTTCATGCTCTGGATGAAAAGGATCTGGGGCGCTGGTACTGTCTTGTGGGCTGTAGGCCCATGGCCTACACATTCTCCCCTGCAATTTCCAGCATGCAAATCCCTCCCCCCCTCCCCAAATTTCACCCTGATTGCGTCTCTGGCTACTTACAGGCCGATAGTTTAACCTGTGTTTCTTTTTGCGTAGTTCCTCTGCTATTGCTCGGGAAATCGATCGTCCGCTTCCCTTGCTCTGGAAGTTTTAAAAAAGATGTTTTGGAAAATATATTGGAATGGATGCCGCATTCACTTGTAGTGCTGCTGATGTGGAAAGCGAGCTCATCCCCTGATTCTTAGATATTATCTGGCCACAACTTGATACACTCTCTCAGTTCAGCACTTCAGTGCTATAGTGGAGATAGGGGCAGTGTCACTCTTGGGGTGGGTTCTTGCGCTTGCATCTTTCAGCATGGTTGCAACCAGATGAGTGAGTGCCTGATTTACAGTACTACTTGGCACTCCAAAAACTTTGCGGACTTAAATACGTACAAGTCATTCTCTTGTACGCACAATTCAGTTGGCCCTCTGTGTATTTGAAATAAATAAGAGGCACTTACTCCAGCGTTGTGGCCTCCTCTCCCTGTTTCCTTAGTTTTGGGCTGTAAAAAACAAAGATAACCTAAGCTTGGCTCCTATGCCTTTTTCGCATGCGCTTCTCGTCATCTGTTGTGGGGGCAGTCCTCCATTGCAGAACATGCGTTCCTTGGCTGCTAGTTGCTTCTGCATATGCAAAACCAGTGTCTTTCAAGGGGCCAAAAGGTGCCTCTCGACAGAGGATATGTGCACGCAAGTGGATGGCCACCTCCACAGTAAACGAAGAGGCACATAAGCAGAGGAAAGGCACAGAATCCGAGAAAGTAAAGGCTCTGTAGCTTCTAAAATATGTGTTTAGTAGTAATGGCTAACTTACAAACGACTAATGTATAAAGCTGCAGCATGTCTTCAGGCCATTGCTCCACACCACTCGGTACAGGCTGCTCAGAAGGGCGACAGCTTTCCGAGTTCTCAAGCGGAGAATGCTTTGTCCCAGCTCCCACTACCTAACATCCTTAAATGAAATGTGGGCCTTCTGTAGGCAGTGCTAGGTGCTGAGCCACAGCCACTGCAGACCATGATTATCATTCACACCAAAAGAGTTTCAAATCTTGGCTGGCCTGATTTGTGCCACACAGCAAGCTGATGAATAGAGGAAACCTGGACATGTTTGTTCTGTTACATTCGAATCCTCTTTGGAGCCCTGGGAACATGACATCTGAAACAGGCCACAGTGTAGCTGCGAGGAAGGGAGATGGGTGTGGGAGGAGGTGGCATGGCAGGGGTTGGAGCAGGATTTGGTCTCTCCCAGTTGCATATTCCCTTAGCTCTAAAATCCCGCCCCCAACCACATCCCTATTGTTATATGGGATTAGGAAAGATGTGGGTTAAGCAAGTAGTTCTGCTGACATCACATCCAGTATGGCCCAGAATGGAAATTGCAGCAGTAACTAGAGTGTGATTTTCAAAATTCCTCTTTTTTTTTTTTAAAGCTTCAGTACCCTAAACTGATCTTGGATTTTCTCCCCAGAAAGCACTTTGGGGAAGTGCGCATGAGCAAAATCACATACCAAAGTTAAATCATTAACTTACCTTGGAGAAGAATTTAAAAGTTGCAAGTATGGCAGCGATGTAGAAGAACAGGAACGATGAAATGGTTGTCATAACATAGACTCCTTGGCTGTGTTTCTTGCTTGCTTTATTCATAGCATGGGAAGGGGAAATGATTTTTAATTATATATATCATGATAGTGATGCAAAAGATGGGTTGCATCTTAGCAGCATCTCCGCTGGTGAAAGGGGGAGGAGGAAAGACTCCTTTTGGCAAAAGCCACATGGAACCAGGAAGGGAACTGGGTATGATTGACTGGGAAAGGTTGTACGATACACCCCAATGATGTCATGTAACCCTCATTCCAGCCTGAGGATTCTGGGACCCTATCTTATATATTGCTTAGTCTGGCCTACTACTTAATTTCATCACTGTAGAGGTCTGAACTGTTGGCTTTGGGGTATTGGGCAGATGCAGGGGGGTGCTTTTCACAGAACACACAATCTAGATTGAGTGATTTTCTACTTTAAGACACCCCCTGTCTTAGATTTTTTTTTAAGGGTTAGATAAAATTTAGCAGCTACTAGCTGCTCCAGGCTAGATAGATGCTTCATCTGAAGTGTTGGAAGGCTACCATGATTTTGGTAACAGTTCTGAATAGAAATGAGATAGATGGGACGTGAAAATGCAGACGATCAAAGGGAAGGGAGACAGCGTGAGTCAAGGCTGCATCCATGAACCATGATTGTGGCAGAGGGGACCAAGAGGCAGCAGCAGGGCTGTGGCTCAGTGTAGGACACCTGCTTTGCAAGAAGGTCCCAGGTTCAATCCCCAGTATCTCCAGTTAAGGAGCCTCTGAGGTTGGGAGGAAGCTTTCTCTGCCTGACACCTTGCACTGCAGTCAGAGAAGACAATACTGAGCTGTGTTGACTGACACTCAGTACAAGGCAGCTTCATATGTACAGCAGGGGATGGAGAACCCATCTATGATAGGTGCTTCGCTGCCATCATGGGTTTTTGTGACATTGTGGATGGTGATAGTGTGAGGGGGTGAGGATGATGATGAGCACCAAAACCCAAAATAGCTACCAACCTCTTATCGTTAATGTGGTTCCTTCCCCAGTTTGTTTGGAAGTGAAGTCATTTGAATCTGGAAATGCGACCCCACAGAAATAAATGGCGCTATCCTCTATGGTGATGTTGCTGATCCGAAGTGAAGCCTGGTTTTCAGGCACTGTGCTGGTCACTTGGAACTTCTCACTCTTTGTGCATTTTGGCGTGCACAGGCCTTCATGGGTGTGGGCCAGATACCGGAACCAGAGGACTGTAGGGGAGGAGCTAGGGCATCCTTTGGTTGAAAAAGTGCACGGTATTGTAATGTTGCTTGATGTAATGTTGGCTTCCAGGAACTGAAGCTGATTTACTGTAACTGTGCAAGGAATTTGCGTTGCAGCAGCCCCTGTTAAGAAAGAAGGAATGTACCTTGATGAGAGAGGCAGAATTAAAACAAATCAACAAGCTGAAGAGCATGAAGACTTAGGGTGTCTAATGGTGCAGAAGGTGCCAATGCACAGAAGCAGCCCTTCTCTTGAGCTGCCATTTTGGTTACTCTGTGCATGCGTTGAGTATTGGCATTGTGCATGGAATTCAGTGTCCTGAAAATCTTTCTCTCTTTCCTCAGTTTCTGAGAGGACAGTGTCACTCTTGGTTGAAACTAGGTTGGTTCCTCTAATGTGTGGAATTTCTTTCCCTCTGGCAGCAGAAGCAGAATCAATTTGTACAAAATAAATAGTCTAGTCATCCATTGGCCTGATTTATACAAGGCTCAGGGTTTAGCTTTTCATAGGCAGATTCTTTTTTTAGCAGTCAGGTGTGCAGACAGGTAACCGCTTGTGAATTTCCTCTCTGAATATGCCTTTTGTAGACAGAAGCAACAATGTTTTGCATTGGATCAGATCATAAGGAAAAGAAATTAAACCATGTGCCATAAAGAATATAAGGGCCAAACTAAATGTGACCTTGTGGATGCTGCCACCATGTTAAAGTTATTTAAGGACACCATCACATCTAGTTTGGCCCTAAATGGGAAAGAAAACCTTAAGTAGTGGTGCCCAACCTTTTTGAGCGGGCAGGCCTCTTTGGAATTCTGACATGGTATGATGGGTACAGCCACAAAATGGCTGCCACAGGAGGTGGAGCCTGTCACACAGTGGCTGCTGCAGCTTTCCTTCAGTAACATAGTGAAGATCCTTGTGCTGTGGTGGCATTTGCTGCCAAAGAAACATTTTTAAAAATCTGCACAGCTGATCAAGTTTCCAATGCTCAGTAAGAAACCTTGCTGGGCAAAAGCCCTACCTGTCCCTGCCTACTTTCTAAAAACACTTGGTGGGTGCCAGGAAAGCAGGACACCATGTTGAAGACCCTTGACTTAAAGAAATGAGCCATTTCCATTATTTTGTTCCCTCTCTCCTTTTAAGGAGATTTTCTTGAAGCCCCCACATTAGACATGGGTACGGAAAAGCCCAAAATGAGAGTTTCATGTTTCCTTGTGATTCACAAATCGTGAATCACAAAACTTCACAAAATTGACACATTTGCTGAAACAGTTTGTTAGTTTTGTGATTAGTCAGAACCCAGGGCATTTCAGCAGCCCCCTTCATACTCGGAGATGCCAAACTCTCAGGGAGACTTCAGCAGGCTCTCCTCCACCTACCCTCCCAGTTTGCAATACATTGATCGGGAAGGTTAACGGGAAGGGTGGGAAGGGAAGTGTTGCCAGAGTGCATGACTGAAATGGGGACCAGGAGTTGCTGGATCAGAGGAGGCCGAAGGACCGGCCGTGGTGGAGCTGGTTGGCTGACAGACCTGCCTAACAGGGTTTGGAGGGGTGAGATTGGTGTGCTCATAGCTTCAGAAGGCCCACCCCCTTGGTTGCCTAGGGGATTGACCCCCAGCTCCTGGCTATATAGGGCAGAATGGAAGCTCTCCAGATGGCTACAAGAGCTGCCAATCAAGGGTAAGTGGGCTATGATTGGGGTTTCCAATGGCAACAAAAGGTCTGGGCCCATTGTTGCCTAGGGAATCAATGGATCGGTGCCAGCCTGTCTGCAATTACGAATCATTCACGAAGCTAACGAAACAGGCCAAAAAGTCGTGAATTTCATGCTAATTTCATGGTAACTGTGGCCCCACAAAACGCTGATTTGTGACACATGAAACGGCCCATTTAGTGACAGAATTTGCTTTGTATTTCAATTCGTGCCCATGTCTACCCCACATAGCTACATCCAACCAAAAGATTAATTATAAGTTTCTTTTCCCTGACTCTCTCAAAGCAGTAGACATGTTTTTAGTAGTGAGGTGAAAATTATCATGGTTCTTTCAAATATTGTATGTGGAAGAGCAGCAGCAGCAGCAGCAGCAGCAAATAAACTAAAATAATCTCAAGGAAATCTGTAAAACTGCATTTTTCCCCCCTTCACAATTGGCATGAATGCTGCAAATGGGTAGCACTTGGAATGGATTTGGGCTTGGGGGCTGTGTGAAAGTGGTCCCACATCACACTTGTGCTCTGCACTTAAAGCCTACCTTGTATTGGAAACCTTTCCCATGATCCTGTAAACTTTCTGCAAAGAAGGTTATTGACAAGATGCAACTTTAGTCTCAACGGTTACCTCAGCCGCATTCCAAAGAGGTCTTGTGAAAAGGCCGAACCACAGGAGCGTGCCTGCATATTTTGGATCTGCTCTGGTATTGTCCAGCCAAGGGAACGGGTGACTCTCTGTTCCCCTCAACTGGTAAACAGGCAGTGGCATATTCCTTTAGAGTTTTGGATCTCTCTTTTAGAACCTGTCGTGTTTTATAAACTGTTTCAAAGTACAGCAGGTTTATTTTATTAGACATTTATACCCAGGGCTTTTTTTCTGGGAAAAGAGGTGGTGGAAGTCAGGACCGCACAGTGATGTCACTTTGGGTCAGCTGGAACAAGGGAGTTTTTTAAAGTTTAAATCGCCCTCAGCGAAAATGGTCACATGGCCGGTGGCCCCGCCCCCTGATCTCCAGACAGAGAGGAGTTTATGTGGTGTGGAGGGCAATCTAAACTCCCCTCTGTCTGGAGATCAGGGGGCGGGGCCACTGACCATGTGACCATTTTCAAGAGGTGCCGGAACTCCGTTCCACTGCGTTCCAGCTGAAAAAAAGCCCTGTTTATACCCCACTTCCCCCCCCCCAAGCAGCTTACAACATCATTCCTCCTTTTTATCCTCACAACAACAGGCCTTTGAGGTAGACTGCAGGAGAAGAGTGAGAGTGTCTTGCCATTTCTATTCTGACCCTAGTCACATTCCTTGGCCTCAGATCAGTAATTTCCCCCTCACTTCCTTTACAAGACTCATTGGATGATAGTTCTTTTCTTTTCTTTTTTTTAAAAAAAGGCTTTATAAGTATAGAAATGACAACCGAAAGGCATTCAGAAATAAAACTCCTTACCAGCACAGTATAATATCCAGGTAAACTTGGTTGCCAGAACAAACGCTTGCTGTTTGCATGTTGCCATTTCATCCCCAAGTTTGCTCTGAAAGACCTTCTGTGTCAGCAAGTATAGAAATAAAGGGTGTTTGCAAGTGGAACTAAACCAGGAAGCTCTTGGCAGTGACTCTTCTCTGCATTGCCCAATATGGGAAACTGAGAGACGTAAATATAGCATGTGGGTGCCTGTCTGTATAGAGTTTGTGTGCATATATATAAATATCTACTGAAAGGAGGTTAGACATATTCTGCCTTCAGCTATTAGCTAGGATGGCTAAATGGAATCTCCATGTTCAGAGGCAGTCTATCTCAGTACCAATTGCTGGGGGGAATCCACTGGGGAGGGTTTGGACTGGATGTCCTGTTGGTTTGATCCAGCAGATATTCTTGTATATTAGCCAAGAAAGCCAATATGGCTCACTTTGTAGGATTAGGTAAGTATGCAGTTCTGAAAGCAGCAGATCACTCTTTTACAGGGAAGGGGAAACTAGTATTTTTTTTAAAAGACGGTTTAAATTAACAAGTAATGGATATATCTCTCAGGATCACCAAATAATATGGATAGGGAGGAAAACTGCTTCCCAGTCAAGTGCACTTGGGACTGGATCTAATCTACTTTGGTAGCTCAGGTGAATATAAAAGCCTGTTCCTTCCCTCATGTCCTTTCGTATCAGCCAGGGGTGTCTTCCTGACAACTTGATCCGTAGACCAGCTTAGAATATCAAGCACTGATACTCTAGGTGACTTCACGGTTAATTTAATAACAGATTTAAATGTTGCAGCAAAAGAGTTTCGGAGAGAAATTCCAGCATGAAGGTGCCGAATTGGAATTCGTATACAGGTTTGATGCAAACAGACTTAGACTCAACAGGGACCAAGGATGGTTAGCTCATTGCAGAAAAGTAATATCCCTCCTTACAGATTTTGGTATGCTATCCAGATTCATCCTATTTTATAAGCTCATCAGCAGGTGGGAGAGGTCCATACTCACTCTGAGTTGATCGTTTTATTCTCCTCCATGCCCTTCTGGTGTTTGCAGCTTTGGGTATATAATCTCTGTAAAAAGAAAAAAAAAGCACTGCATTATGAATTGGATGAAGTGGGCCCTAATTTGCTAAAGCTGAATGTCACAATCAAATAGTTTATTTTGAAGGACTGTCTCCCCACCCACCCTCCACACGCACACAGTTCTGAAACTTGCACAGGTATGCTACTTGCTCCCAGCTTTCTAGATCAGAGACACCAGCTCAAATAAATTGGTGAATTTCAGAAGCCCCCATTCTCTCTTTGGGCTTATTGTTCTCTTGGAACCTTACTGTGAGGCGGTTTCTTAAGGATAGGGGAAGAAGAAAAAGTCTAGATTGATGCCCAGCCTTAAATCTCCAATAAAAATGAAAAGCCACCTCTGGCCATGATTCGATAGTCTTTTCATGTCTCTCTGGTGAAATCCCTGTGTACTTTGCATTAGAAATTAAAATTGGGAACCAGTTTGGTTTGCTTTTATTAGATTTTGAAGCTGCCCTGTCCTCCAAAGGACAGCAGACATTGTAAAATAAAACAACATGTAGCATTTATATAGCACACCTGCAATATAAATCATAAGACGTCAGTGAACTGAGAAGGCTGTAACTCTGCTTAGAATGGCATCGTAAGTATCCAAGGAGCTTCACACACATTATCTTATAGTTGTCTTTAGAACAGTCCTGTAAAGATATCTTCCTATTGCAGATTATGCGGGGTTGAGGAGGTGCTGAGAGAAGAGACAAGCCCAAGCCGTGGGAGGGACGGGGCTGTGGCTCATCAGTACAGCATCTGCTTTACATGCTTAAGGTGCTGTGTTCAGTCCCCAGCATCTTTCATTAAAAGGATCAGGTAGAAGGTGATGGCCTCTGCCCGAGACCCTGGGGAGATGCTGCCAGACAGGAGGCAGTACTGATCTTGAGAGTCTAGTGAGCCAACTCAGTAGAAGGCAGCTTTGAGCAGCTTGCCTATGTTTCTGCATTATGAACCAAGGACTTTGTGGATCGGTCTCTTGGCCTCTCTACTTCTGCTACACCAGCTTGTTTGTTTGTTTTGAAAGGGCAATTTCTTGCAATTCTTGACTTCATAAAAAATCTTTGTTCTTTCTCAGTAGGTGGCAAATGGGAAAAGCCTTCTGAATTGTTGGAAATCAAAGGATATACATGGGAAGAACAAGTGAACAGCCTGCCAGAGGTTTTCAGGAAAGCCGGCTTTGCCATAGAGGCTTTCACTAGACTGCCATACTTGTGTGAAGGGGACATGTACAATGATTTCTACGTCTTGGATGATGCCGTCTTCGTTCTCAAGCCCGTGTGAATGTGTCTCCCAGGTCAAACCCAAGAAGCAGCCTGTGAATTAAGCATTTTTTAACTCTTTTTTCCCCTATTAATTACAAGAAGGGAGGAAGAAATGAGATTTTTCTTTTTGGTGATTGTCATTCTGAATTGGATTCATGTATGAAGAAATCTAAAAGGTCAAAATACTAATTTCTTTGTAGTATGTAACAGGGAAAAAAGGACTTTTAAAAAACATTGAACTCTTGCATTGATGATTTCTTAATCCTCTTGATGCACCTGCAATCCAACAATAAATCAAAGATATTTTTTATACCTGATGACGGTAGGACTCGCAGTCCAGCAGTAGCCAGGCTGCTGTGCAAATGGATAACATTTCAGCTGTTGTTGTTTTTTTTTAAAAAAAGGACATCAGAAGACAATGCTGGCAATAAAGCGGTCCATTCAATATAAGGCAAAACTAGGTTGATGAACAAGTGGTTGGAATGGATTTTTCTTCCATGTTTAATGACGTTATTTTACCTGTCAGTCTTCAGCACATGTTTTTAACCATGCTAATAAAAACTTTTTTTGAAATGACGCTCGCCCCTTATGTTAATTTGTGCCAACGGTGCCTGATTAGATGGATCTTTTGTCACTCACATGTAAAATATGGATGAATATCTTCAGGGCTCATTTCAAGGGGGAACGTGCAGGAACACAGTTCCAGCAGTTCCCCAAAGAGGTCACATGTCAGGTGGCCCTACCCACCTGACTCTTGGCCATTTTGGGCCCATTTCCGCCTGGATTGGGGCCGAAATGGCCCAGATTGGGCCTCTGACGGGTGGTGGATCACTCTCCCACTCAGCAGCAGCCCGATCCTGACCATTTTGGGGGCATTTTTGGCTCTTTTCAGCCCCTTTTTGCCATTTTGGGCCCAATTTCAGCCCTGAATGGCCAGCATTGGGTCCAAAACAGCCAGGATAGGTGATGTCAGGGGTGTGTGGCATATGCAAATCAGGTATGCTAATGACACTTCTGGTGATGGCAAGGGGTGTGGCATATGCTAATGAGTTATGCTAATATGTTATGCTAATGAGTTCCTCCAGCACTTTTCTACGAAATGACCCCTGAATCTCTTTATACCAGGAGGAACTATAGTTCACTGGTACAGCATCTGTTTACATGCTGAAGTTCCCAGGTTCAATCCCTGGCATCTCTAGTTTCAGAATCTTGGCTAACAGGTGCTGTGAAAGGCCTTAGAGACTTGCCACCTGTTAGAGTGGACATTTCTGTTCTCAATAAGACCAGCGGTCTCTATCTATGACAGCTTTGCATGTTTGTGTGACTCCATCTTGCCCTGCATTATCACTTCTAAATGGCAGCAAAGATCTTTCCCGGTTTCTTTTAACTGGAGATAGAATCAGAGAACTTTTCTATAGATGCCAAAGAGTTATGGCCCTTCCCATAAAGCGCGCAAATGTAAGAACGCTATTGAATCAAATCGTTTTGCCATGTAGCCCGATATTGTCCACACCGACTGCAGCAGAGTTCTCAAAGTCTCAGGCAGCACCTGCTGTTAGAGATCTTCAGCCACTAGAGATACTGAGGCTGGAACCAATGACCATCTATACGCAAAGTTCAGTTCAGCTATGGTCCTGCCCTTCAACATCGGTCTGATAAGATGCAGCACAAAAACTTGCATGCTGTTTGCTGTGAAAGTTGATTCAGGAAAAAATACCACGTTCTTTGCGACGGTCAAATGCCCCACCATAGAACTCCTTTGACAGTAACTTGAAATGGAGTTGATCAGATCTCATAATCTCTGTAATTACCCCTCCTTCCACCTAGATGGCAGTGTAACTCAAGTATTGTGATCCTTTTCCCTTGAAAAGAATAAATGGGTGTGATGAAATAATGAGAATCTGGCAAAGCCAAATTTTTATACGGTTCAGTGTTTTTTAATATGAAAAAGTGGACTTTTCAGGGAATGGCCTTTCCCCTTTTTTCATGCTTGTTCACAGTCCCAATTTGCTACCACTTCTGTGCCATTTTAAGGGCTGTGTAGTTTATCACTGAGATTCCAACCAGTCACAAACCACATAATGAATACGATATCACACATCCATGTCGTCATATTCGGCAATGACGTGATACCATTGAGGGCGAACAAAACCGTTGCGCTGCTTTCCCTCTGAGTGGGGGGTGAAAGTCTGTCCTGTAATTAACCTAGGCATCTAGTGATGCTTTTGGGCTTGCTACACTCTTTTGATGATTTTATTACCCTCCAGCACTACTCAACAAAACTATTGCCCTAATCTAGCATCCAAATGTATTTTCCTTTGAAAAGTATGCATGGACAGTAATGGCATCCTCTTCATATTGTGTTCCCACCCCATTTCAAATAGTTCATACCCTTTTGCGGTTCTAACTGAAAATATAGTTTCCTGTACAATGTCACCTCTGTATGCAGAGAAGGGTTTAAAAAATTAAAAAAAAATTCAGCAAGCCAATCATAAACAATGGGTGATGCTCTTCTTTGTCTGGATTACAGTAAAAAAAATTCTTGCACTTTATCCCTATCAAGAAAAGAAATGTGAAAGAATTTTAATGCTCTTGATACAGTTTTGAGTGTATGATCTGTACATTGGGGAATTATTAGAAACTCAACGTCTCATTTACAAAATGATGACAAGAGGCCACACCCACCATCCAGGGAACACCGAAAGAGCTGTTGTTACTATGTGGAACCACCTGCCACTAGATAAGAAACAGAAAATAGGGGCATCTATACTGAAGGATTCAGGTTGGAATCAGAACATCAAGCTCCACATGTGAATTTTCCCAATAAATACTGGAGTTTTGTGGAAGATACTGAACTTGGGTGTAATTTCGGTTGGGTTTATGAGTTTAGAAATGGCGCTAGGTCTTTGTAACGGCCTAAATATTGTTACCAGACCTTTGGTTTCACAGTGGTTATGGTATCCTTCCCATCTGTCTTGATTGAACGTATCCTGCCCCAAATTGCCAAGTGGTCATTTCCCAGTCTGAACTGGCAGCAGAATTCAGGTGCAGAATTCTGAGGTGGGTATACTACTTCAGAGGACAGGTGGACAGGATCACATTTTTAATGCTCCTCAGTGTAAAAACTTCTTGTAAATTAAAAAAAAAACCCAAAAAGCTTAGTATATCAGGATTAAAAGTCTCTAACCGAGCAACAAATGCTGTGCTAACTTTTTTACCTGTTGGGGATAAATACTTTGGGGGACTTTGAAAAATACAAACCTTCCCTTCTAGTTAATCCGTCCTTTCTGCCCCCTCCACACTGTCTAGCCTCATTACCAGCAGGCCTTGGGTTCAGGTGACTGATTTGCTTGGAATGAAGTATTATGTTGCAGAGTGCAAACAACAGGCACAATTTGTGTGTATGTGTGAGTGTGTGTGGGCCTAATAGACCCCCAGCCCAGCTTTTAATTTCCCAAACATCAGTTGGTTTCACATTCATCCTCTTTCTCTTTTCTTCATCCCGCCCTTTTTTTTTTACTTTTCTCCCAGTCATTAAACTACATTCAGTTGTGTATCCTGCTACGCTCCTGGGGCCCTCCCCATTCTGTGTTCATCTCCCTCAGAGAAAGCTAGGTGGAGAACTAGCAAGCTTTTTTTCCAGAAAAGCAAACCTGGTTGATTTACAGCAGTGGTGAGCAACATACCAGTGGCAATCTCCAGACTTTGACCGATTTTGCTGACTTTTTGCATGTGGTGAGTCATAGTTTGAAGTTACCTTTTCATCTTTACATGTTTAAGTTTGGGGTGTATTTCATTTTCTCCTTGAAAAACTTTTATTTTTCAGTTTTGTATAACAAAAGTAATGGTTTTCGCATCAAGGAAAATTGATGTCCACAATCTGTACTTGTTAAATACATGACTTTTGCTTAAATTACTGATAACAATTGCTCCCTAAAATAATGTGTGTTCTGGTACCTAAGATCGAGAAACGGTATGGGTCACTTTCTTATTTAATGATGGATGGATGGATATGTGAAGTACTTTTTTGGATGCATTCGTAGTTATGTAACTTCTGCCCCCATGGGTTTATTGTTTAGCATTCTTCATTTTTGGTTAAAGCTTCTGAAGAATAATGTTTGTTTTTCTGATGCTGATGAAAAGGAACCGATTCAGCTTCTCCCATATGAAATGTTTACTTTGGGCATCAGGTAATAAAGGGGGCTTTATGACATAGTCAAATTCATTCCAAGTGGTAACACAGAAGCATTCATTCTGTGCCGTGTTCCTTTCTCAGGGAGAATATGGGGGGGGGGGGACAAAAATGTTTAAATAACGCCTATATCCCCCTTCTCCGTATCAGAAATAAAATGAACATTTCAAGTTTACATTTCAGACATGACCAAACTACAGTGATGATTTACACTGCTGGTATACAGAAGTAAGATTTACCCAGACTGTTCTAATTTGAAAGGTAATCTCTCTCTTCTCCTTGTCATTGATCACTGAACCAGAGAACTTGCCATTATAACTGTGTGTAGGCACTGAAGTGATGAACTGGTTTGGGACAGAGGCTGGGTTCTCAGTTTGAATCTCAGCTCTGCCATGAATTCCCAAGGTGACCTTAAGATACACCTTCTCTCTCAGGCCCACTCTTCTACCATGTTGGAGGATGATAATAGCCTACTGCACAGGGTTGTAAATATTATGCCATGGAAGCTTGCTGGATGACCTTAGGCTAGGGTTGCCAGCTCCAAGTTGGGAAATTCCTGGAGATCTTGAGGGTGAAACCTGAAGAAAGTGGGGTTTGGGGAGGGAAAGGACCTTGGCATGGCATAATTCCATACAGCTCACCCCAAAAGTAGCCATTTTCTCCAGGTGAACTGATCTCTGTGGCCTGGAGACCAGTTGTAATTCCGGGAGATCTCCAGCCACTACCTGGAGGCTGGTAACCCTACCTTAGGCCAATCACTCTCAGTCTAACGTACCTCACAAGGTTATTGTGAGGAAAAAATGGAGAAGAGAATGTTGCAAACTGCTTTGGGTTCCCAGTGGGGGAGAAAGGCACAGATAAAATAAAACAAACAAACAAATAAATAAAACCTATGTATTTCATTTGAATCCTATGCTTCCTCCAATTTACTCAGGACAGCTAGCACACAAGGTTCTCCCTTTCTCCTCATTATATTTTTTGTAAGACACCCGATGAAGATCCAGCTGTCTGACGAAGAGAGCTGTGGTTCTCGAAAGTTTATGCCTCGATAAAGTTGGTTAGTCTTAAAGG
This sequence comes from Eublepharis macularius, assembly GCF_028583425.1. Taxonomy (NCBI): domain Eukaryota; kingdom Metazoa; phylum Chordata; class Lepidosauria; order Squamata; family Eublepharidae; genus Eublepharis; species Eublepharis macularius. The sequence goes on from NC_072801.1 coordinate 20,842,618, forward strand.
TGCTGCCGGACGTTTTACTATTTTGCAACTACAGACTAACACAGCTAACTCCTCTGGATCTATGACCAAGTTTGATTTGCTTTCAATTAAGAATCATGCTGGGTTGGGCTGGTAGTAGCAGATCGTGTTGTTGTTGTTGTTGTTGTTGTTGTTGTTGTTGTTGTTGTTGTTGTTCAGTTTCTAGCCTGCCCTCCTTATGAACAGGCTCAGGGCAGCTTACATCAGAATATAAATACAGTTTAAAAATCACAATAAAAACCATACAGTCATAAAACATAGTGGATTTTTCAGTTCCAAAATGGCAGACCATATCATCCACCCCTGCCGATAGTACAAAGGGGAGAGGGAGGGAAGGAGGAAACAGCCATTGTGGACAGGTTGACTCATATTGGGGGGGGCTATGGTGACTATACAGCCCCCTCCCAACAATCCTAACAGCACTGGTACTCCGCAGGCAGCCCCTAGAAAATTTTGGGTTGCCCTACAGTTTGAAACATCACGATGTTGCAATTGGCTGCCATCTGGAAATCAGAAGTTAATATTTCCTCGAAATGTTTGGATTTCTGCTGATCTTTTTAAGTTTGAAGGCTGGGGTTGGTGTAGTCAGTTTTTAAGTGGTTTATTGTAACTTCTGGCATTATTATAAGCTGCTTCTAGACTGAAAGTGTGCAGTGGAAAGTTTTTTTGTCAAATATCTAATGAATAAAGTGGCACAATGTCTGCACAGGACCCATCAAAGATGACACCATTGATAGTGGTGGGCCTTTAGCTGGATTGTGGGCTTCAGCAACGCTCCAAGTACCTGATTTCAGTCATCATACCTGGCTCCCCCTCCTATTCATAAGAAGTGTGGCATTCCCATGCCAGCTATCTCTCTCTGTGTGCGCCATTATCATTCATCAAGACTTCTGGGTGTTGAGCATGGCTGTACAGTGTAACCCCAACTGGAGATCAGCACCAAGGGCACTGTTTCCACTCAAACAGTCCAGTGATAAAGCTGGGAATTCATTACAGCTGCCCTTTGGAAATGGAAAGTTAAAGAAAAGCTTGCACTTGTTCAGCTTCTGGGTTCAACATCTGATACTGAAAACCACAGAAAGGAAACTGTATAGGTTTCAATACAAGACCATTTCTTTTTAAAAGATACTCTTTTGCGAGTAAAAATACCCATGGGCTCTATATATCCTGTGATTCAGCAAAAGCTCGATGTATTTTATCGTTTAGAGCTTTTTAAGGCAGGAAGGTTTGCAATGCTGTATATATATATCATACCTTTGCTTGCAGCCAATTTTCATTTTCAGCCCAGGTTTTTGGTGGGCCTCAAAAGCAGCTTCTTTCAATACTGTAGCAGGTAGCCTGTTCTGCTTCCCTTTCTCTCTTAATCTCTCTCTCTCAGGCTGAGGAGAAACCACTGTGTACCTTAGATGCATCGGTAATTTTTCTAAGTGCTGCCCTTTAACCCTTCAGATCTATCCCTCCCTACAGTCAAGAACTCTGCCTTTAACCCAAGGGGTCCTGCCTCCCACACTGTATGGGTGGAGTGTAGACTGTGCTCTGGCCCTGGATAGGGTTGCCAACTCTTGAGTTGGGAAATTCTGGATACTTGGATACTGGATTTCTGGATACTTGTGGGTAGAGCTGGGGATGATAGGATTTTGGGGGAACTGACTATGTCGTCTGGAGATCAGTTGTCATTCCAGATCTCCAGGCCCCACTTGGAGGCTGGCGATCCTATCCCTGGATTGGGGCCCATATTCCTTGCCAGATCTGTGACTTCCAAGGCTTGGACTAACCCTACCTGATGCTGACCTTTCAAGCCCTAAACTTCTTGAGTCCTAAGTTCTTAAAGGACTGTCTCCTCTAGGAAGGACCTGGAGTTCTCCCAGAATTACAACTGATCTCCAGACTAACGATATCAGTTCCCTAGAGGATATGGCAGCTTCAGAGGGCAGGCTGTATAGAATCACATACTATCTGAGCATCCTCCTCCGCCCCCAAATCTCCCGGAATTTTCCAAGCCAGAGTTGGCAATGCTAGTCTCCACTATATGAACCTGAGTGATTTCCATGGTCAGTTTGAAACCCAGCTTATCTGAGATACAGTTCGCAGGGACTTGGGGGAGGAATTCCTCAGCTACTGCTCGTAAACAGCGGAATTCCTTCCCACACAGGAGGTGTGACAGGGACTTCTCTGCAGGCCTTCTGTCATGATTTGAAGCCATATCTGTTCCCAAAGGCCTTTGAATGAATGCTGCTTACTGGTGCCTTCAGATTTTAAAGTTCTTCTATTTTAAATATCTATGTATTTCTACCCTGCTTTTCTTCCCAGTGGACACCCAGTGCAGGCTTATTACATCATTCTTCCCTCCCTCATTTTATCTTTACAACAACTATTTAGTGACGTACGTTGGGCTGACAGAGAGTAACTGGTCACCAGTGATGTTCCATGGCATAGTGGGGACTTGAACCAAGTTCTCCTGCCTTTAGGATGTTCATAAAACAGAAAGGTGGCATCTAAATGAATTAACTTGCTCACTAAAGATAAATTAATAGAAGTTGAAAGCATTTGAGAGGGTTCCCGCCCCCCAGAGTGGTTCTCTACAAAATATCTAAAACCCACAACGTGCTTGGCTAATCATACAGAAAGCTTTTAAAAGAAAACGACAAGCTATGATCTATGGACAGCTGAATAATGAAATCGGGAATGGCAGAGTGGAGGACTGGATTTGTTAAAGCCGTGCTGTGGTAATTGCAAGCCTCACTGTAAAATTAATAGGGCAAAGGGAGAAATAAACACAAGCCTGTTCATTGTTTGCGAAACTGGATCCTTATGAATGACATAGATGTACTGTAGAAATCCCCAAGGAACTTCTGAAAGAGGAGCGCAGTTCGCTTTTCAGTGGCCCGAGGACAGATGGGTCTAATCAACCAAGCCAGTTCCCAAGATCAGATATTCATCATGTTCAATCACACTATTGTTAATGCTATGTACTCCCAAGTTTCTTTATTGTATCAGTTGTATGCCTACACATGATGTTTGAGGGGGAATAGCAGGGACAGCATGGATTTTAATTGTGTAAAAATGAGGGTTGCCACACTTTGTCGATACCCTGTTTGGGCTGATTCACCGAGAAACGTTTTCGTAACAATAGACAACCCCCCCCCCTCAAAGTGCGACAATTATTTCTAGCTTCAGTCAAATGCAAAATGGTTAAGAAACAGTCAGTTTAACAGATCCAGAGGAGTTAGCCGTGTTAGTCTGTAGTAGCAAAACAGAAAGTCCAGAAGCACCTTTAAGACTAACCAACTTTACTGTAGCATAAGCTTTCGAGAACCACAGTTCTGTTCGTCAGATGCATGGAGGGTAAGAAGAAACTGGTCAGATATATAGGTGGAGAGGGGAGGGGGGAATAGATGCAATCAGGGAGTAGATGCAACCAGAAACAGCCTGCTCCAGGACAAACCTAAAGGAACTAACAACAGAACACCACTGGTTGCCACCTACAGTTCCCAGCTCAAACCCATCCAACGTATCATCAGTGATCTATAACCCAATCGTGGAAAATGATGCCTCACTCTCACAAGCCCTGGGTGGAAGACCTCTTCTTGCCTACAGACAGCCCCCCAACCTTAAACGACGATGCCAGCTCTGCCCTCATATCTACCCAGGAAATACAATTACAGGACCCAATGGCGTCAACTACACTATCTCTGGCTCTTACAGCTGCTCATCCTCCACCGTGATATATGCCCTCATATGCCAACAATGTCCATCTGCTCTGTACATTGGACAAGCCAGCCAACCTCTGCGCAAAAGAATAAATGGACACAAATCTTGACATTAAAAATGGCAACATCCAGAAACCAGTGGGAGAACACTTCAATTTATCAGGACATTCCATCAAGGACTTAAAGTTCACTGTAGTTCAACAGAAACCTTTCAAAAACAGAATCCAACGGGAAGCTGCTGAATTGGAATTCATATGTAAATTTGACTCAGTCAGACTTGGATTGAATAGGGACTATGAATGGTTATCTCATTATCAGAAGTAACTGATTTCATTATCAGAAGCAAACTGATCCCATTATCAGAAGCTGATTGCATCTACTCCCCTCTCCACCTATGTATCTGACCAGTTTCTTCTTACTCTCCATGCATCTGACGAAGAGAATTGTGATTCTCGAAAGCAAATGAGCCAATCGATAGAAAAGGAAAGCTCTATAGTTAACATATTTAAAGATCAGACAGTAAAAAGGAATGAGTGTATCCCCATTAGTACAGATAAAAAATCCCATAAAATTCTCTCAGAGAAAATTATTTCTTATCCCCCCTCTCCTTTTCTAATCCAATTGTTTTAACTTCAGTAAACAACAGAAGAAATGCCCCCAGGCCTACCGTTATTTCTCTTGTTGATATTCTTGAATCATGCAGAGGCCGAAAGTCACCAGAATATCAGTCAGGGTAAGATTATAATTTTGTTTTTTCATTCAGAAATATTTTGGGGTGTATATTAAAACTCCCAGAGATATTAAATCAAAACTTGATATTTAGGAACAGAAGTATTGAAGGCCCTTCTAAATTATATTTGTTGGCATGTCAAAAGATAGGGTTGCCAACTCCAGCCTGAGGAAATTTCTGGAAATTTGGAGGCACTGCCTATAGAAGCAGGAATCTGGGGAGGGATTTCTCCAAGACTCTCTGGTATACTATAGAGATTGGCCTCTGAAGCTGCCATTTTCTCTAGGGAAACTGATCCCTGTAGTTGGGAGATCAGTTGTTCTGAGAGAACTCCAGGCCTCACCCAGAGGCTGACAACCCTAGCAGGAGAGTGTATAACTTATCAAAGGTGAAAAGGAACCTCCATGTCCAGAGGAAGTATACCTCTGAATACCAGTTGCTGGGGGGGGGGGGCAACAAAGCATGAGTTTGGCTTTCACACCTTCCCATTGGGAATTCCCATTGGTCACTGTGGGATACAGGATGCTGGATTCAATGGCCCTTTGAGCTGATCCTGCTAGGTTCTGCGGATGTTTTAACATTCTAATGACTCCATTGCATATTGCAAACTGCATGAAAGAGAGAAAAAAATAACTCTTAAGATGCACAATTGATGGTTTTTCTGATGCGCTTTTTTAATGGGAGCCAGCATAGTGAAGTGTTTAGAGTGTTGGGCTAGGATCTGGGACGCACAGGTCTGAATCTCCCATTCTGCCCTAAACACTTGAGCTAGCCACACATGCTTACCCTCACCTACAGGGTTGTTGTGAGGATAAAATGGAGGCACAGAGAATGCTGTAAACTGCTTTGGGGGTCTCCATTGGAAAGAAAACTGGGGTAGGAATGAAGTAAACAGATATATAGATAATCTGTCACAGTTGTCCTATTACAACCTAGACAGTCTGACTTCTTAACTAGAAACAACACATTTATTTTTAGGGAGGGACTTTATTCTTACCTAGCCACTTCTGCTTGAAGCATGGAGACTGGGTATTGCCATGCAGGTATTACCAGGTTCACAGTGCTGTACAAAGCAGAGCTTACACTCTCCTAAATTCCACTGAAGTCAACAGGTTTAGAAGAGCGTCATTCCTGCTTAGGATGGCACTGTTCGTTTCCTTTGGTTCAAAGAGTACTGGAGACTTAAAATGTACTTGTAATATTAATTTTATTCACAAATATCAATGCAAACAAGCACAAGTACAGAACAAGAGGCGGTTCAACAAGAAGTCTCCAAAACTGCCCCCCCCCACCATTCCCTATAACTCAAATGAAACATTTTTGGCCCCCCTCCCACATTCTACCTTGTTTTGCGCGTTTTAATTTGGCTTTTGTTCATTTTTTCTCTAGATCTGCCTCCACAATTACAGAAGACTATGGTGAGTATTTGTTATCCTCCTTGATTATTTTCAACTATATTTCATCATCATTCTGTTTTTATTATTGCATATATTTGTTTTGTTTTTAGGAAGATGTCATCACTGGAAAGTATCTCAATGGTAAATGTACAATATTTGGGAGGAGTATTTTTAAAATTCTCAAGTTGTATAAAAATTAACTTTGGGGTATGTTTTATTTTGTTTAGCTCTCCTGGACATACTTCATTTCCAAAGGTAAATGCATAATTAGGCTACTACATACGCAAATTATTTTATTCTTACAAAATTTTACCTCGTCGCTCTGCCTTATTCTGTTGTTGTTGTTGTTTTATTATTATTCATTTCTCGTCTGCCTTTCTCACTGAAATCCAAGAAGAATTACATAGTGCAAGTGAAAATACAATATAATCAACAGCTAGGACATTCACTGAGTAAAGTGTCATAATGAGCAACTATTAAGACGCTCAGTGAAAGAGATACAGTAAGGTACGGTAGCAGAAAATTTGGAAAACAAACATAAAGCCGACAACAGAGATGAAATGTTCCTCAGGCATAAGATATCCCTAAAACATGTTCTGATAAAAGTATCCTAAGAATACTGTGGCCCACAAGTAGTGCTGGAGTCAGGGGCCACTGTTGTCAGGCAACTGCCTAAGCCCAAGAACGTTTGGAGAGTCCACCACCAACCTGCTAACTCACCAAGGCACATCAGCTGCATCCACTGTTGCCGGCTCTCTGGATCTGTGCGGTGGTGGCAAGACTGGGGGGCCTTTTAGGCCCTTTTGGAGAAGCAAGCAGTGATGGCAACTAGAGACAGGAATTGTAGTCTGTAAGTCTTAGATCTTACCATCTCACTTTGCAGAATGCCTTAAACAGCTCTGAGGCAAAACACATCGCTTCATGTTACAAGGCAGGATTTTTAAAAAAAACATGTACAAAAGGCCTTAACCCACTGAGAGAAAACTGTCATCTTCATTCTGCAACATATCCTGGGGGGACTAGCCACCTCACCCTGGATTTTCCCCTCCCATCAATATTTCAATTCCCTGCCTACCCCCACTGGCCTGGGGTAGTTAAAAAGAATATAAAACTGAGCTTGAGGGGATAGGATCTGGGCTGAGTATAAGGCCTGGATTGATCCCTGAGGTAAAACTGACAGTCACAAGATGGGATCTGTGGAATGAACAAGAACAATGTTAAATACACACGGACACAACCTGAGGTATTAACAGGGAACCTGAGGTCTCAGGGAAATTCTCCCCCAGGCAGGTTTATATCATTTCACCACACTACTCAGCTGACACTTAAGTTGTGTCTATGATCTATCAAAATCCTGCTGACCTACTGAAATACTTTAGTTCCCTCTATAAGGAAACTTAGCCACAAATTTGATATCTCATAAAACTTTTACTTTACGCTCTTGTTAGGCTGAACCTCTAATCCTGACCTCCTGTGTCTAATTTCAAAACCTAACTTCTCACTATAATCTCCTAACTTTACCATACAGCCCTTATGTAAGGATTCAGAACACTAATAGCTATTACTGCTGTGTCTCTGAAGCACCTTAGAGCTCCATATCACAATGACCAACAGAATGTCACAGGTGCTGTCCAGTAGACACTGTCCAGTGCAGGCCCATGAGATGCTCATCTAGGTTGTTTGGTAACTTTTCAATGTTAATGTAATGTAATGATATGTAATGATATGTAATGTTATGTAACGATAACCAGATTGCTGAATTAGCAACAGAACATGCTCGTTGTCTGCATACTTATTTTCCATGTCAATAATCTAATCTACTGTTTTCTTTTTTTGCCTCTGTTTTCTTCTACAGCACTAATATCTGGACCACAGACATGCTTAACAAAATCATGGCATATTTCCATGCTCAGAATATTGTAATTTCTTACAGCAGCTTACAGGTGTGTCTAAATACAATAATAGTTAGCATTTGTATAGCACTTTTCAGGGGTTCATATCCCTTCACATGCAGTATATTGTAAACATTAAAACAACTCTGAAAGGCCAGTCAGGACTTTTATCCCCATATTGCGGAGTGGGGGTGGTGGTGGTGGAGGAGGAGCTAAGAGATATCATTTTGCCCAATGCCTCCACAGCAAGTTTGTGGAAGTGTCAAGATCGGAACCCAGGACGTCCTTGTTTGTAGCCCAGGCTCTTTTCTATAACACCTCGACAGCAGCATGTTAGAAAATGAAAAGAGACAGATACAAAGTATTCATTTTATTCATTTATTTACAAGTTTTATATCCCACTTTTCAGTCCACTGGAGGCCACCAAAGAGGCTTAAAAATTAAACATTGGTAAACTAGCTGGCAGGTGTTGTTTGGAGTCGCTGCAATTAAGACATGTTGCTGTATCTTACAGAGTTCTTCCACTAGCAGATGTGCCTTCCTCTGATGGAAGGAGCTTTCCTTCGATGCAAAACAATCAGAAGAAGTTTCTTGAACTAGCAAAATGACTTGGCTCATGAAGGATAGGATGAACCAAGCATTCTTTTGTGTGTGTGTGTCTGTGTGTGTCCTGTGAGAGAGAGATCTATAAATGAACCAAGCATTTGGGGGGAGGGAGGTGATCTATGAATGAATAAACCAAGCATTCTTGCGGTACTGTTCGTTTCGGCTGAGTATGCACAAAAAAACTGGGGGATTGGGTTTCTCTGCCTTTTAAAGAAATATGAATTTAGGATTGGTGTGCTGGAAGCAGTGAACTACATCCCAGTATTGAGCATTTGGAATATAGGTAGGTAGGTGTTACCAATTTAAACATACATGAATGTATAAGCTAATTTTATATGTCCCCCTCTCCTCAACATCTCCCACTTGTCTGTTCAGGTGTCTATAAAGAATTATTTGGAGAATCTCTTATACCACCCCAAAATGCTGCTGTCTGAGTTCCGTCAGATGGATCGTCGCCATTTTCAAACTGCAATGAAATATCTCTTCGAAAGTAAGCAGGTCCATTTGGTGAGTCTAGCACATGGCAAGTTGAAACAACAGTTGCTTTGGATAATAGTACTCGCACAGATTCTCTTGTATTTAACCTACTCTTTGGGATCCACTAATGAAAAAAACTGTCAAAATGTTACATTAGAGGCAAAGCAATTGATATGATCATATAGTGTAAGCCGTGCACATAATCTCCCCGCAAGCTGATCTTTCTCTTTTGTCACAATATTTTATCTTGCCATTCCTCCAAGGAGCTCAGACTTCTGTACATGATTCTTTCTTCCCTTGTATCCTTGCAACAGCAACCCTAAGAGGTAGATTAGATTGAGACTGTGCAACTAGTTCAAGATCATCTAGTGAGCCACATCAATAAGGTTGCTAGTCTGAGCCTGGTAACCAGCAGGAGGGTGAGGGGCAGCAGGAGAAAAATAAATAAAAATAAGATTGTGTCCTGGGAATGACAATGGGTAGCTCTGAGAATTGCAGGACTCTGGTAAAACGCAGAGAAAATTACCTAGTGATTGTCCACCATAAGGGGGCAAATGGTAAGCCTACACATCAACATGAGAATTGGAATCCCAGTCCTAAGGTTCAATCCGATGAAATGAAGATCCTACATCTTTTTCAGCCATAAAATGCAAACCTCCTTTCTTTGGAAACTAAAACTGAGCAGCATCTACTCTTCCCCAAGGCAGAGAACAAATCCCAGTTTTCTTCTGCCCTCCTTCAGCGCAGGAGTTGCTTTAGAAGGGCCCAGGAAGCATCACCTTCATTCTTGCAGAGAGTTGCCATTCAGAAACTGCTTCGGTCATAGGAGGGCACTTGGCTTGGAATTGCCTGATGTATTCTGGAAGTCATTTTGCGATTGGCCCTGTCCCCAGGATAGCCATTTTGAGGTGGTGCCCAATACTGTGTCTCTTTTTGTGTCTCTCAGATTATCTGCAGGCTCAACAGGGTTGGGGACCTTGACTGTCATCGCTGTACCACACTGGCAGTCCTCCCACCCACTGTTTCACATTGTAGCCTCATTGGATCTCTTGTATCAATGGGGAGAAAATAGTCTTTAGAAGGGAATCCTGTCTGTACACTGATTGCAAATGTCTGCCCTGAGCTATGTGAACTTCAAAACAAACGGTACCGATCTTTCATAAGTAATTTTTAACAGTTCACTGAAAAGTACTCTGTATCTACAGGAATTGGGAAATATCATCCTTGATCTAGCTGGGATAAGAGAGAAGATTTTCCAAAGTCCTGGAGGAAACAGGACCTTGTTCCTCATTACTCTAGAGAGGTGCTTTCAGGCTTTGAATTCCGGGGAATGTGTGGATATATTAAGCCAAGTCTTGCGAGTGTCTTCCATGACTTATCTCCAGCTTCATACCATAGCAAGCCTCCCGCAGGATCTTCAGGAAGATGCATTTCGGAATCTGTAAGCCCACCACTTTTGTTGCGAATAAGTCGTTACTCTAGAATTTGTTAACAAAATGGGGCCTGAGCAGCCTTATTGGCTCTCCTATCACTTTTCTCTTGTTTGCTTTCAAAAGTCCCAAAGAATTTCAGCTAAACTAGCACTAACGAAAGAAAGGAATGAGTGTAATCCATCCATCAATTGCTCCTTTTGTCTTTTTAGGTCAATGGTATTCAAAGACCTCTACGACAGAATAACAGCAAACGCACAACGAGCTCTTTATGAATGGATGACACAGATCCTGCAAAAATCCTATAACGCCAGTGGTAGGTTCTACAGAAATAAACAATGGGCTGCTTTCAAGGGGGGCACACTCACACTCCGGTCAGGGTCTTCCTGGGAATTAGGATTGTTCCAGATATCAGCTAGCACAAGGGGTGGATTGACATGCAAGGGAATTACAGATAACCAGGTGAACTTCAGATTTGGTATTCAGTGGTTGGATTCTCTAGGGAGAGATCAAGGCGGAATGAGCTATTTTGACCTGTCAGAGCCTTGCTGGTAGCATAGATGGAGTGTGGCCGTAACAGTTTTGCACTGGGAGTGGAAAAACCAAAGTCCAAATTCCTAAATATGCCATTAAGTTGATTAGGTGAATGGCCTTGTCATTCTCTCCACCTAACCTCTCTCACAGGGGTTCTCAGCAGTTGGAATGAAATTGAGGTTATCCCCCCACCCCATAAAACTATCAAAATCAGGTGTGTGTGTTATGTGCCATCAAGTTGCCACTGACCTATGATGTCCCTATGAATGAAAGACCTCCAAAATGTCCTATCATTAACAGACTTGCTCAGATCCTGCAAACTGGAGGATGTGGCTTCTTTGATTGAGTCAAGTCATCTCATTTTAGGTTTTCCTCTTTTCCCATTGCCTTCCGCTTTTCTTAGCATTATTGACTTTTCCAGAGAATCTTGTCTTCTCATGATGTGACCAAAGTACAATAGCCTCAGTTTTGTTGTTTTAGCTTCTAGGGAGAATTCAGGCTTGATTTGATCTAGAACACACTTATTTGTCTTTTTTGGCCATTCATGGTACCAGCAAAACTCTCCTCCAGTACCACTTTTCAAATGAATCAATTTTCTTCTTGTCAGCTTTCTTCATTGTCCAACTTTCACATCCATACATAGTAATGGGGAATAGCTGGTCCCTAGAGAGATCAAGATGTCTTTTATCTTTAAGGATCTTTTCTAGTTCCCTCACAGCTGATCTTCCAAGTTTCAATCTTCTGCTTTCTTGGTTGTAGTCTCCCTTTTGGTTGATGATTGAGCCAAGGAACAGAAAATCTTGAACAATTTCAGTTTCCTCATTGTCAAAGTTAAAGTTGTGAATTCTTCAGTAATCCTTACTTTTGTCTTCTTGACGTTCTGCTATAATCCTGCTTTGGTGCTTTCCCCTTAAAATCTATATTAAAATCTACCCCTGTTTTTGCATGAGTGGCATTGTATAAATGCCATTAAAACAAACATTAAAATGCTGCAAAAGAAATAAACAAAACAGGAAAACAATAAGAGAAAACAGGCAGGATGAAAATGCTTTCAGTGGACACGTATGGGAACAGACATTTTTTTTAAAAAAAAAGGCATCGATATGCCCCAAATTCAGCATCACAAGCAGAATGTCAGGTTCCAGCAGGGGGCTCCAAAGCAAAAGCAGTAAACCCTCAATACTTGAAACTGACTTCAAGAAATGGTTTGGGAATTCAGGTTTTCCTGATTTCAAGGAAATCAGTAGGCTTTGTACTATTGGGGCCATATCACATTTTCCCTCCCTGAAGTTTTCCCAACCTGAAAGAAGCTCCAGAGAGCCACAGTTTGCCCTGGGAGGAAAATTATGCCTCTCATGAAAGCAGCAAAACTAGGTCACCAATGACAAGGCAGGGGTTTCTGCATACTCAGTGGATTCCACAGCTATGGAGAATAATAGAAATTTATCAATTAACCAAAAGAGAAACACCAACTCAGTCTGATGGAGGACTGAGCATGCTCTAGGAGGCATGGAATCAGTGGAGAGTTAAGTTGAACAGGGGTGGCGGTGGGGGAAAGCACAGGGAAATGGGGAAACCAAGTTTCTTCAACACCCCGAGAGCTTATGGAAGCCTGTAGGGAGAAACTCTGTTGTGTGCGGGGATTTCCAGATCGTTTATCCTTATGGAACCCAAACTTATTATTTCTAATGACAAACCTCATAGTTCAGTAGCAGCAAAAGGCGGTGCACCTAGAGAAAAGGGCAGGATTTCTATATACTTGAGGGAATTAAAGCCCTGCAGAACAATATTTATTTGCAATTTAAGAAAAACCCTGTTTACAAATGGGACTTTGTAAACTAGCCAAAGGATTTGATTGATTGATTGATTGATTGATTGATTGATTGATTGATTGATTGATTGATTGATTGATTGATTGATATCAAGTTGCTGCTAACGCTGTAGGGTTTTCAAAACAAAAGACATCCAGAGGTGGTTTGCCATTGCCTGCCTCTGAGCCAAACTACAAGTGACGAATGACACAGGTTGGACACTTGTCAGCTTCCCTCAAGTTTTGATGGGAAATGTAGGCATCCTGGTCTTGCAGCTTGGCTCTCCAACTGCTGTCCAATGGACTTTTCAGCTGTCACTTGTCCAACATTCCGCCCAGCTGCCTACATTTCCCATCAAAACTTGAGGGAAGCTGACAAGTGTCCAACCTGTGTCATTCGCCACTTGTAGCTTGGCCCTCTGTCTACTAACTTTGGACTTCCTAGGTGATTTCCCATCCAAGTACTAAGGAGGGCTGACCCTACTTAGCATCTGAGTTCTGATGAGATTGGACTAGCTTGGGCCATCTAAGTCAGGGCTAGCCAAAGGATACCCTCCCCCACAAATGGCCTGTTGTGGACTGAGCATGCTCAAGGCCCTTGGTGTGTTGAAAACAGTTGACAGTCAAAAGGAAAACAAAATGGAGGAAGATGAGGCAATTTGTTCACTCAAGTTCCAAATAGATTTTGAGAGAGATTTAAATCTAGAAGGGAGAAATTTCCCAGGTTTTCCCCTTTCCTCGATTATTTTGTATAGTTCTGTAACTTTTTTGTTGATAATAGCAGGAAGCATTTCCTTGCTTAGTGATGAGGATTTTATTTTTTGTGGCATCTCAGAATCAGAGAATTCAACCTCATGGGTCAGTGCAGAAAACCTGTGCATTTTGGGAAGGTATGTGGTTCACCTCCCGCTAGAAGAAATCAGGAAAATTAACTCTAATGAAGTAAGTAAAAAATAAAAGTGCATCTAAATAATGGCTATGTAGCATGCAGTGTCAACATAACGTGGTTCCAGAGGGGCTCTGATATCCACACAGATGATATTTTTAGAACCAAGTGTGTGTGTGTGTGGGGGGTAAACTTTTAACTTTCATGAATCATGGTAGGGTCCCAGGTCTGTCCGTAGAAATGGTGATTTAGAGTCCTAAGCAAAATTGTATCTTCCTAAGCACATTGACTTCAGTGGATCTGCAAGGATCTAACTCTACTTAGGACTGTGTGGTCAGTGTGAGTAGATTGGAGTGGACTGGTATAGTGGTTAGAGTAGAGAGACTAGAAATGATGTGGCCTGGGATCAAGTATTCATTCATTCATTCATTCATTCATTCACTCACTCTGCCTCCAAGCTCTTTGGAAGAAGATAGAAATGTAATAGAGAGAGAGGAGAGGGCAAAACACAAAGCAGTTCCACTGTTTGATGAATACTTTCATGTAGTATGGTATCAAAATTCCATGGGGAGCCAGACCAGCCACAAAGCATTTGCTCAAAGTTTTCCAGTTAATAATAAAAAAAAACTCCTATTATGCAGCTAAAATGTGGCAGGAAAGAAGGGTGCTGTGAAGACTGCTGAAAACTAATCAGTGAAATTTGCCATGTATCTAAAGAATTTGACATAGCTGTCCATCAGGGTGGTCAACGCAGGCCATGCAGAAAAGCTCTATTAAAGCTATATCATTTGTCTTACATATATTACATACTAAAAGAACTGAAATGTCCTTTTCATGCCTCTCATTGCATCAATCACATTCAAAAGTTAATTTAAGAAGAGGGGGAACACAAGGCTTTCTTACAATGTAATCTTATGCTCTGATCTAAACTCCTTGATTTCAATAGGCTTAGATGGGAGAAACTCTACGTACAATTGTGGTGTTAGTGTCACAGGCAAAAACCACCACATCTTATACTGCTGCATTGCCTTAAACAAAATATCCTGACCTGCAGTGGAAGTTCTGGTTGAAAAATGATTGGAGGATCATTTCTGTCCCAAGCGATGGTTAAAAAGTACACTGGAGTAACTCTGCAGCATCCAGAGCAGAATTATGTCCTTCCAAGCCCGTTGACTTCAATGGACTGAGAAGACTGTAACTCTGCTTAGGGTGCTACTGTAAGTCATCTTTCCATCTAACAAGAACCTCAAGGCAATCAATAGCATATTAAATACAAAACATTAAAACGGAGGCCTCAGCAGCAACAGAGCCAGTGTGGTGATGTGGTTAGAGTGTCAGTCTAGGATCTAGGAGACCCAGGTTTGAATCCCCACTCTGCCAGGAAGTTTGTTGGGTAACCTTGGGCCAATCACACATTTAGCATAACCTACCACACAGGGTGGTTGTGAGGATAATATGGAGGAGAAGAGAATGGTGTGAACCACTTTGAGCCCCCATGGGGGAGAAAGGCAGAGTATAGATGAAGTAAATAAATAATGGCATCATCCCCATGTTAATTCAATTTGAAAGTCTTCTGGAAAACAGAAGTATTCAATCTGGACCAGAAGACCCATAGATATGTACAGAATTACAGAATTATTTAAAACAAAATAGATCTTGTGTTGACCATTTTCTAACATCCAAATGGTGCTTTGCGTGGCAAAGGGACTACTCCAGAACCAAAGGCATTTCATTTGTAGGAATAGCTGAACATGTAATGTGAACGTTTTGTTAATTTCATGCTCTCGTAATGCCCCCCCATTTTATTAGATGAGGCTGTTCATCAGTTATGACAATGCGACCAAGCAACTTGATACGGTGTATGACATCACACCAGGTGTTGCTCAAGCCTTCTTGGAACGAATA
Source organism: Eublepharis macularius (assembly GCF_028583425.1). Classification (NCBI taxonomy): domain Eukaryota; kingdom Metazoa; phylum Chordata; class Lepidosauria; order Squamata; family Eublepharidae; genus Eublepharis; species Eublepharis macularius. Next base: position 20,858,013 of record NC_072801.1, read on the forward strand.
AATGCATCAGGATTTGACATGAGAAACACATCAACTCTCTATAGGCAAGGAGCCGTTTTTATCTACTTTTCAGTTGCCTTTTAGAGTAACCTTTCGCAGGCTGGCTTTTGGGGAAAGGAACGTCTACTCAGGAGCAGTCATAATGATTCTGGGGTCCCCTGAACAAAAGTCCGGCATGGTGCCCTAGAATCACTGCCCACGCCGCAGCCTGGTGCGAGGCATGTGGGAGCCACCACTACCGTAGAAAACCTGCTGGTGAGCCCTGGACGGGGCAAGTGTGAGTGGCAATACAAGCTTCCTGCCCCATTGTGAGTAGGGTCCAGCTATGGGGGTTCAAGCTCCCCAGTACAGGGCCCAGGCCTGCTGCCCATTGGCTAAGATCACCCCTGTATCTAGGTATTTCATGGCTGCCAAGGGACACCCAGGGACACCCTCTGGGTTCCTTTTTACATATGCCCTCTCCCCCTTCAGAAGGACACACACAAGATGTTTGATTGATTTGGAAAATGTATATACTGCCTCTTCAGAGACCTGCTCGAGGCAGCTCACAAAGTAAAATCTGTGCAGTAAAACCATTGAACTGACAACATAATCATTGCCTCTGTTAGAACAAGCCATAAAAACAGCATGAAAAACATTCAGCAGCCTAAAACGATAGCCATAAAAACAACGCTCAGGCTTAGAGACAAAGCATAAAAGCAGCTTTAAAATATGGAATTCCCCAGTTAAAATTGGCTTAGGACAGGTGTGCCTTTACTGGCCTCCAGAGACACCTAGCCTGGAGCAGTGGTGGGACTCTAATCTGGAAAACCGGGTTTGACTCCCCACTCCTTTGCTTGAAGCCAGCTGGGTGACCTTGGGTCAGTCACAGCTCTCTCAGAGCTCTCTCAGCCCTACCCACCTCACAAGGTGCTTGTTGTGGGGATAATAATAGCATACTTTGTAAACCGCTCTGAGTGGGCATTAAGTTGTCCTGAAGGGCAGTATATAAATCAAATGTTTATTATTGTTATTTTTGAATTACATGCAACACAATCAATAATAAATAAAGATCGCATGTTATTATTGATTGGCCTTGCTAAACTGATACAAGTTTCCACCAAAGGCCTAAGTATCCGCCAAGTATCGGTGTAATATGTATACTGTTCCAAGTAATGTCTTTTGCAGTTCTGTACATGAAAAGCTGCAGTTTTTCCAAATAAGTTGCAAAAATTTTCGAAATAGTTCCCAGTGCCCCGATGACAACGGGAACTACTGTTGTTTTCTTCATCCATAGTCAGGTGGTTTCTATTGCCAGATGATGATGATGATGATGATGATGAAAACATTCCCGATCAGAGGGAGGGAGCCCAAGTATGCACACTTCCCACGTGCATAGATTCCATGCTCACAAACCAGCAATCGAAGCCATTGGGCTCATGCTTATGCCCCATCTTGTGCATGTAATGACTATTATGGGTATTCTGATATTTCTCTAGTTTTACTGAAAATAATGTGCTACGTGTTGGCTGCCCCAAATATACACAAGCACGGTACTTGCAGCTCAAAAGTAAAACTGCTGCTTTCTACATTCTCTCACGCAGGTTAGGTCTGCTTGTTTGTTTTTACAATGACCTAGAGCAGATGGACGCTGCCGTGGCCCGTGTTCTGCTTCATCAGATGATTAAATGTAACCAGTTGAGAGGCTTTCAGGCAGACATCCACAAGGTGAGGATAGCGTTCAATTCTTATTGGCCTGGTCTCGCCACTTTTTATCTTGCTGCAAGAGGTGGGCAGATCCCGTTTGGTTTGAGCCATTCGAGAAGGTGCATTATTTTGAAGTGCCTTTGCTTGCTGTGAGTGTCTTTTTTGATAATATTGCTGCAGATTGGAGAAATGGTGGTATACAGTCTTCCATGTGCTTTCAACTGCCTTTTGCAATTTCAGCTGAAATCTCAACTTCTCGACATTGCCATGCAAAACCAGACCTTGAATGACACCCTTGGGTCCCTCTCAGATGCCGTTGTGGAGTTGACTTCCAGCCTGCTGGACTCCCTCTCTCCTGAGGCCGTGCACAACGCGATTTCAACATTAAACCAAGTCTCTGGATGGGCCAAGAGCCAGCTGGTGATTTTAGCCAGCAAATACCTTGCGTACGAAAAGGTACGGTTTTAAGATTTTGTCATATGAAGAGTCAAAAAGGGTTCGGAGCAAAATTTTCAGCTTTGAGAAGAGCAGCCTTAATTTCACAATATGCAATGGCTTGTTTTGAATTATGCAAAACTCCTCCTCAGCTTAAAGTGAGATAATAAATTAATGTTTTGCTTTTCCCATGTCTGTACTCTGAACGTAAATAAAAATCTATACTGGCTAGAAGGAACGCTGAATATAAAAGGTTTCTCCCTTTAATCTGCATGAAAAATATTGACATCTACTCATAACAGAATTGGGAAGCTGAAAAGCCTCTACATTTTATGTGTGAAAGAACTCTCGGAGATTTACATGTGTAATGTACAAACGCCAGTTACAGGATGGCTCCAAAGAACTGCAAACGGAAGGAAATGGCCCCTTGTGCAAAGGGCATCGTAGGGGTTAATTTCACTTGTCTGTACACGAGTTCTAAAGCAGCCCTTCCATGCACAGAAGGGCCCTTCTGCATGCAAACAGGGAAAAGATGTGTAATGATCCACATGTTGGAATTTAGGACAAGAGAAATCTGGGTTCAAATCCCCATTCTGCTATAAAGCTCACTGCTTGATCTTGGGCCTCTCATCTTCTCACAATCTGCCCTACCTTATAGGGTTGTCATGAAGATAAAATGCAGAAAGGAAAAATCATTGAAAGAAGAGCGGGGTGGGGGGTGGGGGGGAATAATATGATGAAAGATAGAAGGGAACCCTTTGGATCCAGCCCAACATTTCTTTATTTATTAAGTCATTCAATTGTGGAATTCATTGCCAGTGATGGCCACAAGCCTTTTAAAATGGGGGTTAGGCAGACTGATGGAGGAGAGGTCCATCTATGGCTGCCAGCCATGGTGAGTAAAACGAACCTCCATAGTCAGAGGCAGTAAACCCCTGTAAAGAGGCAATATCTGGAGAGGCCCTTGTTCTCTGTGCCCTGTGTCATGTTTGACTGTGCCCTTTCATCCATGCCAATACTACGTTTGCCACGTATATGCTTAATTGGCTGATATATGTTTAAGTGCCTGGTATAACTCCACTTCCTGTTGCCAGTATTCTAGTGGGTTCTCAAACGTTCCCAGATGGCAGTCTGTTTGCAACTTTGAATTTTTCTTCCGGACTATGATATGTCTTCTCTCTTCGTGGTGTGATAGCACAAATATGCACAATGTTCTCACGCAGAAAGAGCAACAATGAATTGTTTGGGCATTGGGAGGGGGAAGGAAAGCCGGGTAGAAAAGGGATGTGTTTTTCCCATGTTGCCATTCTAGTCAACTTTCTGCTAGCACTACTTAGTTGCTTACCTTACTCCTAAGTAGACCTTTGGACCTGAATATGGAAAGAACTGATCCCTGAATAAAAGTCATTTAACTAAGGACCTGTGACTTGTTATAATGAGCCAGGGATTTATCTGCTGTATTCTGTCATCCAGAGCCTGACGCCCTGTTGGCTGTACTTCCAGAGCAACTGGTCAGCCACCATGTGAAACTGGAGGGTGAACGAGATAGACCGTTGGTCCAGTCAAGCAGGACTGTTCTTTTGCTGAACTGTATGTGCTTTGCTCTTCCTGTAGGCATTATCATTTCATAACATCAGTCAAATGGGTGCTTTGGTGATGGGGATCACTGCCCAGTCCTTCCACAGCATGAACCCCAAAGAACTCTTGCAAACGATCAAAGGCACACTAGCTCAATACACATCTGATCTGTCACCAGCGCAACAACAAGGGATCCTCCGGAAGGTAATGGGCTTTTCCATGTGCGGTATGACACTGTCTGTGATATCTGAGTCTGATAGCAATAGGTGGGATCAAGAGGCCTCCAGCATACAGCCTCTTTGTTCAGTCTGTTTTGCCCATTGGCTCCTCACAGGAAAGCCCGAAGGGACTTAAGCCGCACCATGCCTTTAGTTTTATTTGCAAACCTCTTGACCGTGCAGAGGATTATTTCCCCAAGAAGGAAAGCAGTTGGGAAAGAAATCAGCCCAGTACAGATGTTGCTCTCAGGACACAAATCTGTGCAGGTGTAGCCATGGCTTCCTGATAGAGTATCTAGTTTGAATACAAAAGGTCTCAGGTTCAATCCCCAGCATCTCCAGTTAAACAGATCTGTTTGTGATGAGAAAGACCTCCACCGGAAGAGAGGCTACTAGTCAAAAAAAGACAAGACTGACCTATAGAGACCTATGGTATGGCTCAATACAAAATTCTTACTTAATAGGATTAAGGCTTGCATTTAAGCTTTGTGTATGTATGCATGTTGCTAGTTTATTGTATTTTTTATGGATTTTCTGAGCCATCTTGAAGGCCATATTTGGTGGAAAAGAAATCCTTTAAGTCAATCACAAATGGAGAACTGCCATGTTAAAAAGGATGAAATTCCTGAAGACACTTAGAGCTAAATTGTCATTGCTGCCTTCATTCTCTCACAAAGTCCTGCAGAGTTCAGTGGACAGACTTCCGAAGAGGAATCCTTTCTTGAACTGTCACAAAGTTCTTCTAACAAAAATGGAAGGAAACCGAACATATTCAATAAATTACAACATACACTGGATGTCCCTTGAATTTTCCTCCTTCTGTCCCATCTCTAGATGGTCACATCCACAGAACTGTCGTCAGTGATCACCGACATCCAAGGAGCCCTTTTCAAAGAAGTCTCTCTTTTCGATTTATGGAAGGAAGAAGGCTTTAACTCATCACTGGTGAAAGAAAAAGAATTAAGGCCAAGTCAGGTACGTACAGCTGAATGGCATTTTGCCTACAAATTTGATGATGCAAGGGCAAAGCCAGGTTAGGCTGAATTTGGTATGGATTGATCTCAGAGCAGGCCAGTGAATGGCCTGTCAGGTCTAGCAACTTGCAGGAATCACGCAGACAGGCCACCTGAAAGCAGTTCAACTGGGTCAGAGCACTGGAGTTTTGTAGGACACAGAGGAAGTCCATTGGCCCTGACCCTGCTGAGCTGGTAGCTGTAATACCACCATCTGCAGCCACGGTGCTGAAGAGTTCCTCCTCCTCCTCCAGCCAACTGTCACAGCGGTGCTTGGGTCTTTAAGGTCAAAGCCCCCAAGATCCAGCACCTTATATGCCTGCTCACTCACAACCTAAGAGATGGTCCATGCTGCTGCTTGGCTTAGTTTGTGAATAGTTTGGTTTTAGATTTTAACCGGTTGATTTGTGCGCATGTTTATTTTGGCAGTTTGTACTTTGTATAATGCTGTCTACCTCCTTGAAAACCCGTACTTGAGAAATGGTGTAAAAAAATTAGCAAATAAATTTAACATCCTCTTCTTATCAATGCTGCTGTATTTTAATTTCAGGCTTTGTTTCTGTATGAATTATTGTCGACGAAGATTCCTCCTTCTGATCTATTAAGGTAAGAAAGTTTGGTTCATGCTCCCCTTCTGCATGTTTTAATCCTTGTATGAGCCCCGTGGCGCAGAGTGGTAAGCAGCAGTATTGCAGCCCAAGCTCTGCTCACGACCTGAGTTTGATCCTGGCAGAAGCCATGTTCATGTAGCCTGCTCAAGGTTGACTCAGCCTTCCATCCTTCCGAGGTCGGTAAAATGAGCACCCACTTTCCTGGGGGTAAAGTGTAGATGACTGGGGAAGGCAATGGCAAACCACCCCATAACAAAAGTCTGCCAAGAAAACGTCATGATGCAACGTCCCCCCATGGGTCAATAATGACTCGGTGCTTGCACAGGGGACTACCTTTACCTTTTTTATGGCCAAAGTATCAAGGTAGCAAGCATTGGGTTGGATCCTATGGAGCCAATCTTCTAGAGATGCTTTAAGATTGGTAGAAGGAACCTTCCTTTGATGCATCAGAGGAAGGCTTCTTCTGCTGGTGGCAAACACCTTCGCTAGTCAAAAAGATCTGTGGGATCCAACACATTTTTTCATAGATCTGACTCAGGTGTCTGGAATTCCTCTAGAGAGAGCAGCCCTCTGCACATAGGTATTTGAAGACAGTCATGTGTTCAGGGGTGGGGGCTGAGGGAGAGCTTCTGCTTAACACAGAAGGTCCCAGGTTCAATCCCCAGCATTTCCAGCTAAAAGGATCTGGTGGTAGGTGTTATAAAAGACCTCAACCAGAGACTCTGGAGAGCTGCTACTAGTATCAGTGGACACTACTGACCTTTATGGGCCAAGGGCTTGATTCAAGTCCAGATAACATATTTGAGTGGTGAACAAGTTGGATCCTGGTTCCATTTTTGCTGCTCCACGAGGAGTATTCTGTGCACACAGAGCAGCACAAATGGGGAAATAATTCCCACCCCACAGCACTGTTTCCATGCAGAAAGATGGCATGGGGAAGGGAGAAGCCCTTCACCACCATCCCTCCCCCATCGTAGTTTCTTTCCAAGCCTGTTTGAGCTCTCCTTTATTTTTAAAAAGCCATTCCTTGCAGTGGCTGTGTGGCTTCAGGGAACCCGGTCCCAACTCATTAAAAACCCAAACATGTAGTTTGACTCTCAGTATAAAGTAAAGAGATAGATCTGAAGATGTGAGCTGTGGCTCATTAAAGCTCATACCCTACCACTAATTTTGTTGCTACTGGACTCTTGTTCTTTTCCACAGTATAAGGCAACTTCATGTGTCCTTCGTGTCTTCTCTGGCATGTCCTCAGTTAAAACATGGAAAGCTCTCCCGTGATAAGTCAAATCATTGATCTATCTAGACTCAGCATTGGCCATATTTAAGCAGCACAACACACCTATGTTTGTTCACGACAGGCATAAACGTGGCTTATTCACTGTGTCCACATGCTCTCTCCTTCCTCCCTTTGGTTTGATTGAAAGCTTCCTGGTTTGGGAAGCTTTCCATCAAACTCCATTTTTTATGACATCCAGATACAGGTGCCTGGTCAAAATTGTTGCTTTCCTCCATGCAAAATTGGGATTTCTGTTTGCTGGGAGGAAACAAACCCCACTGCAGGGGGCATGTAGGGATAGAATACGGGACCTTTCTGCATGCAAAGTGTGTGATCTACTGTTGAGCCCTGGCTCCTTTCATGTTCAATTACTCAGCAGCCGTTCCAGTGAATGTAGTTACACTCTTTTTGAATGAGCACATAGTCTCTAAAGCTGATGTTGCCTGAAACAGGACAGTCTTTGCTCCTGGAATCCTCTATATGCTTTCTCTAGCCATTGGACCAGAGAGAAAGTAAACAGTGCAGTCAAAGTTTTATTCTCCAGCTATAGACAGAAAAATGGACAGAGATGGTTCTCACCAGGGGATAATAAATTTGTCCACGACTTGAGGAGTTGTGAGCTGTTCACTGACAGAATTGGACAGCTAGAAGCACTCGTGGCCTTACTATACATTGTTTCTTTGTGTTGGCCCCAGGTCGGGTTGCCAGCCTCCAGGTAGTGGCTGGAGATCTCCCGGAATTACAACTGGTCTCCAGGCCACAGAGATCAGTTCACCTGGAGAAAATGGCTACTCTAGGGGTGGACTGTATGGAATTATGCCATGTCAAGGTCCTTTCCCTCCCCAAAACTCACTTTCTCCAGGTTTCTCCAGGTTTCATCTCCCAGATCTCCAGGAATTTTCCAACTTGGAGCTGGCAACCCTAGCCCCAGGGTCTGTGCAATCAGCTTTTTTAAACAAATTGTATTCATTCATAGAACCGTCCATTTATTTAAATAACACAATACATTCATTAAAAACCAATTGCATGGAGAATATTGTGGGCGTTTAAAATATAATACTGTTATACCTGCCTCCTGAAAGAGATACATCAGCTGGTTTTATCCAGGTGCTTTTTCAAGGGAAAGGAAAAGAGATTGTAAATATAATATGTCAATACATTAGGTGACTTGAGAGGAAAAAGAATTTGTCTTTTTAAAAATATAAATGTGAATCCTTTTCTGAGTATATTAAAAAGGAAAGTGGCTTGTGTGTCTTTCACTCTCTTTTGTCTCAAGTTGTGTTGTTATTTTAGTGATTATTAAATGATACCACACTCTTTCTTAATCTCTTGTGTTCAATCATATCAATGCGTACTGTGTAAATACATCTCTTTTTAAAAAAAATCAGCATCCCCCAGTTGGTGAAAGGAATAACGTGTTGGCAGATTGAAAGTATGAGCACCATCTCTTTTCTAAACGTTTTTGAACTTTTTGAAAAGCATCTTCACTTACTTTCACCATACCAGGTAAAAATGAAAATGTTCTAGATATTTTGTGTGCAGTCAAAACCTTATTACGTGGCCACCTCTGTGAAGTTAAAAAAACAGTAGGAGCAACCCTCAAGGGAGTACCAAAACAAGCAATATATATGAGGGCAACACAGTGAAAAAATAGTATAAAGTGTTATTGAAAAAGTAACAACAAATGTATAGTCAATTAAAGCACAGCGATTCTACGAGGAGCCAGGCAAAGAACTTGTTTCAAAACATCTTCCTCAGGAGTCGCAACACAGATAACACCCGAAAATAATAAATCACCACCATGAAGCTCTGGAAAAGCAAGCACCTCCAAAGGTGTAGCTGCTTTTCCACCAAAGAGCTTCATGGTGGTGATTTATTCTTTTCAGGTGTTATCTGTGTTGTGACTCCTGAGGAAGACTTTTTGAAACAAGTTCTTTGCCTGGCTCCTTGTTGAGTCGCTGGGGTTTTGTGCCCCCAGGCTTTCTTCCTGACACCTGTAAAAAAGAACATAAGTACCTTTTATATGAAAACAATTTCATGGCTTTATATGTAGCACTCACCTTGTACTCCATTACCTTGGTTGGTTGTATTTGTTGCTGCTGCCTGTTCTGATTGTATTACTATGGTACTGTAGCATGTTGCACTTTAGTTGACTATTGTCACCCGAAGGCAGCTGGGCCAGACGGCCAAAGCCTTCCTGTCTCAAACCACAAGAAGAGAGACCGAGACTCTGAGCGGTACAAGCTGCTGCTTTATTGAAGTACACGGGCCCGAGGGTGCCAAAGAGGAACCCCGAGGCTTCCTGAACATATATTTTTATAGACTGTAAATCACTACTAATAATTGACAGATTCTAAGCATCCTATCCCCGTCCGCAATTTCCCTCTCCCTTTCCCCATAGGCTGAGGTACTTGGGAGTTACACCTTTCAGGTTTTTGCCTAAAACTCCACCTTAGTTTACATCTCCCCTTACTCTCTTAAGGAAGCCCCCTCCCCTTATTTGCTTTATTCCTTATGTGGTCTGTCACACATTAGCACACACACACATCCCTGTTAGCTTAATCACAGAGACCTAGCTTTTGCTTTACTTCCTCAACTGTATGTCTGAGCCCACCTATTCTTAGGTGATGGAAACCACTGGCTTCCTCTAAAAGGCAGCTAACCTACAGTTCCTCTAAAGATTGTCTGGCTGTATCTAAACTGAACTTTACCGTAAAACTAACAATTAAAAGCAATTTAGCTATTTTGTGTATAATACTTGTAAGATATATGAAAAAGCATAGCAAATGGTTGATTAGATATCTTGGTTAACATACTGGTGGGGTTCTGAGACAGAAGGGAACAATATGATCTTTTGTTTTCTGGTCCTGGCCTACACTATACATTTGTTGTTACTTTTTCAATAACTTTATACTATTTTTTCACTGTGTTGCCCTCATATATATTGCTTGTTTTGGTACCTCTGTGAACTTGGCATTTGTCTATAAGACATAGTCATCTGGTCCTGCCAAGAATTGACCTTCTATATGTAAACGATCTGCTCTATTATTGAGCCAAGTCCCCACAATTTCCAATTTATAGATACGTAAACATTCTGTTTTCATGTGCTTTTATTTTAAATGAAGTAAGTTGCACAGAAAATTGATGAACATGGGCGTTTATTCTGTTGTGGTTCATCAACAAAGTTCATGTACAACTGACTATTTATTTAGGTTGCTGTCACTTCCATACACTGCCGTATATATTGGGAAAGAACCCCTTTAAAAAAAAAAAGGCCCACCCAACAGAGATGTTTGGTTATAGTGGCAATTGGCCAATGCTTAAGAGAGGTCTTGTTACCTTGTTGACATGCAGTGAGCTATCAGAGAACTAAATTTACAACTATCTTGCCATAAATGTTTATACTTTGGTTATTTAGAGTTAAGCAGCCTGCTTAACCCAGGGTTCGCCACTGTCAGTACTTGAATGGGAAACTACCAAGGAAGACAAAGGGGAAGGCAATGGCAGACCACCTCTGCTCATCTTATGCCTGGAATGATTGCGACTCGGCACCTCCTCCTTCTTTCTGTTTAGAGTGAAGCTGCCCAGACAAAGGATAGAAAAACCCAATGCTATAGTAGGAAGGCCAACAAATAAACTATCCAAGATTATAACTTTGTTTGCACTGTTCCTATAATTTGGTAAGGTAACGAAAGATTGTTTTAAAATACCTTGTTTTCCAGATCAATTGTTTGGCATGGAAATTTTGGCTCATCTCTAATATATCCATTCCTCCCTATCTCTTATCCACGCTCCCGTAAGTTATTCTTGTAAATTTCTTTTCATACATCATTTCCCCTCATTTTAATGGTGTGGAAATGTGGAACTAATGCATGATAAAAAGACTAATGTGTTTTAGTATGTTTTTGTTCAACCCCTTTCTTCATGCATTCCGCATGCTATAAATGCCCAAATTTCCTCTTCTCACAATTTCACCTTCCCTATAAATCTTTCCTTTAGTGCTGAGTATCTGGAATCCGTTAGCGGAACTCTCTGTATCCCTTTTGTGACCAGTCTGGGGAAAGTTGAACTGGATCATCTTGTTTTAAATGAACAGAAAAGGGAAATGATTCTGCAGAAAGTCCAGGAGTGCCTGGTAAGCACTGGGGGTGTCTATGAAACTGAGCAATGTTCGGGGGGTGGGGAGGGATAAATGGTTTAGAAGAAATTCAGTCCAAACCAGATGTGCCTTGGAAGTTCCATGTTTTAAAATTCAGTTATCAGGCACATGGGAAGCCCCGTGGCTTGAGGAGAGGAAGGGTTTAATCCTTTCTCCTGTGTCATTTTGACAAACTGAAAAGATACCAGAGAGTGGCTATTTGCTATGTTGGGGCAAACATATATGCACACATGTTTACCCCGGCATCAGTTCTCAAGGGCCATTCAGGCTCAGTTTCAAACGTAATTGGTAACCTGATAAGAATATGTCTTGTCTGTGTCTTCTTTATTACAGAATGGTTCACTTGTGGATGAATATGACATCGACTTGTTGGGAAAGCTCATCTGCCATTTACCCCCCACGTTAATTTGTGATGGAATTTCACTGGAAACCATGGCGACAATACTTCACCAGTTCCGGCACTGCCAACACCTTAACTATGAGCAGAAGATGGAAATTAAACACAGATTGATTGATATATATGGGTAATCTCTCTCTCTGTGTGTGTGCATGCATTGGGGATAATGAAAAGCCCTGAGGCACCACACAAACCAGGGTGATGAATCAGTATCACACTGACGAGAGAGAGTGTGGTGTGTCAGACTAGGATCATCTGGGAGACCGAGGTTTTAATCCCCACTCTGCCATAAAAGCTTCCTGGGTGTCCTTGCGCCAGTCACGCACTCTCAGCCTACTCTACCTCAAAAGGTTGTTGTGAGGAGCAAATGGAGGAGAGGAGAAAGAGATAAGCTGCTTGGGGGCCTGGTGGGTATAATCAGGGCTTTTTTTCTGAGAAAAGAGGTGGTGGAACTCTCGAGAGGGAAATGAGGGAGAAACACATGGGCCGCCTTATAAAACAACCATTTTCTCCAGGGGAACTGGTCTCTGTCTGGAGATCAGGGGTGGGGGGGTGGCAGGGCCACCAGACACAAGAGGTGCCGGAACTCCATTCCACTGTGTTCCCACTGAAAAAAAAGCCTTGGGTATAATGAAGTCAGTAAATAAGTATCCCCACTTCTGCATTGTTCCATGCAAAAAGGATGGAAGAGCATCCCTTGAGATCTCAAAACCATCCTCCAACAACTGACCGTATCAACAGTCCCTGTTCAGTTCAGTAAGGAAGTTGTTCTACTGCTGAGTTGTTTAAGTCTGCCACTGTCTATTAGCATAGCAAATTATGATAACTTAAGAGTCCTGCATCTCCCCACAGTGATCAGCTAAATCTTTGTTTGGAAAAAAAAATGGTTTGCAACTTTATTCAATTTGTTTGGCACCTTCTTTAAAGGTACACATAAGCACTCTGTTTTTAAAGAGTTGCATGAGATGTTGCAGGGGACATATATTCATGACATTATAAGTCTCCAGCCAATCAGCCCAGTGCCCCAAAGACACATGTTCTGTTTTCCCCAAGTTTGATCCGTGGGGAGAAGATTATGCACAAACTGCGCAGTGTCTACTTATGTTGTGACTCTGGCTCCCCAAATATGCGTGTTTGGACACATCTCAGTCACATTTGCATCCAAAGGCTCTGTCTAGCTTAGCTGGGTTGTGTGACAGCGCTTAGGAAAATCTTAAGGAGCGGACAAGTATATGATTATCAGGACCAGAGACCTCCCTACTCCCGTTCCTGGGCGCTGAACACAACCACTCTCAAGACCCCTAGGAGCTTTACCAGGGCTCTGTTCTATTTGTCAAGGCTATCAGCCTCAGAGTTCATGTCTGGGGAGTGTGCAAGCTACCAGCAAGTATTCATGACACAAGCAGGTAAAATATAATTTGAGTTTCTTTAAGTCAAGTTACAGGGATTGTAACTACTCCATAATTAAGTATTAGGCAAGGCAGAAAACAATAACATCTAACCTTTGTTGACTTTGGCACTGACTATCTAAAATTACTTAAGCTGGCTATCTTGCTTCTCTTCTTGGCTGATGTTCTTACCCACAGGCTCAAGAAAATCCATTCATGGAAGCAAGACCTCCCCTCTCACATACTAGTAGAAAGAAACTGAATGGAGAGGTTCAATAGGGTCCTAGGTGATCCCAAACAGGTGCCATTTCAAGCCCTCTCATGTCAGTCCATGAACCAATAGCCAGTCAGGACTCAATTGCTTAATTGGCAGGGCTTTTTTTCAGTAGGAACACGGGGGAATGGAGTTCCGGAACCTCTTGAAAATGGTCACATGGCTGGTGGCCCCGCCCCCTGATCTCCAGACAGAGGGGTGTTTAGATTGCCCTCTGCGTCGCCAAGCGGTGCAGAGGGCAATCTAAACTCCCCTCTGTCTGGAGATCAGGGGGCGGGGCCACCAGCCATGTGACCATTTTCTCCTAGGGCAACCCACTGAATTCCATCACCTCTTTTCCCAGAAAAAAGCCCAGTTAATTGGCACTGCTAAGCTACAAAATAGATAGGGGTATTTCTTGGCTCAAGCTCTATCATTGTCCATCGGATATCACCTCTTTAATTCCCATGGATGGGCACTGTTCTGCCTGGCTTGGGGCCATCTACCAGAAATTAAATATGTTGGGCTTCTCACTTGAATCTCTCCAGATGATGGCCCCAGACCAGGCGAGGGCTGTAGTTAGACAGCAAATGTTGAGAGACAGAAGGATCTTGCTAGGGTTTCGCATTTCCTAGCCCCCCGCCCCCCCCCCAACGAGATATGTGGTTTCTTTCAGCTCCCTATTTATCAAGTTTGCAAATTCCATCCCATCGAAGGGCTTTCTTGTTGGCCCGATGCAATATATATCCATCTGCAGTACTTGAAGGCCATTATAAAAAGGTCCCAATGGCTGAGCGTGTCTGCTCCTGCGGGACCAGCAAAGTAGAAACAATTGAGCACATCATCCTTGGCTATAAGTTCTAGCATGAAATATGTATAAAATATATTCAACCTGTATTGAAGAAATTTCTGCGCCTCCAGGATATGGAGCTAATTAAAAAGCTCCTCTCAGTTTCTAATCCCCAGATCGCTCTTGCTAGTGCCAGATTTCTGGCTGCAGCTTATAGAATTTGTGGAGAATATTCGAAGGAGTGACATTTGCTTTTATATTTTAATGTTGAAAACCCAAATCTTTGTACTTACATTTTGAAGGTTTTATATAATTATTTTATATCAAAGCTGTGTATTTCCAGTATGATATTCATTAATGTTTATAAATGGATGTAATGGTTACTAACTGCAATAAACGGATGAGCGAGTGATAGGGGTATTTTGTGCCAGGCGGCTCAAGGTCGCCAGGTGCATGTAATTCGTAAACAGCACATTTTCCTCCCAGAATAGGCCAAACTAAGCCTGGAACAACTTATAGTTTGAATGCAAATGATCACACACACACACCCCGCAAAAAGCATAGGCTTGATGGCAAATTTTTCCTTCCAGTGATCTAATGTGAGAACAAGGCAGTTAGGAGGCATTTTACATAGCTGCCTTCCCCATTGCTGTAGACATGATGACTGTATCTTTATATAAATTGTGAGCATTGTGGCATGTTGAAAGATTTTTTAAAAATGGTTTTATAATCGTCTGAAATATTTAGCAGAATTTAATATATTATTAATTCAGTTTAATAATATTTTCAGCTCCCCCAGAAACTGGACAGCTGAAACGACACTGGACAGTGGGCCCTTCCTAGGCCTTTTGCCCAAAGCTGAATTAAACATCCTCGTTGAAAAGGTATTGTCTGGTTTTGTTGGTTTTGCTGGAGTTAGCGTGATTCTACTTGATCCTGTAGACTGTCTAGTTAATGCATTTTCCTTGCAAGGTGCAATCTCTGCCACAAAAGAAAAAAAAATGCCTAGATTTCAGTCCCCAGCATCATCCTTTATGAAGATAGATTCAGGAGGGTAGTCAGTTGCAGCAGAAGTACATTCAAGTCCAGTAGCACCTTAGAGACCAACACATTTTTCCAAGGTATAAACTTTTGTAAGTCAAAGCTCGCTTTGTCAGATACGGTATGAGCGAAAACGTGAAAATGCATACCCTGGGAAATTTTGTTGGTCTCTAAAGTGTGACTGAACTCAAATTTTGTTCAGCATTATCTTACACACAATCCTGATCCACAGTTTCTTTTGATAAATAGATTATTATGTAGGACCCAGAAACCTAATTAAAGGATTCCATGTTTGGGCCGTTAGCAGAGTCTATCGTTTGGCATAGGAAGCGTGATTATACGTGGTTGTGAGGTGGTTCTGCTGGCTGGTGCGTGTGCAGAAGAGAAAATAATAAATTATACACTTGCTTTATATTTAGAAAAGAAATAAGAGTTCTTTATTGTAGGAACTGCATACTCTGATAGGAAAGGAGGAGAGATAGATCCTAACAGATGCTATGTTTTGAGCCATAGCTACAAGGCCAACCTTGGTCCTGATTCCCCCCCAGTGTCTTTGGCTAAAAGATCTCGGGCAGTGAAAGGCTTTTTGCTACATGAAATCTTGGAGACTCTGTGCTAGTCAGAGTAAACATTGCTGACCTTCACCTTTGGTTGGGACTTGGTATAGAGCAGCTTTGTATCTAATATATATAATAACTTTATATTCCCAAGAAGAGTGGTTGAATGGACAGTCTGCAGATTTGCCTGCGGAAGCTCCTTTCTTCAGACCTGATATCTCCAGTCAAACCAACACAAGAAGCAGGAGTGGGGAAAGACCTTTTCCATCTAAGAGTCACTCATAGAGTAGACAGTACAAAACTAGATCAGCCAAGGGTCAGACTTAGGAGAAGGCATAATCTTCATGCCCTAACCCCCTCCCCTTTTATCAGGTACAAGGGTTGTTCTTATTAAGTCTCAAGTGCTGTTTTGCCAAATCAGTCACATCTAAAATGGTCTTCCTCCTTTTCTCTCTTTAACCCATCCAAGTTTCCTGAT
This sequence comes from Eublepharis macularius, assembly GCF_028583425.1. Lineage (NCBI taxonomy): Eukaryota > Metazoa > Chordata > Lepidosauria > Squamata > Eublepharidae > Eublepharis > Eublepharis macularius. Next base: position 20,873,893 of record NC_072801.1, read on the forward strand.
ATTATCCTACAAATAGCATCAAAGATGACTGGGCCAGTTCCTCCAACTGAGGAGCTCCTTTTGGTTCAATTTGAATCTGTTCGCAACTCACTTAGAGCACCCAATCAATCTCCCGGTGAGTAATTAATTGTTGTTTTGTGCTCTGGGACAAGACTGCCTCTTTGTTTGCAAATGTGCTTTGAGATGGGAAGCGTATCACAAAGCAAAACAAGACGTGATTTAGGAAGAACCGCATATGTGCATGTTTTGTTTGTGAAACTGCCAAGTATCTGCTGAACTATATGAGGAAAAGCGCTGACAAGTGTAAGAGAGAAAAAAACAGAAAGTATGTAAAAAACTGAGCCAAAAAATGATCTTCCATTGCACCAAAACAATTTCAATGTAAATCATACCTACAAACTCATAGTTATTGCTCTTCTTGTGGTGTTTTGTTCATGTACCCATTGGCATTGCTAATGCAAAGGAGGGGAAGAGGTAAGAGGGGAAGAGGTAGAAAAGAACCAAAGTAGCAAATTGTACATGAACAGGACCAGGGCTCATTTCGAGGGGGAACGCGCAGGAACGTAGCTCCGGCAGTTCCCCAAAGATGTCACATGTCAGGTGGCCCCGCCCACCTGACTCGGCCATTTTGGGCCCATTTTGCCCTGGATTGGGGCTGAAACAGCCTGGATCGGGCCTCTGACAGGTGGTGGATCACTCTCCTGCTCAGCAGTGGCCCGATCCTGACCATTTGGGGGCCCTTTTTGGCCATTTTCAGCCCCCTTTTGCCATTTTGGGCCCAATTTTGGCCCTAAATGGCCAGGATTGGGTCCAAAACATCCAGGATAGGTGATGCCAGGGAGTGTGGCATATGCAAATCAGTTATGCTAATGAAACATTTTTGGTGATGTCAAGGGGCATGGTATATGCTAATGAGTTCCTCCAGCTCTTTTTCTATGAAATGACCCCTGAACAGGACTATGTACAAAATCCAGGAATAATAAACCAATAGACGATTTCGCAACACATTGGGTCCTCTTTAGAAACAAAACCAAGTAATTTGGAATTCTGGAAAGAAATGCAGACGATGAGGTTGATTCTGTGCTGCAGGACTCTGAAAACCCGAGATGGAGCCAAATCTATAATATACGCTCCACTTCAAGTTTGCCTGTCGATCTTGTGCACTCTGTGGAATGAAATGAAAGCCTTTATTTTTCCAGAGTAAAATACAATTAGGTATCCACAGGGGTGGGCATTCCGTTGTGCTTTTCTCTGCATGAAAGCTTTTTATTGGGGTGGGGGGGTCTCCCCAGCAGCTCCATCTGTCCTTTTTTCCTTTTAAAAATGCGCAGCTCTCTCATTTTGAAGGCTAATAAATGGATTCCGCTGGAACAATATAATACTGAATGTGTTTTTCTTATCCCTCCTCCAACTCCTGTTAGCCTGGCAGTGGCAGATACAATCTTGTGAGAACGTTTTTGCCGACTTCTGCAGTTTGATTTGATTGAAGTAAATCCTCCCTCTGCTTCCGTTCGGAGTATAAATCTGTTTGGTACATCCACAGTATAATTTATTTAGCTCAGTTCATTGACAGCAAGCAGCATCTGGGATGCTCCGTTTTATTATAGGAGATGGTCACATTCAAGGTTGCTTTGGTTGTTAGGTAAAATTACAGGACATTTTTCCCCGCAGAGCTTTTGGACAGACTTTGGCTAAGACTTCGTATTTAGCGCTAATGTGATGCAGGGATTAAAAAAGAAAAGAAAATGACTTGTGAGATAGAAAAACCCAAGTTCCGATCTTAGATATCCCTCCCCAGCATTCTTTGATCCATTTTCAAGATGGAAATACTGCAATGAGCCTTCCTAGCTGGATTGGAGCTGAAGTTTAGTGTGGACAGGGCTTTTTTTCAGCTGGAATGCGGTGGGATGGAGTTCCGGAACCTCTTGAAAATAGTCACATGGCTGGTGGCCCTGCCCCCTGATCTCCAGACAGAGGGGAGTTGAGATTGCCCTCCACAGCACGGAGGGCAATCTAAACTCCCCTCTGTCTGGAGATCAGGGGGCAGGGCCACCAGCCATGTGACCATTTTTGCTAACGGTGATTTAAACTTTTAAAAACTCCCCCCTTGTTCCAGCTGACCCAAAGTGACATCATTGGTCCTGGGAGCATGCGCGCACTTTGCACGCACCCATGTGGTACCAGGGGCACCATCTCCCGCCAAGAGTTGCCCCCTGTGCTGGCAACCCACTGAGTTCCACCACCTCTTTTCCCAGAAAAAAAGCCCTGAGTGTGGATAATAATACTGGCTTGTTGGAAGGATTATAGGAAAGGAAGGTGTGAAAATTGAACACTTTATAAATGCCAAGTATTGATTAGACAACAGAGGTAACGCAGAGCAAATATAAACCTGCTCCACAAGGCAATGGTTCTCTGGAGTTTCCCAATGTAGAGCAGCAGAAATAGGATTTCACGTGGCAGGTTTCCCCATACTTTCCTTGTTCCTCTCCCTGCAGGGGCCATTCTCCCTTAGGGGGACTAGGTCTCCTGCTCGAGTGGGACATCTCCCACTCACCCTGCCTCCATTGGTCAGTGCAGCAGTGGAAGAAATTGGGGGAGAATGCTGCTGCTGTGACATCACTTCTGGTCGTGTAACCAGAAGTGACATTGTGCGTTCCTGCAACAGTCTAGCAGTTTCTCCAGACCTCTCTAATGTTTGGAAGGATTGCTAGAACATCACGATGATCCATGATGTCACTTCCAGTTACATATTTTAAAATGACATTGCACGATACTGCACACCTCTGCACCACTGGGGAGAAGATTTTTCATGTGTTTTTTTTAACCTAGCAATTGATATGCTGATAAAATATTATATTATTGTGTTGATATCTAAATTACCAACTTTAAAAAATGTTGAAAAATCTTCCCCAGTTTGCATGGGGAGGGAATGACCACCTTGCAGACTGGGGTGTGGAACTGAGAAAAGCCATGCCTTTCTTGCTCACATGGCAGCCATCCCATCTTTGCTGTGATCTTTCCCCAAACCTCATGGTAAAGCAGTTTCAGGGAAAAATCACAGAGAAGACAAGGAAAATCCAGGAGGTACATGAACGCATCGTGATGGGGAAACAGGAGAAAACCCCTTTTCACAACAGCATTCATCCCGGGTAGGGTTGCCAGCACGAGATAGGCAACTGGTGTGGGGAGGGGCTCTCTGGCAACATCTTTATATTGCCAGTGACACATTGACATCACTTCTAGCATGAGTGAAACTGATATCAGTGCATCAACAGTGATGCTCTTGCCTTCACTCCAAACTCTATGGTTTAGCCATAGAGTTTTGACCAGATGCTAGAGCATTGCTGGTGATGCACTGACATTACTTCCAGTTGCGCCTGAAATGATGTCAGCATGTCAGGATGCTGGTAATTGCTCACCCATTTCACTGCTATTTTCTCACATGACCTACCTGAACAGCAGCAACAAAGGTCTGCTGGGAGTGGGAGATCTCCCATCCCAACAGGAAGGGCAAACAAGCCTTGTATAAGTGACTAACATCTGTGATGCAGTGATAGCCTTGGAGGTTGTTCTCCTTTCCTGGTGTGGCAGTATTCTAGCAACAGCTCTAATGAAAGGGAAAGAATTTGCCAAAGCTTTGATTTCTGGTCAAAGAGATTTTTTTAATGTAGATATAAACTTCAAGTGTTTTTTTTTAAATCGAAGTTTTACTCATGCTTAATGAACCTCTTATCTCAGATATATTTTATTTCATTTCAGATTGTGCGGAAGTCCCTGAGCTTTCCTCTGATGAGATTATCAGGTTATCAGATGCCAATGTGTTTTGGTCCCTTCAGGAACTGAGCTGCATGAATTCCAACACTTTCATCAGGACAGTGGAACTCCTTGGCTCTGTCAGTGGTTTCCACCCTTCTCAGCTGATTGCACTGAAAGAGAAAGCTAAGCAGGTAGTTACAGAGGCTGGGAAGGGAAAAGCTAAGTCCAAGAATGATCTAGACACTTTGGAGATTTCCCAGGTTTTTTTTCCCTTGGAGGACTCAACAGCTTTCACTCTGCTTGTCAGCTTTAAAAGGGATTTTTTTGTGTAACACTAGGGGGTGCATTTTGAGGAAAATTGGGTGACTTTGGGCCAGTCAGGTTTTCTCAGCCTAGGATTGCCAATCACCTGGCGGGGGCAGGGGATTCCCCACCCCCAGCTCCCATTTCCCACCTCCTATGGCATGTATCACTTCCAGGGAAACCCCAGAGGTGATATCACGCCTCTCTAGAAATCGCTGGAAACTCTGTGGTAGAACTATAGAGTTTTCAGTGTTTCCTAGAGATGACTCGTTTCACTTCAGGTTTTTTTCCAGAAGTGATGTCATGCCATTGCTGCTATCCACCCTCTGGTCAGCCGCTGGTTCCCTATCTCAGCTTAACCTTCCTTGCAGGATTGTTGTGAAGGTAAAATTGGTGAAAACCATGCACACTGTCCAGAGCCCCTTGCAGAGGAAGGGCAGGATTAAAACGGAATACATGATTAAATAAACAAGCTTCCTTTCTGCTTAGTGAAGGGCACACAAGGCTGGTTTCTCCCAAATAAAATCATATAGAAAACAACGTTAAATGCATATATTAACCCCCTCAAAACTAATCAGAATTCTGTCAAGGCTGCCCGTGACTGTATCTGTAAGATCAGCATGTCACAAAAGATAAGGTGCCACCAAACTTCTGTTTTATTTTACAAAAGAAGGGTGGGGGAGTAAAAGCAGACAACGGATTTAAAGGTGAAAAACAGGGCAACTAAAAGTCTGTAGCTGCAGACAGATTGTTACATTGCTACCTGTGGAAGTTAAGTCCGGAAGGTGCTGCTTCCTTTCCCCCCTTTCCGTGAAATAAGCTGACAAGAAGCTAAAATACGTTGCATCCTAGTGGCTCCATTTAATTAATCTCCTCCCCCCCCCACATCCCAAAGCAAGTCTTTTTTCCCACCAAAGTTGGCTGCTGGTACTTATGCAGGAATTCACGCTAGAACTGTTGGAACAAAATAAAGCAGCCTTAATAGTGAAATCGATCGGCTGTTTTGTCATTGTGGGTGACCTCCGGTTTAGAGAGAAATTGTCCTCAAGATTAATGTGCTCCCAGCTATGCCCAGCTGGGAGGGAGCGTTCTTCTCTAATACACTAAAGCACTAGTCATCCTTCAGGAAGCAGCTATTTTTTTTAGTGGAAATCTCCAAATAGGAGACCTCTGGTCATGATTCTGGAACAGTCAAAAAGCCTTCCCCACTCTCTGGTACCCTTTGGCGGGAAAGACCTGTCTGCAAAATTGATGAAATCTGCCACTAAATTATTTCCTGGTCTCTCTAATTGGTAAGAAAAAGATACTCAAAAGATATGATCCATCCCTTCTTTATAAATTGCTTTCCTTGTGCTAGAGCTGAACTTCTAGCATTATAAGCAGGTTCTGGGCTGTAAATGCCTAATGGGCCTCTGCAGGTAGTGAATAATCAAGACCTGTCTATCTTGAAGCCTTAGATCCCTCTTTGGGCAAAGCAGAGGTTACAGATGTTCAACAGGGACTGGGCTCAGTGAAAGAGCATCTGCTTGGCCTGCAGATCTCTGCAGGGCCCTGGTCTCTGCAGAAGACCTCAGGTTCAATTCCCAGCACCTCCTCTTAAAAGAATCAGGTAAGGAGGTGATGTGAAAGATCTCCACCTGAGACGCTGGTGAGCTGCTGCCAATCTCACTGTAGACAATATTGGCCAAGATAGACCAATGGTTGATCTGGGTATAAGGAAGCTTCTTATATTCTACAACAGATCCTGTGATAAGCCGGGTGGTGCAAGGCCTGTTGGATTGGCCATGCTGGGGGGGCTCAATTCCAAGAGCATCCTAGCCTCAAGATTGTTGTAAAGAGAATCAAAATAAAGATTGCAAACCACAAGCGACGTGTCTTAATAGCATCATATTCAAGGGAGAGGGACAGTGAATCTACGGTTCATTCAAAATCACATAGCTGGTTGGAAATGCTTGTCAATAATATTTAGTAATTAAGAAGGAACTGCTTTTTATTTTTTAAGCACCGCTGTCTAAATGCTTTTATTTCAGGGAAAACAAGCTTGAGATGAGCTTCTAATTAAACATGTGTCATCTGTTCTTAATGTGAGCAGAATCAATACACTCTTTAAACTGTGTTTAGTTAATTCCCTTTTCTTAACTGCTTTGGCATCAGATTGAAAGACATAGAGGACCACATTCTCAGCCCCATCATGAAGGATTTGTGTTTCTTTTAGATTGCCAGTGTTGAAATTAGGCACCTGATAGATACCTTTCCCAAAGCAGCAGGAGGCAAGGGAACAACTTTTCCTCTTGTTTGTTTGCTCCTGGGCCCTGTTCTCTACCTCCTCTCCCACCTGTTGTGATGACCAAGTTGTTATGTATTGCTTGAGTAGAAGGTTCCTGAGGCCTACAAAGCTATTGGTGCTTGGGTGCCGGCACGGCCAATCAGAACTGTTGCTTTGTAGTCCAATTGCTGAACTGAAAAGTAGATACTTGTATATAGTTCATGCAAACGAAGGATTCTAGCTGCTTACATTGTATTGGTTGTTGTAAAAGTGGGAGTGGTTTCTACAAGTATAAATTGGTTACTGTTGAGCCTGAGTCTTCAGTTTGCCTGCTTCCAGTCTCCAGTAAAGATGTTTATTATAATAAAGAGCTGTTAATCTCAATATACAATACAAGCATACTCTAAAGAAGGTAAAAAAAAGGATGCTTTGCTGAATTGTTCATTTTAAAAACGTCTGCCTAGTGGCTGGGCTGTGGAGTGGCCATCCTAGCTGGAATTCTCCTGGCTCTATGATCATTCCTGGATAGCTGAGTTTTAGCATTCTGCAAACTAAACTAATAGCAGATTTTTTTTTGTTTCAAAGGCATGGGGGCCTTTGTCCAGCTGGAAGAGTTATCACATTCTTTCCCTTGGGCGCATTGCCACAATGCTAAATGAGACCGAAATCAGAGAGCTGGATTTGAGTTCTGTCGATACGGTTGCTGTGCTTAGTCAGCAAACGGAGTGGAATCCTCTGCAGGTTAGTAGATCTTTGTGGAGAGTCTGCTGTTTGACAGAAGGGGCTGCCTCCGCAGTCTTGGACTATGCATAAATGAGCTGCCTTCCATTAGAATGGCAGCTGCTGAATCCCCCTTCCAACCGCTCAAAAGTTTTCTTTTGGTACGGCAGCTAATATACTTAAGCTGTCAAAATATGTCAGATGTACACAGCACAGTAACATCAGAAAGGATATCAAAGCATATGATGGTAAAACATCAACACTAAACAGAGTCAGCCCTGGTTAGTACCTGGATGGAAGACCACCAGAGAAGTCTAGGGTTGCTACACAGAGGCAGACAATGGCAAACCGCCTCTGTTCATCTCCTTCCTTGAAAACCCTGTGTGAGGTCACCATAAGTTGGCTGCAACTTGACGACACTTTCTCCCCATCTAATCACCTACTTGTGGGAAGTGATAGGGGTTGTACCTTGGCGATAATCAAAACAGTGTTATTCTGTTGGCCATTTGTCCCCCCAAGGTGGAGGAAAGCAGATCCAAGAAAAAGAAGGCAGGATATGGCCGAATCCACACTCACTCACCATTCTCTTATCTTGTGCAGTCGTGGCAATCGGGTTCATTCCACTACCATGCTGTGCATCATCACATTCACCCTTCCAGTGCGTCTTCATGGCGCAATCATTTCTCCACACGCCACTGAGTAAAGCGTTACAGTGGGTGGTTCCATCCTCCGCTGTCCGAATTGATGGCACACGTCACTTCCCTTTTTTTTTTTAAAAAAAGGTCAATTTTCCGGTATACCGATATTCCGACTTTTAAGAAATGGCAATGTACCCTCCCCCTCATCTTTGATTGGCTCATTTTTTGCTCATCACAGACCACTTTCTAACAATTGGCTGGATGGTATGGCGGGCAAATTTGAAATTAGATTGTCACATTAAAGGCATTGTCTGGAAATTCTACTGCTCAGAGTGGTTTTCTGCTTTTAGTAGTTAACAACATGGATGCTCAGAGTGTGATATTTGTGACGATGGCTCAGATTGTGGTTGCTTCACAGCACAGCCACGTGACACCATGAGATGATGCATTCTGTCTTTCGCAAATAGTAGAATCTCCCACCTGCGTCCTAAGCTTTCAGGAATATATTTGTTTTCTACACATGCCGTTTACTGGAGATGATCGTTGTGGGAAATACAGGTTTGCTCGGCTTGGCTCCTCGCGCTCTTAAAAATGGCGGGACACAGTAGGGAAACGGTCCCCGTGTGACATGCGCATGCTCCGGTGACCGTTTCTTTTTCCGCGCAAACCGCTGCTCACTACAGTTGGTTTACTGGTATAAAGACCTTTCTGCACTGTGCAAAAAAAAAAAGGCGGGGAGAAAACAGATTTCTGCCACTATCACGTGGTTTGGAAGGAAGGCGCAATTGTGGCGTGGTGATGGCGGGGAACACGCGGAATGGGAAAGCGTGTGAGTATCTGCATGAACAGCGCACCACTTGCGAAAAAGGCGTGGAAACAAAAAGGAAGTGTGGATTCGGCCTATATTACATCATAATTATCATTCCTCAGTGATGGTGTTGGGATTGGTATCCCATTCTTTGCTGAGGTTCTTAAGGCAGATCACACGGGCCCTAGAAAGTTTACAATAGTTCCATACTATAGAGTTGCTCCACCCAAATGATTACAGGCTTACACGGATGGATTTTCATGGGTAGAAGAATTCAAGTCTTCCCCCCACGTGCTATTTTCCCCTTGAGGCAAACCTATCAGTACTTATATCTGTACTTAGTAAGGTTTCCCTAGTGAGGCAAATAGTTTCTCCTCAGAGCCATTTTGAATTGGGAAAACGGCCCAGTGGAGAGTCTTACTTCCCTGTTGTCAAGCCAGTGTCCCAGTCATGGCCCCTTGTGTATTTGATAATTGAGTTTTTTTTTAAATACGCTAGCCATTCTGAACATTAAACTCCAAGATTCTTATCTGGTCTTGCCCTCAGAAGAGGAAACATGGAATCCCTAACCGGTCTCCCAGCTTCCTGCTTAGCTTCAGCTATCTAATTGGATTGCATGCCATCAGATAGTTCTCTTGTCCCAGCAAAGCTTTAGCTGTTCACTCTCTGGCATGTGGGGATGCTTCAGCTGGCAGGAACGGGGATGTGGCTGGCTTGCCCACACCCACTGATAGTGGACCTTATTTGGGGCTCAATTTTTTTCCAGGCAAAATCCATTTTACTGGGGTTTCTAGAAGACTCGGGGCAAGCAATGGACACTCTGAAAAGCTTTGAGCTGGCCGGATTAGGCTCCTCTCTTTGTACTCTGAACTCCACAGAGATTGCAGCCATCGAGTCTCTGGAATTCAGGTATGACACTGCCATCTTGCTTCCATTCATTAAGGCCTTTTAAAGTTAAATGTAAATGGCATTAACTGTGCAGTGCATTTCCTATTAATTATTGCTGAGTACATCATAGAATCCCACCCCCTCCTTCTCCAGCAGTGACACATTGATCTTAACTCATTTATTGGAAGAAGGACTCAATTTTCCCCCTAGTGCCGTTGTAACTTCAAAAAAATGTGCACATTGAGCATATCTGTAGTTATAGTCAGGTCATGAACCATGCATCAAACATAAACTGTAATTGAGTTGTTCGCACTGTATTGTTGCATCTCAACTCCAACTGACATGTAACCAGCACATTCAGCCTGGTTTGAAGTTATAGGAGAAGTTATAGGAGAAGCCATTGGCTGTTTTCACACGCGCCCCGGGAGATCGCGCAAACTCACAGCATGAAGCGTCTTCCTAGCACAATCTCCCGGCACGATCCCCTTTAATGACCCGACGACGTCAGAAAAAGGGTCATTAAACGGGATCGTGCCAGGAAATCGCACTAGGAAGACACTTTTATGCCGTGAGTTTCACGCGATGTTCCGGGCGCATGGCTGTGTGAAAACGGCCATTGTGTGTGGGGAGTAGCTGACAATTCTGAGGTTTTATCTAGCCCTTCAGAGACCCTGAAAATGAGGCTCAAAACCTGAGTGTCGGGATAAATTCTGAGAGCAGCCCTAAGGCTGAGAGAACAGGAAGTTACTGGTCTTGGTTTTTTTTTCAGTTTCATGTAAATTTTGAGTCCCTGATGTCCTTCTCCTTTGCTACCCTTTCTACAGTGCAGTCGTTGCCAGAATTGGCTCTTTGCCATGCAGTGTGAGTGTTCTGAAAGAATTTAAAAAGAAGGTGGAGTCTGTATTTGGAAATGCTGCCAGATGGAACAGTGCCGTCCTACAAGAGATTGGTACCATTGCAGGTAGCGTGGCTGATACCCATGGCAATGATCTTCCACCTTCTGTCATGTATCTCTGCATCATGATATCCAAGAAAAACAAATCTTGTCCTGTCCGGCCAGATGGACACTGGGAGTTTCAAGTTGAAACTTAATTCCTAGGCATGGGAGGAGCTTAATTCCCCCCCTTACCTTTTTCCCAACCTGAAACGGCCCCAGGTAACTGCTATTTGCCCAGCCGCTCAATCCCTCGTGTGCCTAGGAACTAAATTCTGACACAAAACTCCCAACTCAGTTCTGTTATAACAGGATTGAAGGTGGGCATGTGTGGATCCATAAACACTATAACACATAGTTCGGCATTAAGATGTGAAAAAAATCCTGTTTTTCCAGGACCGGACTATAATTTGATCCCTCTTAAAAGTCCCCATGCTTTATGAGGGACATATCAAGGCAAAATATGTCCCTCACAAAGCATGGGGACTTTTAAAAGGGATATCAACTATGGCCATTTTCACACAGCCAAAGCCTCCAGAAGATTGAGCGAAACTCACGGAATGAACCATCTTCCTAGCGTGATTTCCCGGCACGATCCGGTTTAATGGTGCAATTTCTGACGTCATCATGCCATTAAAGGGGATCGTGTCGGGAAATCACGCTAGGAAGATGCTTCGTTCCTTAGGTTTCGTGCAATCTTACGGGTGCGTGTGAAAACAGCCAATATTAACCAGATATAACTCCTGGGCCGATTCCAGATGACTAACCTTAAGGCGCTTCATGCGCCCTCTTCCGGATCGCGACGGGGAAAATGCAAAATATCACGTTTCCTCGCGCGAGTTTTGCACGTTGTCACAAGAACTAGTATTAATTAAGCTTTAAACATATTTTTTGTGTTCGTTCTAGATTTCAGCACTCTGCCCCTCCTATTTTTCTTGTGCTATCGCAGAGATAAAAGTTCTTCAATGCATTGAACTCAGAAGGCTTGACTGCACTCTAACTTTGCCTGATGTTGGTCCATAAAATAATCACCATAGAAAATATGTGTTGTTTCTTAGGTAGCAGAGATGTTTGGGTGTAATGAAGGATGAGACTATTCTATGAAAGAATATATTAATTTGATCGATTGGGCACAGAAAACAGGGAGAAATTGTACCTATACCTTTAAAACAGACACTGTGTTTAAAAAAAAATTGATTACTCAAGTAGGCTTTTACAAGATTGCACTTTCATACAAAGTGCGCACTCTGTTGCAAACAAACCTTTTTGTTTTCTTAGAAGTCTGATTTCCCAGTGGTATCTGAAAACATTTTAGAGTCAAATATTGATCAGTGAAAGCAAGAGGAGGCTTCTAACATGCACATTAGCCCCACATAGAGTCTAACTGAGATGGTGTGAACAAATCTGAGCTTGTGATCTTTTCTCTCTTTAGCTGGTTTAAATGAGGGAGAATTAAAAGCTCTTGATAAAGAATTGATGCCCTACTTCCAGCCAGCGGCAATAAAATGCATACCTGATGAAGTGTTCAAAGTAAGTGTGTGGATATTTTGACCTCCTCCCCTCCTTTCATTAGTTTTGCTTTGTTATAAAACCAACAGGGTCATTAATTTAATACTTTAATTTGGGAGAGGGTTACTTTTTCTCTTGTGTGTATAAATAAGAATGACAGTGACCAGGGCTTTTTTTCAGCGGGAATGCAGTGGAATGGAGTTCTGGCACCTCTTGAAAATGGTCACATGGCCGGTGGCCCCGCCCCCCTGATCTCCAGACAGAGGGGAGTTTAGATTGCCCTCCGCGCCACTGGCAAACCTCCCTCTGTCTGGAGATCAGGGGGCGGGGCCACTGGCCATGTGACCATTTTTGCCAAGGGCGATTTAAACTTTAAACCCGCCCCCTCCCCGTTCCAGCTAACCCAAAGTGACGTCATTGTGCGGTCCTGAGTTCCACCACTGAGTTCCACCACCTCTTTCCCCTGTTTTGTTGTGGGGATAATAATGACATACTTTGTAAGCCGCTCTGAGTGGGCATTAAGTTGTCCTGAAGGGTGGTATATAAATCGAATGTTGTTGTTGTTGTTGTTGTTATTTTACCATCCTTCTGGACAGGTTAGTGCCACACTTAGAGTGGTGAACAAACTCAGTGTTATTATTATCCCCACAATTCAGCTGGGGAGTTGGGGCTGAGTGGAATGTCTTACCTAAGGCCACCTGTAGAGTTCATAGCAGTATTGGCAGTCGAACTAGCAGAGTGCTGGCTTGGAGCCCAGCCACTTAACCACTATGTTACAGCAGCTCTCATGATGATATGATTATGATATGATATAAATTCTTTATATTGGGTCAGACCACAGGCCTAGTATTATTGAGTTCTGTGTTGCCTATTCTGGTGGGCAGCACTCTCTAAAATATTGGGCTCAGCAGGTTCTTTCCCAGTCCCCATTGCATGAGGGCCAAACTAGACATTACTTTAGAGCTGAAGTTGACCATTTAAAAATGTCATGAGGGCCTGATCTTGATTGGGCCCACAGAACCGTGGGACTAGGTGATCTTGTGACCCACAATAGTTAAAATGAATTGTGGTTTCATGTTATGTTTCAGCTGAGCCACAGAGCTGTCCCAATTTTCCTATGATGCAAGTATGGGGGTGTGAGATCCATACTTTTGGAAAGTCCAGAGTAAACTCTATTGTGTCAAGTTGATCTCCCCTTATGCATCTTTTGATCTGAATCCACCAAAGACAAGGAATGATGCCACACTATCTCTCAGCTCTGGACATCCCATCTCAGCACCGAATATTTACCTTAGCACGTTTAAACGCCTTTCCATCAATGGTGCTCTCTGGCAGGTTTAGGCAAGTACCCCTTCAAAACAGGATATGTCCTTGCGAATTAGGAGTGCTCGACTCATTGTCCCACATTATTCTAGAATGCCCTCTTTTTGGTCTGTTACGCAAACAGTTTTTAACTGAACACCTTCAATATAATAATTTTATTAAAGGACGAATTTTAGTTTACCTTTTTGAAGATCGTAACCCTTGTGTTACTTTAAGTGTTGCAAAATTTCTAGCAGAAGTTTATAAAGTTAAATCCAAGCATATAGCTGCACCTGATTGCTGAATGTTTATTATTAACAGCTACTAATTGCTTGTTTATGCTTATGCTTATGCCTATCACTGTCTCTGAATGTAGACTATTATTATTTCTAATGCCAATAAAGGTAATTGATTTGATTTGATTTTATCTGAATCCATATCTTTAGGCTACATCTTCCATATCTGTGGATTCTAGTGATTCATTATCCAATATTAATGGTTTTACTTGATCAAACAACATTAACTGATTTGGGATAGAATCTGGCTAACATTGCCATGGCTAGCAATCCCCATCTGAATTATAGGGGTCAATTCTGAAACACAAATGCAGTAAGAAAGAACTCTTGGCGTGTGCAGAGGGTTTTGTTCTTATGACAACCATTTTGGGATTAAAAGGAACTGCTTGGACTTGAGCCATAGAACATTACTTCCTTCCTTCCTTCCTTCCTTCCTTCCTTCCTTCCTTCCATACTTACTTACTTACTTACTTACTTACTTACGTATGTATGTCATTTATAGTTCACCTTTCTCACTGAGACTCAAGGAGGATCACACAGTGTGAGATTAGTACAGTCAATATCAAGGACATTTCCTTAAACAATGCTATAGGGTAAATAAACACAAGTTTACAAAGACACAGCATTAGCAAGAATCCAATACAGAGTTGAAGAAATGCTGAAACAGAACATAAGCAATTCTAGGGCTGACATTAGACGATGTGAAGCACAGGTACCTCATAGGAGCACCTATGAGCAGATAGTATGTAAGGCAACGTAGTGGTGAAGTCTGTGGTCCCGAACTCATTAGCAAAGCATCCAAGATCCCCTCCCAATACAGAAGCCTTTTTGAATAATTCGGTTTTGCATCATTTGCAGAAAGCTAGGAAGGTGGGGGCTCTCCTGAATTCCTCAGGCAGGCCATTCCACAGGGGAGGAGCCACCACAGAGAAAGCCCGTGTACGGGCTGCTGTTGATTTCGCCCATGTGCAGGGTGGCACTTGCAGGAGACCCTGTTCAGATGACCAAAGTTGTCATGAAGGAACATAGGGAGGGAGGCGGTCCCATATGTATGTTGGACCCAAGCCCCTGAAGAGCTTTGTATGTGATAACCAATACCTTGAACTGAGCACACAGTTTGTATTCCTCAAAAGAGACTAAAGAAGTACGGTTCCTTTCCCTCTCTTTTTGTCCTCATGATGATTCTGTGAGATAAACCAGGTTGCAAGAAAGAGACTAGCTGAGCATAGTTCAGTTATTTTCAAGGCCAGGGGGGAGAATATAAACCCTGATCCAAGACTGATGCCCTATTCAACCCACTAGCCGTGTACATAAATGTGTAAAGCGTGGTAAAGGGAATGTTCAGAAAGCTTTTCTTCCTCTCAGTGGTGTATAACTAGAATCCACACCCATGTAATCTGGGATTTGAAGGGCCTGGCATCGTGCAAGGCTTTAGCCTCAGTACTTTTTACAAATTAAATCTTGGAAATCATAGTGGAAAACAAACCTGAAAAAGAAGGCAATTCCCTCCCTGTCCAGGAGTTCAAACATGCAGATATTTGTGAAACAGACAGTGTTACGAGCTTTCTTCCTCATGAGAGAGAATTTCTTTTAGAATGGTAAATGTTTAGCAAAATCAAGAATGCAGAAATGCTATTGTAGGGTCACTTACAGAGATCCAGTTTGGTGTAGTGGTTAAGCGTGTGGGACTCTAATCTGGAGAGCTGGGTTTGATTCCCCACTCGTCTGCTTGAAGCCAGCTGGGTGACCTTGGGTCAGTCACAGCTTCTAGGCACTCTCTCTGTCCCACCCACCTCACAGGGTGTTTGTTGGTTGTGGGGATAATGATGATATACTTTGTAAACTGCTCTCAGTGGGTGTTAAGTTGTCCTGAAGGGCAATATATAAATCGAATGTTATGTTATCACAAACGGGCATAATTGTTCAATACTGAAAGGTGATTTTCATATAACAACAGTGTTCAGATATTTTAAAGCCTTAATAATACAGCCACATTTACCAGATTATTTTGCACCAGGTGGAGAAATCTGGTTGGGAGAGCAGGGCTTTGACATCCTTTCATTTTACACCTCATGTGGATAGCGTGGAAAGCTGAACTTTGCAAGCAAGAATGAAGACAGATGGCCTAGACTTTGAAACGAACGTGAGAAGAGGAGGAAGGGAAAGCACAAGGAGGATACAGGGCTTTTTTTCAGCAGGACCACGGGGGAACGGAGTTCCGGCACCTCTTGAAAATGGTCACATGGCTGGTGGCCCCGCCCCCTGATCTCCAGACAGAGGGGGGTTTAGATTGCCCTACGCGCCGCCAAGTGGCACGGAGGGCAATCTAAACTCCTCTCTGTCTGGAGATCGGGGGGGGGGGGGCACCAGCCATGTGACCATTTTCTCCGAGGGCAACCCACTGAGTTCCACCACCTCTTTCCCCAGAAAAAAAGCCCTGGGAGGATATATAGTCAGGAACAGGAGACTATCTAATGCCAATCTGTTTTTTAAAACCAGTGTAGTTCCCTCTCTGTCCTCCTCATTGACAACCAAATTGCACATGCTGTTGGGATTCTGTGATTGGAGGCCCCCCCCCTTGCAAAAAGCAGCTATAAGGGTGGAGAGGCTAATATGGATTGGGACTTTGGGTCCCTATTGAGGAGAAAGGCAGGGAGTATGAATGAAGTAAATAAACATTAATAAACGTGAAGGTAATTCGGTACAAAAACGACACCAATATGCGATTTCAAACAAGGTTTGTGCATAAGTGTGTATCTGTGTGCACCTGTTTTCCCCTCTGCTGTAGTCCCTCTGGACCCTGCAGAGTGATCCTAAACAAAGTTACATATTTCTAAGTCCACTGACTTTAGTGGACTTAGTATGGTGTAATTCTGCTATCTATCTATCTATCTATCTATCTATCTATCTATCTATCTATCTATCTATCTATCTATCTATCTATCTATCTATCTATCTATCTATCTATCTATCTATCTATCTATCTATCTATCTATCTATCTATCTATCTATCTATCTATCTATCTATCTATCTATCTATCTATCTATCTATTCAATTGTACCCTACCTTTCTCCCCAATGAGGACCTCTCCTCCATTTTGTCCTCATAACAACAACCCTGTGAAGTAGGTGTAGCTGAGAGTGCCAAGATCCCAGCAATGACGCATCTGACGAAGAGAACTGTGATTCTCGAAAGCTTACACTACAGTAAAGTTGGTTAGTCTTAAAGGTGCTGCTGGACTCTTTTTGAAGATCCCAGCACTCTTGCATAGTAGAGTGAGAATTTGAACCTGGGTTCCCTAGACCCTAGTCCGACACACTCACCACCACACCACACTTAGGATTGCACTGTTAGTCCCCTTAGTTGTCTTGAGTCTAATCATGAAGCTTCTCCCTCTCCTCTTTGTTCTTGTTCAGGAACTCTCCCCGGAACAAATAGCGAACCTTGGCCCTGAGAACTCAGCCGTGGTCACGGAGTCCCAGCGCCAGCAGCTCAATGACTTGCAGCTTCGGAGTCTTCATCTGGCGCTAGACGGAGCTCGAATAAGGATCCGGGATGCTCCCTTTGGGGAAAGCACTGCGAGACCTACCTACACACCAGTTCTGAGCTGTGAGTCAATCTCATTCCTGGGTCACGGTGCCACGCTACATCCCTTCTGGGCTGAGAAAGAAAGATCAGCCTGCTTTCCTAAAGGTCCCTGCCTTAGCATGGCTCTCGCCTCAAGGTCTGCTGGGAATAACAGAGACCTGTACAGGAAAGTTGTTTTCCTCTCTGCAGCCATCAAACAGGTACCCAGGCAGATCCTCTACTCTGCATCACACTCGTAGTTTTCCCCTTATTTGTGTTTGCCTCATTATGTGGAACCCATATGGTGAGAACACCCTTAATTAATACAGTAACGACAGTTGCTTACAAGTAGAAAACAAACGGAGGTATGAACAATCAAGATGCTTCCCTGTAGGCAGAAAATTATTCTTCTGCTGTGCGTAAAGTCACTTCTTGAGGGCTAAAGCAGACCTGAGATGCTGGAAAATTTGTGATCAGACCTTCCCAGTTTTTTTTAAAAATCCGTTATATTTTTAAAATATCTATTAGTTTTATTATATTTATGATACAGTTGTTAAAGTGTGGGTCTAGGATCTGGGAAACCCAGGTACAAGTCTCACTCTGCCATGGAAGTGTATTGGGTGATCTTGGGCCAGCTGAACGTACCTCACAGGGTTGTTGTGAGGACAAAATGGAGGAGAGGTAAATGATGGGTCCCTGCTGGGGAGAAAGGCAGGGTATAAATGATGTGAATAAAATAAATAATAAATAAGCAAAATTACACCTTTCGAAGTTCATCAAAGTCTTCCTCCAAGGAGCTCAGAGCAGAGGTTGTTTTCCTCCTCTGTTGCATCCTCACAACAAGCCTGTGAGGAAAGTTAGGCTGAACTAGTAACAAAGCCCATTGTGGGAATAAATACAACGGGCTCTAGAAAGGGGAGGGTGGGTGGGCAGGCATTACCTCCTCCTCCGTGACTGATCCCAGCCAGGTGAAGGCGGGGGGCGGGCATTGCCACCTGATCCCGGCTGGGCAAAGGGGGTCATTGACACCTGCACGGTGCCTGATCCTGGCTGGGTGAAGGGAGAGCGGGCATTGCCTCCTGCTCTGCACTTGATCCTAGATGGGTGAAGGGGGGTGGGCATTGCCTCCTGCTCCATACCTGATCCTGGCCAGGTGAAAGGGGGGCAGGCATTGCCACCTGCTCCGTGCTTGATTCCAGCCGAGTGAGGGGGGGGCAGGCATTGCCTCATGCTCCACTCCTGATTCTGGGAGGGAGAAGGGGGAGCGGGCATTGCCACCTGCTCTGAGTCTGATACCAGCCAGGTGAAAGAGGAGCAGGCATGGCCACCTGCTCTGTTCCTGATCCTGCCTGTGTGGTGGGAGGCGAGCATTGCCACCTCCGCTCCTGATCCTGGGCAGGAGAAGGTGGAGTGCGTATTGCCACCTGCTCCGTGCCTGATCTCAGCTGGGTGAAGGTGGCAGGCAAGCATTGCCATCTGCTCTGCTCCTGATCCCAGCTGGATGAAGTTGGGGTGCGGGCATTGCTACCTGTTCCGCTCCTGATCCCAGCCTGGGCTTCCCACTGCTGCATCCTCTCAGAGGGACGGGCTGCCTCTTCTGGGCTTCCCTCCACAGGAGCGCCCTCTGGAGACACATCAGGGTAGGAAGTAAGTTGTTCGGAACACAGCCTTTTATATAATAGGATGTGTGTGTCTGGCCCAAAACCACCTACGGAGATTCAGCCTGCATGCAGATTTCAACTTGGGTATCCCCAGGGCTTTTTTTCAGGGGGAACGTGGTGGAACGGAGTTCCGGCACCTCTTGAAAATACTCGGCAATAGTACTTGAAAATAATAATATTTCAAAGAAACCCGTGTGTTTCTTCCTCATTTCCCTCTTGAGAGTTCCGCCACCTCTTTTCCCAGAAAAAAACCCCTGGGTATCTCAGATACTCTGCTGGCTGTCCCATCAACCAATATCCAAACAAAAGCAAAAAAACCTCAAAAGCAAAAAAAGACCTGCGTAGACTTACTAAGTAAGCCTCTTACTAAGGCTACTAAAGTAACCTTTATGTAAGTCATAATAAATATCTAAGTACTATTTAATTACAATTTATAAATTCTTTAAATACACAGTGAGTAATTCAGACTTGCATTGAAAGAACCTTAAGGCACTCCAACTCACAGTAAGAATAATAATTCATACATGTGCAATATTACAACAGACCCTGCAACATTCAATCAATATACATAAAGTGCTGGTGCTAAAGTGCTATATGAATTTTAATTAATTAAATAAAAATTATTTATAAATTTATAAAAAGGATTTATGAATTGCAATTAAATAGTACTTAGATATTTATTACAACTTGCATAAGAGGTTACTTAGTAAGTCTACGTGGGTCTTTTTTGCTTTTGGAGTCCCATCAACCAAAGCAGGTCAGTTGATGGGTATGCAAGAGAGGGACTTTTTGGTGGCAGCCCCATGATGATGGAACAACACCCCCAGGGAGTTGCACCTGGCCCCCTCTCTTTCAGTTTTTAGGAGGTAACTGAAGATGATATTATTGAGAACTGCGTTTGATTAGTCATTTTATATTGTGATCTTTAAAGTTTCTTTTTAATGTATTTGTATGTTTGTTGTAAGCTGCCTTGAGTGCAAATGGCAGAGAGGTAGCTAATAAATGTTTTGAATAAGTAATAAATAACCCCAGATTGGTGTTGCTGTGAGGGTACTGTGTACAATCTGACCACAGTAAAGGGGAGAAAGAGTTTTAACACACAACCACACTTTGAAACAGACTCTTTCCTCTGGGGTTTTATTCACAGCAGGAGAATTAAAAAGACAAGCAAAGAGAAAGTGCCTGCTACTTTCCTCTTCTAGGGTTAATTGCAACCTGGGGGGCTGAATGTAAGTCTGTTTGGAAAAATCATATGAAAGGGGAAGGGTGCAGACCAAAGTGACAATTTACATTTAAAAGATGCTGGGAAGATCAACTCAGCCTTCTCCCTGCATTTCTTCTGGTTTAGCCCTTTGTTTCATTGCATTGAGCATACTGTTGTTGTTTTAACCATGTGCTCAAAAACCAATATAAAGCAGCTCCCTCCCTTGACATGTTGTGCTTCCTTCGATGGGGAAGAAGGGGCTGCACAATGATCAAGGATTAATGGTGTGGTCCTTGAGACCCAAATAATTAATCTTGACATTTCTCTCTCTCTCTTTTGGCAACATCCTGGCTGTCAGAGAGTTGTGTTATTAAAGGGAACCACAACCCAAGCTGGTTCAAATTGAATCAAAGTCAGATTTCTGTGTATTCTTCTGCCCATTCACTGCACAGGGTATTATCTCAAGAGGATGCAGGTGTGGCTCTCTTGGCATTCTCCCTTGGGTTTCTCTGGAGCAAAAACAGCTGTCAGCTGATGGTTGAACTTCATTATCCTTCATTCAAGAGAGCACCAAGGAAGATCTCATTTCCCAGCTGAACTGGTGCTCTTAATAGAAAAGAGTCCAGTAGCACCTTTAAGCAGGGCTTTTTTTCAGCTGCAACGCAGTGGAACAGAGTTCCGGAACCTCTTGAAAATGGTCACATGGCTGGTGGCCCCGCCCCCTGATCTCCAGACAGAGGGGAGTTTAGATTGACCTCCGCGTCGCTCAGCGGCGAGGAGAGCAATCTAAACTCCCCTCTGTCCGGAGATCAGGGGGCAGGGCCACCAGCCATGTGACCATTTTCTCCACGGGCAACCCACTGAGTTCCACCACCTCTTTTCCCAGAAAAAAAGCCCTGCCTTTAAGACTAACCAACTTTAATGTAGCATAAGCTTTCAAGAATCACAGTTCTCTTCATCAGATGCGTGGAGGGTAAGAAAAAACAGGTCAGATATATAGGTGGAGAGGGGAGGGGGGAGTAGATGCAATCAGTAGCTTCTGATAATGTGATCAGTTTGCTTCTGATAATGAAATCAGTTACTTCTGATAATGAGAGAACCATTCATAGTCCCTATTCAATCCAAGCCTGAGTCAAATTTACATATGAATTCCAATTCAGCAGCTTCCCGTTGGATTCTGTTTTTGAAAGCAGTGCTTTCCATGGTCATAGATCCAGAGGAGTTAGCCGTGTTAGTCTGTAGTAGCAAAATCAAAAAGAGTCCAGTAGCACCTTTAAGACTAACCAATTTTATTTTATTGTAGCATAAGCTTTCGAGAATCAAGTTCTCTTCATCAGATGCCTGATCCGAACGGATCAGGCATCTGATGAAGAGAACTTGATTCTCGAAAGCTTATGCTACAATAAAATAAAATTGGTTAGTCTTAAAGGTGCTACTGGACTCTTTTTGATTTTGTTTTTGAAAGGTTTCTGTTGAACTACAGTGACCTTTAAGTCCTTGATGGAATGTCCTGATAGATTGAAGTGTTCTCCCACTGGTTTCTGGATGTTGCTACTACAGACTAACATGGCTAACTCCTCTGGTGCTCTTAATGTTATCGCCCACTGCATCTTCTCAATGAAACCCAGCGATTTTCTAGTCTTTTGATCACATGCTCTGGTTGCTTTGCCATCTCCACCTTTCAAATGGGAGGTGGGTGCTGCACATATTTTCGCAGGGCAGCCTTTTCACATTTCCACTGGAGCAAATGAGAACAAGTAAGGTGTACTAGACCAATGTTGGTGTGGTAGAACCAGGGTGGAGTAGGAGATACATTAGGACAAGGGAGGCGTGGATTCAATCCCCACTCCGCCACAAAGCTTCAGTGAGTATTTTGGGGGCAGTCACTATCTGTCAGGGCTGTTAAGATGATAAAACAGCTCAAGGGGACCACGTATGCTGCCTTGAGCTCTTTGGAGAAATCTAATAAATACATCTAATAACTTTCTTTCTTTCTTTCTTTTTCTTTCTTTCTTTCTTTCTTTCTTTCTTTCTTTCTTTCTTTCTTTCTTTCTTTCTTTCTTTCTTTCTTTCTTTCTTTCTTTCTTTCTTTCTTTCGGCTTATACCCTCCCCTTCCCACAAGTGGGCTCAGGGTGGCTTCCAACAAGATATACAATTAAAAGATACAGTAAAAACATTATAGCCACTTGACCCAAATAACACGAAGCAAGTGCAGGCGCCACTAAGCAAATCAGGCTACTGCAAAATCACTATAAACCATGGGCACCACCACGATATAAATCCAGGACAGCTGCAAAAGGAGGGCATGGCGGTCAGCAGAGGGATAAAACGCTGGCCCCTAGTCAAAGACCCGGTGGAACATCTCCGTCTTGCAGGCCCTGCAGAACTGTAAAAGGTCCCGCAGGGCCTGGATCTCCATCGGGAGAGTGTTCCACTGGGCTGGGGCCAGGGCGGGAAAGTCTAAGCCAGCCGAAAGTCTTGCCCATGTTTACGTTTGGCCTGCTTAGCGCAGACAGCAGGAGGCACAGTAGAGCCCTGAGATGGTAGAACAGACTCTACCACTTCAGAATGCAGGTGGGCTATGCTGTGTGGGAACATTCCTCCATATGAAAAGAACCATGTAGGTAAAATCACTGATGCATCAAGGAGAAGACTGTAGCCCAGCCTGCTCTCTGTTTAACTAGTTTTCTAGTTGTGGGACATTCCCTACATAGGGGAATGTGCACAAATGTGGTCTTCACCTGCAGTGTGTTACTTTCTCCTCCCTTCTGCACCATCTTTATATTAGGCTTTATAGTAATTTTTACAATAGGAATTCCAGGGGTGGAAGTTAGGTAGGGTTGCCAGCTCCAGGTAGGGAAATTTCTGGAGGTTTGGAAGGCAGAGAGAGGAGTTTGGGGAGGGGAGAGGCCTCAGTGGGGTATAATGCCAAAGAGTCCACCTTCCAAGGCAGCCATTTCCTCCAAGGGAATTAATCTCTGTCACCATGAGATCAATTGCAATTCCAGGAGATCTCCAGTCACCAACTGAAAGCTGGCAATAGCCCTAGTTAGAGAATAAGCATATAAACCAGTTAATTGCTACAGCTGCTACCACATATTTTGGACCCCAGTCTGGCAAGAACTGTTTCAGTCCTTGTGACGCATTTGATTTTGCGGAGGGTTTTGTGGGTGTGTGGAATGGGCACAATATTATACAAATAATGGATGTGGCTGAAATGTTCTGTCAATACACCGTAATAGTTCCTTGATCCTCTCTATACCTGTTCACTCTTGCTTGTAGCTTACTCCAGCTATGTTAGGAATGATATATGGGTGTATACAGAAGCATTGCCCGAAAACAATAACAGGAACGCCCCATCCTGGAGTCACCCAGCTTGGGTGAGCCTAGCTTCCCCCTATATTCGCAATGGAAATGGCAGATATAGAAGTCAGCACACAGAGTGCTGATTCAGAGCCAAGCTACAAGTGATGAATTACACTTGCCTGGTAAGTGAACAGACTTGCGTGTATTCCTCCCTGTTCACTTGCGCTCCACTTGATCAAGAGGAGCACAAGTGAATGGCAAGTGAACAGGGAGGAATACACATGCGTCTGTTCACTTGCCAGGCAAGTAGAATTCATCACTTGTAGCTTGGCTCTCAGTCGGTTCCCACACCACTTTCCCCACGGTACAGGTGGGCTGTCTGCTTTTTTTAAAAAAAAATTAAAGCTCTACTCACTTGAGGAGTGAAGATGGTAAGTTTGAACAAAACGCAGTGAGATAAAATGTATGTTTTTAAAAGACGTCATGTGGAGGTTGAAGGGTTAAACCCCTGCTCTTTCCATGAGGCTCCATTTTGCATTTTATGGACAGACCTGAGGGGCAGGATTTGCCTCTTTGAGCCTTTAGGTGGCTGCATTCACAAAGAGTTACCTGTGGCTGATGGAGATGCTAATTCACAATGCTTTGTCCTTTTTAGGTTCACCTTTCTCCTACAGTTTAAGCTTCTGGGCGTGTGCTGTCTTCACCCTCTGTGCCACTTCCTGAATCTACTGACCACTCTTCCAGCTTGACTGTAAGCACGGCTTTTTTCCACTTAAAATTTTTTGTACATGAACAGTGCTGGATAATTCACTTGCAAACGTCTCTATTATTTACAGAGGGAAATGCTTTGTTAGGAGACAGCGGCCTCACACTTTGCACTGATGAGAGTGCTTCTGCAAGACACTTCTGTGATGAAAATCATGACGGTTATATCGCCGACCTCATGGCAGTTATGGTCATGTCACTGTTTCAACAAAAATGGTGAAACTGGAAGACTCTCAAATTGTGTCTGCTCTGTCAGCCAGTTCCAGTCTAACTGCAAAGAATCCTAGAATTAGAATTTGTAATGGGGTCTGGCTCAGGAACAGACTAGGGTCGCCCACCTCCAGGTGGGGCCTGAAGATCACAGTAAACCTGACCACAGAGATCAGTTCCCCTGGAAAAAGGGTGGACTCTATAGCATTATACCCCTCTGAGGTCCTTTCCCTCCCCAGGTTCCACCCCCACATCTCAAGGAATTTCCCATTCCAGAGTTGGCAACTAGGGTTGCCAGTCCCTCTTAACCTCCCGGCGGGGGACTGGCTCCTTTTACTTACCTCTTGTGGTGGGAGGTGTGTGCTCCCACAAGCACAATGATGCCACTTCCGGGAAGTGACGTCGTCACGCGGCTCCCTGCGAGTGCGCCCACACTCTGCAGGAGCTCAGATTGGGGCCAAAATGGGCCCAACCCAGGTGGCTGCTGCGCACAGGAATGCGCAGCACCGCAGGGAAGTGCGTACAGAAGGTGCACACCCCCTCGCTGGCCAGGTAAGCAGGGGCGGGGGATCCCCTGCCCCCGCCAGGGGTCTGGCATCCCTTTTGGCAACTCTAAAACAGACACAAGTACAAGTTGTTTTGATCAAAGCTCAAATGGGATTATGGGGCCTGCCCCTACCCCACTCTCCTAACGTTATGTCGACCACCTTAGTTTCTGCTCTTAGAAAGTTTCAAGGGGTGTGCAAATTGATGGGGCTCATAGATTTCATAGAGGGCCTGTGTGCTATTCCCCATAATTCAAGCACTGGTTTCAGTGTCGTTGGTATAATAATGGATGTGGGTAGCTCATACACTTCTATGAAGGGGAAAATGCTTAGAAGCAGTCCTGATTCTTTTCAGAAGGCAAGGATTCGCTTCTATGTGCCTCCTGTCCAATCTGTAACATCTTTACTGTGCAAGCATAGCTGTTAAATCAGCGAGATTCAAGTCCAGTAGCACTTTAAAGATCAACATGATTTCCATAGTTAGTACAAGCTTTCGAGAGTCAAGCTTCCTTTGTCAGACTCTTGAAAGCTTGACTCTCAAATGCTTATGCTATCTCATCTGACGAAGAGAACTGCGATTCTCGAAAGCTTATGCTACAGTAAAGTCGGTTAGTCTTAAAGGTGCTACTGGACTCTTTTCGATATGCTAACTATGGAAATCTTGTTGGACTTTAAGGTGCTATTGGACTCGAACCTTGCAGATCTATTGCAGATCAATATGGCTATCCACCTGAAGCTGTATGTGTTCTGTGGGTTAGATAACAGCCTCAGAGTCCCCACCTTATCAAGGCAACTTCACTAATTTCTGCATGAACGTTTAGAAATTAAAAATGGTAATTAGGTCAGGAACTCATCTGCTGTATATTTGCTTCCCTCCCCAGAAGCCCTCTAGCTTGGTTTCTTTTCTGGAGATCTGCAGCTCACATGGGGAAGCTATAGGAAAAGTCTTATGGAAAAGCTATCAAACTACCAAGAAAATAAAATGCTGCATCTCTTTAAGTGGTACCTAGCTGTGAGTCCCACTGATACACTAAAGTGACTTCTTGGTGTCTTTGCTACCAGGGCCTGCAGATGTAGCAGATGCCACTATATTCTCCAGGGCCTTATAGAAATGTGGCTTCCAACATTTTCATTATGTCAAGTGATCAATTAACTCATTGCAAAGGACTTTCTAGACATTCTGTCTCTGCTGCTCTGTTTCTTGTGAGAAATAAGAACCTTGTGTTATGAAATGCTGTGCAAATCTTGCTCTGGTTTGTAATTACAAAAACTCTTGTGGAACTCAAATGAATTAGCCTGACTGTGAAGTGAAGGTTTCAAATGCAATTTGGTAATTAGGGATGAAACCTTTCATCTAGAAAGTACTTTAATTCTTTTTAGGCTGTTTTAAAAATAAAATGTCCTGCTGCCTTGCATTTTCCCTTTTCATATCTTGGTATTGTACGGTGGGAAATAATAGAGGAGGGATAGATGATGTTTATGAATAAGCTTAACCTTCCTTTGCGTGTGCTTTTAAATGAACAAAAGAAAATTCAGATTGCTGCAGAGTCTCAGAGTCTTTGATTGTACAGCAGGTAATAAATTTGCTATTCTGTAGTCCAGAAGATAGAATGTCCAGCTGATGCTTTTATTTATTTAGCTATACAAACCCCATTCATATTTTAGGCTTCCTTTGATGCTGGCATTATTCTTTTGATCCCAGGAGCATGCAAAGCTGATTGCTGAGAGTGCTGCTCCTACCTGGGTTTTTCAAGAAGGGATAAGTAGCAGCATACTGTTTCTAGGCAAGAGCTGGTGTAGTATGGTGCAAGAGATTCAAATGTGTGCTTAGCTAAGTAGCTTCCTGGATGATCAGTCACAGTCTCCCATCTAACCTACTCTACAGGGTTGTTGTGAGGGAACTGTGTAAAACATCAAAAATATCCTGATTGCCTTAGAAGGACATCTGGATAAAAACCATGACAAATAGACAGATAATATCACATTGTACAGTAGGATTTGAGTCCAGCAGCACTTTGGAAGCCAACAAGATTTTCAGGGTGTAAAGTTTGAGAGTTAAATCTCCCTTCTTCATATACCATCTGATATATGAAGAAGAGAGCTCTGACTCTCAAAAGCTCATACCCTGGAAATCTTGTTTGTCTCTAAAGTGGCACTGGACTCAAACTGTGCTGTTCTATTGCAGATAATCAAGGCTACCATCCTATTAAATTGTAGAAGTTCTTTTAGTTAAACTGAAATTAAGGAGGTACGTAAAGTAATGCAATGAGTTTTGGGAATGGACAACAGGCTAGGAGAAAACTTCTGGTCCGCATACAGTTCTTCCTTAGTACCATGAGGCCAAATCCACATTTCACATGCATTCCTGCAAATGAGCACTACATTCATTTGTGCATCTGGGAAGGGCTAGCCAAGAATGTGCCCTTTTCCCACAAAGGGATGCTTCACTGAAAGGTGAACAGGTAACTTGCCAAACACCACCCCACAGCCTGAAATGTAATTGCTGCAATATTTGCAGACACAACTAAAGCAAGGTGGGACCAGACAGGTTCCCAGTTCAAGGTGGGAGTGTCTGAAGAGAGGATAGGTTAAAATGGGTGGACAGAGATCTATAGCAGCCATACAACTCTCCAACCATCCAATGCATACCAAGAAAGTTTCCCTCCTGACTGTTTAGGAAAAGCACCAGTCGCCATATAGCGGTGACACTCATGTTTCATGCAATGCAAAGCTTCTTCCTGAACACGCCCTCTGTTAGTGACAATGATGCAGAAGTAGGCGATTTATCCCAGAAATCCATGGGGAATTCATGGGATCCTTTTCTCTGGCTCAAGGAGTCATCACCAGGGCTTTTTGACCTGGGTAAAGAGGTGGTGGAACTCAGGACCGCACAATGACATCACTTTGGGTGAGCTGGAACAAGGGGGGAGTTTTTTAAACTTTAAATCGCTCTCGGTGAAAATGGTCACATGGCCAGTGGCCCCACCCCCTGATCTCTAGACAGAGGGGAGTAGCCCCGCCCCCTGATCTCCAAACTCCCCTCTGTCTGGAGATCAGGGGGCGGGGCCACCGGCCGTGTGACCATTTTCAAGAGGTGCCAGAACTCCGTTCCACCGTGTTCCTGCTGAAAAAAAGCCCTGGTTATCACCATGCCAAAGGCTCTTTTGTCAGTGGAAGAGCCTCTTGCATCAGAGAAGGCTATTTCTGTTAGAGGAAAGCACCACCATCAACAGAACGGATACACAAAATTCAGCCTCAGAGATGGGTAGCGTCCCCTCTAGCATCCCATCAGTTCAGCTCCAGAAGGTCAGAGAAGCAAATTGGTACAGTTCCTTTGCTTGCTTCCCCCAGAATGGATTCTCATGTGATTATTCTTAAGCTGGAGGCTTCATTTTAGTGTATAAAAGCATATCATGTGAAAATAGGCACATGAGTGTATATCGTAATCTACATGTCAGAAAGTCATTGCCAGCATCGGTTTCTAATGCATGTATTGGGATAAAAAATTACCACCCACCCACTGCTCTTTTCAAAAACCGTATTTATCGGAAGAAGTAATTTTTAAAAACCGCAAGTATGAAAAAGGAAACAAAAAATAATCTTACAAACTGGATAATGTCAAGCATGACCTCCCATAAACATACTTTTCGTTAGATCCCCATAATGTAAAAATGTATTAACTTTTAGCATGAGCTGTTTACTGAAGGATAGTTAAATCCTAAACACAGTTAGTTATACCCTCTGAAATCCATTGACTTCAGTGGATTTAGAAGAGGATAACTCTGATTAGGATTGCATTGTCAGCTATGTTTTACTATTAGCAGTTTGCATTGAAAATTTAAAGAAATACTTTTTAAAAAATGTTAAATAACAAAACAGTTTGTTAAAGTTAAGATTGACCTTCAACAAACTCTTATACTGTAAAAGTTGAAGTCCGTGCATTCTTTTTGCTCAGACCAATTGTTACTAAAAACACATGACAATAATTGTCATTACGGTTAAGGTAAAGGTAGTCCCCTGTGCAAGCACCAAGTCATTACTGACCCATGGGGGGGGGACGTCGCATCACGTCGTTTTCTTGGCAGACATTTTGTTACGGGGTGGTTTGCCATTGCCTTCCCCAGTCGTCTACATTTTACCCCCAGGAAACGGGGTACTGGATAAGTAAACAAAAATGGAAAATAATTAAGATTAATAAGGATGCACATATAAAGCTAAAATTAATAAGGATGAACCTGCTAGTGCAAATGACAATCAGGGATGAGCAGGCACACAAACTAAAATGAACAATAATAAGGATGCACAAGAACCTCAGGTGGTGGATTCTTCGTTGTTGGTTTTTAAGGATCGATTGTTGGGGATATTATAGCTGTGCTTCCTGGGTTGGACTAGATGACCCTGTTGGTCCCTTTAGACGGTGAGACGGAACAAAATAAAAAATAATAGAATAAAGCCTGCAATCCTATCACATTTACTAGGGAGTAATCCTCATTGAGCTCAGCAGGACTGACTTTCGAATAAATACGAGTGCACGGTCACCTCTTAATAAAGATGGACACAAAAAAATTAAAACGATTATAAAGAAGCACGCTAAAATTCACCCGGATACACAGGTCAAGGCAACGCTTGCTACACGCAGCCGCAGTACAACCCATTGAAAAGGACGTCTCGCTGAAGGAGCGCGAAAGAAGGACGTTGCACGCTTGCGCGTGCTTCCCTAGCTTTCTCCTTTCCGCCGGGAGAGAGGCCGGGAGGGGGCGTGGCTTTCCCTGCTCGCCGCCCCCTCGCGCTCTCTTTTCCCGGCGTGCCCCGCGCCCGCGCTGGCTGTCTCTGGCCACGTCTCCGGGCCACGTCGCTCGGTGCCCGCTGAGCTCTCGCCATCTTCGGTTGGCTCCCCGGCGCTGCCTCCCCCCCGTCCTTCGCCGTCGCCGCCATGAACATCTTCCGCCTCACCGGGGACCTCTCCCACTTGGCGGCCATCATCATCCTGCTGCTCAAGATCTGGAAGACCCGCTCGTGCGCCGGTGCGTTGGTGGAGGGGGGGGGGGCGCTGAGGGGCGAGGCCGGCGGGGAGGCAGCTGAGGGGGGATAGGAGAGCCGAGCCCTCCTGGCGACCTTTGTGAGGGATTACATCTCCCTCCGATCCAAGAAGGATTTGGGGCTGTGCGTTTTGCAGTAGCCCTTCTTGCCTGACTGATGCAGGGAGGGTTTTTCTGCAGGGAGTGGGGGTGGCTTTTTTTGGAGGGGGATCTCTAGGTCTTCCCCGCGTTCTTGGAAAGTGGGGTGCAGGCCTGGGAGTCTGAGGGACAGCCAGCCCTGTTTTCCACCGTGTGCGTGTGTGTGAAAGAGAGAGTTTTGGATCATCTAGAATTGGGGTGGGGGAAGCTGGGGGTCATTGCTGCTTCTGTCCTGTTTGCTTCCCGCGTTATTAAACAGCGGGTTGGTGCTTTGGAAGCTTTATGGGGTGATTGGGAGGAAGGTAGAGGCTTCTGGAGGGGGCGTGGGGGGCAGGTGTCCAGGTTTGTCCTTGTGGGGGGTAGTATCCCTGTCGAGGCTCTTGGGCCTATGGGGGGTGGGGTAAGAGGCTTCTGTGGCAGGGCTCTGAGGCCAGCCTTGTTTCCCACCCTGGGATGGTGTCGACTTAGAAATTTGAGGGGAAGCTTCTGGAATTATGGGGGAGGGGCGGGTGGAGCCCTGTTTTAGGGGTCCGATTTGGGTGGGAAGGCATCTTTAGGTTTGTCCCCTGCTCTTGAAAGGTGATGTGGTATTTTCTTTGAAGCTTCTGGTGTTATTGTGGGAGGGGGGGGATAAGGCCCTATATGGGGGGTTGGTTGATGCAGAGCCATTTCTCAGTCTGCCCTCTGATCTTGCAAGGAGGAATGGTACTCCTTTTGAAGCTTCAGGAATACAGTTTTCTGTGCAGGGTGGCTTTTGGGGTGGTGATTGTGGGGCAGGGGGGGGGGCGGATATTCTGCAGGCTGTATGGGATGCTCCTGCTTAAAAGGTGGTGTGATGCTTTGTTCTAAAGGGTCAACCTTGAAGCGCTACTTTCTAATACATGCTCTTAAAAAGTGACAGGAGGAGGTTGAACCTAATGTGAGAGGCATTTATAGAGCCTCTTTATGCCATTCTGTTTGTATACTGTGGAGTGAGTGAAGGAGGTATGGTCTAGGGGTGGGGGGGGGGGTGTTGGGTTACTGATGTTCTCCAAAGAAAGGCTAAGCTTGTATGTGTAAATCCCTTTCAAACTTAATTTTGAAGCAGTGCCTTATCACAAGATTTGAGTCCAATGGCTGCTTAAAGACATATTTCCAGGATATAAGCTTTCCAGAGTCAAAGGTATCTGACAAAGGGAGCTTTGACTCTCGAAATCTTATATATACTCTGACAATCTTGTTTGCCTTTAAGGAGCTACTGGACTCGAGTTTTGCTCTTTTACTGCAGACCCAACAGAGATACCCACCTGAAACTGCCTTATAGTATTCATTTTTAAAAGAAAAAAAAGGTTTACAAAGCCTAAGTAATGATTTCTCCTTGGTGCTTGAAGAGAAGAGGATTCAGTAGGGTGGATAAATCTTTTTAGTAATTCAGTGGCACAGATACAGAGAGATTCTATATAGTGCAGGTGAAATTGAAGCATAGAGAATCAGGAGGCTTAGGGAAAAGATCAAAATCAAGGCAATACCTCCTCAGTAATGAGGCCTGTAAAGGTCAAATAAGTTTGCCCTCCTTTTTGCCTTCAAAAAAGAGCCCAGTGGTGTGATGTAACTGAGGAGACGCAATTGAAGAAATTTTCCTGGTGCTGTCTACTTGAATGGAACTACAGGAAGCATGAAACATTTTTCTGCATTTATTCTTTATGAAGATGATATTTATAAATAGAATGAATTAATTTACTGGCAAGTGGAAAGGAATCGCTTTCCACAGACTACAGCTTTTCCTAAAGACTGGGGTTTGGGTGGAGCATGTTAAAAGAAATGTGATGGACAAGAAATAGAACTTTGTTCTGAAACAGATGAAGCTGCTATTTCTTTCCCTCTTTCCCCAAATATGTTTTGCTGCTTTATCAGAAAAGTTGTGCAACAATCAGGTTTTCATGCAAAACTGCATTTGTTGCAAGCTCCAAAAGCTCTTGCGTGGCTGGAACTTTTCTTTTTAAAGATTTGATCATGATCATTTGCAGTCATTATATTTCTCTTCCTTTGAAAGGGTTAATTGGTGACCCGGCAGGGTTTTTGAGTGCTTGGCAAAGCTTCCTTATTTGCTTTGCCAACTCCAGTTGAAAATTGGAAGCAAATGACTGAATCAAGGCTGAAGAGAATAGGCTCTCAATTGGGAGTCCTGGCCGAGTCTGACGTGGCAGCTAGCTGAAGGTGTGGCAAATGAAGCTGCCTGAGAGAGAAATGTCAGTTGTATTCTTGCTCCATATTTTGTGTCAATTTCTTAGTGCTCATCTAGTTATGTTTTGGGAAGTCTCTCATGCCAACAAGGTTGATAGGACCAGAATTACCTCGGGGAAGAACTTGCTGTCCTACAGCTTCTGGGCTCCCGTTTAATGTTTTTGTTTAAAGCCAGCAAGTCAATGTCTTAATTTAAAACGTTAGCTGTTAAAGTCTATTTGGTATATACCTAGACTACCTGCGGTTTTGACCACATTTGGTCCCCAAGGTGCTTATGATGCAATTTAAAATCAAAGAATATAAAATTAGAAATCTTTTAAACAGTAAATAGTAGAATATTTATTTACTTAAGTTAAATATGTATATACCACTTTTCTGACCAACGTTCCAAGTGGTAACAACTACCCTCAGTCTGCAGCTTTCTGGAAGAGGCAGGCCTTTAAATCATTTTGGCAGGCCCTGGGGATCATCTGGTCATTCTCAGCTTCTGGAGAACAGCATTTCATAAGTGTGGGGCTGCAGAAGAGAATGCCCTGACTTTGAATCCAGCCAAACACGTGGCCTTAAGGCTGATGCTACATGTGGCTCTCAGGTCTTAGACTGAACAATAAGGTTGGAGCCTGTTCTTTAGGTTCCCATGATCCAAGCCATTCACAGCTTTAAGGTTGAAGCCAGCACAGCGTAATTGGGCCTAGAAACCATTTGGAAGCAAGTGCAGATGGCATAACATTGATTAAACATGTTCACAGTGGTGCATCCTAGCAAGGAATCTGAGCTGCCCCATTTATACCAGATGTTTTTTTCTGAATTATCCTCAAAGGCAGCTGCTGCAGGGCTCATTCAAGAAATCAAGTCTGGTTGTTACTAAGGCACGTGTAACTGGCAAGATCAGCTTTGGAAAAAGGCTTTCTGCGAATTGTCAACACTTGTTTATCCAAGTACAGTGTAGAGTCCAAAAGTACCTTCCAGCTGCATATCATATACTTTGCAGAACACTTACCATGCATGAATAATCTGATTTTGAGCTAGATTTCTATGTCTGAACCTTGTATTAATCTGACCCTGTGGTGTTTTTTTCTGTTTGTGTTCCTGTGATTGAGCTGTCCCTTACAAACAGTAAGCACCAGTGAGAGAAGAGAATGTTATCCAGTGGTGAGATGGATCAGTCACAGTTGACTACTCGCCTGGTATTTTACTGTAGCTTTTTTAAAGCCACAGATTCTAATTATTTGTAGATAAGAGTTTGAAAAATCAGTGGCTATCCTTGCATGCAGAGTAAGTGAGAACTATTGTTTGTTAGGGTAGGCTATGAGTTTAATAAACACAACTGACATCCTAGCAGCCCAATCCTATGCATGCTTACAGAATGCTGAGCCCCACTGAACTAAGTGAGGAGGATGGGCTTTCTACTCCAGGCCTCTGCCTCTTCAGCAACAAGATGGCATTAAGAACAACTACATGGAGGCCTAGAATAGGTCTGTTGCGGTCACACATTTCTGCCCTGCCTTTTAGCCTTGAAGGGGCCCCCAAGTTGACTGTGGAAGTAGCACAAAGAAGTATTTCCAGTGAACAACTATAGAAAAAGGCAGAAAAAGACCACGGAACAGCAGCCAATAGTGTCCAACAGAGAAATTGGTGAAATGTACCAGCAAAAGGCCAGCATTCGATGCCTCATTAATCAATTGACCCCAAGCCCTCTGGAATAGCAGTATCTGCTTTAAAGGCCACCTGGTTCAAGGTCATCCACCTTATGCAGAGAGCTTCATGCACAGCATACTACTAAGGAAACAGCTCTTTGTCCACCACACCTGTGACTGGGAGGAATACCTGGCCTCAGTGTAGTAACCTCTGTAAATAACTTATTTTCTTATGGTTGAGCCCTGTGGTGTTCGACTTTCATCCCTTACAAACTAATAACTCTAAACACTTAGGCTTAGTCATGCAGTATCTGCAACTTTTCGTTGTTGTTATAGAATGCTAGAATATGCATCACCACCTGCTAGGATGCTTTGTTCACATTGAGCTGTATGGGACAGAGCTGATAATTGGGCATGTAATGCCTCGGTACAATATATAAAATAAAAGGGGGGGGAGGCGGTGTAAACATTAGCAGAAACAAAAGTAACACTGCACTAAGATCAAGAATAATGTATAGAACAATTGTATATCAAATTCTGCATTAAATCTGTGAATGAATCCAATAAATATAAATTATACACTAACACAGATGCACACTGGTGATGTTATAATTCTGTACAACAACTAAACTCAATGAATACAATACAGACATCTGTAGAAAAGCACACAATTCACAATATACATAATGTAATGGCAGTAATACAAAATATCCCACTGGTTGGGGCTATGCTGAACCAATAGCCTCCAGCTTCACACAAGAGACTGAATCATAAGTAGGGCTGAACAGTATAAGAAGTTGGTAAATAGAGTAGTACAATAAGCTACTAGTTTAGTTGTCAGTAAAACCAGGCTGCAATTAAAGCTAATAAGCTATATTCCAAGGTGAACAGCTGATAACCTATATTCCAAGGTGAGCTGCTAACAAGATGCCTAGGTCTGCTCCTGTTTCCATCAGATCTTCCTCAGAGAGTCTCACCATCAATAATACTCATAAAGACAATCTCCAGAACTGGAACCCAAAGTAAATTACTTGTGTCTAGGGGTGTGCGCTTTGGGTTTCCAATTTGGGTAAAATACCCAAATCAGACCTGATCTGTAAAAATTCAGGATTCCCGAATTGGAGCCAGCATGCTGGCCCTGATTCGGAAATCCCGAATCAAAGCTTCCCAACGCATTCGGGAAACTTTGGGGCCCGAGTTTAAAGGGCCCTTTCCCTGCTTCTTGCAAGTGGCAGGTCCCTTTAAACTTCAGCTTACCCCACCTGACAGCTGAACTTTAAAGGGACCCTTTCCTGCTGCTTGCAAGCAGCAGGCCCTTTAAATGTCTCCCCCCCCCCCAGACCTCTCCCACTTACCTTGGCTCTGCCACTGTGGTGGTGGAGGTGGTGGCGTGGCAGCGGTGACTCCAGCCTTCCTGGCTGCTCAGCAAGTTGTGGAGGTGGCGGCAGTGGCTCCGGCCTTCCCCTTCGCCCTGCTGGGCTGCGTGCTGCCAGATCTGTCCGTCCTGTAGACTGCTGTGGACCTAGAGGAGGAGGCGCGTTGGCACCAGCGGCAGCTCCAGCCCTCCCTGTCGCTCTGCGGGGCTGCACCGGAGCGGAGGAGGCAGAGAAGGCCCTTCTTGCTCCTCAAATGGCCGCTGCAGCTGCCATTTGAAGGGCAGGAAGGGCCAGAGGAGGCAGCTCCTGCCCTCCCCGCTGCCCTGCGGGGCCACACAGCAGTAGAGGAGGTGGCTCCGGCCTTCCCTGCGCCCATCTGGCTGTGCAGGCCGGCAGCTCTGGCCTTCTCCACCCGGCCAGGTAAGTACAGTGGAGGGGACAGGGGGCTGAGTGGGGGTTGGTTGCTTCGAATCTTAATAATAATAATAATAATAATAATAATAATAATAATAATAATAATAATAAACATTCAATTTATATGCTGCCCTTCAGGACAACTTAATGCCCACTCAGAGTGGTTTACAAAGTATGCCATTATTATCCCCACAACAAAAGACCCTGTGAGGTGAGTGGGGCTGAGAGAGCTCCAGAGAACTGTGACTAGCCCGAGGTCACCCAGCTGGCTTCAAGTGGAGGGGTGGGGAATCAAACTCGGCTCTCCAGATTAGAGCCCTGTGCTCTTAACCACTACACCAAACTGGCTCTCCATACCGAAGCGATTCAAATATCCAAATCTGAAGTGACTTGGTTTTGGGTATTCCTGAATTTTTTCCCCGGTTTGGGGAAACCCGAATATTTTCAGGGTGCGCACCCCTCAGCGAATTCAGTAAATTGCAAGGACGAAAAGCTATCTCCACACTATCCATAGTTGGCAAAAGGACTTAGGAAGATGTAGCTCTACTTTAGATGGCACTGAAAAATCAGTGTCTGTATCTTCGTGGCTGTTAGTCAAAGGCTTTACAACTTGCTGGAGTTTTGTGTGGTGTTTTTAGTAGTTATCTCTGAATAAGAACAGCCCTGCTGGATCAAGACCGGTACTCCATCTAGTCCAACATCCTGTTTAATAAAATTAATAGTAAAAGAAATAGATAGCAGAGAGAGGGAGGTGTCCTAAAGCTTCTGGAGTTCAACAGACTTGCACAAATGAACTCCTGCTTTTTCCATAGGATCCCATTGAGTGGACACCCAGTGAATGTGGACAGCTTAGTCTTTTGGATAAAGGGAATTTTTACACTTTTTGAGTTTTGTAAAGACCCGCTTTTTCATGCTTACTTCTTTTCTTGCTTTAGGTATATCTGGGAAAAGCCAGCTTCTCTTTGCACTGGTCTTCACTACTCGTTACCTGGATCTCTTCACTGCGTTCATTTCATTCTATAACACTTCTATGAAGGTATGGTATGTTTTATGTGAAAGAGGCCGCTGATGAGCTGGCCTTTGCAAGAACTAGAGCAAAAGCGTATAGCCTACAAATAGCCCACGTCCTGTCCCTATTAAAATTCATGCTGATGTACAGTGCAGAGACGGTGTGTGCAGCTGAAAGAAAGGAACAGGTTGGCAGACAGTACAGTAAGTTGCCCTTGTGCCGCTAACCATCCTGAGCTTTGTGTGTATAGGCCCTGTAAGGCAGGGCACTCTGTATTATGAGTGTGGACAGACTTATTGGCAGTGATGCAAAGCTGTTTGGAAAAGACTGTTGAGGCAGCTTACTTTGCAGCCCAGTTTATTCTCTGACAATGGATTTGACCTCCACGTCCATTGCACACTCTGCTTTTACTCAAGTCTTCTGAACATATTGCTGCTTTAAAGCTATTCTACTAAGGCCCATCTGCCCCTATGAAATTACAGCGGACTGTTGGGATTCACTGAAGCAGAGCTCTTATTTCTGAGGCTGCTCTTGCGTAAAACAAAAGCAGCCATGTGCATGTGTGTACATGTGAGAGGGTATGATAATGAACCCATCTGATCATGGTAAAAACCATGGTGTGTTCTGTGCTACCTCAAGCCACTAAGTTTGAGCGCATCAAAAAGTGTACTTGTCTGCATCATAAAATGTTTACATGGATATTCATTCTGAGTTGGGTAGAATGACTTGGTGCAAAGAGTTGGGTTGAATATTGTGCCAGTAACAGAAAATGCTAAGAGGCATGATCATTGAGTGGTTCTGATGTTGCAGAGCTACTGAAGCTAAGCAAATGTGGACCTCATCCTTCTCTTTCATGGGGAGTAGAAGTTTTTTGTGTGTGTGCGTATACACACACACATATGTTAAGAAACTTGAGTCAAATTCTTACGTATGTTTGGATCTGTCAAAAAGTACTTAGTGGCAGTTGTCAGTATGTTTATCTTATGGTCAAAGTACTCTGTCTGCTCAGAGAACACACAACAGTTTTGAAAAGATGGAAAGATTTTGCATCTCACTTAATGGGAGCAATGCCTTCCATAAGAGCTGATCCTCTAAAATCTACTTAATTTGGTCCACTCATTGACTCTTAATTTACTGGGCTTGATTTTGACCATTCCAGGTGTGAAAATGTGACACAAGCCTCTCACCGTCCAAAGCATTTCTTAGAAGCCGATTTTATTAGTTTCAGTGAAACTTTCACAGAGCTGTGCTTTGTCTGAGGCCACAGAGAGAATTCTCTTGTATATGTTGCAAAGCCAAAGGTGAATCCATGTGGAAGCTTCCAGGTTGAATAGTTAGAGGAATCTGGGTCTTTTTTTTTTACTTTACATAATTAAGTTACTTCACATAACTACTGCCAATAAAGTTTTAAATCTCTGCTAGCAGGATGAAGCACACACAATCCCAAAGACCACTCTGTTTGGGAATTGATGTGCGGCTGAAATTCTGCCTCTGAAATTCTGCAGTGATCTCTTCTGCAAATCGCTGCCCCTTCTCACAAGAAATTCTACAGTAGAGGAGGAGAAAACTGACATCCACTAATTTATTTGTGCTTTGCACATTTGTGCAAGCAAATATAGATGCCCAAAAGATGGAAAAAGAGAAGTGGGAAGGAAGGAGTAGAAAAAGGGAGCAGAGAGTTTAGTAAAAGGTGAAGGGGGGGGAATTTAAAAAGGTGAAATTAGCAAAAGTAGAATGGAGGGAAAAGTGGGAATTGAGCAAAGAAAGAGGCCTGAAAGTGGTATAAGACGGTGCTTCTTGCTGTAATTTTTTACATAGTATTATGCAGGTGCCATAGCCTGTTCTCTCTTGCTTGCAACATGAGCTTAATTTTCAGATTTCTTACAGTCAAATGACCAGCAAGAAAAAGATCACATATAGCTTAATTAAGGTGGCTGGAGGACCATCTCCTAGGGCCAAGCTAGACAGTATGGGTCAGCCCCCTGTTACATATTCACTGTTCTGTCTCGTCCCATCTACCTACAAAGTCAGGAGTGGGGAAGTCTATGAAAGGATCTCATGAGCGAGGAGAACTGAAACCTCCTCTGCCTTTCTGTGCTACCCCTCTGTGGCTTGAAATACTTTTTTACCCTGCTGCAATAGTAGGAAATGAGCCAAGCTGGACAAGAAATATCAGGACTCTGTCACCTATTTTATGTATAAATGTGTCCAGCAAGTGAATCAGATCCATCTGGCTTGGCTTTTAGGAGCAGAAGGCTAAACCCTTTGCTAAATACAGAATCCCTCCCTTGAGGGTTTATAATTTTGTGGTTCAGCCAGTTGCTTGTGCCTCTTTCCAGTTTCCTGTCTGTATTGTTGTTGGCACTGCTTTGCCAGATTGCTTTCGAGGGATGTACCCTGCTTGGCTTATTAAACTACCATCCCAGATACAGGAATTCACACTGCCACCCCCCCACCACCACCACCCCCGGTTCGTTTCACAGCATATTGCAATTAAATTCTGCCTTGTGTTTCTGTTAAATGGTTTCTTTCCTGAGAATATGTTCTTAAATGATTACCCCCCCCCCCCAAAATTCCTGCCTTGTGGTCCTTTTGGCCCAATGGATTAGGTGGTGCCTTGGATTCTGGCTGCATCACAGACATGCTGTGTGACTTTCAGTGAGTCCATTAACCTTCCATTACCCTCCAGTCTCCCCATCTTGTTAACTGAATCTTTGTGCAGTGTTTTTCAGGCGAATGCAAAAATCCACTTCCCTGAAATATCTTTCTTCTCCCTGTCCATAAGGTGGAGAAAGTTAACAGTTTTAAATGCTCATTGTGTGGCCTTTACTTAGTTACTTTCATAGAAAGCTCTGTATGTATTTATTTACTTCACTTATATGCTGCTTTTCCCCGTGGTGGGGACCGAAAGTAGCTTACATTGTTCTCCATTCCATTGTATCCTCGCAACAACCCCATGAAATAGGATAGAGAGAGCAGCTGACCCAAGGTCACCCCAGCCAGCTCTCATGGCAGAATAGGAATTCAAACCTGGGTTTCCCAGATACTGGGCTAACACACTACTCACTATACCACACTACAGTGCTTTTCCTCAAATGTCTAAACTAGAATCACAAAGATCGCTTCACCTGCTGCTTAAATAAACTTGTAACCAGAAATGACCATGTTCACTCAGTAGTAAGTCCTCCAGAGTTCAGGGCAACTAGCTGACCATTAGGCGTATTCTGGATTGCAGCCTTAGTACTGATACAAGCATTAAAAAAATGTTCTCTTTGCCATTAATGTCTGGTGTGGTATGGCTCATCATACAAGAGGAGCAGTTTTTCCATTAATGGCTGTTGCAATCTTTAAGTCACTGCATCTTACTGCTAACAGGAGTAGACCATGTACATAGCTTCTTATAAACTGCAGCTACATAAAATGTCTTTACTAGCTCCTAGTTGAATGGGCAGAAATCGGAGAGAAGCAAACATAGTTGGAATTAGTATTGCCTTTAGTGACTTCCAAATAGTGACATTTTTAGATTGATATGCCGTGTTTTCCTTAAAAATCTGTATGAGTCCATATGTATCAGCAGGTACCTCTGGAAAAAAATACTTCCAGATACCCATTTCTCTTTCTAATACTTGCTCCTTTATATTCTAGGGGAAAGGTTGACAGCTTTCTAACTTGTGTCCAATATAACCTGCTGATGAATGTATCTGAAACAAATGGGGGTGAGGGAGCACTCACTTGAATGGTCAACAAAGATCCTTTCTGTCCCTTACTGTATTTATTAAATGCTTCTGTTTGAATGGTGGAAGCACAGACTGAAAGCCTGATAACACATTTGTGTCTTCTTCCCCCCTTTTAAAGCTTATCTACATTGCTTGCTCGTATGCCACAGTCTACCTGATTTACATGAAATTTAAGGCTACCTATGATGGGAACCATGATACATTCAGAGTGGAGTTCCTCGTGGTTCCAGTTGGTGGGCTGTCGTTCCTCGTCAATCATGACTTCTCTCCTCTAGAGGTCAGCGTCTTTATTTTTTCATGTTGTTTGGGTTCTGACATGATGTAATATTCCAAACTGAAATGAAGAGAACATTGTGCTTTGTGTGTGTGTATGGGGGGGTGCACATTATAAGGTTCATTCAAAGATGTGTTGAATAACATTATGTCTGGGTGGTGGGTTGAAAGGAAGGTATTTGCCACTAGTTACTGGTTGAGATAGATCTGCTGTTTTGGTAGGTTGAAAGATTTTTTTCCTGTGTGCTTAAAACAAAAATATTGGGGGCGAGGGTGTTTAAGTAGTAACCTCTTCTCTTCGCACTTGTCCAAGCGCATGTCACATAACATTCTGATAAACGTCTTACCAGGTAACTGAACATTAGCAAAGAATTGTTTGCTGGGTCACACTGTTCTAGGGAATGCTCTTGCTAGTCCATGTATGTGTGATTGTCAAGGATGGCAAGCTTACAGAGTAGGGAAGAAGAGAGGGATTTTTAAAGAGGAGAATTACGCAGCCACAGGGAGTGTCCAGGTTGTTAAACTGCATGCTGTTTTAAGCATTTGGCTACTACAAGCCTGAGAATTACTTGTAACAGAGCTCTTACATGCCTAATTAGGTTTTCGGACTGTTCAGCCTGCGCAGTTGAGCTGAGGTGGAAGCAGCTTCAAGCAAGCTTGTTTGCTTTTCCTTTTCGGAGTTTTTTTCTTGAAAACTCTGCTTTGTGTGCACTTTTAAAACATCTGTGCTGCTGGTCCTAATTTTTAAAAAAATCTAAACTCTCTTGGATTCCAAAAAGGGAAACCTATGCAGGGACACTTCTTCTACACCCCAAGGGTGAGACAGAAACTGCAGTCCACCTATACTTTATAGATTCTATGTGGAAAAAGCAAACATCCTATGGGAGAAGGAGGACCTGACTTCATGTAGCCAAAACCAGCAGAAAGCAGATGTGTGGATCATCCGGTTTGAGCAATAGGTGATTATTTCCAAATTCAGATTGATCATCCAGTGTAAAAGCTGTTTTCCCTGAATGTCATAGACTCAAGACAGCTCCCATCTTCAGGAGCCAGCCCCAGGCTAATATACCCAGATGAGGACGGCGGGCATAAAAAAAATAACAGATGCACTGAGTGAAATTCAGAAGTGTGTGTGCTAATAAATATAAATGTACTGAAATGTGCACATTTATGAATAAAATCAGATTAATACAGCAGAGAAAAAAACTTAGGTAACACAAAATTGTATAATTTGCAAGGTAACAGAAACTGAATTTCAGCTACAGTCACAGAGGCCAGGTTGAACTTGGTATTTGAAATATAGATCTTGGATTTCAGACTTGTGTTTTGAAAACTTGATCAGCTAAAGCAATGTGGAAGAGATGAAACATTTGTTTTTCTGTTGGGTCGTTCTTTCTGTTTACATTATGTACCCACATGGCCAGCAACTGTCTGCCATAGTCTTAAACTATAGAGTGCAAGGTTGGGAGAAGCCACAAGTCCAGACTCCATCTTATGTATTGGAACCCAAATTCTTTCCAAAGGCCCACTTGTTGGTCTTTTGGAGCAACCATTATTCCAACTACTTTTAACAGAATGGATTCTTGTAATGTTTACAGTGTATTTGGTTCAAAAGACAAGAGAGGTGAGAAATTTCATCTGGCTTTCTTGTCTTTTGTTTTCTTGCAACTTCAGTTCCTCAAATGGCACTGGAAGTGTTTGGTGCCATCTGGAGAATTTAAGAAGAACTACAATCTTTTTTTTGAAAGTTGTATTTTGCTAAAAATAGAGGGGAGGGTGATAGACATGGTATATATCAGTTAAATGAGGAAGGTTTCCTCTGTTAAAGGTAGGCTAAGCCTCCCTAGGAAAGGGTGGGGAGGAAGAAGTGTCCTGGCGCTGCTTTCTACGTCCTTCCTTGATCTGTGTGTTCCAGCACTGAAGTGTGTTGTGCCTGCTCCTCCCAGTCTCAACCATTAGGGGGTGCTAACCACTAAAGGACAGATCTGCAGAGATAAAAACAATACATAGAAATGGTGGCGTGTGGTTTTCAGGATTTTTAGTAATCAAAAGCTGGATTCAAGTGCAGTGGGTTGGATCCTCCAGATCAGTTCCTGTACCATTGGTGCTTAATTGTATTTATTTTTATTTTATTTACATTATTTATAGTCTGCCTTTCTCACAGAGTCTCAGGGTGGATTGTGCAGTGTAATTCAATACAATCAATAGCTGGAGCGTTCAGTAAACAATACAGTAGGGCATAGGAATCTGAAAAAAAAGCAGAAATCCAATACGGAACTGAAACAATGATAAAACAAAAAAAGACATAATAAACAACTATAATGCACAGTGCACAGGAGTAAAGTCCTCAGAGCAGTTCACAGTGTTATCAGAAAGACAATATTGACTTCCCTCGTCACTGATACCTTTAGCCCCATTGGTAGATTTGGAATCACAGTTGCGTGGATGCTTCCCTCTTTCTAAATTGAGGTCAAAGATCCTGTAACGTCAAGGGAGCCAAGCATGGAGGAGCCAGGTGGTGCCCTTTCTTGATGTAATTTACATTTGAATGGCAGCTGTATTCCTAATTTTTTTGTCCTTCACGTACCTGAATGTATCAGTTTATAAATGCTTACAACAAAAACAGCCGAATAGTCACT
Organism: Eublepharis macularius; assembly: GCF_028583425.1. NCBI lineage: Eukaryota > Metazoa > Chordata > Lepidosauria > Squamata > Eublepharidae > Eublepharis > Eublepharis macularius. The sequence goes on from NC_072801.1 coordinate 20,917,058, forward strand.
TTAATTCTGAGGGAAGGAGCCACTTGCAACAAAGGAAGGCTCCTTATGCAAAAAAGGTACCGCTCATTAGCCATTACAGGAACGAGTCTCCTAGCATTCTCTTTCCTATTGCATGTAGTTTGGAAATTAATCATCTCTGCATTCGTGGAAAACCACGGTTTGCTTCATTAGGCTTGCAAACTGTAGCTTGGTTCTCTTGCTTCCAAGGCAGGATTAAATTGAGCTTCAGAGTTCTGATATGGAGGTAAGAGAATGAACCACAGGTGGCCATTTGGATGACATGACTTACCGCTTTTGCATTCTGTAGCATGCCATAATGTTACAGTTTTTTTTCTAGAAATGGTGATGAATGAAGCTGACACATGGTTATTTTTGACACGGTGAATTTCTCAGGGGGCTAGGTTCTGAATGGCAAAACCACCAGTAGAGCTAAAGATGTGGATTTCCTTAACAGAAATTTAGCAATGAACTCTTAAGAAAAGCTTTCAGGGTCATAGGATTTTATCTGAGAAGACAGTAATTAGGAAGGATTTGGTTTCTTAATTTTCTAGCTAGAATGAAGGAGAGGAGAATTACGTAAGCCACCTTGGGTGTCCATTGGGGGAAAAGGTGGGGTATAGAATAATGCATGGCCCCCAGAGAGAACTGTTAATTGTGAGTTCACTAGTACATGAGTGCAAATATCAGTTGTTTTGAGAGCTGGTTCACATGTATGAGAGAGAAAGCAGCAAAATGATTGCATGGGCTCATTAAAAGATTTTGGGTAGCACAGCTGATGCTAGTCCAAATTAATAGTGGTGTGAGTGCAATGTTATAGCTTTAAACATCTATCCTGCCTGTTTCCCTCCAGATCTTGTGGACCTTCTCCATCTACTTGGAGTCAGTTGCTATCCTGCCTCAGCTTTTTATGATCAGTAAAACTGGGGAAGCGGAGACCATCACTACCCACTACCTTTTCTTCTTGGGCCTGTACCGTGCCTTGTACCTTATCAACTGGATTTGGCGCTTCTACTTTGAGGGATTCTTTGATCTCATAGCTGTTGTGGCAGGCGTGGTTCAGACCATTCTGTATTGTGACTTCTTCTATTTGTATGTTACAAAAGGTAAGATGTGTGTGAGAATGTGTGTGACCGTCGTGTTTTTGTAAACTTGAGAGTATAAGTTGTGTTTCCTTGATTCTTTGCAATTTCTTCAGTACGAAGACCTGTGCATGATAATAGTGTTAACTCATTCTGCTGTTCAGTATATTTGTGAGGCAGATGTTATGGATGCTTGGTGGGGGTTTTCTATTTCTCAAGTTGCCCTGGGAAAAGTGTGGCCAAGATTTGAATCTAGTGATTCACCGTAGTTCTTACTGCCAAACAGGAAGCATAGGCATCTGTCGTATTATTTCTAGCACAGATTTGGGTATCTTAGTTGGGTGTGTGTGAAATAAGCAACACATCCTTCTTTCTGAAATACGGATGTCTTTGTTAGCCTGTGTGTGTAGAGATTGTAGGTTTTGGTTTTGTTAATTTTTCCTTGGGATAGCAACTTCCCTGGCAATTCAGGACTCCCATTTTTGAACACACGCATTTCCCATTGTTTGCCAACTACTTGTCGCATTAATGGGTTTTTTAAATACATTTTCCGTTTTGTATGCAGATGGCTTGCTTTACACAAATATTCAGAAATACATCCCAGTGAGAGAATTTGGAATTGTTATTAGTCCTTTTAATACTGTCTTTAGGAATGGCTAAACTTCCTATTCTGTCCTTGAAAACATCTTCAAAATGTGCACAGCTTTAGATTGGATTATTGTGTTCACCACACACTGCAATGAAGAAAACAACATAACTAAGGTCCTTTTGTGTTATGTATAACTTCATCTTAGCTGCAGAATCTCATGGCCGCCATGGAATCCTGAGCATATGATTCATTTTAAAAGTGTCTTCTCCTCAAAAGAAACATTGCTATCTGTCTTTAGCTCTTAGTCAGACTGCTTCTCCTCCTACGGGTCTTGCCCCAGAGTCTCTTCTTTTCTTACCTTTATATAACCTGTTGTGTTGTGTAAAGATACCCATGTTTTATTTATTTGCTTCATTTATACCCTACTTTTATCCCCAGTAGGGACCCAAATTGGCTTACATCATTCTCTCTATTTTATCCTCACAACAACCACCCTGTGAGGTGGGTTCAGCTGTGAGTGTATGAATGCTCCAAAGCTTCCATAGCACAGTAGAAATTTGACTCTGAGTCTCACAAATCCCAATCTGGCACTCTAACCACTACACTATACTGTTTGCTATCCACATTGTCTGAGTCTCACTTTGCCCTTTTCCCTGTTTATGGAGAAACACCAGAAAATAAAACCAAGCAGGTTAATTTTTCTTTTTAAAGTCTAACATTCATCACAGAGCCACTATAGTACTATTTGGGTCTTGGTTTCACCAGTGGGATTTCATTGTTTTAGCTTAGGTTTCCAAGAGACCCTAGTGTCTGGTTTCATGTTTGTATGCCAAATCTCTAATGATTCACTTGGCGATTCTGGTAGGAATGCCTGGTTCCTGGTTACTTGTGTATCTCCCACAGAATGAAATGGGATGAGAGGAATGACTTTGACCCAAGTGCAAATTACCCCCCCCCCCCCCCGCACACACTGCAAACAATGAGAGTAGTTTTGGAATGTCTTCCTTGATAGAAAACCTGGAAGTCAGACTGGTTATCCCAGTTAGGTTGCCTGCTGGAATGTGATACTTGGATCATGCTAAACTTGTGTGCACATATAGTTTATGGAAATAGCCATTTTAAGTAGAATCCATGTGCCTTGGCATATTTTTGCAGCACGTGGTCAACCTTGAGCTGGATAAGAAGGCAGGCAAATCTTGTACTGCCACCATTTCTTTGAAGACTGATTAATTTTGCAAGTTGGAAGTCCTCAACTCTACTTCCAGAGTAGAGAATCTCATGGATTAATGCGAATAGAGGGGTGCAATTGTTAATTCTTGTTTTGTTTTTACTTATTATATCCTTCTTTGAGAATCTTTGTACTGAAGGGCGTATTGTAAACTTTTCTAAACAACACATCAAGGACCTATGAACCAATATACACTTGATAAAATTAAACACGTTGGCTTAAAAAAATAAAAGCTTGTCTCAAATTAGAAATCTTTTAGGATCTTTTAAAAAGGGCACACTTTTAAATGGCAGCTGGTTCCTCAGCTTGAGCCACCATGGAAAACTTCCACTCTGGTTGCAGTTGCCAACCTGATGATTGCTTGTGCCGCAGAATTATTTTCAGTACCTAAATTTGAAAGAGCAGTGGGGTGTGTTGTTAATCCTCGGACTCTTGGCTCTTGTTTCAAAAAGAGAGCTGCCAGCATTAGTGTTACTTTATCTGTTTGAAATATTTTGGTCTGTTTTTCCAAAAAGCAAGAGCTGAGAAGAATCCACAAGTCCGTAAAACTTTGCAAGCAGCTAAGAGTCAAAACGCAACAGCCAGTCCCTGCTTCTCTCTGCCACTACCCCCACGTGCTGCTAGCAGGACTCCCCACTCCAATCTTAATTGGCTTTTGGGCTGATATGCTGTAAACATCATATGCACCATTTAAAGCACTTGTGCATCCTGTTGATCTTGGAGTTAACTACACGCTTAACGGGGCCCAGGGTGTGGTCAGATGATGCCATAACTTTCAACAAGCCTTTAGTCTGGTCAGTGTCTTGATGGGAGACATCATCTGTGTATGCCATATTGAGTTTCCCAGAGGATTAAATCTAACTTCCTTTTCACAGAACTCAGTTGGACCTAAAATGATCAAACTTGGGCTGGATCATGCTACTGTATATGCTATGTAAATCCAAACAACTTTCATACTTCAGCTGCTCGCAGTTTTGGGGGTGCCTGCATTGATTTAATAACTCTTTTCTTTTCCCCCTCCCTTAGTACTCAAAGGAAAGAAGCTGAGTTTGCCAGCATAAGTGCCAAAATCCACATCATCAGCATCTGTCATCCTGGATGCTTAGAACAATCCTGACCACATGCAAATGGTGAAGATGCTTGAGACAGAAAGTCTCCCAACTCTTTCTCGTAGAGGGTCATCGGCGGGCTCTGTAGGACCAGAGAACAACCAGCTGACTTCTGTTTGATGCATCTTTGCCCTCTATCTTTTTTTATTACTATGTATAAAGATTTTTTACATAAAGAAACTTAATACTGTGTGAATTAATTCAGTGTGTAGGTTCAATTGGAATAGTTCCAAAAGTGAGATTTTTTTGTGTGTGGGATTGTATATGACCAGACATTAAGTGCAAACACTTTTTATTTTCCAAGAATTCTTTTCAAATTACTGACTTTGCTTTGGTGCACACAGATGTGTGCTGACTGATGGATGGTAACAATTTTGATTTCGGATTCCATTCCACTGTATTTATTTTTTTCCCACAAGCTGAATGTGTTGGGGTTGTCAACAAGTCAAAACCAGAAATGGGACAGAGTTCTCATGCCTGGGATGTTGCCATTTCATAAATTTTCTTAACATCAAAAAGGATTTCCCCTCCCCTACTGTTTATTCCCCATAGGGACCTATAGTGTCTGCCAGCACATGCCACCCTCTACCTCCGTTACCTTTTGAAGACATTAGCTTGGGAGTATTTGGTGCCAATGCGGGATTTTTGAATATGGAGGTTTTGCATTTGCGATGTTAGCAGCAGACCCTTCTGGGTTTTTTTATTCAAGATTAAATGGTTCCACATTTTGTGGGTGCTCGAAGCCTCTACTTTTTCTTAATGATACCCTTATTGCTAACAGCTTTTAAGGATGAACCTTGTGACAGTTGTCCAACTTGAAGTCCTCTGTAGATGGCAGTTTTTTAAAACATTGTCTACATACTTTTTTAAAATGAGTAACTTTACAAGCAATGTCTGTGTTTAGCTTCAAGTTTTAGAATGTGCCCGTTTTGAACAATTTAGTATAATTTTTTTATAAACCTTATTCTTGAATTAGCAGCACCAAGTACTATTCTTTCTCATCTTTGCATTGATACCCTTTTTTACTGAGCTGATGCATGACAACGTCTCATGTGTTACCATCCTAAATAAACATTTTATGAAGTGGTATGCATTGCGGTGGTGTTCTAGAATGTGGACCTCTGTGGCAACCTGTGTTGGCTGATAATTAGTTTGGATTATGAGAGCCTGAAAAACACAAATCCTTAAATATCTTGGCATTAATGAATCTTTCATTGTCCAGTCATAGCTGTAAGGAGAAGTTGGAATGCAATAATGTATCTTCCCAAGTCACGGAAGGCTGTGTAAAAATGAGTTCCTGTGAAATACTCTACAAGCCACTTAATCTACACCCTGATTGTTTAAATATGCACATGTTCACCTTGCTTAGGAGGAAATCAGTTGGTTGATTCAAGCACAAAATCTCTTATTAAGTCATTTGGAACAATTGGTTTCCTATTCACATGCTGGAAAGGCTTGAAGGGAGAGCTTCAAGATATCCTTCCCCTACTTCTCTGGGGGTTTTTTACTTACTAAATTTGGATGTCAACAGTTCCCTTGCTCACTGTGGAGAACTGGTGGTGGGAGTAGAGAGGCAGGAAAGGTAACCGATTGAGAAATGACACAATCACTCTCATCACCATACGCTGATGCATTTAACTTTGATCTGGAGAAACAAAGTACTGTGCCTCAATCTTTGCTTGTTGCTCACATGAATGTGTAACTTGTTGCAAATATATTTTCTCACTCTATTGCTTTGTCTCATTCATTAAATGTACATTTTGGATGAAAGCTCCCCCCCTTGCCCTAGAGATTTATCTCAGGATAGTGTGAACCCACCCCCTCTCCTTGTATGGCAACCAAAATTTAGGTGATATTGAGCAACAACTTTCAGTCATTTTTTTCAGACCATCTCTTGTTTCTTATCAGCTGAGCTTTCCAGTTAAGTCCTTACCTGCGAACAGGTAAAGCTGCTTTTGTGCCATAAGCCTTTGTGGATGGCTATGAAAACATTTATGTTTTAGGCAGACAGCTGTGGAACAGGATTTGACTCCAGTGGCAGTTTACAGCCCAACAAGATTTTCAGGGTATTAGTTTTCGAGAGTTAAGGCTTCCTTTTTCATTTGTGTTACAGCTTTCCCCCCATCTGCTCTAGAGGAATATATAAAAGAAAGGATAGGGTTTTTCATATACAGGTTACAAAACATAGAGTGGATTTTGATGAAAGCAGCTCATGGGGTGGGTGGATGGGTGTGTGTGTGTGTACCACCACACTAATCTTTACTCAGGATGTCCTACTGAGTTCTTGCCTGGCAAAGGTTGGAACTTTTTAAGCTGTTTAATTTGAAATAAAGGAACATTTTCAAACTTTAAAAAAGTTAGTATAAGCTCATCACAGGCAGAGGTTAACGTCAAAAGTGCAACTGGCGCGGCCCTCCCAACGCAACCTCTCCCCCGGCATAGGCGTCTTAATACGCACATGCTAAAAAAAAGTCTTTACTGAGCGGCGACGCCAATTAGTAAGTTTTAAAGTACTAAGAATAAACTAAAAAATAATCACAGCCTTGTAACGCGAAACTGACTGGGGCGCGTCTTAAAACATGCCGGGGAAGCCGCCCCGCCACGAGACTGGCAGCTTCGCCAAACAGGCAGCCGCCAGTCCCGTTGCCCCAGCTTTGCGCATGCGTCAAATCTGGCACTTTGTAAACGAGAAAAGGCCATAGGCGCTCCGGAAGGCAAAATGGATCTCTATATTTCCGGTTCCCATTTACAGGTCGGGGATCTTCTATGTGCGGGGTAACAGCAGAACTGCAAACGGACCCGGGAAAAATATATTGAGTTGCCCTGATTAAATGTTTTCCGTTCTTTGAAATAATCACATCCTAGACATGCCCTCTCCCCCCCCCCCCCACTCCTAAGGTTGAGTACCTAAGGAACTCAACAGAAAAAGAGGACTAGTTTTCCCCAGGAGTTTTCGAGCCTGGTGGCTTCCAAAGGAGTGAAAACAGTTGTGATAAAGTCGCTTCTTGGCTGCCGAGAATATTTCAGTTAGAAATCAATGAGTCTATAAGTGGTATTGAACATGGCGAGTCTATACGGGACTTCCTCAGCTTCCCCTTTCCCCAATGGAATAACCCAGTGGAACAAAGGGGAGGGGGAGCGCGGCGCTCTGGTCCCAGGTTCGCGCGTGCGCGCTGCTTGCTCCTCCCGCACGCATTACCGATGCTGATTTCTCCTCACCCACTACCCCTGTGCATCCCCCACCCTGTCCAATCACGCCTGCTCTTGTTATTCACCGGCTGTTGTCATTCGGCAAGAAGTATGTGAAAAAGTGAGCTGTGACTCAGGAAAGCTCACACCCTACCACAAATGTTGTCAGTCTTATAGGTGCTACTGGACTCTTGCTGTTTTCTAATTTTAAGATAAAGAAGAATAGGCCTCCGAAATGGGGCGGTCCTTTTGTACCCAGATCCCTCTCTCTCCCCAGCACTTCTCCCTCCTGCTCTGGCTTATCCCGAGATGCAGCTGGCACTGCTGCTGGCACCATCCTGCTTCTGGAAGCCCCCTTACAGCAGTCACTGCGGCCCAGCCTGTGCCACTTATGGATCTGTGAGCCAAGCTACAAGTGAGGAATTACACTTGTCACTTAATTCGTCACTTGTAGCTTGGCTGGGGAGGATCTTCAGCTACCAAAGAAAAGATTAAGGTGAGCGTAGAGCAGTAGCTGCAAGTTCTGGGGTGTGTGTGAAATATGCTAATTGTGCAAATGAATCGTGCACTTTCCTGACGAGAACCATGAAAATGGGGCTGCAACAATTTGCTACTGTGAAACAGGAGTGTAACAGCACGCAGACGTCTTGCCCCCTTTTACAGGACCTTTGTATTGTAGCTCTGAAATGGCCTTTGTTATGCTGTCTCCTTTCTTCTTGCTTGGTGTTTCAAAATGGTTTTCGCCACTACCAAGGCTTTCTCACCTTAGATGACTTCAGTTTGTGATTTTCGCCGCTACCAAAACTTTCTCACCTTAGATCACTTCAGTTTGTCTTGTATTATAGGAAGGCCTCGTGATAGATGGTGGTATGACAGAGTGGTCAATGTATGAGGGTGGTTGTGAGATAAAAAAGGTGTCCTATATTCTCAATGAAACGGGTGTTTTGCTAAGCCAGAGATAGAATTTATTTACAAGTACATATGTGTGATGATTGCAGAATATTAATGGTTATTCACAGATCCAATCACAAAGACTAATTTTTCACACAGTTGCCACTTAGGCTAGAAATAATAAAAAAGAGTCGGCGAACAAAGACTTACTTCCCTCAGTCCTTCACTCATAGAATGACACGATCACTTTCATCTCTCACAAACTTCCACACAAATGGACTGAACTAGACTCTTTCAGGCTTCCACATAGACTGCCTGACCTAGATAGAACAAATACTTTCCTCTTAGCACTCTGACTAAAAACTTCAGTTCGCTCCAGCCCCACAGCTACCATTCAAGAACAGCACGTCTCACTCACCCATCCGGTGAGGGTTTTGAATATTGGTTACTGCGATTTAAAGTGCAGGCCGCTGAAGTGAGAAGGAGAGGGGCTGAAACAGACGGCTGCTTTCAAAAGAGAAGCAAATAGCTCCTGGATCAGATGGTGTATTAAGCATTGCTTCCACTGAATGATACAGACAAAGGAACGTGTGAATATGAGTCTTTGAGAGCTTATTTTGGGGTGCAGTTTCTTCCAAGTTTCTGCCTGTGCATTTACATTGGGCGCCAATCCACTTTAGAGCAATTAGCACAAGAACTGGGCTTTGGATCTCTGAATTCAGCTTTCATTTTAAAAAAGTTACTAGCCCTTTTAATGGCAGAGCAAAAAGGACTACAGCATTATATTTTAATAACAAAGAAAGATGGCATTTCCAGGGAACTAAATCAAGGCAGCAGTTGTTATTTCTTCTTTTAATGCAATTGTATTTATTCATAGCTTAATCATGTCTGTTATGTAATGATCAAAACTCAGTGAATTTATTAGTATGTTACAGGTTCCCCTAAAGAAGGCTGCCAGAAGCAATGTAGAGTTTTTTTTCTAATAAAATAATTTAATCTCCTTTTTTTGCTTGCCCTTGTTGTTATTTATTTATGTTTCCTATCATTTACTGACTCCAGCAGGATTACAAAATGTAAGTCAATGCAATAGGATACAGTATGGATTGTAGAAAGCCTCTTGCTGGGATCGCCACCAGGCATGAATTGTTTAAGAGAATCAGGGAAGAGTCACTTAGGATTCAGCTAATGTGCATACAAAATGCACTTCTGTCCAATGATTTCCCCTGAAGCTACACTTTAAAACAAAACAGATTTAGGACACAATTCTACTTCTCTTGAAGCTTGTAGTAAAATGTTCATTGTTTTTTAAAGAAAAAATACTGATGCAAGCCCTAGGCTTGGATTCAAAACATTTTTGCCAGTCGGAGAGAACTTTTTACTGAGAGGGGAGGAGGCCCAGGGTAGTATAGTGTTCAGAGGGTTGGGAGACCTCTGCCATGAAAGCTGCTGGGTGACCTTGGGCCAGTCATGCACTCTCAGCCTAACCAACCTTACAGGGTTGTTGTGCAGATAAAATGGAGGAAAGGAGAATAATGTAAGCCACTTTGGGTCTCCATTGGGGGGAAAAGTGGGGTATAAATGAAGTAAATAAATCAAAATAAATTATAATCCTCACTAATTTACCCATCGAGCGCAGACTCCCCCACATCATACACTCAATACTATTTTGGGATAGGACCAGGGGCTTTTTTTCTGGGAAAAGAGGGGGTGGAACTTAGTGGTGGAACTCAAGACCGCACAATGACATCACTTTGGGTCAGCTGGAACAAGGGGGGGGTTAAAGTTTAAATTGCCCTTGGTGAAAATGGTCACATGGCTGGTGGCTCCGCCCCCTGATCTCCAGACAGAGGGGAGTTCAGATTACTGAGTGGCGTGGAGGGCAATCTAAACCCCCCTCTGTCTGGAGATCAGGGGGTGGGGCCACCGGCCATGTGACCATTTTTAAGAGGTGCCGGAACTCCGTTTCACTGCATTCCCACTGAAAAAAAGCCCTGGATGGGGCTCTCTGACACCTAGAGGTGATGTTTTGAGGAGCGCAATGGGAGAGAGGAGGTACCAAAGTTCTGTTTCTCTCATTCACTGAAGATGCCTGTGCTACTGTGGGATCCAGGCTGCCATCCTATGCCCATTTATTTAGGGGCAAAAGTGAGCTGAACTTGTGTATAGGATTAGGGCTGTGGGGGCCGACCCATTTTGCAGCCTCACTGGACTCAGATACAGAAACATCTTTTATGTGATTATAAATACTGAAAGACAATGATTCATGGGGAGTGTGGAGTGCTCCTTCCTGACAAATACTGCCAGCTAATTACCAGCTGAATGAGAAATTTATTTATTTTTTAAAAGGAGATGAAGTAGTTAAACTTTTAATCTGCATATGTACTGGTTGAGTGGGTGGAAAGCAGGCACAGGCATGAGCATCAGTTATAATGGCAAAGTCCCGTTTGTTTGGATTTTCCAATGAAGTCAAGGATCTCTTCCACCTCCACACTGCTCATTGGACTGAATTCCCTTCCATGGGACTTCTGATGAGCAATTTAAGGGTGTGGGTGTGTGTATTTAACCTGTTCCTCCCTAGTGTCTGCACATGACATGGATAAGGATTTAAATGCCATGGGCTTTCATAATCCTGTGATGTTGGGGTTGTGAGAAAAGTGTTTCTGTAGACTTACTAAAGTTCCCTGGTGATTGTCAAATAGGGGCACCAAGGAAATGTTTTCTTTCCTGAAGCCCTGGATAAGAATTTTTATGATTTTTGGAAAAATGTGGCCCAATATTCAGTAGTTTTCTATTAAGAAATTGAGTATCCCATCAAAGAGTGACAGCACCATTCTTTTCTCATGTGATATTAAATCTTTATTGTATTAGAGGATTACCTTCATGCATTAGGCATTCTTTCTTGATGCCCGAGTATACTTTTTGCATTATCCTTAAATCATGGGAAGTATAGGCAGGAAATCAATGTTAATGTCATAGCATATATAGATCCAGAGGAGTTAGCTGTATTAGTCTGTAGTAGCAAAATAGAAAAGAGTCCAGTAGCACCTTTAAGACTAACCAACTTTACTGCGGCATAAGCTTTAGAGAATCACAGTTCTCTGTTGCATCTGATGAAGCTAGCATATATATTTGCATCAAGATTCTGTTTATGCGAGTTTTTTTAACTGATGCATCCCAATAAACCACCACACAAAAAGATGCACGACGCAGGGCCTGTACATATATGCAATAATATCAAGACTGCTTTCCTACTGTATGCATCAACGCTCACGTGCATTGCAACCAGAAATAATAGGTGACAACGTTGTGTGTAAAATTTCAAATCTGAACAAACAAAAAAGACAGGATGCACTGGTTTCACTTCGGAAAGAATATTTCAAAAAACTTGAACCACAGGGGTAAAAAACAAACAAGCAGGCGCCCTCCTTTTTTAATCGGAACCGGAAGTAATAGGGCTGCGTGAAACCTTTAAAAAAAATAACAACCTAACCTCTTTAGCCTGAAGAATCGCCACCACCCCTCCCCTCTCGCGCACGCGCTCTTCCTTTCTGCTGGCAATGGGCTGCCGGAGCAGGCTGGGGAACAGCGCGCATGCGTACGAGGTGGCCAACCTGCCAGGAGGTCAGTTCTCGTGGAACCGAAAGAATGTCGAGGTGGACGTGAGTGCGTCATGACGCTGTGTTGTCAATAGGTGACCCTGCTTGGGGTGTGGGGGGTGGAAGAGAACTACAGAGCTCCACATCCGGGCACTTGGAGAGGGTATGCGGCTGGGAGTTCTGCTGCTGCAGTAGGGGGCGCTATGGCTGAGAGGGGCGCCCCTGAGGGGAGGAGGGCAAGCCGTGGGCGAGGAGGATATTATTGCTGGTTTTAATAGGGGTCGAGAGGATTTTTTTCTAATGAGGAGAGTTTAGTAGGAGGGAAGGAGTGGGATTTTCCTCAGGGGTAGATTGGGGGTAAGGAAAGAGGTGGGGTTCCTTGTTGCAATGGGGAAACTGAGAGAGGCTTCTCCTGAGGGAAGCTAATCCCTGTACTTCTGGGGTCGTGGAGGGATGAGTCTGTCAATGTCTCTTAGCTGTCATGGCCAAAGGGAGCCTCCATGGCCAGAGGTAGCGCTCCTCTGAGTGCTGTGGGCTGCAGGATGCGTGGCAAGGCAGCTGTCCTCGTGCCCTGTCTGGGGAGCTTCTGTTAGCTTGTGTGGGAAACCAGTTTCCCCAGGAATTAAACCAGAGAGCAACAGCAGCTTAAGAACTAGGAAAATGTACCCCAGCATTAGCTTTTATAAGTTGGTTCACTTCATCCAGACTCCATCAGCTTTTGTGGTTGGTTCACTTCATCCAGACTACAGTTGTTGTAAATTGGAGTTGCACCATTTTTTTTAAAAAAAGATAATCATCCAGACTCCTGTTGAATTTTGCTGAAGTGGATGTAAACTAGAGTTGAGTGGCACCTTTTAATGCTTGATTTTTAAATGATTATCATTACAGCATTAATTTTCAGGGGGTTAGGGACATGGGATAGCTAGAGCTCGCAAAAATATATGCCACTGTCAAAAGGAAAGAGTTAATCTCTGTAAAGTTGCTTTGTGTTGGAAACATGATTCTGGGTTAGATGTCACTTGTGTCCACTTCAGAAGCTTTCTTCATAGGCATGTGAGTGGCAGGGACTTAAACTGTGGTGTTCCTTTCTGTGAGCAATTTACCCAGCAAGTTAAGAATTTGACTCCTGTTTGGTTTTTTGGGGTGGGGAGGGGGAGACGGCAGCCAAGATGCTAAACTACATGGAACTTGGGGCCAATTGGGAAGATTTCTTCTTTTGAATGCAAGTGGCACTCCTCCTGATGGTGTTTCACCGGACAGGTTAAGATTCTACTGCTTCAGCGGGTACTTGAGGAAATAGCTAACTTCCTTGTTCCAATGTTGGCTCCATTGCATTCCCTTTTACTGTGGCTCAGTATTTTAAAATTATATTTTAATTGATTTGTTTTTAAGTTAAGTTGTCTTAAGTAGCCTGAAGGATGGAAGGGTGGTGTAGAAATATGTAAAATAATAAAATGAATACTACAGCCAAGAATGAGGACAGGTTTACAGTGCTTTGTTGTGGTAGTAAAATGGGCACTGTTCTTTCCTACAAGAGTGCGGGTTGTAAAAGAATTGGACCCTGCAGAGAAATTGGGTGTATGACATTCAAGAGGCCTGTTACAGAAAAGTTAGCAAGACTTTTGATCCAGAGGAGTAAGCCGTGTTAGTCTGTAGTCACATCTGACAAAGAGAACTGTGGTTCTCGAAAGCTTATGCTACAATAAAGTTGGTTAGTCTTAAAGGTGCTACTGGACTTTACTATTTCAAGACTTTTGAGGCATCTTAAGGTCCTGTGGATTTATTGTGGAATAAACCTTTGGGGACTAGTGCTGGTCCACAAAAGCATACACTATAGTAAGTCTTTTGAGGTGCAACAAGACAGGTTTTGTGTTGTATGTGTAAAAATGAATGGTTGGAAAAAATGTGAGCTCCCTGCTAGAGATCATTAGGAAAGGGTTTGAAAATAAAACAGCCGATATTGTAATGGTCGTGCAACTTCATTTAGAATCTCACGTATGGTTTTGATTGGCATATCTCAGAAAAGATATTGCAGAGTCAGAGAATGTGCAGAAGAAGGGCAACTGTGATTAGTTTTCCACAAATTAAGGAAAACGAAATTATTCAGGAGGGGCTTTTTTACTCCAATAATAGGGTTGTGCTATAAGAAATGACTTAGAGAGATGCTTTGGTAAAGGGACAGGAGCTGTGGACTATACTACTGGGTACTGTCTGCCGCAAGTATGCTTCTACTGTGTATTTTCTACATCCTTTAATATGTTGTGTCAAATTTACATATGTTTTGCTTCAGCTATGTTTAATCTCTGGATTTGGATTTATGTTTATTTTCAAATTTCTTTAATCCAGACAGCATTGTATTGTTATATTCAATCCATACCACATTGTATTGTTTATTGAATGTCCCAGCCATTACTCATATTGACTTGCTCTGGGTAATCTGCCTTGAGTCTCAGTGAGAAAAACAGACTATAAACGATGTAAATAAAATAAATAAAATGATTACTAAGGGGAGGGGTGGTTACTTGAGCATGAAAAACATGCCAACAGAATCAATTAATTATACAATTAATTATACAAAAACAAAAACAATGGTATTTAGTAAGAGACCAAAAAAATATCATTGGAGTATACAGGACACCCCAATTGAACAGTGCAGGACCTACAAATATCTAGGTCTAACTTTTAGTGAGACCCTGAAATGGGATGCCCATATAAAGCTTATAAAAGCCTCAGCGCTCAAGACCTTAGGAGCAATAATGAGATTCTACTACTCTAACAGTGCAGTCCTAAGAAGAGTTACTCCAGTCTAAGCCCATTGACTTTAATGGGCTTAGAATGGTGTAACTCTGCTTAGGATTGCTCTGTTAGGGTGGTTTCTTGATAGCACCATCCATAAAGCTTTTTGTTTCTAAAGTCATTACTCATTTACTGTATGGAATTGAGATCTGGGGGTGGAAGGAATCAACACTTGGCAATTTGGAAATAATTCAAAAAAATTTTCATGAGACGTGTTCTAGCCCTGCCAAAAGGGACACCAGCTGCCTTGCTATGGGCAGAACTCGGTCTCCCCTCGATCAGAACATGTGCCCATTTAGCGATTCTCAAATTGCAGAAAAAATACCAACTATCGAACCCTGGTTCCTTCAGTAATTTGAGTTATTTGAGCTATCACTAGCTGCAAAACAAGGATAAAACCCGACCGGCCTTCCTTAATGGCATTGCATCTCAATATACCATCCCAGACGAATTACTCCAACCTTTGGGAAGCAATGTTGACTTAAGGGAATGGGTATACAAAGAGGATGCCCTAACTGACAATTTTTTAATCAGTAAAACAAAATTTGCCCCATGGTATAAAACCATCAAAAAAGACCACATTAGAGCATGTTATCTGACTGATATCACAGTCTATAAGCTTAGGGTAGCATTTACGTCATTACGCTTCCAGTCTATGCCAACTGAAATGCTACTTGGGCGATTCCAAAAAAACCCCATGGATCAGCGGATATGTATCTGTGGAACCTCAAATGAAGACTTACCACACTATGTTTTAAAGTGTCCCTTATACCAGGAACCAAGGGGGAAATTTCTCACGAATATTTATCTAGTCTCCATCTTCTGTCTGACTTTGATAAATTAAATTTTATTCTTTCAGACACAGATCCTTTTATTTCAAATAGGATGGCCCTCTATGCCCTGACTGCTAGAAAAATAAGGGCAAATATGGTAGCCAGGAGAGTAAACACCAGACATAGATTAGAAACCATTCGGTTTTAATGTTGTTTAATGTTTACATTTTAGGCAAAATGCATTTTACAGTAATTTTATTTATATGTATGTAACTATATCTGTATTCTTGTATTTTTGTTCTGTTTTTAATGAATGATTTTAGATTGTGAAGGCCTATGGCCACATACAATAAATTTGTCTCTCTCACATGCCAACAAGACTCTGTAGCTCTTCTCTTGTCTTCCACAGGAGGTGAGACACAGCGCCAGGCAAGGTGTACAGGATGCCTGGGATGGTGATGTTTGGGAGGCGCTGGGCCATAGGCAGTGATGACTTCGTCTTCCCGGCTGCCTTTGAGCTTTTCATTAGGGTGAGCTGGTAAGAGCGACTGTTTTATGCTGTTACATTTGGTGCTATAAACCTCACTTAATTTCTAAAAGGAGAGACACTGGGGAGGAAGTCATTGTGCACGTCCCACCTTTTGGCCTGGCAGACTTTCCTTTTAAATCTTCGTCGAGTGAAAGCAGTGATTGTGATTGCACAGTGGTGGGAAGGGAAGAAGCCTGGGCAAGCAGCTGAGAGACTGAATAAGAACAACTGCATAGGATTGCACTGCCCATTTACTTACCTTACAGTGTTGATGTAAGGTTATCAGTAAACAGTGCTTTGTACCCCTGAAAGGGCAATTTATGGCAGAAATAAATGTGATGAGGTATGTGAGTTTCTGCAAGTGTTCTTACTTATATGTGGTTTCCCATTAGTCATCTGTGCACTCACACACTTCTTGATTCCATGGATTGACTTGCATGAGTTTTGTCCCAGTTCCTCTGAGGCTGGCGGGGAGAATGCCAGATTGTACCTTGTCTTTGCACATGCACATGGGAAGGGGAGGGCAGATTGCTTGCTTTTTGCCAGCAGCCGCTGCCTCCTAGGCTCACTTCTCCAGGCACAGCCCAATTGAGGCCGCTTTATGGGAGGGCAGTGTGTGTGTGAGGGGGTGTATGTAGAATGGCCAGGCGTTGGGGCTGGCTGCCCACCGCCTGCTCACTCACTTGTGAGTTTCCCTGCAAACACAACCTGCGGCTGACAACATGACAAAGGAACATACACATGTAGGTTTATGAGGGATGGAAGTGTCTTTTCGCACACCTAGAAATGTGTGAGCAGCCATTATGGGTGGGGGGGGTATTGTAAAAGAAACAGGGAAAGGATGGCTGTAATACCTATTCAAATGTGAGCTCATGTCTTCTAAAAAAACAGTATGTAAAATACTTTATTGGGGATTGTTTAACACTTTGAAGGGGGAAAGGGGAGAAACGCCTCTGCCATTATTTCAGTTGAGTAACTCAACTTTTACAAAAAGCAGCCCACCGAACAAAGAGTAAAACAAGCAGCATCATGCAGTCTCTGATCACGCCGTCCATTTTATCCCAACAACAATAAAGCAAGGTCTAACGGATGAAAAGCGGGGAGGCGATCAAGCAAGCTATCCCATAGAACGGTGGGGCTTTTAAAAAGTTGTGAAAAGAAAGCTCATTGTAGAAAACAACTGAAAATGGTTTGTTGGGATAAACTAGAGAAGTGATGATAAAACAAGTGAATCAGAGCAATTACACCTCCCTCACAAACACACAATGACAAGAGTGACACAAACGTTATGAGAGAGAGAGGCGGAAACAGAACAAAACTGATTCTTTGCACTGGTAACTATAGTAGCAAGCCTAAACACTTGCAAACGCAACCACACACCCAGACATCCCATGAAATTAGCGAACACTTGCTCCACTTGGGGGAAAGGCAACACGAGAATGTAAAACAACACATAAATTTGTACACTTGAGCAGACTTGCGCAGCTCATCTTGTATAGTTCTCCTTTAAGAGGCTTATCATAATCTGAGCCACTCTTCTGAGCTCTGCATATTCCCAGGCACCGTAGGTGTAATTAAGCACTGCATATAAGGGCATGTCTGCACTGATGTGTTTTCAAGTCACACCCAATTCATAGAGACCCCAAAACCATGGGGTTTTCAAGGCAAGTTTGCCACTGCCTTCCTCTGCAGAGCAACCCTAGTCTTTCTTGGGGGTCTCCTATCCAAGTACCAACTGTGCTTAGCTTCTGAGATCTGATGAGGTCAGGCTATACTGTGCCACCTTCCCACCAATTAGGAGCTGTTGTGGCTCCCAACTGAAACAATGCTGGAAATGATTTGTCAATGAACAGTATTAAGGAGGCAGAACTGGAGGGTGGAAGGACACAGTGCAGACATCTCCTGAGTGAGTAAGATAGAAGCCACAAAGGTAGAACACAAGCAGCTTGCTTTTTGGCATTTCATAACACAAAAAATATGAGCTATGCCAGGGGAGTCTGTATGATGACAAACCTCAAACTCCATAAATGCTCTGTTTCCGGCAGAGCTAAGTGGTTGTGTAACATTAATTGGTTGTTACTCTTTAACAGATGGTTTCACTGATACTGTCTGGGAAAGGGAGATTACTTGATGGATTTAGATATGTCTGGCCCATTTTGAATGACAGGTGCTGCAGTTCAGGATCTGCCATGGCTTATTTTTGCCTCTGCTGCACAGAAAGTGCCACAGAATCTAGTGGAATTATTCTGATACAACTGATTAGATCTCTCCCTTTCTCCCTCCCCTTTAATTTTCTTCCCATAGGTGGATTGGTATTCTGGTTTTGTATTCGATACACAAAGGGCAATTGGACTGTCCTGGTGGGAAGCTGTTGCATAGCTACCTTCTTGTCCTCCTTATTCTCCTGGTAGCCATCATATGTGCTTTATCTTCTATTTTGCATATCAGCATGCAAGGTAAATGGCACCTTAGATTATGTTGCTGTTTTAGTAAAATTGCAGTGCTGTCTCTAAGTGGAGTTCCATCCTTCTAAGCCTGCTGATTTCAATGCTTCGTGCATATGATGAAGCATGTTCTGGCTCACAAAAGCTTATGTGGTGATGAGTGTGTTGCCCTTTAAGTACCACAAGACTTACCACAGCTGTTCTTTTGGAATTTGTACAAATATTGCATAATATACATTGTTGTTAACAAAAAAAATGGTATTGGTGGTATTATTTCTTTAATTGATTTGTACCCTGCCTGTCTCCCCAGTGGGGACCCACAGTGACTGACGTCATTCTCCTCTCCTCTATTTTATCATCACAACAACTCTGTGAGGTAGATGAGGCTGTGACTCAGTGACTGGCCCAAGGTCACCCAGTGAGCTTCCTTGGCAAAGTGGGAATTTGAACCTGGGCTTCCTAGGTCCTAGGTCCACATGACATAAATAAATAAGATTATAACTTGTATACTGTAACAATTATAACCTGAAAGGGAACTAAAGACACTGTTTGTGTCTGGTTTACACACACACACTCCCTTTTTTCTTACGTGGATTCTTACAAGTTTACAGTACTCATTAGTTTTTATACGTGTATTTTGTGTGTTTTCTTTTTCTTTTGGTTAATTGTATATTATATTTCTGCGTAATTGGGGGAGACTCCTAATGTAGAAAATCCTGCCTTATCTGTGAGAGGCCTGATTTGCTGTTTTTAAAGAATGACACAAGTCACTCCTTTCAACTGTTTGCTGTAATAAAATGCTGCTGCTCCTCTGAAAACATTTGGGATTGTATGCAGCTCACTGCAACTATACCTTTCAGGAACAATTTCCAATCCTGGGCCAAGGAAATCCCTTCCTAAATTGCTGTACTTGCGCCTGGCCCTCTTTTTGCCTGAACTGCTCTGGGCTATTGTGGGAGCAATCTGGGTGTCAGACCGAAGCATCAAATGTGACAGGACTGTGATGAATGCCATATTTGGGACAGTGATTGCCAGGTAAGGATGTTCAGCCCTCTTTGCCAATTGAATGTTTTTATCGGACCTTCATTTATGTGGCTCCGCTTCTGCTTTGCTTGGCAGCTGGATTATCATTATCTTCACCATTGTGGCAGTTGTCGTTGTCTTTGATCCACTTGGTGGGAAAAAGACCTTGTACCTTACTGGTTGTCCCAATCACAACTTGGAGAGCAGTCAGTCGGACCAGGTGTTTTATAATGTCAAGAAGACTGCAACCCGAGTCTGGGAGAAAAGGATTCGGTTACTGTGCTGCTGCATCGTACAAAATGATGACCACAGAGTTGCTTTTACCAGTATTGCTGAACTCTTCCGCTCCTACTTCTCAGTAAGCAGGGAAACATTGTAAAGGTTTATAAAATTATGCATGGGGAGGAGCGGGAATGGGAACAGGTAGAGAACTTTTCCTCCTTCTCTATAGTACTAGAACTTGGAACACCCTGCAGAATTAATGGGCAGACAAAGTACTTGCTTGCATGACCCATAGTTAACTTGTGAAACTCATTGCCACAGGATGTTGTGATGATTCTAATTTGGATGGCTTCTAAAGGGTATTAGGAAAATTCCTCTAAGAGGTGTTTATCCGCTGTGAGGATTATATAGAACCTTCATAATTATTGGCAGAATACCTCTTAATTACTCATGCTGGGAGGCAGCCGAGGGGAGTGTCCTTGGCCAGGTTCTGTTTTATAGCCCTAACAGAAATACTGGACTGGTCTGATCAAGCCAAAGCTGTTTGTATAGTTTTTAAACAAAAATGAAATGCCTCCAATCCCATTCCTTTGAAACCACAAGGCTATCTTGTGTATGGAGGCTGGTGCTGTCTTATACCAAATCGGACCATTAATCCATCAAGATCAGCATTATCTACTCAGACTGGCAGCAGCTTTCCAGGATCTCAGGCAGAGGTCCTTCACATCACCTCTTGCCTGTTCCTTTTATCTGGAGATGTTGAAGATTGAACCTGGGACCTTTTGCATGCAAAGCAGATGTCCTTCCTCTGAGGCACAGCCCTTTTTGATTGTAATTGAAGGGCCTTTGGGCTGCCGTTCAAATGCAAAAGAGAAAATGCTCCATCTCATGTGCCATATGGAATACTGGAGTTCTGGGAAGCAATGAAAGAAGGAACAATTAAGGCTTGTTCTTCTAGTATTCTGATGGTGTAAATGACCTGGTCACATTGAACTTCCAGGCATTCACAGGTTCCAGGTGCAAGGCCTGCGTGCATACTTCCCAGTATGCATCATCGATTTTCTGGAAAAATGGACATTGCAAATAGAACGTAAAGGAGTCTGCACATAAACTCAGTACACAACACCCTTTAATGTGTGGTGAATGGGACAATGTCAGGAGGTGTGAGCTCTTCCTAGTGCACACAGTTCTTCCCATTTTGGTGTAGTGGTTAAGAGCACGGGACTCTAATCTGGAGAGCTGGGTTTGATTCCCCACTCCTCCACTTGAAGCCAGCTGGGTGACCTTGGGCGAGTCACGGTTCTCTGGAGCTCTCTCAGCCCTGCCCACCTCACAGGGTGATTGTTGTGGGGTAATAATAACATACTTTGTAAACCGCTCTGAGTGGGCAATAGAATGTTGTTGTTGTTGTTGTTGTTATTTATTGCATTTTTATCTCACCCTTCCTCCAATCTGCTGGTAGCCTACACGGCTTTCCTCCTCCTCCACTTTTATTTTCTCAACAACCCCTGTGAGGTAAACTAGACACAGTTAGCTCAAGGTTGCCTAGTGAGCTTCATGGCTGTGAGTGGAATTAAACCCAGGTCTCCCCCATCTCAGTCTGAGAGCCCTAACCACCACACCCTTCTGGCTCTAACTGAATAAATGCTTGCCTGGTGACAGCGTGATATCTGGATTCTGAGCAGCGATCACAGCACGTGTCTTGGCTTCAAGCCCAGGCATGTTCTGCAGATACATTTATGTGCTTGTATCAGTTTAATTTCTGAAATAATTTTTTTACTTTCTCTCTGCAGGACACTGACCTGGTGCCTAGCGATGTAGCAGCAGGCCTGACTCTGCTCCACCAAGAGCAAGACAAGGTGGAAAATTGTCCTAAAGATCCTGAGGAAGTTTTGATACAGTCGCCATTGTCTCCTACGGTAAGCCTGCCAGACCTCAGTTGTCTCCTGCGGTAAGCCTGCCAGGTCTTCAGAAAACATTATCTGTGAAACTAATGAAAAAGTGCCTTAGCAGTGCTAAATAGATTGTGTGCTGATTTAACAAATTTGGCTGTTAGAAACTTATGAAATCCTGAAGTCTAGGAACTGTGGTGCTTGCATTAGAGCCAGTCATACCTGACATTGTTGGAACATCTGAAAAGCTGAGGGTTGAGTGTTGCCGTTTCCTCCTTCTGCCAATGGAACTCTTGCTTAGCGGAAGCTCCCTACCACTGGGGTAGCGGTGGTTGCATCCAATCCTCCTTCCTTCACTGTGGTATTTTTGACCAGAAGAATCTTGCAACCTGCTTCATCTGCTCTTTGGAGGAAGGGGGAGGCAGGAAAAGATATACACGTGCTGTGGGCCCTCAGTGTTCAGGTGATCCAGCCCCATCTGCTGTTTATAGACAGTACAGAGTTGTTTTGCTCTTTGTGCTGGGCAGGTTACCATTGTGCTAAATTTTCTCCCAGTTGGAAAGCATGGCCATTAGCTTGTGAGGGCTTTAATAAAAGGAGCCCAGCCTGGCAAACTGCCCTGGCCAAGGCCCCACACAGGCTCCCTCTGATTAGGGAGCATGTTTCTGTATATTGTGAACTGTTTCTCTTCTTTTCCCCAGGCTGATGATTTGGATCTTGAGATAGAAAATGCTGCTCACTATATGAAGTTTGCTGTAGCTACTTACGGTTGGCCGTATTACATCATGACAAACCCTTTTACAGCACTCTGTAAGCTTAAAGGTGACTGGTAGGTTGGCACAAGGTCTGAGGAGTACATTCAACTGGGTCTCATAGTTGCGTCTTGTCAATAAATGTCTGGAATTTCACTGTGAAGGAAGCTACTACTTGCTGTGGAGGGTGAGGCTCCCAAAGTCCTGGCTCACCAGGCCCTTTCTAAAAACTGGAAAGGAGGGTCTCTCTCCAAGCCTTCTGGGCAGGCCAGGGAGATGCCCTGCCTGCAATCGACTCTGCCTGCAGCCAACTCTACGATCCACATGCCCTCCCTGATGCCTCACACTCTGTCACAAATCACTGGGAACTGGAGACATCCTTCCTGCCTTACTGGTTGCCCTTGAGGCTGGCTGGCCCATCTGCTTGCAGCCATAGTTGGCCATCCAGGGCCGCACAGAGGGTAGGAAGTCCCATTTTCAAAAAGGGGGCCACAAGATTGGAGGAGGCTTCCTGTCTTCAGCTGCCAGGCTCAGCAGTGTCTGGGCTGTGGAGGTGGCTGTCCCAGGACATTTTTTTTAAAATGGCTTTTGCGAAGACTGTACTTGCTACCTTCTGCTATCCCCAAGCTATGGAACTTAATCTGGGCTTGCCCACAGTTCACCCAGAACCTTAACAATGATCCTTTGGGAGCATTTGCTTAGCTCTGTAGTTACAGTTCTAAGCAGACTTAATGCTAAATATACATTCTGCATGTATGCAGAAGTTTGTTTTACATTTTAAGTCCGGGGGAGGGGGGAACGTTGTTTACAGCATTTCCCCAAGAATGCTTTTAATTGGCAAGCCAGTTCCCAGTCCAGAAAATCCTATGTCCCAATTCAGCCCTCGGGAGTTGAGTTTTCTTGCACTACAGATACTAATTTTTTGTACTTTGCACCCCTGCTCGGACAAGATAATTACAACATTCATTAATGCTGGCTTCCTGACATTGTAATTTGCAATACCCCTCCCACCCTCTGCTGGATTATAAAGACACTTACCTTTTTCCACTCCTTGTGTCTGACAAAGGGAGCTTTGACTCTCAAAAGCTTATACCCTGGAAATCTCGTTGGTCTGTAAGGTGCAAATGGACTCAAGTCTTGCTCTTCTGCTGCAGACCAACATGGCTACCCACCTGATACTCTAGTGTTTACTTGGAACCAAATCCCACTTAATCCAGTGGTATTTACTCCGAAGTGAATGTGCATAGAGTTAAGTCTAATTAGTCTCCCATTGTGGGGTAATGTGCTAGGAAACTTAAACTTTGGGAGGGTAGTTTGTGCGTGCATGCTTGTGGTTCTCAAAGGACATCTAACTGATTTGAATTTTCAAGCCTTGCTTTTTTGTTTTCTTGTTTCTAAGTTGTAGAAACAGCCCGGTAGAGGCAGATATTGTTGGTGGTGACCGTCTAAATATGAACTTCGGATCCATCTTAAAAATAACAGGACTGCAATATAGAGACTTCATTCACATCAGCTTCCATAATAAAGTAAGTAATTTTGACTGGCTAGATTTCCCCCCCTTCATTCTTTATGCTTTCTTGATTGTCATGGAAACACAGGAAGTTTTCCAGCGGTGGGATGGCATTGATTCTAGGGGCCATCACAGTATCCTGTGGCAGCAAATTCCACAGCTTGATTCTACATTATACGCAAAGAACTCGACCTAATGAG
The DNA here is from genome assembly GCF_028583425.1 of Eublepharis macularius. Taxonomy (NCBI): domain Eukaryota; kingdom Metazoa; phylum Chordata; class Lepidosauria; order Squamata; family Eublepharidae; genus Eublepharis; species Eublepharis macularius. Next base: position 20,940,880 of record NC_072801.1, read on the forward strand.
AATGTCTGCAAAAGCTTTAGCAGCAGAAAACTTTTAAGCTGAAGTGATTGGTGTTGCCTAGCTTTGTGGCTTTCTCTGTTTAATCACTTTTAACGGTGGCCAGAAAACGCAATTACTTGTTCAAAACACAAAATCTCATGGTCATCTGCCTAAATTGATGCTGCCGCTGTGGCTTGGATCCTGCGATCCATTTTCAGCAACTGAAGGGCATTTCTGTGAGCAGAGGAAGGGGAGTGATGATGATACAGTTCAATGACCAACACAAAGACAGACCATAGACGTTTCAGCCCTCAGGCCTTCCTCAGTGGTCAATTGCACAATATTTATAATCACACACACCCACACATTCAGAAACCAATATAGAAATGCTCCTCCATGGGATGGATCTTTCGTATTGTGTGGCCACTTTATTTCAACTGCAGATTGATGAAACGCACCCAAATACATTGGAAACCAAGCCTCAGAATACAATACCAAACGAATAGCATTGTGTGAGTGCAGTCCTGGTCTGCAGTAACATTTGTATTATACCATACAATGCAAGCGATAAAGCATTGGGAGCATTTCTATATTGGTTTCTGGATGTGTGGGTGTGTTTGATTATAAATATTGTACAATTGACTACTGAGGAAAGCCTTAGGGCTGAAACGCAAATGGTCTGTCTTTGTGTTGGTCATTGAACTGTATCATCATGTGCGTATGGAGAACGTTTTAGTGATTTTTAACATATGCATGTAACCTGCCATTCAGGCCTTATGTTTTTAACTTATTTTTAACCTATATTTTGTGCACTTCCATAATAAATACCTTCTTAGAATATATTTTACATTTTAGGTTGTAACTTGACCCCTCTATTTCCCCCCCCCCTTGCTTGTTTGAGTTGTTTGTGGGGGCTTCCCCCCACCCCCTTCTTTGTTGTTGCTATATAGGGTCCAGATCATAATGTGTAATTGGCCTGTGCACTCACTGCCGCAGGATGATGCAATGGCCACTAGTGTGAATGGCTTTTTAAAAGGATATCAGCACAGATATGAGTCTGTCTGTGGCTATTAGCATGATGGCTGAAAGTGTAATCTCTATATTCAGTAGTGATTGTCAACATTCAGAAATCAGAGATACCAAGAGGAAGTGGATAGTTCTCTTCAAGATTTGCTTTACAAACCTTTTGAAGGCATTCAACACAGACCTGAACTAAATAGCTTAATCTTGCAAGTTGAGTCTCTCAGTCTTTTTCATGCGTCATTTCCTGTATTTCAGATTTTTGAGATCCCATTCTTTGTTGCATTGGATCACAAGAAAGAGGCTATCGTGGTTGCTGTGAGAGGAACTTTGTCCTTTGAGGTAGCATTTTTGTGTATAGCACAACGTTTATTCTGAAATGTTGTGTCAGCCACATCAGTTGTTTGAGGGGATGTGGGGGGGGATCAATGTGGGACTTAATAGTTGGCCTCTGTGTGCTAAGGCAAGGAGATACCTGTGCAAGAATAATGTCACTGGTGGTGTACATTAAATACATAACATGTGTGTAGACACTGCCCTGCATAATGTACTTTATTTCCATACCTATTGACAGTGCTTTCAACTAGACATGGGCACGAATGGGAAAAAAACCCCGAACAGGCTGTTCGGTGTTCGTTCTCAATGACGAACATGAACAGCTGACTGGACCCGAACATGTCCCGTTCCCGAACGTGTTTGGTGTTCGTCGGCGCCAGGGCGGCCCCCTTAGCACTTAGAGAGCCCGTATTCACAGGGAATGTGCAGCAGGCTCTTCTCCAGCTACCACCCAAGTTTGGTCAAGATTGCAGTATGGATCTCAGAGTTATACATTCCCGGAGGGAGGGGGTAGAGCCCTAGCCCAACACTCCCAGAGGCCTGACCAGATCAGGCACTAATAATCAGGGTGAGCCCTCAGCCGAGGTGCCCACTGAGCTTGGCCCCAGGGCCTGGCAGCAGCCCTGGAACCAGAGGGGATAGCTCCCTATCCCACCCACCACACACAGAAGAAAGCCCAGCTCCAATGCACGCCCAGCTCCAAACGCTATTAAGAGCTCTGTTCCACTCCACTGCTTGCTGAAAGTGAAACCAGAACTGGGAGCGCAGTGCCCTTTTATAAGTGGAGGACTCATGGAGAAATGCAGGAGGCCTGTGGTTGGCAGTCAGAACTGCCTAACAGGGTTTGCAGGGATGAGATTGGAGTTCCCATGGCCACAGAACAACCCCCTCCTCCCTCCCCCCTGGTGTCTGCTCCCATGTTACCAGTTGTTACCGATTTGCAGCTCCACACTTGGAAGGAAGACCTGCCCATCAAGATAAGTTGGGCTTTGATTGGGGTGTCCAGGGCGACAGAGGGAGTGCAGACAGAGTTCAGGCACGCCCCCCCTCCGTTGCCGAGGCAATTGATTGAAGGCCTGAGTGTCTAGCTTCCCAAACGGCGGCCGAGCACAACGAACAAGGCTTGCGCCGACCACCTGTTCGACTGGAGTGGCGCATCCTGAACAGCCTGTTCGTGAGGCTTTTTTTGTTCGTAATGCTGTTTGTGCCCATGTCTACTTTCAACAGGTACAAACTAAGTTCAGGCAGTTTTGTATTTGTGTACATCATGCCGGAACCTACCTTTTTGTTTTGCATATGTGATGTTCAGCACCATCCATGCATCCCGTCCCCCCGCCCTTGCACATGCAGCTTGTGATACGACATGTGAGAGTCTGAAGACACTGTAGTCATGAGGCATCTGTTTGTGAAGGTTCCTTGGATCTTGATGTCCTCTTTGTAAGACTACAACGATGATCTTAACCAGATCCAATGAGCAGTGAGATTACTTGATCAGTGCTTTTTTTTTCTTTTTTGCATTCAGGATATCCTGACGGATCTCTCGGCAGACTGTGAAAGCTTAACTCTAGAAGATATTCTAGAAAATGGTCTTGTGCATAAGGTTAGGAAGTATTTCTGGAAATTGTTTTCTAGTGATTCAGTAAATCCAGATGGTGTGTGTGAGTGAAAAAGAATGAAGCTTTACTAGTTTTCCTTCCCCCCCCCCCTCCCTTCTTCCTGAAGAGCCAGGCAGTAAAGCTAGCGGGGAGCTGGAATCCTATACTTGCTAGTGCTTGCTCTAATTGTTGTAAATTGCATTTGTCTTTTTGAACTTCGGGGTTCCTATTTGCAAAAGGCTGGTTTAGGAATTAAATGAATACCTTAGGAAATGAAGTAGCATAGGGGTGGAATGTACACGTGTCTGTGTGTGCTAGGGTTGCTAAGTCCAGGTTGGGGAATGCCTGGAGATTCTGGGAGTGATGCATGGAGAGGGCAGAGTTTGACGAAGGGAGAGGGCCTCAGAATGGTATAGTTAGTACCATAGAGTCTACCCTCAAAAGCAGCCATTTTCTCCAGGGGAACTGATCTCTGTTGCCTGAAGATCAGTTGTAATTCCGGGAGATCTCCAGCCACCACCTGGAGGCTGGCAATCGTAGTGTGTGCCTATGGTTCTGTGCCTGCTGCCAGGCCCAGAGTGGATACCCCATGCTGGGAGAAGGAAGACAATTGTGCAAACAGCTTGAGAGTAGAATGGGAGGGTGGAGCAAGGGCCTGGGTGTGTGTGATCATTCCCTAAACAGCTGATTTGTACTGCAAACATGGACAGCTTTCTGGTGGTGTTACCACTTCTGTCAACTTGCAATCTTTGTCTTCCAGGGGATAACCCAGGCTGCCAACTACATCTACAGAAGACTAATAAACGATGGGATTTTGAATCAGGCCTTCACCATTGCTCCTGTGAGTCCTGGCTGCCATATCCACGCTTTCCTTTTCCTAGTGTGTTGCAGTGCAGTATCTTAGTGGAGTCACTCTCCATCTGGTTGGCGTGAACTCTAAGCACTCAGGCAGTGAAGGTCTTTTCCAGTATCTGCTGCCTTTTAAAACAGGAGAGGTCAGGGATTGAACCTGGGGACCTAATTGCACCAACGCCTGTTTCCACCACTGAGCCAAAGCACCTCCCCTCCCTGCCTTTCTAACACTTCCATTTTTTGCCTCTAGGAATATAAACTGGTTGTAGTTGGACACAGTTTAGGAGGAGGAACGGCCTCTATCTTGGCCGTCATGCTCAAAAATTCTTTCCCGACACTGAAGTGTTATGCCTTTTCTCCACCAGGTGGTTTATTAAGGTAGGAGACACCTTTTTATTTTTCCACTCCAGAGTAAGATTTATAAAAATCCGTGAAGAAAGCATGAGAGAATCTCCACCCAGACTAATTAGGTGTGATAATTTTCAGGGGAAATTATTAGTTTAGAAGAATTTGGTGTGAGCTAGGTAGCTTTGATTCGGATTGTAAGTTTTCCCTGTTGATGTTTTGGTGGAATCGATTTTCAGAACTAGTGTGACAGACCATGAGTTGGATCCAGCCAGCTTTTTTGCTGGTGAAAAAGGGAGGAGGGTCCCCTCTGACTACCTAAAGAGCTATGCTGGGGATTACAAGACCTGCATAGACGAAAGCCACGTGGAATGTGGGCTGAAGTAAAGAGAGGAATCAGATGAGATCAAGTGAAATAGTTGGCTGGATCCAACCATTCTCATTCTTTATAAGAAGAGAAGTAAATGTTTGGAACATTAGTATAAAGGACTCTGATGGCATACATCTGTGCTAGTAACTCATCCTACTGCAAACTTACCTGTTAATACTTTCTTTTTTTTTTCCATTCTAAGTAAATCACTTGCAGATTACACTAAACAGTTTATCGTGTCTGTCATTGTTGGAAAAGATGTTGTCCCAAGGTAAGGATTCCTGACTGTGAGGCTTTATTTGAAGATGATTATCTTAGTTATAGCTGTCCTTTAAAGATGAATCTTCTGTCTCTTTTCTCTCCCATTCCCTTTCATTGCTGTGTATCAAACAGGTTAAGTATGCCCAATATGGAAGATCTGAAGAGAAGGATCATTAGAATAGTTGCCAACTGTAACAGACCCAAGGTAAACAAATGCATGAATGGCTATACAGTTTAGTTGTGTAGAGCTGAAATGGAAACAGGGCTGATGGTGTTGTTCAGACTTAAAAAAAAAATTTAAACTTGCCCTCTGACCTTTTTCTACCATGTGCTCCCTCCCCAACCAATAATCTGATGTAAGTGAACTTGCAGAGATTCTGCTGAGGACGGAGTATGCTGCTACATATGAGGATGCAATGAACTGTGAAAGTAGTTTCATGTGCACAAGTAGGCTTCAAAATTTTTAAAAATCAAACAGTAACTCTGCTTTTTCTTGCCTGGCACTCTGCTTTTGAAAATGTAGTTTCAAACGTAGTTTGAGATGGGGCATTTTGGAGTGGGGCAGGGAGGAGGAAGATCAGCTGTTTGAAAGGGGGGAATCAGCTTCCATTGGTCTTGTGTAAGTCTAAGCATCTCTCTGTGAAGCTATACCACTGGCTTTATGATAGAATTGTTTCATCAAAGTTGACTTGTTTAAGAATCTTCTTTGGATCCAATTTCCATTGTGTTGTAGGGCGAGGTGGGGGTGGATACATGGACTCAAGAAATCCACACACATCCTTTTTTAGAAAAGCACAGAATGCATGTGTGTTGATGTTCTTTAAGTTATGTAAGAGCCAGATTGGAGTCCAGAACGAGATTTCCCAGGGTATAAGCTTTTGAAAGTCAAGCTCCCTGAGCCCTTACAACCTGGAAGATCTCATTGGTCTTTAAGATGGACTTGAATCTTGGTCTTCTACTGCAGACCAGCATGGCTAATCACTTGAAACTATCTTTAAGTTGTGTGTGTGCAAATCAATACAATCCCACTTGCAAAAGGAATTTCTAATTTCTCACACATTTCTTCTATTTTTTCCACACATTGTATAGTACCAGATCCTACTGCATGGATGCTGGTACGAAGTATTTGGAGGAGACCCCAATAATTTCCCCACTGAACTGGATGGTCGAAACCAAGATGCTTTGACCCAGCCTCTCCTAGCTGAAGAGAGCCTCATGGTTCATCGGTCACCTTCATACAACGCTCTAATAGAGGACGAGTCGCCTTTAAATTCTCCTCTTCGGTATCCCCGCTTGTTCCTCCCAGGCAGAATCATCCACATTGTAGAAGAAAACAGCACAAGGAGGTAAATGGGGAGTACCAGTGTGCTTCTTGGCTGACTCCTTCCTCCAAATCTCCATTCAGGAAACAAGTAGTGACAGAGGGAATGGATGTGCAGTCTATTAGCTTGTGCAGTGAAAACCAGCGAAGCAATGGAGTGAGAGGGGCAGATGCTCCATTGCACGAATCGGGCCTAGCCACTGAAAAACACCATCTTGTCACTTTCTGTTATCAGAAGCCTGACTTAAAGGTGAGGCGGGCTGAGGCAAAAGCATTCCTCCTGTGGAGCTCTAGATGTCACATTCAAACGGGATGGCCCCTTGTGCAAAACAGCTACATACACAGGCCTCTTCACTGGTACAGGAGGCTGCCACACACGTGCAGAGTCCTAAGAAAAAGTGCTTCTGTCTTTTCCCGAAACAGGGATCAGGATTTTTTTAATTTTCTAAACAACAAAGGAGAAACAGGAAAAAAAAAGATAAGGAAAAACAAAAATACTCATAACAGTGCGGGAAAATTAAGATACCCTTTACACAGATTATCTAGAGCATGATCACTATACATCATTTGAATATTATGTTCAAGCCCACAAAAACCATTCTCAGAGACATTTCCTCTCTCTTCCACTGTCTTGCTATTAAACCAAAAATATTATAAAGTATTTAATAATAGTCACTGCTATACCCCTTCCACCTCCAAATCAATAGCTCAGAACACACCATGATCCATACATTTCATTACAAGGATCAGGATTTCTAGTTCAGAGTGAACTGAAAACTTGCAGCTCCTTGGAAGCACGATGGAACTACCTCTCTATAGTCTGTTTTTAATTGGTCACCGCTTGTGTGTGTTTGGAGCGGCCCCAGAACTTGTGTAGTTATACCTGACCAGGGGCCCCAAGGGCTGCTTTTATTTTGAACATTCGATTAGTTGGAATTGGCTTTTTTTTACAGCACTACAGGCACGATGTGGCTTACAGTGTATCTGGACTCTTCTTGTTTATGGTTCCAATTAAGTCTGTAACAGTTTCTGTCTTGTAGCTGCCAGCATTCAGTGGTGGTATTAGCAGAACAGTTGCTTCAGCAAAACAGGTGGAGTGCAAACTGTTCACTTCTTATTTTTTCCACCTTAATTATGGTTTGTGCAACCATATGGCACACAAAATATCCTTTGTGGAACTTAATGCTGTTTTTAACATGTGAATGAACAGCAAGACGTGCTGCTTTACTTCTTTAGGTTAAAGCAGAAGGAAATCTAAAAATAGAACTGCTGATAGGAGATATTCTATAGACCACTGCTATGCTCATCATTTCAGGTTTATATTTGCAGTGAAAGGGAACTTTCCCTCAGTTTATTGTTAGATTTTTTTAAAGATAAAAAGCTTTACAGAACTAGGCAATAAGAATAATTTATTGAAGCCTTCTTCTGCTCTTGCTTTGCTGTGATGGATACTTCTTACGTTTCCTCTCCACAGAACATTTTTTTTCATATTTTTATCACATTTCCATTTTTTTTTTGCTTGTGATGAAGTAGGGTGGGTGTTAGGGTGCAGTCTAGGGTCTGTACTAAGTAAAGGTTCCCTAAAATTAAGCTAACCTTTCTGCACTTAAAAGTAGCTTCTTGCAAGGAAAGACTAGTATTGGTCGGCGAGTCTTTCAGACACTTTCTCCACTCTTCAGCTGCTGCCTGGGATTTGTCGCCTTTTAAAATATTTATTTACAGCACTGTGAAGTACATTGGCTTGAAAAGGTGCTGCCTCCTTGGCTCTGTTCAAAGGACCTCCTGCTCTAATGAGAAAGCCAGGGTGGGCTGCAAGCAGGAAGCGTCTCAAAGGATGCCACACTGAGGGCTACTAGGTTAACGTACTTCTCTCTGGCCCAATCACTTAATTACTAGTTAGCAACAGATACAATGCAGTAGAGGCAGAGTACTTAAAGAGTAAGTTTCTGCTCAGGTTTTAGATCCATAGAGTCTTTCTTCCTTCCTTCTCCCAAGAACATTTGTAGACTAGCCAAAGAGGATTAATAAGAACTTGTCCCTGCATGCTAATGTTATGTAACTATAAAGACTGGGATATTTTGAGACACACAAAAAGTATCTTTTATTTTTTCAGGTGGTGTTCCTCAGATGTCAAGTACCATGCAAACTGGTCAAAAGAAACTGCCTTTGGCAACATTTTAATAAGTCCAAAGATGGTAACAGATCACATGCCAGATGTGGTGGCCAAAGCCCTGAACAGCTTGGCTCAGGAAAGTGTGTCTTGCATTTCCTGTCAGCCACAAGGAGACTTCTCTACGAACACTGTATAATCACAGACATAAGAAGACGGCAGGCTGGATATTGCCTGCTGGTTTCCCCACACCCCGTGTTCACAAGACCTGCTGGTTCATACTCTCATCTTAAATCATGCCTCAGGTAGAATCTGGGGGCATATCTGAGCAATTTCAGGATGAAGGAGAAAATGCTTCATGAGCAATGGTCCTTCTGGATTATCCACCTTACTGGGTAACTTCTGTGTGAAGCAGTGATGAATACAACACGCGATCAAAGGCTTAACAAGGTGGCAGTTGAACAGAATAGCTTGATAGAGAAGGCAGACAGACGCTGGTGAAAGTAAGTAACCATGAAGTCCCCAAACTTTAGGTCTGTTTCCACCGCTGATGTGGCAGATGCTTTCCTAGACCTGCTGTTTCCCATAGTGAAGTGGGTCATAATGCTTGTAAATTCCCAAGTAAAAAGATGTGACAGGGAAAGCAAAGTATTAAGTTGAAGAGATGGCTCCTCATCCCACAGGTGGATAGGAGCTCAGAGAGAGGTGGGTTGAGCTGATCAGCCTAGTGTTGCACTATAGTTAAATTGCAGAAATGCTCGATTTTCCTTCCTGCTGAAGGAAGATTGCATTGTAGATACCTTTCTTGGGCTTAAAGTGTTGTGTGGATACATGTGCAATATATTTGTTTACACTGTCAATGTGTGTTCGAGTCAAACTACCCGTTTGGTTCCTAATGGTAGGATTCTGTGTCTAGCATTCTGCAGTAGGATAGCCTTGAGAGTGAAGCAACCCATAACCTACACTGAAGTATTTTGCTGTCTTAAAGCCCCCTGAATACTAAAACAAGTCTAGTTCAAATGGTTCATTAAGCAGAAACCCAGGGCACTTGCAGCCTCCTTGTTCTACCATCTCTTCCTTGCAGATAGCAGAGTGGACTGTTATCATTTCAGCCTACAGCCAAGATGTTTATTTTTCAAACTTCTATTGGATGGCTGATTCTTGGCAAATTATAAAGTTAGCAAAGCATGGCATATCCTAGAGTGGAACTGGTTCCTGAAGTTAATTCCAAAGGGGTAGTCATCTGTTGTAGCAAAATGACACAGAAGGCAAGTACAACCTTAAAGACTAACAAAATATAATCTCTTAGGTGCTCCTTGATTCCTACGTTTTCATAGGAAGGATGTTAAGTATAGTGGAAGTGGTACAGCCCATTCTGTCTCACAGAGCTGAAAATTAGGCCTTGTAGAGGCAGACAAGGGAAAAATTTCCTAGAAAGCCATTGAGCAAGAAGAGCCACAGGGCAGGAGAGAAAGGCTTCTGGGATTGAATGTTCTCATTTATTTTGACCCTGAAGTGCAAACTAGATTAGCAGCTGCTATGAAATATTTAGAACCTTTCAAGTACACAGGTTGCTGGGTTTAGCAGCAATTCTCATTTTAGTAACTCTAACACACACAGGCTTTGCTAAAGTTGCAGTTCCATTTTTCTACTTTTTATATACATCTGTATCTTTCCCTGCCTGCCCAAAACATTTCTTTACCTTTTTAAAAGAAAAAAGGACTAGGAAGGTGCTGTCAATCTTTGGTCACTGAAACTGTAAGCTCCACGGAAATAGTAAGACTAACTTCTGAGTAAATATACTTAGGATCTGGTTTCATGTTGCCTTTGAATACAGTATGTGGTACTAACTAGAACTGTATGCAGCATTCTACATGCATTCACAGCTGTTTTTTTCATGGAATTTACACTTCCTAGTCTTCACTACTTGGAGAGAAACAAAGTAACTGAGACTGTCTTCTGCTTTTGCTGTAAATCACAATGAAAAGAATAGTTGGGGATTGAAATGCATTGTGTTCACTCTGCTGTCAAATTGGGGCATGCAAATTGCATGTTTAAAAATACAAGTTAATCATGTACTCCTTATAGATATTGTATTGCAATTGTGAAAGTTTGAACATAATGTATTTGAATCTGTTAAAAACATTACTATTTGATTGACCCCCGAGTTATACTAATAAATTTGAATCAAATCTGAATTTAATGGTTTGATTATCTGCTTGAAAGAATATTTGGACTGGTTATTAAATAGTTTTTTAATCTTCAGATCTGTATTCTTGATCACTTAATATGTTTCCCAAATGAAGTTTTGACTTGCTTGCAATGTTGTTTTCCATGATAGTCCCAATTTTCATTTTCAATTAAAGGAAAGCCTGAGTTGAAGGCATTAGCTTCCTCTTGTGCTTGTAGAACTCACATGCTATAAAAATTGCTGCACTTGCTTTTGCTGTGGAAGCAAGGCAGAGCTGGTTGTACCTTTCTAGGCAGACTAAGACCCACATCAATAACAGGTTCTTATTCATGCAGAACACGGTTTTTAAGTGGTCTTACAATGTGCTTCCCAGAAGTGTGGATGTAAACTCATGGGTGGGGGGAGAATCAAAGGGATCTATGAAAAACAAACTGGAACAGTGTTTTGGTGTGGGACAGTAGTGTTTTTTTTAAAGCACAGGATTTAAACACTAGGCATATGGTGTTAGCTGCTTACTTAGTAGAATCAACAGCAGGACCACTTAAATAGGCAAACTTGTTCCTGTAATGTCGAAGGCTTTCACGGCCGGAGAACGATGGTTGTTGTGGGTTTTCCGGGCTGTATTGCTGTGGTCTTGGCATTGTAGTTCCTGACGTTTCGCCAGCAGCTGTGGCTGGCATCTTCAGAGGTGCCTCTGAAGATGCCAGCCACAGTTGCTGGCGAAACGTCAGGAACTACAATGCCAAGACCACGGCAATACAGCCCGGAAAACCCACAACAACCATTGTTCCTGTAACATACATACATGACAGACAGTGCTCAATGGAGCAGTAAGAACAGTCTGCTGTGACTTACCTTGTCCCACCTAATAATGTGAGCCTATAGGAAAGTTCTGTAAGGCAGACAAGAGCTTTCCTTATCAGCCCAACATCTGGAGAAACCCCCCTGCGGTCTGCTATAATTCAATAGCAGACCGAGAATAGAACAGAGATTCAATTGAACAGAAAAGAATCTGCCTTCACATCTGTTAAGCCATCTTTCATTCCTCCTGAAGGGGGACACACACGTTTACAACTACAGTGAAGTGCTAGACAAAAGAACCAGAAAGGCTTAAGTGTTAGTCTGCTGATTGTAGTCACTGGAGGGGAAAAAATAGCCCTAGTACATAGACACTGGTACTGTAAGCAAAAGTGTGTAATGCTTTGGCTCATTTTCCTGCATAGGTACTTTTCCAAAAGAATCTACCAATTTGAGTAGGTATTGTTTCTCTGAACTTCATACAATGCAATCTAGACACAGTTGACACCTCTTGCAGCATGTGTATATGTACCAAATAGACTTAGTCATAAACGAACTATTGATTTTCATCTAAAACTGGGGAAAGCCTGTGATACCACCAGACTGCTTGAGCAGACAGCTGCTGCCAGGGTTGGGGGAGGGAGATGAAGGATAAAAGCTAGCCGTGTTCTTCCTTCTTGCTGACCTACTGCTTAGCCCAGTCATCCATTTTCAAGCAGGGCTTCAGACACACCGCTCCAACAAGGGAGGAACTACCTACAGCATACCTAGTTGTGCACAGAAGACTGCTGCCAGTACCCCATAATTAGATCAGTTTGATAAGGTTAAGTTTATTAGCAGAAAGTTTTCAGCAGATCTTAGGCTGCTTTTAAAAAAGGGGCAGATACTTTTTCCACAGCACAAGGGATGCATTAGTCCAATTCTATATTGACAGTTAAAGCTTTTCACAAATTCAAGATTCACCACAGGAATGATTCAAGAATTTATTAAGTCATACATGCAAAACATACTGCTAAATTGCATTACCAAAAAGATCAAATGTAAAAACTTCACAATCTTGCAAACTCCATATATATTTTGTTCTAGTAGGTGAAAGGTTGTAGTTCATTGTAGTGTTCCTGCCAGAGTTTGAGATGTACAGAACATTGTTAGCACTCGGTTACAGAACCTCACAAACCGGTTACTGTTACTAGATCAAACAGGTTGTATGATGGTATTAAAAGGACAGCATCAGAATTAGTAAGGTTACTGTGTCAGGATACCTGGCAAATGGTGATATACAGTAAAGATCATTAAGGTGGCAAAGTATAAAAAATGACTAGAACTGGTAAAGCTGCTGCACATGATTTTTACACCGAGTCACTTAAAGACTAAAGAAAGCTCCTCAAAAGCATGTATAATACTAGGAGGGGGGAGCTATGAATATGCTAACCTACCAAAAAAAATGAAATATAATCAGAAATTCTGTAAGATACAAGTTATATTGCTCAGTAGGAAGAATCTAACCAAAAAAGTATCTAATGAAAACCCGTGGTGGGAGGAGGAATGACCAATCTGAGACTGCAGTTCATGAATGCCCTACTGGGAAATATAAAAAAATGAAAATACTAGCCTCCCTTCAGCTACTGTTTAATTGTAATGAGGGTTTCATTTTATTGTTTTTTTCATACAACAGAAAATCTATTCAGTTCAACTATTCTGTAGTGCAAAGTGATCAGTACACAGAGTCAATACTGTTGGGCAACCTCTCTTGATCAATGCATCCATCCCACAAAATATACTGCGGTATAGAGAATACATTTCACAAAGAATAGGCAGAAAAGCATTTTTTAAGAGGACAATCTGGTATGTCGTCAGTTATTGCGTTTGTTCAGGCATGATTGGAAGATGCTATGCAATGACCATTGACTAGATGAATGTGTTAAAACAGCAGCACTTTCTTAATGATACAATAATTACCTGGGAGAAGAGAACTATAAAGTTTTGCAATTCCTAACATGTTAGTTCTCGAAAGGTGCCTGTTTGCCTTTTTTAAAAAACAGGTTTCGTGCTCTGCAGACAAAGCACAGTAATGCAACAGAGATGAGCAGATAATTTGGCAACGCTTGATTAATCTGAGCAAGAGGACTTGGAAAAAATAAGGCTTTCATATAGGTTTGTCTCTTTTTTAAAAGATCTCTTTAGTAGAAGGAGAAAAAAAGAAATCAAATCCTTTAGAGAAAAGGGAAATGTAAATTGATGATTGGTTCAAAAAAAAAAAGTAATGGAAGAAAACTAATTTTTTTAAACAAGAACTTGGCATTGATGTGAATGCTCCACTGTTCTGAGCAAAGCACAGAAGGTTTGGAGAGGGGTTGGGTGGGGAACAGGAACATTACAGCAGCAGGCACTTTCTCTTCCTCTTCTTTACAGGAGGGGGGCAGAGAACTGCTCGGATAGCTTCATCAAAGACTGTCTTGAGGCCTCGCTGTGTAAGCGCTGAGCATTCTAGGTATTTCACCGCACCTGTTGGACACAAACAAGCCTTAAGCAATAGCACAAAGCCCAACAGCAATAAATGAGAAGCAGGCAAGTCAAAAAGAACCTCCAAGGAAACCCAAATAACAAAGGCCCCTGGATTCAGTTTTAGACAGGCAACCACCACCAAATTCATATCCACATTTTTTTAAAAAAGCTGTACCAATCTCTTTTGCCATGGCAAGGCCTTGTGGGTAAGTGATGGGAGTAAGCTTCTTCTCCTTCAGTTTTTCAATTGTGTCTTTGTCATCTCTGAGATCCAGTTTGGTGCCCACGAGTATGATGGGAGTATTGGGGCAATGGTGCCGCACTTCAGGATACCACTGGAAACAGAAGAAAAAATCACATGCATGTGTGTACGGGAACGCACAGCACATGCATGACAAGGCTATCAGAAAGTCAAACACTTAACACCACAGGAACACAAGCTCCAAGGTGTCCGACAGGCTGCGAAATCCCCATATCACTTGTTTGCAGAAAGATACTGGCCATGAGCCAATATCCACACATATGGACTTTCTCCCAAGGCATAAAGAAGAAGCAACTGTAGAATGAGTCATTTCCTCTCTGTTTCTAGCACAGCATCGGAAATAGAACAGAAACTTTTTCAAGACTGGGCTATGTGGCTGAAGCAGGCGTCCCCTCCCTTTGCCCCCAGGAAATGCACAACTGGGTAGGATAGGCAGGAGCAGCAGTTCCTCAGTTCCTCCCACCCACCCTTGCATAGCCTGCAGTGGAAGGAATGCTACACAAAAGTCCACAGCTTAGCTGACAAGTAGAGGAAAGGATGTGGCCAAATGGTGAACATCTTCCCAGACCCAATGTTGCTTCCAAGGAGTCTTGCTTCCAAATGCCAGGGAGCTGCTTTCTCTGAACATCCTGAATAGCAGCAAGTTATACCACAACCAGCACAATATTTGTCATTAGCCATCACATTTTGTGGAAATTAAAATAAACTGGCAGGATTTACTAATAGTTTCTTGGGGGTTGGAACGGTTCAACAGTATTTTATGGAGGAGAAAAAACAGTATTGTAGCCTAAACTATTAACACATGGCATTCCATCCTCTGTTCTGAAGGGAAAAAACGTGTGTGCTTTTTCAATAAATGATTAGTTTTCAAGGGACACAACTTTGCAACAAACCAATTTCTAACAGTTTATATTTCAAAACAGCTGACAAGAATGTTTTCATTGGATCCTTCCCTGCCTTTACTAACAGGTAAACGTTCGACAACCTAGCTTTTTTAAAAAAATGTTTCCTTTACTATTGTAAATACAGATGAAAACTCACAAAATGCTTCCTACGAAAAAGACACCTGGTTTCCACTCACCTTTGCGCGGACATTTTCAAAGGATGCAGGACTCACAAGGGAGAAGCAAATTAAGAAGACATCCTGCAAAACAGTATTTCAAGCAGCTCAGTCTTCTGCAGTTACTTTCCTGGTTTAATACTTTTCCCCATATGATCAGGCTTTGAGCACCACTTACGGAGATTTCCAGTTACTAAAGGATAACAAAAATGGATGGCAAAATAGAAGCCTATTTTAAAAAAAAAAACCAAAAACCCAACTCCCTTCTTTTTGGAATTCAAGATGTGCCACTCGAAAATGGGAGGAACCCACCAATCAGAAACCCAGCCCTGAGGCACTAATTTGTTCCCTGCTTAACTACATAATGTACACAATATTTAGAGCACTATCCAGCTGTGCTGTCATTGCCTGGAAAATGCAGATGTTTAACATGAAGTTCTTTTAATCCTAGCAAGTCAATCGTATTAAACAGCACTTTTAACACAGAGCCCACCTCTAAGCTTGGAAGTCCCACTGTGTTCAAATGGGACTTGCAGCATAGCACACATACTGGGATTCTATCCTTGATTTAAAGGTACATCCCATTTTTGCCATTATGCAAAAAGTGAGCAAACTAAACTTCTTCGAACTCAATAAAGTTCAACAGATGCCCCCATGAACAGTTACCAATTCAATTCCCTCTCTGGCAGACCAGGACAGCATTTCTAGCAGGATTTGAGAGTCTTTTGGCTAGAACAGAGGCACTGTTGATTTCAAAGGGGAAAGAGAACAGTAGGATTTTAGTCCAGTGGCACCTCAGAGACCAATAAGATTTCCAAAGTGTAAACTTTCCCTTCTTCAGACTGAATACTCCCATGTTGTGGGGGGAAAATCCACCATGCATAGGAAGTTATTGTTACCAAGAAATCTTCTAGCAGCTATACCTGGTGGATTTTCTCCCCTTTGGAGAATGTTCCGACATGCAACTCTTCATCACTATCACCTATACCTTGAAAAGATGGATACCAGGGGCTGCTGTACCTTGTTACATGTAACTGACCCAATGCAATTTGTTCCTTTAAAGTTCTTTGAAGTTGTTATAACCTGAAAGGTTCTAGCACTCTAATCTGGAACATGTGAGTTACTTGCCTGCCTGCAAATGCCGGCATAAAAGCACAACTTAAAGAGTACCTTGTTCCTGGGGAATTATCTGCTGGCATGGCTAGTACTGGGTGCTAAAAAAAATAAGTTTTTCTGCTGAAGACAAAGCCATGGACACTTGACGTTCAACTCCCACATATCTCCAGTGTCTTGTGAAATATGCTGTTTAAATGTTGCCAAATAGGAAAAAACACAATTTCTGCACTAGCCCTTCCACCGCCCTGCAATTCTCAGTCATTAAAAGAATCAGAGGGGCTTTGGAGTGTTAGTTGATTATTTCCAGCTCTAGACCTTCTGTTAGATCACCAGCTTGACACCACCACAGCTAAGCACTTGCAACAAATAATTACACATGCATCAGGACGTCCAGAGAAGAGCGGCACTGTGAATTGCAGGTTCCTAGGTCTCTCAGCCAAGCTGTTTCACCTATTCCAAACGGGAACGAAGGATTTACCTGGAAACTTTCAAGTAGGCTTGGCATGACAGCTGCCAAGTGTCCAAACATGACTGGCTTCTTAAAAAGAGAAAGTAGCTCTAGAAGGCAATTAACAGGTGCCAGTTTATGGCTGCAGGAGCAGAAGGCCCCCCCCCCCGAGAGAGAGAGAGAGCTCGAAGCTTAATGGTTGAAAGTTTTACATACACAGAAAGGTTGACGCTTCACCCTGGGAGTTAAATCCTTACCATTCGTTCCTTCAACCTAATAATAGCATGAGACAACTTCAGTTAAGGTGGTGATCGACTTCCAAGGGAAAAAAAAAAACCAAGCTCTTTGCCCATCCTTTTCAGTCCTGTCTGTTCCACTGATTCACATGGTACAGCCCTCCACATCAAAACTGCTCCCTCATGTACAACAACTTTGTCTGTGGATATCTAGCTTGTCAAAGAAAACAGCTGTAGCCTAAAAAATTTCCTTGGGCTGTTTGTTTTCCAGCTGTTCTGTGCAAGTAAGCCTTCAGGTATCTGCACCCACCCCCTATTTGTATTCTGATGTGGTACAATCCTAGGAATTCTTTACTGTGAAATTCATCTGACTGTAGCTTGGCTCTAAGGTATCAATTCTAAGCATATTAACTTGATAGTGAGTTTTGCTGAAGTTATGGGAGTATTTCCAATGGACCAGGGCAGTGGCAATGGTTTCTACCCAATGTGCTTTGACTGCCTTGCTGTACAATGAATGTGGAAAACTTTGCCAAAATATGAGGTACACATAAGCAATCTGCTCCATTCCATTTGGCCCCAAGTGTTGCAATGCTCTTCCTAACAGTTACAGACATGCATTTGCATGGGCAGGTCTGCAGGGTATTTAATATTTTAGTTGCAGAATGGGAGAAAAGCAGCTTAGGTCTCTCTCATCATATCTCAGCCTCTCAGACAACACTGATTCTTGAAGAGAGACTTGCCCTCTGCTCTCTTTTGCCACTGGAGGATTCATCTTTGGATCTGTTTTTTGGCTTAAGGGCAGGCCAGCAGTCGAAGCTCAGAACAAGAGCGACAAGTACAGCGGCCTCGGACCACTTTTCAGTAGGGCTTAACAGAGTAACACCACTGTTCTGAGGTGTGTGTTTTCCTCATCGTTTGGTGATTGCCCAAAACGAGTCACTTCAATTTGGAGTCTCTCTTGGAACAAAAGCCTTTTCTGTTTCTTTCTGGCTCTTCCGGCACGTCACTCGGAAGCAGTAATATAGCCAAGGACAGGTCATTGTCAGCTGCTTGGTCTCAGGCCCAAAATTGTAGGGGGAGGCTGTTGTGTGGTTTCAAAGAGTATATAGGAGCTGAAATGGAGTTCTTAGAACTGGAGATCTAAATGGTTCCTCAACCAAGTCAGGAAAGATCGTAGAATTAAAATATTGTGGCTTTTAATTTTTTCTGCATAGCAACAGTTCAGTTTCACTGTCTAATGGGAACAGAAAAGAACTTCATTCCCTGTCTCTGAAAGGAATTAACTATCTTATCTATGCAGTTGTGGACTGGACACTATACTCGAGTTAAACAGAATGAAGAGTGATCTACCGATTCCACAAGATTGATCTGAGTATGAATGAATGGACTTTACATCATGAACCTTAAACACAAGACAAACTTAAAAGTTGATGCGGTCAATTAAGGGGGAAAAAGTCTATCTCAAAGCATTTGCCTGGCTAACTCATAAAAACAATAAAGCGCTGTCAGGCCAGAACTGACTTATGATGACCCCATGGAGTTTCACGTTATGGGGTTTTCAAGGAAGGGGTGAGCACAGGTGTTTTGTTGTTACCTGCTTCTGCATAGTAACCCTGGTCTTCCTTAGTGACCTCCCATCCAAATACTGACCCTACTGAGATTCCAAGCTCTCACAAGTTTAGGCTAGTCTGGGCTATTTAGGCTCATAACTTTGAAAATTCTGTTCTGAAGAGCTAGGCTGTATTTCCTCCCCACCACTACAAAGAAGAGCTAAGGGGCAGCACAAGACAGTTTAACCAGCTTCATGCATGGAGGCTGCCCATCGATTTCACCCCAACTAAAGTCCTTCCCATGAACTTGTTTCAGGGGTCTGTTTCAGCCCTGCCCACACTGTCATTTAAACAAGCTATTCTGCCACAGTTTCTCTCCTTTACTCCAATGAAAAGATGAACACTATTGAGTTCTCTGTAATGCTAGTATCAGACTGTACCTGAACAACAAGGCTGAACAAAGGATGCTTTTAGCAGGGTTTCTGACTCCCCCCACCCCTTGCTGATAAAACGATTCTGCATCCTAGATGTATTATTTAACCATGACAGTACTCTGTAAAATGGGTCTGTATTCACAACAGCATTCTTTGGCATCAGCTACCTGGAACTATTTGGGCAATGTATTTAGCCTCAATGGTTCAGTGAAAATGACTAAACTGGAATCTTCAAAACCTGCTCAGTCAAGATCATATAGTAGCTGCAGGGAAAGCAATCATTTTAACCCCAACTTCTCTTATCAGAAAAAATGGAAGCAACAAATGAACAGCTCTGAAGGATGAGTAAGCTAGAGAGATTTAGAACACCTTTGAAGGTTAAAAACAGGCAAGCAACAGTGATTATGACAGCAAGGAGGCAGAAAGCTGTTGCATTTAGGGAAGTTTGCAATGACACAACCAGCAATTTAACAGTTAGAAATTTAGATACAACCCACTGGGAACTTTGCCTGCACAAGCCCCATAGGAACCAACTGGAGTTTTGCAGAAGAGAAAGAGTGCTTGTGTATGTATGGATGATTACTTAGGCCAGGGCAGCTTCAGACATGACAATCCTGTGCAGCCACAATCCTGTGCAGGTAGTTACATTCATTTTTGGCTGGAATGCAGAATCACTGTGTCTAAAAGGAAACTTGCGGAGGCTGCATATTTCAATCTGAATAGTTTGTTCAAATGTGACAATTCTGTATGGCCAGGAGAATATGAAAGGGGCCTGTTTATTCTGCTGGCTGTGTGGGATCATCTTGTTCTTGGGACAGGCTTACACTAGATTATGGCTCTAGAGATCACACATCTTGGCTTCATTGGATGGCAACTTAACATGGCTGGCTTTGTGCTGTAGCACTAAAGCAAGACTATAAAGGAAGCACCAATTACTGCCAAGGTTTTGCACACCAGCGCTACAAGCCCCTGATCTGCTGTCTGGACTAATGAGGCTCAGCACAGAGGTCCTCAGCACTCACAACACCAGCATTACAAGCCCCTGGTCTGCTGTCTGGACTAGTGAGGCTCAGCGCAAAGGTCCCTGCATAGCCTTCTGGGTTTGAATGAGCACATCTGATGCTGATCTGGAACCTCCTACAAACCTGCAATTACAAGCCATAAGCAAATGCAAACAAGCATCAAGTCTTCCACAATACAAGCTTACTGTCTGTGGATAGGATAGTGGGCGCAGTCTGTCATAATCTTCTTGTCCAGCTGTATCCCACAAGCCCAGGTTGACTGGCTTCCCATCAACCATCACATTGGCAGAATAGTTATCGAAGCTACAAGGAAGGAAGAAAGGTTAGCATATTCTCTAAACCCTGGCTGGTTTTCGTGCCATATGCTGGCGTAACTCTCACTTGAGAGATTTTTTCCTATAGCATCACACAAGGGTGCCCCCCCCAGCAAAAGCAAACGGGAGATGTGCGAGATGGTGGCTTTGCTCTTGTACTAGCTATGCAAGATGGTAGCTTTGCTCGTGTACAATTCCCATTTATTCCAATGATACTTCCAGGGAATCCTGGTAGATTGTGTGCTCACGTCTACATGTAACATAGGCAGTTTTTCTGAATTTCTGGATTACTTTTTCTGAACACTAGGATTGAAATAACACCTGCTCCACTGCTGAAACATGGACCAAAAACGTTTTCAACAGCATGTACAAACAACAGAGAGCAGAAGCCAATATCAGGAGTGGAAACTAGTCAAAGGATCAAAACTACTGATTTCACTGACCAAAATTTTTAAAAACCCTGGCCAAATACTGACAAAAAAAACCTGAACAATTTAATTTCAGCCTATCAATAAATTAGTGTCTAAAAAGTAAAACTGGGACTTTGTTTAAAAAATCATTACTATTTGTCCTCCACCAACTCCACAGCCAGCCCTCACACACTTTTTTATTGAAAAAACATTTTTAATGAAGATAGGCAAAAAAGATTCCCTTTTAAAAATAATCACATATTGCAGATAAAAACAAAACATATTAAAAATCATACATAAAATAATAATTATGAGAACAAAACATAATTGCTGTAAGGTAAGACTTGTCTTTGCCTTTACTTTCTTTGTTTTTTTGCTGGAACAAACTCTTTCATTTCTCAACAGTTTTCTACATTGCATCCGAAAGCGTTTTTTCTTGTCTTCTTCTTCCATTGCTTTCTCCTCTACTTCTAGCATGAGCTGTGCCATGTTGAATCTGGCCATATCCTTTTTCTCAGCAGCCTCTTTTACATTTTTGGTTGCTTCACTTAGCAATGTTCAAGCAATCATCCTCTTCTTGTTCTGTTCTTGTCTCGGCTTTTTCTGTTTTGCTTCCTTCTCTCGTATACTATTCTTTTCACTGTCTATCTTCTTAAACTTTTCTAACTCCTCTGCCTTTTCCCTTTCTTTCTTTTTAAGGGCATGCTGTTCATTACAATATTGCCTGTAATGAAAAAGAGCCACTCTTGCCATCTGTAAAAGCTCCTATATGATATTAACATGGTATGCCTTGTTTTCATATACATGACAAAGTTTCTTTGACCATCAGGTGGGCATTCAAAGTTCTCTCTGACATGCTGGTCCTTTCATCAGTCAAAACGTGTCCAGATTTTGAAAACTCTTTCTATGTCCGTACTACCATGCAATAATGATAATGCTGCTTTTACCACCTTGGTAACAAGTGGGTATTTTGGATCTCCAGATGGTTTTGTCTTTCCAAAGAACTGATTCCAGTACATATCTATGTGGCAAATTTCACTGGAAGTTTTATCTTCAGTTTAAGAAGTTTCTATTCATCTGCAATTATGTCCAGTGGAATAGCCACTGGGAGTACTGCTGCTACTGCCATTATATCCTTGTGGGTTATTTCCTTGACTCACTGTGCTGGAGCTAAACACTGAAGATTTCTGAGAATGGACTTGTCCGAAGATGACTGAAGTGAAAGGAATTTGCAGGCTGCTATGAATTTTTTTTTGCTCCCATTAAAAAGAGTAGTTGTTCCTTTTCAGAAAGTTTTTTCTGTTTGTCACAGATTCTACTTTCACTGATTACTTCTCTCACAGGTATGTGGTGCTCATCACTGAAGTCTTCAAGAGACAATAGTGCCGAACTCTTATAACTCTTTACTTCACTTTGCATCACATGCACCAAAGGCTCTTCTTTCTGGAACACTTCAGTGAACAATGGAAATAAGCGGCCATTCGTGCAACAAAACATCCCTCTGCTTTCATTGTCTCATGTTTTAAGAGGTTAATTATGTTTCTATACTTTGTGGAAGATTTCACCAAATCACTTTTAATCTTAGGAACAAAGTCCTTAAAGTACTTCATAACTGCTGGCCCCTGTTTAATCAGTCTCACTCTGAGTTGAACTGAAAAAAAATCTGTCTTCTCACTGGGAAGTCATCATGTTTCCCCCAAAATGCATCAATGAAAACCAAAAAAAGCACAAATTGTATTCACAAAAACAAAGAAATACTGACTTTAGTGGCCAGTTTTTTAAAAAACCTGTCTAATTAATAATCAAGATGAAAAAACTGACTTTTACTGATCATTTCTCACCCTTGCAATATCCACCTCCCCAGCACACATTCATATAATGCATAGAAGGTGCTTGCCATATACCCATTTCTTTAGGCACATGTTCTAGATGTGCATCTCCAACTATGGTAAGGAGCCAATTTACTTTGTAACTAGCTCTGCATGCTCAGAAGGAATTTCAATTGGAGTTTCTCAAAGAGTCACAAAAAAGGCTCTAAAAGGAAGCTAAAAGGTACAATTTGGTGCCACCCACTTAAGCATTTTAATTGCCTCCCACGCAGTTCAACATAAGCCAAGTTACCCGTTAATAAAAGATTTATGGCCAACAATATGACACAAAAGACAGAGTGCAGTGGTGGGGGAAGAAGAGATCCAGTCAAACTCAAATCCCTGCTCAGCAATGAAATCAGTCCTTTAGACACCGAAAAGTGCTAGCAAAAATTCTAAAAATTAGTACTTACACAGTGGGTATGTATTCTCCAGGAAATGCATTGGTTGTATAACTGATAAGTAGGCATGTTTTACCTACAGCACTGTGAAGAGAGGAGACAGAAATCTAGGTAAGGATCCATCCATGATAAACAATAAAGCAGAACACACAATATCATCTTTTGCCATTTGTAGGAAGACTGACCATCGGCATTTAATATGAGAGTTGATCAATCAAGAAAAGGATCATATTCCTCACTGCATATCTAAACCTGATTTGGGGGCCTAGCATGGGCTACCAAATGCATCCAACCTCCTAGGCACCAACAGACAATTAAGTGCTCTATGTGAAAAAGCTTCTTACCATAGAAAGCTAGCAGGCCAGGGGAAAGGGAGTTCATAGCCTAGCCCTTGCCCTGACATGCTTCCTTTCTGTGGGCAGGGAATTTCTAAGTGGAGTAATATTCAAATATAATGTTAACTTTTTGCAGTCTGATGTGGCACAATCCAGTATAGGCTGTACTGCATACTAGATTGGTATGTTCAAAATGGCTCAGTGGCATCAGTCAAGATTCTACATACATATCTATAGTACTTTCATTGTGAAGTGCTATAGATATATAGGAAACAGCTGAAAATGTTGCAAGAGAGTTTAGACACTGTCATCCATTTTCAGGCATCTAGGATTTCTGTACACCTGATAACAAACATTTGGTTTGTTCTTGGGTCAGCCCAATTCTTCCTTGCACCGACACTCTTGTAGTAGGTTCTTGGTGCCTCATCAGTTGGCTCCCATTTCCTTTATTATGCTCTTTTGTTTTAGACAAGACAGACATCAACAAAATCATATGAGGAACGTGAAGCTGCACCCTTTTGGGCTGTGTTGCAAAGTTTTTTTAAAAAAAATAATGCCAGCTTAAGCTATAGAATGAGAAACCACACCAGGAACTTTAGAAGACTGGCCAAGTATTTACAGTCAGAACTACAAGTTGGGAACGTCTAACTTGTAATCTAAGCTCCAGGTCAAAGTGACACTTTACTTTGCCTAACCCTTGCAATGAGCTAATTGTACTATAGCCATATGCTATGACTGCTGGTGTTTGCAAAGTGCTTTGCAGATGGAAGACATTGGCTAAGCACCAAACATAACAAACATTTGTACGGAAATCAGGCACTACCAGGTATGTCTGAACAACTTGAAACCCTTGAAAAACAGAGGCCTTATCAGAGTAAGCCACTTCACAGGATTCTTGTGGGAGAATAATAGATAAAAGAGCTCCCTATCAGCATGGAATATGGTGTAGCCATAAGCCCACATGCCACAGGCTTGTGTATTCAGATCTTTTCACCTTCTAGTAAGTTACTTGAATCACAAACGTATCCCTGCCTGCCATTCTTCCACTTCCCTCTCCAGCCCCAAGTCTGTAGAGGCCACTCAAAACTGTCCTGGAAAGAAACGCCTCCCCAACGCTCACATTGCATACGTTAGGCAGGTCTACTAAAACTAACAAGGAAATGCCAACAAGAATAAACAAGTTCTAGAGGCTTCCAGTACAGGCTTCCTGCTTTCTCAGCTTGCTGGCTCTCTGCCCTATGAATCAGAAAGTCCTCTGGACAGTTACTGAACTGGAAAAAAAAGAGTTTCATCTTCATAACTACTCATTCTAAGTATATTAAGACATGCAAAAAAAAAATAAAGGCAATTTCTCTCTAGAGAAACCACAGCAACTTTCTCTTCTTACAAATGTAAAAGAACTACAGAAAGCCTGAGAGTCATTAAGTAGGCAGGCCTTTGTTTTAACACTACAGCCCTGACCAATCCACCTTGTGCTAACAAGACTGCTAACTTAAAAGATAATTTGATTTGAGTCACCTTGTCTCTACTATAAAATATATCCACTTACAATGGTTTGGGGATTGTCTAATGGTTAGAAGGTTAGTCTAGGATCAAGTGGTTCTTGGTCGAACTCCTGGATCCATAAACCTTACTAGATGACTTTGGGGCACTCACTTTCTCAGCCTAACCTACCTCACAGCAGCACTGTAAAGAGAAAATGGGGGGCAGGGGGGATGCATATCAACCTGAGTTCCTTGGAGAAAAATGAGATAAAAATGTGAGCATCATCATCAGCATTCCTAATTTCTTATTTTAAAATACTATTTTACACACACATTTCAACAGTTCATAAATTCTCTTGGGGGTTACCTGATGCGCATCTATCACATTACTATTTAACACATTTGTTCATTGTGTAATTTGACCCTGCTCAAAATTAATTTGAATGGTTTTGATCCAAAATCAAGCCTTGAGGGAACTTATGAATGAGTCTCAGTAATATGATGCCTCAACCATACATTAGAGATGGCTGTGATGGGTTTTGAAGCTATATTTGTAGTTCTCAGAGAAGCTACACACATTTGTTCTGCTGCCCAGTTATACACAGACAACACAGGGATTTTTGTTTCTCCTTAAAAAAAATCAAGTTGCACACAAACAGCCTTGTTTTCCAGCTGGCCTACAATGCTCCCCTGATCTGTGACATCCAATAGAGAGGGGGAAAAGTGATGCTCAGATGCTGACATTGGCCCATCAAAGCTTGTTAACTGAGTAGTGAAAATTGCCTGTTCTTAAGATTTTGTCACACTTCATAGTGACCAACAGAGAAAAGTCCACATGGGACCACACAAATAAGAGTAGGCTAGATTTAAACCAGAAGGCTTATCCCTTCATTCCAATGTACCCTTTTACTTTCTGCCAAACAAGGGGATAGTTGCCAAGAGTTTGGGAGGAGTAGTGCTGATCATTGGCACAGAGAAGCACTGAGAGCTAAAACAGTACAACCCCCCCCCCAACATTGGATAGCCCCACTACTCATAGTCAGGGATACAGCAGTGGGGATGCAACACACCAAAGCCCAACTGATACTCTGTAACACACAGGCCTTCGTAATTGTTTTGCCATAGTAAATATGAGTAGTGGTCCCAAATTTCTCCCACCAATGGGACACTGTTCAGCAAATAATCAAAAGTAATAATATACTCTCTTTAGTAGCAGATCCCTCCAAGATTGCTCATGGGTAACCAAGGCAACAGGCAGATCCAGAACATGGTGAGAAAGTCTTAAAGCACAAGGGCCTAAGTTCTGCAGGGATTATATGTTCTGCCTTTCAGGTAATTGCAGTATTTCAGAGAAGTTCTCCTATTATCCCCCTGCCCCAAATGATTTGAGCAACTGTCGATGAAAGCAGGGATGGGAAAAAATATTTCAAATATGTAGAAGATAGAATCAAGCTTTTATATTAGCTAATGCACAGAGCTGAAAAGTATCAAATGTCTAGGCACAATTATCAAATTTCTAGATACTTGGATGACCAAGTACATGGGAATGTTTGAGCACTGAATAAACTGTGATCCTTTACAGAAGAAGAAGTTCCTACTTCCAGGCATAAGAGCACTCCTTTAATGCTGCTAAGCTCTAAAAATTCGAAACTGTTAGGCACTGGCTATTTTCAAAAATATAAGGCGCCACAGAAAAGCCATTAAGGAGCCTTCAGAAACAAACAGAACTACTTCATAACTTTCAAAATCCAACTGTATACATGCTTTAATTGTATCCAATTACTTTAACTGAGAAAACACATCTCAACTGCTAAACCACACACAGTTCAAAAGAGTCAGGAATAAAAATCTTACTATGACCCACTTATTCAGATTTCCAACTGAATTCATCCCAAGGGTCCCATTAAAGCAATACCTACTTCCTGATAAACATACTTAGGATTGGACTGCAAGTCACACCAAATCCAACAGAACGCTGTTCCTAGTAAATATGCATGACACTGCAGCCCTGAAAAGCGTCATCCCAGCTTCAGGAAGTGACTTTCCTTTGTTAACCGCAAAATGGAGCATAGATTTTTCTGTGCCAATGCCACAAGACTCTCCTGTTCTCAGGAACAAACATGAAGCCCGCTATGCTAATTGCCTCATTTTGAAAGCGCCATCCCATCAACTTCAGCAGCTCTATATACTGTGTATCTTACCAGAAACTATATAAATCAGTTCAACCCTTGTTAGGCTGGACAGAAGTGACTGGTTGCTTAGCCCATACAGGTCCTGGGGCTCCTGTTGACTCTGCTAGCAGTGAATGCACCAGGCTTGTATCTGCACCTTCAAGGTCACTGGTAAGTTTATCCACTGCCCATCCATGCCCATATCCTTACCACTTGTGAATCAAGAGACAGAAACATGTAGCATTATACTAAATAGCTGGAGGCTACCCTCAACAAGAGTGCTTGCTGAACCCTGAGGGCTGGAACTGTCCTTATAACAAGTCACCCCAACATTAAGAAGTACACTGTGTTTTCCCCCAGCAATAATGTAGGCAAGGTATGTGCAATACTGCTTTTCAGGAATTATCAGGTGCTCTGGGCTGAAGGAAAACAAACAAACATTGAAATAAATTGAGAAGAAAACAAAAACAAACACTACAGTAGGGGGAAGAAAACAAAAACAAACACTACAGTAGTGGCAAGCCTTAGAAATTTGGAATACAACTCCACTGACACCAATTTTGGAACAAGTTCCCATACAGCACAGCAAAGCTTACTTATAAATTAAACAGGTACATAATGGGGCTTCCATAACAGAACTAGTTAATATTTCATGTCAGTTTGATGCTATACAATAATCTTAAAACAAGCTGTAACACACTTAGGAAGTCAGAGGAATATTAAACATAAACACAAATCCACAGCTCAAACAACTGGGAAGACTAAACTAAAACAGAAGAGAATCAGTGATTTGACTGTGTGCATGGGAGGGCAAGGAGAAAACCTAACTTTTTACTTGAGAGGAGGGCATTATTGGGTAAGGGATGGGCATATTGTCAATATAATATTCTTTTGTAGAAATATATAAAATATTTTTATGCTGCTTTTCTTCAAACAAATCCAAGTAGGTTTATAAAAATAGAAATAAAACAGACATTCCCAAACCTGCGCCCAGACTTTAAACTAAAAACTCTCAAATAATAACATTTCCTAATGCCTCTAAAACAGATATTCACAACTTTTTAAAAAATTACCCCCCCCCCCCGGTAGCATTGCTATTTCTCCAAAGAACTTGGGGCAAAAAAGAAAGAAAAATGTAGTTCACACTTCCACAGTAGGAAGAAAACCATCCTTCAGAGGGTGATATTCCAGAGAGTAGCCATGTTACAGGGCAATCCTACACAGATTTACACCAATCAAAGCTGATTTAAGAAGTTAACTGATTTAGACTGGAATAAACCTGTCTAGGATTGCACAGTTAGTCTGTTGTCACAAAAAATGAACATGGGGCCAGAGAAGAAACTCGCCAACTGTAAACCCAAATTATTTAAAACAAGTTATGGTATAGCTTGAAGGTGAGACACCTTCGTTCTGGTTTATTTTATTTAATGATGTACTTCTAATTATGCGACTAGACTATTGTTTTTGCTTTTGTAATTACTGTTGTTACCCATCTTAAAAGAAAGGAGGGGGGATATATAAACCCTCTTTACAAAAACGGCCAGAAATCACAGCGTAGCATAAGGCACCAGGCTCGTTTTATGCAGCGTTCGACACCTGGATTGGACTTTTTTTTAACCCCACTCTTCCTCCAAAGAATTTCTCTCCACTTCTTCATTTTTCTCACCACAACAACCCTGTGAGGTAAGTTAGGCTCCAACCACCTTAGGTCGGGCAGTCTCTCTCTCTCTCTATCAAGATGGGTAGCCGCGTTAGTCTGTCTGTGGCAGTAGAAAAGAGCAAGAGTTCAGTAACACCCATAAAACAAACAAAATGTATGGTAGAGTATGAGTTTTTGTGGGTCACAACGCACTTCTTCAGATACCAAGAAGTAAGAGGAGGGAGAAGTCGAAGAGGTGCCGAGCGCCTGAAGAAGTGAGCTGTGGGACACGAAAGCTCATACCCTGCCACAAATTTTGGCTGCTGTAACACCCACAGTTATAGGAGGGAGGACCGAAGCAGGGCGGGGGGCGCTGTAGCAGGGGGAAGGGCAGCCCTGAGGGAGGGATGCGAGGGGCTCGCGGCGGCGCAGGCCTTACCCGTCTCCCACCACCACACACTTGATGGCCTGCATCGGGGCGGCGGCCGCGGCTGCTGCTGAGGCTGCTTCGTGCCGGTTCTCGAGGCCTCCTCCTGTTGCTGCTCTCTTGGGAGGGCCGCGGAACCCCCGCGAGATTTCGTGACGGGGAACGAGGAAAGGGGGGAGGGTCGCGGCCGCCTCAGCTTCTTTTTTTTAAAACGTGCTGACGGGGGAGGGCGGAGGGGGGGAACGGTTATCGGCGACGAGGCAACGGCCACCACCCAAAGCGCGAGGGCAGCGAGCAGTAAGGAAACAGGAAGTGGCCGCTCCGCTCACATCCGCTCCCTCTCTCCCTGACAGCGCTTGGGAATCGCTAGGTTGGGCCTAGCCGAGCTTGTATTCAAAGCCCGAGGGGCCTCGGAAAGCCTCGGCGCCGCTTCGGAGTGTCTTCCGACCGCGTTCGGGAATTTCCGGAAGAACTTGGCTCCTTTCTCCCCCCCCCCCCCCCCGGGTTCAAACCGCGTTCTGATTTAAACTTCGGGGACACTCGGCACATCTTCGACTTCTCCCTCCTTTGGCGTCAAACTCAAAGCGAGGGGTTCGGAAGAGGTCGTGTGCCGAGCTTCGGGGAAAGCCGGCCCCGTCTTTGGCTCTCCCTTCTTTTCTTTGGTGCAGTTTTCGAATATCTTCGGTAAAGTTCGAGTGAGCTTTAAAAAGGCGCTTGACTGTAACATAGCGCATTCGGAAGGCTCGGGTTTTTCACGCCCGGTAGCTTCCACTATTCGGTAATCTCCGGATATTATCGGACATTTCCGCTATCGAGGGAGGGCGAATCTGCCATCTTTTGTGCTTCTAACGTGGGTGGGGGTGGGGAATCGTGTAAGTCTCTCAAATTCCCGCCTTTTTTTTTTTAAACCAGGAGAAACTCGGAGCTGTAGTTTTATTTCACAGCTCCAAAACATAACCAACGTACGAACCTCCATAATACTATCTCGAAATGCTGTATTACAAACAACGTCCAATTTAAAAGAAAACAAAACGCCTTATGGCTTGCTGCTGTGGCATATTTGATTGCACCCTCTTCTTTCCTGTGACAAGAAAGAATTAAATCCTGTCAGAAGTTTGGGGCTTTTGAGCTGCTGAATAATGGGGTAGAATTTCAACAGGCGTAGCACAAGATGTAGTTGGCTTTCTACCTGTCATGTCATTTGACTGGAAAGAAAAGGTGCCAGACTAAATTGCCAACCAAAATAGCCATTCATCCTCAGTATATGCACGAATTTTTTAAAAAATACCTTTTATTTACTGCTGTTATTCATAAAAACAAAGTTCATCAGATTCAGCCACAATTTCAGTCCAGAGGGCCTAAGGTAGCAATCCTGAACACACACTACTAGGGAGTATGCCCCATTGAGCTCCATGGAAATTACTTATTATCTTGTGCTTATATACTGCTCTTCAGGACAGATTAGTACCACACAGAGCAATTTACAAAGTGTTATTATCCCTATGACAATCACCCTGTGAGGTAGGTGGGGCTGAGAGAGCTCTAAAAGAGCTGTGACTGACCCAAGGTAACCCAGCTGGCTTCAAGTGGAGGAGTGGGGAATCAAACCCAGTTCTCCAGATTAGAATCCTGCCACTCTTAACCACTACACCAAACTGGCTGGGTAATGTGTTTGTGCTGATAAGAATGCAATCCTAAGCAGAGTTAGACTGGTCTAATTTAGTTTGATCTAACTGCATAGGATTGCACAATAAGAAGACAAACTATAATGTGGCTAGTAGGAGCTACATTCTTATCACTGGGACCTTAATGGCAGACAAGTTAGTCCCTGGCTTAATGGTCCCCTGCCTCTGAATGCACACCTTTCTTTTTATTTCTGTTAAGGACTTTTATCTAGGCTTTCTTAAAAGAAGCTCAGAGCAGTGTACTCCATTTATCCTCACAACAACCCTGAAAGGTAGGCTAAGGACAATCAGCAAATTTCATGGATTAGCAGGAACATAAACATCCTAGTAACCTCTATATCATACTGTCTTACTTTGCAACAGCCAGTTCACTGGGTTTTTTTTAAGACAAGCATGTTTAAATATTTTTATTAAAGATATACTTGAAAGATTAACCCATAGTCCTAGAAAGTTCTATCCATTTTCCAAAGTAGACATCAGCAGCTGTAATTGTAAGAAAAACATTTACGTGCATGTGCAGTAAAGATCAGATGCATTGATTCCCCACTCAAGAGTTGAAATTGTAGAATGACAAGTAATTTCACTGATTCACTAACAAATTTTTTTACAATCCATCCTGGACAAGCAAAATTAGGGGCAAATATATACAGTATTTACCTATGAAGAGAGCAGAAAACTAGCACTGGTGATTCATCACTTGTCAGAAGTAGATAGAAATAAACCTTGATATGACAAGACAAGCCCTGTGGAAACCACTGGAACGGAGACTTCTTAAGGACATTAAGCCAGGATTATAGCTAACAGTGAAAAAGTGAATAGCCCAGATATTCTATAGTCTTTGGACATTTCTATTAATTGGTCCTTTATTGTTCGGATGAATCAGTGGATACACCCTTTACCACAAGGGAGAAAAAAAGGAAGAAAATCCTCCTGTTGCTTAACAATTCTTTTGCTGAGGTTAGAAGAGTGCCAGTCAAAATGTGAGCCATAAACCTTTTGGATTCTGACCTGTAGATACGAAATTGTCTATACACTGAGTCAGATAGCTGGTCCATCCGACTCAGTTTTCTCTACTATTTTTGACTGGCAGGGGCTTTTCAAGGCACGCAAAGGTCTTTCTACCTTCTACCTGAGATAAGTTAAATTCATTTATTTACATCCAAGTCAACTAGGGATTCAGCTTAGGTTGAGTTTCTCCCTGTTTCATTTAATATTTCCAGAGATTGCTAGTGTCCCAGGACAAGATGGCATTTCTTCAGACATTATTCCTCTATTGACAAAATTAACAGGGGAATTCATTTTTAAACAGGTGTGTGACATTTCTGTTGTTCTGATGAAGTGATGGACCCCGATCCCGCACTACCAATACTATGGGATTAGTCGTGGAGGTATTATACCCTCAGGTCAAGGAGAACGCCACTTTGATATACCATATCTAAATGGCTCAACTCTCAAAAAGAAGACAGTTCAATGTTAAATACATACATTTGTCTTCTGGAAGTAGTAAAAGAAGAACATATTTCATCATAAACAGGGGTCCCGAGATGATCATTCCACTAGACCTTGGATAGTGTCTAAAATTAATTTTTATTGCTGCTGGTGTTTTGGACTATTGGGGTTTTACGTTCTTGATTTAAAAGTGAATACGGCTCCAACATCCCTCCCCAAGGGAGGAGCCATTAAAATGATATGCTCACAAAGGCGCATGAATCCTTTTAGATTCCAAAATGACCTGGGAGGGAGGGTTAGGATTCCAAATACTTGCTCTATTGAGGCTGTGGTAGGAGGTTGGAATGTAAAGCTCCTCGAAGCTATTGACAACATTGCTCCTTGCCAACCATTCTGAACCTTGAGATGGAACCCAGCACATGGTTTATCATGGAACTATATGCCCTGAGGGCTGAAAGACATCTAGAAAGATACTGGTGGAAAACTCACACTGAAAGTGTATGCTAAAGAGCTCATTTGAAGACCTATGAAGTGGAGATGACAGCAGCAAAGAAATTTTATTTCTCTACAACCATTGCATCAGCTAGTTTACAACCATCCTAATTGTTCAAGGTGTCTTGACATGTAACCTCAGACAATTAGCTGTGATGCCTTTGCAAAAAAATTTGTGGATAAAATAGCACAAATATGTTCTGATTTGGATGCCAGCTGTAATATAGGCAAGGTGGAAGAAATGTTTCATACACCTCCTGGCTTACATATGGACCACTTTGACCCAGTTACAATGATAGATGTTGACAGGATCCTAACATCTGTGAAGGCCACTACTTGTGCACTGGATCCTTGCCTACTTGGTTATTAAAATCATGTAAGCCCCACATAAATAAACCCTTGAGGTCTATCATAAACCAGTCACTAACTCAGGGCATCTTCCTTCAGCCACTCAAACAGGCTGTTAGCCGTCATTAATTTTTAAAAAAACATTCCTGGCCATAAATGACATGGCCAATTATCGCCTAGTCTTCAATCTGCCCTTTCTGGGCAAAATGATGGAGATAGCAGTAGTTGGCCAACTCCAGGTCTTCTTGAATAACTCTGGTGCTTTGGATCCTTTTCAATCAGGATTTAGGCCAGGCTATGGGATAGAGAAGGCTCTGGTGGCTTTAGCTGATGATCTCTGCCTGAATATAGCAATGTTTTTCTTTGTTCCTCCCAGATCTATCTATAGCCTTCGATAGAGTAGACCATCCCATCTTACTGAAGCATTTGGAGGCAGAAGTGGGTATTGAGGGATGTGCCTTGAACTGGTTTAAATAGTTTCATAGAATAGTCTCAAAGGGTTGCTGTGCGAATTATCTTGGCGGGTTCCATGGACATCGTCTTCTCCTCCATGTTATTCAACCTCTATGTTAAGCCTTTAGGAGAACTTATAGCTCTGGAGCTGGATGCCATCAATACGCAGATGACACCCAGCTCTGTATCTCGTTATCCAAACTGAACCAGACAAGACAGAAGTGATGCTGGTTGGAAAGGTAGAGATCTTGAAGGACATTTTACTCTCACTTTCGACGGAGCTCATATGGCCTTTGCAGACTCAGTTAAGTGCTTTGGGGTTATACTGGATCCAGCTCTACTGCTAGAAAAGCAAGGCAGCTGCTTAAAACGCTTTGTACAAACTCAGTTTGCCTGGAAGATGGCCCCCTACCTCGACACAGCTGATCTGGTCACCTGGATCCATGCCATGGTAACATCAAGATTTGACTACTGCAATGCACCGTACATAGGTCTCCCCTCCAAGTTATCTTGAAACATCCAATTGGTGCAGAACGTTGCAGCTCAGTTATTACTGGGAGCTTGGAGGACCATGAATATCACTCCTGTAGTAATTCCATTGGCTGCCTATCAACTTACCAAGCTCAATGCAAGGTATTGGCTGTCACATACAAAGCTCTTCACAGCCTTGGTGCATTACGTCTATGGAATCACCTCTTTCCCTATGTCCCACCATGGCAGTTTTGCTCATCTAAACAGGGCCTTCCGCAAATGCCACCTTACAAATGGGCAAAATCAGCAGCTGCCTGTACATGTGCATTCCCTGTGTTGGCCCTCGCCTTATGGAATGTCCTACCTGAAAAGGTCAGGAAAACTCCCATTCTCTTGGCTTTCTGCAAACTATGCAAAACTGAGTTATTCAAGAGGGCTTTTACTCAGATAGGAGGGCTGTACTGTAAGAAAGTGGTCTCAAACAGGTGCATTAAAGGGATAGGGACTATAGACTTCACTACTATATACTGTCTGTTGCTGTAAATATGATCCTTTTGGATAGTTTCTATGTTGTTTAATATGTCAGTGTTAGAATTGCTTATACTCTGTTTTAACATTTCTTCAACTCTATTGGATTCTTGTTATTTTTCAATCTCTGCAAATTTGCATTTATATACCTTATTACATGGCTCATTTCGAGGACGACAGGAATGCAGTACCGGCAGTTCCCCAAAGAGGTCACATGTCAGGTGGCCCCACCCACCTGACTCTTGGCCATTTTGGGCCCATTTCGTTATGGACTGGGGCCGAAACAGCTTGGATCAGGCCTCTGACAGGTAGTGGATCACTCTCCTGCTCAGCAGCAGCCCGATCCTGACCATTTTGGGCCCCTTTTCGGCCATTTTCAGCCCGTTTTTGCCATTTGGGGCCCAATTTCGGCCCTAAATGGCCAGGATTAGGTCCAAAACAGCCAGGATAGGTGATGTCAAGGGGTGTGGCATATGCAAATCAGTTATGCCAATGACACATTTCCAGTGATGTCAAGGGGTGTGGCATATGCTAATGAGTTATGCTAATAAGTTCCTTCAGCTCTTTTTCTATGAAATGACCCCTGCCTTATTACATTATCGAAATGTGTTTTTACTTGACAGTACTGACTCACACTGTGTAATCTGTCTTGAATCCCAGTGAGAAAAGCAGACTATATATAACATAAATAAAATAAATAAATAACTTTTAATGTCTTGCTTTGGGAGGCTGTGTTGGCCTTAATGGTATCATGCTGCTCATTCAAACTTGCTTGAGTGTTTGGTTCTAAAGGCATGTCAAAGAGAACCAATGTGGTATAGTGGTTAGAGCATTATACTTAGGGACAGGAAATGGGCTTCTTCATCCAGGAACCTGACTAAGTCAGTTATTCTCTTTCAGCCTATCCAGCCTTGCAGGGCTTTTGATGATGAAATGGAGGCAGAAAGATATATGCTGTTTAAAGTTTAAAAATGTGCTAGGGAATCTCCTTTGGACATGATGGTGCTGTAAAACAAAGAAAGAATACTAGTGCCTTGTTGTCCTGTGTTTCTGTGATGCAAACAACTGTAAGAAGTGCATGACTTATTAATTTTAAAAGGTTAGGGTGGTAAGCCAGCAGTTACGAAAATAATACTGAATTGTTATACTCATGGGGGGGGGGAATCCCCTGGGCTGTTATCTTATAATGAAGCCTTAATATTAGTCTGGATTTCCTCAATGATTGTGCTTCTGAAATGCAGACACTTGGTTCTTAGAGAAGGGGGAAGTCTGTTTCTAAACACAGTTTGAGACACTGTGTATGTGGCTTGAATATGTTTGCTGGCACCGGTTCAGCACAATTACCGTACAATGGGTGTGGAGTGGACTGCTAGAAGAATCACGCTGATGCAATTCTGGAAAATCTGATGCCGTGTGACACAATATAAAAGGCAGAGGAATAATACCCTGGCTTTTTATAGCACCTTTCTTCAAGGAACAAACTGTGTTGGTTTTTATTTTATATAAACATATGAGTCTGCCTTCTACCAAGTCAGACCTTTGGCAATCTAGCCCTATTCTGACAGGCAGAGGCTCTTTGGAGTCTCAGACAGAGAGGGATCTTTCCCCAATGTCCATTAGAAAAGATCTTTTAATTGGAGATGCCAGAAAACTAAACTGGGGCTTTCTGCTAATATAACGTGTGCTCTGCCATTAAGGTTGCTGGCCTCCCGACGGTGGCCAGTGATCTCCCTGAATTACAACTAATCTCCAGGCCATAGAGTTCAGTTCCCTTGGAGAAAATGGCTGTTTTGGAGTGGGGACTCCACGGCATGTGTGTGTGTGTTATGTGCCATCAAGTCACTCCCATCCTATGACGATTCTATGAGAGACCTCCAAAATGTCCTATCATTAACAGTCTTGCTCAAATCCTGCAAACTGGAGGACATGGCTGTTTATTGAGTCAAGCCATCTCATTTATACTGCATGGATAAACCAGGTCCACAAATTGTACTTCAAATTTGTGGACTACTAATGAAATGTAAAAAAAGGTATTCAGAGAGCAAGAGGGTGCTAAAGATGCTTTTCCCTTGTGGTGCCATTTGGTCTACGAATCCCTCACAGATTTCTCCACAAACTGTAATTTCAAACAATACCCACATTTTGGTAAATCTGTATTGTATATATAATTGTATGTTATCTAATCTTTATCTTATCTAATGAGTTTTTGTCATTTTGTGACGGCCTATGGTTGGTTATACACAATAAACTCTGAACAAATAATACTATGGATTTGTAGTGTAGGTTACTTCGAAGTTAAAAACACAGTCCTCTGCATCTCTGTCTAGAAGTACTTACTCCCAGGTACTTGTGCATAGGCGCGCACCTTCAATAATTTCTAACTAAATTTGATTTAGATCCAACGTGAGTGAAGGATAAGGCTCTTAATTTCTATCCTTTTCCACAATGAGGGCTGGGGGGAGAGCAATTCGACCTTGAGCCTGGCGTTGTGCCTGTGACGGTGCACCGATGCGTGAAAACTCGTAACGTTTGCAAACGAGTAGTGCGGCAACGGAACGGTGAGAGGTACTGAGCATGCTTACGCTGCTAACCTCCCCCACTCCCCCTAGCGGTCGCGCCGCAGTCCAGCCGCAAAGTTCCAAGCTGAAGCGGATAGGAAAAGGCGGAAGGCAGCCTAAAGAATGGAGGGCCACGAGAAGGGTAGAGGGAAGGCGAGAGCTGTGCCCCACTGTGGTGACTGCCAGCGCATCCCGTCTAAAACCGGGACTCAAGCGTCCGCTCCAGTTTCCCAGCGCAAAACACGAAATGGTTCCTTCGTGAAAAAGCCCAAAGGGCAGAGCGACGCCAACCGGCGTCTGGCAGAGGCACCCGCTTTTTAACCGGAAGGTTAGCTGCGGGACTTCTCCGGCTCGTCTCTCAGGGGTCGGTGGCGCTCTATCCCTCTGCACCTTTATGGTGAAAAATCCCTGTCTACCTTGCGTTCGAGGCGAAGGTCCGTTCTTTTGTGGTTTGGAACGCAAGAGGCCAATAGCAAGCGCGGGTCGCTCTAGCCTCTCTCAGGAGGAGAAAAAGGCCTGGGCGGCACCCGCCAGGAGGAACAGCCGCCGGAAGAGTGCCTCGTGACGTAACAGCGCTGCGGCGACGTCGCCGCGCGGTCCGATTGCCCGGATCTAGCTTGAGCGGAGGGAGGTTGGGCCGCCTTCCTTGACATCCGGGCCTTCGGAAGGGATCTGAGGGGAGGGGGCGGCGCCTATGAGGCCTGGCTCGGCAGGGTCGTATATGGCGGCGGTGCTGCTGTCCGCCCTGGCTGCCAGGCTCTCCCAGTCGGCGGCCGCCCGCTCCTACGGCGTCTTCTGCAAGGGCCTGACTCGCACCCTCCTCATCTTCTTTGACTTGGCTTGGAAACTCCGTATCAACTTCCCTTACTTGTATATCGTCGCCTCTATGATGCTCAACGTCCGGCTGCAGGTGATCTTTGCGGGGAGGGGGGCGCTCGCCGGCCCTGCCTTTTCCTCAGGCGGCCCGCTTGGGTCTGGGCTGTACCGCTTGGGATGTGGGGGAGGTTTGTCTGGGCTGTACCACTTCAGAGTGGGGAGGGTCTGCTGGGGCTGTACCACTTGGGAGGGGGAGGGTCTGCTTGTATCGGAGCTTCGCTAAATGGCTTGTCTGTACTGCAACACGTCATAGTGTGCGCGGCCCATGGAGACCTGGGCCGTACCAGGTGGACTTCAGGGTCCCCCTGTGGCGGTGCCGTTTCAGAGGGTGGGGCGGTTTGCCTGCGCTTGGGCGATCCTAGACTGCCTTGCAGATGAGGCTCACGCTTGAGAACAACACTCCGTCCCCTTCTGCAAATTACTTCGCTCACTCCTAGTTGTTTGTAGTTCTGATCGAGGTAAGAACTGATGAGAGTACTTGTGCCCTCAGGAATTGCACAGGAAGAGAGGATGAAACAAGCTGGTCAGCACCGGAGAACAGGGATCCTGCGTTCTTAAGTGGTAGAAGAAAAGCAGTGGAGGCTGCATCTTGTTGCCCTACAACACCTTCGAGTGTTGTGTCTGCTTGTAGAAACCTGGGGGTGTCTGGGATGTTAGCAGGGAGTCGCAGGCAGTAGGTCCATAAATAATCATTGGTGAGGATTCTGAAAATATCATCCCAGACTTGACTAGAATAGGTGACTTTAAAGGAGAATTAGGTCCATTCACTGAGTGTGGTTCCATCTGTGGCTGTTGTTCAGAATAAATGAAACTTATATGCTAAGAGGTCTCTGAATAGCAGTTGCTTGGGGTGACAGCAACAGGTGGAGGAGCTGTTTTCTTCATGCCTTACTTTATGGACTTCCTGGAGGCATAGGCCTGGCCATTATGGGAAAGGGGATGTTGAACTACATGGGTCCTTGGCGTGATGCTGAGGCTTTATTTTTTGGTTGTTGTAGTCCAATGCTGCTATCCCTGTTGGAACTTCTTGCTTCTGTGTTCCTAGCCACCCCTCCCCTCCCGCCCCTTAGAATCCTTCTGTAAATTCTGATTTACAGAAAATGCACAAGTCATAGTTCAGTGGTTCCATGGTGGTGACATACTTGAAGCATGCCTGACCGCCTACATGACTGGCTTTTAGCCCAGGCTGACAGCTTTTGTATTTCTGGTTTTACTGGTTGCTGTTTTGAAAGACTGATGATGGATTTTGTTTCTTTTGTTTTTAGTTTGTCTGAAGTGGGATAACTTTAATGGTTACATGTTTTATCTTAAGTGGGTTTTACTGTTATGTTCTTAAGGGCTGCTTTGAACAGATTCTGGAGAGTCAGTGGTTTTTCCACAAATGATGCTTTGATGCTGGATGCTTTTAATTAGGTGGCTGCAGGCTCAAGGAAGCTGTCGGTTTATTTCATATAGCAGTAAACTGTGGCTTGCTTTTCATTTGAACCATGCTAATTACTTCAGGAACTCCTGTTGACCTTTAAAGGTGGTTTCTTTTGCATTAGTGCCTTGTTTACAGATGCAGGGCAATGATGTGGCAGGGAACTGTGGGGAAATTGTGTAGGCAGAGAATTGTGGAGGATCTCACTTTTGAAAATCTCTCTCATGTATTGGAAAAAACTAATAGGAAATCAACAAAGCAAGGAACATTTCTCCTTGCTGTGCTAGTTTTCTGCTAGCATGGAGCTTTTTAATGAAGAGGACATCTAATAATAAAATGGTGCATTCCATTATACCACTTCATTCTCTTGCGTGTATGAACCAGGCCTTGAAAGGATCTTTCACTCACACTCTCCACGAAGAAGGTTACTCCAGGTGCTATGCTCTTGCCTCCGCAAAATCCAAACCTTTGAGATTGCTCTGAGGTGTACTCTGAAAGATAATAACACTCAAGAATAAGTTGTGATGATGACTTCATAATTTGCACATTGGCATCCTATTGGTTGACATCAAGTATTGTTTATGTAATAAGTGTTCTGGCGTCTGATTTGTTGGCTGATGACTGATGCTTTTTATCTCTTAGCAACGGCAGAAAAGTGGGTTTTCTCCAAATGGTTTGTAACAGGACAGATGGTGTGTGCAAGAACAGAAGGATGCATGCTATTAAAGTAAATCTTTCAAGAATCTTAAACTTCTGTATTTACTGCCTCTAAAATGGGGACAGTGAAGCACTTTAGAAATTCGTTGTGAGGCTGGAGGTGCACAAAGTCAGCCGGGGCCTCTGTGTAAGTGGAATAAGTGTCTTGTTTTATTGAGCTGTGAAGATCAAATACGTTAAGAGTGTGGCTTTCAAATCTCTTTAAATGCTGAGTGACATAAGACATGATAATTAGGGCTACAACCTCTGCTTAGTTGGTAGATTAACCAACAGAAGCTGTAATTGATTAATCGAGGGTGGGAGGGCTAATTTTAATCAAGGAGCGCCATGATTTTAAAACCACTCTGCTCCATTTTTTAAAAAGTTTTTAGTTTATAGAGAAGGAAAATGCCTGTGACTCCCTTTTCTGTAATGCTGCTCCTCAGGATACTGACTCGGTTTAGAGGCTCAGGTGTGTTAGGAAGGTTTGCCACCTGTCTTGTCTGTATTTATTTTAACAAGACACCTGACCTTTTTAAACAGCCGGTCTCTGCTTTCTTTCTCTGAGACACTACCAGACAGGGCTGCCTAGTTCCCCTGGCAACTGTCCCTCATTCGGATATTTCCTTGAGTTATTGGGGTAGTGAACTAAATATTACTTCTTCTCCTTTCACATTGTCACCTTTTTTATAGGTAGACATAGAGGCTGGCCAAGGCTTGACTGATTTATATGTTTGTTGTCTTTTTTGCTGAGTCAATTAACTTCAGTTTAGCAGGAACGAATACAAGGGAATTTTAAAACTTTAAACATTGGAGTGCTCTAGGCACATGGATATATGATCATTTCTCAGTCCTTGAATTCATGATCCCAAACTCTCCTCATCCTTCCAGTCCTCTGTTACAAACGAAGTTTCTTCCAGTCAGCTTTCAACTCATTCTCCTTCACTCCCAGACTCAGTCTCCCCTCTCTGTTTTCCACCCTCTTCAACTGCTAGCTGTCAGGCTCCCCCCAGCATTCTGTCAGCTCTTCTTGGTTACACGCAGTGAGAGATGGAACAGGACCTGTCCGTCACAGGTGCTTTGCATTTTC
This sequence comes from Eublepharis macularius, assembly GCF_028583425.1. Taxonomy (NCBI): domain Eukaryota; kingdom Metazoa; phylum Chordata; class Lepidosauria; order Squamata; family Eublepharidae; genus Eublepharis; species Eublepharis macularius. The sequence continues at coordinate 20,981,806 of NC_072801.1, forward strand.
CTTTGGAAATCCTTGTTTTAGGCAGTGAAAATCTGCATGAAAATAAATGACGATACAACCTGCTCCCCCCTCCGCTGCTCTGTCAAGAAAGAGTGTTGTAACTGTCTTGTGTTTCTGTTTTAGGTCCATATTGAAATCCACTGATTCATGACCTATGCTGCTCTTCAAAGGCATTCCAGCAGCCCCTGCAGTTCTACACAATGCAGAGCTTTCAGGAGAAGCAAACCTCACAAATCTCTTGCATGAACCTGGGAAAGGAAAATGACTTAGGAGCTGGACAGGTATGCAGAAGTGCTCTCAGTCAGCAGGATGAGATTCTTCATCTTCCATCGATCCATTCGTTAATGAACAATACTGAGGAGGAAAATGGGAATTTACAGCAAGAGTTGTTTTCTCTGAAGATCAGGAACTGTGCTGTCTTTAGAGCTGTGCCGCTGCCTCACATTGCCAGAAAAATGGCACCTTGTCCCAGTGATTCAGGGGCCAGGCACACCAAGAAATTTCTGGGCCTGCTTTCCCCCCCGGAACCAGATGCATTGGAGAAGGTTTTTTGTTGCCTTGATCACACTCTGGCAGCAGACTGGCTGAGGAAAGCGCATAGTTTAATCAGGGACTTGGGCACCTGGAGCTGCTGCGGGGATAACTTTGTTCAGTTTGCACACTTTTGGCTGTCGGAGCTCCAGCAAAATCAGAAGCAGCAGTTGTTGGAACTGGAAATGGGTATTATCAAGAACGAACTTCGCCTTGCGCTTCTTCAGGGATCGGACTCCAAGGAGCTTCAGCCTTTCGATTTTAATGCCATCCTGGCTTCAGCGCTGAGTGAATACCCAACAGAACTTGTCAGCAGCCAGAGTTCATGTGTTTTCCTTGACTACTTAAACTTCATGGCTTTGGATCAAACTCCTGGATATAAGAAAATGCTTTCGAGTATACAGTACGCGTCCAAGAACCTGCAGATAGCCCAGTGGTTGCTAGTTATACGAGCATTTGTTCTTGCAAATCTCTGGCATGCAATAGTGAAGGTAAAGCCGCAATAGTTCTGATGTGCTTCTGCTCAGTGTTTGGCATATACTCTATAAAGTACATTAAGGCACAACGGGTACCGTGCAAGAAAATTTCAGTAGGTATTTTAGTACACTTACCTGGGCAGCTAAAGTTGTTATGCCCATTACATGTGTTGCTTGTAACCTGTTCGGTTGATGTGCACAGATCTGTGCTATTGCTGGGGGTGAGTGCTCCCCTTCTGTGTGGAGAAGCTTGAGAAACTAACTCTGGTGGTGGCTGATGATTATAGGATTGCAGGTGAGTAGGTTAGGCTGGAGGGGTTTTTTTTACCCCTACGAACTGGAATTCAGGTTAACCTGTTCACCTTCTTGGCATTTCTATGGTTCCAGAGTTGGTAGGGAGCCGGAGTTAATTCTTGGCCATAATTTGCTATATCACACTCTCTGCAAGGAAGAAGGAGCAAGGTGTGTGCACAGTGCCAACAACAACCTGCGGGTCCTTGGACACATTGGTTCACTGTGGCGTCTGAAGGGATCCTTGGGAGTTGCAACTGGAGTGAGCTGTCATAAGGACTTTTCAGTGGAGAAGATGTGACAGTTTTGAGGTCATTGAATAGTAAGATGTAGAGCTCTGATGTTTAGTAGAGGAAACAGGCTAATTACCGAAGTGCCCCCAAACTGTCAGGTAGCAGATTTTTTTTTCTTTTCTTTGGGGAAGAAAAAGTTCTATTTTCAGGGCAAATGCTTGAACAATAGGTAGTGATCACCATCTTAGAAAAGGCATTCTTCCTCTGCTCTCCGGAGGAGGGAATGCCTCTTTTAAGGTAGCACTTGCTGTGAGTTATATATACATGTATCTAAATCATGTATGTGGTTTTCCTTTCAAGCTCCTTTGATTATATGCACATTTATGCAGATTTCATTGATTAAAATCTGTTTACTTGTAGTAACTTTTTTTAATTAGGTGGCAGCCCTGGTTTAAACATGGTTTGCAGAGCTAGCTGAAAACAGCATTAAGGGCTCCCATCCTGTTACATTTCTCTGGTCCCATATATTTCTTTGGTTGAACTCTACTGTGACTTGCTTCACACATTTGCTTTCTCTTGAATGTATGCATGGCAAGGAAATGTCATTCTTGGCTTTTTGCACCTCTATCACATGCATGCTTGAAAGCATGTATTTGCTTTGAGCTTATGTTACATTTTTAGGCATATGTGCAAAGAGTTTCAGAAGTGCCCTTTAAACTATGACACGTTGAAGCGGCCCCTCAGCTGGTGTTGTATGGTGTTTGTGTTCAAAGTGGTCTGCCCTTTGCAGGGTATTGGAAGATTACCCGCTGTAATAACAGCAGAGCAAAAGGTACTTTTGATCCCTAGCACACACTCATGTGAGTCTCTTTGAAGAGCTGCTTAGATCCTTGCAGATAAAATTTCACTTTCCCATGGCCTTTTCCAGAAGTCTGCATAAGAATTGGCACTTCTCCTGATTCTGTTGTGGCTTCTCTGCAGGCCTGATTCAGTGATGGAGATCTAGGGCACTAATGTATGCTCGTGTGCTTCACTTGACATTCCTGAGACATACTTGGGATTAAGCATTTAGAGTGAAGTGCTCAGTTGCCCTGTTTTCTCCCAGCCGTACCCCCACATTAAGCTATGACAGCTATGAGTAGGCTGTGCCTGACGATTTCTGCTTTTTTTTTAAGCACTAGGAGAAAAAGATGGGCGCCCTCTCTCACTAGTCATCCTTAGGAACAGTTCCAACCTTGCATTTCTTGGGTTAGGATATAAACGGAACTATCTCATTTTAATGTAGACCTACAGTTCATGCAGCCTGTTCTGACTGGTAGCAGAATTCCTAGGTCTTAGGCAGAGATTTTCCCCAGGGTTGTTATTTAGATCTTTTAACTAAAGGTGATGAGAGCTGAATCAGGCCAAATCTACAGTCTTGCTACAGTGCTGTGTTAACGATGAGAGTGCAGAATTGTGTAAGAGGGCTGCTGGTCATACAAGAATACGACCTAATTGAGAACAACCTTCAGATGAGAGTTTTGCATGTGATTCTTGGGTGAAGGGGGCATCTCTTTTTTCAAAGTTTTTAAAAAACAACTTTATCTGCACACTTTCTGTTGTTGTTTTTTTAAAAAAATTGTACTCTGAGCTTCTTGGTTGTTAGCTTGCAAAATCAGGGCTTGCAATGTAGCAGACACCTGAAGGAGCAAGTTGTGAAGATTAACTGTGAGGAAGCTGTTGCGCTTTTAGATGGACAAGAGTTGACATTTTTGCACTGCTATAAAACGTTATCTAGTGGTCTTACTAACTTGTGATTGGTGCTGTGAGCAAAATCTGTTACAGCGGTGTAGTTCTTGCTGCAAAATTTTAGGGAGTCAAGGAAGGGAAGTGTAGCTATTTGCATTAGAAGGATTTTTGTTGTTATACCAAATAGAGTTTGTCTTTTCCCAGTGCCAGTACTGTCAGTTTTAAGAAGATGAAGCTCCTCTTCCCCAGTACAATAGTTACTGAAAATCAATGGGAGTCTTTTGGAAAACGATGTGTATGAACTCACATTACCTTTTGTCGAATGAATCTATATCTGGTTCATATTGCAAATGGATGTCTCTTAATCAGAAGCAAGTAATACACCTGTGGAAAGAGATATGGACATCTCCAGAGGGCAGCAGTGAAACTTGTTTTAGGTAGTTCAGGCATGCTTTTCTTTCAGAACTGGTTTTTAACTTTAAAACCAGTGTGGTATAGTGGTTTGAGTGGCAGACTAGGACCTGGGCGATCTAAGTTCAGATTCCCTACTCAGCTGTGAAACTTGTTGGATAAATTTGAGCTAATCGCTTTCCCTCCCCACCAAACCTACCTCACAGGGTTGTTGTGCAGGCAGAACAGAGGAGGAGAGAGTCATGGATAACCAGCCACCCTGAACATCTGGGAAGGACAGGATAAAAATGGGATGGATTCACCTGATAATATTCCCGGAGCCAAGTACTGCTATCCTTTAAGAGTGCTTTCAAAATAGGGAAAGGGTTATAAAATCGTGTGCTCTGTCCCCTCCGCAGCTGGAATCACTTTCCCTTTGAACTTGAACCATTCTTGGATGCAATTCCTGGGTCCAGTGTTCTTTTGTGGCACCCAGGATAAGAGAGGATTGTCTGAAGCCTGCTTCAGATTCTGAGTTAGGGGTGCATCTGTTGACATCGGCTAGGGTTAACACTGGTGCAGGCTAAAACACCTTTCGTTGTGGCTCTGTCAGTCCCTTGCTAAAAAATGGATTTGGTGACTGGTTCGTTTCTCCTGCTTTCAGCCTTTGGCTGGCTCCTACTGCTTTTAATTTGTAACTGTGCGTATTGTACTTGCATGTCTGCATAATTCAGCTGCTTCTGAATGTGACATCACAATCCACTGATCATATTGAGTGCGGCTTAGCTATGGTAGTTAAATGTTTTAGGGCTTGCACCCCAAATACTAAACAGGCTATCATGGAATGCGGTCCTAAACAGACATAACACCCTTTAAAGTCCATTGAAGGTTTTGAAGGACGGGAGTCTATTTAGGATTGTACAGTCAGTTAACTATGCTTACTGTTTTAAATACTATATATTATTTTTTAGCTATTTTGAAACAGTTTCTCCATTAAAGAGATCTCAAACTACTTATTCTTATTTGGGGTACGTATCTATTGACTTCACTCGAGACCACTGTGGCTCTTACCCTTTCGGATGCTTTCGTCCAGGTGTGTAATGAACCAGGGATTCCATGAGAGCAGAGGCACTGTAAGGAGGTTTTGGTGCAGGAGAACCAGTAGCCTGTCTCAGACTGTGATATGCTCAAACACATATATAAGCTGCACAGTTTGTTTTCAAAGGAATTGTGGCAATGACTTTTTACAAACATAACAAGAGATGTAGGTACTACAGAAGAATATCATGTGGTCAAGAGCAGGGGATTGAACTACAAAGGTGATTTTTCTCAAACTTCCAGAGCTAGAGATGGATCTTACAGTAAAAGATGCATACTTGTATATAGCTGTTAGAACTGCCGTAATAGTCATTTGCTAAGGGATTATTGCTCATGGTCAGCATGCAAAGAACTGTGAGGTTCCTTGTGTCTAAAGGGACTTGAGTTCCTTGAATGGCGTTCTCCCCACTCAGGCCATGCGACAACCTGTTTTTGAAACTCAAAGAGTTTTCAAAATCAGTTTGATGTGGCACTTGGAGCCTGTTGTTGGAAGGGCAAGTGTTGTGCATGTCAGCAGGGACTTCTTAGAGAAAAAATAAAGTCATTCTAAAATAGCTCTTTGTATACAAGACAAAGCTTGTTAACTGTGTGTAATTTTCTAAATTTTCTAAAAATGTGTCTTAATGAATGAATTTAATGCTTGTGAGTGTTAATGTAAACTGTGTATTTTTTGCCTTGCATATGATGATTACAAACCTGAAAGGGAATTGATACATTCCAGCAGAAACTGAGAGGAAGGTTGATTTAGTAAAATTATGAACAGCACGATCCACAACTCTTTTAAGCTGAACATTAATCATAGGTCCCACATGTGTTTACTTGGAAGGATCTCTCAGTGTGTTCAGGGGGGCATTTCAGGTAAGTGAGCACAAGCTTGTAATCTTATTTTGACTTCTAGCAGGCTAGTGCCCCTGTGCTCAAATTGATGTTCAAAAGTCCCATGTAGTCTAATGAATCTTACTTTCAGAGTACGGATTGCAATCTGTAATGAAGAAGATAGAGGAGCTTCATCTTAATTGAGTTGTGGGCTGGACTGTAAACATCTCTTGCATTTCTGCACTTTATATTTGCAAGCAAATCTACTTCATTAAGTTTTCTTGCACTATTAGAATTTAATTGTCAGAGCGTCTCTGTGGTGCTTTTGAAGGTCAGGAGACTTAGTATACATCAAAAAATGGGCCTGCTGAATATGAAATTATCTAAAAACACTAGAGTATCAGCTTACCAGTCTTTATTGAGCAGCGACCATTCCAGGACGAGGACTTAAACATCTGAAGGAAAGGATTTTACTCCTGTAGGGTCAAGGCAGTTATAGGAAAGACGTTTTTACTAAATCTCCTTTAATGCTGGCATCTGAGATCCATAAAATAGTCTCTCTGCACTTAAGTGCGCTCCATTCTTCTCAAAACAAGGACTGGGTGTAGCTGGAGGGTTTGTGGATTGTTTCATCTGCATACAAGTCCTTGAGGGCTTATTATACTGTAGCAAAATAACTTTGATATACTACTTTGGATTAGGGGTGTGCACCAAAAAAAGAAAATCAGGAAATTCAGATCTGGGATTTGGGGATCCCAAAAAAATCCAGGATCCTCAAAGTTCAGGAAAGATTCCCTGATCTGGCTTGGACAGTTCAAAGAAATCTTGAGTTTATTTGGCTGTTATTCCCTATGGGAAAAACTATCTGGGGGCTATCCAGGAGGCTGGGAGTGGCATTTGTCAAGCAAATGCCACCAGCCTACTCCTGATTGTCCTCTAAACACCCCCCCCCAAGTTTCAGGAAGAGTGGATTCTAGGGTCCAGTTCTGTGAGTCCCTGAACAAGGCACCTCTTGCCACTCCATTGTTTCCTATGGAGAAAAAGTCAAAGCAGCTGACTCCCACTGGAGAAACATACTGGGCAAAGCTGCCATGGCAGAGGCACACACCCAAATGCAAGCTCCACACACAGAATGCCCAGCAAAACCAAACCCCCCAACCCCCCAACTACCCGAGTGTTCCCGAACAAGCTGCCTGGAGCCACTTTCTTATGATGCGAATGTTTCCAAGCTGGTTCTCAGGGCATGAATGCCAGTGGCCAGGAGCACTACTTCCAAAGCAAGCTCAATCCAGGGGAAGCCCGACAGAACCAAATTAAAGCCCCTCCCAAACCCAAGTGCCCCTGAACAAGCTGCCCAGCTTACTCACCGTTGTTCCCTATTATGGGAAAGTTTCCAGTCTGGTTCTTGGGCACAAATACACCAGGGCGCAAGGCTGCCATGGCCATAGCACACTCCCAAATGCAAGCTCATCTTTGAGAAAGCCCAACAGAACCAAAGTGAAGCAAGGCATTGGAATCCCCCAGAACCAAAGTGAAGCAAGGGGACTAACATAAAATCAGAGAATCACGTTCATTCTACCCAAACCAAACTGAAGCAAGGGACACTGTCGCAACTTAGCCCAACAGAACCAGTGTCATTCAAAGCAGCCAGGTAGAACCCAGAGCAAGTGGGAGAACACCGTAGATCAGAACCAAGCAAGTGCCCAGCTACAAGCACAAGGCAAATGGCAAGCAAACATAGTTGTTATGAGATGGATCCTAAGGTGAGAGTGAGGGACAATTTTGGGAAACCCAAGTTCACCTTTCTCTCTCTGCAGGCACTCGCACTTGCTCTGAGGCAAGCCTGTTTGTTTTTTTAAACTCCTTGCAGGGCAATTTGGAAAAGGTTCTCTCCTCAGAGACTGCCATTGGCCAGAGAAGGAGAACACCTGCAAGGATTGGCCACTCACTACTCCCTCCCTGCCTTGCTCCCCCTCCTCCCTGCCTCTTCCTCCCTCTCCCCTTTTTTTTGGAGGGAAATGCTGTTTCTTTCTGAGAAGATAAGGGAAACAGTCAAGCTATTCCTACTGAATTAACCTGGATTTATTTGGGGGGTCAATCCAAGTACCTGGATTGAATCTGGGATTCTCTAATAATCCGGGAAAGCAGGATTTTGCCAAATCGGCAAAAATCCAGCTTTTTCCCTGGACCCAGATTGTGCACCCTTAGTCTGACTGAGATCTACTGTATGATCACTAGGATGCTGTTTTCATGGTCTCTGGTTTTAAAAAAGTTTTTTAAAAAAATTATTGACAATTCATGTAAAGTCATAAGATTGACTAAACAATGTCATGCTTTTAAAATTCAGTTCTATAAGGCATTGGTCAGTACCCAGATCTCTTCCGAGCAACATGTCGAGAGTTCTGTTTCCGCTCCTGAAAAGCAATCCTGTGATGTAGTTAAAGAAAGGTAAGAGAACTTGCATCCCGAGAGAGAGAGAAATAACCTTCAGTAGACTTATTTTACTGCCTATTTGTGTTTAATAGAACTGATACCAGAGTTGTATTGCTTTAACTGAAGGCATTGGGCCTGATCTGCCGGGCTCTGTAAGTCTCAACAGAACTTGCACAGGAGTGAAGTTCTTCGTGGACAATGACCATCAACTTTAAAGCCAGACAATGATTTTATGTAACCTTGAACTCTGAATATGTGCCTGTACTAAGTTTTATATGTAATGCCAAAAACCACAGTGTAATAATGATGAAGCTCTTATGTGTTTTACCTTGTTTTTAGTTTCTTTTTTTTTTCTCAGAACACGCAAAGCTTTACATAAGGGACTTTCTTCATTTTTAAATAACGGTGTGCAGTGGTAGTGCTTTTGAAATCATGGCAAAAGCTCCAAGGGGCTGAAATGTCTATGGTGCAGAGACTTTGCTTCATAGAGCAAGGAGAAAGTGCAGAGGACCGTTTCAATATTCTGTACCTCTGTAAGATATCACTCTTCAGACACCCCTTTGCTCAGTTCAGTGGTACTTGTACAGAAGTCCCCATAAAATTAATTGAACCCAGGCTATAGTTCTTGTTTTCAATAACTGTGTGTAGAAGGCATCTGCTTTTTTAAAACACTAACATTTTAATGGGCTCACTCCAGTTAAGAGAGGATACTGAACCTGTTTGTGAATAAATCATACAGTGTTCTCCTCCCACCCCATATGCACGGGCACATGCGCATGGTGTCATTGAAAAGAACAGTACGCCTATTGGCGACTTCCATGTTGCCATACGTCCCTCTGTCTGGATGGGGACATAGGATATGCTCATGGACTTCTCACTCCCTGCAGCATACCTTTGCACTACCTAAATTGTGTATCTGTTGCCTCTTCTGTTAGGGGACAACAGGAATCTGTTGAACTTGCCTCTGTGGATGTCATGCCCGCACTCAACTGGTTTAAAAAGAAAAGGGAATTAATGCCTGATACTTGTGAACTAAATTTTTAAGATCTGACATGGCACCTGCTGGGAAAGATGCAAGCATTTCTGTAACAAGCTGGAGCTTTTTTTAAAAAATAGAAGAAAAATGTATTTGTTTAGTACAAATGTGTGCATTTGTTGAAACTGGTGTTGGAATTACTCAGTTAAGCCACAGGAGGGAGTTAGCGGTCAATGTTTGAATCCCAATGTGGGGTTTTTCTTTTTTTCTGGTAGACTTTTTCAGGAGCCTAAGGCCATCTTTCAAATATGTTGAATTAAAAAAAAAAACAAAACGTTTTCACCATTGTAATGACAATTGGTTTTGTGTGTCCATACGAAGGCAAAACATTCGTTGTGATGGTTTAACACTTGAACACAAAATGCCTCTTAATGGTCATATGAACTTGTGTTTCGAAGGAAAAATAAAAAAACTCTGTGTTGCAAACCTTGAGCAGCTTGTTTTTTTTCCTGTCTTGTTTTTCAGATGTATTAAAATGTTTCTCTTGGACATTCTTCTGAGGGATTAAAATAATCTCAGGACTGTACTATCAGTTTGTCATTTGACGAACTCTCTGGGAACGATATCGCCAATGTGGGGAGTGGGGAGGGTGATTTTCAATGTGAATTATTTTGTCTTGGGGAAGCTTCCTGTTGGCATTGCTTGCAGAATTGTGAAAGCTGTGTTTGCATGTCTGTGATAGGTCACGTGACAATTCAGACATGCAGCAATGTGCCAGCTGCCAAAATTGGATAAAGATCAGATTGGATGGTCTGCAGGTCTGTCCTGTGGTTGTTTGCCTGAGTGCGGAATGCCTTTCTTCTGACAATTAATAAGGGGCGTTAGCCACATTGTACCATTGTGTATACCACCCTTCCAAAGGAGCAGCAAGATCTATGGGTAAAATCCAATTAATGTGTCTTTACTTGAGAATGAGCCCCCTTTCATATTGTAGCATATGCTTCTGAGTAAAGCATTTCACTTGTTATAACCTGCATATGTTGAAGCCAAACATTGCCCCAAGCTTTATGCTGTAGTAAAGCTATTCGCCTTCAATACACCAAGGTTCCTCTAGTGATCTTAAATCTCATCTTCCTTGTAACCAGTCACAACTCAAATTGGATAGGCATAAAATCCAAACTAGCGTTTTCCTTTTGATTTATTCCCATGTGAAGATTCACAAATAGTTGCAAAAACAGCTTGTTTCTATAGTGTTTCTTCTCATATAAAATTTGTCTTGGTTTGGGAAATTTCAAGGGACGAGTATACCAAGATGCCAGTACTGCTCGACATTCTTGCTTCCAACTACTGGTTAGATTTAATTCCAGGCTATTGACCAGATAGCTTTCCCCCAAAGCATCAGTGGTTGGTCATCTGTAAAAGCCTCAAGACTGTTTTGCCAGGGGTGCTGTATATATCCGGGCATATTCTCCCTCACGTAAGCTTGCATCATGTTTCCCATTGGGAGCAAGGAATTGATGCTTTTACTGGAAAAAAAGTGAAACAGTACCAGGTTAATAGAAAGAATCCGAACTCCTATGCTGGGGGAAGCTTACTGCTGTGATGAGGAATGTCCCATGTACCCATAGGGATTCTCTGTTGTGTGTGCACAGGATTCCCCTGCACAGGGAAGCAGTCAGTGCACATATCAGAGCTGTGACGAGTGTGTCATGTTAAGCGGAAAAAGGGTGGCTTTTGTTTTGTTGACTGTATGAAGTCGGCTCATACTAATGCCCTCTGTCTATGCTGGCAGACAACAGCTCTCCAAGTTTTCAAGAAGAGAATGGACTTTCTCAACCTCTGTTTGCTGAGATCCTTGCACTTTGAACCTAGAATGCTTTGCACGGCAAGCATGTACCCTGCCTCTGAGTTGAAGGCCTGCTTGGTAGAATCACAGTTAGAACATTTCACTCTCATGCGTAACAGCCTTGGAAAGACTCCACAAGCGGAGAAGTCCATAAAAACACTTCTAGACTGCAAGTGTTTTGGGTCATCTATCCTACCAGCAGTTCCACACATTAGTAGTTTGGGAAACATTGGTGGCATGGAAAAAAGAACAAAATCTCTTCTAACTTAGAAAAGCTGTCTTGCTTGGTCGCTGGGAGGTTGTTCATACTCGCCACAGGAGACTAGGCAAATGGCTGTTTACAATTCGAGTCTATAATAGTGAAGCTATAATTTATTCTGAAGCTGCTTTTTTCATCAATAGTTCAATTTAAAATGAAGGAGGCCGTTGTGCTCCAGTCCCTTTGAAAGCCTCAATTCTACCTGTTGTCAAGCAGAACTTTAAATAACACTCTTCCGAAGTAGGTTGTTGGATTCAATTGGCTTTGTATTCTTTGTCAATTGGAAAAGGAAATGAAAATGATGCTATTCTTTGCTAATAGCGTGTTGGAATTATTTTTTAAAAAGAGCTGCAGTGTAGGGAGAAAAGGTATGTTCCACTGGGCCTTTCTCTGAAGTAGGCATAGCTGAGATTTGTAGTCATTGCTGCTCTGTCTATTTCTATTATTGCTGAAGCCCAAGGTGGAATGTAGGCGTCTTGGTCTTGCAGCTTGGCTCTCCGACTGCTGTCCAATGGACTTTTCAACTGTCACTTGTCCAACATTCTGCCAAGCTGCCTACATTTCCCATCAAAACTTGAAGGAAGCTGACAAGTGCCCAACCTGTGTCATTCGTCACTTGTAGTTTGGCCCACAGTGTGACATGATGTCTGAATCCAAGATATCTCTGAGTTGTGCATGCCTAGTGGTGAGATGGGGGGGGCACATGAGCCTAATGCTTTCTATTGCCCATTCTCATAACCCACAGTTTTCTCTGAAGGCAGCCACTGTGGAAGGTATGTTACCAACCTATCCAGTGACTATAGCTGGACAAAGGTTGAGGAACCATGTCAGCTATGAAGTCTAACAAATAGAGTCACACTGCTGATGTAGATGGACTGGTATCCTTAGTTGCTTTTCATTTTGCAAGAAGAAGCCACTTTGGGCCAGGTTCCCTGGGGAGGCTGCATGGAAGTTTTCTTAATAAATGAATGAATTGAAGCCCTACCAGATTTGGAGTATGCTCCTGAAGGACATGCATGCATTTATCATTTGGCTCCCCCCCCCACAGCCCTAAAAACAAGCACACGTTCCTATATCTATATTAAGGTGTTAACCAGGGTTGGTTAGATCACTTTCTATCAAATATGCAAGTTTTGGTGACACTTAAAAGTTTCTTTCCTCATTTATTGTCCTTTTTTTGTTTTGGTCTCATGCTGTCCTTCTTTCCCATTTCTATAATGCTAAGAAAAATATGTCTTAAAAATGTAGCTAGCATCAACACTACTGAAAACTGGTAGAACTTGTGTGACTTTGGACCAATGGAGTAGAGGCTTTTTTGGCTTGAAGGGCTGGAATATTTCTTCAGTCTCTATCCAGAGAGAAGTTTTGGGTTTATCCCTGAGCTGGTGCACACCCTGTTATGGCTTTCACTTTGTGATCTAATTTTTTATTTCTATATCTTTATATCTCACCCTCCTTCCATCATGGAACTTAGCCATCCTAAGCAGAGTACACTGTTCTAAGTGCATTGACTTCAATGGACTGTAAATCAGCTAATGGGGGATTTCTAGGAACTCTCCTGTGCAGGTGCTGACCTCACCTAGGTCTGCAGCAGAGTTGCTGAATGATTTCCCTGGGACTTTGGACAGCCATGTCACAAACTGCTCTCAGCAGGGCTTTTTTTCAGCTGGAACGCGGTGGAACAGAGTTCCGGCACCTCTTGAAAATGGTCACATGGCCGGTGGCCAAGCGGCACAGAGGGCAATCTAAACTCCCCTCTGTCTGGATACGAGGGGCTGGGGCCACTGGCCATATGACCATTTTTGCAGAGGGCGATTTAAACTTTAAAAAACTCCTCCCTTCTTCCAGCTGACCCAAAGTGACGTCATTGTGCGGTCCTGAGTTCCACCACTGAGTTCTACCACCTCTTTTCCCAGAAAAAAAGCCCTGGCTGTCAGTACACCTTTACAAAAGAAGGGAGTGGGGAGAGGCTGTGTTCTTTGGCAAGCACAAGTTGAAAGCTTTTTACATGCTTGATATTAACTGCATGATCTTTGGGTTCTGGCTGTTGGGACATAACCACTAGCCCATCAGTCTGTAGCAAACACAAATAATCAATAGTGTTTGCCTTTGTACTCCACCAGCTTTAATTGTTAATGTATTTTGCTTTCCCTCTCTTCCCTTCTCAGAGCTCTTCAGAGTGTTCAGTTTGGATATGCAGATGTCTTGGATTATCTTGTCAGAAACCAAAAGCTTGATCTTGGGGTCATTGATGAAAAGAACCGAAATCTGTTGTTCTTAGCAGCGGTGTATGATCAGTCTAAGATCCTGGATTATTTCCTTGAAATGGTCAGTTGCATCAAAGACCCATTACAATTTAGTCTTTAGATGTCAAAAATGTTATTTTTAAAATTAAGAAAATGTCAAAGGTGCTACATTGATTTAGCCATTGGGGCCGAATCTTCAGATTTCATCTGCAGAAGTGAAAGTAACTTTCTTACCGGTAGTTGGAAGTGGGGGGAGTTCAAAGCAGCAGATGTGCTGCTTTGTTGGCTTTCTTACCTGCACTCCATATCAGCTTGCTTTTACCCAGGGCTTTTTTTCAGCTGGAACGCGGGTGAACAGAGTTCCGGAACCTCTTGAAAATGGTCACATGGCTGGTGGCCCCGCCCCCTGATCTCCAGACAGAGGGGAGTTTAGATTGTCCTCCGGCTCGGAGGGCAATCTAAACTCCCCTCTGTCTGGAGATCAGGGGGCGGGGCCACCAGCCATGTGACCATTTTCTTCGAGGGCAACCCACTGAGTTCCACCACCTCTTTTCCCGGAACCCCCCCCCTGCTTTTACCTATGCTGCCAAATTTATTTTTATTTAAATAAAAATAAGGAGAAGAAGTTAATGGATATGGGCTCCCCCTGGGCTTTATGCTCTCCACAACCCCTGTGAGATAAGTTGAGCACAGCTAAGGAAGGGGTTTGAAGGTCTCCGTTATCCAAGTCCAGTCGAAGGTAACAGTCTGGCCACTGTGCCACTTTGACTGACTATCCTCTCTGACTATTACTTATAGTTTCCATAAGAGTTACCTAACTTATCGATGATCTGCGTTATCTGCTCCAAATTGCTGACCATCTCATGATGCTTGACCATCTTACTCAAGCTAGTTTTAGGGAATTAAATCCAGTTAATTTAATTAAAGGGCCCCATCCATGAATACTAGTTCAGATTTGGGTGGGGGGCACCAGTTAGCCACTGTGTGCACGTAAGGGTGGGGGAGCCAGCCCATAAGCCACTCCTGAAATTGAATTGCGTTGGACCATGAATGGAGGGGAGGGAGGGAAGAGGACGCTGCCTAAATGATACTTGTGCCTGGACAGGGAACTGGGTGCCCCCTTCTCTGCCAGAGTACCCCGTTCTGCTCTGGTGCATGCCTGTCTGCTTTCCTCTTGTGCCAGCATACCCCCCCCCATTCCTTCCCACTCCAGAAGTCCATTCTTAGTTGTTATGAACTATACCATCTATGTGCATGGTGTTTGATAATGCAAGAAGATCGGTCCCAGCTTAGAAAATGGGCAGAGGGAGGTGGCAGAGGTGAGGGGAAGCCAGAGTGTGTATGAACATGCATTACTTACACTTTTTATGTGCTAAAAGGAGCCCCCCAGGTACCAGTTTTTCTACCACAGGGAATGTGGAATTTTGTCTGTCTGTCTATTTTATTCGATTTGTATTCTGCCCTCCCCACATCAGCAGGCTCAGGGCAGATTCCAGTTAATACAATAATATAAAATACAAATACCTTTAAAACCAATAAAACATCTTAAATATTTTTAAAAAGAACACAAAAGAAGAATTTACCTGGCTGCCTCAGGTCTTGAGCTGCTTAGAGTATAAAACTACCTCCCCAGCTTTATTCTACCCCACCTCCAGTGTGTGGTAGAATAAAGCTGGAGAGGTAAATTCCTTATTGGGGTCTAGCAGCTTGAGGCTTGGACTAGCTGAATAAATTCCACATTTCCCATGGTAGAAAAGCTGACATGGGAAGGGGAGCAGTTTTTTACACTGCTCGCTGGGGTGAAGTAGAAGTAGAGGAATGAGATGCCCCTCCGGTGGCAATGACATGGATCACACCATTTCAGACTGCTGGGGTGGGGAAGCATATACTATGGAATGCTCCCCATATTTTTTTTAAAAAAGGAACAACAATTCCTTGCAAACTGGAAATGAGCACAGCAAGCAAAATGAGGGGGGGGGGGGTTAAGAACAATGTTTCTGGCCATGCTACTTTTCTGTTTGCATGGACTTTTTAAGCAAAGGAACCTTCAAAGCAGAAATCTACCATCCAGTCCATTCTGCCCTCTCATTTTCCTACCTTTGCCAGCCAGGGAGTTTCAGGGATGGGCAGGAGGGAGTTCCTCTTTGGTTCTTCTTCCTTTCATCTTGCTCTGAGAATCTTCTGCCTCTATTACACAAAGAGTGATAATTATAGGATCCCTCTATCCTTTTGGCACTCGGGTCATTTTCCCAGGTATCTCTGAGCTGCCTGCAAGAAAGAAGAGATGGGTAGAAGTAGGAGGAGGGGAATGAGAATTTAGCAACTCTAACATAGCCCTGTGATGGACAGCGTCCAATGATTTGTCCTGGAAGGTGCTGGCTGCCCAGAGGTCTTTCCTGTGTTTCCTTTTCGCTTTGTGTGCTCTCTGTGTTTGGCAAACGTGTGTCTGTCACAGTCCACAGTTTGCAGCTCTGATGTACACCTAAAAATGTAATGTGTGAAACAATCCTTAAGGAGTGTGTTTGTGTCGAGTAAAGAAAACATTATGGAAACTTTACAGAGGGCTTCCTTATTAGTACATAGGGAAGGAGTCTGCATGCCTGTGGAAATACTTGTTCAATTCCTCTTGGAGTTTTAATTATCTTTAACAGAAGCTTACTAATTTCAGCATGATTAGTTTCAAGGACACATTTGAATCTCTGCTCCTACCTGTCAAACCCGGTAGCATGGCAAGGAAGCGCTGATGTTCTTCTTCAGAGGAGGGAGTTATAGGAATAGGAACTTCTTTTTTTGCAGTCAAGTCGCAGTTGACTGATGGCAATCCATTAAGATGTTCAAGGCAAGAGAGCAACAGAAGAAAGTTTGCTGTTGCTTGCCTCTGCATAACATCTCAGGTCTTCCTCGGTGTTCTCCCGTCCAAGTACTAACCAAGGCCTGCCCTGCTCAGCTTCTTAGAGCTTATGAGATTGGACTAGCCTGGGCCATCTAGGTAAGGATGATAGGAACTTGGTGAAGAGCAAGGCGAGTGTAGCTTTACATATATTGAAATGTCCTCTACCAATCTTTTGTCGTAAAAGACGCCTGTGTCGTCAGAATAGAAACAGAGGGCTTTAAGTGCCATGGCCAGGCTTCCGTTTGTAGACATCTGTGGATCATCAAGAGATCGTTATCGTTATTAGGATGTTGTAATTATTTTGGTAAACAGCAGTGCAGATTGCCGAGGAGGTCGCGTGGGTTTTCCCACAAACCCTGTCTCCATGGATTTAGTCCAAACGTCATGTCTGGGGGCAGGGGAGGAGATGAGAGGGGGGTTTGGCATTGAGCTTGGGCCTGAGACACTGGAAACGGGTGCGTGTGCTTGAAACCAGTTTTCCTCCCACACCATTTCAATGGTGGAAATTGTTCCCCCACATCACCCCGAGTTACTGTTAGCCATGGAGGGAAGGTTCTTTTTAAAAAGCATCCTTATTAGATTTTTTTCACCCATCCTTGCTCCTCCTGAAGTTGCTATCGACTGAAACGGTGCAGAGAGGGGTGAAGGGATTCAGCCCTCCCTTGCTTAGCACCCTAATCCAATTCTTTTCCCTCTTTTCACGCTGCTGCTCTTTAATTCTGAAGAAAATGTACTTGTTCATTCCACCCCTCGCCTGGAATTTTTGGGTTTCCCCTTTGGGGAATATCAACTTGGGTGTGTGTGTGTCCCTTTTTGAAGTGGAGTTTCTTCAGAACTGAGAGAAATGTTTCATTCACATCTGGCCTTATCGTTTTTGAGTTCCGTGGAAGAATTCAGAGGGTTCTTCCCAGACAGCATCCCGTCCAGGCAATCCCCACTTTTAAGCTTTTACCCAGTTTGTGTCCTGGGCTCTAGCCTCTAGAAGAAACAATGAATCTGCAGAGGAATCCATCTGCATAGCATGAATTGGTCTATAGGACTGGATTTTCCCATCATTTGGTAACAAAAGTCCCCTTGTGAGGACTCTTCCTCCCATTGTCAGAAAGGACTCATTCCTGGTATCCTGGAGAACTGCAGGAAGAAGCACTCTGCAGGTGGGAGTGTTCTTCATTTGTGCTTGCGTCAATAGAAAAAAAAATGGCACTGGCTGCCTAGCTAAGCAGGCATCTCTTCCTGGAAAAGCAGGGATTTCCACATACTTAAATATTATGGGGAAGGCCATGGCTCTGTAGAAGTGATTGGTTTGTATGCAGAAGGTCCCACTCCCAAGTTCACTCTCCAGGACCTCCTGGTAACATATCTCAGGAAACAGGTATTAGGAAAGACCATTCTTTGCTGGAGACCCTGGAGAGCTACATCCTATCTGAATAGGCTGAAGTCCTGCATGCATTTAATATGTAATTTGAATAAGTATAAATTTTGAAAAACATGCTGAGCTAAGTGGACTAATGGACTAAGGCAGCATCAGGGCTTTTTTTCTGGGAAAGAGGTGGTGGAACTCAGTGGGTTGCCCTCGGAGAAAATGGTCACATGGCTGGTGGCCCCGCCCCCTGATCTCCAGACAGAGGGGAGTTTAGATTGCCCTCCGCGGCACCAAGTGGCGCGGAGGGCAATCTAAACTCCCCTCTGTCTGGAGATCAGGGGACGGGGCCACAGCCATATGACCAGGGCTTTTTTTCAGCGGGAACGCGGTAGAACGGAGTTCCGGCACCTCTTAAAAATGGTCACATGGCCAGTGGCCCTGCCCCCTGATCTCCAGACAGAGGAGAGTTTAGATTGCCCTCCGTGCTGCCGAGTGGCGCGGAGGGCAATATAAACTCCCCTCTGTCTGGAGGTCTGGGGGTGGGGCCACCAGCCATGTGACCATTTTCGCTGTGGGCAATTTAAACTTTAAAAAATTCCCCCCTTGTTCCAGCTGACCCAAAGTGACGTCATTGTGCGGTCTTGAGTTCCACCACCTCTTTTCCCAGAAAAAAAGCCCTGCATGTGACCATTTTCAAGAGGTTCCGGAACTCCGTTCCACCATATTCCAGCTGAAAAAACGTCGTGGGCAGCATCATGTATTCAAGTTACCTTATGCCAAGTACAACTACCAGTCTGTATAGCTCCAGATTTGCTACCTTCTCAGGTGCTAATTTTTCCTGATCATGTTTCCGTTGATTCTTTGGCTTATGCCAGGACATGCTATATGCTAAGCACGATCTCTCTGCACTGAGATTTCCTGTAGATTTTTTAATTTGTTATTTCTTCTTACGTTTTTTGTTAGAGATATAATTATTATTTTTTTATTGTTAGGAATAGCATACAGTGTGTCACTATTTGTGATTTTATTTTGACTTCTAATGTACGTCTCCTTATGTGTGTGGTATTCTCCACTGGCTATTGTTTGTTCTTCTAGACCCTTCCCATACCTGATGTAAACCAAGCAGCAGAAAACGGAAACACGCCGCTTCATGCTGCAGTAAACACTGGAAAAATGCACCTGGTCTCACTGCTCTTGCATTACCCTGGAATCAATGTGAACATCCCCAACCCACAGTGCGATGGAGCTACCGCGCTGCACCTTGCTATTGTTTATGGTAAAATCCCTGGCTGTTTTTTTTTTTGTGGCTTTAGGACAGTTCTGTGTTTAAATCCATGCCATAATTCTTTAGTGATAGAGAAAACATGCCCACCTTGGGCTTTGAGATGCTTGAGAGAAAGGAGGAAATATAAACACTCTAAACAAAATACGGATCGGTTCCTTAAGGTGGTTATGGTGATGCGGACAAACTAACTTTAATTTTGGCCTCTTCAGGATTTCAACAGAGGCATTGACATTTATTGAAGCAAAAAAATGGTGTGCGTGTGTGTTAACATCTATAGTTACTATTTACTACCACATTTTTATCCCATCCTTTCTCAAAGAAGTTCCAGGGCATCATATAAAGTGAAAAACAGAACAGTACTTAAGATCCCAGATTCAGAGTTACTGAAATGTATTGATTTCAGCGGGTTTAGACTGGAGCAGCTGTGTCTAGGAGTTGCCCTGCAAGAAGCGGACCCCAAGCAGCTCAATCGCTCAGATAAATGTCTAGGGAAGCCCGAACGCAGGACCTTTGGATCTTTTGCATATGTTTCGGTTGCTATTATCACCAGCTAAAAAAAAAAAATCTCTCTCCTCCTTCCCTCTGGTTTTATTTTTTTTAGGGCACCTGGGAATTTGCTATTTATTGCTGAATGCTGCAGCTGATGTTGAAAGTCCTGTCGGAGGGTTAACACCTTTACAGCTTGCGGAAATGTTTGGTAACAAAGCTATCATTGGCCTTCTCAAAATGCATGTCAAACGATTTAAGCTTGAAAGTAAAATGTTAGGCTTGTCAGCTTTAGAATTTTAAAAAAATGGTTTTTTAATTAAAGCTTTTTTTAAAAACAAAAGAAAAAACGTGCGATATTGTGCTTTTATTCCTTTTGAAAGAATGGTATTAATTTCCACTATATCTGATTTAGTTGTAAGCTGCATCTTAAATGTGTGAAAGTTTTCAAAATCTGAGGCTATTTCCTTCCATTGTTGTCCTGTTTTTTGTTTGTCTTCAAGCTACAGCTGTATTTTTCATATTGGGCTAACGCGGGAGGGGGTACCCCATTACTTTGCTTTTTGTTTAATTCTTAGCCATCAACATTGTAACATAGCAGTAGACTGGGCCCAGATCTCCCACTTCCTTGCAAGTTTTTGACAGCGTGCAGTTAACATGATTTGAATAGCATTGCTGAGAATATTGTGGCTGTCAAGCTGCAACTGGTGGGTCTATGCTAATATTGTTGTATCGTTCCACAGTTGTTAACCTCAGTGAGTAGTGAGTCATCCATCCTAAAACCATACGATTGGGTTTAGAAGTGTAGAAGCTATTTTAAATAGCTAACTCCATTTTGGAAAATAAGGTTAGAAAGTCCACACAGATGGAGGGAGAAAAGTGGATGAAACCAGAACTGATTTGTTCCAGAATGTTAGGAAAATTTTTCTTTATATATTCTGCTTAAAGATAGTCTACTTGTTCCATATATTCTGCTTAGAGACAGCCTTCTTATCTCATGTTGCAATTTCTCCTATACAAGAGTGTGTATTCTGCTGTTTCACTTGTTCTTCATGTGGCTGACGTCCAAGGCATTCTCATTCGCTTTATGGATGCTCCATGGTTTTTGAATATTATTTCATGGTTTATCAGAAACTGAGCCCTGCATCCATATTTCTGTTGTTTGAAATAGTTAAGTGTGTAGCACCAAAAATTATGGCTATGCTTTAATGTCCTTTTGAAAAAATCCATTCTCAAAATTGTTTGCCCTATAAGTTGCAAAAAGAAGGCTTGTTAAACTCACATTCTTCCTGGTTAATCTGGTTAATTAAAAGCAAGCTAATTCTTGCATGGAGTAATAAGTTTAGTTGCCTTGCTTTGCACTAGTGAATCTTTTTGCTAGACAAACCTGAGGAGTGATCAGAGACATATCGGAAGGGCTTAATGATCTTTAATGACCTGGAATCTTTTCTTTGGTGGATCTCGAAGTCCGGAGAAGACAGAGAAACAATTCTGAATCTGGACAAAGATGCATGCAGATAGAGGACTGACAGTCCTTGCCATAGTTAGCTGGCATTGAAGCTACTTGGGCCTGGGAGGGAAGGGCATGTGTGACAACTGCAGGCTTCTGCACGGTTGCTTTGAAAATCTGAAGCTGCATTAATGTCAATTTATTTGGATCCACCCACCATTTCACCCTTTTTCCTACAATAAACTTCTGTCTATAGAGACATTTTTGAGCTTCCTTAGTACATTACATTTCTCTGGGATATCTTCCCTCTGTGCCACACTGCTTGGGCACTACATATAAGGTATTTTCTAGTGTTTCCTTTCTGTTCCTTTGTTCTTGTGCTGAGTATGAGCTAGAAGCACTCCTTCTCAGCAGGTCATTCTAGATTTTCTCAGGCAATATCTCAGTGGTGGTACCCAATTACCAGGGTGCATTCCAGGGAGTCCGTGGTCTAAGATTCCCAGCAAGGAAAGTCACATTTCTCCCCTTCCAAATTTAGAGCCAGTGTGTAGTGGCTAGAGTGATGGAGTAGGGTCTAGGTGACCCAGGTTCAGTCCCCCACTCTGCCATAGAAGCTTGCTGGGTGACCTTGGGTGACTGGGTGACCAGTCCCACACTCTTAGCCTCATCCACCTCATAGGGTTAATTAATTAATTAATGCAGTTGTGCTGCCTGCAGAGGTGCAGTGTTTGCTTTCCATTAGGCTCTGTTTGTTCATATTACAGAAGCACTGTGAATTTCTAGTGTTGTTCTACTCCAATCCTCTGCAGTCTTGTCCTGGTTAGATTACTAACATGGCAAATGTCTTATTATCCATTAGTTAAATTTTCAGTCCACCATTCTTCAGGGCAGTATACATGGTTCTCTCTTCCTTCAACAATCACATGAGGTAGGTTAGTCTGAGAAAGAATGATTGGCCCAAAGTCACTCAGTAAGTTTTCTCCTCCATCTTATCCTCACAACAGCTCTGTAAGGTCAGTTAGGCTGAGAGGGAATAACAGGCTGATGGTCACCCAGTAGGAATTTGAACTCGGATCTCTCCAATGCTAGTCTGAACCTCTGACCACTTCATTGGTTCTGGTTTTATATGACTTTCTTAGAGTAGGGGACTAGTGACTGGATTAGAATGCTGTTGTCACACTGATCTGATTATTGTAACATACAAAGCACACAGAGTTTTAGAAATGTGTGGGATTTAAGATGAGGGCTGACTTTGAGGGCCCCTGTGAAAGCTATGGCCAAAATGTTCAGCAGAGACTTCAGTAGTGCTGGGAAGACTGGCCAAATTCCTCTTGCAGAGGAAAGATAAAGTCTGAAGTTGGGAGGGGGCACAACAGACGCTTTCTACAATAGAAGATGTGGCAAAACTGTTACAAAAGCAGGATAACTCTTTCTCTCTCCTAAACCAAATACTTTTACACATAAAATGCCAGTAATAGCAACTGACCATTAAAACCTGTCCGCTAGACGGAGGAAATGACCCAGTTTGCCTTTGGGGATTCGTAAATTCCACTCAGGTCAAGTGCAGATGAAAAAGCAGACAAAAGAGAGAAGAATATACAACACAGCTGGAAACATTCAACTTCGCTCTTCTGCAAACCTACAGCGGAATCTCCTTTCATAGGATAGAAAACATTTTTAAAAACTTAAAATTGCTTTTATATTTCAAGCAACAAGGTCTTTATGTATCAAAGTATCTGCTTGACACAGCACAGAAAATGAATTATATGTGCCTTGGAAACAGAAAGCTGGCATGGGGGAAATAGCCACCCCGTTTTTTTCATTTCTAGGTCACCAAGATTTCTTACATGTTCAATCATGTGGACAAAGAATTTAAACATACTTGCAGGAAGCATACTGTCCTTTTCATTATATTTCTTCAGCAATAAACAAGGCATGATTCCTTGACAGACAGAATGGGGTGTGGTTTAGTGCCAGACCTGGGAGACCCAAGTTCATATCTCCCCTCTGCCAGGGAAGTTTGTAGGGTGACCTTGCGCCAGCCTTGTGAGGATAATAGAGAGTCCTCACTGAGGAGAAGGGCCGAGTATAATGAACTAAATAAGGAACAGGTATCTTACATTGGGATCCGTTGTTCAGAAAAATCCAGTAGGCATTCTCCAAAATTTAGCCATGTCTTAAGCATCCCTCTTTTGATCCTGGCCAATGCATGAGAGAATTCTGATCCATTTTGGATTTGTCTGCAAGGCTGGTTTAAGGCTTCTTGCCTCCCCAAGCAAGACACATGCATCCCTATTTGGGCCTTGTGCCGCCAGCAGTTGGGTGTAAGCCGAGCCCCCGAAGAGAAGTCATGGCAACGGTTGGACCTGGTTGGCAAGGGCACAGGCTCAGGAAGAAATGCCAAGCAGTTGCTTGGCTGGAGAACTGGCCCTGTTTGAGTATCTGCATTCCGCTGGTGGACTGCCTTTGAAGCCTGCAATCTGACAGTGTAGAGCTAACCGTGGAGGCAAAGAGATCGCATTTCTGTGCCGTAGGAAACACACAGCCATGCCTGGTGGTCCTCTACACATTTGTTATTGAAGTTCCTTCTGACCTTTGACCAAAAGGCCAGCAAGGACATCCTTGTTTGTTAAATGGCAAGTTTCCTAAAAAAGAAGCTGCAGGGATGGTTCAGAAACAATTCCAAGTATTACAAGGTTTAACAGCTTCCCCCTATCCAGGCTGTCACTGGGAAACATGAGTGTGGACTATCCTGGCTTTGAATGAACCCGTTTAGAGAAGGGGTGGGGGGAATGATGGACTGGTTTATAAAAATTACACATGGAGTGGAGCAAGTAATGAGCTTTTCTCCTATTATATCATAATAGAATCAGGAAGTGGTTTACAAAATAGGCAAGAAATTAAGCTGGTACAGACCCGAAGAGAATACTGTTAAGAAAATGGCAGAGGTGTTCTGCTTCAAGCCCGCACAGCCAGACAGCGTACCAGTAAGAAATTCAAGTTACTTTCACCCTTGCCCAAAGAACCATTTAATGATGCAGTACACCAGGAGCATCAGGCAGCATCTGAGGAAGTGAACTTCACACACAATTAAAAAAAAAATCTTTAAGGTGCCACTGGACACCCTTTAAAAATATTTTGTTGCTATAGTTTTAATAAAAATACCCTGCAGGGATTAAAGGATGCAATGCACCGCTAGCAGCTGTAGCAATGATCTTGACAGCTTTGACAGATCCATAGTGCTGATATTAGTCAGTGGCTGCGTACCAGGAGGAAACCCCCAGCATGGGGCACTCAGCCTCACCAGTGCTGTGAAGCAACATCAGGGCACTGCCTGAAACAGGATGCTGGACGAGATAAGGTCACAAGTGGGCCGTGTGTGGCTGGTAGGGTTGGCAGGAGACTTGGAAGTGCATGTGTGGGTGGAGACACAGCCAATTCCAACTAACCAGGCAGGGGCTGTGGCTTCCTGTGGTTGATATGCCCAAGGTCCCAAGTTCAAGCTTTTCATCTCCAGTTAAATGATCTGGCAAGATGATGATATGAAAGACTGGAACCCTGGAGAGCTGCTGCCAGTCTGAGGAGACAATACCGACCCTGCTAGACCAACGACTCAGTATAAGGAAATTTAATGTGTTTTTTGTGGTGGGACTCCCAGTCCTGAGTGCCAGCACCTGGGGGGGGGGCTTTCCCAAGTCCTGTGTGGGGAATTGGTGCAACCTAGGGGCGCCAGGTTCAGGTTGGGAAATTCCTGGAGATTTTGGGGGTGGAGCCTGGAAAGAGGGGAGTTTGGGGAGGAAAGGGGCCTCAACGGGGTATAATGCCATAGAATCCACCCCCCAAAGTAGCCATTTTCTCCAGGGGAACTCATCTCTGTGGCCTGGAGATCAGTTGTAATTCCGGGAGATCTCCAGCCACCACCTGGAGACTGGCAACCCTAGTGCAACCTTATACATGAGCTACCCGTGTCCTTTTTCTGTCAGTAAGCGTTATCAAAGGCCCGTGTCCCATCGGCGGAGTACTTAAAAGACCGAGACAGTATCCAGGGTGTAAGCTTTCGAGACTCCAAGCTCCCTTCGTCCCGCATCTGGGTCGGCAGGGCCCCGTGGCTGCTTGGCGAGCCAAGGACTCCGTGAGAAGAAGCCTCGCTGCCCCGGCTGGGCCACCTCCGGCGGCTCCAGAGTCCTCCCCTGCGGGTGGCGCGGCGCCGAGGGAGCAGCCGGGGCCGGGCCGAGGCGGCCTCTCGGCTCTCCCTCCCCTCATGGGTCACATGAGAAGCGGCGGGCGGGCCGAGGCGGCGGCGGCGGCGGAGCTGGTTCTGAGGGGAATTGGCTGGCGGAAGGGAGCGGGGCGAGAGGGAAGAAGCAGCAGAGGCGCCCCGGCTGAAATTTCCCTCAGGAGCGCGGCGGCATCATGGACGAGGAAGGCGGCGGGAGCGGTGAGCGACTCTGGGCTGAGGAGGGGGAGAAGGTGGCGTCGACAGGCGGGGGAAGGGGATGGGGACACGGCGAGACCCCGAAAGCAGAGCCCGCGAAGACGCTCTGCCACTGCAGCTGGGGAGGGAACGAGTGCTCCTGAGCGTGTGCAGAGTGCCCCCCGCTCGTCGTGTCGTGGGAAACGGACCCTCTCAGTCCGGCCCCATTCCCTCCTCGCCCACTTTCCCCTCAGGCTATCCGGCCCTGGATTATTGCCCCCCTCCCGGGTCTGTTTTTGTAGTTAGCCCTGTGGAGATGTTTCCCCCCTCTGTTCAAATGCTGTTTGGAAATACGTATGCATTCTTAAAGCTGACTGTAAATATTGCGGTTGTCGAAGAGTTGGTACCTTTCTGCTTTTTTTTTAAAAATGTGAAACTTTTCGGTTCAAAGGCTACTTAGAGATGTTGCCTTTTTTTTGAAAGGCTGCCTAGAAATATCGCAGGTAGTCGGTAACTTTTAAGTTCAGTGAAACTTTAAAAAATTATATTGGATATATTGTAAAAGTGTATTTATTGTATTTAGCACGTTTTAAATCTTGCACTTGTTCAAGGGAGCGTAAATGCTTCTCTCGTCTTCTCCTTTTATCTTCACAACAGCCCTGTGAGAAGGATTAGACAGAGAGTGACTGGCCCAAGTAAGGCTCACAAGAAATAGGTGTTTGAACCTGGATCTACCCACTCTGAACACTCTAACTATTGCGCTATGCTGTTTAGAAATACTGCAAATCCCTTAATACTAAATCATACTCTTTTGGAGTCATAGAATCATAGAGTTGGAAGGGGCCATACAGACCATCTAGTTCAACCCCCTGCCCAGTGCAGGATCAGCCTAAAGCATCTGTGAGTTCCATAGACCAGTGAAACTCTTCTTTCCCCATTCCTTGCCTGTAGGCATAGGCACTTGTGGGAAGTCAGTCTTTGGTGTCAACGCCTGTTAGCTTCCTATGCGCCCATGAAGCACATTTGAACTGAATCAAAAAGAGTCCAGTAGCACCTTTAAGACTAACCAATTTTATTGTAGCATAAGCTTTCGAGAATCAAGTTCTCTTCGTCAGACCAGTCTCTGTATCATGCATCTGACGAAGAGAACTTGATTCTCGAAAGCTTATGCTACAATAAAATTGGTTAGTCTTAAAGGTGCTACTGGACTCTTTTTGATTTTGCTACCACAGACTAACACGGCTAACTCCTCTGCATTTGAACTGAAGGGGATCAAAGCATGGAAGCATCCCATCTGCCACAGTGCCATGCTTAGGCACCTTTAGGGGAAAGGTCAGGGATTTTTCTGCAGTCCTTGATCCTGTTTGTGACACATTCCACAAGCATGCAGTCTTTCTTTCTTTCTTTCTTTCTTTCTTTCTTTCTTTCTTTCTTTCTTTCTTTCTTTCTTTCTTTCTTTCTTTCTTTCTTTCTTTTTCTTTCTTTCTTTCTTTCTTTCTTTCTTTCTTTCTTTCTTTCTTTCTTTCTTTCTTTCTTTCTTTCTTTCTTTCTTTCTTTCGCACTCGCTGCCACTAATGACAGTTGGACTACACCCATTAGTCTGCATTGAAATCAGTTTTTTAAAAAACTCGACCCTTTCTTTTAACCCCACTGCTAAACAATCCCTTAAAGGAGCTCCCATCTGACTAACATTCACTTTATCCTTTAAGATTAACAAGTAATCTCATGTGCCTAGTGTTCTCTTGAATGACACAGAGCATCTGCTGGCCTTTGCTGCACCATTTTTTTTCCTTCTGGTTTTTCCACACAGACTTTAGTTGCATGTCAGAAGCTCAACAGGTTTGTCTGAATTAGACGGCTCTTGATTGTGCTGCTTCCTCCCAGAGGGCTGGCATTTGTGGCTAGCCTAGCAACCTGTGGTGACATAGTCTCTGTCCTTTGTGACATGGTTCTCCCTCTCTGTCACAAACACAGCCATTTTCTCTGTGGCTCTCCTTTCTGGATATCCCTTCATGAGTTCCATAGACCAGTTTCTGACAATGTACAACTGTGTAGAACTGATATTTTGCTACTGGCTGTACAATCCTGGTTCCTTTTTGTTGGCAGGGCTTGCTTTACCCCTCATTTCAATTCATTTGCACCCCTAAACAGCCCCTTGCTATACCCCTCTCATTTCCCTACTCTGTTTTGGGCATACCTCCCTGTCTCTTAATTGTGAACAGCCTCCCCATTCATGCATTTTCTGTTCTTGGCCCCTGCACCATCGCCTACGGATTGCCTTTTCACATATTTATCAATGCCTCTCGGGATGGGATGGGGGGTGGAGACTGAGAGGGGAGGAGTATAAAGTGTAGCACAGAGTAGTTTTCAGGCTGCTGCTTGCTTTATGAAGAGGAGTGTTTGTTGCTGGAAGATCAGGGTTGATCTCCCTGGCAAGGCAAATGCCAGAAATTCTGCCTGGTTTTGCTAATTCTAACGTAAAGATGCTGTTCTTAAGAAGATTGCTTCATTCACTGTTGAGGACAATAGAGAACTTTATACTGTGGGGTCTGCTTTAAGTTATGCACCCCCCACCCCCAGACTCCTTCTGAAAGGTCAACTGTTTCTGAAAGATGAAAAATGAATGCATAGTGTTCAGGGGTTGTGTCAGTGGTAAGAAAAAGCAATTTATTAATGTAAGATGAGGCCCAGTCATGGAAACAGTCGCATCTTCAGAATATGAGAAGGCATGGGGGGAATGCAGTGGACGCTTTCAAAGGGTAGATTCATTCCATTGGTGTTAATGTTAGCAACAAATTGTTAGTTGCTCTTTCTTGACACTGTGAAATCATTGTATTTTTCCTGTGCATACTTTGCAGAAAACAGTGAGCTTTGAAAGGTTGATCCCCGTCTGCACACTTAGCAATAGGCACTAGAGGCAGTCACGAACCGAAATACAAACCGAAGTTCATCACAAACTGGGCTGGTTCGTGGTTTGCGAACTGGCGGTTCATGGGAGCTCATGTCTCATGATCCATGACAAATTTTATCCTGGTTCAATTTGGTTTGTATTTTGGTTCCTCACTGCAGACAGCCTGGCACCGATCTATCAGTTTCTTAGGTAACAGGGGGATGGGCTCTCTGCAGACCTTTTGCCGACCCAGAAGTGATGTTTTCACGAACTTTGCGAACTGGAGCAAGTTTGTGAAAGGTCGTGAAACGCGACAAACCATGAACCTCACGGTTCGGAATTTTCCCGGTTCGTGCCCATCTCTGATGGGCACTTTTTGTTGCCCTTAGCTTTGGTGCAGCAATAAACACAGAATGGTTTGTCCACTTTTTAAACAAGGAGCATATGGTTTCCCTAAACATTCTCTTAAATGTTTGTACACACATCTCTTACAAAGCCAGGGTGTGCATTTTGCAGTGTCTTTCAGTACAGCTTGTCTGACCTTTACAGGATGTTGAGTTATAAGGGATACCTCCATAACCTGAACTTCTAATGTGACTCTTAGAAAAGTGTTTTTATTTCAGCTCAGATTTGCTCTGCGTGGGTGAAGTTTTTTTCTGTTTCTAAGATCTTGGAGTAATAAAGCTACAGACTCTTATCTATAACTTACACACTTTCATTATGAAGCTTTTAATCAAGAAGTCTTTAGAATAAATCAGAAATCCTTAAGCTGGGTTGCTGAATGCATTTGTTGCCATGTAAATATGTAAAGTCATGGTTAAAAGAGG
This sequence comes from Eublepharis macularius, assembly GCF_028583425.1. Classification (NCBI taxonomy): domain Eukaryota; kingdom Metazoa; phylum Chordata; class Lepidosauria; order Squamata; family Eublepharidae; genus Eublepharis; species Eublepharis macularius. The sequence goes on from NC_072801.1 coordinate 21,010,737, forward strand.
CATGAACTAGCAATGGTTGCGCTGCAATTGCTTACACCAGTCGGAAATCAGAACTCGGAAACCTGGTGGGTGTGGTGTGTTTACCTTGACAAGACGAGAGAATGCTGGGATGAATCAGGAAGGCATCCTTTAAACAAGCAATACTGTCATTGATGTTTCTCAGCCATCATTTCCTGAATTGTTTAGTCATCAGTAAGTATGAGACTATTACTTTAAAAGAAAAATTGTGCCAAGTTTTTGCCTTGTCCTTCTTGCTACGCAGCATGGACACAGGGAGGAGAAGGAGATACTGAACATGCAGCCCCCAAATGAGCAAAGAGGGACTTTTCATGTTTAAAACTATTTTCAGTGTGATATAATAGATGCTTATGAATTATTTATTTATTTACTTCATTTTTTAAAAATCCAGCCTTTCTTTCCAAAGGGGACTCAAAGCAAATTACATAATTCTCCCTCCTCCATTTTATCCTTACAACCACCATGTGAGGTAGGTTATGTTGAGAGCGAGTAGCTGGCCCAAGGCCGCTCAGCAAACATCTATGACAGAGTAGGGATTTGAACCCAGACCAAAGTGGTTCCATATTCAATTAGCTTAGCTTATCTAAACAGATGTCTTGTTAGAGTCTGTCTTCTCTATGTCCCTCATGAGTGGTCTGTTGATAATGCCGTTTTAAAAATTATGAATAAAGTCACACAGAGGGGGGGCCTTAATGGTGGTTGCTCCCTGTTTTTAGAGCACCTTCTGTTGGAGAGTTGCCAAAGTTTGGGCCTGAACTTGTCGTACTTTTATATGAATGCATAGGGCAGTCACAAAGGGTTAACACTGAATTAAATTAAGACAAAAGTTGAAAGAAAAATAATCTTAAGTAACAGTTACATCTGTTTTTCTCTTCTTTCAGTTTTCAAGCTGCTGCAGTTATGTATATGTTACGCTGGACTTTCATCTGCTCTGTTGCTGAAAGGTTTCTAGAAAGTTTTAAAAAATTATTTAAGGGTATAGTGCACTATTCAGCAATGAAGCATTTGGGACCAGTAGTTCATCTACTGGTGGTGCTTTGTAATGTCCAAAAGAAATGTTGCGTGATGGCCATGTGCATGCGTTTTGCATGGCTTTGTTCAAGTTTCCCTTACTATATTACAAACAAATTTTGCTAGGTAAACATTTGTGTAAGTTCTTATGGATCTAGCTGGTAGTGCTTCTTTTTAGTTCCCTTTTTTGGGTTTGGGAGATTTATTTTTTTTGGTTAAAAAGCTACGTGAGTATGAAGGATTTCTAAGTTTTTTTTTTAAAGAATGTGCTGTGTATCCTCTTTTAGGTGTTGCAACTTTTGGAAGCATGAACATTTTAATGTGGTTTCTTTCTTGTTAAAATTAGAACGTAGAGTCCATATTTTCAACCTCAGGTACTTTGGAGTCAGGGTTTTTTCCCCTCCCCGCTTATGTCAACTTGTGTTATCTCTCTCTGCATTTTTTAGTGTTTTAATTCTGTAGACCAGCGATTCTTAAACTTAGTTGCAATGACAACCTCCTCCCGCCCAAGCCCCAAAGTAGCATTTCTCTGGGAGTAGTCTTTCCTGTGATGGGAAGGAAGTTTTCTGCCACGTCCCTCCTTTCAAAGGAAATGAAAATCCAAACATTTCCTTTTTTGCTCTTCGTTTACAATGCGAAAATGGAGGACATGTAAATTCAACCTCATCACGCTGATTGCTGATGAACGCGGATTAAATTTGTGCTTTTCCTCTTTGCTGATCGCTTTGCAAATGAGTGTGCGTTCGTTGATACTTGTAGTCAGGGCTTTTTTTCTGGGAAAAGAGGTGGTGGAACTCAGTGGTGGAACTCAGGACTGCACAATGATGTCACTTTGGGTCAGCTGGAACAAAGGGGGAGTCTAAACTCCCCTCTGTCTGGAGATCAGGGGACGGGGCCACCGGCCATGTGCCCATTTTCAAGAGATGCCGGAACTCTGTTCCACCACGTTCCCACTGAAAAAAAGCCCTGCTTCTAGTCTTAAATGTATAGCAGCTTCAGAGATGGTTGTAACCCAGAGAAAATTGCTGACCCTTCCCAGGTCTCTCTGTCCATGTGTGTTTTGTTGGACTTCTGTTCCAGTGGGGAAATATTGACAAGAGCCAAAACGCAGAGTGGTTATGCTTTTGGCATTCTTGTACTGTCAGGTAGCAGGCTGAGACTTGGCCTGGCTGGATTAATTTTGCGTTTTGATGGCCCAGCTAAGATGTGCTCTGCATGTGGTTTTGTGTCAGATTTCCAGTTTGGTTTTGTGTCAGATTTCTTGTAAATGAAAATGAATATTTGGTGAAAATGGGAAACTAATAAAGAATATATTAAAATACTACCATATGATACTCTACTGGCATTAATTCTCAGTGATGGCAACATGTGAATGCTGGGCTCCAAATATGTAAACAGACACTTGTTTGATTTACTTGTGGTGAGTAAATAATTATCTCTAGGCAAACAGAAGTAATTCTTGAAAAGGTGAGTCTTTATTTTTCCTTTTAGACCAGAAATGCCTACCATATGGGGCTAGTAGCTATAGTATCGTGACTCTTGAAAAACAGTAAGGGCCATTTTCTGATACCTGTTTTGGTATAAAACTTCAAGTTTATTTCAGTGGAGGTCATGAGCTTAAAACTGTGTTATGTGTCTTCCACAAATTTTGCAATTCTTATATAGAGTTTTATCTCATTTATTTCGTTGAGATTTCCTTTTGTTTAATGATCTTAGGGTCGAGATGCCCATGTGTTAATCTTCTGTTATGTTCTAGTTACAAGGATTTTTGCACTGTGTACTAATATTTAGAGATGAGACTGATTTCTCTGTTGATGAACTTCACTTGAATTCTCATCTTTTTCTATTGCTTCAGTTGATTTTGTGGCTTCTCAGTAATCAAAGGGGTTTGGTACTGCTAACAGTGATTCTGGCAGCCATTATGTCTTTTGATTATGGGCTTTATATTTGGTTAAAATTGTGAGAGTTTTGTTTGAAATTAAGCAGAAGCTCTTCTTGAATACAAAATTCATGGCATAATGCAGCTTCAGTTATTTCTTATACTGCTAAAGCTTCATTTATAGTTCCCCTCCCATAAAGTCCATGTTGCAGCTGGTTCATAATCTCTTTTTCAAATCAATGGAAATTCTGCTTATGAATGAGCTGTATTATCAGGAACTTCCAGTATTTTTCCTACTAAGAATTGTTTTCTGTTATTTACCTCCCCTCCTTCCTTTCTTATGATGACCATTTTTAATGCCGTGATGGAAAGTCACAGAGGCTTAGACTGACAAGTCAGCTTCTGAAAACTAATCCCCCAAAATGTGTGTATGAGTCCTAGTTTGGGGAGTAACTCTTTGGAGTGGGAGAAATAATGTCATTCTCTGATTCTTCCAGTTCTTTGCAGCCAGTGTTCGTGCGAGTGCCAAGTGTTGTACTGTTTATGTGGCTTGGGCATGTGTCCACCCAGAAATGGGCTACTAGTTCCATTCATGTATTGGTTAAGGAGTTGTTGCAAATTGAGCTGTTTTAATTTCTTCTAGATTAAGAAGACGTAAAGGCCACATTATAAATATTTATATTTTTAATTTATAAGGGAATAAATGCTACCATTTTGCAATGGCTCAAATGTGTGAAGTCTGTGGCTTGGAAATGTCATGTTTTAGGTTTTGTGTCTTGGACTCAGCTGAAGTAGAATTAGGTGGACAGTCCCTGTTAGTTTCTGAGATCCTCTATTAATTTTGGATAGCAGAACTGAATTTTTTTTCATTGTTGTTTGCCTGAGATTGTGGGGAGTTCATGAGCTACTGCAAGTCTCAAGGACTGATGTTGCTGTACCAGATGGTGCTTTGATCTTAAATGCAAAATTCCACACATAAGAATTTGTTTATTTATTTACGTAATTTATAGTCTGCCTTACTCACTGAGACTCAAGGCCACCAAAAAGAACAAAACGTATTTAATAAAAGCAGTTATTAAAAATTGTAAGGGTACTTTATCAACTAACAGTTTTGATTATGAGATGTTATTCCCCCCCCCTTTCTGTTGTTCTCTGTGTCAAGAAAATATAATGAATGGGCAGGTTATGCCCATGCTGAAATGCAACAATCTTTCTCCAGTTATTGTTTAGCCATTATAAAGAAATTGAACAGTTTAGAAGTGACTCAGTTCTGAGCGGTGTTGCAGGCTTCAATCATACCCCACACTAGAGTAAATGCAGATGGAGGTAGTTTCTGCATTTCTGTATTTAACTTCTTTTTGTACTAATCCCCTTGCCTTCAGACGGAAGTGCCAGCATTCTAAGGCCGAGTGGAACATTGTTCCGTGGAACTACTGATGCATGCAGATCAGTATGCAGCCCAGTATCTTTTTAAATTATGGTCACAGTGCAACATTTGGGTGTGAGGGACAGTAAGAGTAAGGTATGTGGGTGTACAGGTTACAGATGACCAATATTTAGCAGCTGCCGCAGTCACAGACAACCATAAATACTTGTATGGAATGAGGCAGAAGTCCTCCTAGAATAATTATGTAATGGGAGCCTGATGTAAAATGCACACTAGTGGATCAAGAAAAACGTTGTATCGGCAACTAACTTTGGCATGTTCTATTTTTGAGTGGTTCACTCTGCCATATGGACTTTATCTTGTTTAGATTTTCAATGGCATCTTAACAGTGCATTTTTATTTCACTTAGATGTTGACAGTATGCTTAAATCCAACAGATGCTTTGTTTAAAAACAAAAAAAACTTGGTCCTGAAAACTTTTTGACTGCAGTGTTTCCTCTTACTGGTTTTAGACCAACACAACCTGCTAGAAAGCCATTTGTTTTTCGTGGTCCTCTGAGATTTATATGAAGGAGGAAATGGCTTGACCCGTTTGGTTGCTATGAAATAAAAACATTCTTGTTTGTTTTTTTCGGTGAACATCTGTGTTGCATTTATTTAATTCCCTTTTGGAGGTTTTTAATCCTATAGTATGATGATTCCAGAGTTCATTAAAATGTATTGGTGTGGTTATACTTGTATTCAGGTCTTAAACAGCAGGGCTTTTTTTGTGCCAGAATGCTCCGGAATGGAGTTCTGGCACCTTAAACCTGTGTGGTGTCCCCACCCCCTGATCTCCAGATGGAGATCAGTTCCCCTGGAGTAAATGGCATAAGGTAAGCCTGCTCCTGGGTTGGGGGGTAAGCACACATGGTGGAAAGGCGGAGGAATGCCATGGAACAGGCTGCTGCCGAGCTGGGGAGCAGTCCCCTGCTTGGCAGTGGCCTGATCCAGGCCGAATTGGGCCTGATCCTGGCCATTTTGGGCCCATTTTGGCCTAATTGGGGCCCTAAACGGCCAGGATCGGGCCTGAAACAGCCAAGATTGGGCTGCTGCCCAGTGGGGAGTGCTTTCCTATGTGGCAGCAGCCTGTTCAAGGCCTATTTGGGCCTGATCTGGGCCGTTTTGGTCCCATTGGGGACCAAAATGGCCCAGATCGGGCTGCTGCTGGACAGGGGCCCACTCGGGACCGAATCGGCCCCCTATGGAGCATGGGAGCACTCCCAGGGTGACCACGGCCTGTGTGATGACATCACTTCCCAGAAGTGATGTCATCGTGTAGGCACATGTAGTGACAGAGGTGCCCCCTCCTCCCAGGAGTTGCCTTGAGTGAGAATTCCCCCACCTCTTCGCCCAGAAAAAAGCCCTTTATTTATTTGTTTGTTTGTTTACTTCAGTTATACTCTGTTGTTCTCCTCAGTGGGGATCCAAAGTGGCTTACATTGTTTTCTGCTCCCTCATTTTATCATCATAATAATCCTGCGAGGTAGGTCAGCTGAGAATTGTATGACTGGCCCAAAGTCATACAGCAAGGTTCAATGGCAGAATGGGGATTCAAACATGGGTCTTGTTGGTCTTGGTCTAATATTCTAACCATTGCACCATACTGGCTGTATTGACAAAGTGACACTTATGAAAGGGGGAGGTTAGAGGGTAGGAAACCTCCTGCTTATGCATTCTTTCATCAGATATCTGCTTTGGGTATCTAAAGATGCAGCCATATCTGGCACAGATCAAGGCTTTGAAATCCTAAGTAATACAAACAACACACAATATTGGAGAAACTGTAATCAGCAAGGGGATTATATCCATGTGTGGTGGTCATGCCCTGTAGTATCACAGTTTTTGGGAAAAATATTTACAGAAATGGAACATATTATGCATCAAATGATTTACTCCACACTAGTGCTGGCCTTGTTAACAATTTGGGGCAAAAAAATGGAAAAGTGACACCCAAGGAATTAATAATGTTTATGTTGATGGCAGCCCATAGGGTAACAGCAAAGTGTTGGAAATTTGCAGAGTTTTTAACATTTCATTATTGGTATTCTGAGCTATGGCAAATAGGTATGGCAGAAAAATTGGCATACCAACTTAATGTTGTTAAAGGTAAAACTAAAATGTCAGTTTTCTGTGAAACATGGCATGATTTTATTTCATATATGAATCAGAAAGGTATTCAACATCAACATCTGTCTATGCCCTTCCTCAGTTTATGGAAAAGGAATGAGATATAAAGTGTACAAAGAAATACTTTTTAAAAATCCCCTGACTCATTAATGATTTCCTCTCTTAGTTCTATCTTGTAAGATAATTTGAAAAAATGTTTTCAATATTAAGCCCTCTGTCAATCATTGGATTCAGCGTTGTCTATTTTTTGTTTTTGTTACCTGTCTTTTGTTTGGTAATCTTTTCTATGATTGTAATTTGGATGGTGGTTGTTTTTTCTTCCTGTTTTTTGTTTTTTTGAAAAATTGGTTAATAAAGCAGAGTTGCCTTAAGCTAGGGCTTGTAAAGGTGTTATTTTGCAGTTTTTGGTGGATTGCTATCCCTTTTTCCTTGTTCTGCTGTGCTGGAGAATATACTAATTTCAGGGCTTTTTTTCGGGGAAAGAAGTGGGGGAACTCTTACACGGGGCAACTCCCGGGAGGAGGTGGTGCCTGCTCCTGGGATGATGTCACTTCTGGGAAGTGACATCATCACGCAGGGCATGGCCACCCTGAGAGCACTCCCGTGCTCCACGGGAGGCCCAATTTGGCTGAATCTGGTCAAATTGGGCCCGGATCAACCTGGAACGGGCTGCTGCCACACAGGAGAGCACTCCCCCGACTGGCAGTGGCCCAATTCTGGCAGTTTTGGGCCTGATCCTGGCCATTTAGGGCCCAGTTTGTGCCAAAACAGGCCCGAAATTGTCAGGATCGGGCCTGAATTGGCCTGGAATGGGCTGCTGCCATATGGTAAAGCACTTCTCCATCCAGAAGCAGCTCTATCCTGGCCATTTCATGCCTGTTTTGGCCAGGCTTCGGCCCAAAAGGCCTGGAATGGGCTGCTGTCACATGGGAGAGTACTCCCCCGCCCAGCAGTGACCAGATCACGGTCGTTTTGGGCCCGATCCTGGCTGTTTAGGGCCCAGTTTGGGCCCAAATGGGCCCGAAACAGCCAGGATCGGGCCTGAATCGGCATAGAATGGGCTGGTGCTGCACAGGAGAGCACTCCCCCACCCAGCAGTGGCCCGATCCTGGCTGTTTTGGGTCATCTCATTCCCCCTCCCCAATTATTTCCCTTTTCTCTTCCCTAAAAGCCCCCATAGCTTTCCCCCTATGTTCTCCTTCCTACCCATCAAATGATCTCCCTTTATCTGCACCTCTGTCTTCAGCTTTCCATCCTTCCCTCCCCCTGGCATCTTTTTACCTGGGAAAATTATGGCCCAGTTGTGCACTTCTGGCTGCCAAGCTGGGCCCAGTTGCATGGTGAGAAACTCAAGGACTTGCAAGGGGCATGTCATTTCTCCCATATCCCCTTCCCCACACTTTTTTCTCTTTCCCTCCTCCTGGCAACCCCCATATCATTTATACCCTGCCTTTCTCCCCAGCTTACACCAGCCTCCTCTCCTCCATTTTATCCTCACAACAACTATGTGAGTTGTTAGATTGAGAATGTGTAACTGGCCCAAGATCACCCAGTAAACTTCCATGGCAGAGTGGTGATTCAAACCTAGGTTTCCCATATTCTATTTTAAGAACACCACCACACTAGCTTTTGTGGGGTGGCTACTGTTGTGCAGTAGCAAGCAGCCAGGCCTGGGTGAGTCATGCAAGTTGCATGTTTGCAAGTTTCCTGATTTTTGCTAGTGTGCCTGGGATCAATGAGTCTTCTCTCAAAGGTCAAAACAGCCCTGGAAGGGCCCTGCCCCCTTGCCCTGCATTTTACTGAGATCAACCAAGACTTGAAGGTTGGCAGTTCTGTTGTGATTGCCTAGCAATGGCCACTGAGGGCAGTTATTTCTTGAAGCTACAGGTGCTACTCCTATTAGGGGCGGGAGGGGGGGGCGGGTTTAACCCTCCAATGTGCGTGTTTGTGTTATTTTTTCTGCAAACCTTGGGCATTTTTCAAGTTTGTAGAAAGATCCAGCCATGTTGAGAATTAGATGTATTGATACTTTATGAGCAGCTGTCATTTTCAGCCTCCATATGTTTAGCTCTAAATAAAAGTGAATCTTAACAAATGTAACCTAGTAACATCCTGCAGGCAATAGGCCACACAATCTTTCTGTAACCAATTAATTGAGATTTATTTGATGTTCTCAAATCATTAAAGAACTAAGGGACAGTTTTGTGGGGTGCAGGATGCAAAATGTCACTAGTAAGGACAGTTTTTGTAGACTGGGATTCTGAATATGAAAGAACAAATTAGTCATCAGTGTTATGGTAAGAGGAATTTGAAAACATTTGGAATATGTAGTTTTAGAGATTAATTTGTGCCTTGTATGAGAACATCATTCATTTTCTGCAAAGCTTTCAGCAAGAAGGTAAGTATTTCCTTCTAATTTATTCATGGTCTGTTGTATCCTCTAGATATTTTCTTTTAGATGTTTTTGTGAGTAGGTAATGGATTGTACATCTAGAAAACTGTTTTTGCTGTCATTCCCAGTGCTGAAGTTTTATTAAAAAAAATAGCTTGAAAGATTTAAAAGCTGTCAAACTTGTTTCAATCTATAGTTGCAAACATAATCCTTTGGACTCGTACTGGGTCACATCCTGTTATCTGTTCTAGAAATCCATCTTTGCATGGGGTAGCAGCTGTTAGTACAGTTGTGTGCAGCTGTCGCAACTCTCTCAGCGTCTGTGCCCCATCTGTAAAATAGGTCACTCTTAGGTGGGAATCACAGTGTGGTTTTCACAACTGGCATAAACTCTCAGAGGACACTGCTAATTAAAAGAACAACGTAAACTAGTAGCACTGGTTTGGTTATTAGAATACCTTCCAAGCAGTGTAGAGATATTGCTATGGTGAGCATGTGACTGTGGGTGCATAAGAACAGCATCACGTCTGTCACTGATTTGGTCATTTTGTGTACTACAGGTAGAGGATGTAACTACCTTGTCACTATGAATTTAGTCAGCTCCATTTCTTGGCCATATGGCTGGCTACTTAATGGAGGGCAGCCTTGGTACTTCTGAATCATGTCAGCTATTAAGGTTATAAATGGCTGCATCTCACAAACCTGGTGGATGTTGGGTCCAGAATTGGGAGTTTGTGTGGCACAGCTGGGATGAGCATCTCTCTTGCAAAGTCTGTAGAATCTTAGCTACTCTGACCCACCACCTGCTGATTAAAATGTGAATTCTCTGTGTTAGAGCCTATAGGCTGTTTCAAAATAGTTACTATAAAGGACCATTTTTAGATATAATAACATTCCAGTACTGCTTAGAAGTCCAAGTATATCTTGTGTGTTCAGCTTTCAGTTTTTGAATGTGTTTTCTCCTTGGAGCCACCAGTCTGCTTCCTCATTCCAACAGGCATCTTAAATGATTTTCCTAGCAAGATTATGCATATGACCTCAAATGACTATTCAAATGATTATTCAAATGATTTTACTAGCACTGTATCCCAAGTTCTATCTCGAAGTTCTAAGGAACGGTACCTTTGTACAGGTTGATGTGTATTACTACATCATAGAAAAACTAGTATGTTGATCTTTTTTTGAGATACTTGCAAGGGCCTGAAAGAGAGAGCTAGCCAGCTGCTAAGGAAATGAAAACTATCTAAGAGATATTTGGAGCTGAGATATTCATCCTGGCTCCATGGAGAAGAGACCTTACTCTAGTAGACATAGGCTGAAATCCTAAGACTTCATGGGAATGAGCCCCATTGAATCAAATGGGATTTACTTCTGAGTAGACTTGCTTAGGATTGCTCCAATAGTCTGTGAAGTGCCCATCTGTAGCATTTGATAAGGTACTTCAGGAGGGCATTCTTATAATGGAATTAGAACTGTAGTAAAATGGAAGACTCCAGAAGGACATCTTCATATGGGAATAGGTCTATAATCCACTTCAATGAGTATTGTTGTTATAATTTGTTGTTGTAGGTATCACCTGGCTTTTACATCATAGATCATTCTGTCATGTTGAGGAGTTTGAGGGCAGAATTGGGTATCAGGATCCTCATGGGCTAGACTCAAAGGGTTGGTATTGGAGACCAGCTATTCTCAGACTGGGAATTGTCTTGTGGGGTTCCACAGAACGCAGTCTTATCCCCCATATTATTCAACCTCTATGTAAAGACTTCAGGAGAAATCATTTGTAGCTTTAGAATTGGGTGTCATCAATACCCAGGTCTATATTTCATTATGCAAATCCCGTGGTGATACAATAGAGATTGTGAGGCACTGCCTGACAGCTGTGGTCAAATAGCTGAAAGTGAATGAATTGAAACTGAACCCAGACAAGTCTGAAGTGATGCTAGTTGGGAAGATGGATATCTTGAAGGACATTTTGCTCCCCATTTTCAATGGGGTTCAGTTGATACTTGCAGACTCCGTTAAGAGCCTAGGGGTTATACTGGACCCAGCATTTTTGTTTTTAAATGTAAATTACATTTTATTATTGTAACCCGCCCTGAGCCTGCTTGCAGGGAGGGTGGGATAGAAGTCCAATAAATAAATAAGTTAATGTAGCTTCAAAAAATGCCTTCTTCCAACTCAATCTACTCCTAAAGATCGTCCTGTAACTTTACACAGCCACTTGGATCCACACCATGGTAACATTGGGTCTAGACTAGTGTAATGCACTCTACTTAGGTCTCCCCTCGAAGTCAACTCAGAGACTCCAGCTGGTGCAGAACACTATAGTTTAGTTATTATCAGGAATTAAATGGAGCATGCATATTACTCCCATTCTGCAGTCACTCAGTCGGCTCCCATCAGTTACTTGGGCTCAAATCAAGTTTATGGTTATCACATGACCTTGATCCCTCATCACCTCGATCCCTCATATCTGTGGGGCCACCTCCTCTTCCTATGTTCTGCGACAGCAGCTTTGTTCATCTGAACAGGAACTTCTGCGGTGCAGTCCTGCAAACGAGCAAAATCAACAGTTGCTTATACGTGATCATTCTCTGTTGTGGCCTCCATCTTATTGAATGGCCTGCCTGATGAGGTTAGGAGGGTTCCCGTTCTTCCAGCTTTCCACAAACTCTGCAAAAATGAATGATTCAGGAAGACTTTTTTTAATACAAATAGGAGGGTTGTACTATAAGGAAATGCTTCAAAGAGATGCATTGGTAAAGGGATATGAACAGTAGTCTATACTACTGTGTACTGTCTGTTCTTGTAAGTATGTTCCAATGGAGTAGTTTCTGCATTGTTTAATATTTCATGTTTAATTGCTTATGCTCTGAATTTCAGCATTATTTCAGCTCTGTATTAGATTTCTGCTTGTTTTCCAGTCATTGCAAATTTGCATTTGCATACTCTAATGCATTGTTTATTGAATGCCCAACTGTTGATCATATTGACTTACACTGTGTTATCCACCTTGAGTCTCAGTGAAAAAGGTGGACTATAAGTAATGTTAATAAATAAATAAAATTCAAAAGCACGCTCTCAAGGTCTAGAGAGGCATATGATGTTCAGGAACTCTGTTAATGTACTTGCTCTAAATTTCCTTCTCAATCACGCAAGTAGATCCATCCTGTAATGGAGTATTTAAAAATTGATTTGTGAATTATGTTTGTGAGACTGGTCTTTTGATTTTATTCTGGCTGTTAGATTTTTTCAGGTTTTCTGCCAAGCCATCTCAAATTAAGGGAGAAATGATGCATAGGCTTTCCCTTCCTGGAAGGGGAATATCTGAACTTTTTAAGTGCCACTGCTGTTGCATAACCTTATTTCTGTGCCATCCATGGGCATTTTGGATGAAAAGGCAGGTGAAAAGAGATGCAGTCCTTTAAAAATAATCTTGGTAGTACAGAGAATCAGAAGAATTACGGAAAAAGAATTGACCAGGCAGAAGAAAGCAAGGAGCATCCTTTTCTAAATGTTGGAGCTTTATAGCTACTTACTCAATATAGTTACTTCAAATATAAACAAATCTGATACTATGTAAAGGGCTCTGACGCCAAGACCATAAGGCAAAGTGGTGACTGACAAATCTTAAGGCTTCTGGTAGTATAGCTGTTGACACATTTTTGTGATCTTGCCCTCACTTTCTGAGGAAAGCTTTATATCACTCAGGTTTCCCAAAACGAAGCATGAAACCTTTTGGAAGAACATTACTCGGAAAGATAAGGGTGTGTCTGTATAAAATGTGTAGTATTTGTTATACAGCTCGTGTTGGAGGACATTCTTGTAGCTGCTTGACTGTTTCATAGCAACACATACAAGAGGATAAGACATTAGCAGATGGAGGCAAAGAGGAAATAGAGTGTGTTGCAAAGATGGAATCGTATTGTTTCCATTCTCTCAGCTGAAGCAAGTGCCCAAGAAGAGGGGTTATTCTTTAATCTTAAAAGACAACTTAATGTGTTTACAACTCTGGACTCCATTTTTCTTTCTAGTGTTTCAGTAAGACTTGTCACTAGGCTGGTGATGAACGAGCTCCAGTGGTTAATCTAGTAACCCTTGAAGATTCTCTGATGTAGGCTTTGGATTTTCTCTCACATAATCTGTTGGGTTGTTCCTTCTAGTTGCTTATATTACCTTCTTCAGCTTGCTGTAGAAGTTTTAGAAAGTCCAATTAAGAAAGAACACGTGGAACTGGTTTATTTATCTGACTCAGTGGGATAGTTTGTTAAGCATTCACTATTTTTTGAAAATGCTGTGCTTGCATTCAAGTATTCTTGGAAGTGAATTGCAAATCAAAATATCTGTGATAATTTTGTCTGTGACTCTTACAGCAGGCATGAATAAATTGACTTAGGGAAGCTTCTCCTTTGATGCAATTTTGATTGGGCCAGGAAGGAGAGTGAAACGTTTTGACGGTTAGCAATGAGATTGTTCCTCATCTTCTTTCTTTAGTTGTATTTTCCACTTCGGCACCTCAACACATGTTGTGAGGTCCAACAACCCAGCTCTTTCTTTTGAGCAGCTTACCTCTAAGATGAGGACAAGGGTGAATGTTGCAAATCCTGTTTCTGTGTTTAATTAGTAGATCGCTGGCCAATTTGTTTCCTTGGGTCTAGAAGGGCTAAAAAACGATAAGTGTGAGAATCTTCTCTCTCTGTAGTCCAGGAATCAGAACAGTTATAAACAGGCCTTTTTTCTGGGAAAAGAGGTGGTGGAACTCAGTGGTGGAACTCAGGACCGCACAATGACGTCACTTTGGGCCAGCTGGAACAAGGGGGGAGTTTTTTTAAAGTTTAAATTGACCTTGGTGAAAATGGTCACATGGTCGGTGGCCCCACCCCCTGATCTCCAGACAGGGAATCTGAACTCCCCTCTGTCTGGAGATCAGGGGGTGAGGCCACTGGCCATGTGACCATTTTCAAGATGTGCTGGAACTCCGTTCCACTGCATTCCTGCTGAAAAAAAACCCTGGTTGTAAACCAGGGAGCCTCCCAGTGTGGAGTGATCCTTTCTACTGTGGTTTTAAAGGAGCATGAAAAGTGAGAAAGAGCATTGGATTAGACCAAAAGAGAAAAATTCAGGGGGGAAATGTATTATAAGGAATTGAAGAGGGATGATGAGAAAAACAGATTAAAGTACACAAGGTGGTTTTAAATTTTGTTACTAAGGTCCCTTGGCTTGGCTCTCCCCTTCCACCCAAGCCTTTGGCTTTTTGCAGCATGGCGACTAAAGAAAAACCAAATGTATGGTGTAGGTGACGCAGAGGTGACTGGCTCTGTCTGACTTTCCATATATCCTTTTATAGATTAGCCCTGAAGTTTAGTATTATAGTAAACTGGACTGTAAAGTACTGTCAAAGTCAAACAACACATGCAGAAATATCATGCAGAATTGACCCAGTCTTCAGGTGTGTGTGTGTGGGGGGTGGTATTTGAATGCCTTCCCATGTGCAAATTCTTTGCCCTCAGAAAACTAGCATGCCAAAGATAGGCTAGAGAACTTGGGGTTGCCTTTACATGTTGAGGAAGCTTTTTGGGCCAGAGAGGAGAAAGAATCTATGGTTGCTACTGCTTCTCTGAATCTCTGTGAGAGGATGCGCTAGCCTCTTGCTGTCAGTGTTAGTACCTGTAGACTTGATATTGCAAGCTGCAGATTGGGTCATATAATCATGACTTTTGGCTGAGCCACACTTAGGGATTCTGTGTGTGCATATGTGTAATGTGCATCTGACAAAGTGAGCTTTGATTAGAAACTTTTGTTCGTCTTTAACTTGCTACTTGACTTAAATTGTGTGTGGGGGCGAGGGGTTCATACATATATATTCTAGGGACTTGCATGATGTGAAATTAGTAACTGCTGTTTTTAAAGATAGGTGGCATTTTAAGTTTGAAGTTTTTCCTGTAATTTCACTGGAACGTATGACAATATTTATGTAGTTCTTGGAACAATACTATTATTATTTTACCTGTGTCACAAGACTGATGGATAAAAAAATACTTTTATGATTCAATAGGATCTTAGATAAAACTAGCAATCAAAATGAATTAGGTGTAATTCTCAAAACATCTCAGGAACTGTGTGTGGGTGGACTCAGCACACATGTTCATTCATAGTGTTATATTTAAATGCCCATATGGAGCTGATTATTTCCTTTTGGCTTTCTGTAGTAATTCTTTTTTTAACTTCCTACAAAAAGCTTTTCTAGTGTTTAAAGCTCAATTTCAGAAAAGGCATACTTGAGTTTATGGGGCACAATAGTAAGCAGCTGGATTATGTGATAGGGAAATAAATTGATTAAAATGTAGGAAAAGTTCCCCCACTGCTTACTTGGCTCTTGTGCATAGTAAATATATCTCAGAATCTTTGTGCATCTGGAAATAATACAGCTGTAAGAGTGTTTTCATGTGTGTATGGTTCAATGGTGGTCAAGTCTGAGTTATTGTATAAAAATTTACTAAAGGGAAAGGAATAGGGGTGGGAAAAAAGTGACACTGTAAAAATATTCAAGTGCAAGCAGCAGGAAATCAGTGCCTCCATTTCAGGCCTGTTTTTGCAAATTCCAATCCCCACTGAAGCTAAAGCTTACAATTTTGTTTGAGACTTAGAGAGGGCTGTTGTGAATAATGTTTTTTTATTTAAAATGATAATGGGTATTCTCACTGTGTTGTCCTGTTCTGAGTCTGAACTTCGTGTGATCTATTGTTTCTTTTGCTGGTGGAGAATTTTTCTGAAGTCACCTTGTAGCAAACATTCAAGTTGCATATACTGTTCTTTCAGTGAAGACTGAAACAAGGGAGAAGAAGTGGGGAGGTGGGTATAGTTTGAGAGTGGAGAATTACAAAGATATGTAGTATGTGTTCTCATTTCAAGGCCCAGACGCGGAGGAATGCTTTGAGGAGACATTAACATAGCAATATAATATAAACCAGGAGTAGTGGTTTGAGTTTAGTGATATACTTTATAATCTTTCATCTCAAGACTCTTACTTTTGCCGTGTAGTTGTTGCTGTTTAACTCCTAAACATGTGAAGAAGAATACCATGACAGTAGATGGAAGTGTTTTAAAATAGAGTTGATGATCTACTTACTGTAATACGTGCAGTAGGACAGCTTGCTGCTTTTATCAGTTTGGAGGTAAAAACTGCACACTGAAAGAGGTGTTCGGATGAGATTGCTAAATTTTGGGCAAGGCCTTTCCCCCGTCTTTCTCCCCTCCCTCCAATCCCTTTGCTACCTGGTGAAGCACGGATGCAGGAAGCATGGGAGTCCCTAGCATCGTGGGCAGTGGGTAAGGAAGTCCTCTCTTTGTTCCCCACCCTTCTTCCATCAGAGAGACCAGGCCATATCTCCTTCTCAGACTGGGAATCAGTTGCAAGGAATGGCCTTTCTCTGCTTACCGTTCCAGGAATCTGCGTGACAAAAAGAACCAGCTGTGATGGACTCTAGCCTATTTCACCATCCATTAAGTCCAGAAGGTCAGGATATCTGTTTGATGGGCAAGGAAGGCGCTGTTTGTTGATTTAATTTGCTCCACCTCACCTTTCTCTCTAGTGGGAACCTAAAGCAGTTTTATGGCATTCTCCTCTGCTCTGTTTTATCCTCTGTAAGATAGGCTGAGAATGTGTGACAGTTCACAGTTCCAAGGTCACCCAGCAAGCTTCCATGGCAGAGTGAGGATTCGAGCTTCATTGTTCCAGATCCTAGTCCAGCGCTCTAACAGCTGGGCCACACTGGCACTCATTCAGAACCCCTAGGCGGTGGGTCAAGGATTGCCTCCTTTCTCCTTTCTTTCCTATCTCTGAGGAGGATTCGTTATTTTATTTATCTCCTGTGTATTCTAGGCTGAGTTGGCTGGGTCTGAGCCAACTGTATCATGCTAGTTCTCAGGAAGGGGAAGGAAATGAATCATTCTTTGCCCAGACTGGAAAGCCCCCTTCCCATAGCCCCGGGGAAGCCCTCTCTCGTTCACAGGAGAGCCTCAGCAAGAGGGAAATGGGATTGCTTTTCTCAGCCACCCTGAAGTTTCTCTTGAGGACAGTTTCTGCAGGATGATGCAAGGTAGCCTCATCAGTAAACTGCTGCCATAAAGCTGTGAAGAATGAAAGTCCTTCGGTTACTAAAGCTTCATAAGGTTTTTTCCTTTCTTGCTGTCAGCTTATTGGGTGTTTTTTTTTTACCATCTCTGGGCTTCATTTTGAGATATTCTGGATTAGGAGAGACCACATGTAGCCATAAAGCAGTGGAGTTCAGTGGATGTGTACAAGCTGTCGCTTTGAATTTCCAGTAATTGCTATGGAAACAGTGCCATCTGCGAGCATTCTGTGTGGTGTGGAATATTGTATGGAATTGTCACAGCGTTCTGCCTGTCGATTTATTACAGCATTGCTTCCTTAAAATATTTTGCTAGCTGCTTTATAGAAAGCCACAAGAGCGAGATTTTATTTCAGAATGTTCTCTTTCCCTTATACTTTCCACCAATAATATAAGCTTAGTTCTTTTTAGGTCATGGTCACCTGACTGTCTTCTGAAGCCTTGTGTATGCATTTTATGGTGTACACAAAACCTGTGCATATGTATTGCTCTTCCTGTGCATGTTGGCTCAAAAGAGGGCATGATGCATCCACACAAGCTGTGCCCCTGTGCTCAACATGAAATTTGTATACACATTGGCACTGTGCTCTCATGCTCACAGTGTGCATAGAATGGGTGGGGCCAACGTGCACAGTTGTGAGCAGTGGTGGGGCCAGTGTGCTTGTGCTAACTCCTCCAGTGTGCTTGGACTGTGTGCATTCTTTGTTTTACCTATGGGTCTTCAGGTTCCCTTGTGTTACCAAAAGGATGAGTGTCTTTCGGTGCTAAAACTTGATTACTAGATGCATTCTTAGTGACTTTAAGATCTGTCCTAAGCACTTAGGCATAGCAGTGCCTCCTTTAGAAGCAGCTTGGCCAGATGGCTGAGCCAGTCTTTGATTATCTCTCAGCACTTCCATCTGTAAAGTACTGAAAGCCACCAGACTTCACCTTCTTTTAGGTTGCTGCTGGCAGCTGCTTTGGCCTGTGTTAGTGAAGGAGTTTCTACATGCACTGAAAGTGCCAGAATGCTGCTCTTGGTATGAAAGTCTTCAGATTTATTCATCGTAATGTGCTTCAGATGACAGCTCCATGCCAAACAACGGCACCATTACATCTTCTTTTGAAATTCCAGTGCATGATGATATTGTTATATTGATGTGATGCCATGTTTATAGGAAGCTGTGCTAGTTCAGCAATTAATACACCTCCATCCTAAGTGGTAATTAGAAGCTGTTGTAATTCTAGGATTGGCTCATTGCATTAATCATTGTGGATCAGCAGCTGTTACTGCTGGGATTAATTCTTCAGTTTGTGGTTGCCTTGGATAGATGTTTTTTGGGAATTTTACTTTCTTTTGAATTCTTGGTTTATGTTACAGATGTAAGATTTTGTCGTTGGGCTTCTGTGCAGTCTCACATTGGGACTTCCCAGCCACAGGCCAGCTATGGAGAAAGATTCTCTAGCTCTAAAACTGTAGGGTGCGCTTCCCCCGTTCATCACGTATGTGCAGGAGTTTTCCTGCCAAAATGATGCATTGTCGGGCTTAGCGCCCCCATAACCCTCAGCTCCTCTTTCGCTGCCATTGAGAAAGGTTCTTCTCTCACTCTTTCTTCTTCGCTTCACTTTTTGGATCTTTCCCCTTCAGATAGGTTCTTCTCCTGCAATAAAATAAAGGAAAGATATTATAGAGACAGCTATTTTTTTATATAATTTTGGTGGCCAGGTATGAGAAAAGACATAGAGACAGATATTTAAGAAGTGCTCAAAATGTGACACCAAAACGCGTCATACAGATGAACATGATTTCTACCTTCTCTGCCTGGAGAAATCACATAATGTCTCTGCTTGTCGATACTGTCAAAGAAGGAGTGATCGGGCCTCCCGCCTCAACATGCTGACGTGGGAGATGGTTTTGTCAGGTTCCAACAGGCCAGCAGCAAAGCTGTCTTTCAAGTATGAACTCAAAACAACCCTTTTTGGTTCTGAAGGCTCACACATCAGATCTGACCAGGAGTCGCTCACCAGTTCCATCTGGACCACCTGCAGAATCCTGCCCATCTAGGGAATCGACACCTGTCCAACAACCAAAGTGCAAGACAGAAAGTTCTAAGTGCTGATTTCAGGAACCATCCCATTCCGAGTGTGCCGCATCGGAACTGCCTATGAAGAAGCTGAAAACAAAAATCAAACATTCCAAGAGACCAGCTTCTACTTCTTCGCATCGTAGACAGCATCATTCTTCACCTTCAACACCATTGCTTATTGTCGAGGAGGAGCTCATTACTGCTCCCTCTACACCCTCGCCTCCACCTACTCCAATCTTACATCAGGAAGAAGAGGAGGTGAGTCCAGCAGAGGAGTTGCACTCCATCTTTACTATGGATCCAACTCAGTTGGTTCTATTAACATTGGTTCGGGCTCTTTCGGTTCCAACAATCTCCTCGGCTCTGGTAGCAGGTCCATCTGTTCAACTGCTGACGCCAGAAGCTATACAACAACAGCCTATTTAACCCTTGCCTCGGATGTGGAACCCAACTTTGATTCCACCAAATGCACCTTTTCCTTTATCCATGCCCTGGCCACTGGGTTCAGCCTATCCAATCAGATATTAAATTGGCAAGAATTTCTGACTTGGCTACACCTCTTCTCGCCTCAGCGCTGAGTCCCTCAGTTCTGGCCCCATTGGTTCCAACTGACCCATCAGTTCCATCTCATTGATTCTGGACTCGATCCCTGACTCTTGGATTCTGAGGAGGAGGAAGCAGCAGCCTCTCATTCAGACATTACATCTGGGTTGGCATTGGACCCTTCTCCTGAGGAGGCGGAGAGGTGCCTTCGTCAACCAATGATGATTTTCACCTTTTCTCTGAGCAAATGCTAATTTGCTAATTAGCTGATTTTCAAGCTATAACAGGCTCCTACAACCTACTCCTATGGGAACGTCTGTAAAAACAGTTACAAGTAAGTGCAACCCTGTTTTTTCCAGAAATGTTGAAGCATGAACAACAACAAAAAAATCAGGTACTTGTCAATTTTTGCTGTCACTTCCATTCACTTGGAAAAGAAAGTTGCTGATTGATACCTTAGAAGTATCACAGTAATTTTTAAAAGACATTTTGGAATTGTTTGATGCACAACCATTCAATAGGATTTAGTCATTAAAGCATTATACAGGACCATGGGTGGATGATGATGATAGTAGTATATTATGATCATAGGACAGCAGAAAAAATACATCAACAGAAATATTTACAAGAAGACATTACAAAAAATTAGCAAATATATATCTCTAAATCAGCTTTGAGGAACAGTATACCATGGCAAATGTGTAGTTTCTGGCAACTTGGTCCGTGGTTCCAGGCTCAAGGTCTGCTGAAAGGAGGGAAGTGTACTATTCTAACAATCTTCCAGGTTTTTGTGGGTTTTTGGGAAGATAGTGATGAACTCAAATGTAAGACTATCATAGAAGGGACAGTGGGCAACAGACACACGCAGTCATTCCATGGGTGAATGAAATTGTACTCTCCCCCTTCTGAAATGGGAGACATTGAAGAAAGCACATGATTAGCTACCAGAGATGGCTTTTTTGATCATAGCGCCTTGTCTTTGGAATGTCATCCTCCTTGAGGCTTGCCTGGTGCCTGCTTTACTCTCTTTTAGGCGCCATGCCTTTCCCCAGGCATGGCGCCATGCCTTTCCCCTTTTAACTAAGGGTTTCCATCGTTTTTAGCTGTCTTATGGTTGGCTTCAAGCCTGCAAACTGTTTTATCAACAATGTTTTAGACTGTTCTGTGTTAAGCTTTCTTACATTTGGCTTGTTTTTGTTGGTAATGTTTTTTTATTGATATTGATTTCTTTAAGTTGTTGTTACTGTTTTTACTCTAAGCAATCTCAATCAGGTCTGGGGAAGCCACATACAAATACTCTAAATAAAATAAATCAATCAATGGCCATGGTCCACAAAGCTTGGAGTTCATTTCAGGCACCTTAGAGGCTTTTATTGTGGCCAGAGGTACTCCTATCAGCTTCCATATTTGTTACGAACCATCTTGAAAAGGAAGATAGATTTAGTAGGATTGCAGCTTTATAGTCAACCTTCCATTCTCTTGTATGATCGTGACACTCTTTAAATTACTTCACTTTTGAAAATTGTTTAATTTTAAGAGTGATGTCTACAGATTTGTTGCTGTTGCCACATAGCAGTGGAAAAAAGCAACCTCAAAGTGTTACTAAAAGCAAAATCCCTTTAAAGAGAAGTATCGGCTATTTATAGGTGATGCAAGATTACTATATACTAATCATGTTTCCTTTACTGTTGTCAGATTAAGTGTGAATTTTTTTCATTATGAAAAGAAAAATTTCATTTGCAAAACCAGGATGCATTCCAATTTTCCGTGTGACTCAAACAATTGTGAAAGTTCTGAGCAGCAGAGTTGAAAGCATCTGGGGAAAAGGAGCATACAGAAGAGAAACAAGATGTCATGGAAAACAGCGGAGTCCTGTGGGAACCAGATTACAGGCAGTTGTCTGAGAGGGGGAAAAATGTGCCTATAGTCATGCTCAGTTCTCTTAATTTTGGTGGGTGGCGGAATCATTATACTTGGCAGCTGTGTCCCACCTATGGCCAATCACTGTTTCTGAATAGGCTTATGGTTTTTTTTTGGTTCAACATATTGAAAACCAAATCTGATGCTCTTGTTTTTAGAAGTGAGCCTGCCTCTTCTTATAACATCTGGTACTAATATCTTATTGGCGTGTGCTAACATACGTTATATAAAAATGCATATACAAAAATTCAGCTCTTTGGTTGTTAAAACAGGGTACTCATCTGCGATACTCTCAATGTTTATGTTGGGACTGGATGAAAAAGAGAATTTTAATACTTATGTCTCTCTTCACTATTGAAAAATTCACTTGGGTTACTTGTATCTTGCATGATCAGATATGTGAGCATTTGGATTTTCTTGGTTCCTTTGCTTGAAGAAAAGCTTGGCACTTTGTCTAAACCTTGATGCTGTAATCTCTTTGAACTATTCCAATGTCAATGACTTTTCCCCATTTATAGTTCATGAGAAGGAAACGAGTAGCATTACTTGTGCTTTTAAAACAAAAGGGGAGAAAAGTTGGGTGAAGAAAATTGAATGAATTGTTGCTCTATGAGTTCCTGAGACAATCCTTGTAGAATATTTCTATAGTTGTATCAAGTGAAAAAGCATTGTGCTTAGATCTTTGTATGCCATTAAAGGTATTGGAATTGAATTGAAAAAGCATTGTGTAGCCTAATCCATCTTGTAACTCCATGTGCAAGTCTTGTTCTGGGCTTAATATGAAAGACATACACAGAGAGGGCTTGGGGGAAACATGTTCTATCCAGTTGCTCTAATAGCTTTTCCTGCCTCTACAGAACTGCTTTATCTTTGGAGAGCCTGACTCTGGGCAAGAGAACCATAACCATATAGATTCAACTTAAAGAGAGCATACACAGCTTACACCCTTGGAAAATCTTGTTGGTCTCAACGTTGCCAGATTCAAATCCTGCTGTTAAAGAGAGCAGGTATCTTTTTAATATGAACTATTAGAAATTTTTAAGTGGCTAGATTTTTTTTATAGAAACAGTGGGGCAACCCTGGCTTTATAACCGTGCAGTCTTAAGCAGAGTTGCACCCTCCAAAATTGGGCTTAGAAGGGTGTAATTCTGTTTAGAATTGCAATGTGGATAGCCTTTTCCATATGGGTACTGAAAGTATCACTTCATTTTAAAAGGATATTTTCGTGTTTTGCTAGAAGTAGCTGTTTAAAACCCACTTTTTATGTTCACAGTATAAAATCCATTATAAGACAGTACAGCAAAAAAAAACACTTAATTTCAGATACCTTGGCAGCAGCTCATGGTACGTGATTGAAGAAGTATGAATGAGAATAGAAAAAACACATTACCTTAGTTTAAATGCATATGTTCCCATCCCTTTGTCATTGAGGTAATTAAGAAGATGGACCAAAATTTGTACTGTGCTTTTATCTTCATGTTTAAGAGTTAAGCAAATGTTTGCTAAGTAACACACAAGCCTTGTGGTCTCCATAAGAGACACATTACCATTTAATGCTCTCTGCCTCCTGCTTTTTCCTCTTTTTTCCCTTTTCTGTCTCACGTATGTGGAAGAACCATATAAATTCTCAGTTCATTGCAGTGCTGTGTCTTACCTAGAGGGATGCTAAATAAACAGTTGCTTTATTTTGTCAGGGAATAAATGACCTGGACATAATCCAAGTTGTGTGTTTGAGGAGATAAGGTGAGTAAGATGAGTTCAACTGCCCAATAAAGAAGACTTTGGGCAGGGGGAGCAGAGTTTTAACATACAGCTTTGTTACAGCATCTTCATAAGCTCATGTGATGAGGGTGAGGTTCTCACTAATGCCACCTACCCTTGACTGCAGCTGGCTAATTAGAAATTTCCAGTTTCATGATAAACTACAGTTTGCTGTTGTATCCAAACTGACAAATTCAGTCTTGAGTGTTCCCTGGAAATCAGGATTTCAGGCAATAGTGTGATGCTAGTTCAGAATCCTGTTTGTTAGAAATGCACAAACCACAGTTGATTGGTTTGGATGTAATTGCAAGCTGTTTGTTGTGGAAGTGGCTCAGCTGCATACAAGGAGAGTGCATGTGAGCCCAAGAACCTCCCAGCCTCGTGAATTTAGTCATAAACCTTGGTTTGCTGTTATGTCTGAGCCAAGCCTTTGTATTTGCTCAAATGAAATGTATTTTGCAGATTAGAAAAGCCCTCCCTAGAGGATGTCATTCTGGTTAGTGGACATGATTGAGGAAGCCATAAAAAGCAATGAGGTTTCCTTTAAAAAGGGGAAATCTTGCCCAAATGAGGAAACAATAGCGCCAGAAACTCTGGCAAGACAAATGCAGGTAAGCAGTAAGCAAAAACTGAATTTGTGGAGTATATTGCCAGACATATTAAACAAGAAAAGACCCACCTAGTGTCAGACAAGGGTCTGGAAGATTGAGTTTCAAATCCCTCTCTGCCATGGAAGCTTGCTGGTTGACCTTGGGCCAGTTAAGTTACATGCTGTCTGCCTAATCTATCTCACAGGGTTTTTCAGAGAAGAATGATGTGATTCGCTTCGGGTCCCCATTGGAGAGTGAATAAATTAAAAAATATTACATTGCATTGTTGAGCTGAGGTCACTCGTATTCCTTTTTCCTGTCATTGCTGTGAAAGTAAAAGTACATCAGAAACCAAATGGTAGGAGTGATGTCTAATTTACTTTTAATTAAGTGGTTTTATTTGCTTTTGTTGGCTGTTGAACTTTATTCATCTTGTTTTGCTTCTTTTCTTAATGTCTGGTACTGGCAAGAAAAAAATCAGGTGAATTTTTATTATTCACAAAACCTTGTGCTTATTAATACTAAAATTAGCTGTGTGTCTTTTGGCGAGGTTGAAGTTGATTCGTGTTGGTTGCTGCATCGGTTCCTGCTTCTCAGCTTTTTAAATCATGTTTTGCTGCTCCACAACCTAACTTGAAGATTATTTCACAGAAAGTAGGAAAGTGACTTGTGCTTTTCAGTCAGCAAAGGGTCTTACCAGGCAAGGTCCACACCCGTGACTTCCTCCGGTATCCTTGAACTGCCAAAAATGATCTAATCTCTGTTTTTTGAAAAGATTAGTGATCTCAAAGCCCAAAACTGAAACAAAAAAATTTGAAAAATAATTAACTTCCTTTTTCTGATTTGGAATGTGCTGCTGTTCTGCTGTTAACTTTGTATGGATTTTATAATGCAAGTCTAGATTTTTAAAATCCAAAAATCAGTACTTTAGTCCCTGCCTCCCATACTCAGATAATCAAATTTATTATTATAATAACAAGAACAGCAACAACAATAACTGTGTTTATATAATCCTCTTCTAGACAGATTATGCCCCACTCAGAGCGGTGAACAAAGTCAGTGTTGTTATTATCTTCACAATGCAGCTTGGGAGGAATGGCTTACCCAAGGCCACCACCTGCTTAGCTCATGGCAGCAGTGGGACTCAAACCAGCAGAGTGCTAATTCACAGTCCAACCACTTAACCACTGTGCTACAGCAGTGGAGTAGATTTCCATTTGTGTAAAGAGCTGGCTATCTAAGATTCACTAACATTGTCTTGCTCTCCCTCTGCAAGCTTTTTTTTTTGTAGGGCTTGACAAATCCCAGGCACCAGGGTGTCATGACACCTAGAAATTTCAATCTGGTACCTAGCATTTTTGGCAGTCATTTATTGTAAGTTCCTCTTGGTAATTCTCAGTAGAAAGAGGGGGGTCACCCAAGCTTGTCCTACTGCTCCCTTCTTCCTGACTGAAGGCCAGGGATTCTCTGTAGAAGTGAATAGAGAAATGTTTTTTTTTTGGAGATGAAACCCCTTTTTATTATTTATATGCTACAACACTTTTGTTTAAACTTGAAAAAATTACAAGAACCTGTAAAAAGTGTAGGATAAGGATCCCAGGTCCCCTGGTGGGGACGGGGGATCCCCTGTTCCCACCTTCCGCCCCCTGCCTCCACTCACCTGGCTGGCGGAGGGAGGAGGTGTAGGTATAGGCCTCCTGGGTGCATTCCCAGGGCAGTGCGACATCATTCCTAGGGTGACACTCCCGATGACATCACTCCCAGGAGTGATGTCATCACACTGCCCCAAGAACTCTCCTGCGCTTCACAGCGGGCTGATTTAAGCCCCAAACAGCCGAATCAGGCCCATTTGGGGCCTGAATTGTCCCTCTGCAAAGTGCATGTGCCCCCCTGCACCTGTGCAGTCATGTCTCCCAGAAGTGCCGTCACTGGAAGTGACATTATCATGAAGGTGCAGGGGGCAAGGAGCAAAGAGCAAAGAGAAGGTAAGTGGCTCCCCTCCACACATCAGGAAGGTAAGGAGATCTGGCAACCCTAGTGTACGAACAGGTTTTGTGATAGCAATAATTAAAAAGTGTGATCATTAAAATATAAAACCCTGAAGGCTGCAAAATACGATGGGCTCCCAAATTTTTGGCGTGGCTCATACAGCCAAAGTAAATTTGTTAAGGCCTGTTGTCCTGTGTTAATTTATCAATTTCAAAGAATATAGTTCATCAAAATTATATTTATTAGGTTGCTTTCAGATCATGAGCAGATGGAGCCTTCTGTTCACTGAAGGCCTCTTTCTGGGAGATGGAAAAGAACTTTAGGTCCAAGCCTTTATTTATTTCAATTTGTATCCTGCATTCCTTGCAAGCAGGCTCATGGTGGGTCACAATAATAATAAGTACAAGGTTAAAAACACTTTAAAAGAAAAAGTAAGTCACAAATCACATACAACCAGCAATTAAAATACGTTAACTGTGAGATCTCAATGAGGCTGTAACAAGACTACAAAGTAAAGCCAGTAATGTAGATCTACTGATCACATCGAGGGCAGCATGGGGTGGAGCACGGGCAGTCAGGAGGGACAGATTGCCAGCATCTCAGCCATAGGCCCAACAGAACATCTCCGTCTTACAGGCCCCATAGAACTGTAACAAATCCCACAGGGCCCTGGTCTCCATTGGGAGAGCATTCTACCAGGCCAGTTCCAGAGCCAAAAAAAGCTCTGGCCCTGGTCAAGGCTAGGTGAATGTCCCTCAGGCTGAGGACCAGCAGTAACTGCTTATCTGCAGAGTGCAAGGCCCTCCAGGGGATATATTGAGAGAGGCGGTCCTGCAGGTATATTGGTCCCAGTCCATTAAGGGCTTTAAATATCAAAACCAGAACTTTGGACTAGATCTGGAACTCAACTGGAAGCCAGTGCAGCTGACTCAGCACTGGATGGCTATGCTTCCTATTCAGTGTCCTCATGAGGACATGAGCTGCCACATTCTGGACCAGCTGCAATTTCCAGGTCAGGCCCAAGGGCAGCCCTGCATAGAGCAAATTACAGTTGTCCAGCCTGGAGGTGACCATTGCTTAGATCACTGAAGCCAGGTCCTGGGAGGAAAGATAGGGCACAAGCTGCCTGATCTGTCGAAGGTGAAAAAAGGCAGACCTGGCAATAGCTCTGACCTGGGCCTCCATCGAAATTGTGGCATCCAGGGTCACGCTCAGGCTCTTCACTGTCAGCAAAGGCATTAATTTAATTACACTCCGTCGAGGTTTGGGAGCTGGATCCCTAAGCCCATTGTCCCACGGCCCAGGAGCAGGACCTCTGTCTTCAGAGGATTCAACTTCAAGTGACTCTGTCTCCACCATCCCACCTTCCAGACCTTTGGCCAAGGTATCTGGCTTGATGTCCGGCTAGCCTTCATCAACAGATATAGCTGGGTGCCATCAGCAAACTGGTGGTAATCCAGCCCCAAACTAAGGATCACCTAGGCGCAAGGAGCACATATAGATGTTAAACAGCATCGAGGAGAGAATAACCCCGAGAGCCTCCACACAACAAGGGGTGGCATAATGATATCTGCTCCCCAAGTGTCACCCTTTGCCCCCAACCGTGGAGAAAGGAGCACAATCACTGTTACGTATCGCCACAGTGGTGAGGTGGTGGGTCAAAAGATCATGATCAACTATGTCAAACGCAGCTGAAAGATCTAGTAATAGCAACAACACTGACCCACCCTGATCATCTGTGAGGGTGACTAGTGCTGTCTCTGTCTCATGGCCAGGACTGAAATGGGTCCAGGATGGAGGAATCCTCCAAGAATACCTGGAGTTGCTCAGCCACTGCCTGCTCAATTACCTTACCCAGAAAAAGGAGATTCGAGACAAGGCAGTAATTAGCTGGATCAGTAGGATCCAAAGATAGTTTCTTTAATAAGGGCCATGCCACTTCCTCTTTTAGTGAGCCTGGAAAAATCGCAGAACTCATGGACAAGGGGGCCCGTATCCCTGCCCACCAGTCTTCACCAACGATGACAGGCACAGGTCCAGTGGGCACATGGTAGGCTTCACAACATTTAGGATCCTGTCCACCGCATTCTGAGAGAGTTGTTTGAATTGAGCCAATATCAACTTTGAAGTCAGGAGGTAGAGATGTTTTGCAACTAGAACTCCCGACATTGTTATCTGAATCTCACCCATTGAGTGGGACATATATTGGAGGCAGTGCTACACATGCTAATTGTCAGTCCTCCTGTCACTGAAAGTTCATATAAGGAAAAAGACGGAATTGAGAGAGCTGCTTAAGAATTTTTAAAAGGAGTTTTCAAGCATTGTTGTGTTTAAACCCACTTTTTGAGGGTGGTCCTTCCTTAAATGGAAATATACACCATTGTCTCCGGTTCTGTTTTAATTACTAACAAGACTTTTAGTTACCTAACAGATTTTGCATTTCCTTGCTTGGTACAGAATTGAATCAATTCATATCCATTTGTCCTAGCAAGTATTCTTTTTATGAAGCTTCCTGGCATGAAAAAAAAATGGAAACTTTGTTCTCATATATAACCATATCATAATGACATCAAGGAGTCTGCTCCAGCCGAATAAAAATAAAGGACTATTCATATAAGGTCAGAGCATTTGCGGATGACATAATGTTAATTGTAGAGGACCCATTGGAGAACATGCCAAGAGTGATAGATAAGATCAAGGAGTTTGGAGACTTGGCAGGTTTCTTCATTAACAAAAAGAAGTCAAAGATATTATGCAAAAATATGACTAAGCAGAAACAACAATTGTTAATGGAAACAACGGATTGTGAAGTAACAAGTAAAGTGAAATATTTGGGAGTCGAATTAACTGCAAAGAACATAGATCTATTCAAAAACAATTATGAAAAACTATGGACTCAGATAGAGAGAGACTTGATTAAATGGAATAGATTGAATTTGTCATGGTTGGGCAGGATTGCAGCAGTTAAGATGAATGTGTTACCAAGAGTAATGTTTTTGCTACAGACAATACCAATCATCAGAGACTCCAAACAATTTGAAAAATGGCAGAGGAAAATATCAGATTTTGTTTGGGCAGGCAAGAAGCCTCGAGTGAAAGTGAAAGTTTTACAAGATGCAAAGGAAAGAGGCGGAATGCAACTGCCCAATCTGAGACTTTATCATGATGCAATCTGCCTAGTTTGGTTGAAAGAATGGATGACATTAAAGAACAAGAAACTATTAGCCCTAGAGGGATATAAAAAAATATTTGGATGGCATGCATATTTATGGCATGACAAAGTAAAGGTCAACTCGATGTTCCTGCATCACTTTGTTCGGAGAAGTCTATACATAATCTGGAAGAAGTACAGAATTTATCTACAAGAAGGAACCCCTTTGTGGGTGGTTCCATATGAGGTGATAGACCCGAGAGCTGTTGATAATGAACAACAATGTTTAACGTATAAAGAAATAACTAAAACTGAAGCATCCAAACTTAGAATAAAGACACAAGAGGAACTATCACCTAACTACGATTGGTTCCAGTATAGACAGATCAGAGACTTATATAATTCGGACTCTGTAAAGGGAGGTATACGAATAGAGAATTCGGAACTAGAGCAGACCCTTCTTAAAGAAGATAAGAAAAGAATATCCAAGGTATACCAAGTACTGTTGAAGTGGTATACCGAGGATGAGATAGTTAAAACACAAATGGTGAAATGGGCTATAAACTTTAATAAAGAAATAACAATGGAGGCATGGGAATACTTGTGGAAAACTACAATGAAGACAACGACATGTATTAATATCAAAGAGAACATTTATAAAATGATCTATCGTTGGTACATGACACCAAAGAAGATTGCGCTAGGGAATTTGAATACTTCTAATAAATGCTGGAAATGTAAGAAGCATGAGGGCTCCCTCTATCATATGTGGTGGTCGTGTGAGGTAGCCAGGCAGTACTGGGGGGAAATAATAAGAGAAATGAGTGAAATTTTACAATTTCAAATTAATAAGAACCCAGAACTCCTGCTACTGAACTTGGGAATGGAGGGAATTCCAGCCCAACACAGGACGTTGATATTTTATATGACAGCAGCAGCTAGACTTTTGTATGCGCAAAAATGGAAAGTACAAGAAGTGCCAACTATTGAAGATTGGACTTACAAATTGCTGTATATGGCTGAAATGGATAAGATGACAAGAAAATTGAGAGATCTGGACTCAGGGCAGTTCAACACAGACTGGGAGAAGCTGAAACAATACCTGGAGAAGAAATGGGAGGTGGGAGGAAAACTGTGGCAGTTTGAGAACTACTGAAGTATTGAAGTAGAGGGGGGAGACTTTACCGGGGGGAGAAGAGATAAATGTGAATTAATAAGCAGTCAGATTAATAGATTGACATATATATAGATATATATAGGTTAACAAACAGAACATAGAGAAAATAATTAATTATAAGGACTAAATATAAGGAGCGATTAACTAACAATATTTTCTTTTTTTTCTGACAAGTTTTGTACCAAACTGAATGTCTGAAGATATAGATGGGTCAAATTGATTGACTACGTGAGGAGAGATATATAGAACTATTATAAAAAGATAGAATGAGTAATATATAGAGAGAATAAGTCAAATTGTTTGATATAAACGAATGTATGATCTATATGGTTTATGATATATAGAAATATCTGAAATTGAAAAATTGGGATAAATTGTTTATCTAAGATGGAAACAAAGACTTACAGTTTGGGCATATAATGTTAAAAATAGTTAAGGATGTACTGCTTAGAATAATGGAGAATATACATTTGTTTTAGATAGAGGAAGCTAATAAAAGTAAGGGAAAGGGGACAAAGGGTTGGAAAGCTGTTGGAAGTCAACAAAAAGGGGGGGGAAAGGGAGGGGGTTAGAGATGAAAAAATTGGGGAAAATTGAATGTAAATGTGGAAATAATGGATTCTAACCCAATAAAAATTTTTCAAAAAAAAAAAAAAGGAGTCTGCTCCAGCTGTTGGCTCATTTGTGTGCCGAAAATGCCTCTTGCCAAGTGCTACAAAGGTCTCTCTCTAAAAGAACATCCATAACCTTTCCCCATCCATGTATTTCCTGTTTAGAAACTGTGGATTGTAAACATATTGAAAGGCTTTAGGCAGCTAAAAAACAATTAAATTGCTCTTCAAAAATTTGGGGAGGGGGGATTATTTAGGTATGTAAAAATGATTTATGCCAGCAGGAATGGTTATTGGTGTCACTGAGGATGGTGGCCTGTGGTGGAACCTTCTTAAAGGATTGTGTTCTCTGTCTGACTACAAATGCAATTAGTTTAAACATCCTTCTAGTTCCACTTCTATTGAAGAAAACACCCATAAAAGCTCAAGTCTGTCAGACTGGCTTTTCTGTCCTTTTGTTCTTTCCAGTATTTGGAATTACATAAATAATCCAACACAGAAAATGTACGTCCCTAGTGTCATTAAGATTACAGCACTAGGCTGCTAAGGAGCTTCATGACTGAGCACCTTAACTCTGTATAAAGTTGCCTGATGTCTGTTGTTTTTTAAGGATTGTGTCTCTTGAGAAGGTGATGACTTTGGCAAGCATCACCTAAAGTCAAACACATTTACACTAAGTAGCGTTTCTGTCTCAGTCAAACTATGTTTTTCTATCCTTACTTCATCATAGAACTAGAGTTGAGAGACTGGCATGCTATACATGTAGATATTTTTTTGTTGTTCTTAATGTTTCCTCAACAGTGCCCCCCTCCCCTCCAATTCCTCTTAAGATTTGGGAAGGCACCTCTGTTTTCTGGGTTTTGTCTTTGGGGTTGAATTTATCTTCTCTGTGAAATAATAGATGGTTTTTCAGGATCAGATGGGCCTCCCCCTTTTGGAAGGTGATTTCCTCTATTTTGAAGGGGCACGTGCCTGCGTTAGTATGCTTTCTCTTACTTTCATTCCAGTTCTTTGGCCAGTTTATATGTTATGTTTTCAGTGAGGGTGCTACTCCCTTTATGTCAGCTCCTACATCAATCACATCTGCTTTGTGTAAATATTCAAGTATTTTCTTGGTTCCCACAGTAGTCAGTTGGTCAGTGTGATGTAGTGGTTAGATTGTTGGACTAGGACCTGGGTACAAACTTCTGCTGAGGCATGGAACTTTGTAGGCCAGTCACTCTTCCTGTCCATCTATCAGCCAAAGCTACGTATAGGAGTGAAATGGAGGAGGTGAGAATTATTTTGAGATCTTTAGAGGAAGGCAGGGACATTTTGTGTGATAAAAATGTGTAGCTAGATAGAAAGGCCCAAAAGAAGATGCAGTGCATGCCTGAGAAATAATGATGACCACACTGCCAATTTAACAAATGATAACAAGTGATCACCATTCCAGATGCTCTACTCCAGGAGGATGTCCATTTTTGTGAGATTGTATTTTAAAATGAAGAGCCTCTCTGCATTCAGATTTCTCTTTTTCAAACTTTGCAATGAGAGTGCCGTCGTTTGGGTAGGTGAATAGAATGCTACTTTGCATGCAGAAACATGTTCTTTCCTTTACAATGAAAAATAAATCGATGGAATCTATCTCGTTATGTCTTATTGTTGATGTTGCTTGCAAATTATATTTATCAAATTAGAACGTTGGATCTTACCAGCATTTCCTCAAACGGAAGAGAGAGGAGGAGCTCTTTTGACTTCTAGACAGGATGAGCTGATCCACGTGTACAAAATGTGGGCTGCAGTGAGGAGGGAACTGGGTGAGATTGAGTGGAAAAGCTGGTAGGATCCAACCCAGAAAGTATTATGATTCCTTACTAGGTACTAGGAGAAGCTTTTCCATTACAAAAATATATGAGGGGAGGGAGGCAGTGGTGGGAAGGAAAAACAGAGAAACATTTTTTAGAAACTTAGCTTTGTTCTTCCTCTCTGGTTTATGATGTATTTGTTTTAGGTAAGTGAAAACTCTTGCCATTCATGACAGCTTCATTTGCCACAATTTTCACTTGGTGCAGAACTTAAATCTTACTAAATTACTTCAATATTTTCCTTTCCCTTAGCATTTTTTTAAAACTAAGGAAAGATTTTCCAAATTACTCACTGTGGTACGTGCTTATTGAGGAGAAGCATCCATATGGTTGTTTGCTAAGCGTTGACATTCTTTAGTTCTGTGAAGAAAAATGAGACACGGAAACTGCCTGAAGGTGTTTACTGTCAGACGGGGTGGGTGGGAATCTCCCATCTCCAGTTCCTAGAACTTCTCTAATCATGCAAGAGGCTAGTGTGTGTGTGTGAGAGAGAGAGAGAGAGAGTGAACCCTTGATCCAGGCTGTAATGTTTTGCCATGTCGATAATTTCTGTTTCTGCTGGTTAATATGAGGATTTTGAATATTGGTTACTGTAAAGTACAGGCCTCTGAAGTGAGAAGGAGGGGGGCTGGATGGGTGAGTGAAGCATGCTTTGCTTGGACGGTAACTGTACCCTATGGGGCCAGAGTGAACTGCAGTTTTTAGAGTGCTGAAGGAAAGTATTCATTCTGTCTAAGTCAGGCAATCTGCGTGGAAGCCTGAGAGAGTCTAGTTCAGTCAGTCTGTGTGGAAGTCTGTGATGAGAGAAGAGAGTGATTGTGTTATTCTGGGAGTAAAAGACTGGGGGAAATAAGTCTTTATTGGCTGAGTATGTTTATTATTTCTAGCCTAAGTGGCAACTGTGTGAAAAATTTGTCTTCGTGACTGGGTCTGTGAATAACAATTTAAGGATATATAACTATTTTTGAAACCACCAAGCTTATGAACTTATTCTGAAACCAAGACACTTATCAGTGCTCTGCTTCATCTCGAACATAGGGTTCCTTTCCCCCCTCACAGCCACTTCCATGTACTGACTGTTCTGTCATCTGTCATTAAACCTTCCTATAATACCTGTTGAAGGGAAGAGCTCTAAGGTCTTTCCACGTGAACAACAGGCATTACCAGTTCAGAGCCTTGCCATTTGGCCTAGCCATGGCTCCAAGAGTCTTCACCAAGATCCTCATCAACCCAGTTTGACTCAGAGAGAGAGAGGAATTCATGTACATCCATATCTGGACAACATCCTTGTACGCACCAGTTCCCGGGAGAGGGCCCATCGGGACACCTGGATGACAGTAGGCTTCTTACAACATCATGGTTTCCAGATAAACTTGGAAAAGTGCTCCACCCAACTCTCAGAGTATACATCATCTGGGAATGATCTTGGATACCAAGAGATGCCTCCTGTTCCTAATTCAGGAGAAAATACAAAAGACCAAAACCCTGGTCAGTACAGTCATATGGGACAGGTCCGTTCCTCTACTCACTCTCTCTAAACTAATGGGGATGCTGGTGGCAAACTGCGAGGCCATCTATTGGGGGCGCCTTCACATCAGGGCCCTACTGTCCTTCCTCTGCCCCTACCAATTCCTCATCATGACTAAGGTGAACACCATGGTGAGAGTTCTCCAGAAACTCAAAGAGAGTCTCCTATGGTGGACCAAGGACAACAACCTTCATCAGGGCAAGAGCTTCCTAATGCCTCACGTAATACAACTCTTTACAGACGCCAGCCTAACTGGATGGGGAGCATCCTTGGAGGGTTGCCTGGTTCAGATATATCAGAACTCAGCGCGCTATCCCTGAAGCTCCACCTGTGCATTTTCCATAAGGACAAGGCGCACAGATCCAACATTCATCCCCAAGGCATACTCTAAGTTCCACAGGTCCCAGGAGATTAATCTTCCATCCTTATGCCCTGACCCCAGACATGCCAAGGAGAAAGAGTGGCACTGTCTGGATGTCAGGAGAGCCCACAAGGCGTATCTCACCAGAACTGAGGCTATCAGAATCAGATTCACTCTTCATAAATGTGGATCCCCCTAACACAGAGAAGAAAATGTCAGCAACATCTATTGGCAACAGCATTAGGTCCTGCATTGTGGAACCATATAAGGCACCCAACAAGGAGGTACCTAAGGGAATTACAGCTTACTCCTTGAGAAGTGCAGCGGCTATGCAGCATTCAGAAATAGCGCGCCTGTGGAAGAGGTCTGCAAAGCTGCCACTTGGTCTTCAGTCTCCACCTTTGTGAGACATTATAGGTTAAACCTCTATAATTCGATGGATGCAGCATTTGGAAGGAGTGTGTTGCAGCACATAATTCAAGACGAGGACCATATCCCACCCAAGTAGGAGTAAATGCTTTAGGAGCACCGAAAATGTCCTCTGCCTCAGAGGGAGCATGGACTTTTGAAAGGACCGTGAAGGGTCCTTCTCCTCTGAGGAAAGGAGGACATTTTGCCTCCTAGGTCTTTCGTCTCCATTACTATCTTCCCTTTTCCTCCTTAGTGCTGCATGTTCATTCTATCCTATCTCTTCTAACTCATAGAGACTAATCAATCATTTTTCAGGACAAATAGCTCAGAGACTAAACATATATCTAGTGACAAAAACCAAAACAATAACAACAACAACAACAACAACCCAGGAAATTACTGCCACATGTAGTCAATCAAACTGAGAGAAGGGGTGGTCTACATGCCAACAAGAAAGAGGAAGAAAATTTAACTTCCTGCCTCTCTGATTGGATGGTGGGAAACACCCAAAGATGTCCTCCTTTCCTCAGAGGAGAAGGACCCTTCTTGGTACTTGTCGAAAGGTCCGTTCCCTCCAAAACTCAAACTGACTGTTGTTTTTGTTGGTGGTTTACAGTTCAAGTCTCCACTTCAGAGTTCCATTCTCTGTGAATTTAACTGGTCAGCTGTAAGACAGAGGGCAGAACCTTCCCCTGTCCATCACATAGCATCTTGTGCTTGAATTTTCAGCGGCTTTTCCTAAATACTCTAGGATATGCGTGGGGACCATAACTGGGAATGTCATCCTGAGATCTTTGGAGGGAAGGGTGGGATAAAAGTGTGGTTGGTATAGATAGAAGAAAGCTGTTGCTGCCAATGTATCCCACTTAGCACGTGATGGGGTAATTTCTTTCTGGGTATTTTAATTCGTGGGGACATCTTCCTGCATATTTGTTAGAAGGGTTTTTTCGGCGTGTGTGTGTGTGTTTTATCTTATTCCCATATGATGGGGCTCTATGGAGCCACCTGAATAGCATCACCGGACAAATTCTTTGGACCAAATAGGACTCTTGAAAGGCAAGGAGGGGCACCTTGTTCCTTTCAGTTACCTGTTTTTCATACATTATAAACAGTTCATCCAAGTGTGAGAATATCTAAAGCCATCTTTTGGTCCAGCTAGAGCAGTACTATTTACCTAACGGGCAGTGCCTCTGCCAGAAGAAGGACTTTCCCTGACACCTGGTACCCTGAAGTCCTGAGGGTATAAATTGTTGTACATCTCTCATTCTTCCATGAGAATGTCATCTCGACATCTTTCTTCTAAACAATCCTCTATGCTTGTGTACTTTGGGCCAGGCATCTTGGCTTTTCTTTCAGTGCAATCCTAAACAGAGTTACACCTTCCTAAATCAGTGGGCTTAAAACAGTATAACTGTTTAGGATTGCATTAGTACTTTCTGTTTCAGTGAAACTTGACCCCTAGGTGGCTTCAGGCTAGGCAGGATATAAATTTTGCAAATAAATAAATAAATGGGGCAGGCGGGGTTTACTGGCATAGAAAGCCTGCAGGTTTTCTGTAGTCTTAAAATGGAATGGATGCAGTTTTAATTAGGTTAGACCTAATGTCTTGTATAAAAAGATTTGTCACAAACACAATTCATAATCATATGGGAAGTATTTTAGTTCATAGGAAGAGGACTTCCCATAATCCTTGTTCAAGCCCCAAGGAAGAAAATTGTATTTGTTAATTAATTCTGGCTCTGTGGCTTTGCATGACTGTTCTCCCTTAGGTCAGTCACTGAGACAGTCTTTCCTTGCTTGGTGCCAGCTGAGTAATAGTAAAATCAGGCCTTTATTGGATGCACACAAAGTACAAGAGTCTAAATCTATTATATATAATTGTTTGATTGTGTTCTGTTTTCCCTCCAGTGCCTGATGACCTGTCTGTAGAGGAAAGAGAAGAACTATTAAATATTCGCCGTAGAAAAAAAGAATTAATCGATGATATTGAGGTAATAATTTTCAGTTATTAATAATTCAAGAAGTTCATTGCTGTGAAATCAACACTACAGCAGATCATTGTATCTTGCATAATATCTACAGCTGGTATAGCACAGTCTGAGGATACTTCTGGTAGATAATTGCTGGTAGGATAAGGTGTACAAACTGCTACATGCTGTAGTGTTGTCAAACATGATGGCATGGTGGTTGTGTTCCAATAATGTCATGCTGTTACAAGTAGTCATATCAGATGGGAGTGTTCAGTTGCTAAAAAATAAGCTGATGTTCATCCTTGTGGAAACTGGAATCTTTTTGGACAAACTGCTTAAATGTGGACTTACATTCTTCTCTTTTTTTTGGCAGAGGTTAAAATTTGAAATAGCAGAGGTTATGACAGAAATCGATAACTTGACAAGCATAGAGGAATGGTAAGTTGACTTTGCCACATATGCTTTATGAGAAAGTAGAATTCTGTTCCTTGTAGTTTCTGAACAGCTTGTGAGAAAATTAGTAGATAAGACCCTGATCCTTGCAAAAGGCTCAGTTTTTTAGCCAATGCGTTGTCAGCCTTACCTGCTCAAGGGTATTTGATCCACTGTTCAGTTAAGCTAAGCGCTTCTGCACCTAGTAACAAGTGGTTAGTTCAGCAACCTGGATAGCCCATGCTAGCCTGATCTTGTTAGATCTTGGAAGTTAAGCAGGGTCAGCCTTTTACTTGGATGGGAGGACCACCAAGGAAGTCCCGGGTTGCTGTGCAGAGGCAGGCAATGGCTCTTGCCCTGAAAATCCTATGCCACTGTAAATTGACTGTGACGGGATGGTGGGAAAAAAGTTCAGCAACTGAATGTTTAGGGTGAAATATGACAATTGATGTTGTAGTATAGCATCATGCTCTGTGGCATTGTAATGTGTTGCATGTTAACTTGGGATGTCCTATCAGCACAGCAGAACAGGACTCTGGGATTGAATTAATTTGCATTGTGCCTGTCCAGAACATCTCTGGCTACTTTACAACCTTTGTAAAAAGTGAACATTGCCCCCTTTAGTATATTGTGCACTTAAATCTAGTAGCTGTTTTGTAACCAATAAGTTAGTTTCAAAACTCTGTTTTAAAATGGGTTGCTAAAAATGAAACAGATGCTTGTGTTATCCCAGAAACATAAGACATTATGAAACAGGCAAGTACTTGGAAAACATCCGGAGACTTCCTCTGCTGGAGAGAAGCACTGAGGCCCTTCTTTGGGTCACTTTGTCGAGGCAAAACCTTAGGCAGTGGCATTGCACTGGTGTAAGAGCAGCCCTGATTTCTTATTTTGCCTGCAGAGCAGCTAAAAAAATTGTGCTGTCAAATTGGCTTGGATTGAAATAATCCAGTTAAACTGGTTTGTGTGTTAAAACTCTGAACCTTATCCTCTTTAACAGTCCATCCTCTTGAGGGACAATATCATGGTTTTAAAAATGCATTTTATAAAAACGGTAAAGTAAAAGCCACTTTGGACTTTCTTCTCAGTAAAGAGCTGTTCTTCTTCGTAAGCCATACCCACGACAACACATATGTAATTTCTTTTTTGCAATGAAAATATTTTTTAAAATGTAA
Source organism: Eublepharis macularius (assembly GCF_028583425.1). NCBI lineage: Eukaryota > Metazoa > Chordata > Lepidosauria > Squamata > Eublepharidae > Eublepharis > Eublepharis macularius. Next base: position 21,049,260 of record NC_072801.1, read on the forward strand.
CCAAGTATTTCTGCATGTCTGTGTTTTTCTCCTCCGTGCCTTAAAAAAAAAACAGCAAAACTACACAGAGGAATAAACAAGTAGCTATGGGAAGAAAAAAATTCAACATGGATCCTAAGAAGGTAGGCTGTTTTGTGTACTTAAGGCTTTAAGCTTCTTATTGAAATCCTATATTGCTGGCAAACATAGGCTACAGGTGAAGTATGTCTAAAAGTTGTCCTCTGTGGCAAGCCCAGCCATGGTGACTTACGGAAATAGGTCTTTGTATATGTCAAAGGCTTATATCTAAGGCTGTCCTAAGGAATGCATATACTGCAAATGGACCACAGCAATGACTAATCTCTAATTTTGTGCAAAGCTACAATCGCATTTGTTTTGCTGATAGCATGGGCAGCAATAATTTAATTCCTGCTTGTTCCGCTTAATCAAGCAGCAAGATGGACCCTTGTGATCAGTTAGCTAATACATCAGAGTATATTTGTGTGTGTTTTTGTTCTTAAGGGGGTAGTGCATAAATAAAGATCTGCTAGCATAAAAAGTAACGTGCAACAGCAGCCAGCACTTTAGACAGACCTCAGAAAATGGTCTCAAGATAAGGATTCACAGTTGCCACATCCTGCCATTTTCTGTCGCATGAGCAAAGTGCCGTCCTCTACAGCTTTCTTGGGATGTATGGGCTTAGAAGTTGCCTTTCTTTTCTAAGAGAGGCAACTTCTTTTTGTGCAGCATCTGGATTTCCAGAAAGTAGGCTTCATCAGTTTGAAATAATTTCTGAAGCATTAAGACAACAACAAAAAATGCAATTGATTATGAGATTTCAAATTGTAACTAACTCTCAAGCTCCAAGGAGCTGGTGGCATGGATGGAAATTTGGCTGGAAGGCCTTTTGCAATGAACAGCATGCAAGGTAAACAGAGAAGCTGAAAGTCAGCATTTGTGTTCCAGCTGGTCGTCAGTGAATTTTTTTTTGAATGGTGAAGCTATTCTGAGAGGAGGAGAATGCAGCTTCCTCCTCTAAAAATAGCTTCTCAGACTGATAAAATGGCAATGGGTTTTACTCTGCTAAAAGTAGGCAGCAGTCACTGAGTGGATTGCCCTTAGCAGGAAGCAAGTATTCTGTTGTGAAAGGTTAAGATTCTCTAAGTATTGTGCTTTTTCTGCAGCCTGTTGGCCCCTGCTTATATGTCTCTCTCTGTGCATTGTTTCACGTTGTTTTTTTTACAGTGTTATTTCTGAAAACTTTTAAACTCTTTGGTCTTGAAATAAGCGATTCCAACAACTTGTTTCTCAGAGAAGCTTGCAATTAGAAAAAAAAAGTAAACACACGCATGCCCACATGGTTAAACCCCCACAATAGATCTGTAAAATATAAAAACATCCTAATTTGCGTCCTAGTAGAATATAAAGAAGGGTGGGTATTGTGGAGTAGGACTTACCACGGTGTGTATCAAAGTTATTTGAATAAATCAGAAGGGCCCTTATTGGCTTCAGAGCATACCATTGTATGGGGTTGAGATAAAGGCACAATTTAACAGCTGAACATGATTTTAAAAACTTGTGAGCAAATGATGTTCCGGTTTGCAAAGATTTAGATTATTATAACCACCAGTTTATCTGATTATGCCATTATAACTACACTAACTCGCTCTGTCTGTTCTCAGTGGAGCTTTCCAGATTGTCTTCTGTCAACTCATTAGCATGGTAGAATGAGCAGATATAAATTCAGTTTTGAACAGATGATTCTCTTTGCATCCTGAGAGGTCAAACGCAATAGACACTAAATTGGGTTTATATTCTTAGAAGCATCTTTCTCTCTGAAAGTGGAAGGGTTAGAATGTTATCATTTTTTAAAAAATCTAACATTAATAACCTAGCAAGTTTTAGTTGCATATCAGCAATATGCTGGCATCTGATAAATATATAAAAAAAACCTTCCTGCAGTCTTCACTCCTAACGATTTACTTTGTAACTATTGTGATGTGATAAATTATTTGCTATCTTGGGCTGTCAGAAGGCTATTTGTAGACTGCCTGCGGATCCTTGCTGGCTGGAAAGAAGTGAGGGAGGAGTTTTCTGGGCAGGGAAACAAATCTTGCTGGGTTTTTATCTGATTTTGAGCTGCTGCTGTCATGAAAGTGTGGGGGGGTCTGAAATATTCCCAGCTGAAACTTTAGAATGTGTATGAGGAAGAGGGTTCGGGTTGCACGCTTCTCAGCAAAGAGTAGGGAAATGCTTTGTTCGCTGTTTCAGTTTCACTCTGCCTTTCCTCCAAGGAGCTGATAGCAGTAGGTTCCCCATGGCAAGATAAGCTAGGAGAGAGCAACTGTCCCAAGGTTTGGGGAACTTCACTGCTGACAGGGGATTTGAACCCATGAATCCCCAGTCCAGTCCTCTGTCCGCTGTCCCCTGTTCCAAAGAGCAACACTGAGTTGCTTTTGAAAGCAGAGGAACTTGCAGAGTCTGGGCCAAGGTGAATGAGACTGTTTGGAAGGAGGTTGGAGCAAAAGTCAAAGACTGTGAGCAAGAAAATGAGAGGAAGAAGGGTCCTTTGGGGGGTCGCCTGAAGTCACTGATAGCACTTCACACACATACAAACCGGCAGGCCTTTTTTTCAGGTGGAACGCAGTGGAATGGAGTTCCGGCACCTCTTGAAAATGGTCACATGGCCGGTGGCCCTGCCCCCTGATCTCCAGACAGAGGGGAGTTTAGATTTCCCTCTGTCTGGAGATCAGGGAGCGGGGCCACCGGCCATGTGACCATTTTCGCTGAGGGCGATTTAAACTTTAAACCCCCCCCCTCTTCCAGCTGACCCAAAGTGACGTCATTGTGTGGTCCTGACTTCCACCACCTCTTTTCCCAGAAAAAAAGCCCTGCAAACTGGTATTATGTAGAGCTGCTTTGGTCAACAACTGGATAGTGAATCCATTGATGTTAAGGAGATGGCAGCAAGGGTTATAGAGTAGGTACATTGCTCAGGGGGAATGCATGCTTCAGGGTTTTATGTCTGGAAGGCTATTAAGTGCCATTTGGCTATTTTTGATGGATATCTCAGTACCTTCACCTTCAGGGCCTCTCACTAGTAGGTTTTCAGTCCCCCATTAATCTGACAGAGCCATGGCTGAACTCACCATTGCCTCGTCTGACTGGCAGCAGCTCTCCAGGGTCTCAGAACTAGTTGGAGATATTGTGGAATTGAGCTTGAAACATGCTGAATTCAAAGCCTTTGTTGGACCACTAAGCTGGGGTTCTTACTCATGTTGCTGTATTCTCTCCCCGGTGTTCAGTCCATCATCTGACCCAATCCAGTGAGGAGATCTCACTGCTATCTTGTTTTGTTGCTAAACTGTGTGCTCAGGGTATCTTTACTGATACTTAATCTAAATTTCTTTCGTTGTGCATGTGCTGTTTGTGGCACACGAACAAAGCGGCACACAAGAGCAATACGTTGCATGTTGTATATTAATATTGCCAGCAACATATTTTCAGGGCGAGGGCAAACTACTAAATCTCATTCTCCCTCCCCAGGGAATCCAGTTCCTCATAGAAAACGACCTCTTGCAGAACACAGCAGAGGACATTGCACAGTTCCTTTATAAAGGGGAAGGTCTAAATAAAACTGTAATCGGAGATTATCTCGGCGAAAGGTAAGCAGAGACTAGTCCAGGTGCATTCATATTAGATAGGCGTGTGTGTGTTATGTGCCGTCAAGTCACCTCCAACCTACAGCAAAGGATATTTAAGAACAGAAACTGTACGAAGAGTATATGCGGATCTCTTGGGGCTGTTTTTCAGTACTAAATGTTTTTAAAAACCACTTACATGTGTGTGTACATCTTCACTGTTCTTCCTTTGGTTGAGGAAAGTTATATATGATATGAGTATACAATCATGAGATATAAGTGTTTGTGTTTTAGTGGTGCAGAATCTTGGGATTTTGGAATTAGATCTTGGTAATCACATGTGTTAATGTTAAGCCCAGAGAAAAGAGCTTTCCTGATCTCCATAGGCAGCTGGTTGCATAATTATTACCTATTAGTAAGGGTATCGTGTGGACTAATAATAGTCATTTGTATTTATTTAATTTTACCCTCTGAACAATCCATTATTGGTGCTAGATATCTTAGTCCCTTGAGGGAACCTGCCACTTGGGGGGCAGTTTTAAGCTCTTAATGTGAACAAATGAAATTAGTAATGATATGAAGACTATTCCAGTTTTCAACCTCATTTAAAAACATATCAACACAACAGCTGTGACAAATGTGCAATTTAAGTTGCTCTCTTGGAGCTTTATTGAGAGCTTGTTTCTCCTTCTGGACTTCTTAGTTTGCAGGCAGTTTCAGGGTCTCCTTTCTCCCCTGATACATGCCTGCAAACAGTAAACATTACAAGTATCTTAATAGAGACCAGATGCCTGGTTGTGATGTAGTGCTTCACATATGTGGGTCGAGAAGGTGTGAATTGTCTTTCATAAACTCTTGCAGTCATTTAGTTACAGATATAAAAATAGCAATTCATACACTGAAAATGCCCGCATAGCGTGCCAGCTTTTCTTAGAAGCCCAGTTTTCTTGGAGTTTGTATGGGATACACTGTGTTGCAATGGAACTTTTAAAATTGTTGCACTCTTCCTAATCAGCTACAAAGTACTGTCATATTCGGCATCCTCTCTCACAGGGCATGGAGAGAGCTATAATTGTGTACCTGTTTTTGGGATGGGGGCTCAAATCCCTTCAACGTGACTTGTATTTTAGAAGATGTTGGTAGCTGGCTTCTGGCGGCAGTGGTGGCTCCCATAGGTGCTTGGCCTTGGCGGGGAGGTCCATGCTGAGGTGGCAGTGATTTTGGGGGCCCATCTGGAGTTTTGGCCAGTGCTAAAGAATCACTAAGACTGCTCCTGCCCTGCTTATACTAGTATGAGCTTGGAGCAAACCTGGAGGTATGTCTGTCCTCCCCACTTCCCACCTCCAATTCTTCTTGTGAGTATTCACTAAATAACATTAATTATTTCCTTTGTGTCCTTCTGTTGAGAGAAAAAAACTGAACCTGTTGTACATCTCTTTATTTCCCTTGGCAAGCACTCCCATAGTAGCTATGCAAAACAACTTGTTCGTATCCTATGTAATTAGTGGGATTCCCCACCCCCCAACATATTAATTAAAATACTTGAAAAGGTTTATGTTCACTTAGCAGATGACAAAGGGCAACTTTTCACTGTAGAAACCAGCCTTCCTATTGTTGGGGTAGAAACTGATCTGCAGCATTTTCCTTGGATTATGAGTATAAAACATATCCTAAGGATTGCAGCACAGCATACGCGGGTGTGTGTGTGTGATGGTGTTAAGTTCATGTTGTCGTTGAGCCAAAATAGTTATTTCATTTACTTTTTCTCTTTAAAAATCTGAATGTGCCTGAATGTGCCTAGATTATAAAATACAAGCAGTACGTTTTAGAACAGGAGAGCAAGAAATGTGTAATGCTAAGTAAAATGTTAAATTAGCTAATCCACTTCTGCACAACTTTACTTTCTAACTTTGTGATGTCATGTGCTTTTATCAGAATTCTGAGATGCCAAGTCCTGATTTAAAGAAGAGCAGGCTTCTAGCACTCATGACTAGGGATGTGCACCCGAAAAATATTCGGGTTTCCCACTTCGGGTTTACTGGAAGCGTGAAAAAGCTTCAGAATAAACCCTGAAATCCGAAATGGCATGCTGCTTCGGATTTGGGTTTCTAAGTCATAAAGATTCGGTGCATACTGAAGTGAGGGGGGAGGGAGGAGGCCACCCCCACCCTTAAACTCCCACCCCCACGTTTTAACCCCACCCCCACCTCACTTATCTGGTCAGGCTCCAGCTGGCCGTCCCTGCCACTGGTGCAGTTGGCCAGCAGACAGCGCCTTCCCTGCCGCCACCGTGGCCAGCACGGCTGGCCAGCAGAGAGGGTCTTCCCTGCCGCTGCCACTGTGGCTGGCCAGCAGATAAGGCCTTCCCTGCTGCCTCCACAGCTGGTGCGGCTGTCCAGCAGAGAGGGCCTTCCCTGCTACCACTGCGGCCGGCGTGGCTGTCTGGCAGACAGGGCCTTCCCTGCTGCCGGCACCATGCTGGCGTGGCTGGCCTGCAGAGAGGGCCGCCGGAGAGGGCCACCAGAGGTCAGCGGGGAGGCAGGAGGGCCTCCTCCTCCAGCCAGTGCCAGGTAAGTGGGGGTGGGGAGGAAAGGGTGGGAATGGTAAAGTTTAAAGGGCCCTGCCGCTTGTGAAAGGGCCCTTTAAACTTATCTTCTGAGACCGCCGAAACTTCCCAAAGCATTACAAATGCTTTGGGAAGCTCTGCTTCAGGATTTCCGAATTGATTCAGAAATAACGAAGCTTTCCAAATCAGGCCCTATTTGGGTATTTTACCCAAATTGGATACCCAAAGCACACACCCCTACTCATGACTATATAGCCAGGTTTGACAATATATTGACTACTGAAGCCCAAGCTAATTTTTTCATTTTCAAGTCTACAATCCTGAGACTTTTCTGTGCACAGCTTTTCTTGAACTGTCTTTGGACAGGGAAATAGCACACACGTGAAAACAAATTGCAACACCTTTCCCCTTCCTACAGGCAGCTGGAGACAAATCAGTTCGTGCTTGACTCCTTTTCATATTTGATGCAGAGTTTGCCATCTTAGAAGCTTAGCCTTTACCTTGCTGGTACAGAGGGTTCTTGAAATGTCCTGCAGGTGACTAATTGCAGTTTGGCTTCAGGTACCTCCTGTTTGAAGACGTGGATCTATATAGGTATATATGGATCTACCTTTTGGACAAGATTTGCATGATAATGCGGTGCTGGACTATGACACACTGCGGCCTTACTGTTTTTCATCCTATCTTCTTGGTGTCGATCAGTTGTCTAATTGTGGTTGGTAGACTGGATGCAGAGGAGCTGCTTGAGGCCGTGTGAGTGAAACACAGGATGGGCTTTATTGATTAGGTCCAGCCCTTGCCCCTTCATGCAAGTGCACAGTCATGGAACTGGATGGGACAAGAGGGATCAGAGTGGTAAACTAATATTGCCGTTACATTTTTTTTGTCTCCCCACAGGGATGATTTTAATATTAAAGTACTTCAAGCTTTTGTTGAACTCCATGAGTTTGCTGATCTCAATCTTGTACAAGCTTTACGGTAAGGATGCTGAACCTTTAAAATCATACACATTTTCTTTCATCTTTTTGCAGTTGTTGCATGCAGAAGCCACAGATACATTTAGGTTGGGGGCCCCCCACCTTTTAGATTTTTTTTTTTTAAGATTTATATTCCGCCCTCCTTGCATAAGCAGGCTCAGGGCAGATTACAATTTAATAAAAGCATTACAATATAAACTGTATTAAAACAGTTTAAAACTATTTAAATAACAGTATAAAACAGTATCGTATAAAAATAGATAGCTGCACTCAGTAACAGGTGGACACTTCTGGATTTTCGGAAAAGGATAGTAGACGGCAAATGTGAGAGCAGGGGCAGTTGCAAAATGGCTGCCATGTGGAGAGGACCAGTCTCAAAATGTTGGGGGATTCTGAGTCAAGCATCCTCTGTCAACGGGGGCAGTCTTGGCTAGCTCTACAATGAGGCGATGCCCCTTCTGGTGGATTTGGGGAGGCAGCAGCCTCTGCTTCCGCCACTGCCACTACCTCGTCCCCACTGCAACCCCATCCCTGCCCATGAGCCGGAGCACCTAAAGTTCCTTCTCTCTTCATCCCTCCTGGCCTCTTTAGAAACAGCACAGCAAGTTACACATGCTCCACAGGGCTCCCTGAACTCTTCCAAGGCACAAGAGTTCAAGAAACAGTGTGTGCTGCTTGCCATGCTCTGTAAAGATGGTAATGGTGAAAGATGGCTCATTTCTCGTTCCCCCCTGAAACGTGCAGCCACGAGGAGAATATTGGGTGTATTGAGAGGGCTTGTCTTGTTGGGTGAGACCCAAAATGAAATGACTCGGCCCCCACATCCAAGTCCTCTGCACTGTGTTAGGGGCTCCTCAGCAGGTGTGTGAGACTATCTCAGCCGACAAAGTGATGTGGAAAAGGCTCCCTGAGAGAAGAAAGTTTGAAACGTAGGAGTCTAAAACGTTCCCCAACAGGCATCCAATTGATGCTTGAGCATCTTTACGTCTCATTGATTTCAGTGGAGCGATCCCGTTGGAAGTCTGCAGGACTTGGAAGTGTTTGACTCTGCCTGGGTTTTACCCCCTTAATGTATCTGACTCACCATATCTAATTGCTGGTATGGGAGTTGCACTTCCCTGTACATCAAAAAAGTTGCCTTGATTGTCCCTGGAAGCACTTTCATCTTCTGGGGTGTCTGCTGTACCTTCAGAGAACAAAGAACATCTGCTCAGCCCCTGGTTCTGTTTGGGGAAGCAGATAAATAATTTCTGATTAGGATGACTTACTGGTGAATTAGCAAACAAAACAAAACACTGCAGTGTTTCTTGTCTGATACAAAAGTTGTGTGTATTACCTTTGTAGGCAGTTCCTGTGGAGTTTCAGGCTTCCAGGAGAGGCACAAAAGATTGATCGTATGATGGAAGCTTTTGCTTCACGTTATTGTCTTTGTAACCCCGGAGTCTTTCAGTCTACAGGTTAGTACTGGCTATGGCTTTCCTATCCCAGTTTTTTTAAAAACTGTCATTATTTATTTATTTTGTTTAATTTATAGTCCGCTTTCCCCGCAAGCAGGTGTAGAGCGGATTAACAACATAAATACATATAATAAAACAAATTTAAACACATAAAACACTGGTAGCATCATGTAATTACAGCACTAAAAGCATACTAAGGCAGCTCACATTGCACCCTATGTCTCAACCTCTTCAAGATCTGAGGGGCAGGATAGCTAAGATTTAGTCAGTACAGGGTTGGGGCACATATTCTCCCCCCCCCCCGCTACTGGGAGGGGCTAGTTGGATGATTCATCTGCCTCAGCCCTCATAAGCCAGGTGGAATATCTCCATCTTACAGGCCCAGTGAAATGACAGCAGGTCTTGTTGAGATCGGGCCTCCACAGACAGAGAGTTCCGCCAGGTAGGTGACAGGACTGAAAAAGCCCTGGCCCTGGTTGAGGCACGGTGAGCCTTCTTAGGGTCAGGGTTGGATAAAATGAATAATGTAAGAAGAACCCCACTAGACTGTACCAGAGGGGCCATTTTGTCCATAAGTGGCCCGTCATCTGCCTTCAGAAAACTCAAAAGGATGACGTGCAGGCAAACATTCTTCCCTTGCAGTTGCTTGCCCAGCAACTGGTATCCAGCTGCCTGTGTTACATATTTCTCTTGCACTTCCTCTGTTAGTGTGGCCCACATGTTTCCCCCTCCTCTGCTTTGGTTGGGCCGACAGACCCAAGTTCATTCACTGAGCCTCCTGGCAGAGTTGGGTATTCAAACGAAGGTCTCGTTTAACACTTTAACCACCACACCACACTCAGAGGTGCACTGGCTTTGTGATTGAGAGGAAGCAAGCTGTAAATCTGTAAGAATCTAGTTAAGTAATAAGTAATGCTGTTCTTAGCTGTGCCCTGACTGAGGAATCCTGTACTATCTTTCTATTTTTCTATTGCAGTGCAAAGATTTTTAAAAAATGTCATTGGGAGGGAAAGCATCACCTGCCAAGTTAGCTAATGGATAATATGTATATGATACAGGTGTGCCTTCCCCAGTTTCTCTTGAGTAGGGCCTGGATGAGACTAGTTAAATTATAATACACCCTTGAAAAATCTGTCACATTTTAATCCCATCTTCCATCCAAGGAAATGCAGGTTCTTCCCAACTTGGTCTTTTCAACAACACTGCGCGGTAGGATAGACTGAAAGAGAGTGACTGGCCTAAGATGCGCTTCATGGCAGGGTTGGGGTTTGAATCTGGGTCCTCATCAGTCTCAGCCCTCTGCACCACACTGACTTGTCTCATCTGTCACCTTGTCTCCTTGGGATTTTGTCTAACAATGACCAGGAAGTTAAGAATACATCTTTAGTAGTTCAGAAGTACAGTTTCTAAAAGTAATAATCTGAAATCATTTAATTGAAACCTCCCTCCCAGTATCACAAACATAAGAACTTGTGTTCAAAGGTCAAAAGGTAGCTTCTCTCTTTGCACAAGAGTAGTGGGAAAGGGAAAAGGACTTCTCCTTATCTTGCTGGGTTTTATGGGGTGTGAAGTGGTGTAATTATTCTGCTTTTGGTATTGTGTTTTTCAGATACGTGCTATGTGCTGTCTTTTGCAATCATCATGTTAAACACTAGTCTACATAACCACAATGTACGAGACAAGCCAACAGTGGAGCGGTTTATATCTATGAACCGCGGTATTAATGAGGGTGGTGACCTCCCAGAAGAATTGCTGCGGGTAAACTATTTTATTATTTATTTATTTATTTCAAATTTCTATTCCGCCCTCCCCGTGAGCGGGCTCAGGGCGGATAACAACATATTAAAATACAATAAAAAATTCATCTACATTAAAACAACAGTGTATTAATACACATTTAAAACAAGATGGTGGACAGCCTTCACAGGGAGGGTTAAGATTTTATACACCCCTTTTTTCAGGCCAGCGGAGGCCCAGCCTCAGCCATATGCCTTGCGGAACAGCTCTGTCTTGCAGGCCCGGCAAAAGGATAGTAGGTCCTGCTGGGCCCTGATTTCAGCAGACAGAGCATTCCACCAGGTGGGAGCCAGGACCGAAAAGGCTCTGGCTCTAGTCGAGGCTAGGCAGGCCTCCTCGGGGCCAGGAACCACCCACAGCTGTTTGTCCCCTGATTGGAGTGTCCTCCGGGGAATATATGGGAAGAGACGGACCCGTAGATACGCTGGTCCCAGTCCGCACAGGGCCTTATAGGTCAGTACTTGAACCTTGAATCTGATCCGGTACTCCCCTGGTAACCAATGCAGCTCGCGTAAGAACGGTGTTATATGCGCCAACTACCATGAAAACTCTGGGGTTTGCTGTCATTTTACGTTGTTGTGAGGCCAAGGAACAAATCCTTCAGTTCTGGCATCAACCTCTGTGGGAATAGTAGGATATGGCAGTGGATCGTCACAGAGGAAGAGGGATCTATTCTTATGCAATGTGTTCAAAGAGGGATCTGCTCTTTTCTAATGCAGCCCTGGTCTTGCATGCAAGGAGCCTGTGATGGTTCCCAGCCTAGTCATGCTGTTCATGACCTTTAAAGCCCTTTGTGGCCTAAGACCCTGCATATCTAAAGGACAATCTGTTCTCATATGTCCCCAGTTGTGGTCCTCAGATTGCCACCGGTTAGTTTTCCCTCTGCATGCAGATAATAGACTAGACCATGGGATATTTTTGGTGCATGGTGTTCAGGAATTTACTATTACATAATTCCCAAGTCTGGGCTGACATGCACACATCTGGCCTAAGATGGGTTGCAGAATATCTTCACAGCATTGGATCTTCTTCCAGAACCTGTTGACTGTGCTTTGCAGAAACACAAATGTTGTTGAACTTCCTCCCCTCATTCTGTTTTCTTTTAGAATCTGTATGAAAGCATTAAAAATGAGCCCTTTAAAATTCCAGAAGATGATGGGAATGATTTAACCCATACGTTTTTTAACCCTGATAGAGAAGGCTGGCTGCTGAAATTAGGTCAGTAAAAGAGGAGTCATTCCCTGCTGCTTTATTTTGTCTGTTAGTATGTGATGTTTTGCATTTGTTGGCTTCTGTGTTTATAAACCTAATGCAACAAAACAAATATTAACTTCTGCTCAAAATGTTCACTTTGAAAAGGTTGCCAATCCAGGATTCTTTTATAAAATAACTCCTTTATTAACTCCACAGTTAGCAGTGTTGGGTGGAGTTTGATTCTGGCATTTGGGGTTGAAACCTGAGAGGAAAGGGATTCTTGCCCCCTCATATGCCTTCCAGATAAAAGTTCCGTTTGTTTGAAACAATTCCCAAGTATACTGTAATATTAGTTTCGCAACTAGGATTTCTGCACACATGCCAAAAAAAAATTCTTCTGCCTCCCCCCACCAAAGGTTATTCCTGTATGTCTTTTATTCCCCCCCCCCCGCCCCATACTTGTGCATTTCTCTTTTGGTTTGATTTTTGGCTATGATTTTTGAAACCAGTGGTTCTTAAATGTGCCTTCTTGTTTTCCTTATGGCCTATGACCTCTCACCTTTCTGTTCTGTGACTGGCTGTTTCTGCTTATTCTGCATTAGGAGGTATGTACCTGATGGCTTTTCTAGCCTCCCTCTTGATCTGTTGCTTGTTCTTCCATTTCCTACCCCCCACACACTTCTTGCCTTCTTCCTTCTGTTTCCTTTTTTAAAAAAAAATTTAAGCGTTGGTGGGATTGCTCTGCTTTTCACTTAATGTCACTAACTTCAAGAGAAGCCAGTGGGATTCTGCTGGTCCCATCAGTTAATGAGTTTGCTCACTGACTTGAAATGCTTCAGTTTACCGTCAACCACCTTGAAGCACCTAAGGCCTTTTTCTACGCAGTTTTTGTTCCCTGTAGAACTTGGGAGCCGAGCATGAGGCCCTTGTGTCTATGTCATCCGATGTCCATTCGTGTTCCTTGTAGAAATTACTGCACCTTCTGTCCTATTTTTGATGGCCTCCTATGAATGACTTCAACAGGATTTGACTAATAATGGGTGGCCTACCTTCTTGGTTATACTTGCGTCATGTCAAGCTTTTTTAATAGTTAAAAAAAGAAACATGGACATATCACAGGATTTAATCTAGGCTGAAGTATGAGTTCAGCAGTTTTACCCATCTGATACACAAAAGCTTTACATGTATGCAGGGCTTTTTTTCTGAGAAAAGAGGTGGTGGAACTCAAGACTGCACAATGACGTCACTTTGGGTCAGCTGGAACAACGGGGGAGTTTTTTAAAGTTTAAATGGCCCTTGGTGAAAATTGTCACATGGCCAGTGGCCCTGCCCGGTGATCTCCAGACAGAGGGGAGTTTAGATTGCCCTCCATGCCGCTGGAGCGGTGCGGAAGGCAATCTAAACTCCCCTCTGCCTGGAGATCAGGGGGTGGGGCCACCAGCCATGTGACCATTTTCAAGCGGTGCCGGAACTCTGCTCCACCGCGTTCCAGCTGAAAAAAAGCCCTTCATGTATGGCAAAAATGCAGAATTGCATCTGAGGTGAAGCTCTGGAATGCTCGAGCAGCAAATACATCTGAAAGGAAGGCTTCTTGACCCTAGAATGTTGTTTCCTCTGATTTTTTTGTAAATGTAAGCTGCTTTGGAGGGTTTTATCAAAAAGCGGAATATATGTATTAAAAGAAAATGATTAAGTTGATGTTGGCTGACCTTTGATCGTAATACATTGCAACTGAACTGAAACCAAATAAGCATTTCGAACTTGGTGCTGCCCCTTCTGACTGGGGCAAGATCCAGGATGTGAGTGCCTGTGCCTGGCTTTGGGGGAAGCGTCTGTCCAGAGTGTGTGGATAAAGGTCAGGAAATGGAACGCGGAACTGCTTTGGGATCTCCTGCTTCGAGGCAGGGAGTGAGATTTTAACTATGGCTGATGCCTTTGTCCCTAAAGGGAAAGCCAGCCCCAAAGTCTGAGTCTCTCTGTTCAAATGAGTTGGGTGAATGTGCATTTTAAATGGACGTGGCAACGTTTAAATGCAAGCATTAGCACACTTTAAGGCTGTAGAAACTCATTTGCAAAAGTTGTTGAGTAGTTTTGAAAATAGCAGCCTTTCATCTGATACAGTTATTCTGCTTCTAATCTGGGATTCTTCCCACTGCCACCAACAGCTCTCTGCAGTCCCTGTTTGTACTGAACCAAGGCTGTTTCCTAACATGCAGCCATGTGGGTTGGTTCAATGACTCTTATTTTGGACAGAAGGAAACAGCAGGCCTCAGTTTCAGAAACCGCTCAGGCTTGACAAACAGCACAGCGGTGTGATTATTATGTTTATGAAGGAGAGTTTAGTCTCAGGTTTTACTATATACAACTAAAACATGATACTGTTGAGAGGACAGGTTTGCAAGTTGACTGCAAGCTGGAGAACCACTAGCTAAAGATCTTTCCAGCAGCTTCAGACTTTGAGTTTATTTTGGGCTTCTTTGCAGGCATTGCATAAGGATTGATTATGGGCCAAGTGAGGGGGTGGTGGTTGAAATGAAATCCCCCTTTTCATGCCCTCCCTGGTAGATCTTGCAGCTGGACAAAGATCTCACAGGCAGCAGATCCGGGGACGCAGTTCTTCCGCACCAGGATGAGATTTTTCCCCTCATTTATAATAACAGTGTCTGCTGGCTCTAGCTCAGATAAACAGTCTGGGTACTAAAACATTTGTTGTAAATAACTGAGGCCTGGCTTTAATTAGTTCCTTTTCTGTTCAGGAGGTAAATATGCTTGTTTCTGAGTGTCTGTTTTTTGCTATCTCCAAGGCTTATTGAAGAAGAACTCCTTGGCAGTGAGCCATGTAAGTTAGGATGTGAGAAGGTGGAGTCATCAATCTAGCAGTATTAAATTGATTTTCTAGTCTGGTTTTCATGTACTTTAGGGTTGTTACATGGTTCACACAAGTGTCCTTTGTAAAGCGAACTATCAGCAATTTATGGGAAATGTCATTTGTGAAAGGTATGCTTTTTGTCTCCAGTTGCAAGTCATGCTTCAGATTTTAAAAAACTATAGCATAACCTTTTTGATTTCAGTGCAGTGTGGTTTTAAGATTTGGGATGAGTGTGTGTAAATGCAAACACTGCTGCTTTTTGCTCCCTGCTGGGTAAGACGACAGTGCAGTCCTGTTTCAGGGAGCCTTGAAGATGGATTCTGTACAGCGAGGCATTGCCGTTGTTGTAGAAAGCAAAACGTTCTCTCCTTTGGGGCAGAGCATCATGAATGTAGAAACAAGCTGAAATGGAGTGGGCTATCAAGTGCTAAATTTTTGTGTGTGGGCGTGTGTCTTGGCAAACCCTAAGAACATAAAGTTCAGGGGACAAGATGGAGAGATCAGTCAGTGGCAACTTAGCTTCATGGTTTTCTGTAGGGAGTTAGAAAAAGGAGAAGGCTGTGATTCCTCTGTGGGGAAGTTCTCTGATAATTACATCATAGTTGGGGACCTGAAGCCAACTGGTTTTCTCGTTGAGTTAGCAGTGATGTGGCTAATTCTACTTGAATAATCGTTTGCTCTGCCTGATCATGGATTCGTGAGTCTGGCTTTCCCCCTGTTCCTCACCAAGGTGTTGCTGATACCTCTTGGGTCTGATTCAAGTTAATACTCTTTGCTATTGATTTGCATAAGAGTTTGATCAAGTTGCTGATAGCTTTTTGGATTTCTTAAGAGGCCAGGATCAGGCTCCAAGAGATTTGGCTACCCCCAGTGTTTTGTACTGAAAACCCCCTTTACCATCTTGTCTGTCTCCTCTCTGGGCTTTCTCTTTTTCTGCCACTTGACTGCGTCTAATTTAAAAGACTGTCTTTTCTCTCTTTATATACTGTGAAACAAAGTTCTGCATAAAACTAGGGTGGGAGGAGACATGAGCATTATGTAACAGTAGCACTGCAGTATTCCACTATTATTCCACCGATTGGGTTTTGGGTGGGTTTTTTACTTTGGATTTAGAATAGTATTTAAAAAAAATATATATATATATAACTTTGCTTTGTTTACTCTGCGGACCAGTAGGGTCAGTGGCAGGCTGTCAACCCTATTCCTGCCATTGTTCTCTAGCTTTTAAGATACTTCTTAATGCACGGTAAAGAACAAGCAGAAAGCTTTTCCACTGGAGGAAGAGTTGCAAATGGTTTGAAGTCTCAGTCTTGGATAGAGTGGCGTGATTAGTTTAGGATGATTAATCTTTGGGTGGACCGGACTGTCTAATGAGAGTCTGATGTTCATGGCATTCAGTAACAAGATCAGCCATGCTGAGAGTGAATGCCTAATGAGATTAAATAACTGGTAAATGGATGGTGCCCAGGTGGTGACGTAACTTAACAGCAGAGACATCAGGCCTACATATTGACATTATCAGGAGCCATATCTGCAATCTAAACCTCCCCCCCCCCGCAGGTTTACAGCATTCAGACATGGCCCTTGATGCTGGTAAGGAGCAAGAAAATGCATTTTTGGCAGCCATGCCTGGTGTATGAGTTAGCCACCATTTTGACCACAGTCAAGGCACTGAAAGATGGTCAAGAAGATGGGAGACTGAAAAGAACAAAAAGAGGAGGGGAAAAACCCAAACAAAATTGAATTAAGAACCAGGAAAGTTAAAGAAATCCAAATCAAAGGTCCAATTATTAAAATTACTAATTGCAGAGCATGAATATATATCAGTATACAACAAAATACATGTATTTATTACAAAATAATATATAAGCTATTGCTGGCCCAAATATAGCCTCAATACAGACAAAAAACATACAAAAGACTCAAAACAGGACCTTATGCGACCCTGACCAGATGCGTTTTGGCCATATGGCTTTCTTCAGTGGTCAAGCATAATTAATGCACAGTAACTCCAGCCACTGGGGAAGTTCTCTTCAAAAACAGTCTGGTGAGGTTTTGTCTTAGTGCCTCGTTCTTGATCAATAAGATTAGGTTGCAGGTAAAAAGCTCAAGAAAGCCTGACGTGGCATAGAGAAGGGAAGTTGGGATCAGTGTGGTTTACCACATCAAGTCTCTTGCAGCCTGAGAACTTTCTCCTGTTGGTTTTTCTCTCAAGGCGCCCAGAGAAAGTGCTGGGGAGTGCAGTGTTGATCTGTGATCAAGCACGTTCAGTTTGGTTCCACAAATTAGGCAGAGATCAGCAGTTCTTGCTGGTTCAATGTGTTTCATCCAGTTAACGTCAAGGCTTCATTTGCATTGTTCATTGGACTGTTGAGCTTTTGGAAAGATGCCTGCACCTTTTGAAAACAAACAATACCTTCTCTGAACTACTTCAAGGGCCATATTATGAGTCATCTTATGCAGAAAGATGCCGTTTCTCCCAGTATGTTTCTGTCTGTCTTTAGAAGCTGGCATGATTAGGAACTATTCTCTGGATTTTCTTTAAAAAGGAATGTGAAAAGCCATCCCTAATTTCTCCATCTCTTCCATTAACTCTGGAAAGATCTACTGTGTTAGCAAGTGTAATGTGTGATAGAATTCAGGCTGGCACTTTCCTTCTGAGCAGTAGTGTGTGGTCCGTATCTCAGGACAAGCGCACACCTGGCACTGTGCAAATGAGCCGTCAGTGATCATTCCCTCTCTGCCAAGAATGGGAAGAACCATAGATATCAAGTGAAATCTCACTTTTATATTTGTCTGTGCTGCTAGTGACTAGCTCTCCTGTACAATCATTTGCATGGTACCCTGCATGCTCGTTTGCTGAGGTCAGGTGTGCTCCCCACCATGCACAAATGCTTAGCTCTCTTACTTTGTGATTCATGGGGTGCCAGATATGCTCTCCAGAACGTACAAAGGATGTGTTGTCTCCAGTTTGAATATATGAACAAGACTTCTATCCCCTGACATGGGGACAGTTGTATCAAGGAGCTCATGCTACATGGGTAACAAATGCAAAATGTGCAGAATTGCATTCTTGATCCTGTGATCAGAAGGCAGGATTCTGGCACGGTCGTGTAGGAGAGAGACAGGGAAAAAATTCCTTTTCAGATACAATTGGTAGTGAATGGCTTTGTCTTATAATGTAGACTGGAGGATCAGAAATGGTTTCTCAGTAACCCTTAAACTCATTTATCCTTGGCTCACCTGTCCATTTCCATCGGAGCTTTTAAGCCATCATTCAGTGAGCCCTAACCATTTAATGTCATAACAAGGTAACCAAATAACCATTTTTTTGGTGATCTGGAGCACAGAACTTTGGTGGCAAAACTGGTGTAACCCAGGGATGGTTTATGTCTTGCAGGGGGAAGAGTAAAAACGTGGAAAAGGAGATGGTTTATACTGACAGATAATTGCCTGTATTATTTTGAATACACAACAGTGAGTGTTTTTTTGAAAAAAACCCTATACATCACAAAATACCTTTCACGTCAACATAACTTGTTTACTAAACACAGTCTTTCCTTGACTCTTTAGGACAAGGAACCTAGAGGAATTATCCCTTTGGAAAATCTCAGCATAAGAGAAGTTGAGGATCCAAGAAAACCAGTAAGACATCCTGTCCTTTCTCCTATATCATGTGTTATTCTCTCAGAAGCCTATACTATTGTATGCTCAGTTGAAATAAGGATTTGTGTAAGAGCATAACCTTGCTTAAGAAAATCAATTTTTCTAAAAAAAAACTTTTAAAATTGAGTGGCTGATCATGAATTCTGTTTATGGGAACTTAAATACTAGGGTCATAATCCCTAATATTTTTAACAGTGGAAGAAAATTACAAATATACATAAATCCCGAGCCATCAAACTTTTTCCAGTAGTCTAAACAGCAGAAGGAAAAAATGCTGACAATTAGCACATATAATATATATTATTTGCTCGTGGAAAATTAGGGGGAAATGCAAAAAGGCAGCTTGGCTAGCCTTATTCCTCCCTGACCTTCAACTGGTGGTTTATGAGGGAGCGGCAGGGAATGATCAGGTCATACCTAACTGTATCCAGCCATTTGGGCTCACAAACAGACACAATGTGGGTAGACTTAGGAAGCGTTGTGGTTGTGTGGGCTTCCCTCATATCTGGCTTCAGTGGGGCTGATGTGTCATTGTTCTGTATCTCCCCCTAGAATTGTTTTGAGCTCTACAACCCCAGTCATAAAGGCCAAGTCATTAAAGCCTGCAAAACAGAAGCGGACGGCAGGGTGGTCGAAGGCAACCATGTAGTTTACAGGATCTCAGCTCCCACCCCTGAGGAAAAAGAGGAGTGGATCAAGTCCATCAAGTGAGTGGAAACACATCTTTACGTAGGGAAAGGGAGGTGTGTTAGACTGTCAGAGCTCACCTAAAAGTCTCCTTGTGTAGGCTCTACAGCTTTCAGAGAACTTAGCTGATCCCCGTTGCGCCTTGTGTCTTGACATTACATTGGCCCTAGTAGCTTGTGAATGGGACTGTCCGATTTTTTTAAATGTAGGAAGCCTGTAGGGAGTAAACTGGAGGGTGGGGCCCTGTATCTTTTCTTTCATGAGCAGAGGAGGAGGACAGCAAAATGTAAAACTTAGTTCAAAACAGATTTAAAATAATGCTTGCAGTTTCCTTCATTTCCATTCAAAGCATTTATGAGAAATGATCTCAAACAGTGAGTCTCAACTGGGGCAAGCAAGGGTGGGGGATAAGAGTCCTCCCCCAAACTTAGTACCAGTGGTGGTTTGGCACGATGTTTCTAAATGGACTCTCATTGTGTTGGGAAAGGCAGTAGATTGTGGTTCACCAGCCTGCTAATGTATTTCTCTTCTGCTAGAGCAAGCATCAGCAGAGATCCCTTCTATGACATGCTGGCAACCAGGAAGAGAAGAATTGCTAACAAAAAATAGCACCTACTGGGGAGTCCCTCAGAGACCCGCCTTAGCCAAATTGCAAATACGTCACAAAACCAAGACTCATAATTGGAAATGTAGTCATGTTCCTGCAGCATCTTCCCCTTTCTGTGATTGTTCGTTATATTCCACAAGGTGCTGGAAGACGCTTTTGAGCATGTGCAGCTTTGCTTGACATGAATCGGAGAAAAAAAGAAACAAAACCTGGAAGCCTTATATGCTGTTTTGTGTGTTGTTGTGTTTACTGAATCGGGAGATATGGGAGATGGACAGGATGTAAGCTATATACCTCTCTTATTCCTTTGGGGCATTTGCCCAGGATGTGGACTCATTGCTGAACCTACTTCACAGGTGGAAGAATGCCCGGCATGCTCTTTTTTGTGTGCAGAAGAGCTTGAATCGGGATTATTTTGTACTCATCCCTTGCCCAGACTCTTGCATTGCCATTTCAACCCCGCATCCACCACTGATTCACAGAAAGATGACACTTCTTTTCTTTGGGTCTAGCAACTATACAGTTGAACCGACCTCCTCCTTACGTATAAACAGCCTGGACAAGCACTTAAAGCATGGAGCTCTCTGCGACTGAAACGGTTATAAGCAGGGCGTTCAGCAGTATCAATGTATCTTACCTTTTTTAGATACTGTCGAAACGTCCCACATTCCTTCTCTGCTGGTTGGAGATGTAGTGTTTTCCCACTTAGGTCCAATGTCTCCTACCATCTGGTTTTTACAGAAGATATATCTTGCAGTCCAGCAATGACTGTCAGACTGCAAGGTATATCTTCTGGTAGACTGGTGTACAAGGCCCAGCTGTTTTTTAAAAATACTGAGCTTCAACAATTCTTATTTATTGCCATGCAGAGGAGGGGGGGGAAGCAAGCTTTGTTTCTTCTGGGAATAAGCCCCCCTCAAAGTGTCAGCCCACCACTACAGTCGTCCTTCTAGGCCTGCTGACCCAGAAGAGAACTGCCCCTGTTTACGCCGCACCACCCAGGCTAAAGAAGATGCAAACAGCAGCATCTCCCATCATCACCCACCTGCGATGCTGCTAGTTCTTCCAGCTCTGTATGTGATAGTGGTGGCTGGTGACAGAGGAGGAGGAGGCAGCACTGCTCAGCTGAGAGCCTGGGGCTCACTGGGGCACATTACAGCACGGCTGGTCGGGGAACTGGGTTGGGGGTGAAGGAAAAAACCAGGGAGGCAGGAAAATAATCAGAAACAGAAAAATTTCAAAAGGAGAATTCCAACCTGCCAGGCTGGGGGGGCAGAGTAGGCAGAGGTCTCCAACTGCATGTGATTTTTCTAGTAAATAAAATCGACATCACTTTATTAAATGCCACAGGATGTAGAGAGGTAGGGAAGACTTCAAAATGATTACTTGTTTTCTCCATGTTTTCAAGTCTTTCCCACTGACGTTCCAGTGACGACCTTATTTCTTGGAGATGCCTCTGCAAAATTACAAAGATGGAATTGTACACGTGTTGTTTCATTGTACTGCCTACACCTTATGAAATGGCTTGGGGGAGGTGCAGTGGGTGGGGGAACTGAAGGACCCAGTAGAGGCAGAGGACCCCTCCCCCAGGGAGCCCTTCAAATGGCAGGGCAGGAAAGAGCCAGACCTCTCTCTCGCAGCAGGAGGGGAAAGCCCTGGTGAGAGAGGGAGGAACTTGGGTACAAAACACGCCCCCCACCGCCTCTCCCAATTCTGAGGACCATTCCTCACCTTAAAGCTAGAGAATGGCCCCGAGTCTAACCAGGTACACAAATTCTCTCCTTTACAGATCTGTCTCCTTTTCTCCTGTTTGCCCTGCTCTAGACTCCCAGGATGGGGCACAGCAGAAAGGAGCAAGGCCTCTCTCTTGCAGCTGGAGAAGGGAAAAGCATTGGGGACAGGGGGGGACCTGGGTATAAAAGTTCTTCTTTAACACTACAAGATGTTTGCATTGTCTCCACAAGTGTGAGACTTGTGACTTAATGGCATTAGAGGAGAGGTAAACTCAGCGTTTAATAGGCGGTAACTGAAATTGATCTCATCCTATGAGTTCATGATGGCCTCTGAGCTGAAGAGAAAAAAAGTTTATGCTATTGGTCAGTAACAACAGCACAATAGCCCCTTGTCTCTGGGTGGGGGGAAGGAGCTGGTGGGCCCTTTGAGGGAAGGACCTGGGTACAAAAGGACCCCCTCTAGTTTTTGAGGTCTGTTCCTCAACTTAAAAGAGATGGGCCCCTAGACTAACATAACAAATGGATTTCCCTCTTTTTAAGGTTTCTTAAAATCTTGTTTCTTGTGCCCCTTTTTCCTTTTTTGGAAAATCAGCCAGATCTTGCATAGGTCTCAAGAAATGGTTTGTAGACAATGATGGAAGTGAGACTCCTGTGGAAGAGCTTGGATGGGAGAACAATGGGCCATGGAACTGAGGGGCCTGATACAGTAGTAGGAAAAGGAACTCGGTGTGTTCTTCCCTTGGCCAACGTGATGAGATTTGAAGGCCTGAAGCTGGCAGGAAAAAATGCTGCCGATTGCTTAGCGACACAACTCATCACAATAAGCTATGCAAAGGATCATGTGCACATCCTAGAATACAAATAGTACAGTGGCCCTGACTGACCGCTCTTCTTTAGAGGAGTGAATGCTTTTTTGTGTTAGGAATATTAAGATGGTTTGAAGAACTGGAATGTTGATAGCTGGTTTGAGAAGAGGAATGTGCTATCCAGGATTCAGGATCTGGCTTTTGCCAGATTTATGCTAACACAGCATAATCCAGCTGTGCTGGATCTCGTAAGAGACTCCTGGATTGTATCCGGGGAACTGAACTCTGCTGGGCCAGATTATTTAGCCACAGGCAGCTGTGGCAACCAGTGGCGTGAATGAGAGGGCAGTGGCCTGAATGGAGGCAAGCTCCATGCTGTGGCAGGAGAGTGGGGCAGGGGAGGAGGGAGCAGACAGAGTGGCTTCCCACCCTTCCACCCCTGCCTGAGCTCCCTGCCCTTCCGGCTGCCACCAGTCGCCTATTAAATGCCACAGCTCCAGCTAGCCCAATCCCACCCCTTGCTTCCACTTGGTTCAGATTTACATTGGGATTCTCTGGTTGGACATTGATTCTTCTCCTTCATTTTGGTTCTGTTGGGCTTTCTTGATGCCGCTTGCGTGTGAGTGGGACTTTTGTTTGGGGCTGGCCTTTAGCCAGGGCTTGCCTTTGCTTAAGGTTTCCCTTTGCCTGGAAAGTCTTGGAAATGTTGCCCCCATAGGAAAAATGTAGAGTGGCTGGGGGCAGCTTGTTCAGGGGCCGATAGAATTGGACCCTAGGGTCCAATCTTCCTGAAACTTAGGGGATCTTTAGTGGACAGGAAGGAGTAGGTTCCTTGTAAATTGGTGGAGTTTGCTTGAAAATTACTCCCCCCAGCCCCTTAAGTAGTTTACCCATTATTCCCCATAGGAAATAATGGCGATAAATTTGAGATTCTCTAGCTGATTAAAGAATTTGACCTATACTAAATTTTATTTTTGGGTACCCCTGAAACTCTGATCTGAATCACCCAGATTTATTTTTGGTGCGCAGCTTTGTTTGAGACTCCCCTCCTTTTGTAGCACAAATCTGTCTTCATTCCTCATTGTGCTTCTAGGCCTGAGAACATGCTGATGTATGCCTTTGGTGTGGGACAATACAGGGAGGGAGGGAATTGCATTAATTCCCATCAATGAAGGTGGAGTACTCAGTAAGCTTTCCTGCCACAGTGGAGAACTGCATCTTCCCCAGAATATTCGGTTTGTGTTGTTGCAGCTGTTTGTGTATTACAAAGCAAAATTAGGTAATGTGTGGTAACGGTATGGCCTGTGAAAGTTGTGGCTGTCCAAGGTACTGTTTCTTTTCTTTGGAAGATGTGGGGGCACCCAGCCCCTTAAGCATCTCTCTCTTTTCCTCTTCAGGAACAGTGTTTTTCAAAGCTGGGTTGGCTTATTTTCACCAGCAAAGACAGGAAGCAATGAGGTTTACCTTTACCGGGTGCTGCCTTTGCCCCAAGGCAGGTGGTGTTGGGGGCTGTTCCCTTACTTTTTACAGTTGGTGTGCATGTACCCCATAAAGAGGATCTTGTCCAATGAAGTAAATGGAAGTTGTCTCACTTTTCCTCTGCTCTGCTTCCTTAAACAGGCAGTCCTTGTTGCCTTCTGGGTAGTGGACAGATGGGTCCCAGGAGCATGCCCTCTTAGTCTTTTTAAAGAAAGTCCACACTCTTTGCTGTACTCACTTTCTCAGAGAGAACAGTAATGGCATTTGCAGCTCAGGTGGTCTGATGGGTGCTGAGCCGAAGAGTTTTGAGAGAGATGTTTGTTGCTTAACTTTTGTGTGGCTTTGAAGTGTGTGGTACAGAATTATAAACAGAACAGCATTTATAATGCTTTATATGAAAAATAAAAAAGTATGCCTATTTTAATACATATCTTCGTCGATAGGCTTGCCTGGACAGAAAGTAGGTCTCTTAGGTCTGCAGCAGGCATACTGATGGCTTCTTAATACAGAGCCAGCCTCAGGAATGCACGTGCCTTTCCCTGTCTCACAAAATGAAAAGCGCACTGATGCTAATGGTGGGTAATGCCAGTGGAGAAAGAGGAAACGTATGCGAGTTCCCCAAAGGTGGTTCCTATATTGCAGGCAGACGCTACAACCTAGCTTGTAGCTTATTGGGTTTTTCCCCCCTATATATTTTCTGAGAGAATGTTTCTATTGACAGTTAAACTATTGTAAAAATGTACATACTGTACAGCTGTGTATTGATTTTTTGTATTGTTATTCTTGTATGCCAGTGGATTGCATGACAAAAAAAATCCTGTATTCATCCTTGTTATACAAATTTGTGAAATGGCTGTTTAAATCCCACACAAGTATTAGTCATCAAGATACAATGCTTGAGGTTATACCCTCAAAAAATAAAATATGAATTGTACATACAACTGTAGCTTTTTTTTTAAATGCAAAGATGCCTCAATCAAATGTTTTCTCCAGAATCACAGGACTGAGAGTATTTGCTGATTGAATGAACAAAGAACCTGCTTGTAGGATTGGGTGTCTTACTTTGCAGCAGCAATATTATTACCTCCAGAAGAGGCCGCCTTTTTGTGTAAGTTGGATTTGACAGTAAACCCAGGGTTTGGCGGGGGGGGGGGGAGCAATGTATCTATTACCATTGTCGAACGCAACTTGCCAATGCAACACTTGTGGGGGTGGGGGACACAAGTGAATGTTTTTTCCAGTGCCCCCGTATCATTCTTGTAATTGAGATTGCACCCTTTGTGGTGGTCTTGTAGCAAAACTGCTTTCTTCATATCTACTTCACAGTCTCTCTCTCTCTAGATTAAAAGCCAAAGCTTGCAATTTTAAAATTGTAATTACAATTATTTCACGTACCTCGGATCTATCCCATGGTGATTCTCTGACTTTGTGTTTCAAAAACAAAAGCAAAGATGGCATCAGATTTACAATCAAGCCTCTTCGCAAGAGTATGGCTGACACGAGATTTGTTCTGCATAGGCTCCAGGAAGTTAGTACTATTAGGGCTCAGGAGCCAGCCCCGTACTGGCCCAGAATCAGCCCCCATGTAGCAGTTTGTTGGAAGCTGGGATCTGAACCAGGGCTTTGCAGCCCACCGCTCATTTTCTTACTTTGCTGTACATTAAACAGCTATTCCCCCCCCCCACCAACAATTATATGGTTACATGAGAAAAGGATTGGGGTGGGTGGAATTTGTTCTGTTAATCAACCAGATTATGGATATTTGTTCCCTGCACTAGCTAAGATGGAAGCCCTTGTGGAATTTCAGGATGAGTCCCTAACTCAGTGCATCCTTAGAAATGAATCTTCTGTTTTACTGCATCACCCGCTAGCCTCCTAGGGGCATCCATCTTCGCTGCGAACAAATGTCAGACCTCACCCTGCTGTAAAAAATACCATGAGATCATCAAAGCCAAGAGCTCTCACGATTTTCAAGGCACTCCTACGAGACAATTTTACACCACCTGGAAATTAAAAACTTGGATATATTAAGCAAAGTGGAGTTTTTTGACTTGCTGTATTTATATACTATATAAATTTTACATGCCATGTATTTACAAGTGGGGCAAGTGCTTTTTATCATTAAAAAAACAAACAAATCAAACTTTAGACATCTCTGAACAACACAGTTTGTATATAAACCAGACAGATTATTCAGATGAACTGTATTTAATACAGTTTCCCCACGCTGTCTCCTGATGCAGGGACCAGTGAATCATCACAGTTTGATAGCATTTCATAATAAAAAAAAACAAAATTAAATCACAGTATGAAGGTGTCTGTAACTAGAAACTTAAAAAGGGACAAGGACCAGACAACTGAGACCCATTGAAACAAGCGACACTATAAAAATGCAATAAAAACAAGTGGAAGGTATACACAAATGGATGGCGCAGAACGGGAAAAGATACATTCCCAAACTGGTAGAGTTTGAACGGCACACATCAAAATCCAAGACCAGAATCTTCGCTTCAAATCTTGAATCCAGCAGAAACAAAACCCAAAAACTATGGAGTTTCTAGTACCAGACATCACAAGAAACAGATGAAGAGCTCTTGCAAAAATCCTAATTCTTTGTAAAATTGTTTCTTTTTTTAAATAAGTCTTTAAATTAAATAGACTATATCAGTTGCAGCTGGATAAGTCCGTGGTTTCCTTGCCTCCTGTGCCAGATGCGTACACTTGGAGTAACGTGAACAACGCAATCGACCTGAGTCTGTAACTAAGCAGCATTTGAGATGTTCTATTCCAGGGCATTAAATTTTCATGTGTGATATTTACAAGGTAATTTTTTTACAACGTCCAGCAGTTGTAGAAAGTCTTTTTTTTTGATTGCAGGAATTTTTTTTTTAAAAAAAGGCTCAAGGTAAAAACTAAAAAAGTTCTTCAACAGTAAAATCCTGTACAGTATTTCTCTGAAGCACCAATTATGAATTGAAGAGAGTTAATTTTTTCTCTGGTTTATAAATATACTGCAAGCAGTGGCGGGGATGGCTTCCAGCAGACCATCTGAAAGGCAAGGAAAGGGGTAAAAGTTATTCCTGTGGCACCAAAATGCCCGATAAGGTACTTTTGGGCTCAAAATTGTGAGGCAGTTCTGTGTTGGTATGGTGTAGTAGTTAGAATGTTGGACTGTAACCTAGGAGATACAGGTTCAAATTCCCACTTGTCATGAAACCCCTGGAGCCTCGCCTATATCATAAGATTGCGATAATCAAATGGACACAAGGAGAAAAAACATGTATACTCTGCCCTGAGCTCCTTGGAGGGAGAAAAAGGTGCTGAATAAATAAGCGTACCTCCTGATGGCAAGTTGTAGCAATTGCCTCTCCCAGCATTGCCCCAAGTCATTCATAACAAAATTCCTCACACTGGTGGTAACCGTACCCCTTCAAGGCAACAGCATCATGTGTTGAGCCACAGGCACATGGTAAAAAAAAAGATTCAGCAGGTGGTCAGTCAAGAATAGTTCAAACAATTGAGCAGCCCAGTTGTTTGAACACAATACAAAAAAAATGTTAAGGACGGGACACTGTGCCTGGATAAATAAAAGTTTCCATGTGGGGCATGAGGCTTAAAAGTCAAGATGTTAAAAAAAGGCATTTCATAACTGGCTATTGGAGAAAGTCTGCACTTATTGAGAAAGTTTCTGGATTGGATGGAATCAGAAAACTTAACGGGGCATGAACAGACAAGATTCTTCAACATATGACCATTGCCTAGTCCTTTATCACTTGGCTGAGAAATATTCATCTTCTATGTGGCCATTATATGCGGCTTTTATTGACCCTAAGGGTCCCTTTGATTCTATAAATTGTCCCAGATTGTGGAACAAACTCAATCAAACTAATATGGATAAAAGGCTTCTAGAACTTATTCAGACATTACATTCGTGTCTGACTGCTCAAGTGTGATGTGGGTAGGAGAATTTAACACATCTAATTTGGAAAAGGGAGTTCGTCAGGGATGTCTGCAGGTGCCTTTTTTGTTCAACTTATATTTAAGTGATGCCGCTTCAATTTTTGATGACTGCTGCTGTTCACCAAAATTAGCCAAGATTGGTGTACCCAGGGCTTTTTTTCCTGGGAAAAGAGGTGGTGGAACTCATTGGGTTGCCCTTGGAGAAAATGGTCACATGGCTGGTGGCCCTGCCCCCTGATCTCCAGACACAGGGGAGTTTAGATTGCCCTCCGTGCACGGCACAGAGGGCAATCTCAACTCCCTTCTGTCTGGAGATCAGGGGGCGGGGCCACCGGCCATGTGACCATTTTCAAGAGGTTCCGGAACTCTGTTCCACCGTGTTCCTGCTGAAAAAAAGCCCTGGGTGTACCTTCTGCTTTATGAGGATGATGCTATGATCCTTGAACTAGGGTTGGGCTGCAAAAGATTCAGGAATTTTTCTTCAAGTATTGCTCTCGAGAAAGCTTGGTGATCAACGACTTGAAATCTAAGATCTTAGTTTTCACCAAGACTAAGAAATGGAACCCATTTCAGCGGTCAATCAACGGGTCCAATATTAAGCAAGTTAAGACTTTCTCCTATTTGGGGATCCTGTTTTCAGCAGATCTCCCCTGGACTCCCCAATTTAGAACAGCGCTTAATAAAGCCAAACCATGCACAAACACTATAAATAGATTTTTCCACAATAGGGGAGGGAAGTATATTTCTGGAGCGGTGCAACTTTTTAATCTGAAAGTCGTCCCCATTATTCTTTATAGCTCAGCATTTTAATTAAAGCTCTCTCTGATACTATCAACAAATCCTTAGCACAATTTCTTAGGAAAATTTTGAATATCCTCTGTTGTGTGTCTAACGTTGTGTTGCGGGCAGAATTTGGACAGCTCTCCTTGGAAGCAAGAGCATGGCTATATGCCTTTAAGCTGAGATTAAAATTACTCTATGCTGAAGATGGTTCGTTAAACGCTCTAAATCAGATACCCACCAACCGACTTGGATGAAAGCCTTGGATGAGAAACTGATGATAGTTGGAATATTGATTGATAATATTTTTGAGATAGGCAAATCGAATGTATTTTCTCTGATTAAAAACCATGTCCTAGAAATAGATTATAGCAGCTTGATTTCAAGAGCCTGCAGTTTGTTCACCCTTATCTTTTGGTCTCTCTTTCCTGAAATCAATACCCCACCCCCCATGTACTATCTTACCATCTCATGATGTATAGTGGTTAAGAGCGCTGGACTCCAATCCGGAGAGCCGGGTTTAATTCCCCACTCCTCCACTTGAAGCCAGCTGGGTGACCTTGGGTCAGTCACAGCTTCTAGGAGCTCTCTCAGCCCCACCCACCTCACAGGGCATTTTACCGCTCTGAGTAGGCGTTGTTGTCCTGAAGGGCAGTATATAAATTGAATGTTGTTGTTGTTATACTGCAGAGTTTTCTTGTTTGCAAGATTGAATATCATACCCACAATGGTTTTACAGGGGAGATTTTTGAATAGGCCCTATTCCAACAGAAGGAATGGCTCCCAGACTTATCTGGGGGCCCAGATTGCAGGCGATGCAGGGGAGGTGGGCGGGGAATGACCGGGGCCAAGGGAGCACACCCAGACACATCTGGTGCAGGCCCCCTGGTCTGGGAAGCTGGCCCCTGCCCCTCAGCATTTGGCCTGTGGCGACATCCCACCCAGCCCTCCCTTTCGTCACAACTTTTGGGTTAGTAGGCTGCGGATTGGCATCGGACACCAATCTGTTTTGGGGGGGGGGGAAACAGGGCCCTCAGGCTCAGTTTCCCTATTATGGGGATCCCCATAAGGGGTCTGGGGAGTGAGGAATGGCTGGTGCATGCCCAGTCGGGGGCTATCAGTCCACCTCACTCCCGGGTGGCAGGAGATGAGTCACACAGGGGTGTATAAACACATGGCATCCCACAGTTCCCCCCTCAGTAGGGGCCTGAGGGGGCGTGTGGGTCATCGGCTTGGCAAGTGGGTCAGCCGATGCTCGGATCCATGCCCTATGCGTGCCTTTGCTCCCTGAGCTGTAATTTCAATAAAGTTGTGGCTTTCTTTCCTCCAGCACTGTGTTTGTGTGTTTTGTCGCTGTCTCCCCTCCCCGCTCTCCTCCCCCACTTAGCACTTGCCTGCAATTTGGCCTTAATAGGATCAATACATCCTTTCATGCCCTGCTCAAATGTAGATTCTTTGAAAATAGAAGGGGATTATTATATTAGGCCTTTAATTGACCAACCATCCTCTTATACTCCAGAAACCCTGGCTCTTCTACTTAGCAATAAGGATCCTAAATTTACCTTAGCAACTGCAAAATATCTCTGTCCTTTTAACCCTTGCATCCAAAAAATAAGGAATAAGTATTTTCCACTGCTCAAGATTCTTGAATCAATGAGCCTCTAAGGGAATAAAGGGAAAGGAAAAGAGAACGTCTGCATCGGACAGACACCGGCCTCCCTTTAGAAAGGGGGTGAGGAGAAGAGAGGGCCGACCAGGACCTCAAGAAGATTATCGAAGTGTGTAGGCATGTTCCTACGAGAGGGGATGACTCTTCAAATACCCTGGTCCCCAGACCAGTTGGAGCTTTTAAAGATCCTAAAGCAAGTTACCTGTAGCTAGTGAGAATTTCCTCCAAGGATGTCTCCTCGCTCACCTAGAAAAGAAACACATTTTTTTTAAAATTGAAAATGGCAGTTACTGAACATCTGATTCAATCTGTGGACACAAACGGCAAGTGAAGTGTATCCACCTTGGTGAGAAAGATTATTATTTTCTATTTGTTAGCTAAACCTGCATTGCTTGCAACAATCAGCATGTAAAGCCGTCAGGAAACACTGCTGACTGGTTAAAGTGCTCTGTCATGGAGGTACTTCTCTTTTCTTCATTCCATTTGAATAGTTTCTACATAAAGCTTTGGGGTGTTTGATAAAATGCACCCCGACAACGGCAGGGATGCATTTGTAGGGGAACTGAGTAGGGCTATGGTAACTGCCCTCAGGAAGCTGCTCTGACATGGCACGCATTACCGTTTGCCACAAATACAGCCTGGAAGATAAAGAATTTATCCTCCCATTGTTTTTGGTTCCCCTCCTGAAACTGCAGCATAGTAGCTGGGAAAACCGAGACTGCAAATTCTATATATATCCTAGATAGACTACGGTCACTGTGAGTCTGGAAGGGATAGTATGCATTCATACTGCAAATGCACAGCTTCAGACATTCAACTAAGCCTGGCTAAGTTCCAAGTGGAACAAAGACGGAATTTCCCATGTGAGAAGGGAACTGGCACACAAGCTCATGAAGTGCTCTCAACTGAAGCTGACGTATGTTCCGTGGGCATCAAGCCACAGAAGTACTTTGTAGGTATTCTGAGACTTACTATAATATGAGCAGAAGTCTTTGGCATACCAGTTTGAGTGACTTTGCCATTATGGGAAGTCTAACAGGCCAGTTAATTTTGAGAGAGACTGGCAGGCAGGGGTGGAGGGGGAAGCATCTGCAGCTCCAGGCAAAAATGTTTATGACTAACTTGGCCTGTTTTGTGCCTCAATAAAATAATTAATACGAGTGTAGGAAGAATCCTAGGGATTTTATAGCTGCTTACCATCTTGTTTCCTCTTTATATGGAAAGTTGTTACTTGAAGATCTAGGGGCTGTCCAACTGTGGTTTTTATGAGAAGGTGTCTCTGTAATAGCTGAAATGCAAAAAACTTTCACAGGAACAAACTAACAAAAAATGAATTCCTAACAACTGGTGCTGACAAACAAGTAGTAGTATCTGGAGTGGTGTTTGAATCTGGCTCTGAAAAATGTCTCCCCCTTTGGAAAGTATCTTTGGCAGCACTTTTACTAGCTTAAAGGGGGGGGGGGGGGAATCACCCTGCTTACTTGGGACTAAACCTAGCAAGCCCAAATTGCTTTCTTCTCCCTCTCATGGCCTCTGTAAGAGACCCAATTAAACTGGACTCTCCTCAGCTCTAGCTTAAAAACAAGCCAGTCTGCAGACCAGCCAGTTTGGTGTAGTGGTTAAGAGCGCGGGACTCTAATCTGGAGAGCCGGGTGTGATTCCCCACTCCTCCACTTGAAGCCAGCTGGGTGACCTTGGGCTAGTCATGGCTCTCTGGGCCCCACCCACCTCACAGGGTGTTTTGTTGTGGGGATAAGGGTAACATACTTTGTAAACCACTCTGAGTGGGTGTTAAGTTGTCCTAAAGGGTGGTATATAAATCGAATGTTGTTGTTGTTATTATAATGCTCCTCTCTCCCTACTGCCACTGCACATACACTGCTTTGTTACTTTTCAGTTGATCCTAATAAAGAGTATTGCATCCTACTGCTGGTTTTTATTTCTCGGTAAAAGCATATGCCGCCACTCCAGACACCTAGGTGTCTAAGCAGGGAAGAAGAGGGTTGCCTTAAAGGTGGATATACCTGTGGAGGCAACCTTGGGGAGAAAGGGGGGAACAGTTTTTCCCACTGACACTCCCACCCCCCAGGATATCCTCTTCCATTCTCTTACCTACTTGATGATCTGTAGAGAAGCAGGAGTCTCCTCTGTCGCCACCTTCTATGCACTTTGATTTCCAGCAAGCCGCAGCCACTCCATCTTGGGGTTGTCTGCCACGTTTGTGACAAGCCCCAGATGAAGCTTCAGCTGTCTCCCAGGTTTTAAGGGCGTTGGCTTCCATGCTGGCTGGCTTCGGGACGTGGGGTGCTAAAGGTTCGTCACAACTTTCAGATCTCTTTGCACGCTTCTTCTTTTTCTTCTTCTTCTTCTTGTGTTTGTGGGTCTCTCCCTCCGAGCCTGAGACAGAGGGGTCTGAGTCCTGGTGATGCCTGAAAAAAATGGGAACCAGTTAACAGGAAAATCTATGGCATGACACTTAATAGCCCACTCTGTCCCAAATGCTATGGTAGCATTCTGTGTGCAAAGCGCACTGTAGTTGTCCAGATGGTGAGAGCACCGCTAAATCCCATTTTACAGCTAGGAACTGCACCTAAGAGATGTGCCTACTATGGGGGAATAATATAAAACCATGCCTGGTGCAAAAGTTGCACTCTTGAGCTCCAATACATCTTTTTAGTTTAAAAAAACAAACCATTTGCCCATTGTGTTGCCATACAGCTGTCTTCTACTGAGTCCAGACCCTTGGCTCATGTAGCTCTGTCTTGCTGTCTTCGCAAAGATCTTTCCCGACACCTAGCACCTAAGACCCTTTCTCTGAAGATACCAGGAACTGTGTGTAAAGCTAGCACTCTGCCACTGAGCCACCTAGGAACCAACAAGCCCTAGAGACCACAACAGTTTCCTAACACCTCCAGTGAAAGGGCTCAGGTAGTAGGTGGTGTGAAGACTTTAACGTAAGTCCTGAGAGCCGCTGCTGGTCAAGAGCAGCAGGCTACACTGTCCTTGATAGATCAAGACGCTGACTTGAGAGAAGGCAGCTTCATGTGTGTCCCCTCAATCTGCCCTGTTCTACAATAAGCAACTGGAAGAAAAAATATTTATGAAGGAGCAACATCGGCTTTCTCTTGCCACTGACCTGTGATCTCTTTCTCTCTGTTTGTCTTTTGACTTCTTTTTCTTCTTCGACTTCTTGTGCTTTCTGGTTTTCTGCTCCTCAAGAGGCTCACTTGGAGAGCTCCTCCGGCATTTCTTTTCGGAGCTGCTGTCGCTGCCCTCTGGGCTGGGGCATTTCTTTTTTCTCTCTTTCAGATCTTCAGTCTCCAGATGCAAACTATGTTCCTCAGGCAGGGGTATATCTTTCTCACGGGGATATTTTTCCAGGTGCTGGGAGGTAACTGGACAGCGGTACGTGTCTGTTTTGGTACTGCTGACATGGTACCTCTCTCTTTCCTTCATTGCTGGGTCATAAGTCCATCTGCTTTTGTAAGAATAATCTTTATATGGTTTGTTGTAACTATGACTCGATTTATTGTAGTCCCTCTCGCCATGACAGAATTTTCTATCCTGGCTACTCCTTGCTATGTGTGAAGAATAATAATAACTATTGGGTCGGTATTTTTCCCATCTCCTCGGGATATCTTGATGATAACCCAGTCTGCTCCATGATGGCTCTCCTTTCCAGGCGCAATACCGTTTCCTTTCAGGGTCGGTTTTCCCTCTGCTGCGGGATCGGGAATGGGGGTATTTTCCTATACTTCTCCCAGGTTCAGGGCTCAAGGGGAATCGGTATTTATTTCCATTGCAGTATTCTCGTCTTGAATATTCCTGCTTCGTTCTCTCTCTGCTATAGGAACGCCTTTTCTTGTAGTAATGCCCATCGGTTTGGCTGTGGCTGGCCTCCCTCTCTTCGCTCTCTGAGCGGTCTCTCTTGCTACGGTAGTGCTCTTTGTCAGTTTTTCTAGTGGTGCAAACTTTTTCCTCCGATGGAGAATGAGACTTTGGCTCCTGCCCTTCTGTGTTTCCTCCGAGGCTCTCATTTCTTCCTCCCAGCCCATCATCATCCTTTGAGCTCTGATTCCCTGTCCCTGCATCAGGCCGTGCAATGGAAGCATCCTCCGGGAGCAGGGCACCTACAGAATTCTTCACACCATCCTGCATTTCTTGACTTTTCTCTACAACGTTCAAGGTGACAAACTTTAGAGGTCGGCATTCGCTGTCAGACTTTCTGAAAGGGCTTTTTTCCAAGTTTTCTCCTCCCTCAGACGTCCCACTGATGTGCACAGGACTCTTTTTCCAAGTTGCTTTCCCTTCTTTTGGTCCTCTTGTTTTTGCTGGGTGATCTTCCATGTCACCTTCTGTAGGGATCTCCTCTTCTGCTCCAAAGGAGCTTGACTGAGGATTGCACTGCCCACTGCTATTGAGATGCGAGCTTTGCGTTTCTGTTGCAATACTTTCACAGAGGTTGTCTTTGGTAGAAAGAGGTTCAGGATCAGAAGAAGTTGAGAGATCCTGGGTGTTGCTGATAAGGTTGGTGGGGATCTTGCCAGACATGTCACTGGAAACTCTGTTGCAAACACCGTCTAAGGTTTCTAAGCAGCCGTCTTCTTCGGAGGGTTTCTCTGTTCCGCTTGCACTGCACACAAGAAAACCAAGATTCCTTAATAGCGGTCAGGAAGGGAGATGCAGAGCTAGCGGCGTAAACTTTAAGAAATCCTTACACTATGAATTGCTTGTGAAACATTCTTGTTCATAAGCGCATGCATTCATGGCAAACTGCCATTATACATTTCACAAAGCAAACAACAAAGGCTTTGCGTCTCAACAACTAGTTTGCTTTCAGGCACCACAGAATTCTTGGTGAGATATGATTATTTGACAGAAGGCTACTGATTCTGCAAGCGTCCCAGCTACACAGATAATTCCAATCCATGTTTTTGGGTCTCATTTGCTTCACTAGAGTGCGCCTACAAGCAAGCATGCGGCCTTGTGGACCTTGCCTGTGCTTATTGCTGGCTTCCCCCCAATGCCACTACATGGTCCAAGCACTTCCCATTCATCTGGGTTGGGGGAAAAGCTTTATGGTGCCCCCGCATCTTCTTCTCTTAAGAAGCATGAGAAGGTAAACTGGGGAAACGTAAAAACTCTGACTTGGGTCCTGCAGTAAAACAGTATTCTACTCAACAAGTCAAACGGCATTATAACAAGTGTGGCACTTGGGAGAGAAAAAGTTAACACAATTAAAAAAGAGAGAGTATGTTTTTATGTGCATCCCTAGCAGAGAACAGTACAGAAAAATATAGGCAACAATGGAAAATGGCCCTCGCAGGGATGTTTTCCCAAAATTTTCCAGGATGTGTTAACATGGCTTGGATATAAGACTGTGAAACAAGCCAGATGATTAAAGCACAGCTGGGCAGATTTCCACATCTCCCTCTGAAGCTTCAGCATCATCCCCTAACACCCTTTTTAATGCGAGTGTCTTTGGAAAAACTGCTGTACCTTATTTCTTGTGGCGAGGTTTTCAGTTGGTTGTATCTGAAGGAGTCTAAGATCCTGTCTTCAGGGACAGGGGGCAAAGCGGTGAGTGGTCCCTGTTGTCATTAAAAAGAGAAAAGCTTAATACGTGCACAGAACCAAAGCGATCTACTAACAAGATGACGTGCTCCAGAATCCTGTGATGAACGAGGCACAGAAATGTTGCTCTCCCTCATCACCCTGGTTGTGCATTACGACAGCACCAACACAAACTATGACGCTCAAACCTGGCCTCCCATCTTAACCTGAGTTGACAGTGAAATGATTTACATGACAACCCAACTAGCATTGACTAGAGCTGGTGGGGATACCTGAGAACCATGCTTGGTGCCCAGGGCTGCTAAGGCCACCACAGGATCCCAGAGACCGAGCCTGCCACTAACTCAGAACCAATCCAAGCATCACAACTTGCTGTCCATATAAACAGACGTGTAGAAACAACTATACAACTTGCCCACACTCCTTTCTTCACATTTATATCCCAGCTGTCCTCTGAGGAACTTAGGCCAGTGTACATGGTTCTACCCTGCCCAACTCGCTAATTTTAGCCCTGCAACAATTCTCTGGGTTTAGACAGTCTAAAGGCCTTGTTTTCTTCCCCTGGATAAAAAGACCAATGGATTTATAGCCACACATCTGACATGCCTTCCCAAGCCCACAGATTCCCAGAACCATCTCTCTAGACCTTGCCTCCCAAACCAAACCCAACAAACCAACGAGGGGGAAAATTCATGTTAGAAAGGAGTTAAGCATGTTGTTTCTTGTATATCTGACCTTTCTTACAATGAACGCAAGTCTGCCAAAGAAACCACGGCAAAACCAAACTCACTTTCCCATGCAATCCGTTGGCTTTTGAGAATGGGTTTTCCGCAGATTTCACAGGCTTTGCTTGGTAAGTGGGATCCTCAAGTAGCAATCCATTTTCTTTAGGAGCTTCGTCAACACTAATAGCACCATTGACAGCAACGCTTTTTGGAGGCTCGTGTGGCGGTGCCTCCTCTTCGACATCATGACAGGATGCGCAGGAGCTTTCTGCAACATTTGTCGCGCTTCCCGTGGGGACACCGTTGAAAGGCCTGGAGTGGCCGTTCTCCTTCACTGGCCCCTTGGGCTCCTCGTCAGAGTCTTCTGAAGACTCAGCCCCATACGGAACCAGCGTGCTGGAGTTCAGTTTGGACTTGCCATTCACTACGGGCAGGGGACAAGGCTCGCTGACGGCCTGTTGCTTGGGGATTCTGTTAGCAGCCGAGACGGCGGATGCGCTTGAGGTAGACTGCACTGCGGAAGGACTGGAAACGGTCGAGGAAGGAGCCTGCTTGCTGAGGTTCTCCATGGAGCAGCTGCTGTGAGCGGCAGTTTGGCGAGCAGACAGCTTGTTAATACTGATGGTTATTTTCTGCTTTTTGGAAGGGTCGGGAGCAGCGGCCGTTGTCGGTCTGTTAATTGTCCAGTTTGAGACGGAGGTGGCAGGTGGGGCAGAAGACGGCCTGTTGAGGGGAGCGTTACTAGGACTCGCCACGGAACTGCTGGGCGTTTCCTTCAGCGATCCAGTTCCATTCAGATGATTTGAATTCTGCAATTATTTTTTTTAAAAAAGAAGACAAGGCGGGGAGGAAATGAAATGCCCAACAATCCAATGTAGTTATATTTTTTTTAAACCATTCCCTTGCTTTGTTCGTATATAACACGAAAACATGGTTTAGCATTTTGTGGATTCCCCCTCCCCCCTCCCCAGGCTCAGATGCTCCCATCAAGCATTTCCAGGCCGGAGTAGCTCTGCAAGGGACTACAGTGCTTTGGAGTCAGGCTCTGGATAAAACCATGGCTTGCTGCATGCCTTGTCTTCAGGAGAATTACCTTCATCATGTGTGGAGGAAGCTGCGGCCCTATAAAACCCGGTGCTGTTTGCTTATTATTCACCACCCGCTGGTTGATAACTGGTCGAGGAGAAGACTGCCCTGGGGTGTGAATGGAATGAATATGCTCACCGCCGTTCTTCACATCGTGGGACCTGGCAAAGGACAACACATGTGCTCCATCTTAACTGGACTTTGCTACAATCCTGGAACTTCTGTGCTATGCTCCTGCGCTCACATGGGGCTGTTATATTTCTCGCTTCCCCCTGCTTCTTTCCTCCAACCTCACAACCCCTCTGTAAGGCAGGCTGTGCCTAACTCAAAAAGAGAGAACCAAGTATCATAGCTCAGTGGGGAACAGGGGCTTAGCACTCATGCCGATCTTAGCTTAGCTCTAAAGCGACATCTTCACAGCTGCTCTGGCGGTTTATCGTGGCTGACAAAGATTGGGGAGGAGGTATTACATTTTTTTCAGAGCTCAGAGACACAACAGAAAGTGCGGTCTCGAACCACAGGCTAAATAAGATTTATAAGGACAGACATTTTGCAAGTGCCAGAAAGCTTTAAGCTGATTAAACAAGCCTCTTGTTATTTACGGTGGAAAGGGTCTTGCGTCCAGGTATATTGGACCATAACTGCAGAGAACATTTTCCAGGTAAGTAGGGCCATAACTGAAGTTTTGAGATCCTAACATTTACATTAATCATGTTAATGAAGATTAACAAAGAGCCGACTTGATTCTTATTGTAGAAGTTAGTTGGCTGGAGCAAAAGCTCACGTTGGCAAGGCACCCCTATCAGAACAGTCAATCTGAGTTTTGCACTTTACAGATAAGAGTGTGGAAAAATAATAGTTTCATTAACATAAATACCCTGGAACAAATGAAATCTAATTTTCTAAAAAAAAAAACAGGTGTATTAATTTACTGCAGAGAATTTAGCAGTTTCTGTAACATGATACATTCTAAAATAAACAAGAAAAAAATCATAAAAGTCCTTTGTGTTCTGTTTTCTTCCAACTGGTTGTCGGTGGACTAATTTACTTCTGCACTGAGGTCTAGAAAGAGCCAGAGAGAAACCAAGACGTCCACTCCAAGTACTGTCAGCTAAAAAGCAACAGATCTCTTCTCCCTGAACAGCAGACACATTCTGCAGGGGAAATCACTTCCTCCAGAACTGATATTAGCTGGCTCACAGGCATTCAACCTAACTCAAGGGGTTTAAAAAGCCAGAGCGAGGACTGATTTTTCAAAACCACTGCATTTGGATGTCAATAATAATGCATATCGAGACAACAAAATGCACCATTTGCAAATTTTGCTGTAAGACCAGTGGAAGAGGAAAGATGTAGAAAAGAACAGGATACCAAGAAGAGAACAAAATGCTGCTGCCAGTTTTGAGCATCTGACATTACCTGATATAAAAAAGCACATAAGCTTGCTGATTCAAAACAGATCGGATATCACTGTTGGAGACAATGGAATCGTTCATCTGGTACCACTGCCCATTACTGGCCTGCAAAATGGAGAGAAAAAAAAGGATCGCTATCTTAAATTAGTTGTAACATTGTAACATTGGCTGTACAATTAAGCCAGCTTTACATAAATCTATCAAGATGCTTTCAGGCAGGTGTTATTGAGCATCAAGGCAGCCAATATCCGAGGCCTGCAAGGGGAGTGATAATTGTGATAATTGCTCCTAGTTCCAAAAAACTAGCAGGCTCAGTGTCCAGGGAACAGTAACCCTGGAGCAAAAATACTGTCAGTAAAACCAGTTTCTCCTCCTCCTGCCTGGAAGTACCTTCCCCCCAACCTTCCAAATTTTACTCAAGAAAAAACACTCTTTGCAGAAAGAGAGGCTGCCATCTAGTGGAAGAAAGGTTGTGCCACTGAAAGTTAAATAACATAAGTATACATATTTTGTTCTAACAGATTAGTAAGAGACAGTTTGCCTCCCCTGCCCCGCCCTGCTTTTGCAGTCTTCTATAGCTGAGAGCCAGTTTGACAGAGTGATTAAGAGTGTCAAGCTGGCCAAAGGAGATCTGGGTTCAAACCCTCCCATGACACTCACTGTGTGACCTGGGGCCACTCTCGCTCTCGCTCTCTCAACCTCACCCACCTCATGTAGTTATTAGGGTGGCTCTAAAGGAAAAGCCACTTAAATTGAGGGAAGGTTCCTTAGGCTGGAGGAAGGTGCCAACCTTTGCTCTGTGGAGTGGGAGCAGAAGGAAAGGATCCACACTATTGTGATGAAAAAATGGAGAAGGGAAAATGGAGGTGTGCTGCTCGGAGCTATTTGAGAAGAAGGGAAGGATTTAAAAAGTTTGTATAGATGGTGCCGTTAAACTGGGGCTCTCTTCTCTCTCGGAGTATTAAGCCAATCAGCATGCCATGCCAGAATTGCCAATAATTATGAATCAATTAAAAGAAGCACTGGCCTACCTCATAGGGCTGTCCTAAGGATAAAAGGGAGCAATGATTATATACTGCTATCCTGAGCTCTTTGGGGGAAAGGCGGGATAAAAGGGTGATACCATTATCCCTCTGTCTCCTAAGTTTTTTTAAAAACAAGATCAGTCACAAGCAAACTGAAGGATTCTTAGTTACCACTTTTTTAAAAAAATCTGCTTTTAATACACACCTATCTAATAGCATAGAAAGATGAAGCCATACAGCCTCCACTGCTGTGGACATTGCTGTGCTTGTCTGTATTCTTTTCAGTTTTGCACAGAAATTCCAGGCCTTTCAACCTAAAGTTCCTATTTGTTTTCCTCCCTTTTAAACCTTCGAAAAATCCTGCCAACCAAGTAATCACTAC
Organism: Eublepharis macularius; assembly: GCF_028583425.1. NCBI lineage: Eukaryota > Metazoa > Chordata > Lepidosauria > Squamata > Eublepharidae > Eublepharis > Eublepharis macularius. Next base: position 21,089,334 of record NC_072801.1, read on the forward strand.
ACTATGTGTGACCCAGTGAGGCTCAATCCTATGGAAGTTTTATAGCTGGAGAAAGCGCGAGGGAGAGAGAATATTTACCTTGATGTAACAGTAGTAATGTCCTGCATGACAGCTGAAGCCTGTGTGCACCAAGACTGCATATAACACATAAATAATCGGCTCTCCATTTGGCTGGGACATGTACGGGCGGATATCCAAATATTCGAGATATTTCACTTCCTAAAAGAGAAAGTTAAAGGAGAGGCATGCATTTTTCAGAAATGCTTTTAGCGGAGGAAATAACGCACGTCACGTCTAATTTTAAAAGGCTACATTCAGCATAAAAAAAAGGACTGTCGCAGACACTCCAGGCGTGAAACTGTTTCCAAAGTTTGCTGCTGGACAGCAGGACAAAGAACTTAAAAACTGGCTCTTAACAAAAAAAAAAAAAAAAGCAAGGCCAAAAATATGTTTCTAATAGAGAGGGACTTGGTTGTGACCAGGAGAAAGGAAATCTGAGGACACTGTTAACCCATCACCATCTTCTCCTTAATAAACACTGGCACAGGGGCTGCACAGCACCAATGTACATGTTTTATGTTCCTATGGGGTGCTATGAAATCTAACACACACAACTGGAGTACTCAAGATTTTGTTACCTTTGTAATTTTTCCACCGCTGAAATTTGCAAACCGTTTCAGGGATAAAGTGAGAACATTTGAAGACCGATGTATTGTAAATCTCTTTGAGGCGGGAACCATTTTTTTACACCTAAAACATAAAAGTGGAGGGCACACGGATCAGGTTCTAAGGCTTGTTTTTTCTTTACATTTATCCAATTTCCTGAAACTCAAATTCCAGTCTGCTGTGGTGGAATTAGGACATATCCAAGTCTTGGATTTTCGTACATTTACTGCATCGTTTTGAGATGGAAGTTTCTAGGAGGTTATTAGAGCAAAATGAAAAATAAGGTGCCCAGAATTTTCCTGAGCCTCTCAACATCAAATCCATTATTTTCAGAGAGGGGGGGCAGTGAGGATGGAGTAACTTGCCATTTTTAAATCATTTGGTTTGCATTCGAAAGATCTGTGGCCAGGCACAATTCAGAGTGTTGGCTCTTATCTATTAAGTCTTAAATGGCTTGAAGCTAGAATATACTTAAAGGCTAGCCTCCTCCCATATTTCCCAGTCTGTCACTTCTGATACTCTTCTCAAGCCCTGTTCTCTGTGGCTGCAGAGGAAAAGAAGGTGAGAGGCAGGGCTTTTCTGTGGTGCCACCTCACCTATGAAATGCCCTTCCCTTTGAGGTTCACCTGGCGTCTACTTCCCCTTCCTTTAGGAACTATATCAAAACATTTCTTTTTACCCAGGTTTTTAACTAAGGAGTACATTTTTTAACTGCTTTATGATCTGCTATTAGCTTGAGGACTGCTTTATCAATAACATTTTAGACTTCTCCATTTTATGTGCTTTTATGTCCTGGCTTGCCTTTATTGGCTTGGTTTATTTATGTCATTGACTTGCATTGTTTTAGTTATGTTTTTACTGACAATGATTTGCTTTTTATTGTCTGCTTGTTTGAATTTTTATTGTTGAGCTCCCTTGAGCAGGACTGGAGAAGTGGCATACAAATTTTCTAAATATATAAAATAAAAATCCAAGGCAAGACAGCACATGCCGCACTACAATATCGCAAATAACTTAATATATAATACCAGCATATGCTACTTTGCCTGGAATTCATGGATTAAATGCAAGCCAAATTCTTTACAAGTTACATGGGATCAAACAAGATTTATCCAAGATAAATTTGTTTCCTTCTTACTTGCTACATTTATAAGCGTTTTCACCATCCAGTTGTTCTGGTTTGACAAACTGCTCCAGAGCTTTGTTAACACTTTGAGCTGTCTAAAAGAAAGAGAGAGAAAAGCAGAGAGACAGAAACTAGAGTTTCACAATTTTTTTCCCAGGACTGATTCGCAGCAGAATCTCGAGAGCTTACTTTAAAAAGGATATCTCCCTCCTCCCCGCTGATCAAATGATTAAAACCAATTGATCAGGCAGTCCAAGAACACTAAACCAGACTCACAAACACCATCCTTCCTTTCTCCCCAACCCCCTCACAAACACTGGAAAACCATTTCCCCTGTTTTAAAAGCAGGATGGATGTTGCTTTAGTAAAAAGCAGTATTTGCATCCTATGTGCTGTCAAATCACAATCATGGTGAACCCAGCAAGGGCCTTTCAAGGCAAGTGAGAAGCACAGGTTGGTTTGCCACTGCAGAGTCTTCCTTTGTGGTCCCCCATCCAAGTACAAACCCTGCTTAGCTTCCGAGATCTGTCGAGATCAGGTTACACCATGTCACCTTCCCTTTTAGTAATATTTAACATTCGTTTAATTTTCATTCATGTAAGCACAGAGTCAGTTGAAGCAGGATAGAACTGGCTCTCGTGACAGTATTCATATATTTTGGTTTAGTATTCAAATAAGAGTCACTCTGCTGGGACTGGTCCCATGATGTGGCCCGGATGATGCCAGTACCGGCTGGTCTCTGGCCTCCCCCCAGGCAACATACACCTGGAGTTGGCATGGCCCGTTGGCCAGAGCAATGTCAAGGGTTGTCGGGCTGGCACAAAGAAGGACAGCAGCACCGAGCAACTCGACAGCCAGGGAGGGGGTGGCGTTGGGGAGCGCAGCAGCTGGGGAGGCCAGGCCATTGCCCTATGAACCTGCAGAGCATTGGAGCCTGGCAGCCAGAGGGAGAGTGTTGCCGGGGCACCCAACAGTGCAGACAGCCCCCCCTGCTGGCCAAGCACGGCCCTGGCACACTGCAGCTACTGATGGGAGACACAGCCAGGCTGGTGCTGCCTGTCTGCAGCATCATCACTGACGGCCATGGTCAGAGGTCCCTGCCCTGGGGCAAGGCCAGTTTCTGGCAACAGCAGGCCGACCGCAGCAGCTTCCAGTCCGGGATGGGCCCTGCCCAACCAGGACCGGGGTCAGGCTAGCAGAAGGCCCATGCTAAGGTATGGGGGAAGGGCTGGGGCAAGGTCATGTGGCAGCCCCCTGGCCCAGGTGTGGGCCTCACCCTGGGGCAGGAACCTGAGGAGCAGGGTGGGGGTCTTCATTAAAGAAAGAGGATAAACAGAGGGGGCTGAGGAAAAGAGCGGAAGACTAGCCCTGCTGCTAAGTGCAGCCTCTTAGGTGGAAAGGAGCTTTCCAGGAGTGTTATAACTCTGGCCCCTCACCCACCATTTCTGAGGCTGAATGGGGGAGCCCTCAGCAGGGTGAAAATATTCGAGTGCAGTGGCCAGCAGGCAGCCAGCGGCAGGAGTGGACATAGGGAAACAGAGACCACAGCGGCACCACGGTGCAAGGGCAGGCGGCAGCCCCACCTCTGAGGAGCCTCACATACGCCAATATTTTTTCCTGAATTTATTTAAACTACTCATGAATGGCATTTTGATAACTTTTCCCACTTGCAGTCACAAGTTCTCATACCTTTATCTCCAATGGAATATCAAGGTAGGGATCAAAAGTATCAGAAACTCCTTTGCAGTTCATGCACTTTACTGAAATGAAAACAGAGGTGTTTAGAACCATACGAAGTAGTTAGAACTAAAGTCCCCAGCACTCTAAACCACGTACATGCTAAGAGGGAAGCTATATAAAACCGTACCTCTAGATCTCAGATATCCTCCAAATATTTGATAAATGAGTGTAGTGGCTTGGGTGTGTCTGTCCAACCTGGAAGTGTTACAGAAATAGGTAGATTACTTAAAAGTCAAACGGTCTCACTTCAGTTTACATACAGGGAGACAGAACCGTGAGGATCCATGTATCCTGCTAACAACTCACTTGTTGCTTCCGTTCAGACATGCTTTCTGCATAGCATCAACAGTATAGCGAAGGAATTCATGTGCATCTTCCTGATTTCCAAAACGAAAATGTTTTGCTATCCCTAAGAAGTAAAGAAGGACATGACGTTTAGCATATCTTGTCAGTCTCATAAAGAAATGGTGCAGAAATCTAACAAATAAATACCTACATGAACATGCATGTGTATGAAGATCTGGCTTTTAAACAAACAGCATATACTTCATGCCAAAAAACAATTAAAAAAACACATAGAAGTTGGGCTTGGCTTACGTCTGAGGTCGTTGATGACAGCCATTGGTTTGATGATGTTGCCAGAGTTGGAAAGGGCTTGGGTGATGTGAGCTTGCATGGTACACATCATACAGAATCCTTGCTCGTGACCTGGATGGGGAAGAACATTCCAAATCGTAACCCCACATCCTTGGGCAAAGAATAACCACACATCGCAAACAAAACAAAACACAAAATCCACCTTGTGCTGGCTCCTGCCCTCTCTTGCTCACTTGGGTTTGAATCTACGCTTTCTACACGAAACCTTGCAAGCTCTTATGTGCCCGTCCTTCTAGTCTTGGTCAGTCAATGGGAACTGATCTCCTCTCTCTCCTAACAGCTGCATGAATGCAGGCAGCAGCACGATAGAAGAGGAAACAATTCCCATTAATCCAAAAATGGATTACAATGGTATGGGATCATTTAATTAATATCTGATAAGACAACTGGAGGCCAAAGAGAGTGAGAGAGAGACTTTCTTAAGTTGGCAGTCATTTGAAAACATGTAAAACAGGCCTGACATTTATATTTTAAAAACTGACCCATTTTCTTTCAATAGCTTGTTTATACAATCTGCTCTCTTAACATCTCATTTTCTTCTTTCTTGGAAAAGCACCATGATCAAACTATGATTTATTACTTCCAGGAGAAGGCAGAAAGGCCCAAGGTTATTTTATACACATGATATTCTTGATAACTATTGTTTTAATGAGTGTACGGCTGTGTTATTTGTCCTAATTGATGTTTCTATTAACTAGCACAAAATTAAACAAAGAATGTAATTTTTTCCCCATATGGCTACTTTGAAGCTTAGAGGCTACATTCGTAGAGGAAACAAAAGATAGATTCTTGCCTTCTTTACCTAGGCCTAAGATTTCTGTGAAGTGTATAAATGGCGGGGTATTTCTGAATTGCTAATGTACATTTCAAAGGCAGAAACACACTGGCTGAGATCCAAGGAGCTACTTTCAGTCTGCCTGGGCGCTTGGGCATGCCCAGGGGGATTGAGGGCTCTTTCCCCCTTTCAACAGCAGGCCCTCCCCCAAGCCATCCTGCAAACTGGTTTTTAAGTCCACTCTGTTTAAAGGTGGTTTGTCATGGAAACATTTGGATGGGGCAAGAGGCAGGGAGAAGAGAAGCTGTTTGATAATCAGCACTTTGGGACTTAGAACTAGCGCAGGTAATCTTAAGTGGGGACAAGTTAGAACTTGAAAGTCAAAGAGCTGTAGGGGGAAACGAGCACGCCAAGTGTGCTTGGAGAAGAAAAGTGTGTGTGTGTGTGTGTGTTTGAAATATATACTGGTAAGGATGAGTGCTCTGGGTTTCCGGTTTTTAACCCAATTGGGCCCAATCTGTAAATATTCAGGAGTCTCGAATCAGCCCCAGCACTGCTGAGCCAATTTGGGAATCCCGAAGCAAAGCTTTCCAAAGCTATTTGTATCGCTTTGTGCAGCTTTGGGCAAAGTGGCAGCAGCCGCTCCACAGCACTTTTCTACCTGTTTGCATCGCAAACAGCCAGAAACATGCTTGTTTTCAAACCTCCCATGGGAGAGAAAAGCAGCAGGGTGGGAAGTTCGAAAGTGCCCCCGTGGCTTGCTTCAGCCCCTTTCCGCACGACTTACACCCTATTCAACCAGATATTGCCTATATAAACAAAATTGTGTTGAGTCAATAACACATGTTCTTCTGCACTGTCATCTGTATGTTGATATACGTCACACACATTTAAAATCTGTCCTAGCTAATATGACAGACTGCCCTGATTCGCTCAAAGTTCATAGATTGCTGAATGATTCTTTTCCGGAGGTAACCGAGATGGTGGCTAAGTTTCTCCATTCTGCTTTGAAGGGGCAGCAAAGGTTATCACAGAATTAAGTTATGATTGCTTTTTCCTTTTATTGTGTCTGTATTTTAAAAACCTGAATTGCTGATACAAGCCAATAAAGGCTAACTTGACTTGACTTACAAGCCACGGGAAAGGGGTACTTTGCAACCCCCCTCAGCTTGCTCCTCCCAGTCACTTCCTTTGCCTGCTGCGAGAGGGGCCAGGGGATTCCCTGACCTCTCCCACAGCTGGCGAAGTGAGCACCCAGCGACTGGGCAGCAGGTTTAAACCTTCTGCCCGGCTGCTTCCTTCACCCGCTGTGAGAGGGGCTAGGGAATTCCCTGGTCTCTTCCGCAGCACGCAAAATGAGCGGGGTAAGGTTTAAACCTACACTTTTCTTACTGCTTGCAAGGGGGGGGGGGGTCCTTCCACCAGGTGGGAAGAAGGGACCCCCCTCCTTCCCCTCCCATCGGGTGAAATAAGCAGTGGGGGTGTGCTCCAAATCTTTATGGAGCGTATCGAAGTGCATCAATAAGCTATTTTTGAAGCAGCTTGCTGCTTCAGAAATTGCTTATTTCTGACCTTTTCCCCCGCTTCGGATAAATCACCACCACAGCACTACGGTGGCTGCCATTTTGAGAACAATGTTAAGACCCACTGAATACTCCCCAGGTCATTTCAAAACACCCAGCTGAACAAACCAAAATACATTTCAGCCTCCCTTTCAAATGCCAAGGAAAAGCACCACGGATGTGAAGATGTACTCACAAGTTTTGGAGTGTTCGTGGGAGAGCATGTAGTTGGCCAGAGGAGGCGTGTAGGTCAGACACTGCAGAGCGGAGTTGAGGAAACAAGTGTTGCCGAGGTTTTGGAGGCCAGCTCCAACTCTGTGCGTTTTTTGCCATTTCAGGCACACCTTCTCTGCTGGAAAGAGGACCTTCTGTGGTGCTGCAATGCCATCACCGACAGCTGCCAAAGGACACTGAAATCATTAAAACTGGGACAGACTAGTTGCTCAGACAGCTGTCAAACAAATTCTGTAAGAAGTGATTCTTTTTTAAGAAGAGCAACCTGAAAACCAGCCAAGAAAACAAATGTTGATATACTTTTTTTTGTCCTTAACAGTTCCCTTGTTCCAAGAAATTTATGGCAAGAGGCCTGTTAACCAGCAGAATGTTAAAAAGGCTAATTGTTACTTATACAAGCAGTGCAAGTTTACACTGTGGGTTTAGCTTGTAATGCTGAGATCTCTGGTTGCCAAACTTACTACAGAGACATGGGGCAGGCTGCCCCTACGCCCCCCGAATCCTCCAGGAAGAATGACCCCCCCCCACACACACGGATGCAGCTACATAGTGTAAGTGACAGAAAAATGGAAGATAGCTGAAGAGAATTTATCCCACTGATTCAAAGCAGGAAGTTTGGTATGTCTTCTTCCTGAATGGGAACCTCAGAAGGAATACAGGACAATATGAAGATCAGTAATGTTCATCAACTGCATTTACTAATGCACTATGTAACGTTTTCATTCAGTCTTCAGGATTTAAAATAAGAATTAAAAGAAATGTTTATCTGCAGAAGAAATGCCTGCACACAACTAGAGAAAAATACCAGAAGTTTGTCTGTGCGTTTTATCAGAGAGACTTACATAGGTCTTTCTGAGCGGAGGGTTTGGATTTATCAGGAACGGATGAATTAGAATAAACGGCAGCTCCTGGCACTGGTCCCAAGGAGATTTTGTGTTTTGGAGCTTCCAGAGAAGACACAGCACCCCATCCTGCAGAGCCCGAGTCCATATCTCCAGAAGCCGATACCAGAGAGGTAAAAGGCTGCTTCTGACAAGCGGAAGGGTTGGAGGACTCAGATACTTTGTCAACTATGGTCATTGTTCATCTCTGTAAAACGGGAAGAAAAAAGACACATCTTTTTGATATATGGCAGGAAGAGAAGAGAAAGAGGATCCAATTCAGTTTACCACATTAAGATAAACAGTTAATTCTTCTCCTCAGTCCAAAACAAAGTCCCTCTCTCAAACACAAACAATACAGCCATGCGTCTGTCAGTTTCCGGTAATGGGATCACACCGTCATTCCAACAATTCTTACATAGTGGGGTATAAGAAAACTAAGTAAACCACGGCTAATTTAATAACAGCAACAACTTTTCTCCTCGAACAGCAAGCATAAACCTGTTCAAAAGTTTTCTGTAGCACTGATAGTAACGAGCTTTGGAGACAACCTTAGATAGTTTTGTAATGTCGTTGTTAACAAAGCTGTTTAGCCTGAAAGAAACTTGGAGAAGAATAGGATCCTTTGGGCTTTAGAAGGCAAGCACACTTACATAACATACATTTGACAAAGATTTGGTACCCAGAACATCAGTATTATGAATAGATCCAGAGGAATTAGTTGTGTTAGTCTGCAGTTGCAAAATAGTAAGAAATCCAGAAGCACCTTTAAGACTAACGAACTTTATTGAGGCATAAGCTTTCGAGAACCACAGCTCTCTTTGTCAGATGCAGGTATTATGAACGCCACTGATAAAAGCAGGAAAGCATGTTCATTATGAATGATACTTGTTTTCAAACCAAGTTTTTGCCACAATGTCATCTCCTGCACACATCCACATTTTTCTGCTGGACAGCAAAAGGAGGAGGCAAGTGACCCTTGTACAAGCCAGCCATAAGGGTCCGGTGTCTTACAAAGGACTAACAGTTTCTGCTGTATATCCAACAATCTAATGAGACATCCCATCAACAATCTTGTTAATATCATTTCGGTTTTTGTCACCCATCCTCCATAAGGAAATCTTTGCTCTTTCCAATAAATAAGTGATCCTTCCCCCCCCCCCCCCCGGATCACCAGGTCAGATTTTTAGTTTCTTAATAAAAGTGATGAGTTTGCACAACAGTGTCCTGACTCCTCTTCTCGCAATAAATTTATGTCAGGCTACCAAAAAGGTGAGATTGAGAACCTGAAGTAACCTGGTTCACTTTCTGCTAAAAGAAAACAGCAAATGGAACTGATAAGGTGTCCAGATATGGGTCATCCAGCTCCTCCAATCTAGGAAGCCAGATCTTCCCTGGCCAAGCTGCTTAGAGTTCAGACCCAGAGATGCACCTGGTCTTCGAAAGGGTGAAAGTTGGAATCTGTCTTCTGCTTTCCACATGTCATTTGCCAAGGCAGAAGTGGATCCCTCACCAAAAATGCAAGCAGAAAGTGAGGCAGTGCTTTTAACTTGTGCAAAGTGGCAAGACATTCCAGAAGGGTGGCAGCAGCAAGATTCATGAGGGGACCCCCACCAGATAGAAAAGCAGTGCCCATATCCAGGTCTCACTTCTCACTCTGCAACATCCCAAGCCATCTTTGTAATTATTGGGCCCTGCAGGAAGTTCGGTCTACTCAGTCACAGTCCCTGCTGACCTGAACACAGAAGATTTCACATATGAAGCTGGCTTATACTGAATCAGACCGCTAGTCCATCAAGGTCAGCATTGTCTATTCAGACTGGCAGTGACTCTCCTAGATTGTTCACCTTCACCAACCAATCAATCCTTTTAGCTGGAGATGCCCAGGATTGAACCTGGGACCTTCTGCGTACCCAGTAGATGCTCTCCCACTGAGCCACAGCCCTTCCCCAAATAGCACCATGCTCAGTGCTTTCAAGGGGGAGGACTACTGCTTCTGACCCAGCAAGCCCCTGGAAAAATGAGAGGAGACGGCTGAGGCCCCAGCATTGTTGCAGAGGCTTCTTGGATACCTTCTCTTGCTTCCACAGGAGGCAGACAGAGAACGGAAGGCTGTGCTGTGAGCAGGCAGCAAGAGAGGGACCAACTTTGCCCCTTTGTAAAGAGGCACTAGAAATCTTCTCCGTGATGGCTCAACGGAAGCTTTTCCATAGGTTAGATTGGCACAAGGGCTACAAAACCCACAGCCGATGAAGGGTCACTAAGAACCAACTAAGATGAATGCAGGAAATGCTTCATAATTACAAGATTAAATAAAGCAATTTTAACAGCTTTCACGGTCCTCTAAAGCCACGTGTTCTCAGAAGTGCTTATTAAGTCAGGTTTCCTCTTCAGAATGACAGGACTCAAATTACTAACATTGCCCAATAACGTAACAAAACCATACTGGGAAAACGCATCTCCATGCTTGCGCTGAATACGCTCCAGGGATTACTCATTTCCTGCTTGTGTCTGGCTGTTCTTTGTTTGAATAGCGATGAAAGTAGAGCACCTTCTTTAACATAATCCGCTCTCTCATTAACCAGGAAAAAAGTACAACTTGCAGGGGGAGGGGGGGAAGAGATACGCAGACATTTTATGAAGGAGTCAATTACAAAGTCGTTAGGCAGGAATTCAATTGCAAGTTGCCCAGCTGAAGCCCTGGGCCCGCGCGATTCCTAGCAGATTTGTTTATACAAGAGAAGAATGCAGACAAATGAATTTGGACTCTGGTAACCTATAATCCAAGAACAAGATGCCAAAGTGCATCCTTCCAGCAGTGCCTGAAGCAAGTCTCGTAAGAGAAACCAACTCGGAGCCACCATCTGTTCAGATAAAAGTAGCCATCAAGAAATGCAGGTGTAAATTCAGGTAAAGGGCGGGGTTGGTTGAGTAGCAGGGATGGAGGGGGACGTCTTTCTCATTCAAGGGTGCTTTGATGCCGCTTGCCAAATACAACGATAAATCAGGTGTAACTAGTACAAAACGAGAGCCACTGTAGACTTGCAGCTAGAGCAATGGATTAGGATCTGGGCAACTGGCAGTTAAGCTACAAGAGACGAATTACACAAGGAGGAGCACGGGAAGGGAGTCGCAATGTTAGCCGGGAAGCTGAGTTTTAAAAGAGACTGGAAGGCTTTGTCAATTTCCCCTCTCTACAGAGCCAGGGAGATGCTGCTCAGGAGGTTTGTTTATTTCCTCTTCCCCTCTTTGAAGGGGAGGTGAAACTGACAGAGCCTTCCAGAGGCTAAGAGGAAATTAACAAACCCTCTAAGCCAGGGGTCCCCAACCTGCAGCCCGCAGGCCACATGCGGCCCCCAAGCTCGTTCTGTGTGGCCTTCCAACCTGCTTATTTGCTGCTATCACTCTCAAGTCATTTTCCCTCAGACCCACACTATTCTTCCTGCTTCAAAAGGCACAACCTACTGCTGTTCTTCCTGTCCCCTTTTTTGCAAAAAACACAACAGCAACATTGTTTCTTCTAGTCTTCATGGTTCCCTCTGCCAGCCCCCTCTTGGTCTTATCCTCCATACTAGCATTTTGGCCATTTTGGGTGCTTTGCTGCCTACCCAGCAAAAAGTTGGGTGCTTTCCTCAACTTTTATACTCCCTCTCTCCATGTATTACCATGTTGAAAGCTATATATGTGTATAAAGCAGCTGTGTGAAAGAGTACAGGAGATGTCTTTTGCAAAAAAAAGGCAGGAAAAGTACAGTAAAAGCTGGTATTTTTGCACAAAAAAAGAGGATACAAAGTGTTTTTCATACTGAACATTTCTAGGGGCTCCACCCATCAAGGCTATTCCAAGTTTAGGCATTGGGCACTCTAATGCGGCCCCCGTGTGCCAAAAGGTTGGGGACCCCTGCTCTAGGCAGTGATCTCCCTGGCTCTGTAAAGAGGGGAAATTAGCAAAGCCTTCGGATCTCTTTTAAAACTCATCTTCTTGGCTAACATTGCAACTCCCTTCATGTGCTCCCACTCGTGTAATTCGTCTCTTGCAGGTTGGCTCCCAGGCTCAATCCTCCACCCTGCCTTGGAAGCTTGTTGGATGACCTTGGGCCAGTCACACACTCTCAACCTAACCTACCTCACAGGGTTGTTGTGAGCATAAAATAGAGAAGAGGAGAACAATGTGAGCTGCTTTGGGTCCAAACTAGGAGAAAGATGGTCCATAAATGAAGTAAAAGAAAAATAATAAAGAAAAATGGAGGGGGCAATGACATACGGTGCTCTAGGTCCCTATTAGGGAGAAAGATGGGGTATAAATGAAGTAAAATTAAATTTAAATTTAAGAGCCAAAGCAAAGAAATGCCTAAACGCTTTAGGTGTAGTCTTTTCATAGGGTGTGCATGTCGTTTTCTAGAAAAGGAATGACTGCTGATCATGTTGCCAACAACACAAGAAGTGTAAATATTCATCAGTGCAATCCAAAGCAGAGTTACACTCTTCTAAGCCCACGGAGGGACTCTCTGCTTCAGATTGCACTGTCTTGTAAAAAGCCACAATAAGCTGTGTGCACCTGGGTGCTGCCCACCAAGTGTCACTGTGGCAAAACCTCCAATCATTCAAATGGGACTTAATTTTTTTCCCAATTTTTATTTGAAAAGAAAAAAAATGAAAAAATAAGCTTCATACGTAACAGACAACAATAATGAGAAATCTACAGATAAATATCCAGAAAAGATTTACAAATACTGAAAAATAAATATATCTACAATTGTTGTCTATATGTGATGTGTTCAAATATAAATAAAGTTGTAAGGTCTTCCATCCATCGTATTGTGGGAGGTGGGCATTTGCCTCTCCAAAGCTGTAATATAACAGTGCGAGCCTAAGAAGAATTATTCCAGCCTAAGCCCACTGACTGCAGAGGAAGTCTTTTATCTACAGTAAGGCCATGGAGGGTTCATTCCTGTTGACCATCAGTTAGATTCCTGGATATAGGCAAGTAATTTAAAAGTATGAAAACATCCTCAAGGATCAATAGGTATTTTAATACAAAATAAAAATAATAACTTCCTCACCAAAATAACTGGACATAGAGCAAATGCTTAAGAGATGTGTCCTGTAAACTACAGCACCAGCAATTAAACACTGTACTGGGTCCATTACTATAAAGATGCTGTGGTGTCCAATATACCCTAAACATAATTTTTTGCTTAATGAATTGCACCTTAAGAGCTACAGAAGTGATACAGCATTTAAGGCTTTATCTTGTTGCTTTGGCAAAACTGGGTGATCATCTCATTCAAAAAGGACTTGTATGAGGCTTGCAGGAAGGAACGCATGCACGCACGCACGCATGAATGAACGCCACCCTGAAGCAGTAGGTGGCAGGTTGCTGCTTTTGTCTATCTTCTAGTAAATGGAAATCGACCTCCATAAAAACTTGAAGGAGGCTGAACTACCAAGCCCCCGGCATGGCACTACTTGCTGATAATTGGGAAGGAACTAGAAGCCATCTAGTCCAGTGACTTGCTGCCAAATATTATATCAGCTCCATGTGAGTCAATCTATCCGAGCTAGAAGACAGTAAGCTGCAATCAAAAGAGCGCATGGGCAGGCGCTAAAGTACTCACATAGCAATTAACTTTAGGTGACTCAAGCAAGTGAGCCAAAAGGCATCTGAGGGCAGCCTTGCTTGATCAGGCCAGAGATTTATATAGTCCAGCATCCTTTCTAGCAAGATGGGAAGCCCACCAGCGGAGCATGGAAGTACAAGCCCTCCAGTAGCTGCTCCCACTCAGCAACCAGTATCCAGAGGTATACTGCCTCTGAATTTATTTATTTATTTCAATTTTGTATTCCACCCTCCCTGCGAGCGGGCTCAGGGCGGATAACATATTAAAAAAACAATTAAAAATTCATGTTCATTAAAAACAACACATTTAAAACAGGATGGTGGACAGCCTTCACATACACCCCTTTTTTCCAGGCAGGCAGAGGCCCAGCCTCAGCCATATGCCTGGAGGAACAACTCTGTCTTGCAGGCCCGGCGAAAAGATAATAGGTCCTGCCGGGCCCTGATTTCAGCAGACAGAGCGTTCCACCAGGTGGGAGCCAGAACAGAAAAGGCCCTGGCTCTAGTCGAGGCTAGGCGGGCCTCCTTGGGGCCAGGGACCACCAACAGCTGTTTGTCCCCTGATCGGAGTGTCCTCTGGGGAATATATGGGGAGAGACGGTCCCATAGAATGTGGGGGTTCCTGTGAACTATCATAGCTAGAAGCTGTCATAGGCCCAGCCTCCATCATTTGCCTTATGTCCTTGGAAAGCCATCTCAGTTAATGGCAACCACCAGATCCCATGGAACGTAAATGGTGTAAATGAATTATGCTTCGTGTAAAGAATCCTCACTGTTATGTGGCGTGGCAGAGTTAGGGTTTAAAAGTCAAGAATACTAGCTAGGCTGACCTACACTGATCCCAAACAATTGGACCTCCAAGTGTGAGCGTCTTATTCTTCCCATCCTGTCTCCAGTCCACAATGCCCCAGGAGAAGAAGTGGGAGGGTGGATCATCGATGCAGTCAATGAAACCCTCTTCTTCACTTTTGTGGGGGGGCATCACTGTCACGAGCTGCCTCAGCCCAGTTTCCCCTTAGGAAGAAGACTCCTCAAGGGTGGAGGAGATCCCCACACACAAGGGAGCCCACTACACCCAAGGCTCCTTGCTCCCTAGTGCTTTCTCTACCACAGCATGCTCCTGGTTCAAGATCCAGAGGAACAAGTAGACCATGAACCATAAGACATATTTCCTGGAAAGGCAGCATAAAAATATTCTAATTAAATCAACTCCCCGGAGAGGGCCCACCTTACCCCCAAACAAAGGAGGAGGAGAGCCAAACCCTGGGACCAGGCAAAGGAGTGCATGCTGGGTTCAACCCCAGGCATGAGGTCTCCAAAAAAGACCCAAGTTCCTAGGGGACTAGGAAGGAAGGTGATGTTCCTGGCCAAGGCTGCAGCCAGTTGTATCGCCCACAGATATTGGCAGCGTAGCTACTTCCTGGCTCAATGCTGCAGAGAAGGTGCAGAACCGGGAGGGCTAAGAGGACCTGATGAAGGAGAAAGCAGACCAGGGGCCTGAGTTGAAGCAAATGGACTTGGTAATTGGGGAACTGGCCTGGCTGAAGGATGACTGTTAACCTCTGGAACTGGCTGTTGCAAATGATTCGAGCAACTGAAGTGAAAACCTCTGCATTTCTTGGGTGTCAGTTTGTCCTGGGCAATGGTGACTGAACATGGGATATCCCTGTAGTGACGTGAGTGAGGCCGGACACCTAGATGCTGGGTCCATGCGCAAGCCAGTTTTGATTCAACCGAAGAATCCAAGGTAAACATTATTTTTATACCTAATTTTGCCTTGGACCTTCTGAGACTGCGCAATGGTGAGTGAATTATTTTTGTACCCCCAGCAAGATAATCTGAGAGAAAGTACAAGAACAGAGACTGATGCAGATAATAAGGAGGAAGAAACTAGAAGGAGCAAAGGAAAAGGTGACTTTCTAGTCACTTTTATTTTGTTGATATCCATCACATGTTCAATGTGCATCTTTATGAGCGATGTGGACTGTGTCTGACTGCAGCTTCCTAGAAAGCGCACATGCAGCAGAACAGCCATTGTCATGTTACTCTGGTGCATACAAATCTCAAAAGAAGTGTAACTTTGTGGAAGCTATATCTTTGTGGGAAAACTGTCAATGCCTTGTAAATTGGAGACTGTGACAAAGGGGTTGTTCCTTAAAGGAATTGCTGCTGCCCTCCCAAGTCCACAGGACTTTATGGATTATAAATAAGAACTATCAATGAGAGATAAAGGTATAAGCTCTTTCATCCTTAAATCCACTCAGTAGATATGTTCTAGTCACTGTACTCATTGATTTCCTTAGATAAACGATTTGTCCCAATCACTCAATCAATTTGATTTGGTTGACAAGGATCTGATTCAAAAATCACATGAAGCTGCCTTCTACTGAGTCAGAGCCTTGATCTTTCAAGGTCAATATTGTGTGCTGTGACTGGCAATGACTTTCCCATGTCTCAGGTAGGGATCTTTCATACCACCTGCTACCTGATTCTTTTTTAACAGGACAAGCAGATGCTCCCAAACTGAGCCACTGTATAGTCAGCCTGCAATTTTTTACATCACTGATGTTACAAGCTAGCTGGCCCTTTGGAATCCCATGGAGTAACAGCAACATAGCTATGCATAAAAATTTGTTCTGGCCTTATAGTTGTCATACAAGCCAAGCAATACAGAAGAACTGACCAATATCTGAACACAGAAACAAAGGTAACCAATTGCAGAAAATGTAAGTGTGTATTTTAACACCTTCAAGGAAATGTCATTCCAACCAAATGCACTGCACTTTAAAAAAATTATTTCCTGTTAACACAGGTACAGGCTGTAGAGCCTCAGAAGAGAACACAATCCTTTATGAATCACCTTGTAGACAGGGAGGATAAATGGCCACAGTTCATCCTGAAGCTTTACTCCCATTTAACGAGTAACTGTCCAATTTGTAGTCTCTTTGAAGAAATTCTAAGCCCTGAACTAACAAGATGTTCCTCCCGATAAAAGCAAACATCAGTTCTCTATCATTCAGTATCTAGAATTCTTTTAGGGACTGGAAATATTTAATAATGGGAATGTCCTACCTCCCCCAGATTTCTAACCTACATTAATTCCGCCTTACTGTATAGAATCCCATCCTTGACTGATTTATTCTGCTTCTGGTCCTGTCTCCCCACTCCCACAAGTAACTGGCCTTAAGCCTTTTATTTAGCTTCACTGTGATCTATTCCAACAAAGTTAAACTGGTTCTATTAATCATGTTTCAATCCACCCTCTTACAAAACGAAGAATTCAACTGCAAAGAGATCATGGCAAGTTTTTAACAGTATCTTACAAAATACACTGCTGTTTGTCATTTTGCATTTTCAAAGCAACGTTTATGCCAAGAAAGCCAAAAGTATGTTTCTTGCTTCCTACAACCTCCAAAAAGGCCTTTGGGTGTGTGTGTGTGGGGGGGGAGTAATAGCCAGTCAGCGCGTACAGAACATGCAGTATCTGTGAGAGGTCTGCCTTCCCTCTGGAAAGTGGTATTACTGAGATAGGATTGTTTGATACATCTTTCCCTAGGGAGGGCGGATCCTAAATGGGACAGAAGATGCATTTTGACAGCCTCTCTCTAACTCTCCTACCTAGGAATCTTTTGTGTCGGTGCTCTTGTTGTCATTCAGAGCAACCCTGTCCCTGATTTCAACATTTCAGAGTCAGTGCGTGCCCACAAAACATTAAGGCAGGAGACAAGATTTATCATAAAAGCTAACAATAGGTTCTGCAAAAACCTCTGTTTTGATGAGAAAAGGGAGATTGGAAAGGAGAAAAGGTTTACACACATACACGAGCTCTAGACCTAGAAATGCCAGAGAAACTACAAGAGCACCAGCTCAACTCCCATCCCCGTCACATCAAGGCTTGATTCCCAGACACTGGTGGGGGGGGGGGGTAGGAAGAGAGACTGTAAAGGAATCGCTCATTTGAGAGGCAGTATCCATAGCAACGAAGCAAGGGAAGTAACACTATAAGAGAATTGCATGAGACTTCCAGAAAAAAAAATACAAAAAAAAAACACACAAGGGAAGGAGAAGGGAAAGGGGGCAACGGGAACAGACGGAAGAGCAAAAGTTTAAAAAGAGCCTTAAAATAGATGGAGATCAAAAGCAAGGAGAGATAATAGAAGTGGTTGCTCACAACTAGGGGGGAGTAGGACAGGAGGAGGCAAGTATATGTATGCATAACGTGTGGGAATCAAACAAAGAACAAGGGCTAGGGTAATCTTTACCAGTATGACAAATAGGAGGGAGATGCATCTTTCCTCCCCACACACATACAACCCACAAACTCCTCATGCATTCCCTAGATATTTGTCTTGTGGGACAGTAGGAAGTAAATTAAATGCACTATCCCAAACTTAACAGAGGTCTTGTGGTAGCCTTCAGAACTGACATTCCACCCACCCACCCCCAGCATGAGCTTTGGTGGACTAGACACTAGAGGTTACCTATAGCATCTAAAGAAGTGGAATGAAATATTGTTAAGTCTTTAAGGTGCCACCAAACTCCTGCCTATTTTTATAGCAACAAACTAGCACAGCGGGCTCTCTGGGATTATTTTCTTCCAAAACTAAAACTTGAGAATGGGGGAAACAGTTCAGAAGTTTTCAAACAGTATGCGGTGGGAGATGAATACAAAAATATTTTTGTGTAATACAACAACAAAAGTAGATTTCACATATATCCCTATACAACGTATACACAAACACACATCAGACAAGTGGATGTATTTATGAGTGCACAGAAACTGTCTATACACATCTATCTGTATTTGTGTGTGGATGCATCAGATATACACCAACTAATGTGTTACAAACATCCATATGGTCACACTTCTGTATTTTTGTGTACACCTTAGAGTCATCTTAAGAGATGCCCTGCTGGACCAGACAAGTGGTCTAGCAAGTCCAGCAGTGAGTGTCACATAAAGGTCAACAAGCTACCCCAGGGGGCTTACCAACAGGGCAAAAAGGACACCCCCCATTGCCTCCTTGAGCCACGATACCTGCATTATAAACATTCATATACAAGGGAATATTGAGGATGGAGGTTTGAGGAAGTTATGGCCAGGAAGGTCATGCTGGGTAAAAAAATAGAGCCGGGTAGGTGGGTGGGTAGATATTTTATTGTAGTGTTTGCCTGGTGACCCACAGCAGGTGTCAGGAGAGGCAGCCCTTTACAATTTTCTAAATAAATAATGTAATGTAAACTTGTTACTATATGCATGCCACTATTTATAAACATACCTATGTGTGTGTTTACATATACTGCAATGGAAAATCTTGCTGCGCCTTAAACACTTAACCAGTTTGTTTCTGTATGAAGTACCATGGCCTAGATCCCACTTCTTCAGAAGCAAGGGAATTTAAAGGCACCTTAAAGAATAACAAGACTTTATCCCAGTATAAATTCTAGCAGCAGAGCCTGTCTCAGGACCAGATTGAACTGCAGCATCACCTTTTAAATTTCTTTGCAGGCATGTGCCTGCTCTTTCACAGGCAAGTGGAACTCCGTGGCACCCCAGAGACTACCCACAGTTCATTCCAGCATCAGCTTGCTCTAGAAGCAAGGAGGCCAGGCAAGTAACTGAAGGAAGAGTGCCTACGTGTGTATGTGCGGCAATGAAAGCAGCCCTTCAACTACTCTTCCTTTTTCCTTTCTTGGGGGGGAGGGGGTAGAGAAATGTCCCCTTCCCCCGGGGGGGGGGGTCTCCTTTCCCCTTTTTTCTTTAGGAGGGAAGCAGACCCCCTCTTTCATACAAAACCTCCAACCTTCTCTTTAACGTGGGGGGGGAGCAGAACTCCTCCCCCCAATTGAAACAAGGCCTCCAACTACTCTTCCTTTCCTTTTTTTTGGAGGGGGGAGACCCTTCCTCCGAGGGAGGTCTTCTTCCCCCTCCCTTTTCCCTTGAGAGGAATAGAGGACCCCCCCCCCTCAACAAAACAAGACCTCCTGCTAGGGGAGGGGGAAGAAAAGCCAGCCCTTCCTCCCCTGATTCTACCCGAGCTTTGAACGAACAACCCTCCAGTCTTGGGGACGGGGAGCGGGAACGGCCTTTTGGGGGGCGAGGGGTGAAGGCCCGCGGGGTTCACTCCGGGTGAGAGCCTGGAAGAAGGGCGCCGAGGGGGCGGGGCGAGGCATGGGCCTAGCGGGAGGAGGCGGGAAGGCGGGGAGGGGGCGCTGCATCTCGGCGGGGGGCGGGAGCTTGGGCCTGTCCCCCCCCTCGCGGCCTCCCTCTCTCTTTCTCCCGCTTCGCCTACCTGGCTGGGCGCCGCCGGGTCCCGCTCGCCTCAGCCCGGCCTCTCCTGCAGCTCCGGCTTGTCCGTGTCGGGGAACAATGACGTCCCCGCTCCGCCCGGCCTCCTGCATCCGGGGCCCCGCGGCCGGCGCGGCTCCGGGTCACACAGGGACCAGCACCGCCCCTGACGCGCCGGCGATCGCCGCCAGGGGGCGCCGCGAACGCTGCAACCGCTGCGGAGGAGTTTTGAAAAAAGAGGGCGGGGAAGGGGGCGTGGCGGCGCCCGGCGGAACTGCGGGCGGCGCCAGGGGTCGTCGCCAAAGGGCGAGGGGAGCGGGGAGGCGCAAGCGGCGTTGCCTTAAGGGGCCGTCGATAAATTTGCAACAAAAAAAAAATCGGGGATAAATTCGTGACGGGCGACTCTGGCAGAGCTTTGTCTCTGAATATGACGTCTGTCTCTTCCCAAGGCGTGTGGCGCCTCCCTTCGTCCGTTTTCTCCTCACAGCAAGCCTGCGAGGGAAAGCGGCACCTTAAAGGCCAACGTGATTTCCAGCGTGTGAGGTGTCCATTCATGCAGCGGAAACGAGGCCGTGGTTCAGGAAACTATGGAGCCATTGCACAAGCTGCCTTGGTGTTTCAGCAGCCGAATGGAAAGCTCTTGGGGGGGAATACCATCTCCCTTATCTATGCGAACAATTACAGAGGAGCCTTGTGACAAGGGTTGCCAGGTCCAGGCTGGGAAATTCCTGGAGATTTTGGGGGTGGAGCCTGGAGAGGGTGGGGTTTGGCAAGGGGAGGGGCCTCAGAATGGTATAATACCAGAGAGTCCACCCACCAAAGCAGTCATTTTCTCCAGGGGAACTGATCTTTGTCACCTGGAGATCAGTTGTAATTCCGGGAGATCTTCAGCCACCACCTGGAGGCTGGCAACCCTGCTTGTGACCCCTTCAAGACTAATTCTAGCCTAAGCTTTTGTGGACTAGCGCTCACTTCATCAGATGCATGTAGTGGTCGCATCCCTATGAGATAAAAACGCCCTGAAATGAAAGGCTTGGCAATTCACCTCCTTGGGAAAACTTACACGTAGCCCAGAAGTACCTATATGTTTCCCTAATAGGGCAGTTTGTCCCAGTATAATTTCAGGTGGGGAACATGGTATGGGGTGGGGAGGAAGATTAAAGCTTCTTCTTCGCTTGTGCCATGATCCTGGTCCAAACTGGGGCCCCCACACACACAAGATTAGTGATTGTATTTATATCTGTGAGTTTAGAATTGCTATGGAAAATCTAGGTTAGGTTCTGCTTGTCTTGGCAATAAATCCAACTGATTTCAAAATAAATTATTTCCCCAAGAGTGGAATAAGTCTCATTTCATATCTTAAATGGGATTATTGGAGGTTTGCTCATATTGAATTTGAGTCACTTTTTCTTTTCCGATTTTAGTTGTACACAATATTTAATTTTTTCCCCAGTGCTGTGTATCTGTTTAATAGATTTGTCTGTCATTGCCTACATATCTTGATTTTCACCTTTGAGCATTTCCATTGCTGACAACATGGAGCAGAGTGCTCAGGATTTTTTACGTTTGAAATAAAACCAGCTTGTTCTCTTACAGAATTCAGCAAAGTGAATGAAGGGATGGTACTCATTTTCCTTTTGAGGTGCAAATAGTTTAAAAAGTGAAATCTCGACCATTATCCTAAAGGCCATTGCCATACTGTGAGGCCACAGAGAACGTGGAAATGTACCATGTCTGACAACTAGAACAGATAAAGGAACCATCTCAACGGATTGCCCAAAATTATTCTACCACCACATGAGTGCCTCGCTGGGGGGGAGGGGGGCGGTTAGAACCTTAACAATTTTGATCTGTGGAATGGTCCTTTTCAGATACAGAAAAATTCAGACCTTTCAAATCATAACACTTCCAAGTGGCTAAAAATAGCAGCTGGCAGGCATACTGTTTGAAAGCTGAAGGGTTTTGACAGGACATAAACCTTCCTTTAAAAATCACGTTTCTTTTTTAAAAAGGTGTTGAATGAGATCAAGGTGAATGGTTATACCTAGGTTGAATCTCTATAATGAATCATGAAAAGACACAAGCCATGAGCTGTAACATTCAGTTACCAGGACCTGCAAAAGATATGTTCTAATTAGCCACTTCTCTGTTTGCTATCAGCTGATTTTTTAAACTGAACGCTCCCCAGAGAAATCCACGGCCCCATCAGCCTGGCATACATGGTTGTCAGCTACTGGGCTCTACTGCTTGTCTTAAATTTTCTAAGAAAACACACACAAATCAGTGGCCATCTTTTCTTTGTTGGTTACAAGAATGCAGCTCCCAGATCCCAAATTACACACTTCATGGTCAAGGCATTCATTTATTAGCAGTTATGCCATTCTAAGCTCGTAGTCAACATCCTCAGAAGGGTGTCACTCTACTCAGCTCTGCACTATTATTTGTTTAAAATAGATAGCACCTACCCAAATTTATCATCTAGAATAAAAATCCCAATAACCTTAAAATTGATTTTTTTTAAATCTCAAAAAGTTAAACAAATTATACAATAAACACTAAAAAAGCAGTAGAATATAATACCAGCTACAACCACAGTTAAAAGCAACAGATTTGATCCAAACTAGCAGAAAAGCAGCGAATACGGTCTTGTGACCGTAATAAACCCATTGATTGATTGATTGATTGATTGATTGATTGATTGATTGATTGATTGATTGATTGATTGATTGATTGATTGATTGATTGATTGATTCAGACATGATAGCAACATGGTGGGGGGGGTAAGCACCCCATTAACAGGGATTGTGTGTGTATGTATGTTTAGTGAAAGAGTTATAAAAAGATAAGTACTATATTGAATCATTCTAATGCAGCAATTATTTTAGTTATATGGTGCCATGGGCTAGCATTTCTTACTTGCAATTTTTTGCATGCGTGTTCCCATCTCTATTAGAGGAGAGGTGGTTGTGACTTGTCACTCATTTTCATAACCTTTATGTCTGTGCAGGCAAATGTGCATGTTTGCTTTTTAGGATTCTGGGGAGCTGTGCAGTGGCAAAGAAGAGGCTACAAATTAAAAGTGTGGGGTGGATGGGAGCGCCCACATTTTCTATTAAGCTAGGGATGTAAAGTGTTTGGGGGGGTATCACTGGGTGGGTAATGTTCTTGCAACCTTTGAAGAGACTGTTTTCCTGCTTTCAGTGAATGCTTACAGTTGGTGAGCAATGTAATAGTAATGTGCTCTTATACAAGAAAGGACATATTGATAGAAAGGCAGTATATGACAAGAATGAATGAATGGATGAAGTTACAATGCCACATCCAAGGGAAACTCATTCTAACAGCAAGATCCAGGTCCAATAGCACCTTAAAGACCAACTACATTTCTAAGGCATGAGCTTTCGAGAGTCAAAGCTCCCTTCGTCAGTTATTCTGTACTCTCATTAGTAAGGATTGCAGAGGTCCCATATTTTGTGTGGTCTGCACAAAACCTGCCCACACGCTGGTACTTCCTGTAAGAAAGGCATATGTGATGGGCCATGTATCCACTTCTTTAAACACTCGAGCACACATTCCTACAGATAAAATTGCCCCCCAAGTTCTGAAATGCTTGTACGTGGGTTTGTTGCCTGTGCTATGCATGGTGTTAAGACTGGTGACTGTAGACTCCGCAGAGGATACGTGCAGGTAATTTTCAGCGAGGGAATATTTTTTACAAGAAAGCAGTACTGGATAGAAAATGAGGCAGGATATGAACTAGACTTGTCAACTCCGGTCTGGGAAATTCCTAGGAAGCAGGGTCTGTGGAGGGGAGAATTTGGGGAGGTATTTCACCTAGAATCTATGGTATACCATAAAGTCTGCCCTCTGAAGTTGCCTTTTCCTCCTGGAGAACAGATCTCTGTCATATGGAGACCAGATGTAATTCTGGAAGAACTCCAGGCTCTACCAGGAGGTTGACAACACAACCCTAAACTTGATAAATAACCAAGGGACAATACATTTGTAATACAAGGACTACGACTTAGCAATGCAGTCCTATGCCAGCCCAGTGAAGTGACTCTGCATAGGATTGCAGTGGGGAAAAAAGGATGAGAAAATGAGATTTTCTTCCCCCTTCTTGGTCTGTTTTTTTTAACACAATGGAGGGAGGCATTCTGCAAGGACGGGGGGAAACCCTCAAAGCTTGTATACTCTTCCAACTTCATTGGGCCTCTCAAAGAAAGGAGGTGTCGCTATCCCTAGCTTGACTGTTTTGTTTATGGCGTGAGAGGCCGAGTCGCTTCCCCTCACTGAGCCGAGGGGGCGCCGCTGGGTCGCCGTTTTCCTAACTGAGGCACGCTCGGGCCTAGTCGCACCTCGGGCGGCCCGAAGCTGGGGTGCCGAGAAGACGGTTCGGCCATAATGGAGCCGGAGCAGCCTGGCAGGCCGCCTCCCCCAAGCCCAGCCATCGAGTTTGCCGAGGACGAGGAGACAGAGCCGCAATACGATGGTGGGTTGCCTGCCGGGGGGTTGGTTGGAGGTAGAGTTGCCAGCTCCAGGTTGGGAAACTCCTGGAGATTTGGGGGGTGAAACCTGGAGACCGCAGGGTTTGGAGAGGGAAGGGACCTCATGATATAATAAAGAATTCACCTCCAAAGCAGCCATTTTCTCCAGGGGAACTAATCTGTGTGGCCTGGAGATCAGTTGATCCCCAGCCACCACCTGGAGGCTGGCAACCGTAGGGGGTTTTATTGCTGGGGGTATTTTTAGAGGGGGAAGAAAGCGTGGGAAAAGGTTACCTTTGTGCATGAGGTAAATTATTCGGGAGGGGGAAATGAAGGAAACTCCTACTTCAAGGAGGCAGGGAGGAATGCACGCAGAGCCCGATCCTATAGTGGTCTTGCTTAGCAAATCCTATTGATTCCAAATGTGTTTTTAAAAGGATTTTGTCTACTCGGAAGTAATTCCTATTGCTTTCACGGCGGGAGGGATTAGGCTTTGGTCTGATCAGGAGTAACGCCTGTGCAGTGTGTGTGTGGGGTGGAGGGTTGTAACGGTTAGTGTGGCAGACTAGGATCTGGGAGACCGGGGTTCAAATCCCCCTCTGCTATGGAAGCTCACTGGGGTGACCTTGGGCCAGTCACAGCTTTTCAGCCTAACTTCCCTCACTGGGTTGTTGTGAGGATAAAATGGAGAGGAGAAGGATGCAAGCTGTTTTGGGTTTCCATTGGGGAGAAAAGTAGGGGATAAATGTGAATGAGTCAAGATTTGGACTGATACAGGAATAACTCTTGCTGATTTCAAAAAGGGTGGTAAGATTTTGTACACTCAGGAGTAATTCAAGTTAATTTCAAGGGGGGGATTAGGATTTGGATTTAGATCGTTTTGATTTAGATGTTGTTTGGATCTTGTTGATTTCCCGAATGAACTCAGCTCCCTGCGGACACACGTGAGGCACTGAGATGTTAAAGAAATGAGGTGCTAGAATGGAGAAATTCAGACTGTCAGTGGAGGATTCCAGTTGTTGCCGGAACATTCGCTGCACATGGAAATCTAGCAAAGAAAGGAAAGAGGTTCTGCCTCTGGTCTTTAGTGCTGGCTTTTCTGCTTGCAGAGAGTTTTCAGTTAATCCCAAACGTGATTCTCCACCTCTAGTCTGAATGAGCACTAAACATTTTACCACCTTAGGGCCACAGTTTATGTACGGAATCGTATGGCAGTATTATTTGTCCTGGATGCTGTGGAGAAAGCTAGGGCTAGAAACCTTACTTCTAGATATTCTGAAGGCAAGGAAACTTTTGCAAAGGATCATTCAAATATGCGAATTTCCACATGCTGAGGTTTTAAATATAATCTGAGATGTGCCTGGTGTTTTATATTTGAAAAAATGACCTCCAGTTTAAAAATGGGCAAGGAGGATCCACTCTTCTTTGTCTTTTGTTTCCTAGTAGAGACTGTTTTTATTGGCCTACTAGGGTATGCAAAGAATTGCCAAGGGCTAGGCACACAAAGCAATCTGACAGGGTGCATGGTACACTCAAGTGGTAGCAAGATCAAGTTGAATTTGAGTCCTTTTTGTCCAGCATTCGTTGCTATTTGTTCCGGTTAAACAGCAGATGGCTGCTGAAGTTCTTGTGCTGTTGTGTGCCTTTTTTGTTTCCAGCTTTCCTATCTTCATAATGTTGCTCTTAAAAACCATGCAAGAATTTACAAAATTAGACTGCTTATGATCCCGGCGTTCAGTACAGAAGAAGTTGCTTGACTGATCCGTGTATGCAGTTAGTTCTTCACCTTGAGACCGTTAGAGGGCAGTTTCATCATTCTCCGTAGCTTGCCTTGTGACTTTTTCTTTCTATACTAAATAATTTCATCAGCTGCCTTTTTAACTGCACCTGTCCAGATACATTCTTTATCATTCCAATGTCATGCTGATTTAAAAACAGTTTTGTTGCACTGATGCAAAGCTGGGAAAGGGGGAATATCTACAGATCGGGGTTGGACATGTGTCAACAGTAGCACACTAGGAACAGTTTGCTTTGTGCCCACGGCCAGATTTTTGCTCAAGCAACCAGGCACGGGCAGCCCTGCAGGGGACAGTGGCATGGGAGAAGGCAACCCTGACTTCTTCACACATAGATAATGCATTTTGGGCACTTGTGTCAACACATGCACACAAAAGGAGAGAGAGAGAGCAAGAGCGGTTTGCATGCCTTGCAGATTCTCTCACATGCTTCTCTTCACCCACGTGGGCATCCCAATGACGTAGGGTTATTTTAGTTAATATCCTGCCTTTCAGAATAAATCTGTCAGGGCAATTAATATTAACCAAATTAAAAATCAGAATCACTAGAGCCTCCAGTGCAACCTGCAACAACAGGAGACTTAAATATTAAAATATCAAAGGCAAAACTTTGTCATTGAAAGCAAAACACAACCACACACGGTATTTAAAAACCGGTCAGGTAACTCCAGTAGACCTATACAACATTGTAGCAGCAAGCCAAGTCAGATGTCAGTCTAAAATGAGTAGCTTTCTGCCACAAGAAAAGGTGTTGGTTGTTGTATGAACTTCACAAGTTTTAATGTTTGCCTTTCCATTTCAGAATCTGATTTGCCAACAGAGTTCCGGATGGTAAGCGGTTCTAAAAAGTTCCTGAACTTCACATCTTCTGTCGCCAACCAGCTCCTGCTTGTTTCTGTGCTAGAACATCTTTGCCATGTATACGCACAAGACCCTACACGTTCAAGGCGTTTGTTTCAATGTCAGTAAGCGTGCAACTTGATTTTGATGTGACATGGGTGCGGGAGTATGGGTGGTTACTTGTTCCAAAAATGTGATAATTGAAGAGTGATGGTGAGCTTTTTTTAAAAAATGAAAGCTGAGAATACAGAATTCAGAGAAGGTAGAAGAAATTTGAGTTTGCTAAATTGCAATGGCAAGAACTAGGTCTGGCAGCCCCAGAAAAGAGGAAGTTCTGGTCTGGGAAGTTGTTTCCTTCGGTTTAGGCCGATCCCCCCCTTTATTGGAGGCTCAGATCTCAGCTGTTGCAAACTGCCTTGAGCACTAGAAATGTTGGAGAGGTGGTATAGAAGTTAAAGAAATAACTAAATAAACAAATAGACAGGTATTCAGAGCCCCTTCCATTCGGGAGAACGAGGCAATGGGACAGACACCACTTTTAGATTTGACTGCCTCACCACAATGGTCTCCCGTCGCAGTGTCTGAAATAAGAGGTCTCATTTCTTCTCTCTCCTCTGCCAAGTTCCCTGGTGAGGACCTGATCCCTCATGAGTTGCTGGAATCCTTTCCTGACTGGCGGGTGTCCATCTTAGCCAAGTTGTTTACTTAGATCAATCAAAATGGTGCTTTCCCCTCAGAGTGGAAACTAAGTAAGCTTCCAAGTTGTATAGCAAATTTTTGTATAGCAAACTGGAGGACTGGGAGCAAGCAGTGTTCAGGAAAGGGGTAGGCGCTATTGGTTACTGCCTGATTCTTTACCTGCTCATTCTGCAGAGTATTAAGGGCCCCACCAAGGCCATGTTTGCAGCATTTGTGGATCTAACTGCTACCTTAGGTTGGAACTAACTGTGAGCAAAACTAGCAAGTACTAATATGGGTAAATGCCTGTTGTTCCTGATTCAGAAATTTCATTCCAATATAGGCACCACAGGCTCTGTAACAGAGGAGATTCCAATTACTCAGGTGTGTGTGTGTGTGTCAGATGGGTGTGTTTTGGTCCCTTTGCTCTTCAGTCTTGTTTCTAAACAACATAGTTCCAAGTCTGGGAGGCCCTAAGTTCTTTACACCATCCTTAGGGGGCAGGAGATTGGAAAGTTATTGATTCTGCTATACACAGATGACATGATGTTGTGTCCTTAACTTGTATCGTTCTAAGAAGGATGTCGTAAGAACTGGCAATATCTGTAAGAACAAGGTCTTAAGCATCAACTTTGCCATGACCAAATTAATGGGCTTTGGGAAGATTTAAATGGTCAATAGATGGCAACCTTATTGAACAATATAGAACCTTTAAGTATCTTGGAGTGACATTGAGTGACACCCTCTCATGGAAGGCCCACTAGGCCATAACAAAAGTCATAGTTTTGAGAACTACCAGGGCCATCTTTAAATTTTACATTTTGATTTTTAGTTGAGCTGGCCTTGAGCTGTTCCAGTATAAGGCCATTCTGCAGTTTTTATACGGTGCAGAGATCTAGGGTTAGAATGAACATCTGATCTTGACCCTGGAACATATCCAGAATCTCTTTTTAAAGAGAATTCCAGCTTTGCCTTGTGGCACTCCAGTGGCTTTACCACGAGCTGAACTTGGTTTACCCTCTCTCAGAGTCGGTTTGCACTTGGCCTTACTTAGATTCTAGAGAAAGCAAAGGAATCTCTTTACTTGTTTACGCACTGCTCCATTCAGATTCTGTTTGCGCAGCTAGCTTTAACAGTATCCTCCATTGTTATTCTCTTGTGGAATGACTTCTGGGGTGTTCTCTTGTTTGGTTTCAATATATGAGACCAAATATTTAAGATGGATGCTGCATTGGACAGAAGTACAACTGTGTTCTAGATTTTCTCCCTGGTTCAAGTTGTTCAATAGGAACCATGACATTATTTTACCAAAATCACTTTTCCTAGTCTTAGAATGGATTTAATTTCTCTGAGGTTTCAAACTATGCTCTCAGATGGTTGTTATACACAAACCACCATTTTTGTATTTGGGGTTTTTGTCCCCCAAAGATCTTCCACACTATGTTTTGTTCTGCCCTTTATATACAGAGCCCAGAAATAGATTTCTTAGAGAAATCTTGAAAGACATTTATTTTTCTCCTGTGGCTGAAAAACTAACTTTCCAATTTGGATCTGTATGTCTCTTATAGAGTAGCACAGTTCACCTGGCAGCTAAGAAAATTCAAGCTAAAACTGTGCTTAATGGTTGAGAGACTCCTTCACGTGTGTATAACAAAGGCATATTTTTATATTAATAGTATATCCATGTAAGACTAGTAAATTGCTGATTTAAAAAACCCCCTCTACAGTAGGGAGAGAAAATGGCTCCTGAGAAGGAAATGGCTGTTGTGTGGGCATGATTAGGAAAATTGGAACTCTTCCACCTACAAGGCAGTCACCTAGGCTTCTCTGCAATCTTTCCCAAAAGTTTGTAGACAAACAGGTTACAGAAAGATCAGACAAAATCTGGAGAGGTGCATGAATGTACCCTGATGCTGTGCAGGAGAAAAAAATAATTTCCAGCAGCTTCAAATTTGGGGCACATGAGCTGAGCAGAAACATCCCTGGGCTGGATTTTCCCACAATATTTAAAGATCACAACACAACTAATAGAAATAAATTAAGCCCTGCTCCACTTAGCTATGGGTTTCAACTTGTTTGAGTTTTATCATATTCTTTAGCTATATAAATATTCTTTAGCTATATATATATATATATATTATGTTTTGTTTAATAGAAATTAACGGATGCCATCTGCATAAGTTCAGTTTCTTGCCAATCAATAGAGCCTTTACATAAGAACATAAGAACATAAGCAAAGCCATGTTGGATCAGGCCAGTGGCCCATCCAGTCCAACATTCTG
Organism: Eublepharis macularius; assembly: GCF_028583425.1. Classification (NCBI taxonomy): domain Eukaryota; kingdom Metazoa; phylum Chordata; class Lepidosauria; order Squamata; family Eublepharidae; genus Eublepharis; species Eublepharis macularius. The sequence continues at coordinate 21,118,966 of NC_072801.1, forward strand.
TCACACACAGTGGCTAGAAATCCAGTGCCATCTAAAGGACTGTCAGTGAGGCCAGGACACCAGAAGCCCTCCCACTGCCTTCCTTCCAGCACCAAGACAACAGAGCACCACCTCCCCACAAAGAGAATACCATCTATCTCCTGTGGCTAATAGCCACTGATGGACCTCTGCTCCATATATTTGTCCAGTCCCCTCTTGAAGCTGGCAATGCTTGTAGCTGCCACCACCTCCTGTGGCAACGAATTCCATGTGTTTATCACCCTTTGTGTAAAAAAGGAAAGGTATATAAAGGTATATAAAGGGCAGAACAAACCTTTAAAAAAGGAAAGGTTATATACTGTTATAGAAGCTGGGACTTTCAGGGGAAAATGCTCCAAACTGTAAACATTCACCATCCCAAAACAATCATATTCTTAAATACTTGAGTCCATGTTAGGTTTTTGTAGAAATGGGAGCTTAAGAAAATTCAGGGGACCGGTAGCCTGTATATTTAAAAATGGATGCTGGAATGTAGGAATTTTGGCTTCTTTCATACATAGGACTGGTTCCCAGGGAGGTGGGTGATGCTGGCTCTCGCAGAGCAAAAATACTTTGTAGCCCTGCTTCAGGCATTTTGATCACAGCCACCTGGTTAATGCAGTTAAGCAATACATGTCCCGTTCAGAGTTCACAAAGCAACCTGGAATCAAATGTCGCAAGAACCAGCTGGGAAGTCCTTACCTGTGTGTGCTCCCTCCCCTTTTCCCTTCCAAGTGGTTGTGACATTGAAGACTTTAAAACAAACCTGCTGTGGGCCATTCCAAACCATGAAGCCTTCAGTTTCTCAGCCTCTTGCAAGGGGAAAGATGCTGTGCAAACTCAGAACCTTTCTGCCTGTTTTCTGTGATGAAACGAGGTTTCTTTGTGATGACTAAATGTGCACTATGTGAGTTTAGATTTCTTTAGGTTTTGCTGTCTCTGCAACCTACACAACTGTACCATACCACACTTCCAGTTCTATACATACAGGATCCAGAAGTACTCCCCCCACAAGAAAAAATATTTAATTGTACTTACGTGAGATTATTCGCACAAATAACACTCTAGTTGACTTGTCTTCAGTTCTGTGACTTATTTTTTGCCTTAAATGATCCTAGCTAAGGCAAGACAAAACCAAGGCACTCTGCTCTTCCTGTGTCTAAATCTACACTACTAAGAAATAAATAGCCATTAGTTATATTATTTCTAAACTTAAATGTCCAACAGTGCAGCTGATTTCTGTGCCTGAGCAAACAGAAAGACACAGCAACAACCACGTCTTAGCCACCACGTGTTGTTGTCTTGGCTGCCCAATCAGTATATGAGATATTCTGACCCAATCTAGTTTGGTTTGTGTACTATGCAAATCATCTGACCAGTAGCGACTGTTGGGTCCTCTGCATTTCTTGGAACTCTATGATAGACTTCAGCAGATCTGGTTCTGGATCCCTGCATCACAATGGCTTGGTGCTGCCATTTGAACCTGCACTGGAGCTGCAGTTAATAGCCTTAACATTTAATGGCATCATTTTAATTACATCTTTACACATGTCCTATATACTCATTTTCAAGGGAGTTAAATTATGTGGAAAGTGTGTTGGGGCGGAAGCAGTTATTGGCAAGAAATGGGCTAATGAAGAGATTTCAACGGCTTTGGAACTCTTAATCTGTTTGAAGTCTTCTAGCATCATTCTCAGAGTTCTAGTATATGCATTTTTTTTTTAAAAAAAAGACCAACCAGAAGGCTGAACTGTATTTAATTTCGTTTGAAAAAGATAGCCTTGGGGGCTCAGTGCAGGAATCATAACCCATTTCCTAGGAGGCCTATTTTTGTTTACACCTTTGTAATCTCTCTACCTAAATTTGTCCCCGTATCAGTATATGAACAGCAGTAAAACTGTTGAAGCACACCTAAAAGGCCGCTAAAATCTCCACCCAAAAACAACACAGCCATATAAGTGAGATATATAAAAATGCACACATTACATGTTTTCATGTTTTACCTCCCCAGGAGCATAAAAATGAGAGAATATAAGTCCCCCCCTATATAGTCCTACTGGTCTGGTTAATTATTTTTCAGATGTTTTGTGATTCTGTTGAGTGCAGCTATGACTATTATAATATTTTATCCTAGCATTTGGGGGGGGAAAGGTAAAGGGTGCATGGTAGATTTTACTGCAACAACATTTTACATAGAGGAAGTTTCACCAAGCCCTGACCTGGATGCCCTGGGCTTCCCATGAAATAGTTAGATCTCTGAAGCTAAGCAGAGTCCACCCTGGTTAGTATTTGGATGGGAGACCCCCAGAGGAGTCTGGGGTTGCTATGCAGGAGCAGGTGCTGTCAAACCACCTCTGAAACCCTTTTGCCCTGAATACCCTATGAGGTTGCCGTAAGTTGGCTGAGGCTTGATGGCAGAAAAAAGTTTCACCAAATGCACAGCATTTTCCAAAAGAAAAACCTGTTATTAAGTTTGCAGTGTGTTTTAGTGCTGAATAGCCTGTTACATTCTTGTTCCGTAATTTTAACACTCAGTTCAGATCTCATGAAATACCATGGTTCAAACTGTGTGGTTAGCCCATTTGTCCAAATTTAGGCCACTCCACTAACTGTGATTGGTTAGAATGTGCCTGAAACCATGATTTGAAGTTGTTTTCTTAACCACTGTACAGTCTTAATCCTGATTTGGCATGACGTTTGAATGTGGACATCCTGGCTTGTTTCCTGGTACTGCCTTCACTGCTGTGCAGGGTAGGACACTAACCCAGATTGTAATGGGAATATGGGCTAGAGCACAGTATTAACTCTGCTTAAAATTTCACTGTTAATGTAGTTTCTTCAACAGGTTGCATAACCACACAGGTGTTCCTTTAATCTTTGACAAGCAGTAAACAGAAGTAGAAAAATGGTTCTTTACTTATTAGAATCAACCAGTCTGTTCACTTAACTTTTCCTGTCACCTTCTAGCTTATCTTGCATTTGGACATAGTATCATTTTTGGCTCGGTAGAATGTCACATGATCGAAAATCTGAGTAATCAGCTAAATCTAAAACCAATCATATTTTTATATTGATGTCATGCTTGAAAGATCTTAGACTTCTCAGTAGATAGCATATGTCAGTTAGTATAAAAGATGTCATCCAGATAAGGAGCTGGGGTTTTGCTGAAAGAAATCTCATGAAGATCTAGGCGAGAAAAATATGTTTGTATGTGTGCGTACTGCTTATTGAAAACTCAATGCATTTCATAGTAAATCTGATTCTAAATCAATCTTAGATTTAATTGAGAGAGGGGAGAGTTAATACTTGTTGCATTTATTGGTTCTAATAGGTTTTATTTTAATAATCCTTTATATTTTGATACCTTGCTTTATTTAAAAATATTATTTCAATAGAGAATAAACATTAAATGCTAAAAAGAAATCTCTGTGTGCCTTGATGGAAAGAGTTATTACAAGGAGAACCCCTATAAATTATTTGCACTAATTAACAAGCTCTCCAAAAGAGAGATCTCTGTTTTAGGTCTGTTTTTTGGAAGCTGCATCTTGGATGTCCTTTGTGGACTGTGTGTTACTGTTTTATGCTGTATTTTAGTATTTTATTGCAGTTTTAGGAATTTATGTATTTGCTGTTGTCTGTGATGTTGTAACCCACCCTGAGCCTGCTTCCAGAGTGGTGGTGGAGAGTGCCCTCAAGTCATAGTTGACTTATGGCAATCCCTGGTGGGGTTTTCAGAGCAAGAGACTAGCAGCGGTGGTTTGCCATTGCTTGCCTCTGCAACCCTGGTCTTTGTTGGAGGTCTTCTATCCAGTTACTAACCAAGGCCGACCCTGCTTAGCTTCTGAGATCTGATGAGATCAGGCTCACCTGGGCTATCCAGGTCAAGGCACATCCAGGGAGGGCAGGTTATAAATTTAATAAATAAAATAAATAAAGACAGGCCTCTAAGGAGGAGCAGAAATGAAAGCTGCATTTGTAAAAGCAAACCAGGGTTTGAATGAATCTTCTACTGTCCAAGCTAACCATAATTAAAATAAACCATGGTTTCGTGCTGTGTCTGAATCAAGCCAGTGTGTTTTACAATTAGGTGAAGTATGTAGGATGAAGTGAGCGTTTGGATGAAGTGAGTGTTTTTGTGTATGTTTGCCAAACTGCTTAAAATTAACAGTCATTTCAATTAATGCACAAGTGGCCTGTGAAAAATAAGGAGCAGTGTCTGAAGTTCAGACACTGGATTTTCTGAAAAACATTTTTTCTTCCTGCTTCCTGCAGTACTGTGCAAGACCTTTACTCAAATGGGCTTGCTTTCCTCTTTCGCCTCCTGTGATGAATTCAGCAGTTTGAGGCTGCAGCATAACCGGGCCATTACTCAGTTAATGAAGGCGGCTAATCAGCAAATACTCAATGGGGTAAGGTTCTTTCTCCTCGCTCTGTTCCTGTACCACTCAATGCTGGCATGAAAAAAGGTATGGGAGATAAGGTCTAGGTGGGTTTGCAAATACATTCTTACCCAGATCAAAGAATCCTGGAGGAGTCAGCACTTGGGGTGGTGGTATAGTTAGTAGGTTTAGTGTAGCAGTAAGGTTGTTTACAGCTGCATTGGTTAAAAAAACCAAACATGTGTAATACCTTTTCTTAGGACCAATCCAGTGACGCAACAATGTGCGAACTTTTGAGTTCCCCAGAACTCTTACTCAGGTCAGGGATTACAAAATACGAAAGAAGAAAAAAGCAAAAGTATGCTTAAATCCTGCTTTCCCCCTCTTTTTTAATTTTGTAACATCTGGCCTGATAAAAAGTTCTAAGGAACTCTGAAGCTTGTACACTATTATGTGTCATTCGGCTGGTTGTAAGAAAAGGTGTTACGTGGATTGAGTTTTTTGGCTTTTTTGTATTAATGCAGCGGTACCCTTTCTCTTCCGTTTGTTGACCTATTTTTAATCCCCCCCCCCCCCGGGTCAGCCTACCTCTTATAATGGAGGACCAAAAACAATGCTTTCTATATTCCGTTTCATAACATGACGTGTCTTGTACAGTGGTAGTGTTAAAGCACTTACCAGGAATACATACATTGGTTTTAGGTTTGAATGAAACATTGTAGATATGAGGGGGAAGCATTGTGTAAAAAAATAAGAACACGAGAAGAGCCTTGCTGGATCAGATGAGTGGTCCATCGAGTCCAGCGTCCTGTTCCATGCAGGGGTCAACCCATTGTCCTTGAAAGCCAACAAATGGGACATAGAAGCCAAGGTCTTCCCCTAAGGTTGCCTCTGTAAAGTTCTGCCAGGTAGATCTCAACACTGCATGAGTCCAGAACTACCTGAGTTAAAGCTTTATTGATAACCTACGAGTTCAGCAATCCAGTACAGGTTCATTGTCAGGAATAAAGTTCTGCGCCAAGCCCCCAAGCTAATACTGAGTTCTGAGTACAGCCCAGCTCCCACCCCTTTAGCTGCTAGCCTAGCCTAGGTTCCCACTCCCCATCCCCCAATAGCTACAATGCATATGTAAAGCAGAAAGCACAGCAAAGCGGCTAGCAATGAGGTGGAGAGGATGTTTTAGAAAGTTCGGAAGTTCCATGGTTAGGTATCCATGACAACGGTTCTTCTTCACAGGCTGAAAACAGATAAGCTCTGCAGAGGAGACAGCCACAGCTCCCAACAGAGTTCTAACACAACGTGAGCACAATGTCCATTGGAGTCCAGTCCTTAGCCTAGGCTCCCCAGGCTCTTCCCAAGCAAGTCAGGGCTGTCAAGTCTCTGTAGTATGGCAGGGGATGCCAAGACCCTGACAGCCTCCTAGAACAGGTATTCAGAGGTTGACTGCCTCGAGATGTGGAAGTTCCCTTTAGCCATCATGTGTGGCAGTTGTTGAAAGGATCTTTCCTCCGTGAATCTCTCCAATCACTTTTTAAAGCTGTTAATGCTCGTGGCCTTCATAACATCTACTGGCTGCCAATCCCCCCCCCCCTCCATTCCTCCCATTCCAGTAGGCTCTGCAGGGCTTTGGCTGATGGATGCTTCTGGCTGCTTCTTTTTCCAAAAAACGGTTTCCTTGAGTTGCTTTGTGGGTTTCAGTTTGCTGTTGCCTAAATAATGTATGTAAAGCGATCTGGGCAATAAGAAAAAAATGTTGTGTAAATGTTAAAACGTAATACGTAAACGCAGGCGACGACTGCTTTTTTCACTGTGTCATTTTAGTTTTGGAATGCCGAGTTCGAGCGGTGACAAGATACTTGATTTCATCAAATAAGGGAATAAATAGTAACTGCTTTTTGAACATTTTGCACTAGTCAGAAATTAGGCGTGGTCATTTGTTTCATTAAAAAGGTGTATTTATGTTATGTTTTGTAGGAGTTTGGTGCTGGTGATTCACAAACAAACAGGTATGTGTTTTGAGCATTGTGATAAATGTTTTTTAAATAAATCTGTATTTACAAATATAAAATAGTGATCAGTATCAAACTTGAAGCCAAAATCCATTTACATGTATTGAAAGGAACATCTTATTTATTTTTTAAAGAGCCAAAAACAATCCCTTTAATCACTAGCATTTTGTTTGAAAGCAAATTTTGATACATTAAGATACGGAGAATACTTGAGTGTGCAAAAAAATGGGGAGTAGATCAGAGGATTAGTATAGAAAATGTAAGATACATTTTTTTTTGGCTTAACTGGGCTTATGGCCCACCCTATCATGAGGACCCTGATCAGGTAGCTGTGCTCTGATACTCTGTTCTACCAACATCCATTGCTTTGTTTTGAGAATATTAAGGCTTTAAATGTTCTTTCCAGGGAAGAGAATTCCCCAAAGGGGTTTTTCTGCCTTCCACGTCCACGCTAATTTATATAGTAATGCAGTAACATTAGACATTCCTATCTGTGAAAATGTTTTTTATCACGATTAAATGGGTGACTTGGGAAAACAAACACTGTTCCTGTGTCTGTAGAGTGTTGTGAAAGTATTCTAGAAGTAGAACCTGTCTCTCTACTTTTAGCTGTGAGCAACTTCAATACCTTGAAATTAATAAAATTCATGTAGATAGTGAAGAGACCGTGTCATTCATTTACTGTATTGCTTTCCAAAGATCACTTCATATTTTTATAGTACCTCTTAGCTGGGTCTTTGGGCCATTGTGTGACTCTTTGTCCCAAGCATACTTTTTAAAGCAGCCTTGAAGAGTGTGATTGAGAAAAGGGAAGGAGAAGGAAGCAGCCGCTTAATCCTTTCCCTTCCTGCTCTTTGCTCAAACTTGCCACCGCTTGCTGCTTTCCCACTAGCAAAGAGAAAGCCGTAGCGTTGTCTGGTGATTCTATGTGATTATGGCATGGTACGTTTATTCTTACAAGTGGTAACATGTACTTTCTATTTTTTTTTAAAAAACAGGGAAAATGAAATTCTCTTTGAAGCACAAACATCTCGTTACATCAATGAATTTGATGAGATTTCCAGGCTGGGAAAGGGAGGGTATGGGACGGTGTACAAGGTACTTTGTTGTTATTGTATTTAAATCTTTTCCCCCAGTAGCTTTGTATTCATTTTTGCTATTGAAAATGAGAGTAAGGAAGTTACTTAATGGGTTTTGTTCTTAAAATAGCAGATTGTCCTTCACCCACCTTAGTTTGAGCAGGGGTGGGTTTGTATGCATACCTTGGGAATACTGTACAAACCATGATAGCGTAGATTAGACATAATAATGAACGATAGCTTATCATTATGGGCATGAGTTTGGGGGAACATCAGTTGCATATGCTTTCTCCTCCCTTCGTGTACAACACTGTAATTAGTTTCAGTTGCAAGAGAGAGAAGTTTATCATGATGTCTATGCAAATATTGGTTGGCACCCTTATCTACAAACCGGCCGTGGTTTAATCTTCTTTTGGAATTCTAGTTTGTAGGGGAAAGGGAAAATGGTGGAGATGCAGTTGAACTACAGTTTGCTGCTGAATTTTTAAAATAGATCACTACGAAGTAGTAATATTGTGCAAATCCTTCCTAGCTTATAGATGTAGGGATGAGCTGTACTTCATTGCTGCATCTGAGTCACCAAAACATGTTGCAGGAAAGGTGCTTTGGGTAGGATATCTACAGGTCCTTCTCCTAATTTTAGAAGTTTCTAAAATACTGCTGTACCTATCTGACTTGTGGACAAATTCATTTTCAGGTCCGGAACAAACTAGATGGCCAGTTCTATGCGATTAAAAAAATCCTTATTAAGAAGGCAACCAAAAGAGATTGCATGAAGGTATGTGTTTAATTTATTATACTTTGGATCGTTTGATTGCCCTATGGCCTGTCGTAGCTGTTCAACATTCAGTGCTAAAGGCAAAAGACCATGCCACAATAGAAAATGGAGAAAAAAATGTGTTTCGTTGTGTGTTCTAACTGGGTATGTTCACTCCATCTGTATAGTTGTCTGAAGATTCAGAAGCTATTTTGTCTGCAGTGGAGAGAGGGGTGGAGAGAGAATCTATGCAAAGAATCAGGCTGCCGTTTTTGTTGTTTACAGCTTCCAGTTGTTTTGCTCTGGAATGATGAAGGAGCCTTTGATATGCTGAAAGCCTTTGTTTGTAAACAGTAGGGGCCTTCTGGCTTTCCTGGTGGTGGTGGTGGACTTGAAGAGGACAACTGGCTGAAGTGTTCTACTCCTGCCTGTCTCTGCCAACCTTGGGGGAACAGCGGCAGCACACCAGTCCCTCATGAGAATTGGCTCAGGAGTTAACCTGTGTGCCTCACTGAAATGGAACTTTCTTTCCTGGATCATGTGGAAAGCCTTTACACCTAACTACAGCCACTGTCCAATGCCTGAGTGCCAAAGCATGAATTAATTATGAGAGCGCTGTGTCTGAGGAACAAGTTCCTAGGAATCCTTTGCTAAAAGGAAAGGTGGAAACTCCAGGCTCCAGTTGCTGGTTGGTGGACCAGATACAAATTCCAATCTGGCCCTGACAAATGGTGACCAATCAGGGTCTGCAGCAAAGTAACCATGTAGTCTAGACTGAAAATATAACGCAGGAAGGAAAGGAGGGCAGGCAAAAATTGGGCACTGGCAGCTGCCCCTGGATTGGGCCTCTCAGTGTATAATGTTGGGATGGACCAGAGAGGGAAAAAATTGCCAGATGATCTAAGCCAGTCCTGCCTCGTGCCTTCAAGGTGTACAGGTAGTAATGTGGCAGTGTCTGGGAGCACTCAGTCTGGGGCAAGTTGCTCTGTCATTCTGCCTCTCCCCCCATCTATAGGACACAAAGAGACACCTCGATGAAGATGGGATACTAGACTTGTGCTGCTGTTTAGGGAATGAGGTGGGGGCTGGAGAGGATGAAAACAACACCTAGACCGGTGCAGAAACTAACCCACAGCTTTTATTTACAGCTTCCAGATGTTGTGGTTTGGTTCAGATGTAAAGCAAACCCATGGTTTGTTATAGCTACGGCTTGTGAAACCAGCTCACACACAATAATTCAAATCCTGGTTTGCCCTGACAAACACCAGTTTCATCACTTTGCTCTTTCCTTCACCTCTGCTGAGAACAGGCCAGTGTCCCCGCCCCCTTTGCAGTGACGGGGCAGTGTTAACAAAAAAAGCCAGAATTGAGACAGGATTTGTACATTATGTGAACCCATTGCTAATCAGCCTGATTTCAAATTCTGGTTTCGGATGCTGGTTTAACACACCTGAAACAAACTGCAGTTGGTGGGAGTGGCTTGTGTTCAGATGATCATGCTAACCATGGCTTTATGAAACCATGTTTCTGATGTGGCACCCGAGCTGAGCCACTGGTGACCCATTTTCCATGATATATGATCATTGCTTAAACCTCTCCCAGAGACAGTTACCTCTTTCATGAGTCCTGTAAAAGTTAAACCCAGAGACACACTGGAGTGTGGGGCATTTCCAATAGGCTTTCACTCATCCTGCTTGGCAAGAGGAGTGGATGAGGGGAGGAGCGTGGGTTTCTTGCCTAGCTTGGTGAGATTGGGTCAAAACCACAGAATATCCTCCATGCGAAGAAACCATAAAGCCCCTTCCAGCAGCAACAGGTACAGCATTGATACAGTTGTGGATAAATGTACTTTATGCAATGGCCTAGCTAGAATTCTGAAGGAGTCCTTGCTGCTGTCTCAGATGTGGGAGGGAAACCTTGCCTGCTCTCCCTTGCTCCACCATCTCACAGTCTTCCTCACCTAGAGCCCCGTATGTACATCTTACATGCCTTATATTCCGCTGTTTGGGGTTTTTTGGTAGGTGTTACGAGAAGTTAAAGTGTTGGCAGAGCTGCAACACCCAAATATTGTCGGGTATCACACTGCTTGGATGGAACATGTTCAGCCAGCATACTTAAAAGGTTAGTGCAGTTGTCACCTTTACGACTATTGCCATATTTTATTTTATTTTAATTTAAACCAGTGGCACCTTTCAGACCAACAGGATTTTCTGGGTGTAAAATTTTGAAAGTCAGCTCCCTTTGTCAGATACAAGTAGGAGTGAAGAGACTTTATATCCCACCCCCTGACTGGGATGGGATATAAAGGCTCAGGGATCTCCATTCTTGCTTGTATCTGAGGAAGGAAACTTTGATTGTTGAAAGCTTATACCCTGAACATCTTGTTGGTCTTTAAGGTGCCAGGGGACTCAAATCCTGCTGTTCTACTGCAGAAAAACATGGCTCTCTATCTGAAACTGTTTTGAATTAAGGCATAGTTTTCCTGTTGCGCATGTCTCTATCTTTGTTAAGTTTCTGTATTCATTTGCAGCTGAGAATACCTTGGAGTTGCCATCCCTGAAAATGACTTCTGGTCAAGGAAGTAATAAGTATGTATTTTAGTATGCAACAAGAACTGCTTTTGTCAGTCCCCCACCCACCCCAAGAATAACCAAAAATATTGCCGAATTGGTCTTGTTTTATAGAAGGGAGAATGTGTTATTTTTTAAAACAACAGAATGCTTTCTGCAAGTTAAAACTAATTTTTTAAATTGGAGAAAGTGTCCTTTTTTAAAAAAAAATCCCCCACCTGAGCTCTGAAGTAGAGCAGTCCTCTGGACCACCTCAAGTGTCTAACACCTAAATCTGCTGCTTGAGTAGACCAAAGTTGAGTGCTAAGTGGAATACAGATTCAAGTTAACTTATTGAGGAAGCATTTAATAGCCAGATAAGTCCAGAAGATAGAAGAAGGCAAAGCCCAGCTGGTGAACACTGATAGCTTCTTTGGAAAAAACAGTTTTCAAGATCTTTCAGAATTCCTAGCATGGGTCAAATGTTTTGCTTCGAAATGTACTTCATTTATACAGTAGCTTGTAGTGGAAAAAGCCTTCATGTTTGGCTGGCCCAAGAACAAGGAAACATGGCAGTCTAGCCACTAGCATTTTTTTTGTCCAGTAAAATATGTTTTTCCTGTTCTGACAATGTAGTAGGGGTGTGCACAAAAAAAAAATCTTTCTACAATCCAAGAAAGTTTCTCTGATCCATTTAAGACAGATCAGAAAATCCCGGATTTACTTGGCAATTATTCCCTACGGAATAATTGCTAAGTAAATGGAGAGTGCCCAGCCACTCTCGATTGTTTTCTGTGGGAGAACCATTTCCAAGTAGGCTCTCAGGCAGAAACATACAAGGACTAGGCTGCCAGTGGCCAAAGGCACACTCCCAAATGCAGGAGGAAGCCCAGCAGAACCAAACTGAACCAAAGGAAAGAATGGAGCGCCCCCCCCCCCCCCCCGAATAAGAGAATCACGGGGACGAGCATCAAACCAGAGAATCATGTCAAAACAGAGAATTCCATCCAAACCAAACTAAAGCAAGGGATACGTTTGAAACTTGGCCCAACTGAAACCAGATGGACAAGGAGAGCTCCTGCATGGATTGACCACTCATTCCCCCCTCCCTGCCTCACTCTCCCTCCTTCCTCCCCCTCCCCTCATGGAAAAAAGTCAGGAGAAGCCTAGGAAGGAGCCAGACAGAGGCTGGAGCCACATTTCCCGGACTTACTCAGATATATCCAGGAGTCTGGATCCCAGTTCTCAGACTGGATCCCGAATTCTCTGAATTGATTTCAGGAAAACTGAATTTAGCTGGATCAACAAAAATCTGGTTTTTATCCCAAATCCTGGATCTGGACTGCACACCCCAACAACACAGTTATTTGTGTTGTTGGTGTTAGAAAAGCAACACCGCTGTTTGCTGTTTGTCTTGTAGAAATGATTGCAGTGTTGAAGACATGGAAGAGAGCAGCTCCATTATCTTTGCTGACCCTAATGATTCAGTCAGAAGGGATAGTGAAGGAAGTAAAATGAATGCGTGCGAACTGTCTGTCGACTCCTGTGACAGCAGCTGTACAAATGAGGCTGCCAGTAGATCGCTCTGTGTAGACAATCCTCCATCTGCTCAAGACAGAAAGAATGGCAGTGCAAGCCAAGAAGAGCTTTTCCGGAAAGATCTGTCTTTGCAAGGGCAATGTGAGGTAAATGCAAATCTGTTGTTCTCTAATGGGCAAATTAGTAGAAGCATGGCAATAATATAGCTGTTTTTCTAAACCTCATTTCAGTCAAACCTTGTCCCTTTCCTGTGGGGCTAATCATTAGCCTTTCTTTACTTGTGGCCTCCTGAGAGGGCAAGGCCCCACCTTCTACTCTACTGGCATAATCAACTCAGCCAGAGGCCTTGGGCAACAGTCAAGCCTGCCTGTGCTACCCTTTCAGCGATCATAGCCTCAATCCCAGCTCAGACTGCCCACCTGTGCCATCTGCTGTGATACTCTTGCCAGGTCTTGCCCCATGGTAGGCTTGCCATCCTTTAGCCTCCATGCAGGCTGCAGCTCGTGGACACTGCTGATATTTTAGAACAGCTCCACCATGCGTGCATAAAATCAGCAGTGTGTGTGGTATGTGCCATGAAGTCTCTTCTGACTTAGGGGAAGCCTATGAATTAATGACCTCCAAAACCTCCTATCACTAACAGTCTTGCTCAGATCTTGCAAACTGAAGGCTGTGGCTTCCTAATCAGCAATAGGTTGGCAGGTACCACCAGCAATTATCTGCTTAATTTCCATGGCACAAATACCAGAAAATCTTGTTTGATTTTCTTTAGTTATTTATACAGGGTGACATAACTTGCAGCGTTTTTTCCCCATGCCAGTTTGAAATACTAGGAAAATATTTTTTCCGCTGTATTGTAATCAGTAGCTTAGCTGTCAGTATTGAGATATTTGAGCTCTTGTTTGAATTGGGAGGATCCAGATCAGTTTTGAACCTGTCTCCTTTGTATTGCAAGGAAACAGTTCATACAGATTCCTCACTGGAATCCGCTCCTCCCCCCCCCAAATGTCGGCATTCTGTTGCTTTTACGTATGTATAATATGCATAGTCCTGGAAGCATCCTGAAAAGGTTTGTGTGATATTATCTTCTCAGGTGGAATATCATCTGATGCTTCACATACAGATGCAACTGTGTGAAACCTCCTTGTGGGACTGGATTGCTAACAGAAATAGGAGGTGCCTAAGTACAGAGGAGACTTCCGGTAAGCTGAAGCCATTATCTTTGAAAACGTGTTTGACTGCATATTGCAAAGTTATTACTAAATGAAGAAAGGTCATTTACATTTGTCACATACCATTTTAAGTACTGTGACCCTAATTTTAAATATGCATGAAGCTGCCTTATACTGATTTGGATGATTGGTCCACTGAAGTCAGTCTTCTCAGACTGGCATCAGCTTTCCAGGGTCTCTTGTAGAGGTCTTTCACATCCCCTACTGTTTGGTCCTTTTTAACAGGAGATGTCTGGGATTGAACCTGGGACCTTTTGCATGCCAAGTGGATGTCCTTCCACTAAGCCACATCCACTCTCCTGCTGTCCTTGACATTTAGGTGCGAATTTTTGTTGCTAAATTTGCAGATAGTTTTATAATTGCAAATATAACAGAACATAACAAGCAGAAAGCTGGGCATCTAGTTTCTATATAGCCAAATGGGGTTTAGATTTTGTTTCCCTCAAACAAAAACATGGTTCAGTTGCTTCTGAAACCCACTTCTACTTCTATTGCAGTTTGCAAGGTAGTTGTTGCGCAACATTTTAAAAATCCAGGTCGTTGCTCAAAGGTCTTTGGGTGGGCAGCTCTTTGGACCCCAGCCACATAGTTTGTGTTCTGCAACAGCATGATAGCTACATCAGCATTATTTCTGCATTAGTGTCCTGGGGAGAATGTGTTGTCTTGGTCTCTTTGTCAGACTAACACGGCAAACTCCTTTGAATCTTTACACAAGCAAACCGGTCCCCACACCAAAAGGAGCTGCCTGCATCTCCATATCAAAGGAGTTGTTTACATCCTCCCTCTCCTCCTTCCCCCCCCCTCCTCTATATTTGGCCAGTTTCCTTCTGCCCTCCATGCATCTGACGAAGAGAACGTGATTCTCGAAAGCTTATGCTACAATAAAATTGGTTAGTCTTAAAGGTGCTACTGGATTCTTTTTGATTTTGCTACTACAGACTAACACGGCTAACTCCTCTGGATCTAAGTCTTAATTGATTACTTTTGTTTACCTTCATAAAATATGTTTTGGGAGGTGGGGGATTGGTTGATTGATATTTTTTTTCCTCCATAGATCCTTATCAGCACGTAGACGTTAACTGGACATTAAAAATCTTCCAAGAGCTGCTAGAAGGGGTGTATTATATCCACAGTATGGGAATTCTGCACCGGGACATTAAAGTAAGTGACATGATCCATCTGGACCATTTTGAATTCAGCAAGCCTCTCCTTTCCTTTCCTGGTAACTTAACCGTCCACAAGCCATGTCACATATTTTATAAATAATCTATGACGCCGTGGATAAATATGGCTAGATTACATGAGCATTTTCTTACCTTGCTTGGCAGAAAGCTCTTTAGTTTCTGTTGTTCAGAAATATTCTGTAAATGGTCAGTCCAGGGCGTAATATATTGGTTGCGAAGTAAATTGTAACAGGGGTAGTTAAAAAGGATATGGGCAGTTGAATCAACTTGATCTGTACAATGGGTACAATAGCGCTTCTCAGGAGGGATTTTACTAAAACGGCCCTTCATCTCAGCCGAATGTAATGCATTGCATCTGCAGAAAAGAGCCCCAATATTTTGGAACTGTTAAGTAAAGAAAATATTTAGCCAGTTCAAACATTTTTCTGGGGAGCTTTTCCAATCAGCCCAGTCTTTTTTAAATAATTGGTTTCTTACATCTTGCAAGGATTTTTTTAGTGAAACCCCATGAATCAAGCTTGGGGTTAATATAGCAAGCTTTGAGTTGATTGGGCTAACCCAAATTTTGAACCAAGAATTGGCTATTACCAGTTGCAGAAGAGATGGTAAAGAGTTAGATTCACGGAGTGACAATCTGAACTTAATGGCATGGTGCCATGCTAATGTTGAAATTTGAGGGAGTCTGAGTTCGAGCCACACCACAGCTGAAGGTACACTAGGAGGAAGAGAGAGAATTATATCTACAGTATGGGAATTTTGCACCGAGAAATTAAAGTAAGTGACATGATCCATCTGGACCTTTTTGAATTCAGCAAGCCTCTCCTTGCAAAAGGCAAATTCATTTCCAGATTCTGCCAGTACTCACACAGTGAATGGACACAGTGCTAAGGCATGCAAGTTAATGTATTCATCGTAAGAACACTTGCACACATTCAGTTACAATTTGCTTTTACAGTAGAATTATTTATTGCACATCACACCTTCTGGGGTGAACTCAGAGCTCTCACATTTCTTATTCTTCCTTTCCTCTGAGGAGCTCCGGGCGGCATATGTATCCCCCCCCCTCATTTTAAACCTATAACAACCCTGTGAGGTGGGCTGGATGAGAGGGTGATGTTGTACCCTCTGAACTTGGTGGGGTTTTAAATTTGGGCCACCTCGTGGATCTGGATCCTTCAACATTTTAGATGATCAGGTCAAGCTGCCTTATATGGAGTCCAAACTAGATCAACCTTGTTCTAGGTGTGGCTGCTCTCCCAGGTCCTAGGCAAAAGTCCTATCTCTTCCTTTCCCCTCCTGCTCAGCCACTAATGGGCCTCCTTAATGGGCGGAGAGTTGTGTCCTTCTTTAGTTCTTTTGAATAATATTAGTTAATTTAAACATTCTCAGCTGTCGTGGTTTTCATACTGTGCTCCTGGAAATTGTAACACAGGCTTTGGGGTGAGAAGTTCTGCAGTGGTTCCTTTCCTGAAAGGTGGGTTGGCTTGGCTCTTCCCCTTGCTCAAAGAGTGTGTGTGTACGCTGCCATTTCTGTGACTTCTTCCCTCCAGATGCTTCCCCTCCACCCCAGAGCATCCCACATCATACTTGCATGTTCACAGACCCTCAAGAGCAGCTTCCTTCTGCGGCAGGGAACTGAATTAGGAAGAGGGGAGAAGTTATCTAGATACAGCTGGGCTCTCTGTCCTCTAGAGCCAGCATGTCCCTTCCAGTGTATAGCCACTGGTGTCCAGGGTTGAGTACACTGCACAGTACGGTATCAGTTAGCATAAAGAGGTTGTTTGCCTTGACAGGCCTAGCTTACCCACTACAGGAAGCTGCCTTATACTGAATCAGACCCTTGATCCATCAGGGTCAGTAATGTCTATTCATACTGAAAGCAGCCCTCCAGGGGATCAGATAGAGGTCTTTCACATCATCTACAACCTGTTCCCCCCCTCCCCCCCGGTGTACGAACTGAAATGGCACTCAAACCCAATATCCTTCCTGCAGCGTGTAGGGGGTTTCTTGGAACTGGTGGCAAATCTTCCTGGAAGGTAAGAAATTTGAATGTTTCTGATGTGTACATGATAGTGGAGTTTTCAGTTTAAATGTTAAAAAGATAAAAACAAGATATGTCTCTTTCTGTTTGTGTTATACAGGCACTAACCTATCAAACTTCTATCCATTGGCAAGCTTATGCCTGCGGAACTTTCTATTTTCCTTTCTTGAACTGGAGCCTGTCACCCAAGTTTTGGAGGCGGATTCCGATAAAGCAAGAGGGAGCTTAATAATAAATAAAGAAGCCCTACTTATATACGTAGAACTTCCTTATATATGGGCCAATTTTGCTGTTCCTTTGCTACCTTTCTTAATATTCTCGTTCAGTAAACATTTCTAACCACCTAGGACTAGGGGTGTGCTCTGAGAAAATTTCTGGTTCAGTTTCCTATCCAGGGTTACTGAGCGAACTCCATTCAGTTATTCGTTTGTTCCAGTGGGAGTGTTGCCAGCCTGGATCTAATCCATTTTTGTTTAATGTTTTAATGAGTTTCAGCCTATTATCCATGCACATGACAAGTGTTGGCTGTGCATGTGCACGAGCACACTATTCTTGTCCAGGAGGTTGGGTAATCAAGGCTCTGGGGAAGCTGTTTCTGCACTTAATGGTAACAGAATTGCACTGAGCACTTCCTGTTGATGCCATGTCTCCCTGTGTTTTGTAGTTTCGTTCCTACAATGAGGGAACTGGAAAGAGTTACAGATGCTGCTACCTGCCACTGCTGGCCCAGTGACCGTCTGCCTGTGCTGCCACTGAGCACTAAGAACCAAACCGAAACATACAAACTTTTTGGTGGTGGGGGTTGTTATTGTATCACTTCCCGAATTTGTTTCACCGTACCAGAAGCCACTTTAATGAACCAACCCAGCAATTTCTGGGTACATTTCCAGATTGTTTGTTTCATTTTACACACCCCTACCTAGGACAGAAAGAAACGCTCAATAAAGTAGGTCGGCTTCAGAGTGCAAAGACAAATACTGAATTTATATTTTTGTGCTAGAACAGTTTCATGGGGTCCTGTTTCTGCTGCTGTTGGCTAGCTGGTGATTCTGAATGTGTATCCACATGTTAATCAAAAGGCTTTATTTTGGAAGCATATGAGAATTCTTGGTAGACGTATATGGAGTTCCACAGTGTGGTTGGAAGTTTCTTTTGCAGCCACCATTTCATCTTTTCTCCGTATATTTTCCTAATGTTGAATTTGCAGATCTCCTGCAGGGATAAGACATCTGAAGCCATTCTTAAGAGTGCATCTTTCAGTTGTCTGGCATGTGGAAAGAGAAGCCCTTTGGGTAGACATCCTTTAGAGTTAGTTAATTTCAGAGGGTATGACAGGCTGAGCAGTTTGTCCAGTAACTGTACCTTTCTTTGATTCCTCTTTTCTTCAAGGAACAGGTAAAGGGGAGACTCTTGTTGGCTTGTTAGTGCATCGATGTCTGCCCCATGATCTAACAGGAGGGTAACAAGATCTTTTCTCCCACAGCGGCACGCAAAATGAATAGCTTCTATCCCATTCCTGTCTCGCATGCGCGCTTGTGCCCCATTGTGCAGAAGTACCTCAACACACTCTGCCCCTGCCGCTAAGGTGACACCGCCTTTGGATGACGAAGACAGGATGGCAAAATGAAGTGCGGATTGGCCAGTCTCTGGATTTGCGAGATTTACATTAGCTCCACAATAGAGTAGAAGTTGAATTATCTCTAGCTTGAGGTTTTTGGAAGCTAGGTGGAGACCCGTTAGGCCGGATGCATCCATTGCATCTATGTCTATTTCATCACATAAAATGAACGGTACAAGAAGAACTTCCCTTTTGCTTTGGTCAGATCTCACATGTATGTTCCAGCGGAAGTATGCATTTTCTTGACCAGCTGGGATGTTACTTATTTGGCAGCGAAATCCTCTGTTCCTCCCATTTCCGCTGTAACATAATAGTGCGTTAGTAGCAGTCCCTCTTAAGTAAATCTTTTCCTGATTTGAGAGTTTAAATACATTCTTTCGATAAATAGATCAAAGCAGTGCTTGCCCCACCGCCAACCTCCACAGTAATCTGGCCGATCGTGATCTCTTTTTTGACGCTTTAAGTCAGGTATGAACTTCTAGTTCCCTTAGCACTTTCCTCCCTCCCCAGGAGTTCATTTTCTTGAATGAATATGTCCAGTGTTACCTTTAAGCCATTAAAGAAAAAACAGGTGCTGACTCTGCAGTTCATGGTGAGCCATGTTTGCATGTATCAGCTGTCAAAAGAGTCAAATTTACTTCCATCCTGGGAATGAGTCCTGCACTTTCAGGGAGGTTTGCAGCTTACCTCTTCCTCCAACAGCAGCTGTTTCAAGGTGGGAACCACCTGCCAGCTCACAAGCCCCACTCGGCAAGGACCCTTTGTTTACTTTCCTGAAATGCAGGGCTATTGTAGGGAGGGGGTCTCAGATGCCCTGCTAATGAATTAGGAACCATAGACTTCACCACTATGTTGTACTGGATTCCCGCTAATGCTGTTTCTTTGTAAACTTGTATCTATGTACCCTATGGCATTATTCATGGAAATGTTCTTGATATTGGCTGTACTAATCTCACACTTTGTAATCCGCCTTGAGTCTCAGTGAGAAAGGCAGACTATAAATGACATAAAAAATACATAAATAACAATTGGAGACTGGTGCTCAGAAGAACTGCAAGTGGCTCCCAAGCCACTGAGTATCACTGTGCAGTTAGAATGTAATCCATTATTGACCAAACACAATGGCAACCGTTGTTTGCGGATGCTCAGGAGGTGATGAAGTGCTCAGGTAGGGTATCTGACATTTAAAGCTGCTCAGACACATTAGGGAAACTGGCAAGGGTTTCTCCAGAGCCATGGTGGTATATCAGAGTGACCCCAGGGGACAAGGAGAATCTCAGGCTCATTCGCTGGCCTCTCCAATGGGAAGTAGCCAAGTTTGAGGGAAAACTCTTTCTGGAAAGTTGCTACTAGAGTTGACAATACAGAGCTTGATGACTCAATGGTCTCTGGCTTAGTATCAGTGCACAGAGGTCAGTGTGGGTACAGAGACTTGATTCTGAGCAACAGCCAGTGTTTCAATCTAGATCTATAAGAGATTCCACTGCTTGCCTGTCTGTGCTATGATCCTCTAACATCTGTAGTTCATCTAGTCAGGATGCTGCAGGTCGCAAAGGACCTCATCTGGTTTTAGGCATTAGAACTCTTACTGTTTTGTTTGTTACATCCATCTCATCCCGGTTGATAAGAAGGGCGGACATGTAGTGTAACAAAACTGAATTATGTTTTCAGTCATTGTTGTCCCTGCCCCTGCCTTGTGCGGCCTTTCAAACTCGAGGGCATTTTGAAAGTGCGAAACACCAAGCTTGCTGTCAAGCAACATTTCACTGAAATCAGTTAAGACTTCAAAATTTTTTGCAACCTAGAAGTTACATTTGTTGAATGGCCAGCTAAGCGTTTGTTAAAACTTAGCTGCTCTCTCAATATGGAGTAATAAATGATTAGCATATTTTGAGGGAAGTCTGTATCAGAGATGCAGGTTAGAGATACAGAAAAGCTCTCGAGTAACCCTTAGGCAGGCCAACCATCTGGTTTTGGGGGTAGGGGTCTTTTCAAAGGAGAACACACAGACAGATTCTTGAATTTTGTGTTTCTAAGGCAGGGAGTTCCCAACATTTTTGAGTATGTAGGCAACTTTGGAATTCTGACAGTGTAGTGTCTGCAGCTACAGAATTCCACAGGAGGCAGAGCTTACCACAAAATGGCTGCCATACCTTACCTTAGTCACACAGTGAAGATCTTTGTACTGTGGTGGCAGCTAATGCCAAAGCAATGTTCTACAAATCTGCACAATCAAATCTCCAGTGGTCAATCAAGCCTTACTGAACGAAAGCGCCACCTTGCCCCTGTCCACTTTCTGAAAATACTTGGCAAGCACCAGGAAAGGTGTCAGTGGGTGCTAAAGCAACTATGGGTATCACATTGGGGTCCCCTGTCCTATGGTATTCAGCCAGCAGAACTGACTCGTAATATTCCTTCTCTCCTTTTTTCCCCACTGCTTAACATCTTTCACTAAGGATAGGGGAAAGAGCCTCCTGTCTACATCAGGGGACTTTTAAGTGTCCTATGAATAAATTTCTGTTATACATTGAAACATTACCTAATTTCACGATCTACATGGAAGTATTGTGGGCAGCTCAGAATTTTTTCTGCTTCTTGTTCCTTAATTAGAACAGCAGGAATACCAGAATTACTCTGCATAGAATGTGGAAAAGTTAGTTTCAAAAAAGGGTTATAATACATGGATAACATACACTTTTGCCAATGGTTTAGGTCTGATGACTTTTTGGCCTACTCTGTGCTGAGAGGTTTCTGATACCGAGTCAGATTTTAACATAGGTATTTCTCATCATCTGATTTTTTTTAGGTTCATTTTTCTGAAGGGCCCATCTCTGTCCCTGGAATACTTTCAATTATATTCATTCATGTATCTGTTTTTAATCCACTTTTTCTTATAATAGGAGCCTTAGAAATAGCAGTAAAATGAACATAAAATTGTAAGACTAATCAAAATTCATTAAAAATATTTCTGTTGCCACATCAGGTATCTCAGGAAAGAGAGATACTTCTGTGGTCAATCTATCATAAGTGTTTGACGTGGTAAAGTGCTTATGGTAGGCTGTTGTCTATTTGAAGAGCTTAAAATAAACAGCATCTGTAGTGACTTTTGCTTTATGCACTACTGAAAATAAGCCAGCTTTCCATGCTGTCCAATATAAAGAGCGCTGTGCAGTTTAAGAACTTCTGCTTTTACTTAAACTACTGTGTATATCATTCTGTAATTCTAGTCCTGTTGTATTGTTCACTGGCTGTCTTATGTTGTCTGTCTGCTCTGTTTTACATCCTGTAATCCTCCCAGCATCTTTGCAAGACAGGCAGACTATAAACAAATGAAACATAGAGTGGCGTGCTTTTACTTCTTGATGGGAAAAATATCTTGTAATTTTGCTGCAGTAGGCATAAACCCAGGCTTGTTTTGTCTTGCTTGAATACTCCCCTTCCTTTTCCAGATTTCAGACCCTTTGGTCACCATGGATAGTAGTGACTAGACATGGGCACGAACCACAAAAAAAACGAACCATGCGGTTTGTGGATTGTGGGCTTTCCACAAACCAGGAACCACGAACTCCCACGAACTGGGGCAAGTTCGCGAACCGGTTCATGGTTCATGGGGTTTTAATGCCCCTTTCCGGATGCTTAGCAGTGGCAGGTCCATTTAAACTACCAGCTGGCAGGTGGCAGGGGGGATTCCCCCCCCTCGCCACCTGCTGATAGTTTAAAGGGACCTGCCACTTGCAAGCGGCAGGGCCCTTTAAATGGCCCAAACCCCAGCCCCAGCTCGTGCCCACACCGCTGGCGCCAGGGTTTCTGGCACCTGCGGCCACTCTACTATACGCATGTATGCAGCGCACGCCCCCAGACTGAGTGATGATGTCATCATGGGATGACGTCATCACACAGCAAAGCCGGGGCCATTGGCCAGTGGGTGGCTGGGGCGGCACGAGGAGGCTGCCCGCACTCCGCACGCTGCACCCAGCCGGGGGCACGTGGCGGCGGCGCAGGGCTGGCCAGCTGCAGCAGCAGCAGCTGTGGGCCAGGCACGCCAGCTCCGTGACGCGCGCCTCTGCCCCCGGCACCCCCTCCAGCCCCGCGGTGCCTGCCTCACTGCCTCAGTGGTGGCGCCAGCCCTGCGTGCCCATCTCTAGTAGTAACTGATCAACCTCTCCTCCATGAATTAATCTAATCCTCCTTTAAAGACATCCATGCTTCTGGCTATCACTGCATCCTCGGTCAATAAATTCCACAATGTAATCACTTGTTGAGTGAAGAAGTATTTCCTTTGGTCTGCCCACCAACTTCATTGGATGCCCCCCATTTTCTAGTCTTTTGGGTGAGGGAGAAAAAGTTCTCTCTATCCACCTTCTCTGCTCCCTATATAATTTTATAAACTTCTATCATTTCCCCACCAGTCTCTTTTTTTCCAAACTGGCCTTTTAGACAGAAGGCTACCTTGGTAGCATCTGGGCACAAATGCAGTAGACTTGCGAGGGTGCAAATGTCATTGTCCCGTATGGCTTGAAAAAACCCTTCCTGGATATCATTACATTTGCAGTTCTCTTGGAGAAGAGATGAATGTGTCTTTCTGTCGCAGCCTCGGATCAGATTACCCATTTAAGAACAATTGCCTTGCTGAGAAATCTTAGGATGGGAGCAACGATGTGAAAGCCTGGGACTTTGCACTTATAATACTTATTCATGATGTCACACAATGGCCAGTTCTGGAATTGACCAAACGGCTGTCCGAGCAAGCACTATGGGCTGGAAAAAGGGGCGGGGCTATACCTAGTTCTCATGGGAATTTATCCAGACCTATGAGGATCCAAGCTGCCACCTTTGACAGACTCCCACAGAATTTGCTTCTCTCTGAATGTTTCATATTTGTTTTTATTATAGCTTCGCCTTTTCAACTATCTGTGTGTTCAAGGCGATCGATAATGACCAACTGTATAATAAAAGGACCCTCAATATTTGCCCAAGTCAGTAATGCCATAGTCCATGTAGCTAAGCCAAGATAGTGGAATCTGTTCAGTAAGAGTTAGGTTTAGCTCCATAACTGCCACACAGTTTATGGCCCTGGCCTCAAAAGATGGTACTGCCAAACACGTTGACACTGTACGAGCAGGAGAAACGCAGTATTTTAATTTATAAAAGAAGAGTTATATAAAGTGACTATGTATTCCCTTCTGTTTTCATAGCCCAGAAATATCTTTCTCCATGGACCTGATCACCATGTGAAAATAGGAGATTTTGGGCTGGCCTGTAAGGATATTATCCAGAAAGAGACACACCACTCGCAGAATGTGAAGATGACAGGTAATTAGCAAACAAAGGAGGATGGGTTTTTGGTTAGAAGTCAGCACTGTGGCATTTTGAATGTTGTTACTGGTAGCTACTTTTTGTGATGAAATAAATTAAATGTAACCCCTCAGTAATCTTTCAGTTGTGTTTGTTTATCTTTGCATAGGCCTGATACATACATCTGGAGTGGGTACTTGCTTATATGCATCACCTGAACAATTGCAAGGCTGTCAATATGACTTCAAGGTAACGTCACCCAAATCTTTGGAAAAAAAACTTTTTCTAATTTTGCTTCAGTAATAACTCTGTTTTGCCATATTTATGGGTTCAATCTAAAGCACCGAAAATTAGATCCAATGGATCTTTCCTATCTTCATCGAAAAGCAGTTCCTAGCAGTTGAGAGATTCTCAGGAACCATTTGGGGGGGGGGGAATGCAGGGGTCTCAAGTGGAAGAAGCGTAACAAAAATTGCCCACCCAGCTCTTGTGCAAGGGAATTTATTTACGCTGGGCTCTACGCTGGGCTTCCCATGGGCCTGATCCGGCGGTTACAGCTGGTACAGAATGCAGCAGCGCGGGTCATTGCTGGAGCACCGGTGTGGGAGCATATTACACCAGTGCTACGCCAGCTGCATTGGCTGCCAGTGGAGTACCGAATCAGGTTCAAGGTTTTGGTGTTAACCTACAAAGCCCTACGCGGACTGGGACCGACGTATCTGAGGGACCGTCTCTCACCATATGAGCCCTGGAGGACTCTCCGCTCTGGCGGAAAACATCTTTTAAGTGTCCCTGGCCCTAGGGAGGCCTGCCTGGCGTTGACCAGGGCCAGGGCCTTTTCAGTCCTGGCCCCGACCTGGTGGAATGCTCTGTCTTGCGAGACAAGGGCCCGGCAAGATTTGCTTGCATTTCGCCGGGCCTGTAAGACAGAGCTATTCCGCCAGGCATATGGCTAACGCCGGGCAGTGCACGCCCCCCCCCATGAAGGGGGGGTTAAACCATCACCCCTATGCAAACACAGAGGCATGTATGAACCACTATGCAGCATGAATTGTTATATTTAATGCTTTTAAATGTTTTTAAAT
The DNA here is from genome assembly GCF_028583425.1 of Eublepharis macularius. Classification (NCBI taxonomy): domain Eukaryota; kingdom Metazoa; phylum Chordata; class Lepidosauria; order Squamata; family Eublepharidae; genus Eublepharis; species Eublepharis macularius. The sequence goes on from NC_072801.1 coordinate 21,143,751, forward strand.
GTATTATTTAATGTTTTTAAACATGTTTGTATTTGTTATCCGCCCTGAGCCTGCGAAAGCGGGGAGGGCGGAATATAAATGTAAGAAATTAAATTAAATTAATTAAATTAGAAAAGATGCAGAGGAGTTAGCCGTGTTAGTCTGCAGTAGCAAAATCAGAGTCCAGTAGCACCTTTAAGACTAACCAGCTTTATTGTAGCATAAGCTTTCGAGAATCAGTTTTCGTCAGATGCGTCTGACTCAATCTCACCCAATTCCTCACAGCCTCTATTCTACATGGCTTTTGTACATGCAGGTCCTGTGATCCCCAGAATCTTTTCTGCTGGTCAAAAGGACAACCCCCCCTTTCCTTTTTCACCAGTAGGAAAAACTGGTTGGATCAAGCCCTAGAGCTGGAAAAGTACAAAGATACACTAAAAGTGTTTTTGGCTGCAAGTATGGAGAGGATTTGTAAAAAGAAAAAAAATCCCTTGTTTTTATAACATATAGGTAGGGTGGGATAAAAATGTACTAGATAAAGTTGTGCCAACAATAAAGGAGGGATTGGATCCAATGGTTCCCTTCCAAAAAGTGAGGAATTTTCCATTGGAGGAAATTGTTTTGTTGGAGGAAGCAATCTTCTATTAAAAACGTAATGGGTTGGACACCCTGGTTTCCTTCTGCCAAGTGAGGAATTTTCTAGAATTCCCTACCCAACTCCTCTCACCATGATTTCTTGGTTATCTTATATAGTCCTCCTTTCCCCATTTCCTTTGTCTGGTATTCTTCTTCATACCAACATGGTGAAAAGTGTAAATTACATACATTCAGATCTTAAGCAATTTAGCACTGGATTTAGATTTTGGAAGCTCAACATTTATTGTTCTGTGACAGCATAAGGCCACAAATTTAAGGCCATGTATGTAGTGTGTATTAGCAGTGGAGAGACTGCACTGAAATACTAGCAAAAAATATTGCAGAACTGCCATTTATCAGAACTTCATTGGTGCAACCTTTCTACCTTCCTTTCGCCAGGCTCCAGGTCACTGTACTTTAAACTGCAGTTTAAACCAGAGTCATCCAGCTCTTAGAATGTACCACATAACCTTTCAAATAGTTGTAATTGGTTGAACTTTTGTAGTACTCTATTCCAGTGTGTGATAGCAGTCCCAACAGCCTTGACTTTGTTTTAAGCACTAATACTGAACTTTCTCATTTTGGCCTCTAGTCAGACATGTACAGTGTCGGTGTTATCCTGCTAGAACTCTTCCAGCCTTTTGGAACAGAAATGGAACGAACTGAAATTCTGATGGGTTTGAGAAAAGGTCACATTCCTCTTTCCTTCAGCGGGAAATGGCCAATACAGACCAAATACATTAAGCTGCTAACCACTGAAGTATCTTCTCAGAGACCAACTGCTGGTCAGCTCCTTGAAAGTGAGCTCTTCCACAATACAGCAAATGTAAGTTTTAGCTTGTGTCCTGGTTTATATAAAGGGCCTGTCAGACATCATGCAGTGCCCTTCCCAACAATGTCAGTTTCTGGGAGGGGACAGAGAGTCTGGCTGTCTGAATGCAGCCATAGTTGCTTGCTGTTCATTGTTGGGTTGTGAAACAATTGACTGTGTGCAGCCGAATGGGATTTTGCAGCCTTGATGTATTGTCGAAGGCTTTCACGGCCGGAGAACGCTGGTTGTTGTGGGTTTTCCGGGCTGTATTGCCGTGGTCTTGGCATTGTAGTTCCTGACGTTTCGCCAGCAGCTGTGGCTGGCATCTTCAGAGGTGTAGCACCAAAAGACAGAGATCTCTCAGTGTCACTGTGACCCTGAGAGATCTCTGTCTTTTGGTGCTACACCTCTGAAGATGCCAGCCACAGCTGCTGGCGAAACGTCAGGAACTACAATGCCAAGACCACGGCAATACAGCCCAGAAAACCCACAACAACCACCTTTGTAGCCTTGGTTTAGTTTATTTTTTAATTGGAAGTGGTTCAGTTTTTTGTAATTGTGTATCTCTGAAATGCGTTATAGCAGCCTAACAGAAATCCCAGTAGCTGCCTGAATTTTTTTTCTTTTGGGACAGGCCGGAATCCACATAGTGGCTTTTTTAAAAACTCAAAATAGACACTTATTTTTTGTACATGATGTAATGTGCAAAAAGGGTTTTGAAAATAATCGTATCTATGAATTCTGTTTTCAGGTTATTTGTAGTTTACAGCAGAAAGTGATGCAGCAAGAAGAAGAAATCAAATTACTGAAAGAGAAAGTGAAGCTACTTCTACAGGAAAGAGAGGAGAGAGATCAAATCAAGCACGCCGGTTCTCCTGTTTAGGATGGTTAAAATGTGTATAATAATTTCTATTCATATATTCTGTCAAATGTCTTATTTTTATAAAAAATATCTGTGAGAAGTATCATGTAGTGTATAGTTTTTGCCTTAATCAGAACACAGCAGGCGGTGGTATGGTACTCAATAGTGCCCCAGTCCAAACTCTGCTCTACTATCAGCAACATATTAATTTTAAAAAGACAGCCACCAAAAGCCAATTCCATTATTTTTATTGGCCTATGCCCTTTTAGACAGTGATCTGAAATTTAATTCATATGATGAGCATTATGATCCAGGCCCACACTCATAAGCTAAGCACGTGAAAATATTAAACCTGTTCCCTTTTAAAGAATGTAGATTTACTTCAGTAGTTTGAGAGCAGAGTTAAAAGGTGCCAGATTCTCACAAGACTTGAGCCATTTCTGCACATTGGCGGGGACAGCGTTGGTACTTTCCGTCTGTTGCAATGCACACCAGGCCACAACGTCCGCTACAGTCAGTTCACTTCCCACCAGCCAGGATGTCCTGCCAAGGGCAGTGTTCATGGATCGCAGAACAGCAGCCTTCTCTTTGTTGCTCCCTTCTTTCAGCTGGAAGATGGCTGTATCTACCCAGCTGTCTATCAGAGTGGCTGTAACCGCATTGTGCTTTTGGCCAAGTAAAGAGAACAAGAATCTAGCAATGTTCCCTTCTCCTTCAATGGGACACATGGTTTGAATGCTGAATTTCATCTGAGGCTTCGGTACTGAAATTATAATTGTAGCACAGCTTTAGACAAGGGCATTAATCTTATAAAGGTATACATTTACAGCCCATTCAAAACATGCTAAATCCATAGAATATAGTTCCTTAGTTACTTTAGAAGCTGTTTAGATTCATCTCCTCCTTTTAAAAAGCAGTTTGCAATAATGCAAGTGAGGAACTGCTTAGAAAGTATAGATTTGCTTATGCGTTATTTAGTAAATGCAGATTATGATGCAGATTCAAGGACAGTCATGCAGAGTTAAGAACTGCCCAAGCCTTTTATATAAAATTGTTTCATTTATGTCCAACCCTCCTATACATTTTACAAGTTTAAAAACAAAAATAAAAAAGTTTAAAAATAACAGCAACCCCCCCCCCACAAATATCTACAAACTGCCCACCACTAAAGACAACAGAGCCCCTAGAATTCAGCAGCGAAAGAGAAGCCATTTAAAAGTCATAGAAATCACAAGAGAACCTGGCACTGAAAACATCCTGCTGGAAGAAAGCTGTATTCACAATGCCAGCACATGGTGGCACCGACTGGGCCTATCAGACTAGGGAATTCCAAAGCCTGGCAGCAGCTACAGTTCATAAGACCATCTCTCATGTGCCCTTTTAAATTTGGACCATGTGGAGAAGGGACAGTCAGTTTGCCCCCCTCCTTGGGAGTAGGTTAACAAATGCCTTCAGGATCAGAGAGGCGACAATCTCATACATGTTTGGCACAGTGAACAGAGATGCTTGGCCTGGTCCTTTTAAATCCATGACTGGTAACTGGGATAACCTCATGTTGCCTTTCCCAATCCAACAAGTGCAGTATAATGGTACTGGTCTATAAGCTCTCTGAGATAGAAAGCATGGTGCTGCAGGAGTTGCATCTTCTTAGGACACTTCTGCAGGCTTATATTGATATCATCAATAGAGTCTGTGCCACCTAAATTTAGTAGTTCTAGCAGTTACAAGTAAATAATACACTACTTACCATCTTTCCAAATTAGTGTAAAGCCCAACTGGTATTCATTACGTGATTGCTTCTTTGTCTGCTCACCAAAGCATTTCAAGAGGTTTTCTGGCACACACTTCACTGACGAGTGTGTGTGAACAGCAGATAATATTTTGTAGCGCTCACACAGCAGGCTGTGGAGGACCAGCAGTGACAGTGGAGGTAGAGAGGGGTTGGCATTGATCACAATATCCTTCAAAGCACCATAGTCCTGCATTAAAAGCAACAGAAAATAAGCAAGCTGTTGAAGGGACACTCATACTCAAGCGTATGACACTGTCTAGTATTGAATCACACTCTTAATGCATCAAGGTCAGTATTATCTGCTCAGACTGGAAGCAGCTCTCCAGTGTCTCAAGTGGGGAGGTGTAATGATTTGAAGATAAGAGTGTGTGTTTCTTTAAATGCTTGGTGTGTTGGAGAAGAAGAGGTGAAAGAGGGATGAGTGAATGAGGTGATTGGTTGATGACAGAGTATGGATGGAGCTGAGAAAAGTGTGTGGAGAGAGAAACCATTAGCTATGTTGAGCTGGAACTTAACAGTCAAGCTGTCGGGAGTTAACAGTGTCTCCCAATTAGAATGCTGTGAAAGACACGGATTCTAGGGGGAAAATAAAATACTCATAGAGGGCATATTGAGGACTAAGAGTCAGATCTTGATACTGTCAGAGTATCATGGGAGAGTGAGATGAATAAGCTAACAAATCTGAGTGAAAGGAGAGAGAAGTGACTGTGACACCTGAGTCAGAAAAATAACATACCCAGTTCTATTTTCTGAAGAAAAATTATCCAACAACCTGAAACCTGTACTAATAAAGGTTTATTTTGTTTTTTGTTCACCCCAGTTATATGTGACTTCTATATACCAGTCTCATCCCCAGGGCCACATAGTCCCACGAAGGAGCCTAACGCTTGGACCCAATATTCAGGGGGAAATTAGTTAACCAAATTGGAATTGAATTCCTGGTGGCAGCATTGGCTACCCAGAGGGTGAAATAACAAGAGGGTTTAAGGCTCCAAATCTAAAGACACGATAGAAAGGGAGTCGTGACAGGAGGTCTTTCACTTGCTACCTAATACCTTTAATTAGAGATACCAGGGATCGAACCTGGGACCTTCTACATACAAAGCAGAGGCTCTACCACTGAGCCACAGCCACTCCCCAACTTTCCATATACCAAAAATACTCTTGAGGACTAAATACTTTGATAACTCTCCATACTTAAAAAATGTGCTCACACTTGCATCAAATCAAGTTCTCTAAAAGCCTGATTATAGAAACCTGTACAGTAGCAAATCACTAGCGGGAGAAATTATGTTGTTAACGCCAGGTTCCTCAAGACTTGCCTTCCCAAGTAAGGTATCCAGGTCAGCAGCGTTGACAGTTAAAGAAGGATGTTCATCTGCATGGATGATGTTCGTTGCATCAAAGTCTGCATCTGGTGTTTGAATCATCTTTGAGAGTCCATCCACAGCCGCTTTCAATTCATACAAACGTTTCAAGATCTCATCTTGGCGGGATTCAAGTGCCTGAAGTGATGGATCAACCTCATCCTAAAATGAAAGGTACAGTTCACTTAGCAGTTTTAATGTTCAGATAATATGCTCACTCAGGAACACTTCGTACTTTGCTCTGGGGGAGCAGGGTTTGGGGAAAGTACAGAGAAGCAATTGGGAGGAAAACCTAATCATGCACGAATAGTCGTGCTACCTTGGACTGGGTAGTTTAAAATCCTTGCTAATTTTGTACTCCAGATTTAGTGGAGGAACTGATGTACCCATTATCACTAGAATACAAGGTGCATGTAAAACATTTTGTTTGTTTTCACTTAGAGACATTCTTAATACTCTTGCACCAGTCCTAAGTCAGAGTTACTAGATACATACTTCTACAAAAAAAAATCAGTCTATGCTAGTTTATTGAATGGTATGAAGTCAATGAAAGGAGTCCTTGAAGACCATTTAAGATAAAACCTACTTGTTCTACACACTAGCCAGCATTCCAAAGGCTGGCACTGCAACCAAAACCAGTCACAGGGCTAACACATGATACACAAATACCATACCACAAAAAAAAATATGTGCAACTTTCTCCGCATCTATGCTTTGAGCTTACTCTCGCTCTAGTGGCACAACTGGGACTAGCTCATAAGTTTCCTAGTTACAGATATATCAAGATGGGTAGCCCTGCTAGTCTGTCTGTAGCAGTAGAAAAGAGCAAGACTCTAGTAGGACCTATAAAACTAACAAAATTTGTGGTGGGGTATGAAATGGAGAAGTGAGCTGTGACTCGCGAAAGCTCATACCCTACTACAAATTTTGTTAGTCTTATAAGTGCTACTGGACTCTTGCTCTTTTCTATTGCTGGTAACATACAGTTTCACTGTATGTAAATAATGATTGTGCAGCATATCATCTTGATCCATCTCCCAATGCCAATGACGGTCGAGTGAATATGCACTTCTAAAATCCCTCCCAGGAAACTCCAGTCTCCCATGGCTACTTTGCCATTCTTGGGGGTGGGGGGCGATTATGTAGATTGCTACACAGGATCATTCGAGCATTATGAACAACATAACTGGATTGCAATTAGGGACAAATGGTTGTGGTGGAGGCACCTGTACAAGCTGTGTAACTGAAAACAGACACTTTATGTTGCTGATATAAAATTGTGCGTATAAATATTGTATACTATTTATAATGTTTTATTTATTTTTAATATTATATTTGTTGAAAGCCGCCCTGACCTTGCTAGTGGGAAGGGCGGAGTATAAGTCGAATAAAATAAATAAATACAGAACATTCTAATCTGCAAAAAGGGGGGGGGGGCGCGGAGCATCCTACTCTCAGGACTGTTGCTTCTGTTACTGCGCATGCACAACCCAGACGGAAGTCCCTCCCACCCTCATGGGCCCAACTGCCACATACCGACCAGAAACAGCCACGCTTTCGCTTTCTTCTTTTCCTACCCGGCCCCGCGTCCCACCCACTGCCCACCCGGAGCCCCCTCATCGTGGCGCCTCACCAGGAGGCGCTGCTGACTGGCTCCTACCTGAGGCGATGAGGAGACGGTGGCGGCGGCGCTGCCGCCACCCTGGAGGTGACGGTGCACGTTGCGCACCCGGTACATGCAAGTGGGGAGGTGCTCGGCCAGCACAGCCGAGTCGGGCCCCCCTTGAAAGGGCCTCACCTTATACATGGGCATCGTGGCAAAAAAGACGCGGCAGGCGGCTCCTTCTGCCCCCCGCGGAAGGAAAGACTTTACCTGACTGGGACTGCTCGAGCCGCCTACCGCTCAACCCCATTGGACGAAGAGACTTATCTCACCCGCCCTCCGCTCGGCCCAGGGAACTGATTGGCCTCAAGTCTGAGTGACATCCCCATCCTCATTGGTTGCTGCCGGGCTCGGAGGTGGTGCCTCGTTTGAACCACGACTCCTATTGGTCTAAAATGTTAACTTTGCCGTTGACAGCTCACAGGCCGGCAAAAATAAAGAACTAAGTCCCTCGCCTCTGATTGGAGGAGATCGTTGGCCAATGACCGGGTGAGGGACTTGGAGCGCTGTGGCCTTCTGGAGGCGAGATGTGGCGCGCGCCTGCGGCCTGAGGAGAGGCGATTGTGGGGAGGGGGATTCAGGGAACGGAGGGCTCCATGGAGGCGGGAGAGACCTCGGGGTGAGCGCCTCGCGTTTTTTCGGGTGATGTTCCAAAGAAAGGCTTTTTATTGTGGAAAAGATCGGCGGGAAAGGCCAGGGTTCTAATTTGCATACTGCATTTAAAATAGATACATTTAGCAGCCAGTAGGGTGGAAACGCCCGCCTTCTTTGCTGAGCGACCCTTTTAAAAAAATTGTTTTCAGGCACATGTTAGTAAAGGGGGGCACACCCTAAAGCAATTAAACAGTTAACCTGACCAGATACTTGGCAGAGAGATTTGTGATAGGTAAGGAAATTCTGCAGGCAATCATATATTTGTTTATGTATTCATTGCCTCTACTTTTCTGCCCTCTGGGAACTCAAAGCAGTTTACAACAGCATTGCCCTCTCATTCTCCATTTTATTCTCGTAACAATTCTGTAAGGTAAGATGTGGAGAGTGCCCTCAAGTCATATCTGACTTATGGCAACCCCGGTGGGGTTTTCATGGCAAGAGACTGACAGAGGTGGTTTACCATTGCCTGCCTCTGCAACCCTGGTCTTCATTGGAGATCTCCTATCCAGTTACAAACCAAAGCCAACCTTGCTTAGCTTCTGAGATCTGATGAGATTAGGCTCACCTGGGCTATCCAGGTCAGGCTGTGATGTAGAATAGGCTGAGAGAAAGAGCAACGACAGCCCTGTGGTCTCTTACGGAGCTTCCATGGCAGTGTGAAGGTCCAAACCTGGCTCCTGAGATCCCAGTCTGACACCAGCCATCATACCATGCTGCATCCTGTAACTAGATATGTTGCTTTGATGTTTGCAATCCACAAGTAGATCATATCAAGGCAATCACAGTTTTATAAAATCAGGGAATCTTAGTTTGGAGAGGAATCATAATTGGTCAGTCAGTTTTAATTTGCTTATATTTTCAAACATATGTTAGAATGTGGCGTAGCAGTTAGTGTAATAGACTAGGATCTGGGAGACCCAAGATTGAATCTCCACTCTGCTTATTGGATGAATGAATGAATTTATTTGCAGTCAGAGACCATTACAATGGCAATACATCCTTAACAGTCAATAGAATAATTAATTCCAGCATAAAAATGTAGAAGGACATAGAAAAATACATTTAGCATTTAAAATCTTAGCAGACACATTAAAATGTGTATAGTTCTCTAGGAACAAGAGATTCTGATATTTAAAATATTGACATTAAAATAGTTAAAATCATAAAAAGAGCAGGACAGACTGTGTATGACCATACTAACTCTGCTTGTTGGGTGATCTTGAAACAGTCACACACTCTCAGTCTAAACTACATTACAGGGTTGTTATGAAGATAAAATGGAAGAAAGGAGCATTTTGTAAACTGCTTTGGGTCCCCATTGAGGAGAAAGGCAGGATATAAATGAAGTAAATAAATAAGCATGTCAACTCAGAAGTAAGTCCCATTGTGTGTAATGAGACTTACTCCTAAGCAAGTATTCATAGGATCACAGGCTTATAGTGCTTTCCTGACCTGAGCTACAATTTTTGCTATGGTTTATGCTTTGCACAGTCAAAGAGTTCCTGTGTTACATTCTCTCTGATTTTTTTTTCTGGGAATACCACTTTGCTTAATAAAAGTCTGGGCTAGAGCCTTCTGGTTGCCTTTGTGCATGAATCTGCATAAATCGTATTAAAATGTGTTTGCAACTTTTAGTTAAATGTTGATGCCAACTTGTATCTAATGCTGGTTTGGATGGTACCATTCCATTCAGGTAGCAGCAGTGTGTTCATCTGGCTCAAAGAGCTGTGTGTTGATGCAAGGGGCCGTTTTCACATGCCTGTAAACCCTCCGGAAAACCACGCAAGCATCTTCATAGTGCAATTTCCTGCCATAATCACGTTTAATGGTGCGATGATGTCAGAAATCGCATCATTAAACGGGATCATGACAGAAAATCGCACTATGAAAACGCCATTGTGTCGTGAGTTTGGCGTGATTTTCTGGAGGTTACAGGTGTGTGAAAATGGCCAGGGACTCTTCTTCCAGTGGAAGAGTTTCTTACACCAGAGGAATGTGTCACAGATGGAATGGAGAGGTAGGATCTGGCACCATGTCTCAGCTAAGTTTGTGTGTAATCTCTGAAAGGTGAATGTATTGGAGACCTAACTCTTTCTTTGTGTATTTTCATTTAAAGTGTGCACTTTGGTAAAGCGATCAAGCCAATAGACCATAAATCGGTTCACCGGATCTGTTCAGGACAGGTGGTGCTGAATTTGTGTACTGCGGTGAAAGAGCTGGTAGAAAACAGCATAGACGCTGGTGCTACCAGTGTTGGTAAGCATGCTATTGTTTTCTGACTGTGTCTGAGGATATTAATTGGCATTTTTACCTAGCTTCGTTTTTTGGATTTTTCATGGAGGGAAGAGGGAGGCCTTCAGAATTGCAAGTTTCCCAAGTGAAAAGTATTTTCTGCCTAGATCATTTTAATCTTTTAATATCTGTACATATGTTTATATGTTAGAGTGTTTTATGTGTTCTGTGTGTATGGATTGTAACGGCCTTTGGCCACAAACAATAAACCTACCTACCTACCAAATGAAAAGTAGAACAGAAGCAACTGAAAACACTCTTGACCAAGAATAAGCCAACATACGCTTTGAAAGTTAAGCATGTGTGTACACAAGAAGGGGTTGTTATGAGATCTAATCTATAGGCAAAGATACTGCGCTGCTTTGTCATTTTCTTTTATGTGAAAGCTCTTTGATTTATTAAATATTCTTCTGTAATTTGCAGAAGTGAAGCTTAAAGAATATGGGACAGAACTTATTGAAGTTTCTGATAATGGCTGCGGTGTAGCAGAAGAAAACTTTGCAGGCTTGAGTATGTTGAACTTGCTTTCTGCATGCAAAATCTGTCAGAGATTGGACTGTGCATTCATATGACAATTACTAACCTTCAGCACTGATTGCTGTTGGCTTGCTGTTACCTCCTTAATGTTATGTTGGTATTGTTTGTTTTAAAGTTGTAATCTCCCTTGGTTGCTGTTTGGTTGCATTGTAGAAATCTTCTATGTAAATAAAATTCCTTGCAAGAGCTTTCAACTTGCTTTTATTTAAAACATTTGTATGTCACCTTTCCACTCAAAGCAGGGTCCCCCAAGACTGTGAACATTCAGACATTATCAAACAATTTCAAACAACATTTTAAAACAACTTAAATTTAAAACAGCATTTAAAATTGTATTTAAGCAATTACATAAATACAGCCATACAAATACACAATGCAAACATGTTTTTGTGAATTTTAGGATGGGGATGCCTATAGTGGCAAGTGAGCGGTGCTTGGCTGGGAGATGGCAGACATGCTGAATATTCAGTACCTTCAAAATACTGACTTGCATGTTAGAAATTGCTCATATAGCAACAAAATCCTAAATAATCTTAAAGAAGGATTTCCAGGCAGCTTTCAAAGAGAAACAAATGAAGCAATGATGACTTATTGAACTGTTGTTGATTATTTTTCTTCTAGGTAATCTTTTATAACGTATCTTCCACTGTTATAATTTGAAATACTCTCATTTCATTTTCTAATTCTAAATAATATTTTTTTTAGCTTTAAAGCATTACACTTCCAAAATACAAGACTTCTCTGATCTCGAACATGTTGAAACATTTGGCTTTCGAGGTGAAGCTCTCAGCTCGCTGTGTGCATTAAGGTATGTGTTGATGTTTTTCTTTTGGCAAGGTTGTTTTGTGTCATGGTAACTTTTACTGAGGGAAGTCACTTCCTTATGCTTTGAGTGAAACAGTTCTCAGTTGAAGATGGTCATTCTATGGACAGCTGTGCAAATACAATGTACAGGTTTTTGTTGATTATTTGTAACCTGCCTTTCTCCAAAATGTGGACCCAAAGCTGGTTACATCATTCTCTCCTCAGTTTTATCCTCACAACAACCCTGTGAGGTAGGTTAGGCTGAGAGAGTGTGACTGGCTGAAGGTCACCCAGCAAACTTCTGTGATAGAGTGGGGATTTGAACCAGGGTCTCCCAGGTTTTAGTCCAATACTTCAGCTACGACACCGTGCTTCAATTGAGGAAGAATATTGAACCTTACATTTTAAATATTTTAAATAAGTTGTTAGCCAGATGAAATGCAGATGGTACTGGATACTGGTATCATAGAAGAAATGAGAGGAAAAAACTGTTTGCTTTTATTCATGAATAACAAATGCTTATTTTATTTTTCCACTCACCCCCGCCCCCCAGCAATGTTTCTATTTTGACTTGTCACAAGTCTGCAAAGGTTGGAACGCGTCTTGTGTTTGATAACAGTGGGAAGATCATCTCACAGACCCCTTACCCTCGACAGCAGGGGACAAGTGTCAGCGTGCAGCAGTTGTTTTATACCCTGCCAGTACGGCATAAGGAATTTCAGCGCAACATTAAAAAGGTGTGGATTACAAAATTGTAACAAGAGGGGTCTGTAGACCTGGATAAGATCTGTCTGTTACGGAACCTGGTCTTACTGGTGCCTTGGGCATCCTTTGACTTTCCAGTGGAACATGCAGCATTCCTTACTCTGTGTTCTGGAGTGTTTTAAAAGACTATGAAAGCATGATCTGGCCAAAGGATAAGCTCATTTGAGACCCATGATTTTCAGCAGGAGACTTAAGCATATGCACCCTTCCCTGGAAATCAGTAGAACTTCTGAACGTATTTAATTTGGCCTGGATTGTTGCCTGCATTATGTGCTTTTATTAACACGTGGGATGCTAGCATTAAATCAGGATATTTGTCAGTGTTTAAGAAGATCCTAAAGTAAATCCTTATGTCCGCTGACATATTTTTATATATGTTCAGTATTGATATACATGATGTAACCATTTCTAATCTTAAGAGGATCGTTGTTGAGAATTTGCAAGAACTGGCTGTAAGTGGATTGCTGCAACATGACTGATGCTTTTCACTTTAACCCTTCATTACAACATTGTGTTATTAACCCCATATTGCAGGAAGTAGGACTGAGACTGGGGGGCATAATAGCGTGCCTAATGCTCCCTGATGAATTCAAGACTGGAGGCTTCATAATCCACTGCTCAGCCTTTACACCAATACAGAATGCTAGCTTATTCCATTGTGTTCTGCATGTGAAGTGTTCTGTGTGATCAGGTTGTCTGGTAAACTATAAAGGCAAAGGTGCTTCAGCATGAGTGGACCTGGCAGTCAGTACAAAAAAGGTTTCTCCCTTTTTCATGACTGTTATGTAGGTATTTATTAGAAAATAATACTTGTTCTTTTTGTTTTTATCAGGAGTATGCAAAAATGGTTCAAGTGTTGCAAGCGTACTGTATCATTTCGACTGATGTTCGCATTAACTGCACCAATCAGGTTGGCCAAGGCAAAAAACAGCCTGTGTTAGGCACCAGAGGGAGTCCTTCCTTAAAGGAAAACATTGGCGCAGTATTTGGACAAAAACAGGTATTGTTCGTTGTAAAGACAAGTTTAAGGATTAGAGGGAAATTGTCACAACATGTAAGATGTCATTGAACACAGTGGCTCTACAGATATTTTGGATATTTTGCATGCTATCACTTTTGCTTACATATGCATATGCTGTCAAGTTGCAACCAACTTATGGTGACCCAAACAAGGGACTTTCAAGGTAAGTGAGAAGCAGAGGTGGTTTGCCGGTAATGATACGGCTTTGTTGGCCATAGCCTTAAGCCTAACCACACTGATTCAGGAAAAAACGAACAAACTACAAGGCCTGCTCTAATTATAGAAGTTTTTTAGCTTTAGTTTTAATTTTATCTTCTCTAGCAATGGAGTTAGCCTTTCTGTCTTCGCTTAAAAGGAATTTGAGGACTAAATGAGCCAAAGTATCTGTCTTCCCTGTATAACAAAAGCACCAGCATTCTGAAAAAGGAGTTCTGGCAAATCAACCCTTTAATTCAGGCAGTGTTACGGCATTTAATGGAGCAGCCAAAAAAAATTTAAAATATCAAGGGAGTGTGGTTGCCATTGCCTTCCTCTGCAGTCTTCTTTGGTGATTCCCCATCCAAATCCTGATGTTGCTTAGTTTTTGAGATTTGATGAGATTGAGCTGTACCATGCCATCTTCTGTCACTCTTGAATATCATGTTAAAAATAATTGCCCAAACACCTGAACTATGTAAAGGGTAATTCATTCCGTTTTTTGTAGTGAGTCACTTTAGAAGTGAATTCTCTGTTTGCCAACAACTGCGTATCAAGGAAGGAAGGTATACCTCTTGGATTCCAAAAACTAAATTCTCTGCCAAGTAAACTATGATGCTATGATAAGAATTAAATGTCTACAGATCATAAAATGCTGAATTAATTATATGCTGCAACATTTAACCAAATTTATTAGTTAGATTAATACATTTTAAAATCTTTTGAGAAATTAAATAGGTGCCTGAGGTTAATCAAACAACAGATCTGTTAAAAGAGCTAGAGTGGGCCCCAGTGGTTGTTTCTTTAAGCCAAAAGACACATTCAAAGTTCGTCCTAGAACTTCAACATCATATATTTTGGGGGCATGTAAAGGACAATAGATAAAAATGGTGTAAGAGGGGAGTGAAGGAGAAGAATTAGAAACACAAAAATTAGTAAACTTTTTTTGTGTTCTAGCCATGGTTGTTGTTTTTTTCCAGCTGCAAAGCTTGATACCTTTTGTTCAGTTGCCTGCCAGTGATGCTATCTGTGAAGAATATGGCTTAACTTCTGATATGCCAGCCAATCTTTATATGTAAGTTACTATACTATTCCCTGTAACTTAACAGCCTACAAGCCATATATCAAGAGTTTGTGAGTGATTTATAACTGCATAGATAAATATGGCTAAATCACATGTGCACTTTTGTATCTTACTCGCCAGTAAGATCTTTAGTTTCTGCTGTTCTGAAATGTCTGTAGCCAGTCAGTCCAGGGAGTAATATATTGGTTACAAAGTAAAATATAACAGCAACTAAAAAGGATATGGGTGGCTGAGTCAACTTGATCTTTACAATAAGTGCAGTAGCGTTTTTCAGAGGGGATTCTACTAAAACGGCTCTTCAGCTCAGCAGAAGGTAACGCATTACATCTGAATAACAGGAAAGAGCAACGATACTTTGGAACTGTTAGATAAAAGGGGGATTTAGACAGCTCAAACACTTTTGGATAATTGCAAGTAAATAGGAGGACATTTCTGATCTGTTTAAGTTTTAACGAAGTCCAATCTTTTTTAAGTAATACATTTCATGCAGTTAACAGGATTTTTTCAGTGAGCCCCTGAAATTCAAGTTCAATTCCAGATTTGCGAAGTATATGGCTTAACTTCTTTTGATACGCCAGCCAATCTTTATTTGTAGGTTGGTTGTTGTAAGGCGTCTATAGCTGAATAGGTTTCTGATGTTTTAGCAGTGCAGTCCTAAGCAGAGTTACATCCTTCTAAGCCTATGGATTTATGAGAATGTAATTTTAAAAATCCAAGCCTTATGGTTTATTGATCTCCTTTATACATTTGCATCCGGATTTCATTCAGAGGATTCAAAGATAGCACAGAAAGATTGCATATTTTGCAGTATTCATCTGTATTTTAGGAAAAAGTGGATCAAGAGAATAAGTGTTGCAACCTGTATTCTTTGCTTACCTTTAAAGTTAAGGAACCACGGACAGTTATTCAATTGATAAGGAAGAACCGCTGCAGTAAAGTTTGAAACTTCCTGTTTTAGTCCTTTGAGTGTGCGTGTGTATGAGTTTGTTCCTCCCTGGGAGCTTTCTTGTTAACATACCAACTTTAAACAGTATCACAGGCTTCATTTCCCGTTGTGATCATGGCATTGGGAGAAGTACGACAGACAGACAGTTCTTCTTTATTAACCAGAGGCCGTGTGACCCAATGAAAGTAAGATTTTTTTGTATTAACTTCATTACTACTTAAACGTTAAACTAATGTAAGTTTTCCTCCCATGCTCAACAATCTGTATGTTTTCTTGCCTTTCTTGTGGTTCCTTAGAAGAGTTAGTACAGGGAAATAATTTTTTTACCAAGGCTGAACTGTTAAAGACAACACACAGAAGTCTGTCTATGGTACCTTTTTTTCTTTTCTGGGCAGGTTTCCAAAGTTGTGAATGAAGTGTACCACATGTACAACAGACACCAGTATCCCTTTATTGTTCTTAACATATGTGCAGATTCTGGTGAGTCACCCACATTTCTCTGGGGAAAATCTTGCACAAGTCCATATGTTACATATATGCTGTGGGAATAGCATTTCTGGATTGACACGGATTCTAACCACCTTAATTGAATCTTAATTATTCCAGTAGCTCTTACTTCCAAGTAAATATGTGTTTTGTTCTTTGCTTGACCTTGTAATGTGAACTGGTGCACTTTCTGTCTCTTCAAAGTGTTAATCCTAAAACTAACGATGTTGATAGGAAAATTTAAAAATCCAGACTTTGATTTCTGTACCAAGTTAAAATAGTCTTGCAGACAGAATATAATGCAAAACTTCTTGTCTGTTTCTTTCTTCTACTTTTTCCTGTTAACAGTTTAGCAATGCTACAGTCGCAACACTCAAAGCCAGTATTCAGAATTGATGGGGTGGCAGCGAATAAAGCAACCTCACAACTGACTTGGTGTATTCTCAGTGCCAGTTTAAGCCGAGTTATACCGTTTTAAGTCCATTAAAGTGATTGGGTTTAGCAGAGAAAAACTGCTTAGGATTGTGCTGTCTGTTATGAAATATTGTGTACGGATTAGAAGAAAAGAAAGCTGAATCCTCCTAAAAATTATGTTTATGTTTTAGGAAGTGTTGACATCAATGTGACACCTGACAAAAGGAAAATATTGCTGCAAGAAGAAAAACTTCTGTTGGCAGTTCTAAAAACTTCTTTGATGGGAATGTTTGGTAGTGATGTTAACAAGCTCGTCGTCAATCAGAGACTGCCAGATGCCCAAGGTAGGAAGGAATGGCAGAAGAAACTGAAACAATCTTATTTCTTATTAATATTTAAACTGTTAAAAATGGCTAACTAATCAGTTAGTTGAAGTACACTAGCTTTAATTGTTTCTCCATTGGCCTGTTAGATGAGCAGAAACACAGTTAAATGTGAATAACTGCTTGTGTGTTTAAGATGCCACTGACAAGCTGTCAGATTTTTTTAAAAAAAATTATTTTGCAGATGAAGGGCTGCACCTTCAGTGATCCAGTGTGGTAGAGTGGTAATTTAGTACTTCTTATCTTGACCTTTCTTCAAGGAGTTCAGAGTAGTATTCTTTGATCTCCTGTCCTCCATATTACCTTCACAACAACCCTGTGAGGGAGGGTTAGGCTGAGCAAGAGAGACTGACTGACTGACCCAAGGGCACCCAGTAGGGGCTTCATGGCAAAGAGGGATTTGAACTTTGTGTGACATTGGGTCAGTTTCCATCTTTCAGCCTAACCTATTTTATAGCGGTATAAGGGTGGCGGCAAACTGTGTATGCTGCCCTGAGCTCTTTGAAGGACAGGTTATATAAACATTCAGAGCTACATTTTCACAGCTTGGGGTTTTTGTTTTTGCAAATGAAGGATCTGAATATTTTTCAATATCTTGATTTATGCTTGTAAGTTAATTTTAAATGATACCTGGAAACTGTTCTTTCCTTATACTTACTTAGGAAACTTTAAACCGGTGCCTCAAGATGAGACAGAAGTGCCTTGTTTGGAAATGAGCAGTCCCTCATCTCCAAATCCCAAAACAGCAATGATTGTAGCCAAGCTTAGAAAGTCCTTTTCTCTCCATCAAGAGACAGAGACCAGAGTGCAGAGTCTTGAAAATATCAAGCAGAGGCACGGCTCTCCTGGGCAGAGAGAACTGATGCTTTTTAGAGCTTCAGGTTCTCTGAATGAAACTGGCTCTGGAAAGAAATCTACAGATGGAACTGAAATGGATTCAAGCAAGTCCCTGCTTCCTCACAAAAATGTCAGGCAGGTAGCAGAAGAAACAGACTCTGGATGCAGCAGCACCTGTACAGAATCCGATACGGGTTTACGTACTCCAGAGCTTGGTAGCTGTTTCAGTGATGAAAGTTCCCCTGGAGAAGAAACTCAGGTTTCCAAAGAAGAAGTTCAAATAGCAGGTCTTGAAACGAGTGGACAAATACAGATGGCCGCATGTGATTTGAACCAAAGTAAAGAGAGTGAATTAGGCCCAGAGGTCAGTTGTTCTTCTCCAGATGTAAAACGTCGGAAGACTGCTGTGCCTCTCTCACACATAGGAAGTTCATCAGAGAGGAAGGATAGTCAGAGCTGGGCCACTTTGTCACAGTACGATGTACCTTTGGAAGTTGACAAGAAAATCACAATGCTAGAGTTTTCTATGAGCCTGTTGACAGATAGAGTAAAGAAGCTAATCCAGCGACAACAAAAGAAGGTGGAAGCCCAGAATTACAGAAAATTTAGGGCAAAAATTAACCCTGGAGAAAATAGATCAGCAGAAGATGAATTACGGAAAGAAATAAGGTATTTCAGTACTTCTGTTAGCTAAATAACTCAATGATTTTGAACCACTGTGACTAAGGACATGTGCAGTAAACTATTGGAAGAGAATCCATGATGTATTGGCAACACATGGAATTTAATTTAACAGATGCTGCTCATAGTCCTAGCGTTCTAATTCTGTTCTCTTCTTAATACCTCTTAGCGTGCATCTGTGTATGTCTTGGCTGTCCATGTCCTCTGTAGCATCACAGCAGCTTAGTCAATGGCTATGAAAAGGGTTTTGTCCTCTCTGCATGCCAAAGGGTCATTGTCCCATCCAAATAGCAGTCCACAGTTGCGAGCATGCTAGAGGAATCAGCAGGTAAAAAAATGAGTTGTCAGCCAGGAAGTCCATGGTTCAAATCTTGCCTCTGCCATTAACTTGCTAAAGCAATTTTAGGCATGCCAATGTGTGCCTGAATCAGCCCTTCACTCTGAAGTGTTTGAAAAGCACATTTATAAAAACGTGTGTTCCCTTTCCAATCCTTTTTCGTCCTGAAGATCATTATAAAATAAAATTGTTCTGAAATATTTCCTACTAAGCAGAACTCTTGCCTAATATGCATGCTTTATAACCTGCTAATTTTAAAAATTTTGTGCGCAGTAAAGAAATGTTTGCCAAAATGGACATCGTTGGCCAGTTCAATTTAGGATTCATAATAGCCAGATTGAACTCTGATCTCTTCATCGTTGACCAGCATGCTTCAGATGAGAAGTACAACTTCGAGATGTTACAGCAGCATACTGTTTTACAGGGGCAGAAACTGATTGTGTAAGTGTCTTCTGGATGGATAAAGAGTTTTAGTTGAGAAAGAGACCAATATAGTTAGGGGACCTCTAGGAATAGATAGAGACCCCAAAGAATAAGGGGAATCTGGAGCAACAAGCGGGAATGGGTGGAAATTACCAGTTTAGTTGGGGATTCAACCCATAATTGTCACTAAGCTGTATGTAGACAACAAGGAATTTGTTAGGAAATCTTTCACCCTGAAGTGCATTACAGATTTCCAGTTGATCCTTCTGGGGTGGATGAATGTGTCGAGATGTGTCTAAAGACAAGAAGCGGACTTGGTCAAGCCCATTTAAGGCAACCTTTCCATTGTTATACAGTGAAGATTTGGCAATATATACATAGTTTCCTTTCCTGCTTTTTCAGACCACAGGATCTTAATTTAACTGCTCTCAATGAAAGTGTGTTGATAGAAAATCAGGAGATTTTCAGAAAAAATGGATTTGATTTTGTCATTGATGAAGGAGGTATGTCTTTGCCCAGCTGTTTTCAGGTTGAACAGGAGGCAAATTTGATACGCGAGCGACAGTGCATAGAATTACAGAGGAGTGTTATTTAGATGTTGGCACCTATTTAATTTTCAGTATCAGTTTTATTTAGATTTCTCTATCAATATAATCCTAGGGAGTACTCTTAGATCCTCCCTTCCAAATTTCTATTTCCCCCTAAAACCAAACAATAAAATCTTTTCCTGTTTAGGTAGCTTTGATACTTTTGCATTTCTAACAATTTTTAAAATTGTCACTGAGACCAGTATTCAAGGAGCCAGTATTTGCAATGTGGTTCTGCTTTTCCCCAAATTATTGACAGGTGGTTATAAAACACCATACTAATGCATTGGTTAGCCTCATTGTTTTAAAAAAATATATTATAAAAGGCTGCTAGCATTCCAGTGTCCAGAGTCAAATGCCTAGGCAAGGACTGAATTTATAAGTTAATTTGCTCTTGCAAATATATCTTTGGGAACAATAAAAAGTATCATTTAAAAAACAATCATTAACATCAAGGTAAAAACTATAGATTATATCTGAGATACTCTTTTAAAAAATCCCTCTCAACCAGTCTCTGCATACATCTCTTTGTGACTGTATAGGTAGGTGTACACTCAGTATGCACAAGATTCTCTTTTTGTTGTGTTAAATGTGTAAAATCCTAGATGTAAATTTTAAAATTCAGGCTTTAGCTTACAAGTTGGAATTGTTTTGCATTAACATATAACCAACACATAACATTTCATACGTTTCTGTATTCAACATGCTCTTGCTTTTAATAAATCAGCTATTGAAACAATCCTTTTTAAATCTGCCCAGCACCTGTAACCAAAAGAGTTAAGCTTGTTTCATTACCAACAAGCAAAAACTGGACTTTTGGCCCACAAGATATAGAGGAGCTGATCTTCATGTTGAGTGATTGCCCTGGGGTAATGTGCAGGCCTTCCCGAGTGAGGCAGATGTTTGCTTCTCGAGCATGTAGGAAGTCGGTAAGTATTGCAGTAATGCCAAACTATACTGTGTCTTCTGTGACCCTGTTCTGTATTTGCAAATAACTCACAGTCGTTTGCCATGTACATAATGCACAGAATAAGTTCAGTTAGGGAGGAACACGCATGCAAAATTTCCTTCATTTCCAAAGTGAACAACCAGAGTCCTTTGGGACAAATCTGCAGCCCCCCTGAGTGATGTAGATTCTGCAGTTAGAAAAAAAGAGGCACTGAGAAGTAAAACTGGCACTGTAATCCTGAGGAAAGTTGCACTTAAGTGGAATTAGAAAAGCATAATACTGCTTAGGATAGCAGATTAAGGAGCTGGCCTACCATTTCTTACCCCTTCCCAAAATGACCCTTCAGAAGATCATGTGGCTGACCAGGGCTTCATTGAATTCGTTCTCACTGAGGTATAATTCTGTTTCAGCTGGACTGCTTTAGACTGGAAATGGGGGGAAGGCTTGTCCAAGAGAATGCTCATCCATACAAATAAAAAGAAAACATAATAAACTAGTTGTCAGGTAGCAAGGTTGCGGCTTAGCCTTCTGCCTGGTTTTATAACAACATGATATCTTTTTGTAGGGAGCTGTGTAAGCATTCATCTCCAGGCTGAAAGTGTTACCGTCCAGACACTAATCAACCCTAGGCACAGAGTACAGGAGCATAAGAAGGAGGGAGTAATCATAAAGATTAAGGAAGTAGAAGATTAATGTACAAACAACAAAATGAAAGGGAATGATAACAGAAACTTTTGTGTTGTTGGTTTTCCCCTTCCCCAGGTCATGATTGGAACAGCACTTAATGTAAAGGAGATGAAGAAACTGGTCACCCACATGGGTGAGATTGATCATCCCTGGAACTGTCCGCATGGAAGGCCAACGATAAGGCATATAGCCAACCTAGATCTGGTTTCACAAGAATAGCAAGCACTTACCCACAATTTAAATATATATATATATATATATATATATATATATATATATATATATATATATATATATTGTGACTTCTTTTAAAATTCCAGTTGATCATGAACATTTCCCCAAAGCTAAAGCTTAAGCCGCCATTTTGTGTAGCTTAAAAACAAAAAAGCTTTATTATAAAGGCAGCTGAATTTTCACCTTGGCTACCTTAGTCCATACAGAGGTATAGGAAAAAGATGAATGTTCGGTCCCCTTAAATTCTCTGCAATGCGCTGTCACAGCTCCAGGATCTTCAGATCTATGTCTGTGTTGCAACATGACCCCAACCTGGATCAAAGTCTCATCCCCTTCATCAGTGTAAAATAACTTTTATTAAAGTTCCTCTGCTGCTCTTTATTGGTTTGGGGGCGGGGGGCAGAATGGCCAGAAGATCTAGCACTATCCATTTGCTAGTTCCAGGGCCAGCTCAAGCTATATCACAGCATTCTGTGAAAATTTAATTTTGCTACCCTCACACTGCATCTTGTTGAGGAGCTATGTACCTGACGAGTCCACTTTCCCTTTTTGACATGTGTGAATGCCATGAGAAGAACGTCTAAAAAAGGTGGGTGAAGTGTGCGATGTCCAGACTTGTCCCATGATTCTGGGCAGAGGAAGGCCATTAGACTCCCTTTTTGAAAGCTTTCCAGTGTCATCCTCTTGAATTTTGACCACCCAGCCTGTTGAGCAGGCCTGGCTGTTCAGGACGGATCTGTTTGCCATCCGGACTGGAGTAGGTTTGGTGCAGAAGATAACAAGATGTAAGTGATTTTTCCTGTCAAATCATCTGTATTGGAAATAACTGTAAATTCATCCTCACGTGGATAAACTTGTGTATGTGTTTACTTTTTTTTTAAATTATGAATAAATTTTTTACATGAACGGTCTTTGAGTTCTTGTTGAATGGTTTCTTCACATAAAATTATTGTGTGTCTTTAGTGACCTGCTGCTTCCGTACTGAAAACACTTAAAACCAAAGGCTGGTGCCACTGAACATAGGCAGTGCCTTTTCCCTCAGCTACAACTTGCCTTTGCCCACAGAGAACAAGAAGTCTTGTGGCCCTTTGATGACTAACAAATTTATTATGTCATAAGTTTGTATGGACCCATTTCGTTAGCTACATTGAAGGAATCTCAGTATATGAAATACAAACATAGGCTTTTAGAAGGGGGAGTCGTGGAATTAAAAGGGCATGCAATGAAAGAGGTGTAGTGTGTATGTGGCATTTCTGTGCAAAATTAGAGTGCAAGCTTAGTGATTCCAGAGAGGCAGCTGTGTTAGTCTGCAGGCCAAAATAAATGGGAGTCTTCTGGCACCATAAAGGCTTAAGAAGCTTTTATTTTTTGGCATGCCACTTGCACTTTGTCAAATGCAATGTGGGGGTCGTAGCTCGGCAAACATTTATATATGCCTAATTTAAACAGCCCTGTTAAAGGGGTGTGCAGTACAGGACAGCTAAAGTGAGATGTAATTGTGTAAAATTCAAATATAATGAACAAGACCAGGGTGATAATCTGTGATAATGCAATTTCCCTAGTTTCCTGGTCTACACCTGCAGGGTTTGCTAAATCAATTCAGGCCCTTTTATTTAAATATTTATAACACCTTTTTCTTCCCAATAGAGACCCAAAGCAGCTTTACCACATTGTTCTCCCCTCTTATCCTCGTAACAACAATCCTGTGAGGCAGGTTAGGATGAGAAGGTCAGCAAGCTTCCAAGGCAGAGTGGAAATTTGAAAGTGCCTCTCCCACAGACTAGTTAGATACTCGAACTACTACAGGATATTGACTCCCTTAGTTATATTAACAGTTTCACACAGGTCTGCAGTGGTGTAAGTAGCATAAACATTCACATTTTCTGTGTGAAGTGGGATGGGATGGGGAAAGAGAGGGTGTTTTGGGGTGGAGGTAAGAACTTAAGCCCTTGAATAGTACTAATGAGGAAGAATTAATCGTTTTAGGAAAAGAAGGTAATAATGGGATGGCCCCTTTAAAAAAATGAAAGCTTTTGAGTCCCTTACCTGCCTATGAATGCAGTTGCTATGGCGACAGCCGCTGCCGCCGTTAACTGTAGTCTGGGCACGGAAGGGCTGTAAGAAGACTTCTTAGAAGTACTTTGTTCTTCTGTAAGTAATAGATGGATATAAACATTTCCATTCTTGAGAAAAGCACCCTTTGACAACCAGAGGGAGAAAAATCAGTGTGTGGTGTGTGAAATTTTGTTTGTTAACGGTGAATTTTGCTTCAGCGTTGTTGTCTCTCTTCCCTACTTGAGCCATCAGACGGCAAGAAACCCTAATTCTGGTCCCATTTTTAGCAGCAGCAACAATATGGGCAAAGAGAAGAAGAAAAATGGCAAAAAGGGAGAAAAAGCTGCCATACACGAACCCATTCAGGAGTCCACTGCTTCTTTACAGTCAGTGGGTGGAAATCAACTTGAGAATCATCAGGCGAGTTCGCTACCCCACGAAGAGCCCAAACCCTGCGAGGAACCCCCACCCCCTGAACCCGTGGAATACGAAGAGCCCATTCTCACACAACTTATTGTAGAAAGGTAAAACCTGGAAACTTGTTTAGAAACCAGGATTGCTGTCTGGGAGTCACTGTCCAAGTCTAAATTCATATGTGCTGTTTGAAATGGGTACTTATTTATATAACATTTTAAAAAATCATTCGCTTCCTCTAAGAAGCTCAAGGCAGCCTATATTGTTGTGGGATTCTTTCCTTTATCTTTGCAAAAGCCCTGTGAGGTAGATAGAGATTAGCCTGAAATTCAGCCCGCAAGCTTCCTGACACGGTGGAAAATGTTATTTATCTGTTCATTTATTTTACATAAAATATTTATTAGCTGCCTTTCTACTTTACAGCAATCAAGGCAGCTTACAATGTTAAAAAAGTCATACAAATACATTAAAAACCAGAGTTTAATACTGCCAGTAAAAAGATAAACTAAATCAAATGCAGGCCTCAATAAAACTATCTTCAATTGTCTCCTAAAAATTGACAGCGAGGAGGCCACACACACCTCCTTGGGGAGGTAGTTCTATAATGGGACTACCGCTGAGGTGCCCTTCTCTTGCATACCCACCAAAAGCTTCTCTGATTGATTGGATGGTCAGGAGGGCCTCTTCCTGTGATTCAGATTCCTGGGTAGGAACATATAGGATAACATGGGCCTTCCCAAGTCAAATTTGTACGCAGGACCCTTAGAACCTAGTTGCAGACTTTAACCACCAAAAGCTCATTGCTTGGCAGCCTTGCTAAAGCTATTTGTGTCTGAATCTAGTCAGTGCCGGGTTGGGAGAACTTCTGTGAACCCCATGTGCTCTGCTTTAAGTTTTATGGAAGAAAGGTGGGCTATATAACTTGAATAAATAAATTCACCTGTATATAACGAAGGTGCTAAAGCATTTTAATGTACTTTTATGTGCTTTTAACATGATAGCTTTGTTTTTTGTTCATGTTTTACTTGTGTATTTTATCTGCTCGGTTGTGATGGCCTTTGGCCATATGCAATAAACATTTTTCTGAATTTCTGAATAAATAAGTCTTCCTACTGGTCCCTCTGCTGCTGCTATCACGCACTTACAAAAGGCAGCTCGGAGCTAGAGTCGAAGAGAATGTTGTGAGAAATGCACAAAAGTGAAATGTTTACTATGTAAGGCATTGTCCCACAGCACTGTAGTAAGAAGTACTTTACTTTACAAAATGTAAAGTAAAACAGTTAATGTAAAGTAAAACAGTTTGTTAAAGCAGATAACATACATTATTTACTAATTATACTGATTTATTCACTGTTAGTTTTCATCTTTAGCTTGTTTCCTCTGTAGCTATGAAGGAGAAAAAGTCCATGGGTTGTATGAGGGAGAAGGTATAGCAAAATTCCAAGGAGGAAATGTATATCAAGTGAGTATAATGCTGTGGATCCATATGTTATCTTTGGGTGTGCAGGGAGTACCCTTGATAGGCATTAAATGTAGTAGTCTGGTTTAATTCCTTGGAACAGGGGAGTGGTTTCATGTAATGATTTTTCCCATTCTGTGATAATTTCTTTTGTTTGCAGGTGGATGGCTGGAGCATTGCATCTTACTGTATTTTTTTTTAGCCATGTACTGTGTGATAGTTTTATGGTACTGGGAGCTAAAATACATACTGCTTTCAGGAGTAGCCAGTTGCTGCTTTTCATCTGAAGGATGCAGGAGGAGTCAGCCTCGAAGTACAAGCTGGACTAACATTAGTTTTTGGTTGTTTTATTGCACCAACCCTGCATCTTTATAATAGTTGTGTTAAAACATAATTTATTGTGGAGCATAGAGGCGTTGAGGGTTATGTGTGGTGTTCCCACAGCCATATAAAATAGCTATTGTGTATGATAGGCAAAGAGTTATGCTGGGTTGTTCAGCAAACTGCATGTGTGAATGAAACCACAATGTAAATAAGTACTTCGTTAAATCTTTAACCTCCTGAATACAGACTTACCTCCTGAAATCAGCTTGAGTCTCTGACCACTGCTGGATTCTACTGATTAGAGCAGGAATCAGCTGACTTTAGCTTTGCATGCTCTAGATTTTTAAAAACTTGAATCCCCAATGTTCTGATGAGTTTCAAAAGCTAGGAGTGCATATTCAGGCTCTCTGATCCACTACTCATTTGCGTTAAGTGATCCGAAATCTCACTGAAACCAGAAAGTGCCTTACTGGATAAAGGCATTTAGTCCGGCATTCTAGCTTGTGTTCATGCCACCAGCAGGCATTGTGGATCCTCTGGTGCACTACAGTCTAGCTTTTTGCCTACCTCTGGAATAGAGGAAGAGCTCAGGATAAGAACTATATTTGTTCCAGGATTCAGCATAAAACTTAAAAAGGGGGAAAATATTGAGCTTATATTTCATTTTGAAGGGCATGTTTTCAGAAGGACTCATGCATGGAAAAGGAACTTATACATGGGCTGATGGAGTGAAGTATGAGGTAAGGACCAATGTGACATGGAGCATTGTTACAGCTAGCAGTACTGCAGGCCAAAGTTGGGAAATCCCTTACTTGTGCATGACAGACTCTCTGGATCAAAGCTGATGCATTGCTGTGAGATCTATGATCAGAAGTCTCAAGCAATTCTTCTCCTTAAATAACAGGCATGTGGGGCCCCAATACAGATCAGCACCATGGCATCAGGGAGGGGGAGCCCTTGCTTATATCTTTTGCCCAAGGGATGTACACATAGGAGGGAGGAGGGAAAAAACCGTGCGAGTCTACAGAGCATTCTTGATCTCTTAACCGAGCCCAGCTTAGACTTCCAGACATTGGGGTTTGTCCAGATTGTCAGGATTTGAGCCATATTTATCCCTACTGTGATAACTCAAGGGCAATGTTTGGCAAACGTCAATATCTTCAAAACAATCATCCAGACAGACAGATGCTTCCATCTTTTCCCATGGAAAATAGGACAGTCCTTTTCATTTTAGTAGCAAATCTATATTCCATACATTTATCCAGGGCTCATTTCGAGGGGGAACGTGCCAGAACACAGTTCTGGCAGTTCTCCAAAAAGGTCACATGACAGGTGGCCCCACCCACCTGACTCTCGGCCATTTGGGGCCTGTTTCAGCCTGGATTGGGGCTGAAACGGACCAGATCGGGCCTCTGACGGGTGGTAGATCACTCTCCCACTCAGCAGCGGCCCAATCCTGACCATTTTGGGCCCCTTTTTGGCCATTGTCAGGCCCTTTTTGCCATTTTGGGCCCAATTTCGGCCCTGAATGGCCAGGATTGGGTCCAAAACAGCCAGGATAGGTGAAGTCAGGGGGTGTGGCATATGCAAATCAGTTATGCTAATGACACACTTCTGATGGTGTCAAGGTGTGTGGCATATGCTAATAAGTTATGCTAATGAGTCCCTCCAGCTCTTTTTCTATGAAATGACCCCTGCATTTATCCCTTCAGGGAAACTTTGTGAAGAATGTGCAGATGCATCATGGCAGTTACACTTGGCCCGACGGCAGCGTCTATGAAGGCGAGGTGAAGAACGGCATCAGGCATGGCTTTGGCATGTACAAGTGCGGCAGCTATCCAGTGTCATATATTGGCCAGTGGTTTGAAGGCAAGAGACATGGCAAGGTAACTAAAACATGCTGGATGAAGCATCAAGGCTGACTGGATGATGCATGGGAAGCTCAGGAGTAGTGACTACGCATTCAGTGTGCATAAAATAATAAAAAGTTGTAGGTGCTTAAGCATTCGCTTGTTAAAATGTTCATCCGCTTTACTTTTAGGGCACCATTTATTACAACCGGGAAGGCTCTTCCTGGTATGAAGGGGACTTTGTAAACAATATCAAAAGTGGATGGGGGATAAGATGGTAAGTCCTCCCCGATCCCTCTTTGTTTGCCGCTGTTTTAAAGTTATAATAGGTACAGGAGACTAATCTCTTCTGATTATTTAATAATTCAGAACATCGGTATCCCACCTTCCTCTAGTTAGCATACATTTTCCCCATTTCTTACAACAATCTTATGAGGTAAGTCAGACAGAGGGAGAGTAACTGGATGATGGTGAGCTTCATGTGAACCTAGACCTCTACATCAAGCACACCAGCCAATACAACTTAAGGACTAATTAATAATAGGCCTCTTTTTTTTTAATGTTGCTTCCTTTGGAAGGGGCAAAAAGCCACCTTGTCCAACCCACCACAGTGCCATATAAGGGGGTTTCCTCAGTTGGAAATAAACACTTACTGGCTGCTTTTGCTAAATTCAAAAGAAAATAGAACATTCATACATAAAACTGCCGTTGGTCTTGATACTGTTAATACTGACCTGATTATTGCACAGTTGGTTTTATTGTTCATTTGTTTCCCTAATAGTTACAATTCTGGCAATATTTATGAAGGCCAGTGGGAGAGAGGCGTGCGTCATGGCGAAGGTCGGATGAGATGGTTGACGACAAATCAGGAATATACTGGGCAGTGGGTGAATGGAATACAGGTAAGGTTCAAATTTTGAAAAAAGATCAGTAAAGATCCAGAACTTAGAACTTCTTAAAAGCCTTGAGAGTCAGTGTGGCATAGTGGATAGGATGTCAGACTAGGATCCTGGGAGATCCTGGTTCGAATCACCACTTCTTGCATGGAAGCTCACTGGGTGACCTTAGGTCCATCACAAGCTCTCCTCGGTTAAACAAAGGTCCATTGGAAAGCAGGGCTGTTGTAACTTCACCCAGAGATTTCTTTTAAACAGAGTTTAAAATGCAGGCAAACCACACGGTAAGCTTTGATGCTCTTCCTCTGATTTTGAGTATGCTGAAAAGTTCTCCCAATGTATTTTTTAAAAATCTTTTCCAGCATGGGTACGGTACCCACACTTGGTATCTGAAGAGAATACCTGGGTCACAGTATCCCTTGAGGAATGAGTTCATGGGAGACTTTGTCAACGGGGACCGCCATGGCCATGGAAAATTCTTCTTTGCCTCTGGAGCCATGTACGATGGACAATGGGTTTTCAATAAAAAGCATGGCACGGTAAGAAAGCTGTCGAATTATTAGTGGTTAGGCTATTTTCAGATCCGGCGAGAAGAGGCAGAGTTGTTTTAGTGTTTTAATTTTTTATCACAAAATGCTTGAGTGCCATTTTATGACTGTATTGTCTGAGATACAATGCTTCCAAATAAACCACTGGAAAGAGTGGCTGCATTTCCCAACATGTGGTTGGTGTCTTATGTCTGCATGCGTGCGTAGCCAGTTCCCAGCATTCAGTTCATTCATCCTACATTCCATCACCTACTAGAATGACCAGGAATTGGGACTCTGGCTAGAACAATCTTGCGAAAAGAAAAAGACTAATCCCGGTGACTTGGACAAACAAACCACACCAAAGTGTAAAGCACTGGAGAAAGACGTAGTATACTACATAAGAAACATAACATAATAAGTAATTTCTTGCAAAAAGTATCAGGCAATTCAGTTCACTATTCAACAATTCAATATAGAAAGTTACATACAAGAGCATCCCATGTTTGTGGATTGTTGGACTCTTATGCTTACTGGAGCCCTGAAAACTTTCCCCCCAATTAATTGTTTATTGTGTGTATGATTAATGCAGGATGTAAATGATTCAATAGTAAACTTAATTGCACTATGCAAATAGGGGTCACCATAAATCAAGATGTAGGTTTGAACTATATTTTGCTTTTTTTCACCAGGGTAAGCTTGTGTTCAAGAATGGGCGTGTGTACGAAGGTGAATTTGTATATGATCATATAGCAGAGTACCCAGCTTTTAAGATTGATGACATGAATGCACAGAATCTGAGCGGCATTTGCACTCCGAATCCTTTTGGCACTGGTGAGTGGACTGAATTGCAAAAGGAGGGTGAAAATAGGTATATGCTAATCCGGTCATTTATAAAAGGAGAACCTGTTTGTTCATGATTTATTTGTAAAATACACATGGTAATATAGCAAGATTTGAATCCTGTAGTATCTTAAAGATCAATAAAATTTCCAGAGTATAAGTTTTCAAGAGTCAAAACCTTGGAAATCTTGTTGGTCTTTAAGGTGCTACTGACTCGAATCTTGATCTTCTACTGCAGACCACCACACCTACCCACTGGAAATGTATGGTAATAATAAGTGAGAGTTGGCAAAGCCAGGCATAATGTTCTTCACAGCAATTGTAGCAGGTTCTTCACCTGTAGCAGCTCAGTGGCTAGAGCATCCGTGTGGCATGCATAAGGTCCCAGGTTCCATCCCTACCATTTCGAGTTTAATGGACTGGGTAACGGGTAATTTGAAAGACCTCTGCCTTCGGCCCTGGAGAGCCACTGCCAGAGATTATTCAAGGCTGACCCTGATAGTCTGACTCAGTATTAATTCTTGTGAACTCACTTGTGCAACCTGTCCTGTGCTTGGGCATGCATGTGAGTCTTCTTTATGCAAGGCATGAATTAATTTGTCAAATTCACTGCCGCAGGATTTGTTGATGCCTGCTGACTTAGATGGTTATTAAAGGCAACTAGACAATTCATGAAAGAACTGGCTGTATTAGGTGGGGGGGGGAGCTATTACCTTTCTGCTGTGCTTGGGGGGTTCTTCCTGGGGCATCTCTTTGGCCATTGCAAGAAACAGCATGATGGACTAATGGGGCCTTTGGTTCAATGCTGAATCAGCTCTCAATATTGCCCCTCTTATCTTGCCTTTTAAAGTATATTTAAAGCACTGTCTAGGCACTTATACATATATTTGTTCATCTTTCACATAGCCTCACCACCTAGTTCACATCTTTCCATTGTTTCTAATTTTGTAATCTTTTTAAAATTGTTTGTATTGTTCATAGTATGTATGATACTGTTTTTACTACATTGTCTTCTAATTTTGCAATTAGCCTTGAGTCTCATCAAGAAAGGCAGGCTATCAGCGAAGTTAAAAAAATAGTCTACCAGGTACCATACAAATATCAAAATTGCACACCATCAATAAAATATTACTAAAATTAAAAAAGAATCGAGGAACAGCCTAGCAATCTTAATTCCAGCAGCTCTTTTTAAAAAATTACTAATTTAAAATTCTGGTAAAAAGTATGGATTTGGCCTAAGTGATGATAATGATGGCACCCGACAGGTCTTTTGCAGGAGGGAGCTTCAGAGACAGCACCGCCTCCCAAAAGGCCCCTCAGTGGTAAGCATCACCTGGGCCGTTTCCAGACGGCTTACCTGCCTCCGGAACGTCGCGCCATCTTGCGGCGAAAACGCGAAATATTGCATTTTCTCGCGCAAGTTTTGCGTGACGTCACGCGACGTCACGCAAAACTCGCGTGAGAAAACGCGATATTTCGTGTTTTCCCCGCAAGATGGCACGATGTTCCGGAGGCAGGTAAGCTGTCTGGAAACGGCCCTAATCTCTGATGATGGGGCTCCTAGAAAAGGTCTCTGAAATAGATCTTGGCTCCTGAGCAAATGACCACTAGAGATTGCAGGTCACTTGATCCCAGACAGTTTATGGCATATACCAGCCTTTTCAATCATGCCCGAACCCCCACTTGGCAAACAGTGAAAATGTTTCAGCAGTGGCACGATATGGTGTGGCTTGGTCAGTATACCAGCAGGTGTTTTCTATACCAGTTTCTGAACACAGGTGGACAGTACTGTGTTAGTCAAACTTGGAGGTGATGAAGGCATGGATAACGCTGGTCAGATCATCTCCTCCCAGAAGAGGATGCAGCTGGCTTTCCAGTTACATTGCTGAAAGGCACTTCTTGCCTTTCATCTGTTTTGTCTTGTTTGGAAAATGAGGAAATGATTTACTTTGTGTGCATTTGTTTTTCCCCGTTGCGAAGAAAGTATCAGAGTGGTTGACGGCCCAGGAAGTTTGCCTGTACTTGGATCAACCATCGAAATAGACATATCAACCTTGTTGGCTATATTTCCAGAAAAAGACAGGGCAGAAGAAATCAAACAGGTAAATTGATGGTTGTTGTGGGTTTTCCGGGCTGTATTGCCGTGGTCTTGGCATTTTAGTTCCTGACGTTTCGCCAGCAGCTGTGGCTGGCATCTTCAGAGGTGTAGCACCAAAAGACAGAGATCTCTCAGTGTCACAGTGTGGAAAAGATGTAGGTCATTTGTATCTACTCAGGAGGGGTGGGGTTGAGCTGAGTCATCCTGTAAGAGTTTCCCAGGGTGTGGAATGCTAATGGCAGGAGGCTTCACTGTATCCTGAGGAGGTTCTTTTGCATATGGATTGGTACTTGATGTGCTAATCTTCTCTGCAGGGCTATTGTCGGGGATAGAATGTTTTGTTAGCCTGGTGTTTTTCAGAACTGGAAACCATGCTCTGTTCATTCTTAAGGTTTCTTCTTTCCTGTTGAAGTTTTGCTTATGCTTGTGAATTTCAATGGCTTCCCTGTGCAGTCTGACAAAGTAGTTGGAAGTGTTGTCCAGTATTTTGGTGTCCTGGAATAAGATACTGTGCCCTGTTTGAGTTAGGCTATGTTCCGCCACTGCTGATTTTTCAGGTTGTCCAAGTCTGCAGTGTCTTTCATGTTCTTTTATTCTTGTCTGGATGCTACGCTTTGTGGTCCCGATGTAAACTTGTCCACAGCTGCAGGGTATACGGTATACTCCTGCAGAGGTGAGGGGGTCTCTACTGTCTTTTGCTGATCGTAGCATCTGTTGTATTTTTCGGGTGGGTCTGAATACTGCTTGAAGGTTATGCTTTTTCATAAGCTTTCCCATCTGATCAGTAATTCCTTTGATATATGGCAAAAACACTTTTCCTGTAGGAGACTGTTTTTCCTTGGTTGTTTGATTCCTCCTGGGTTTGATTGCTCTTCGGATTTCATTTCTGGAGTAGCCATTTGCCTGAAGTGCGTGGTTTAGATGATTAATTTCCTCACTGAGAAAGTGCGGCTCACATATCCGTCTTGCACGATCCACTAATGTTTTCATTATGCCTCTTTTATGTCGGGGGTGGTGATTGGAGTTTTTGTGTAAGTACCGATCAGTGTGAGTTGGTTTCCTGTAGACCTTGTGACCTAACTGAAAGTTTGCTTTGCGGATGACCAAGGTATCCAGGAATGGGAGTTTTCCCTCGATTTCTTTCTCCATTGTGAATTGTATGTTCAGGTGGATGTTGTTGAGATGATTCAAAAACCCCATCAATTCTTCCTCCCCATGGCTCCAAATGATAAATGTATCATCCACAAACCGGAACCATATACTAGGTTTGTGGGGTGCTGATTCTAGAGCTGTTTTTTCAAAATTTTCCATGTAGAAGTTTGCTATAACTGGGCTGAGTGGGCTCCCCATGGCCACTCCATCCATCTGTTCATAGAATTCGTTGTCCCATTGGAAGTAACTGGTTGTCAGACAATGGTGGAATAAGGCTGTTACATCCTCTGGGAAAATCTGATTAATAAGTGCAATAGTGTCTTTTACTGGAACAGGTAAATTGCTTGCACATTGCTGTATTGGATTATCCTAGCATTAACCAAGTTTGGCTGATCTGGGGACTTTAAGCTACCTGCCAGTCACGGGCCTAGAGTGCCATGTGCCCCATTTCCCTCTGTACTTAAATGACATCATCATCATGATTAACATTAACAATAAAGCCATCTTCCTAGGCCAGGACATGATACTCATTATGTTTCCTGTTCAAGTCCCAGAATCTCCTCTGTTTGACTGACCAGTGACGGAAATGTTTGATTTCATTCACTGCTTTCTGCAGACAGAGTTTGCCGTGCTGAGGCATATCTCAGAACTGAGGAAAATCTACACCTTTTACAGCAGCTTAGGGTATGACCACTCTCTTGACAACACCTTCCTGATGACCAAGCTTCAGTTCTGGCGCTTCTTAAAGGACTGCCGGTTCCATCATTGCAACGTTACCCTTGCCGATATGGATCGGATCCTGAACGGTTGGTAGTCCCCATGCATAGCTTATTCACCTAATATTTTAATGGTTGTGGCTGAGTGACAGGATTGAAATATAACCGAGAGCCCAATGTGCAGTTTGTGGGATTCAAAATATTTGTGTTGAAGTTAAGGGGTGTAAAAATCCAAAATACTTGGGCAAACTTGGTGATTGTGGGTGGGGATATTTCTGTAGGCTTAAAAATCTTCTTTATTTAATCATTAATGGCTGCAAAGAAAGGAGCTGGGGATGTATAAGTTATTTTTGGACACATTTATTGTCCCCCATCCATTTCTTTAAACGTAGTAGGGTAAATTAATTTTTCTGATCCTGAACACTGAGGGCCAAATCAGAGGTGATCTGGGAGACACAGTTCAAATGCTTAGCAGATATATTGGATGACAAGATGTTCACTGTATTCTGCGCATGACTTGTGGATCCCCCCCCTTTTTTTTTTCAACCATGCAAATCTTTTTGGATTTATGCTATTGGCCTCTTGGTTTTTTCCACCTTGTTTGTGTTTGCAGATAAAAATTTACTTGAAGAGATTCACTCCCCTTATGAGACGATGCTGCTTCGAATGTTTTTGACTTACCTGATATATTTGTCATTCCACATCTATCACAAGGAGTTTGGGTGAGTGAGCTTGTTTGCCCGGCTGAGGAGCTGGTATCAGGAGGGACTTTGGGTGTCAGCTGAGAAGAGGCGCTGCCAAATTTGGAGAGATTCCTGATTGTGAGCACAAACTGCTGGGTGGCTCATTATGCCTGTCTTTAATGCAAATATGGGCATTGCAGCTCTGAATTTTTTCCCTGGCATGGATTGTGTCTCAGAAGTGGAGAATACTTCCTTTTTCTTTCTGTGCCCCTTCCATCTTACTTTACCCATATGAAGCTGCCTTATATATGCAGTTGGATACTCT
The DNA here is from genome assembly GCF_028583425.1 of Eublepharis macularius. NCBI lineage: Eukaryota > Metazoa > Chordata > Lepidosauria > Squamata > Eublepharidae > Eublepharis > Eublepharis macularius. Next base: position 21,178,519 of record NC_072801.1, read on the forward strand.
CCCCACTACTATTTAATATCTATATGCGCCCCCTCGCCCGGCTGGTGCGGAGTTTCGGGGTTGGGTGTCACCAATACGTGGATGACACCCAGCTTTATCTGTTGTTGGATGGACGGCCTGGATCGACTCCGGATGTCCTGAAGCGTGTTTTCGAGGCTGTGGCTGGTTGGTTGAGACAAAGTCGGCTGAAATTGAATCCTACGAAGACAGAGATCCTGTACTTGAGTCGTGGGGGGATGGCTTCAGGACCCCAGCTTCCTACACTCAATGGGGCAGTGCTTACACTGGCCCCAAGAGTTAGGAGCCTGGGGGTGATTCTGGATTCCTCCCTGAAGATGGAGGACCAGATCACTGAGATTGCCAGGTCTTCCTTTTATTATCTTCGGCAGGCCAGGCAACTCGCCCCCTATTTATCGCCCCGCGACTTGACTACAGTGGTCCAAGCAATGGTCACCTCTAGGTTGGACTACTGTAACGCACTCTATGCTGGGCTTCCCATGGGCCTGATCTGGCGGTTACAGCTGGTACAGAATGCAGCGGCGTGGGTCATCGTTGGAGCACCGGTGTGGGAGCATATTACGCCTGTGCTACACCAGCTGCATTGGTTACCAGTAGAGTACCGAATCAGGTTCAAGGTTTTAGTGTTAACCTATAAAGCCCTATGCGGACTGGGACCGACGTATCTACGGGACCATCTCTCCCCATATGAGCTCCGGAGGACTCTTCGATCAGGTGGGAAACATCTTTTAAAGGTCTCTGGCCCTAGGGAGGCCCGCCTGGCATCGACCAGGGCCAGGGCCTTTTCAGTCCTGGCCCTGGCCTGGTGGAATGCTCTGTCTCATGAGACCAGGGCCCGGCAAGATTTGCTAGCATTTCGCTGGGCCTGTAAGACAGAGCTATTCCGCCAGGCATATGGTTGATGCCAGGCGGTGCCCCCTCAATTGAGGTGGAGGGGGTTAAATCATATGCCCTCCTATGCAGATGCTGTTGTCCATACTTTATACTTCATATATTTGCTCTGGGAAGAACTGCTGTACAGAACGCCGACTTTAAACTATGTGTTGCCTCTTTATTTATATGTATATATATGAAATTTTTATATCTGCATAGTTGTAATTTTAATGATTAGATGTAGAGTTTTTAAAGTTTTTAGTGATATTTAATATGTTGAATTGTTGTTATCTGCCCTGAGCCCGCTGATGCGGGGAGGGCGGAATATAAATGTAATAAATTAAATTAAATTAAAATTATATGGAACCAGACCATTGATCTATCAAAGGCCGTTGTCAGATGCACCCTGCTTATCTGCCATGTGTGCCTATTATACTTTGTATTGTATTCTGGGCCTCTGAGAACGTGTAAAGAAATATCGGTGTAGCTGTCTAACTGTGTAGCTGTGAATCGCTTATCTTGCAGGTGGCTACTTTCACTTTCTCGACTGGCATAGGAAAGTGTCCTTGAAGTGCCTTTTCTCCCTGAGACATGAAATGAGCTCGTCCTTGTCTTCCCCTCCCCTACACCATCCAACCTTCTAGGCCTTGCGCACCTAAATTCTAATGGTCCTTATCCTAGGGCAGGAACCTTGCCCTATAACTAACATTGCTTTTCTCCTTTACGTCTGAGTGCACTGATTCTGATGGATCTCTAATAAAGAAACTTTAACTGGACTCTTGAAGTGTCTGCAGTGAAGTAACTGAGGATCTGACTGGCAGAGCCTGATAGCCGTTTTGTCTACTCTGTCTGGCAGCAGCTTTCCAGGGTCTCAGGTGTAGGTCCTTCACCTGTGACCTAATCCTTTTAACTGAAGATGCTAGTAATTGAACCTGAGACCTTCTGCATGCCAAGAAAATGCTCTGTCACTGAGCCACAGCCCCTCTGTATCTGGGTGCCTGAGGGCTGTTGCTGTGGCAGCAAGCAGTGACCATGCAGCCAGGCAGTGGCTGGAGGAGGCAGCTTTCATACTGTTTCAGCAGTATCTGAGGTGCTATATGCACTCTATGTACACTCTATGTGCCCCTAGGGATGCCTGACAATTGCCAGGATACATCTGGTGCCCCAGGGCTGCAGAAAAGGGCATATGCCATTCCAAGGGGGAAGAGTGGAAGAGAAAGGCAGGGGAAAAAACTGCAAGTAAATATATAGAGAGGATTTTAAACACTTTATAAAATGTACTGATTTTCATTATTTTAATGTATTTAATTGTGTTTATGTGTTAACGTATTTTATTGTGATTTTATTGATTGATGTTACCCGCTCAGCCTGCTTGTGGGGAGAGCAGTTTATCAATATAATAAAATAAAAAACAATTAAAAATGTAGAAGAGACCTCTTTAAAAAGCCAGGCTAGATCCTGGTAGGCATTATGAGGTCGCTTAGCAACCTTATACACAAAGCATTTTTTCTAAATAGGGACAAAACTGGCGATTGTGGGAAGGGGAAGAGAAGGCTGAGGTGGTGGTGGGGAAAGCGGGGAACCCTTGAGCATCTCTCTCCCCCCCCCCCCCCCGTACAGCTTTATGCAGTGTAGGTGGCCTGGCCCCTTTCTGATGAATCTTGTGGAAGATGAAATCTTTGTCTGTCCAGAGGGTGTGCCAGGGAGCCTTATGCTCTTCTTGCTGACCCAGCGGTCCTTGCACCAACCAAACCTTCTGCCTCCACGTGTATGCACTGTTCCATCAAAAGGGATGGGCGTGCCCCTATCTTATCAACAGATACAGATCATGCAGCTTATCCAAACAAAGTAAATATGAATTCCCCCCAAACTTTGGAAATATTCAAGTATCAGGTTTAACAAGAGTCCAAAGCAGCTGTCGTATATTTTCTCTTCTGGCTTTTTTTTTAGTGATAAGAGTCCTCGTCTGTTCAAGTGCTTCTCCAAAATGATGGCTAAGAACATCCTCCCCAATGCCTGTCAAATAAAAGGTAGAATCTATCCCTCTTCCCCCTTGTGCTCCCGTATTTCTCAAGTAGTTACACAGGTTTTTTTAAAAAAACTCTGCTTTTTTGCTACTCTTCTCACAGGCATCTTGTTCAGTGAACGGCAAGAAACAGTCTACGCGATCAATTACATCGACAGGTGCTGGGAGATTTACAGAGATTTCTGTAGACCAAACGCCTTAGCCCCTTATGAGCCTACTATGAAAATGCGGCATTTCGTCTGGATGCTGAAAGTAATTTGGGGGGTTCATTTATGGGGTCTGAGTGAGGCCTCCCCCTTGGGAGGTGGGTCAAGAGCTCACACAGTAGCTGCTTTTTTTACCACAATGAGAGATGAATGTTAAATATTGCATTATTTTGTTTGTTTGCTTTAAACATTTCTGTCCCACCATATCTTATTGGGAGTCAATATGGTGAATAATGCAGCAACCATGGAGATAGATCAAGAAGAGTAGCCATGTTAGTCTGTCTGTAGCAGTGGAAAAGAGCAAGAGTCTAGTAGCACCTATAAGACTAACCAAATTAGTGGTAGGGTATGAACTTTTGTGAGCCACAGCTCATGTCTTCAGATACTAAAGTGAGCTATGGCTCACGAAAACTCATACCCTACCACTAATTTTGTCAGTCTTATCATTGCTACTGGACTATTGCTCTTTTCCAATGCAGCAATCATGTTGCAAGGATATAAAAAAAATTGAACAGGTTAAAATGCACCATCTACCAATTAAAAAGCATCCTGATTTAAAACACACAAGTGTTTACAACGCACAGGATTGGGAAAAACCCACAGCCAAATCTGGTGGAAAAATTCACCTTCCACTAAATGCTCCTCGAATAGGACTGTCTTACATACCTTCCTCAAGGTAGCATTAAAGGGATGGACTGCCACTGTGTGTGTGTTTAGGGCATTTGGTATGGACATTTGAGCTTGGCAGGCTCATATTGTTGGCAATTAACAATCGTAAGTAGACATACCAGAAGAGAGTAGGAGTGGGGTTGCTAATAATTAGCCACTTGCTATCTTGAAAGGGTCCACCTTTCAGACATGATGGTTTTTCTAAAAGGTGAATGTCCTGGAGAAGTGATGAAGGTTGAATTGGTGTTGTTAACCACAGCTAGTACTTTCTTTTCATTCCACATACTTACGATTGCATAGAGAATATGCTCTGTGTTTTGCTTTTCAGCATGCAGTCCTATTAATATATAATCTCTGCATGGGGGAAATCGTTACCATTGGGAGTGGTCCAAGATAAGGGGTCAATGTACCTTGGTGTCTCTAAGCATTAAATTGCTCTGGATTGAATAGGGGAAAGTTAGTGTAGCAAGTTAAGCTATGATGCATGTATAGTTGGATTTTTATGCCAAAAGAATATGATACTGTTAAGTATGTTCCAGCTGGAGGTCTCTTTTGTGTCTTGTGGTATCACTCTGGAATTGTGAAAATATCTCTCTAAAATATGTAGGCATCCTTCTAAAAAATTGTTCTAAGCAGATGTATAGAAGGCCAGTAGAGGAGCATGAAAGGGGGTTCAGGAGTTTTCATGGGAGAGGGGAAATCTCATACCATCTGCTGGCTCCTACTTCCCATCTGCTTATCCTCTAGCCTGCCCGTCACTGCTTTTTCACTCTGTAGCCTCTTAATTATTTTTACAAAATTGACACCCCACATTTCTGCCCTCATAATGACCATCAAAGCAGCTAACGAATCAATACATGCATAATAAAAGCACATCTTAAAAAACCACTAAAACAAACAAAAACGCATCATGAAAACAATTAAAACCAGAGCTAAAAACATAAAAACAATTAAAACATATGGCAGGAAGGAGGAAACCACTGAGGGAATGCCAAACAAAACATTCCAACTGCTGGCAGAAGATAGCAACAGAAAGAGACAGAGGAGTTCCCTTGGGGAGAGAATCCCAGAGTTTTGATGGCAGAGTTTTTGCATTATTACCTAATCTCCCTGAAACTCCTGAACATTTTTGCTTCCCTTTTTCGATCTGCTTCTTACTTAAAAAGAAATCCTGTGCACTTTAACAAAAAGTTGCAATGTTGTGTGCAAATTGCTTCTCTAGTTTTCTGGGGGTGGGGGTGGTGTTAAAACCTTTTTTTAAGTTTTGGGATTTTTCTGCAAATCTGGAAGTTTCTGTTTATTGCTGCCTTAGAATCCCAAGATGACCTCCAATCTGTATGTTTCAAAAGGGAAAGAAGAAAATGGATAACACAAAATGTTGGGTGTCTGTATGCATAATTTTAATAAAACATATAAAATACATTTCAAATCTCCAGGATCTAAGACTCATAAACAAGCAATTAACTGCTACACAAATTGTGGATATTCTGGCGAAAGACAGTCCTTTTGTCCGGGATGGAGATTACATCAATTTGGAGAAAGAGGTATGTTTGTTTAATAGTAAAAATGCAGAATAAGTGATGTAGATATGAACTGCTGTGGCAGTAATAAGAGCCAGTAGCTTGCCAGGGCTTGGGCTTTTCTTTATGCAAAAAGCAGAGCCATGTTGATTTAGGAACGATGATGTTGAATTTTGGGCTACAATCCCCTCTCCTTAATCAACATAACTGATGACCAGCAACAGGGGCTCCCCGTACAATTTGGCTGACTCTAAGCACAGGCTAGATGTCTTTTGATGTTGCACCGTCACTGTGCTATGGCTGCCATTTGCCACTGTCTTTCCCTGTGTAGACAAGACAATGAAATTAAGATGATTGCTATCGAAGAACCATAGCACAATGTCCAATGATGTGTGGATGCAGCCATAGGTTCGCCACCTCAGTGAGAACTAGACCATTGAATATACTATTTGACTCTTTAAACCATTCCTCACACTGCAGTCCTAATCCAATTTTTTAAAATAATTGCATTTAATAATTGCCCGCTAGACAAGGAACTCCCAGACCATGCTTTTGCTTTCTCCTCCAGCTTGTTTTCTTGGAGTTTTTTGAAGCTCTCCTTGACTGTGCAGTGCTTTATGTCACCGATGAAATGTTGAAGCAGCAGGCGGAACAGGCCAGCCAGCTGGGAAGCAGCAGCCAACCGAGCAGCTACTCCGAAGGAGCCAAGATTTCTTCTCTGACTCAGGAGCTGTCTTCTCGTCAGGTAAATTATTTGTTGTCAGCTCTGTCGCATCTAGGGCCAAATTTTAGAAGCAGCAATGGTAGCCCCAACTTTTTAAATGTGGCCCCTTCGTGATGAAGCAGAGATGGGAAGTGAGGTCTGATGGAAGAGTAAACGAAGCAGGTAGGCGAGGGGTGCTGTGATCCTTCCTCTTCTGCCTGTGCAGAAGTAAAAATGCTTTGGATTAGACTTCAAGGCCTTAAAAGCTAAGTGCAGGCCTTCAGTTTTAACTTTGGTTCATGGTGTATGTGCTGGGAGAAGCAATGAGAAAATTGCCATCTACTGATGCAAAATGCTGATAACTGGTCTCTTCTGTAACTGTGATTTACTTCTCCTCAGGGCTCATTTTGAGGGGGGAACGCACAGAAACACAGTTCCAGCAGTTCCCCAAAGAGGTCACATGTCAGGTGGCCCCGCCCACTCTTGGCCATTTTGGGCCTGTTTCAGCCTGGATTGGGGCCGAAATGGCCTGGATCGGGCGTCTGACAGGTGGTGGATCATTCTCCCGCTCAGCAGCGGCCCGATCCTGACCATTTTGGGCCCCTTTTTGGCCATTTTCAGCCCCCTTTGCCATTTTGGGCCCAATTTCGGCCCTGAATGGCCAGGATTGGGTCCAAAACAGCCAGGATAAGTGATGTCAGGGGGTGTGGCATATGTAAATGAGTTGTGCTAATAACACACTTCCAGTGATGGCAAGGTGTGTGGCATATGCTAATGAGTTCCTCCAGCTCTTTTTCTGTGAAATGACCCCTGCTTCTCCTCGATGGACCACTTAAGAATAGTTGCCTTTGTGTAACCAAAGAAATTATACAAATACTAGTTGAATCTTGTTCCTCAGCAGAGGGCTCTGTGGCTTACATACATGTTCTACAAGACCCTCTCCATTCAGTCTGCCTGTAATATTTTCTTTTAAATAAAGAAGTGTTGCCAGCAAATCTGCTTTAAAAAACATAACGTGTGGAGCTTGGTTTCTTCAACTCCTGCACTTCACCTTTCCCCAATCTATCCCCTGACATTACTTTTTTACCCCTTTAGGTGGGTGCAAATATATTGGAAATGAACTTTGAGGCAACAGGAGAGACCAAAGAGAGAACTTTGTTTTTCATGTATCACTTGTGAAACTTGTGACGGTCACTAGCACAGATAGTTTCAAAAGTGGGTCTTGATAGATTCATGAAAGATAGGTCTGTTGATGGCAAAGTGCAATTTCCATGTTTGGAGATTGTCTCTGTATGTCTCTGGATACCAGCTTGTCTATTCCTGCCCCCCCCCCCAGTCATTTCAGACCAGAAGTACAAGCAGTGGCGAAACAAGCAATGAAACTGGTTACACGGCCGCTGGCTATGTTAGCACCAAGTCTTCCGCAAGCAGGATTGTGCATTTTGTTGACGCTTCGAAAACAAAGACAAAGGTTGGTGGGAATGGATTTCCTTTCTGCCCTCTCCCCTTGTGGTCCTGTAAGTAAATGAGTGAAGAAAAATAAAGCAAACTCTCAGATTCAGCTGTCTCTAAAGAATCAGAGTGCTGTTGTCTGGAATGTAAATGTTTTGGGGCTTGGATCTGGGAAGAAATGCATTCAGATCCCCTGTCAGAAATACCCACGTCAGGAGAGCAGCAGCAGCACTTATTGATGGTTGTTGTGGGTTTTCCGGGCTGTATTGCTGTGGTCTTGGCATTGTAGTTCCTGACGTTTCGCCAGCAGCTGTGGCTGGCATCTTCAGAGGTGTAGCACCAAAAGACAGAGATCTCTCAGTGTGGCACTTATTGTTTGAATGTGACATCATTGTGGAGAAATGTGGGGTTTGATCCAAAGGTTTTGTTCCACTGATAGTAGTACCTTTCTCTAGAGCAAGAGCTTTCCTTGCTTGACAAAGACTCCTCCGTTCACAGAACATAACCTATGGATCTTTGACCAGTTGCCATCTCTCACCTCAAAGGGTTGTTGTGGCGAAACGGGGCCTTTCCTCCCACTGGTAGACCCCGCTTGGCCTACCCCTCCCTTGCCTAACCTAGCACCTGGAGGAGCCGGCTCACTTTCCTGTCTCCGGGTAGTTGGTGCCACCACTGTCCCTGTAGTGGGTCCTGGTTAGGCGGGACAGCCTCCTAACCTCCCTCCTCTGCTAGTGGGCCCAAGCAGTTGGGGGACTATATGGAACAGAAGAGCTTTCTTCCTTCATATATTCCAAAACTTATTTAACTTCTAACTATACACAGGCAAATATACAGTGAACGAAAGGCATAATAAAACAGAAAGAGAAACCCCCTTCTCTATCTCCCTCATGCCCTAATTAGATGTTGTGTAGGGCAGGCTCAATCCTTTGACTCCTGTGGTTACATTAGATCTCCATCCCCCCTCAGAGCCATCTCTCCCTCCACTCCCCAGCCACCAACTGTCAACTTCCAACTCCCCTCCACCAACTGACTGGCTCTCCTTCCAATCACATTCTACTCCAGAACTGGCCCCTCCCCTCTGCAGCCCATAGAACGTTAACTCCACAAACAGAATGGCGTTTCTCCACAGCTGTTATGAGGATAAAATAGAAGAGGGGAGAAATAATGTAGGCTGTGGGTTGAATTAAAAACAACAATAGTCTCAGTCCCCGTGACTGAATATAGATTTGTATTTTCCTCCTTTTTGCTGTTGTTGTTACTCTAAAAAATACTTAAAAGAGCATTTGTGGAGCACTTCTTGGCAGAAATGAGATCTGAAGGGGCAGTAAATAGAGCTGCCTTCTACTGAGTCAGGCCATTGGTCTCTCAAGGTCATTAGTGCCTGTTCTGACCGGTAGCAGCTCTTCAGGGTCGCGAGCAGATGCCTTTTGCGTCACCTGCTTCTTTTAACTGGAGATGCCAGGGATGCCTAAGCCCGTGTTACCATGTTTCCTAATCTTCCTTCGGCCCTGTCAGACTAGGCCTGCACTGGCAGTTCTGTATGCAGAGCTCCCAGTGGTTTTGCAAACTATTTTCAGGCACCTGTGGGCTTGGTTCAGACTGTGCTTAACCTCTCCGGTTATGCCATTTTCCTAACTTTTCAGGCCCAAACTGAGCTCCCTTCAGACAGCACGGACCTGGAATGTGTGGGTGAGGCCCTCGTTTTGATGGGGTCACTGTGCTTTTACCATCCACCCCTTGTAGATATAACAGGTCACTTTGTCTGCCCTCGATTCATATGATTTTCCTATTCCTTTTCCATGGAAGAAAAAATCCAAGGATGGTGGGAAAGAGGAGAAAACGTCCCAGCACAGTTCGAAATCCCCCCATCGATCAAGAGCAAGCTCTGTACAAGGAAGTAATGCAGGTGAGCAGCTCAAGTTCTTGTGTCTGTAGCTTTGTGCCCATTGGTGCCAAAGGGCTTGTTTGGTGGCTGCAAAAATCAGCAGGTAAAGGGCATGGCTGAACAATAGCAACCAAAAAGTGGCACTGTTCTGCAGCAGAATGGCAAGTGGTTTGCGGACTAAAACTCCACTAGATACCAACTCCTTGCATGCAGAAAACTAGCCTGTCACTGTTTTGTTTCTTTCTTACTTTGAGTATTGAGTTCTGGAAATTCTTCTTTACAAAATACAAAGAGTGTACAAAAGCACTGTTAAAAAATTATGTAAGCCAAAGAGAACAACCCTCAGGAATATGTAACCCTGAGTCTAAACTGTGCACATGCATGTGTGTGACTCCTGGGAGGGGGGGGGGGTTGTGTTTCTCAGTGGGGTAGAATCACATGGTTGTGAGGATACAGTGAAGAAGGGAGAACCAAGTATGCTGCTCTGATCTTTCCCGAGGAAGGGCAGGAGAAAAGAAGTACTAGAGAAACGGAGAGGAAATGAAGTTGGCCTTATGGGCCAAACACAGAGTTGGGAAACCTCAAGACTGTTTTCCAGCTTTCACCGATGTAATCAAGACTCCATCCATGCAGGGATTCAAAATGCACCTAGATCAGAAAGGCATGGAGTGCTAGCCTTGTCATCGGACATTGCTTCCACCTCAAGGCTGGCTTCAGATGATTCTGGTTAGGGTTACCAATCTCTAGATGGTGCCTGGAGTTCTACGGGAATTACAACTGATCTTGAGGCTACAGGGATCAGCTCCCCTGGAGAAAACAACAGCTTCAGTGGGGGTGGACTCTATGGCATCACATTGCTGCTGAGCTCTCCGTCCTCTCCCCTGTCACGTCTGAGCCCCATCCATGCCAATTTTTATTCTGTTCTGCTGAATCCAGTGTATCTAGCAATAGCCCAATGTCACTTTGCTAATGTCCTAACTATTCTTTCTCAGGCTTTCACAGGTGGTTATCAGTTGAACTACAGCAGCTTCCAGTGTTTATGACTTTGTGTTCATTCCCAGAAAATGCTGTGTCTGGCTTCCTAGTAACTCAACGTGATAACATAAATATGTAAAACGTTCTCACACAAAAAGAGCACCAACGGATTGTTTACTGTTGAGGGGGACAGAAGAAGTAAACCAGAGTGGTAAAAGAGAAGTGTCTTTCACATGATGTCATTACTGTCAACTTCTGCTCATGCTGCTTAGATGTCTGTCTTGCTCTAAGTAGTCCTATGGACCTGCATATGGAAATGATCCAATTTCCGAATAAACTCCATTTGACTAAGTGCTTGTGTCTTACTGCAAATGGGCCAGAGATTAGTCTGCTGTGTCCTGTCATCCATAGCCTGACATCCCCAAACTCTGCTTTCCCCAGGCACTGCCCCCAAATCTCCAGGAATTTTCCAAGCCAGAGTTGGCAACATGGTATATCTGGGGAGAGAATGCTCTGCTGCCACTCCCCCTACCCCATCTTTTGTTTTAGAACTTGAAATGAAAATGAGGGGGGAGGCACCTATTCATCAGCTTTGCATTATTTTACTTTCCATTCAGCTACAACTCTGAACGTCACCTTCATCTCTGATGTAATGCCTGCAGATGACAAAGAGGAAACAGGAGCTCAGACTCTGCCAGGCCCAGAAGAGGAGCACATCTCCCTTCTCACAACTCCTCTAAAAGAATTAGCTGGTGAGAGAATTTGACTGTGCAGCAGAGGTGCTCTCTCTTTTTCATCACTGCAGTCCACCTTGCTCTGCTTGTACATGTTTAAATGATACATTCCCATGTCTTTGGCAACTGCCCAATTAAACAAATACTAGTTGTTTGATTATATTAGGGACAAAAAAGGTCTGTGTCACAACACACATTGGGTTGGATCCTGTCACTTCATTACACTACGGGAGGTGCTTTCCTGTGGTGTATGAGAATACTCTTTCCGCCAGAAGAAATCCCTTCCTCTAGCAGAATGGAAGGATCCAACTTGTCATCACTGAGGATGGAGTTTTCCACCTGCAGTCTCTTATTTTAAGTGCTTGTATCAGAACTGATGTTGCTTTTATGTATTGTATGTATTTTAGCTCTAGTATTAATGATTTTTCGTCGGTTTTAAAATGAGATTTTATTGCGTATGCTTTAATTTAGCAGCTGCTTTGGTGGCCTTTGTGAGGGCAGAAAGGTGGGATATAAGTTTTGTAAAATAAAAGAGATTATGATTTTTTTTCTTCTGAAGAAATGGGTTCTAGTCCAGAAAAGTTGATTCTGAAATGAAATCTTGTTAGTGTTTAAGATGCTATTTTTCCAAGAAAGTTATCTCTGAAGAAGTACATTTTTCTGTCCTGAACCTTTTAGGTTCCCCAGAAGTCTTATTTGGGCTGGATGTTAATACAAAATAGGGAGCGAGAAGGGGGAAAGATGTTTCAGGGTGTGATTGACAGAAGGGTGTGTAGTCATCTGGAAAAGTGGGATTTCATCCATAAGAGGGCAGTAGAAGAACAGAGAAAAGGCAACTTCTCCTCTATCAGTCTCTATCAAAAGAAGAAAACAATGAAACTAAAACACACTGGCCTTTTTCCCTTCAGTATTTCCAGAATATAAACTGACTTTTAAATCAAATCACAGCATTTGAACTGTGTAGTGGAATTACTAATTTTAAAATGTTTGATCTTTTTCTTGTTTAACAGAAAAACTGGAAAAAGCCAAAGATGACATTAAGGACCAACTCAGTTTGTGGATGAGTCGCATTTATATCTTCTTTGTGAGCAATTTTTTTGCTAACTATAAGCACTTGCAAGTGGTGAAAGAGACCATTTTGGACAACCGGGTGCAGGAGGCGGAGCTGGCCGAGCGGAGGAGGATCGAGGAGGAGGAGGAGGAAGCTCGGTGAGTTTATTGGCCTTTGCAGTGTGTTTTAAGTCCTCCAGGTTGTAGTACAGGCTGATTGCTTTTTCAGTGGAGCCGTGTTAAGAAGGTCCAGGCATACATCTAACTCTGCCACGATCCTTTCATGCAAACTGGCCTTTTGATCAGACTAACAGCAGCGCTTTTTTCCAGCTGGAATGCGGTGGAACTGAGTTCCAGCGCCTCTTGAAAATGGTCACATGGCTGGTGCAGAGGGCAATCTAAACTTCCCTCTGTCTGGAGATCAGGGGGTGGGGCCACCGGCAGGGGCGGCGCAAGGGTTTGCGGCGCTTGCAGCCGGCCAGCCGGGTGCCCCCCCCGTGCAAGCGCACCAGCCTGCATGATGATGTCACGTGTGACGTCATCACGGGAGCACACACGCCGTCGCCGGCCCGATCACTGCGGTGGGTGGCCTCCGAGCTCTCCCGCTTGGTTGCCTGTGCCGTCGCAGATGCCTGCCCGCGGCGGCGCGGGGTGGGAGGGATAGGAGGCTGCTGCTTTGTGGCGCGTGCTCGCCCCCCGTGCCTCCTCCAGCGCTCCCTCCAGCACCCCGCGCCTGAGGCCACCGCCTACCTGGCCTCAATGGGCGCGCCGGCCCTGGCCACCAGCCATGTGACCATTTTCGCCGAGGGCGATTTCAACTTTAAAAAACACCCCCCTTGTTCCAGCTGAACCAGTGACGTCATTGTACGGTCCTGAGTTCCACTACCTCTTTTCCCAGAAAAAAAGCCCTGCTTAACAGCAAGTGGTGCCTTCTTCTGCTTCCTTCGCAGGGATCTGTTGTGCTGCGCTGCATCCTCTTGTGCAACCACAGCATGGCTTCAGATGTTCGGAGGCATGGTAATAAACCACAGTACAGCAAATCCCACACTCTGAAAATAAGCCACAAGGGAGACTAAAAAGAGGATGGGTATTTTGTCCACATAGTTTTCTTCCATGTCTTTTGGAAGAGAGATTTTTCTTACACCAGGGGACCCTCTTGTACAAATTCCTTTCTTCTCAGAGGCTCTTTTAGCCTGCCACAACCTAGCTCAAGCATTATGAACAAGCCAGTGCAATCCTCACATAGGACTTTTTAATCCTTTTGAAATCTGGCTCCTACAGGACCCAGCCTTGCCCTATGTTTTTCAAAGCCACCTGGTCATGGTAAATGAAAACCATTTTTTAAAATCACTCAGGTCCCCTTGAAGTTAAATTTTCTTATGCAGGAATGTTCATTCTCTTGAGGAAAGCAATATCTGCTCTTAGAGCAAGACGATGTTAGCCCCTGCGAAATGAACTTGGAACGGCTTTTAAACTAGGGTTAAAATGATGGTCAGTAGTCATCATGGCTGTTCCTTCATCTGTTCCATCTCGCTTTCCATGGGAAGTTATTAGGAATGTGGACTTTACAAACTAGTTCATAGTCCATCTAATGTAACATTTTGGTTTAAAAAAAACCCAGCTGATACTACTTTAAGCAGCCTGTAGTTCAATGCTAAAGGACTTGCTTTGCATGCGGACAGACGCAGGTTCAGCCCAACCCCATCTTCACTGAAAACTCTCTTGGTCCATAGGTGTTTGGAAAGACCCATCTCTGCCCCAAAGCTGCTGCCAGTCAGAACAGATAGGACTGAGCTAGGTGGACCAGCAGTCCAGCAACTTTGAACATTTGGAGCTTTTCACATCTGCTATGAAACTAAACCTGCAGTGCTCAACAGCACTGACTTACTGGAACTGCTTATGTCACTAGATCCTAATTAGCTCCCCCCGCATGGGAAAGAATACGTACAAAACTTACATGTGCATTCAGTGCAAGAGTGCATGTCAGTGCACTACTGTTATTTACAAAAAAGGAAGACTAAAGTTTCCCCTGCCCCCAGGAGAGCCGTCCAGAGGGGGTTGTCTTACATTTACTTACAAGTATGTCCATAACATTTTTTTTAAGTAGTTGTTGTCTTACATTCATAATAATATTCTTTCAGGTAAATACGTTATTTGTAAGCAGTAGATATGGTACAGAAAGCAAGTAGGGTGAATGTTTAAACACTCAGGCATTGAATGTTTTAGAATTGGTGGGGGGTCAGGAATCGGTCACTGTTTTCTTGTTGAGGAAACTTTTGTGCAGGGTTAGGTCTCCCAGGACACTATGTTCAAAGGAGCAGGTAAGGAAGTTATCTAAACAAGTGCTGGGCTCAAGTAACACAACTTGGGACCACAAGTGGATGCATGAAGCGTAGGGGAATTAAAATTATAAAATGGATGAGATTTGAGTTCAGTAGCACCTTAAAAGACCAACTAGATTTCCATGGTATGAGCTTCCAAGAGTCAAGCTCTCTTCTTTAAGGTGGTTCTGGATTCGAATGTTACTCTACGTAGGGCAAAGTGAGCCTTGAGCTCAAAGTAACCAAAACAATATGGAGCCATCTCTATACACAGCCTCAAGTTCCGCCAAGAAAAAGAGTAATATAAATGTATTCTCTGAACCCTTGGCAGTTTTTGTGATAGAAAACTTTTACTGTGTCCATCATGCTAAAGATTCCTCTACCCATTGGTGTTTAGGTGTTATAGGGCTGAAATGATTGTATTTTATCATGTTTTTTTTCTTTAAATCAAATAAATTGGAGGCTGAATATCATTTTTTAAAAGCCCGTTTTTCTTCTTGCCTTTCCTTTTTAATCCCCCCAGGCTTTATGCTATGTGGGAAGCAGAAGAGGCCAGAAAGCTGGAAGAAGCAGCAGCAGAAAAAGCGGCCCTGGAGCATGAGGAAAGCTTGAGCAAAGAGGCCGAGGAGGGAATGGTCCAGATACAATCACCCCCAAAGGAAGAGTCTCCAGTTTTGCCCCCAGTACTGCCAAGCAGTAAAGCTGCGACTGCAGGGAAGAAAAAGAAAAAATAATGGAGCTGCGTGCCTGTCAAAAATTCCCTTTTGGAATCACAGCATTGCAGTATGGACATCAGCAACAAATTATTTCTATGAAATTATGAGGAGTAAACATCGAAACCTCTTCAGAGGTCTTCCAGCATCTCTGATCAAATTTAAATGCAACCAGTGTTGAGTAATCGTGTGGATCCACAAGTAACATTAACGCCTCAACTTATAAAGTTCAGATAAAAAGTACTGGAGTTTCACACTGACTTGCAAGTAAAATGTGTAGGAATTAGACGAGACACTTATTCCAGGATGTTTTCCCCCTTAAACATTGAAAACGTTGATTCTTTGTGGTAGTGATGCTGTATCAGTCTTGGGTCCTATGCATGTTTAAGTAATTTCATGAAATTAAAACAAACTATTTAGGGACTCTAATTTGGTACCCTGCTGCCTTAATCTAAGTGAACTTTCTAGTCTTCATGGTTGGGAGTGTGGAATGAAGGCCCAGCAATCTGGGCAGAATAAAATGTCAATAAATGTGTATAGTTTTGATTATTGAAAAAATAACTGAGCAACCTCCGTAATTGTCTGGAAGGAGAGCTTGCCCGCATCTACCAAGAACATTACAGCTGTTGTCCCAAAACATTCATGTCACAGTACTTGTCTCAGATGGCAAAGGATAGGAACCACCGATGTGAGAAACTGCTCTTATGCTCATGATCCCCCTGCCAGAGGATCATAGAAGCTCAAGGAGACACTGAATTTATCCATCCTGCCATAAAGAAAGATTATCCAGTCTTTCCTTCTTCCCAAAATCAATATACTACATTGCCTGGAATTAGTTCGAAGCAGGCCTGTGCAATTCAAGATCCAGAAGACAACCTTTGCATATCCCCCAGGCTCACGAAACTTTCCTTTGTCTGAGAGTAAAGAAAGCGGGGGGAAAGAGCCTTAAAATTGTAACAATGACAAATTTTATTTTTCCAGTAAAATAGTCACATAAATATCAGAGATATGGAATGATGCGTGTTTGATTCATACAGATTTTAATTAATTTGCACATAAATACTTTAAAATCTAAAAATTGTATGATCAGAGTTTTACAGTTTTTGGTAGAAATTAGATTCTTACAAAGCAAGTATTGCTTTACTATTGTCATTGTTCCAGTCAATAATATGACTAATAAACATGTCAGCGTAAACAAAAATGCTTTTTGGACATTTTCAAGCCACCTTTGCAAGAGTAGGCCCTTTGCAGATCAATCTAAGAAGAAGATGTTGTTGAACTGTGTTGCACAGAGTTTCTTTACTTCTTCTGCAAAAAGAGGAAAAGAGGTGTTTTGTAATGTTGAAGTTTTAATCCCTCACTGATAAAAGAGAAAACAATCACTGCAAAATAGATATAATAGAAAGAACATATTAACCTACTGCTGAGAATTTTCCAGCTTTAGGCAACAGCACTGATTACTAGTCTGAAGATATCTGCTATTTTAAAAAGACTACAATGTCTATTAGTAGACATTATGCCAATTATAAGCTACAACTTAGTCATACTATTCCAAAATACTCTGTCTGACAGAATGACTGCAAAGCATGTTGAAGAAAGAAGCTTGACCCTTGCTTCACTGCAAGAGATGAGTACAGCAAAAATACCTTCTGCCAACCTAAACAGACAATGAGTTTATATTAAAAGGGTTGGTATTAGGTCTCATGTGTTTAAGTCCAGAATTTGCTGCTCTGATTCCAGTCTGGTTCCCCCAGTTGGGGTTATTGTCCTAAGGCGTGCCACCCACCGCACTGTGACCAACATTCCTATGAGTTACAGAGACCGCTCACAGCCAAAATGCAGCTTCCAGACAGCAGCCATTTTTTCTATAATTGCTTTGCGAGGCACTGTAATGCAAGTTATGATGAAGCGGGCTATTGCTTATATTACTAATGTTCTATTCTCCACAGCGGTTTTGCAGTTTTACTATCTCTATGGGTCTTCTTAAAGAATTAAAAAAATTGAGACCCTTATTTAAAAAGTTACTTTGTGTCTCCTTGAATTTCCCAGAAAAGCTTTCCTATGCCTCTGAAACAGTAGTCAGATACGCTGCGTGAAATAAAGAGCTTTGTATTTTATCCCAAATAAATTAACGCAGAGAAAATGGTGTGATTTTAATCCTTTGTTCTCTAATAGCTCAGAATTTCATTCTTAAATTTATTTATCGTAATTAGTTTCCTGCTTCCTCCCCAATGGGAGGAATTCTCCTCTCCTCCATTTTAACTGTGGCAATTACCACTCTGGGTCCAAATCTCTGTGTTTTGCTAGTTCACTTAATTCAGTTTCTTTATCTTATTTTCATCTAGGAAATGGAAGAACTTTCTCCAGAATGGCACACAGAGCAGTTCGGGCCCTGTTAAAAATGATAAGATCCTACCACCTCTACAATTCTGAACTCAGTATGTATTCATCTAGCCTTCTAGCTAGCCTTGGATCACATAACTACAAAAATCTGTCCTTATTCAAAAGTTTAACCTTTATTAATTTTCTTTTTTTAAAAACCCTGCTGTTGACCAAACAAAACCCATTTGGTGCTTCAGTCATCCCGGTAGCTCCTTACCATTCACTTCAATCAAGTTTGCATTTTTCTGATTCAAAATCACATACAGTTCTCGCTGATCGGATTTCTTGCCCACTATCCAATAATCACTCATGGCCTTAACGATGATTTCCTCATCATCATCAACTCTGTAAGAGAACGGTTTGTTTGATGCAAATCTTAGGATCATGTGCACAGAATGGAATAAACTTAGGCAAAGGCAGTAACTACGCTACAGGTTTAGAGCTTAGCAAGAAACAACCAGCAAATGGATCATACTGCAGTGTATGCTTTTGAATTCCACCTTGCTGCATTTTACAAATTAAGCAGTTCTGGTAAGTGTGGGACAATTTATTTATTTTCCCCTGAAAGGAAGAGCACAAGTCACCTTGTGAAGTCACTGTTGATATCTCCAAGAATCTTCATCAAGTCAGGGTGAACGGATGCAAGCGAGATGTTGGGAGTTCTCCTCATGTGGATTGTACTTTTCTCGGCCAGGTTCATGTGGTTGAAGTAGATAAACTTAAACTGGGGCTCTTTCTCTGACCTAGGAAGTAAGCAAGGGGAAAGAAACAGTAAAGAAAAAAGAGTTGGCAAGACAAAGAAGTTCATTAGCTGTGGGTAACAGGCATCAAGTCAGTAGTTGTTACCATGCTAAAAATCGCACTGAGACAGGAGTAAATGATTTTTTCCCCTTCCAGCCCTCAGCTGCTGGTCAAACTGGTGATACTGGCATAATGCTACGTCAGAAACAACTACAAAGTGACTGGATCCCAACTTACTGAGCCAGAAACAATGCAACATCACACCTTGAATTCTGTAATCCCTTTTATATTGTGGCCTTTGGTGCTGCTTAACCTTGAAGTTTTATTTGTTTGTTTATTATTTACACCCCACCTTTCTTCCCAGTGGGGAACCACAACAGCTTACATTATTCTCCTCTCTTCCATTTTATCCTCACAACGACCCTGTGTGGTAGGCTAGGCTGAGAGTGTATGATAGGCCCAAGGTCACCCAGGAAGCTTCTGTGACAGAGTGGGGATTTGAAACTGGGTCACCCAGATCCTAGTCCAACACTCTAACCACTATTATGTTCCATTTTCTGATGGGCTGTCTCAGCCTGGGAACAGACAATGACCAGAAAACAGACAGTTACTTTGGGAGAAGCTTAGCAAAGCTGCCGCTTCCTAGTGAGCCCGGGTAGCCAGATTTCTCCAGGCCTTCTAAGCAAAAAAAAAAAAAAAAAAGAGGGGGGGGGATGAAAGCAAAAGCTGTTGCCACAAGAAAAAGGATTTTTGTTTGTTTGTTAAGCTTACCCCAGAAAAGAGTGCACTATGAGTTTGTGATTCACTCTAGAAAGAAGATACCTCATTCAAGAAGCAGACTGCTTACTATTCTAAGGCTCTCAAGATTGTAAAATAATTTTATCCCACATGGGTTGTGGTTGTCTGTGCTAGAGGCTTTGGACATTTTTAGGCACTGACATTTGGACCTTAGTGCTTCCTTTTGCAATAAATGTCACACAATACTTCAAGCCTCCCTCTTATATCTACCCGGTTACATTAGCACCAAGAGAAGTTATATCAAGTTCTCGGGATACTACCACATTAAAGTTTAAGGCAGGCTTAATCAGATAAGCTTCTGTCACCTTGAGCTGCTGACACTGTAGAAAAGAACTCCAGCTCCATTACAGGCAGGAATGCTCAACTTCAGCAAGCCAGGTTGAAATAAGACATACAAATTGATGGTTTTGACTAGATCAACCGTTACCCCTTCCAAGAGTGATCAACAAATAGCCCTAAGAAGTCATAAGCTCACTTTTTACAAAATACCACCCCCCCCAAACCAAACTCCTGGTTGAATCTAGAATGCTGGGCTTTAGCTGAGAAACCCCCAGAAGCAGGAGTGTAGGCCCAACAAGGGGTCAGGACTGGGCTATTCAAAAGTGCTGACCCTATGCAGCATACAGGTTACTTTGGAAACATAGGCAAGCTTTTATTTGAACAAATCTATGGGTTTTTGTTTTGCTTTTCAGCCACTTTAACCTAATATATAGACAACCTTTTTAAAAATATCTCTAGAGTCAGTAAGTGCTGATTCAGAGTCTCCTAACTTTTGATGCAATCAACTGAAAATACAAATGGGTCCTGTAGAAAAGGGAATTCAGTTGTTGTGCCATAGTATTCTCCCTGTCCTGTTAAGTCATGAAAGTACCTGGCAACCTATTTCAGCAACTTAAAACTAAAATAATGTGGAATCCGCTGCATCCATCCACTTCTTAAATGGCCCTGTTCAAACCTCTACTCCTGAAATTCCTAAGCCAGTCACTTGCCTTCCATGCTTCTAGGAGACAGGCAACAGGAGTCCCTGGAAGTGGTGAAGATGATTTGGATCACTGGCTCTGTTCCTCTCTTTTAAGGTTTGGTGCATTTTAACTTTAAAGGGCATTTCATTATACTCCCCACCCCCCATTTTGTGACTGCTCAGAGGCTATTTTTTATGAATAGGGCTCCACGAGAAGAAAGCACTTCTCATTTATCACTTTCTGATGTTTTGCTACAGTCCAAGTACCAGAAAACACAGCTGATTACTTATTCCACTGCAAATCCCAGGAGTTAATACTTATCCTAAATAAGGAAAGGTTTTCTTTAATAACTATGCAGCAGGATTGAGTGCATTCTAAAAGAGGGCTTTTAGAATTCTGGAATCCTCTTGGGGTAAACATAGTAAGTCACTGCATGTGTCTGACTAATCCCAGGTTGCTCAGAGTGGGAGCAGGACTCTCTAAGGGAAGACCCAGCCCCTCTCCCATCCTAGTTTCTCTTAAACGAGCCAGCAGTCAAAGCATCAGCCTCTGCCCCAATTCCTCTGCCAACTTCCCGATCAGTGTGGCACAACACCAGTGAAGATCGCATGCCCCTGCACCCAACAGTGATCATGCAGATTGTCTGTGGCAGCATACATTCTTTTTTCTTCTTCTCTTTTTGCTCCCCGAGAGGGAAACATACCTTGGAGACCTGATAGGACAATGCAGACCTCTGCGGCCTGCCTTTCTCCCAGAGCCTTTGATCTGTTTGCCTCCAAACCTGAGATGAGAACGAAACCAACCAAGCAATCTAACAGTTTGCAGTTTGATCCATCTTGGGGGGTGGGGGGGAGGGTTCAGTCTTGGCACTACAGTAAATCCTTCAAATGCCTAGTACCGTCCCTGAGTAATAACGGTTTACCTCCATATAGGACCTCAGTGGTACTGTGCAGTGCTGAATCTCTCTCCCTGTTCATGTAAACCCTGACTTTTTTGGTGGATCAATATTTAAATCACACTGAATAGGTGGTAACGGCACTTACCGTTCACTGCCTTTCCACCTTTTGTGAGTCTTTACTCTATGCACAGTAGGCAAGGCTTGTTGCATACTGGGCTGTGCTGCCCACAACAACAAAACAGAAGCTTCAAAAAAGCTGGTAAAGGTGCCCACCTTTACCACCATTGCCCACCTTTACTGAACCAGCATCTTAGTAATATGCTTTTTTTATTCTCATCAAAATAGCCCATAAAGCACAAAAAACTTGGCTAGACTTTTTGGACCAGTTCACCTGGCACAAGAGTAAACTGCATTACAAATACAAATCTGGAGCCTCAAAAAACTCACACAAAAACTTTCCATTATGTTTTAAAATGCTGCACAATCCACTCTATCAGGTCAGCTTCAAGACTTTACCATAATGTTTTAGTGCCATTGAGATAAATGACTTTCTCTGTAATTCTTTTGTCTTTTTTTGAGAAAAGACTGAGAAGATGATAATCAGTAGGAAAAGCAGCAATAAGAGCAATTGCCATATCAACTCTGTGGTTAGATGTATAATATGCATTACTGTTGCCCAAGACTGATGCTCTTTTAAAAGTTCTTACTTATACTGTGGAGCTCTTATACCACCACATCCCTGTCATCAAGTGGACTGTTAGCAAGAGAAACAAAACAGTACAAACCCTGCAATTCTTTTGTTGATGTTATATTGTTCACAAATATCCGATGCTAATACTGTGAGGGGAGGCCCAACAATGCTGTCAAGTTTACGGCAAAACTCCAACGTAGGCTGCATAGAGGCTGTGGAGGAGTTTGAAAGGGACAATGAGAATGTTTTCTCCCCAAGACCACAACAGGCAAATAACATCTGGAATTTTTTTTTTAATCCGCATAAAATTTTCACATAAATTGAGCAAAATTTCCTGTCTTTTGTACCCAGGAGTTTGCCAATGCAACTTGCATGGAACTGGGTAGAACTTCTGCCAAAAAAGTGGCTTGGGTAAGTCTCACCTTCTCCAAGGTTCCTATTAGACCCTGTCTAGACATGCAGCAAAACGAGACTGCTGAATCCTGAGAGGTATAGTACATAGTTATCACTTCAAGCTACAGGTGGAGGAAGTTTTTATTCTAATGCTACCTTGCATACAAAACTTCTAGCATGTAGAAAACCTACAGTGTCAGGAGAAAGCAGAAAAGAGTCTCCTGACTGTACTAAGTTTGCTTGCATAGGAGTTGTATAGTCTTATTGTACAACAGGTATACTATTAGACTATTTTCCAAAAACAGCCTATCTGCATCACTGATACCAAAAAACTGTTCAAACCCAACTTTTATTAAAATGTCAAAGGAATGAGGAAATCAGAAGGAGACTGAGACTTGGAAGAGCAGCTGTGAAGGAGCTAGATAAGATCCTTAAAGATAAAGATGTCTCCCTGGGAACCAAGATCAAGATAATCCAAACAATGGTATTCCCCAACAGTGGGTACACTCCTGATACAGCTGAAGGCCAAAATGCTATCCTTGTCTGCATCACTGATACCAAAAACTGTTCAAACCCAACTTTTATTAATGTTGGGTTTGATAATCCAAAGATAATCCAAACAATGGTATTCCCCATTGCCTTGTATGGATGTGAAAGTTGGACAGTCAAGAAAGCTGTCAGGAAGAAAATTGATTCATTTGAAATGTGGTGCTGGGGGAGTTTTGTGGATACCATGGATGGCCAAAAAGACAAGTAAGTGGGTACTAGATCAAATCAAGCCTGAATTCTCCCTAGACGCTAAAATGACAAAACTGAGGCTATTGTACTTTGGTCACATTATGAGAAGACAAGATTCTCTGGAAAAGTCAGTAATGCTAGGAAAAGTGGAAGGCGGCAGGAAAAGAGGAAGACCTAAAACGAGATGGCTGGACTCAATAAAAGTAGTGACGTCCTCCAGTTTGCAGGATCTGAGCAAGTCTGTTAATGATAGGATGTTTTGGAGGTCTTTCATTCATAGGGTCACCATAGGTCGGAGGCGACTTGACAGCACATAACAAAGGACACACATCCAAATTGACTTCAGTGATAGACAGAGGTGAATAATGTTCAAATGACATGATTTGCCAAGGACAAGAGTTAAATTTCTCAGTGGTTTTGGAGCATAATTTGATACTCACCATCAATCATAAAACAGACAGCAGCACTCATAGCCTGCAAGAAATGAAATTTACTATTTAAAAAAACAACACTGTTTTCTTTTTTCAATGACTCATTTGATGGTCAGAAGTTATGTTCTATACTATGCCTTATATAAATCTGCAGTGAGCATGTGGCTTAGTGTACTGTGGTATAACCACAAGGAATCAAATGATTAACAGAGCAATCCTATGCAGTTATTCTACTCTACGTCTGGGGCATCAGTGAGCAAGCTGAACTCTTGTGCTCAAAGCACAGTAATGTTCAAAAGCTGGACAGTAAACAGCAAAGCAAAATTGAGCAGTTACCTTATAAACAATCAAATGAAGCTCTTCATAAGCCTCCTCTGTGTTTACAAATATTTTGGGAAATCGGCATTTTGCTTCTGGATCATTGACATTCAGAGGTCCTGTGAGAAACCTTAAAGGGAAAAAGATGAGGCTTTTTATCCATAGTGAGACTTCAGACTTAAAGTCTCTGCCTCAAAAGGTCATTCATATTTGGTGGAAACCACCATGACCAAAACCCTCGTGTTATCCACCAGTATCTCTTTTGCCTTGCTTTTTACTCCAACCTTTGGTAAAGAGCCCTGGATTGCGTAGGCAAGTCAAAGGCCGAAGGAAGCAAAGCCAATGTTCTCTGGGTAACATCTTGTGAGCAAGGCATACTGACAATACAGTGAATGGGAAAGAGTTTACCTTCCATAGTGCTGAAGGTTTCCAGGCATTTCTGCATGTATTGGTGAATCCCTTCCTGCCAACTGAAACAAAAGGGATGGTTAAAGACGCAGTTAAGAAAAACAGAATTCTTAAATGACATGACAGGAAACAAACGCGATTTGTCCCCCCCGCCCCCAGCAAGGACATGCCATATGACTTACCTCTGGTTCTATATGCCTCGGAAACAGAGATGTGGTGAGATATTTGTATAAAATCCTCATGTCATCTTGCTCCAGTCCACTCCTGGTATCCAAAAGGAATAATTAAAGCACACACTGACAAAAACATTCAAAGGGATATTAGGTCATCATTATCTACCAGCCCACCTAACTCAGTATTGTCTTCCTGGAATGACAAGTGACCCTTGTGCAAAAGGTCTTTCCTAGCCCTGCCAGAAGGAGAAAAAAAAAAAACCTTTTAGGAGGAGATGCCAAGAATTGAACCCGAGATCCTTCTGCACATAATACTGAATGCAAATAGCCCATCCATCTTCACTGATGCATCATTAACTAAATTAATGACATATAAAGAAGTAATCTGAGATTAGACCCACAAACTGCCAGTCTCTTGCCAGCCGCACAGGTCTTGTGTCTGAGAGCTAATGATGTGGATTTTCATCCCATACAGTCTTGTTTCAGCTTCTTTCCAGTCATAAGACTGGTCCCCATGCTTGTAAATTGCAACGAAGAAAGCTAACCTTTGGCACGACAGAAACATCTGTTCTAAGTATCCAGTATCATCCCTCCGTATTGTCACCATTCTCATCCTTAATATGTATTTCTTTCTATTTACCAAATTTTGGTAAAATATTTTAAATAAACAGTGCTTGACGGATATAAGGGATTTACTTCTGTACAGTAAGAATACATTAAAAACATTAGCTATGAAGTATGGATAAGAATGGAGGAAAGGTAGCATAGTATAGCCTGATTTTGTCAGCTCTCACAAGCTAACAGTCAATGACATTAATCAATACAATTGTTAACAATTGTTAACATATCCAACTGGTGGAAAAGTACAAAGCCAGTTTCATATACTCTCCAGAATGTGCACAGGCATTCAGTAATACATAAAGGGAATTGTAAGTCTCAGTCTCTGCGGCTTATGCTTGCAGGAATCTGTGTTAAAGTCCACCTTAAATAAACATGCCAGAGTATAGTGTCTTACAGTCTCTAGAATGCGCACAAGCATTCAACAACGCTTTATCAGATGACAGTCTTTGTAGCATACGCCTACATAAATCAACGTGTAACTTTGTAATAAGACAAGCCATGTCAAGCCACACCTACGGGTTTTGCCCGCATAGAATCTTCTCCCCGTTTCGTCCACTCGCTTCTTCCTAGGCATATTAATTCATAACGTTTATCTTCAAGCACCCCACCATGTTGGTTAGCTCAGGACGGTCGGACTTCAAGGAAGACTGCAGAGGAAGGCAACAGCACACCACCTCTGCTTCTCATTTGCCTTGAAAGCCCCTTGCGGGGGTTGCCAGGAGTCGGTTGCAACTTGATGGCATATATGTATACGGGAATACAAATAAATCTTATCGAATCCAAAGCTTTGTACTAGCTTTCACGTACAAGTTTTTGGAAGCAAAAAAACACCCCAGATCAAATGAGGATAATGTTTGATATAAGCAGATCATGGTACTTAATGTGGTCTAGACTCTTAGGGGTGGGGGGACCCTATTTGAATCCTTTAAAATCTAGTATATAGTGTTATGATTTTAAAAAAATATTTTATGCAGCCAGTTGTAGATTTCTTCTTGCTTTACATTCTAAGTGCATTCTCTCTCAGCTTCTTAATCGCTTTGTGAATAGGAAACTCTTGAATCTTCTCCTCTCAAATGAAACCAGACACCTGCTGCAGCTGTGCCATGTCAGTAAACTCCCTGAAATGAAACACAGCTGAAGAGGAGCGCTTGGGTTTAAAATTACATTGATGCTGCAGACTGGTAGATACTTCTTTGTTTCCGTTTTAAAAACACGACGTTTTCTCTCAATGAAGTCATGACTAGCCAAAGAGCCTCTGATTGACTGAAAAACATGTGCCTCCTCTCTCAGTTGTCTGGGGTTGTGTGTGTGTCTGCTTATTTTGTACTTTTACAGTTATAAATGCTGAAGAATGATTGTAGGCGTTTGGTCAAGGGACTGAGCATCACCAATATGTTGAGAGATTAATAGTGTTAAAAGGCAGTGCCCTCCCCTTTCCTGCACAAGACTTTGTTGCTTGTTGTTATACTCTAGTGACACATACATGCTAGAAATTCACCTAGCTCTGGGAATTCACCTTTTTACAGAAACTTTCAGTATGTCCTTAACAAGGAGTTGCATCTCCTTAATAAGGAGTCAAAAACCTTTATTTTATGCATTGCACAAAGAAATCATTTGGGGACAGAAGTCTCCAAGGGCATTAAATCTTCCTCAGCTATAACATGGACCAAAAAAGAGCACTCTTAGTTGCAAAAGTCTAGGGCCTAGAAGAGATTGGTGTGCTGATCAGGAAGCAAGATGGCACAGTTTCTTCCCCATCCCAGATACACTGAAGTTGCTCTGAAGCCACCATCCCCTCCCCAAAACTGACCATGGGACAGGCCATGATACTGGAGGATTTATAACTTACACTCTGTATATACTTATGTTTCTGATAAGGTAGTCTTCATTTTACAATCTTCGGCCCTAACTCTCTAACACACACACAAAACAAGGGTGATCCGGAGGCTATGTGTCAAAATTAATACACCAGATAAAAAGGCCCTTGATTAAAAGATTTCGCAGCCTTGGTTGGAAGCATTTTCTTAGAGATAACTTCAGGCAAACACTAGCTTTCCTTTAATGTAATTTAGTCCACAGAAATACAGATCTGGTCCATCCTGCAGTGTCTACAGATCAAAAGCAGAATTTACCTGCTCAATTCATATTGGAACAAAGAAATTGTTATATATAGCTCTTAAAATAAGCTAATGTTTATGGCAACACAAACTCAAGAGCATCCTAACAGAACATTTTGCACATTTTAAAGGTAAAATGATTACACGGGAGGGGTTTGATGTGTGCAAGGAATGTGTGCATGTATGTGTTCAATCTCCCACTGTGATCTGTGTGTGGTAGGGCTGTATGCTCAAGCTCCAAACATGTTCTGGTGCCTCACCATGTGTGTACAGCAGCCATCTGTTTAAAACATCTCTCATATTTGCCCCAGCACCTACCAGATGAGCTGGTCATTGTAGAGAAAGGCTGTATATTTGACAATGCTCAGGCTTTCTTCCATCTTGTTGATGAACGACTGAATTCTCAAGTAAGTCATTTTATCCAATGGAAAGAAGCTGATTCCACAAAAAACGTCTAGCAAGTCACATGACTGTAAATGAAGGGTCTGCAGGTACTGGAGGGATTAACACAGGGAAACAATGTTAAATGGCAGCCTTGAAGCTGCAAGGCAGCCTGTAAGTAAGAGTCTCTCTAAACGAGACATCTGACACGTGAAGAACTCATGTTGGGAGATGCAATGTTAGCCAGGGAAGGGTAGTTTAAAAAGACAGAGTGGTGGCAGGGCAAAAACTTTGCTATACACTGGAGCTGTGTGAAGGGGTGTAAAATGCCAAAAGGGAAACGTCAGCCCTTTATAACCTCTCCAGGTCCAAGCCTGGCTCTGAAAGGCAGCTCCAGCCCATTTCCATTCCTTGCTACTCTCTGGTTTCAATCCCACAGTTTTAGACTGGAAAGGTGAAACTGACAGAGCGTTCGGGGAGGCGATGAAATTAACAAACACTCTGAAGAGCACTCTCTGCCAGCTGTCTTTTAAAACTACACTTCCTGGCTAACATTGCATCTCCCTACACTTGACTAACACACCCCGAGGCGTCTCGTGTACAGAGACTCTTGAGTGCACAGCCAATCTCAACTGACTTCCACAACAGATATTATAACTGGTATGTTTTCCTGCATGACAGTGCCTCACAATTTGCATCAGCATTCTTAGAAAGGCTAAACTACAGTAGTGGATATGCTCCTGATTGCAAGGGCTCATTGTTAATTTCCATTGTGAAAAGTATTCTCTGATTGACAACATTCTTCTTTAAACCTACATTTAAAAACAAACAGCAAACAAATGTAACATAACTCAAATTTAGCAGCCTCTTCTAAAGACTATTAAACTTACCCGATGGAAAAATTTCTCTAATCTCTCTTTTAGAACTTTAACACCTCCATCTTCCATGGCTTTTCGGAAAGTGCCGTTAAAAAGCTAAAAATAAGGACACAATTGTGAGCTGGCAAAACTGGTGTCATCCTGTGCACCAAATTCTGATTTGTAGGCTGCTACTGTGCTTAAGATTTTGGTTCTGTTCTATTATAACTCACATATTTATTAAATGAGTGATATCAGAGTCATGCAACTGGTTACAGAAAATATAAAAATAAAAACCTCTCACTGGCAAGTTGCCCCAAATTCTTATTTTAAAAGACTGGACCCCAATCCTTACATGGTACTGGGTACAGCATTAATAACTTTAAAAGTAATTCACTTGCCACTCTAAACAATAGTCCTAATAGTTTATGGGTCAAATATTACACATTTAATGTAAGAGATTCAAGTACTACTATTTTTTACATACCCAAGAAAGCTTTCAACTTATTTCTTGAGCAATACCTTCTTTGCCAGACAGCAAGAACCACTGAAATGATGAATATTTTCCAATGCAGTTTATGATACAGAATTTGGGAGGAACTGACAAGTCAAAGCTTGCCGAGCATGCAAAAATCATTGGTTGCGCCTAAACTTTGGAGCTTAATGAACATCTCAATAGGGACTCAAGTAGACAACAATCAAGAGGATTATTTAGGATATTTACACTATCCTAAAGTCATATCTAGTGGACAGACAGTCTGCTGCAACTGATCACTTTTTTAAAAAAAATGTATTTGATCTTCACTGAAGTTTATCAGGGTCGCCAAGGCTTTAAAAACATATTCAGGATCAGCACTTGAAGTGCTTGTTGGCCAAACTTCGGATGAGAAGGGTGCTCTATAAAGTCAGATCAGGTTTCATTATGGAGATGTGAACATCTCTTCACCCACCCCAACGTAAGTGAAAAGGAACAGAAAAAAAATCACACCACTCTTACCTTGTACATGTTGTAACACTGCTGTAACACTGAACTATAAACTTTGTCCTGTGAAATATCGTGAAAGAAAGAGTCACAACAATCGTACAGCTATTTTTGTATTATGACATATGCATAGGAGAGCTACACCTCTATTTTTGTGGCTATGCAGTATGTCAATAGCCTTGATTTGTAAACATGGAGCGCATGGGCAGATTCTTCAAATATCCTATTGGAAATCTTCATTTGATCCCACAGAGAAATTACCTTGCACCTCAATAGAAATGCCTAGCAGCATGTATCTTGGCTGTTACGCTTACCATAAAAAATACTTGGTGGGGGGACACTGATGATCAATACTAAGTTGTTATCTAAACATGGTTAACATTTACTCACAGAACTGTGTTAAGGAAGTATGTTCTTGTTTGTAGTCTGCATTCAGATTTAGATAACTCCCTCCTCATTGTAACAAAGATGCTGCACCCCCCCCCCCCACGATGGTTATTAAACAATATTTTAATCTAAATTAATTGTATCTTCCATATAACAACTTTTGTAAATACAGCTCCATGATAACAATACTCCCATTTCCCCACCATCTGTTATCTAAACGAGGCTGCATTTGTTTGACCATATCAAAACGGAATGTCTGCCATTGTTTTCTTCATTATTTACCATTGAAATATCTAGAATATAGAAGCTGATCCTTACCAGTAATTCTTCTTCTTGATACTCAACGGTTGGTTTGCCATCTTTGTGTTTTCCTATTACAGGATTTCGTACAACCTTGGAAATGGAACAAATGAGAATTATTTGTTTGTTCAGCTGGTACTCATTTCTCTACAGGTCGCAAAGTGATAACACAACAAGGAAATTCAAATACAAGAAAATATAAACATTAAATCCTAACAGTCCAAATTTAAACTTCATTTAAATGGGAAAGTAAATCCACTGGAGCTCGTGCAGAATTGGAGCCCACGTCATTTAACACCGGTTCTGTCACTAACTGAGCAAACCAGTGTGGTGTAATGGTTAGAGTGTTGGACTAGGATCTGGGACACCCAGATTCACACTCCCAGTCTTGCCAAGTGACCTGGGACCAGTCATACTCTCTCAGCCTGCCCTACCCTGCAGAGAGCTAGTTGTGAGGATACAAAGAGAGCTACTTGTGAGGATGCTGCTATGTTCAATTGTACTGTTGCACTATTTGTTATTAACTGTATTGCCGCCATCACGAAAAAGAGTGCTGCTATTTTTAATATTTTTGTATGATGCTTTTAAATGTTTTATGTGGAATGTTTTAAATGTTCTTGATGCTGTTATCCGCCCTGAGCCTGCTCACGGGGAGGGTGGAATACAAATACAATAAAATAAAATAATACACAAAAGAAGAAAGGAAAACGATTTAAGACATTTTTGGTCCCTATTGGGGAGAAAGTTTCAGGTGGGTAGCTGTGCTAGTCTGCCATAGATCAGCAGGCTTTAAGTCCAATGGCACCTTAGAGACCAACAAGATTCTCAGGGTATAAATATCTGAGAGTCAAAGCTCCCTTCTTCAGATTGGGGAGAAAGGTGAGGAATGAAAGAAGTAAATAAATAATTTGGGGGGAAAATTAAAGCCACCCTAAGGCTTTATCAAAACATTTAGCCAAAGAATGCAAATCAATAGACAAATCTTTTCTTAAAAAGGAGTTCTGATTCGGAATATTTTGTCCCCTATCAGCACAGAATTTCATGATCACTCCAGAATATCCGGATCAGCTTTAAGAAGTTCCTATAGAAAGGCTTAACAAAATAATGTCCTTCATTTGTGTATATGTACCATAACCATCCAGAAATTTTCTTCAGGTTCATTGAAGAACTGTCTGTTCTTCTGGGTATGCAAGGATTTTGCAGGTTTCAAAGGACTAAATGTCCTGAAGAGGAGAAAAAAAACAGTATGAATGGACACAAACATCAGCAAACATTTTGTTAATAACAAAATGCTGGATCATAATAATAAAGTGCTGGATAATCTAGATGGAGACCTACCTATGCTAGGCTGTGTTCTAAACTTTTTGTTTTGTTAAGCAGTTAGTAAATTTCAGGTACTATACAAATAAGTGATTATGCACTGCACCAACACGACAAAATTTGGTACCTTGTGAACTGGACAATGGCTTCACACAATCCAACACTTCTGATTTTTTCATTTTTTTCTACTTCATTTGGATAATAAAAAAGAATCTTCTTTTCTTCCTGAAATTAGAAATGTGAAGAATGGGCCATTAACAACCCACACAGACAGCGAGAGCACTTGCAAATTTGTCTGAATGGCCTAAGATGCTACACTCATCTTCCACAGCATCCTTCAACAGAAAATTGTTTCTTCCTCCCCCCCTCTCCACTCCCCCGGAACGCTGAGTCTCTCTACACAAGACATCTTACACGAGGATGCTCAAGTAACTTACTTTCTGCGTGGTCTTATATTCAAGTGTACTCTGTTTCCCTAGCAATGCATGTGTATCCACAACGAGACAGCAAGTGTAAGATCTTTCACTTATGTGCCCCGTGTACGATGTCTTGTGTAGAGAGACTCCCAGTGGGAGGAGGGTTGGGTGATAAGAGAGATTCAAAACGGTTATTAAAACCAGAGGTCATTTTGTAGAAAAAGAGCGGGAGGAACTCATTAGCAAAACTCATTAGCATTTGCCACGCCCCCTGACAGCACCAGTGTCATTAGCATAACTGATTTGCATATGCCACGCCCCTGACAGCACCTATCCTGGCTGTTATGGTCCCAATCCTGGCCATTCAGGGCTGAAATTGGGCCCAAAATGGCAAAAAAGGGCTGAAAGTGGCCGAAAGGGGCCCAAAATAGTCAGGATCGGGCCACTGCTGAGCAGGAAAGTGATCCACCACCCATCAGAGGCCTGATCCGGGCCGTTTCAGCTCCAATCCAGGCCATAGGCCCGAATGGCCAAGAGTCAGGTAGGCGGGGGCCACCTGACATGTGACCTCTTTGGGAAACTGCTCCTGTGCGTTCCCCCTCAAAATGAGCCCTGATTAAAACTGTTGTTATCGCTGCTATGAATGCCTTGACTGTAGATTTTACATAATTCAATTAATCCATCCCACCACCATGCAACAGCTGCAACAGTGCAGAGTTTTCCTAGGGGGAGGAATGGAGGGAGAGCTGAAAATGGAAGGGGGAGATGATAAAGGTTGGCTGGCTGGCTGGCTGGGGAGTGGGAACGAGAGAAAGAACCAGGAAAGGGGGAGAAACTGTGATGAGCTTTCAGGCAAGGAAAGGAGGAAATCGTAGGGGAGGAGGGACGAGAAGGCCCTGCTTGCGCGCCTGCACGCGGGCACTGCATTAGCCTGTTTCACCAGGAATCTTTGCTGTAGGATTCTCAGGCTTCATTTTGCAACCATCCTCTGCAATCCCACTTTGCTGAGCACAAAAAGGCGCCACCCTATTTGTAACCCGCCTTGTCGCAGAGAGAGAGGCGGCCTTGTCAGCGAAGCTGGCCAACGAAGAGGCGTGCGCTGCATATCATTTGATTCGGAAGAGCCGCTTTGGGCAGGAAGCGCCGCGGCTCCCGCAGCTTCGCCCATCGCCGCATCTGGCTTCTCGGCCCCTCCGCGGGGACCGGCCAACCCCCAGCTCGCGGGGCTTTGCGGCCCTCGCTTTTCTCGCCCGCGGGCGGAATAAGCAACGGCGCAGCCGGCGAGGGAGGGAGGCGGCCCGGTCTCCCTGCAAGGCCCGCGGCCGCCGCTTACCTCTCCTTCCCTGGGTCCCAGCCTCGGGTTGTAGATGAAGAAGTTGAGCAAGGCCGGCGCCAGCGGCTTCTCCGGCCCGCCTGCCCCCGCCGCCGCCGCCATCCTGGGCCTGAAGGGAAAGCGCCTGGGGCCGCCGACCACCGAGGCCGCCCGGCACCATCGGGGAGCAGCAGCAGCACCAACCGGGCCGGTGCCGAACGACCGCTTCCCCGGCCGCCGCCGCCGCTCCTCGTCCTGCCGGCACTTCCTTCTCCGCCCCGGAAGGGAAGCGGCTGGCGACTACGGGGCTCGGGCCTGCCTCCTCGAGGAAGCCGCAGTCGCCGCTCCCCTTTCCCCTCACCCGGGCGCCCCGAGCGAGAGAGGCGGTGTGGCGGCCTCTGAGGGAGAAGCGAAGGCTGGGGGTAGGCCTCAGCTCTGCCCCGGCCGGAAGGGCCTGCTGGGGCGGGAAGGGGGAGAGAAGCGCTCGAGTCAGACGCGGCTGTCTAGTCAGGCGGGTCTTTATGCGGCACACAACATCTCCTTGTTTACTTCATGTTTACACCCCGCTTTTCTCCTCAGTGAGGGGAACTCCAAGGGGCTCGGCCACTTCACAGGGTTGTTGTGAGAGTAAAATGGAGGAGAGGAGAAGGACGTTAAGCTGCTTTGTTTGCTTCTCCACACAGGATTCTGTAGATGGTTTTTTCTTCCCAAGTGACATGCATTTTTATGTATTTGTTTGGTTCCTTTTTATACCCCACCATTCTCTTCAGTTGAAGGGAACACAAAGTCGGTTGCCCACCTCACATGATAGTTTAGGGGAGTAGCCGTGTTGGCCCGCAATAGAACAGCAGGATTTGAGTCTAGTGGCATGTTAAAGCCCAACAAGATTTTTCAAGCTGCAAGCTTTTGAGAGTCAAAGCTCCCTTCTTCACACGCAGGTCTGAAGAAGGGAGTGCTGACTCTTCAAACCTTGCACCCTGGAAATCTTGTTGGTCTCTAAGGTGCCACAGGACTCAAATCATGCTGTTTCAGCTCACAGGGTTGTTGTGAGAGTAAAATGGAGGAGAGGAGAAGAACGTTAAGCTGCTTCATTTGTACCCGTGCAACAACAACTTTGAGGTAGATGTATTGTCGAAGGCTTTCACAGCCGGAGAATGATGGTTGTTGTGGGTTTTCCAGGCTGTATTGCCGTGGTCTTGGCATTGTAGTTCCTGACGTTTCGCCAGCAGCTGTGGCTGGCATCTTCAGAGGTGTAGCACCAAAAGACAGAGATCTCACAGTGTCACTGTGACACTGCGAGATCTCTGTCTTTTGGTGCTACAGTGAAGATGCCAGCCACAGCTGCTGGCGAAACGTCAGGAACTACAATGCCAAGACCACAGCAATACAGCCCGGAAAACCCACAACAACCATTTGTGAGGTAGGTTGGGCTGAGTGAGAGGATGTGACTGGCCCAAGGTCACACAGCCAGCTTCTATGGTAGTGGTGGAGGGTGGGGATTCAAATGACATTGTTCACCTCTCCATTTTGTCTTTGCAACAATAACTCCGGGAGGTATATTAGGCAGAGAGTGGCCAGCCCAAGGTCACTCAGTAAGAGGTCATGAGAGAATGAGGATTTAAACTGGAGGCTCCCTGATCCTAGTCCGACACTCAAACTGGTACACCGTTCCAGCTCTTGGTTATATTCAGAAAATTCATATGCCACCACTTCAGACACCTGCTGTGTGGACTGAAAGGTGAGGCTTAATTGATTGTGGTGGGAAGCGTGCTTACTTGGGAGTAAACTCTTTAATTCAGTGGAGATTTCTCATCCTTATGATGTCTCAGATTTCATTCCCCTTAGGGAATGAAACAGGGCAGGTTGTTCACAGTAGCCAACATTTAGCTACTAAAATTGTAGCAGCGATTGACTGATAAATTGCAAATCAGCTCCTAATGTTGCTTGCCATTTGGGGTACTGGGCCAAACAAAGCATTTAATAATAATAAGCATTCATATAGGTTTTCAGGTATCTGAAGCACTTCACACGTCATCTTGTAGAAATGTTTACATTAGTTCAAGCATCCCTATAGTACAAAGGGAAGGTTAAGGACAGCTGGTGAATGTTTGCTTAGCACAAAGTGGTTTACAGATGTTAAGCTAAAAATCAAATC
Source organism: Eublepharis macularius (assembly GCF_028583425.1). Lineage (NCBI taxonomy): Eukaryota > Metazoa > Chordata > Lepidosauria > Squamata > Eublepharidae > Eublepharis > Eublepharis macularius. Next base: position 21,213,445 of record NC_072801.1, read on the forward strand.
AACTGCAGTATTTTTTTCTGCATTTCATCACAACAACACATGAAGAATAATAAGAAACTTATTCTGAATACTCTTAAGAAGCACATACCTGTTAGACTCAAAATACCAATATATTGCATTATGCATTTTGCTCAACTTACAACAATAAGTTAGACCAGCAAAATAGTTTTCTTCTTCCTACTCCTACTCCTCTGTCAGAATGGGATTCACCCCCAAAATTCATGGATGGATTTATCACCATGTTACAATGGGCGAAGTGATAGAGCAGTAGCTGACCAACTCCAGATATTCTTGGAAAACTATAGCACTCTAGACCCTTTCCAGTCTGGATTCAGACCAGGGCATGGGACAGAGACAGCACTAGTAGCGTTAGTGGATGATCTCTATCTGAATATAGACAAAGGCCATGCCTCCTTATTGCTCCTCCTGGATCTGTCTGCAGCCTTTGACATAGTAGACCATGCCATCCTGTTGAGGTGCTTAGAAACAGGGCATCAAAGGATGTCCCCTGGACTGATTTAAATTGGTTCTCATGGAATGGACTCAAAGGGTTGCAGTTGGAGATCAGCTATCTCCAGAATGGGAACTATCTTGTGGGGTTCCGCAGGGTGCAATCTTATCTCCCATGTTATTCAACCTCTACATAAAACCTTTAGGAGAACTCATGCACAGCAATGGAGTGAGATGTCAATATGCAGATGACAATCAACTCTAAATCTCACTATCCAGGTCCCCACAGGATGCAGTAGAAAGATCGCTGCCTGACAGCCATTATGGAATGACTGAAAAACAAACTGAAATTGAACCCAGACAAGACTGAAGTGATGCTTGTGAAGGCAGAGATCTTGAAAGACATTGTACTCCCCACTTTTGATGGAGTTCGTCTGACCTTTGCAGACTCGGTTAAGAGCCTAGGGGTCATACTGGATCCAGCACTACTACTAGAAAAATAAGGCAACCCCCAAAAATGCTTACTACAATATCACTCTAGCCTGGAAGATGACTTCTTACCTCCACACGGCTGACCTGGCCACCTGGATACGTGCTATGGTAACATCAAAACTTGACTGTTGTGATGCGCTATACATTGGTCTCCCATCTAAGTTAACTAGAAGGCTCCAATTGGTGCAAAATGCTGCACCTTGACTGTTAGCAGGAGCATGAACATCACTCCCATCCTACAGTTACTCCATTGGCTACCTATCAGTTACCGTGCTTACTTCAAGGTGTTGGTTATTACATACAAAGCTCTTCACAGCCTTGGCCCAGCATACCTATGGGATCACCTCCCTCCTTATATCCCTCTACAGCAGCTTTACTCATCTGAATAGGGTCTCTTGCAGGTGTCAGCCTGCACATGGGCAAAATCAACAGTAGCCCGCACAATGGCTTTCTCTATGGTGGCCCCTACCCTGTGGAACGGCCTACCTGAGAAGGTCAGGAGAGCCCCCACTCTCCTGGCTTTCTGCAAAAGATGCAAAGCCAAATTATTCAAAAAGGCTTTTTACTCAGGAGGGGGTCTCGGGAGGCTTTGCTAATGAGTTAGGGACCATAGACTTCACCACTATATTACCTTGTATATTTGTTGCTTTGAATATGTACTCCTATATACTACCTGCGCTTCATGTTACCTAATGTCAGTCCTAGAATTGATTATGTTCTGTTTCAGCAATTCTTCAGCTCTGTATTAGCTCCTTGCTAATGCTAATCCTATTACATTGTTTATGGAAATGTCCTTGACACTGTATGGAAATGTCCTTGATACTGTATGGAGATGTCCATGATAATGATTATACTAATCTCATACTATGTAATCTGCCTTGAGGCAGACTATAAATGACATAAACAAACAAACTTTCCTGGTATAATGACCTAAATATTGGGAAATGATCAAGCCCCATTAAGCTCCATGGAATTTGCTTTGGGTAGACATGTGTATAATGCTGCCATTAAACATAAGAAACACAATTGTAAATCTTGTGGAGATAGCAATTTCATGTTTGGTTGAAGTGTGAACCTTGGCATCAGTTTAAAGTAAATGTGCTCTCTGATGCCGCTGCAGTCATAAAACTATATTGGAAGTGCTGAGAATGGTGACTATGTGTTTCCCTACAACCAGAGCTGTTACCAGTGACAGAATCTGGATGTAGCTATAAAATCAGATTTGCTGGTGCGTCTAAACCAGGAGCAACCCCCCCCCCCATACCTTATAGATCCTGTGGGTGCTTCTGGAATGCTGAGAAGAGGGGAGTGTATGTCATCACAGAATTTCTGGGATGGTGATGATGGGGAAACAGTCACAATATATTTACCCATGAAGACAGAGTCCATTCACTTGTTGAGGGTGGTGGTGATCCAACTATTTTATGACAGAGGCAGCTGTGTATGAATCAGTTGAAGATGCAAAAGGTGATCGCTCTTGGGCTATGTCTGAAGTACCTGCTCTGTGTAGATGGATGAAAGCCGGCTTTTTGCTTTGGGGGAGCAACGTTGTACCACTTTAGACAACCAGTCTACACTACTTTTTTCTGTTGCAGGTACAGATCCAACCTTAATTTTCAAGAACTGATGATGTTATGAATTATAAATGATTTTGAAGTGGACCAAGGCTGAACGCTTTGGAAGAGCCATCATGGCAACTCCTGTAGTGTGGTTATGGGGATCTGGATATGAGATATCGTAAGAATGTATCTCACAGCACAAGTAATAAGGTTGGCAGGAGACAGCCCCAGCAGAATAGGAACAGTAGAGTAAATACCAGGCCAAGGGGCATTACTTAATAGCACTAAATGTTAGCTGAAAGCCTTGTCTGAGGGAGCACACAGCCCCTTTTACAGTTATATTAGATGTATTAGTACAGGGGTGGGCAAATTGCGGCCCGCGGGCCACATGTGGCCCGCTACAGAGTTTTTTGTGGCCCGCCAAGACAGTAGAAAAGTGTGATAGGGTACATTTGTCTCATTAAACTGATTCTAAAATTAAATGTGCTTGCAGCTATAGATGATATGAAATCAGCACAATAAATAAATTGAATAAAACTACCACTATTTTATTTAATTTATATTTATTGATTTTTATGATACAATTTATACCTTTTCTGAAATGCAAAGTTAACTAATGAATGCAATCATTTTAAAAAGTGCGGCCCTCCGCTAACCTCTACTCCCAAAGTGGCCCCCAAGCCAAAACAATTGCCCACCCCTGTATTAGTACAATAATCCTACTATACATATTAACCAATTGAAAAGGAAGTACGATTGTGTTTCCAATTTTATTCCAGTTTCTTAATGTGTGCATAGTAACACCATACCTTGGCATTTGCAGAATGACATTAGAGAGATCCCTGGCTTGAAATTTGATTCTGAGCCCTCTCATTACACAAAATTAAAGTGCTTGTCAAATGTATTTAAAATTAAACAAGGCAGTGGATGAACTCTTTGTGGAATGAAGATAAGCTATCACTGTTCTCCCATTCAATTAGATCAAACTGAAGTTCAGTAGCACCTTAAAGACTTAATACAATTTATTCCAGCATAAGTTTTCATTAGTCAAGCTCACTTCATCAGATGCATTGATGTGTCTATCCATATGTGAATGACGTGAGCTCTGTCTTACGAAAGTTTTTGTTGTAGTAAATTTTGTTTATCTTTAAGGTGCCAGTGGAGTTCTGTTCTGTTTGACTTCATAACTACCCTCCTAGAATTATTGCCACTCAGTTTTTGTGAAGAGACAGCACACAGGACAAAATAGGAATACTTTAGTAAACAGAGGGGCACTGTGCTTTTAAGGTTGGGGGGCTGTGTTCCTAGGGACTATTTTCAGCATTCTCATCAGCTACAGAATACCAGTCATAAATCACTTTGGAAGTTGGAGATGACAGCTGTAAACATACAGCTGACTGGTCAAATAGTCCAGTGGCAGCCTGTGGTTTAAAACGGTGAGTAAAAGTGTGAAATTGTACTCAGCAGTTTGATGTTTTTAGCAGTGTTGAAACCCCCTTTTCTAGCCATGGCAGGATTAAGGACTTATCTTTTTATGGTTACACAAGCAGAGCAAAGATGGTATACCGCTAAGTAGGGCATGCAAAGCAAAGAGGGTCCCTTCACATTTGAACAGTGCAGGAATCATGAATCAGTGGTAATGTTGCTGTGTGGGCAGAAGATCCCAGGTTCAGTCCTAGAGTGCAATCCTAAACTAAACCCTTCTAAGCCTACAGTCTTCAATGGACTTAGAAGGGAGTAACTCTCTTTAGGATTGCATTGTTAGTGTCATGATGTCAAAATCACTGTGTGGATCACTGAACCTACACTAAAGATGTATTAGCTTAGCAGTTCAGTGAGGACTTTTTCCCTCAAAAGCTGCCTGTTCTCAAGGAACACTTTTCTAGTTGTTTTTGTGTGCTGAGGAAGTCACACATGGAGTCCACAAAATTATTATGCATCAGCATCAGAAAGGACTGTCAAGTGTGTTCTTGCATGCCTTTTTGTCTTTGTGGACTATTCCCTACCATGAATTTTCAGGTCGAGTCCAAGATAAGCTTCTGAGGAAGTCAAAACCTGTGTTGTATAGTGGTTAGAGTGTCAGAGTAGGATCTGAGAAACACAGACCTGAATCTCCTCTCTGCTCTGGAAGCTTATTGGGTGACCTTGGCCTAGTTGCACACTCTCAGTCTAACCTACCTCACAGGGCTGTTGTAGGGATAAAATGGAGGAGAAAAAAATTACGTAAGCCACTTTGGGTCCCCATTGGGGAGAAAAGCAGGATATAAATGAAGTAACAAAATAGAAGCACAGTTGGAAAACCTCTATTATATGATGTAGTCCATCATCTTTGACCTGGTCTGAGCTACCAGGGATTGGGAAGACGATGAACAGCCAGAATTTATAGTTGTGGGTGGGAGGAATTCCTACCATCTTTGAATAACCACATTCTGAGTCATGAGAACTCCACCATGTATCTGAAATGTAGAATTTAAAGAGTTTTTTTCACATTATTTGACTAGTATGGTGTATGTTGTGTTTTAGGAGATGTTGGTCAGCGTATTCAGTAAACCTAGGAAGTAGGACCTTCTTGTCATTTGTGACGCCCAGGTGTCCTGAAAGCAGAAATGCTGGAAACATTTGCTGTAAGGTAAATCAATATCCCATATTCCTTTGCTTTCACTCTTCTAATATCTGGATTGGAAACAGTGTTTTCATGTTATTGGGTGTACAGCTTTAATTACAGCGCTTTCCCCCCCTATAAACACATTCTACACAGGAAGTCAGAATGAATCTTTGATCCTTGAAATTGTGAGGAAATTATCACATTTTTAAACAGGTTTTTTTGTTTTGGTTTACTTCCAGTGCCATCTTATAACCATCTGGGCTTAGAAGGTGTAACTCTGCTTAGGGTCGCACTGCTAATATCCAGTCAGGAAGGATGGAAAACAAACAAGAAAATTGTCTATCAATAATCATCTCTCAGTGCCATCTCCTCTCCAGGCAGAGTGGCAGTGGTGTTGCCTTCTTGTAAGGGTTAATTTACAGGCTGGCAACAGCCTGTAACTGGCTAATGAAAGGCCTTTGGTGATGGAGAATGCTCACGGTTTCTTGCGTTATTGCTTTTGACACCGTTTTATGAGATTGCAATCTACTGTGTTGTATAGGAGGGAAGAGGATTGCCAAACGTTTTGAGAAGATGGTAAAAATGTTTGGTGGAAAGGGGATAGAGTGTAATAGATACAGGTCAGTTTAGGGTTTCTTGGTTCTTAACCTGGAAATGGGGCTGGCATCTTCAAGTGAACCAAGATACAGAAATGAAGCTGCCAATCACTGCAGCTATGACTGTTTTTTTCATGCTAGTGAATTATTTTAAAAAATATTTTCCGTTTAGCCAGCTCTCATAAACTCTTAGGCAGTAGCTGGAGGAAAGGATGGGAAGATAGGAGGAGCTGGGAAGATAGGAATGGAGTTGTGAAATACCCAAAATGCTTTGTGCTGAGTGTAGACCCCCCCGCCCATAATCCAAATGACATCTTTCCAGTCATGCTGCTGCTATCATGGATTCCCAATCTGCGCTGCATTGTCCCATTGCCAAGGACTTGTGAAGGCATGATAGGGACATGTGTGTCCATTGCAAAAGCCTAGGAGCAATGTACTCATTTTATGATAGGAGCTGTTTAATGGCAGGAGCTGTTGAAACCTAGATATGGTTTATCTAAATTAGGATGTTTGATAATGAATGAAATCCTCCAGGTGATTTTTGCAGCAACCTCCCAGAAGCTGTCAGTTCAGGTCTCTTCTCTAGATCCCTAGCCTCTCCCCTCCCCCACCCCCAATTTTGTTAGCCAGCACACCATCTTCACAGATAGATGTATGTTTTTTTGCACCACTCAGGCTGGAAAAGGTTGCCTGCCCCTGCTATAGTACCTTCTTTTGTATGCAGCTGTTCCTTCCTGACAAACAGTCTTGTGACAGAGATAAGGCTGATGGGGGGGGGGGAGTTTACCAGATCTTTGTCCGAGCATTGACGGTGCTGCTAAACAGGAAGTGTAATCTCAGGCATACCAACACCTATGGCTTAAATTGCCTGAATAGTCAGCCCAGGTGAGCCTGATCTCATCAGATCTCAGAAGCTAAGCAGGGTCAGCCATGATTATTAATTAGATGGGAGACCTCCAGTGAAGACCAAGGTTGCAGAGGCAGGCAATAGCAACCCACCTCTGTTAGTCTCTTGCCGTGAAAACCGTGCCAGGGGTCCCCATAAGTCAGCTATGACTTGAGGGCACTCTCCACCACTCCTCTGGGAAAAGGAGGGTAGAGACCTCAGCCTTCTCACTACAGTACAAAGGTTTTTAGATTATAAGGAAGGGAGGGAGTCCTTTGGTGTGAGTGAGCGGGAAGGAGGTTGCATATGCCTAACTCTTTCTCTTTCTGGGCTGTTTGTCTCCCTTTCTAGTTCGAGCCTGTCACCAAGCTTCTTCCATCCCAGCCTCTCCCTTCCTCTGCCTTTTATCTGCATCTAAAACAAAAAAGCCACGCCATACCTTTATTAAGACTAACCAAATTGACACATGCAAGCTTTCAAATTCTCCAGAATCCTTCATTAGGTTGGAAATAGAGATGGGCATGAACCAGAAAAATGGCAGTTCGTTGTGGTTCATGGTTTGTCATGTTTCATGAACTACGAACCGCCATGAACCCGCCCGGTTTGTGAACCAGTTCGTTTGGTTTGTTTCCGGGGCTGCAAAAGGTCTGCAGAAAGCCCATCCCCCTGTTGCCTATGTAACAGATTGATCGGCGCCAGGCTGTCTGCAATGACGAACCAAAAAACAAACTCTAAAAATCATAGCAGTTCGTTGTGGTTCATCAGAAATGAGCTCCAACAAACTGCCAGTTCATAAGCCAAAAACCAGCCCAGTTCGTGAAGAACTTTGGTTCATATTTTGGTTCATTCCATCTCTAATTGGAGGTTATCAACAACTACTACAAAAGTGTGTTGAAGGTTTCTCTGGAACTCATAATGCTGTTTAGTGTCATTTTGGTTGTCCTAATAAAAGATACTGTATGGTTTTTGCTTTTGGATTTTCTTTGGACTAGCAGGTCTTCTTGCAAGTTGCGACTTCTTTTATCTGTGGGTTCCCATCTGCTTCCTGCCTTGCTTGTAAATAGGTCTTAATGCAGGCTTTACTATATGAGTTATGCATAAGGAGGCTTCTCGTCTCCACTCCCCTTCACTCCCTCCACTTGTGAGTGGTAGCATGAGGATAGGAAAGTGGAATGTCTGCCCCCTCTGCAGGTGCTCCGCAACACTTTCTCTGATCCCTGTTTGGCTGTCTTCCCCCCACCCCAAATCCCCACACTGAGAAAGCCATAACTGTTAAACTGGTATAAAGCCAATGTCAAATGTAAGGTAAATCAGCCCATAGAAGGGGAACAGTGGGAGTTTAGGTCAACCGTTGCTGTCTTGGCACAATAGTAGCTGTGCCATCAAGACTAACATGAAGATAGGCAGGGCTGATTCCAAGTTTTGTGAGGGGGCTGGGCAGAAAGAGCCAGGGGCCCCTGTCTGTCCACCACTAGCCCCCACATGCCTCCCTTTCGACTCCCCACCTGCCTGTGCATACTTCTCCCATTTGCAAGCCCACCTACCATCCATACCTCAGTTGCTTGTGCCACCTGCAAGCCCTTTTCCTGACAGTACCAGTGGCCACAGACAGCTGGGAGTGTTGCTGTCACAGCCATCAGGAGCACCACCATAGCGTACTTCCCACAATGCCTTTCCTCAGCAATTCTGGGCAGCTGAGAGCATGGGTGATAGAGCACTCCAAACAAACAGATGAGGAGTGCAAATGGGGCAGGCAAGGTGGGTGGGTAGGTGGCTGGGGATCAGTGGCAGTGGGCCTCACCAGAAGCCCTGGCAGGTGCCCCATCTCAGGGTATGCTGACACCGGCCCTGGAGATGGATGTCCCGATCGCCTTTCTGGTGGCCAAGGCTACAACTGTCACTGCTGAGAAGGTAATCCAATGCCACTTCACAGTATTGATTAGAAGAAAGATAGACTCTGCCACAAGAACACAGTGAGAAACATACGTTTAATTTTTCAGTGCAGTGGTTGCTAAGATAGTTACCCCAGATCTACACTAGCACGACGTTGCTTTTATTGACTAGTGTAGTTTCAGTTCCTCACTGAAATCTATAAACCAGTAACACACGGTTGAGGCACAAACAAAGTAACAAGGGATTCCTGGGTTTTTACGGTCTCCTGTAGATGCATCAGTTCCTTCGTCATGCCCGGTCATTTCCAGCTGCTTAAGAGTTCACCATTTCCTGGAATTCTACACCAAAGGGGGAGGGGGAAAAGTGATTTGCAAGACTAACTTACATCATGCAGGTGGCTGCTTATGCTAGATTAAAACAAACCTTTGGTACCGTATCATACTTATGAAAGCCAACCCAACCTTTCAGTAATTTAGTTGTATTGAAATGTGGGTATACACTGCAGAATGCTCAATGACTGGGTAGGGGAGGTGGCTTTGTTCTTGCCTGCACAGAGACAGGCCACCCCCAGGAGTGAATCCCTGCTGCTGTGGTTGCAGACTGAAGGTCAGTCCACCCAGACTCCAACCCAGCCCCTGCAGAAAGCTCTTGCTTGTCAGAATGGAGCAGTGGAGCAGAGCCAGCCCTACCACTGGCTCCCTTTAATAATGAGTTGTTAGAGATAGCCATATTCAGTCTGCTGCAGCAATATTAAAATGGAAGTGGCACCTTACAAGATGAGCAGCATTTATTCCACCATAAGCTCGTCATGAGTTAGAGGTCACTTTGTAAAATGGATTGGAGTGGTACCTCCTCTAAGCAGATATGTTATAACCAACAGAAAGGTAGGAGTGGGGTAGTGATGCAGAGAGAGGCCGGTTTGAAACCCTAAACAGTCAAAGCTTATTTCGGTATGTATTTTAAGTGCTATCCTAAGCAGAGTTACACCTTTCTTGGTCCATTGAAATCAAAGTTCGTGGAAAGATGTAACTCTGCTTAGGGTAGCTCTGGTAATCTCTAAGGTGGAAGTGCTTAATGTTGCTCTCTTTGACTTGGCAAGGTCCTCTGTTCCCCCATTGCAACAGATGAGTGAAGTGCTGGAATCCTTGTCGGACTGGTGTGGGCATGAGGGTGCAGAATGTGCAAACAAAGTTGAGTGTCTGAGAGCATCATCCTACCTAAAGCCCCACCCTTGTAAACTTCAGTGGACGTAGAAAGGTGTAGCATTGCTTAGGCTGGCACCATTAATTCTTCTTCGCAGACATTTTCTAAGCAAAAGCCTCAAGGGAACAGGAAAAACTAACCTAACATATCTAGAGTCCGCCCTTTTCTAGAGCTCAGCTTCAGTTTTCTTGCTATCTTAATGCTGCCTATTGGCTTTCCCATCATGTGTGTTGTAAAGATGGCACAAATAATTCAGCTAAAACTCTCCCCTCCCTCCATCCTCCATTCCTGCAGAAGAACAAGCCAGATGTGGGCACCCTAGGATTGCCAACCACGATTGGAAATTCCTTGAGATTTGGGGATGGAGTAAGGGGAAGGCAGGGTTTGGGAAAGGATACATCCTCTCCTGGATGCTGACTTGTTTCTTTTGTACAAAGTGTTGCTATTTGCTTTGGCAGCAAGAAAATGTGGGTGAAATGTTTTTAACATGATGAGTATTCTTTGATTTGATTATTTTAGTGATTTTATTTATGATTCATGTTTTATGTTCTCTGTGGTTGTTTTTTGGCTACACACAAAAAATGCTGTCATTTTTTATTGTGTATGGGGTATAATGCCATAGAGTCCACCCTCCAAAGCATCCATATTCTTCCAGGGGAGCTAATCTCTATAGTCTGGATATCAGTTGAAGTTTTGGGAAATCTAGCGACCATAGGGCACCCTTTTGGTCAGTAAGAATCAAGGGAAAACATTTTGGGTTAATGTGCTTCCATCCCGCTTTCTCTCCCAGCCTGTTAAAAAAGGAACATAAAAGTATGCTGCTATTTCTTCTGCAGGGAAGAGCCATGTGGCTAGGCAATGCAGGCTGTTCTCCCAGAGGGGAGTGTGAATGAAGCTTTCTAGGTTCCCTAACCTTGGTTGCCCGCTCTGTGGTCCCAGCAAAACTAGATGAGAGCATCTACCCTCCTGAGGAGATGGAGGCAGGACTGTACATTGAACTGACTGGGGCATTGGCCGTGGGTGCTTCTCGAGGGTGCTAGTCAGGTAGCCTCCAGTGCCTGCCCTGGGTCTGCTGTTGCAGCAGGCACAAGGGAAGGGTTCAGGAGAGGTATACAGGTTTAGCTTGTAGCACAGTACTGAAAATCAGCTAGTTTCGTACCTTCAGCACCAATTTTTCCATCTCCATCATGGTCTGCCGCTGCCAAAAATGTTTTGGTTTCTGTCGCTGTTAACACTCTGGCTCCAGACTCAAACCTCTGGAGGAAAAATCTGGAGAGGGGAGAAGGATTGCATCCAGTTGAGAAAGACTGTGATGCTTGGCAGTATCAAGCAGCTAAGAAACGATCCACCCAAACATGAGTCTGGCACAACGCAGAAGCTTGCTCAGCCGATCCAATATAAGATGGGCCCAAAGTCTTTTTGAACCTACACTAAATAGATCCCATTTTTTCTCCTGGAAAGTTTAGGAGTGGGGGCAAATGTTGGTTTCTGTTGCTCAGGATCTATTACAACAAGATTCCCACTTAAATGTTGGGTTTTAACAGACAGTGAAAGAGTTCTTCCCACACCATCCCCAAGCTTAAACAAGCACATATGACAAAGAACATCAGTATCCATTGGCCTGTAAAAGGCACATTATGCATGCATGTGGTTCTGATTCAGATCAGATGGGAAGGAGGATGTTTAGCTCTTCAATCTCTACTGAGTATTGTTAATGAAACTGTTCTCTCTGTGCTGTTGTTATAGGAAAGAATTTTAAAGGGAAAAAGCCCTGTATAAGAAACCATTTTTTCTTTCAAAAGTCTAATAGTACAGGGATTGCAGTTTTGATTTCCTCTTCCCATATGTTCTGAATCCATTTAGGGGCTGAATGAATAATTGGCCCTTTAAACACAGATAGTGATCTATGATCTTCATCATTTCAGTCCCCCTCCCTCATCTAAATTGCATTCCCCAGTGCTAAAAAAACAAACAAGCATAGGAGATCTATTCATGAGCTCTTGTGATTTCTTCTAATTTGGTCCTAAACCTATTTTGAAGGGTAGAAGAGAAAAAATCAAAACAGGAAAAACTCACTTAAGTTCATCTTCCTCAATGAAGCCGCTTTGATCATTATCTAAGATCCGGAAGATTTCTTTTACTTGGCTTCCACTCTTTTTCGACATTCCACTAATCTGAAAGAATTTTTTGTGGTTGAAACTATCTGGAGCTAGACAAAAAAAGAAAAAAAAGGACAAGAAAAAGTTGCTGTTACCACTTAGATATGTCACCTCCAAAACCTTGACAATTGTTCTCATAAATAGTATGTGTATGTGTTCATAAGTAACATTTAGAAATTTTTTGTTGCACATAAATGTTTTATCGCTGAGTGACTGTGAGGTCTTGCATGTGTGAAATAACTATTACAAATCAAAGAGGTACAGCTTTCATCACCTGATGTCACTTCAAAAACAATAGTTTATCCGTGTCCAAGTGATACAAGGCAGTAAGAGAAGAGTTAACCATAGCCTCCTTATGCAGAAATACTAAGTTATGAATTTTCTGCTTAGAAGGAAAATAACTTTTGGGGTCACCCTTGCAATTTCAGCTGTGAGGACCCAATTCAGATTTGGGGCTGAGAGGGGAGGAGATGTAACACTTCCACCCCTGTATGGGTTTGAAACCACTCTCTTTATGATTTTATGGTAGGTGCTGGTCATTGGCTGGGGGGGGGGGCGGGCAAAGTCAGGGTGTAAGGATTAAACCCCTTCTCTCCCCCACTGAACACCCCAACCCAAATGAGAACATTCAGCACCTCTGAATTCTCCCCCTCCCAAAAAAAGTTGCATGGTGATTTATGAACTCTACCTTGTCTAGTTTGCTCCTCGGAGAGATACAAGGAAACTATAGAAACATTCTGATTGCTGCAGAGATAGCACGTAGAGAGAAATGACTCTCTTTCTTAAAACAATTGAATGCAGAGAGTCATATGGTCAGGGTACATAAAGGAGGTATTGCTTCATGCTGTGCTTAATTAACCTATAGAACTAGCACCTCAGTGTGTGGCAATGGCCACAGACTTTCATGTCTTTTGAAAAGAAGTAAATACATTCATGCCAACATGGCATGTAGTGGCTAGTGTAGTTGGACGGATTAGGATTGGGGAGATCCAAGTTAAAATCCGTGCACTCCAAGAATCCCACTGGCTTGTCCAGGCTAATTGCTTACTCTCCCTTAACCTATCCTACCTTGCAGAATTGTTGTGAAGCTGAATGACCATGCACGCTGCTTTGAACTCAGAGTTTGGGCAGGATAAGAAAACGTAGTAAATATTTGTTGTCCATAGCTTTTATGTTGTTGTTTATAGTTTAAATAAAGAAAAATTCTACAAGAAAGAAAGAAAGAAAAGAAAGAAAGAAAGAGAGCATAGTAAATAAACGGAGGAAAAGTCTTGTCATTATTTGTCCATGGTAGCTACAAAAATGGAAGCTTCAGAGGAGCTGTTTCTCTAAATGCCAGATTCTGAGAATAAACTATAGGTGAGGGATGGGGATCAGTTCTCGAGACCTGCTTGTGAATTCCTCGTAGGCATCCTGCGGACAACCACTGAAAACAGAATTCTGGTCTAAAAATAACCTTTCATCTGTTAAGTTAGTTCAGCAAGTATTCTTACCTTGGCAGTCTCTGAGTGCGGCAGCAATATCAGAAGGACTCAGGATGTCACTGATGCTCATATTAACCTGCGCACAAAAATCAAACACAAGGTGCTTATGCAGATGGGCAAGCAAGAGTGCACTCCTTTCGTTTAGTGCAAGGGTAGGGAAAAGGTAAATATCTGTTTTAGAACTCGCGTCAGTGGTCTCTTATCTTTCTGGTAAAACTGCCTGGTATCTATAATTCTGTGTGTATCAGTCTTTTCTTTTATATTGCTTTCAAAATTAGTTACGTTAACCTATTTCACAAAACACTTGATGCATTCTCTCTGTAACAGGAAAGTAGCTACAGCAATGCTACTGGAATGCAGGATATTTTTTTAGGCATACAGAAATAAACTCTTACAGAGAAATAAGAAAGCAGGAGAGGGGGAAGCATCTAGTCTGAAAAACTGAAGTATAGAATGTTTCCACTAAAACAAATGTACAATTTCAGCTTCAGGTAGCAGCCGGAGAAATAAGAGGTCAGTAAATCCATCTTAGAGAGGCAGGTGTCTCTGTCTACTTCCTACTGGCACACAAGTATTTTTGTCCTTTAATCTGGCTGTTCTCATCTTGATGGGTTCCACAAACAGGGAAAAGAATAATACGTAAATAGGTCATCATAGACAAATAATAAACATATAACCTCTCATAAGAGAAGCAGCAGCTGTATACTTACTATCTATTCAGCCTGGTCACAGGTGTTTCTGCCCTTTAAACTCTTACACTGGCTGCTCACCCTTCTGGTTTCCTGGGTAGAGAAGAAGGGGGGATGTGAAAAAAAGCTGAATTGATATCAGGCAGGACTATACCTTTGGCTTGGACCTGTCTGTCTAACTTATATAGGATTCTAAAGGTGACAATGGCTACTTGGGTTACCTTTTCATGGATTAGATGCTCCATTTGAGACCCTGCTCAGATGTCTTGCTTAACTAATGAACTGGGTTTTTTTCCCCTTCTATTTATACTTGAGAAGTACATTGTCAGGACTCTCCTGTCCTGACAATAAATTAATGTACATGCTTTAATTAAGCTTTGTCATGGGCCATTGAGTGGAAATCCCATTGCAAGTTCTGTGGTCCCAAATTAAGGATGGGTTTTCACAGGTAACTCCAACAGGTAAATGTGTGGAATGAGAAAGCTGTTTTTATTTCTTTTGAGTCGTTCTGCATCTTTTGAAGGAAGTTGGAAGTGACAGACACCCAACAACAACTCTGTCAGTAAGACGGAAGCACACTGGATACTTTTTGGAGTGAACTGTCCTCAGCAAGGTTCATTTCCTTATACGGAAGCTACTTCCTAAATTACTTTGGATGGGAAAAGTAGGAAAGCTAAGCATTCAATGACAGCAAAAACTGGGTAACTCTCTTCGATTTTTTTAAAATTTGTATGAGCCAATCTGCACTGCATCTTTTAAAACTCAGGTGCAAAAAGTATCACATAATAAAATAACAAAGCATGAATTAAGGATGTGTAACTCGGGGGTATGGCATGTGATTTGCATACCAGAATTCAGTTCCTGACATCTCCAGCTTAAGAAGAATCTCTGGCAACAGAGCTAGGAAATACGCACTGCTCTATTTCTGACTAAATGTAAACTTATTTCACTGCTTCCATAACAGCATATAGCATTTGATATATTTATCGAATTTAATAAATGCTTTAATTTTCTATAAGCAAAATTGCAAATACACCAGTACCAAAGAAAGCTACAAATTGCTGCACCCAGTGCTACCTTAGCGCAGCTTTAAGCTGCCACAAACTCCTGGTTATTTGAGGTAGTGGAATAAACATAGTTACTTCTCTGAAATTAGCATGCACATGGAGATTGCTTTGTGCTGTGGAAGCAGTATCAATATGCTCCCTCACCAATCCAAGAGTCTCCCATCCATCACTAATGGGGCTGTATGGTGTTGGGGTGGACTCCATGCAAAATGTTCCAAACTCTACAGCTGACACAAGGTGCTGTTTGAAGGCCTTGTGCCTGAGTTTAGGGTTGAGATGTTAACTTGTACTTGAACCTACATCTGTTCTTATGTTGGATGAAGTGTCTTGGACAGAAACAAACCTAGGCCGTTTCCACACTACTCACCTTCATCTGGTACGCTGCACAACGCTGCGAAAAAACACAGTAGCGCCCGAGTTTTGCGCGACATTGCACAAAACTCGTGCGAGAAGACATTATCTTCCATGTTTTTTTCACAATGTTGCGCAGCATTCCAGATGAAGGTGAGTAGTGTGGAAACAGCCATTATTCAGTGGCACCCTGTAGCATGAAATCCTGCAATAATACTTGACGCCAAGACCACAAGTTGTCCTTCACCAATGATTGGGCTAAGTTGTCATGAACCTGAGAAGTCCACTTAAGTCTCCTCATACCAGGCTGGCACCCTTCTAGAATACCTGAGACAGGATTGAGGAAAATGTTATCCCTAAAACCAAGTGAATGTCTTAATGGGCATTGGTTACTCTCTGTTCTATTACCAACCTCAAAGCCCAAGGTGTGACCTAAAAGCGAAGAAGAAATTGCTATATAGTCAATTATACCAGCTCCCTGAGTGGAAAGAAATGTAAATGCACCACCAGAAGTGTCAAACCAGGTGCCATGTAGAATGTGCAGCTGATGGCTGAGGGGACTGCCACTAGCACAGCACATTCATCGATGCCACAGCAGTGCCTGCAGTCAAGTTTGCCTACATTGCAGGATTCGTTTTCGTTTTCGCAGCCATGTCGGACGCTCCTCTCGGCAGGTCCGAGAGGAAGCGGCCGAGCCGCCTGGCCGGGCGGCTGATCTGCAAAGGTTAGCCCCCAGACTCTCAGGCAGGGAGTCTGAGTCCGGGACGCGGCGGGAAGAGCCCTCTGACAGATCGAGGCAGGGGGTAAATCGCCCGTTTGTCCCTATGGAGGCCGGCAGACGAGCGCGGCACCCAGTGTGCTGCCGGGCTATGGAAAACGGCAAGGAGCAGGATTAGGCGAAAGCCTGTAAGAAAGCGAATCCCTTCTGTTACTACAAGCGCATGTGAGGAGTGGTGGGGTCTGAAGGTTAGAAGACTCGGATTTTTCCCCCCTCATTGAGTCTCGGAAGATTGGCGGTTTCCCCCCCCCCTAAAATGGCAGCGAAAAAGCAGAGTCCTTCTCTTGGCAAGTCAGTTACGGCGGCCTTGCAGAGGGGCGAGACGCTTGAGGAACTGGTTAAAAGAGCGGTTATGGAAGCCATAAAACCCTTTGTTGACAAGCTGAATGAAACAGATCAAAGGGTGGGCTTAATTGAAAGCGATGTGAAAGCCATTAAAGAAGCAGCGGGGGGGGGGGGCAGAGAAGTCTGCCCGGGAAAGTGCGTCACTTACGAGAGCAGCGAACAGGGAATTAAAGTTGGTGGAAAATCAGCTGATCGGATTGCAAGTGGAGCGAACACAAACCATTTTGCGTCTCCAGAATGTTAAAGAGGAGGAAAAAGAGGATTTATGGGATCTCGCCTCGGAACTTTTAGCGACACCCGCGAGGGCAACTAAAGAAGAAGTGAAAAGCGCCATTTTGGGAGTCCGTCGGGCATCTTCAAAATATGCAACGAAGCGGCAGCTGCCTCGCGAGATTGTTATCGAGTTTTCATCTAGGAGGGTCCGGGACAGTATCCTATATAATTCATACAATGCGGAATTGGACTTTCTGGGAAATAAAGTCAAGATATTGAAGGACGTTCCATTTTTAGTGCGGAAGAAAAGATTTAAGTACAAGATGTTGGCAGCTCTTTTGAGGGAACGGGATATAAAGTACAAATGGCTACTCCCGGAAGGAATCGGGTTTAGTTATAAAGATAAAGCTTACAAGATTAATTCGGAAGATCAGCTAAGGGATTTTGTGGATAAAAATTCAGAATTTGGACCAGACACCAAGCAAAGAGAAGAGGATTCGAAGCCTGAAGGGAGGGGGGAGGCAATGAGCGCTCTGGCGGTAGCTGCGCAGAGGGAATTGCGCCCGAGGCCCAGGGGAGGGAAAAAGTTAATTTGAACTGTAATTTGTAATTTGTATGATCAACCACTCCGTCACTATTTTATTAAGCTATTTTTTACTATGGCAGTATGAAGGGAAAGCATTGAAATGTAGAGTTTAGTGTTTGTAGGTCACCTTCCCCTTTTTTCCACCCCTCCTTCCCTTTGTATTTTTTCTCCCTTCTTTCCCATCCCTTGTGCTATTGTAGTCTTTTGTAGTTACTGTCTTGTAGGTTATGTATGTATGTAGTAGTTTTGTATGTTAGATATTTTTATTAAAAAAAAAAAAGTTTGCCTACATTGCAGATGATGCTCTGTGGCTGTATAGAGATGAGAATGGGTGGCAAGCAGAAATGGGCTTTTTCAGTGATGGTGCCTCTAATCTTAGAAATGTCTTCCCCTTGTGTAATATGCAGCCCACCTGATCCTCCTGTCCATATATTTCGAAACATTTCAATAAATAAAGAGAGCCACATAGCCAAGAGATGCTAAAATCACTTA
This sequence comes from Eublepharis macularius, assembly GCF_028583425.1. Lineage (NCBI taxonomy): Eukaryota > Metazoa > Chordata > Lepidosauria > Squamata > Eublepharidae > Eublepharis > Eublepharis macularius. Next base: position 21,231,293 of record NC_072801.1, read on the forward strand.
AAGAACATGATAAAAGATGGTGTAGCAGGTCAGTGGCTGCTCTGTTTGAAACAGAAAACCAAAACCCTAAGCGATACTAATCCTAGCCGAAAGGTTGGTTACAAAAGCCAAAACCAAACTGAATTTCAGAAGGAAGGCCAATGCCACCGTATAGCAATACAGGAGGCAATCTACAGTTACTGGCATTTATTTATTCATTAATGACACTCTTCGTCTGAAACTTTGCTGCTTGTGTGCATTAATTAGAATGAATGAAATCATTGCTGGGTAAATAAATTCCCCTTATAAAGAGGTATTTTAAGGACGTACTGCCAGAATCTGACATATGTTTGGGGACGTGTGTGCGCAGAGGGGTTCATATCATAAGCCTAAACCTGAAATCAACTATTCTACATTTCCATGGCGTCAAATGTCATTTGCTCAGTATGTCTGCAAAGAGGTTCAAAGGAAAAACGAAAGCTGGTTAAGAGACTGCGGCTCAGCATGTGCTTTGCATGTTGGTTCCAGCTCTGCCATCTCCTTTATCAAGGCCAGAGGTCTGATTATGGCAGCTTCAGATGTTAATATCACTTGTGGCGTTCATGCCCTTCTCATGGATTTCCTGGAAGCATCCGGTTGGACACTAGAAAACAGGATGCTTGAACTTGCTGAATCTTGTGCCTGGTCCAGCAGGGCTGTTCTTAAAACACCAGAGAACACATCTGAGGATGTGGCACTTTGGACAATAACGTATTATTTGGACTGACACCTTAAGACCAAGTAAGTCCAATTTACAGCCTCAAGTTGTATATAGTTTCAATGGATAATGTTTTACTTGGTTGAATCAAAATCACCACCACATAGGTTATGTTTTTCATATGTTCAGGTACATTGTTATAGGAAGTTGCAGGGAACATAAGAGCAACTGCGTGGGGCCTGATCAGTGTTCCATCTAGTCCTGCTTCATAAAGTGGCCAATCAGATGCCCCCAGAAGACCTAAAAGGCCAAAAGCTTCCCCTGTCCCATCCCTGCCCTCTGCACTGTTATTCAGAAGTATACTGCTTCTGAACATAGAAGTTCCGTTTAGTCATTGTAGGTAATAGCCATGGGTGAACCTGTCCTCTATGAATTTTTCTAATCTCCCTATAAACTCATCTAAGTTACTGGCCATCCATACATCCCATGGCAGGGAGTTCTACAAGTTAATGCTTTGTGTGAAGGCGGTACTTTCTTTTGTCTGTCCTGCAGAGTTAAGATGCTCAGAAGCTGTATCCCCTGTCCACAGTTAATGGAAATAGCTTCTAAACTTGCATGTTATCATCTGCAAGGCTTCTGGGCACGTTTCCCTCTTTATATCTAACCATTTTCATGAATATGTAGCTGCCTTCAAAATTTGGCAAGGCTCAGCAGAATAGCGTTAGGTAACCTTTATTTTGAGTATGATCAGTCATCTCAATATATTTTAGATGTTATCACATATTAGTGCCACAAACTATTCCAAAACTCCAGAAATGAAATCAGAAGAGCGATTAAACCAAGGCTAAATCAAACAACTATGGAAAAAGTCTCCCACAGGAAAAGTGTTTTTGCCATATATCAAAGGAATCACTGATCAGATGGGAAAGCTTATGAAAAAGCACAACCTACAAACATCAAAAAGAGTCCAGTAGCATCTTTAAGACTAACCAATAAAATTGGTTAGTCTTAAAGGTGCTACTGGACTCTTTTTGATTTTGCTACCACAGACTAACACGGCTAACTCCTCTGCATCTAGAACCTACAAACAGTATTCAGACCCACCAGAAAAATACAACAGATGCTACGATCAGCAAAAGACAGTAGAGACCCCCCTCACCTCTGCAGGAGTATACTGCATACTCTGCAGCTGTGGACAAGTTTACATCGGGACCACACAGCGTAGCATCCAGACAAGAATAAAAGAACATGAAAGACACTGCAGACTTGGCCATCCGGAAAAATCAGCAGTGGCTGAACATAGCCTAACTCAAACAGGACACAGTATCCTATTCCAGGACACTAAAATACTGGACAACACTTCCAACTACTTTGCACAGGGAAGCCATTGAAATTCATAAGCATAAGCACAATTTCAACAATAAGAAGAGACTTTAAGAATGAATAGAGCATGGTTTCCAGTCCTGAAAAACACCAGGCTAACAAAATACATCCTACAATATCCCTGCAGAGAAGATTAGCATATCAAGCACCAATCCATATGCAAAAGAACCTCCTCAGGATACAGTGAAGCCTTCCTCCATTAGCATTCCACACCCTGGGAAACTCTTACAGGATGACTCAGCCCAACCCCACCTTCCTGAATAGATATAAATTACCTGCCAACATCTTCTCCACACTGTGACACTGAGAGATCTCTGTCTTTTGGTGCTACATTTCTGAAGATGCCAGTCACAGCTGCTGGCGAAATGTCAGGAACTACAATGCCAAGACCATGGCTATACAGCCCGGAAAATCCACAACAACCAAGTCAGAGGTTCACTATTCCCATTACCCCTCCCATCCCAAAATCCTTATTAATGGTCCTTTTCAAACTGGAACTTTAAAGTGTTTCAGTATCTGTTCTACTTCCTATGTATGCAGGAGTTTCACACTTGCAAGGTAGTCATGGGACGCAGTACCCATGTTTGTCCGCAATATCCTCTATTTTCCCCCCTGCGGACATCTTGCAATTTTATTTTTAAGCCGCTGCCGAGTTGCGTCTGGCCCAATTAATGTCAGTGCGAACTCTATACTCCCCCTCTGCTTCTCTTTTCCCCTCCTCTCCTTTTCCTCAGGAGCTGACTTGTCTGTGCAGAATGAATCATTCCTCAGCTCTCTGAACTTCTTTCTCACCATTTTTATCAGTAAAGCAAAGTAAGGGTCATAAGGCTGCTTCTCCATTGGCTTACTTCCTCCCGGATATGCACACACTCTCTTATTGTTTTTTTCAAAGCCAGGAATGATTCCTAACATTGCTGCTTGTTCCCTGCTGTCTTTAAAAGCCAGGGAAAGGTTAAATGGCTGCTTTTCCCTTCCTCCCTCGAGGGTATGTGCTCACTCTCTCTCTCTTTTTCAAAGCCAGGAATGAGTTGTAATGCTGGTCATTACATACTGCTCATTTCTCCTGGCCTTAAAAAAAACCCCACAAACATTTTGCACAGTGGTTTGCAAAACAAAGCGTCAAGGAAGCTGCCAGGAGGGGATGAAGTGGCAGTATTTTAACCCTTTCCTGGCTTGCCTTTAAAAAAAATGAGAATGAAACAAGCATGAAAAGTACATGTCCCCCCCCCCCAAACTCTGCCATCAATTGCCTCTCCAGTGGACACGGGTCATCCCAATCAGCAAATACAGGGGCAGGGACGGGTTCCAACACTGCAACAGTATGCATGCTCAAAGTTTTTTTAAAAAGTGTGATGTGAATTGCAAAGCCCCGAAAGCCCGAAACCACACCGAGGCTTCAAAGCCTGTCTAAAATGAAAAACAAGATGCCAAATTGGAACTCCCTTGGACAATGTGGAACATGGGGGTGCCATGCTGAAGCCATTGCGATCATGGCAAATGTTCATAAATGCGGTTTAAACCTTAAGTGCGAAAAGGGCCAAAGTATCTTCACTTCAGTGAGGTTCTTTTCTGAATAAGAACTTGAGCTCACTGATTGGATCCACAGTCTAGGATACTGGTGATTCAGTTTCATCCAAGATCTCAGGGGCTGATACCTTCTTTAATCGGGTATGGTGTATCCAAAAATCATGACCCTCTAGTTTGGTGCAACTGTGTAACGTAAGAAGCACTTGCCTGAGTCCTTCCCAATCCACAGTCAGAGAACTATGCTTCCATCATTTAACATAACCCAGTCACATGGCTGAAAGGAATGGACCAGAAAATCATAGGGCAGAGCTGTTCAGCGAGGATGGCCCTGTGGAGAGAATGCAAAACAGACTGCAAGGCAACAACATATTCTTTCATCTGTATGTCACCTATCTCAAAATCTAATACTCCCTACTTTGGGAATATGGGATAGGGCATTCCACATAATAGCTCAAAGGGACTCAGCCCTAACTTTACCCTAGGTGTGGCCCGCAACTGAGTAAAGGCGGTGAGTAATGCTTCCAGTCAGTGCAGCTTTGTGTCCATGCAAATCTTAGTTAAAAAGGTTTTCAAACTTCTATTTAGTCATTCTTCTTGACCACTGGCCTGTGGTTTCCAAGCTGTGTGTAGGTCCCAGAGTTTCTAAATGTAAGGGATAATTGCTATATGATCTGGTTCACAAAAATGCATTCCGTGGTCTAGGGTCCCAAATCGCAGAATTATGTGATGGAGGAGGACTTTGGCAGCCTGTTTGACTGTTGAGGAGGCACGTGGGGATGCTTCTGGCCATCTGGTAACTTTGTCTACCAATACTAAGAGGTAGCAATGTCTCCCTTGGTCAGTGAAATCTACTTGTATCGACAGGAACTGGCGATTCACCCATGTGTGCACTCCAGGTTGTGGTTCACTTTTGGACTAACTGTTCAGCTGTTTGGTGAAGCCTAACAGCAGTGATATAGTGAATAAATGCTTCCACCATCTTTCAGCCATTATTGTGAGTTGTGATAAGCCCATAAGAGTTGTGATAGTCCCATAAGAACTTTTGCAACATAGCAAGGGGAACTAAGATTTTACTACTAGATTATGTCCTCCATCCTTTGTCATTCTTAGAATCTCCTTGGGTAATGGCCTCTTGTTCCTCTTGCTTGGTATACTGTGGTGAGGGTGGTAGGCCAAAACTGGATATGAGGGTGAGCTGCAGGTTCCCAAGTTGTTTAAGTGCTGCTTGTTTCATCGCTTCATCAGCCATGTTAATTCCACGAACACCTGGGGTCTTTCCCTTTTGATGTACTTTGACATGGACTATTGTCACCTGCCTTGGGAGCAATAATGCTTCCAGGAGTTCCAACACCAGCTCATTGTGGACAATTTGGTCCCTATTTTCATTCTGAAAACCTCGCTCCTTCCACAATGCCTCATAAGCATGACAAACTCTGATATTTGGAATCAGTGTAGATGGTCACTCTCTGTTCTCGTCCCCAATATTAGGGCCCTCCTGAATGCATACAGTTCAGCTGCTTGAGCTGACCAGGTAGATGGGATTGGGATGGGTTCCACTTCCAAAAGCTCATGCAGAGTAGTAACTGCATACCCAGTCTTCCACTTTCCTTCTTCCATTTGGCTATAAACATTTCTAAGTTTGGATTATCCAGTGGAGTATCCAGCAGGTTCACCCTTGCCATTTTTAGACTACCACTTCAAAACATTCATGCATGTCTGACAATTCAAGCTTGTCTGGAAGAAGGGTGGCTGGGTTGAAGCAATTGCAGCTTTCAAATGTCATGTCCTCTCTGCTGAAGAGGAGCACCTCATAATTGACCATTCTGTCCAACATTAGTCATTTACTTCCCCATTACTGAAGCAGGAGACATAACATATGTGGGCAGTATACATGCATCGGATTCTCAAGTGTAAATTTGTGGGCTTCCTCTACTGCCATGGCTGTTGCTGGTGATTGACATGGTGATTGACAAGGATCTAGTTGTTCTTCCTTTCGAAGTTGAGTGATCGCAAGTTGCAATCCATGTCTCCCTTCCATCGATAACGGGTACTGCTGAATTCAGATGGGTCTTTTTCCAGGCTTAATATTAACAACAACAACAACATTTGATTTATATACCGCCCTTCAGGTTGACTTAACACCCACTCTGAGCGGTTTACAAAGTATGTTGTTATTATCCCCACAACAAAACACCCTGTGAGGTGGGTGGGGCTGAGAGAGCTAGAAGTTGTGACTGACCCAAGGTCACCCAGTGAAGGAGTGGGGAATCAAACCTGGTTCTCCAGATTAGAGTCCCGCGCTCTTATCCACTACGCCACACTGATAGATACCACTACTAATAGATATCTGTATAGCTTCAAGAACTATCCCAGGTGATCCTTGTCCAGCCCATACACTATGAACCACTTCTGCAAGTATTTGTTTGGAAAAATGCTTATTTGGGGCATTTGGGTTCCATCAAAGCCATCAAATATGCAGGTCCATTGCTTTTGGCACTATCAATTTCAAATGGTAGGGGCCATCACCTGGATGCTAGATCCAGCTTCAGACCCTGCCAAGTGATCATCTGCGTTATAAGTTCTGGCCCTCAAGACCAGCTGACCAGAAATACTGAGGCCAAAACAATCTTTGCAAAATAATATACATTGCTCAAGTATATTTGTGACAGCAGCAAGGGAAAGAACTACTAGCCACCATGGAATGTCAGTAGTTCCATGTTTTTAAAAGTTTGTTTTATTTAAAATATTTATACTGCACCCCTATCCAAGATGGACTCAAGGTGACTCAGACATGAAGATTGTGTATGCTACCATATGATATCACCACAGCTAAAATCAGTCAAACAAAACATATAAACTCAAATAAATCCAGAAAAAACCCTTAAACATTACCTGAAAAAAAAAACACGTATCTGCAAGGAGGGGGGTCCTCCTTAACTCATCCAGTAATCTGTTCCTCAGGTTTCCCATTCTGCCTGTGAAAAATGGGGATAGAGATTTCCACTGGTTGCCCCCCTTACTGCAACTCCCCCACTTTGACCCTGATGATATTCCTAAGGGGAGGGGTCCATAACCCACAGGGGCACAATTCTGAGGGAGTGTAGAAGACCTGCAGTGGGAGGTAGGATGCATTGCAACTCCACTCACACAGCAAAAAATCCAAATGTATTATTTCTCTGATGGAGGAGAAATGAGAAATCCTGGAGGAAGGAATTGCAGGGAGTAGTTGACTTGACTAACGAAGCAAGCATGTGGGATCCTGTTGTGAAAGATGGTCCTTCAGGTATGAGGGTCCCAGTTTGTAACTTGGAAATGAACTTGGAACTGAACCAGGCAGCTAGTATAGGCCAAGGGACCAAACTAGAGGAGATGCTCTTTTGAGCATTTTTAATTGGTAAATAGCAGCTGATAGCAGTCCTGATTTGGACTGCGTAGGATGCTCCCTTTTCCCAATGACCCATTTCCCCAAACTGACTGCCCTGTTGGGGAAGACCTACAGATATGCTGCCTGTGTGTAGAGGGGCAAACAGCAAATCTGGGATGTGATTTGACTTTGAGAAAACAGCATGGCAGGGGTTAACCATGGCAGGATTAAACCATCCTCCTGGACCACAGCACTATTGTGAATCAGAGGGGATCCACAACTGCAGAAACATCAGTAAGCCAACAAGAGATCCTTTTCCAGATCTCCCAACATCTTGTCTGTCTACTTTGGGTCCCAGAATGGCTTGCACCTTCCAAGTGATGCAAGGTAAGTCTGCCACTGCCACTACCATTTGATATACTCCGTGATGATCCTTAAACAGATTGTCAAGTGTCACCGGTGACCCAGTAACATTATCTTGTGACCTGGACGCTGCAGGCAATTGTCTAAGATGTTTCTAGTGGCTGTCAGCAGCATAATCAGGGAGGGTGATCTTTGCGCCACTGAATTATTCAGGTTTTCTCTGTTATTTTGACAATAAGTCTGCTTTAAAGGTTAGAGGATGATTAAAAGTTTGGTGGGGGGAGTCTCTTGGGTTCACTAAAAGCTGTGAGTGGGGAGAAAAGACTATGGCTTATTGTTACTAGCTCATCTTCTAGTGTTCCAGTGCTCTTGGTCTTCATTTTAAAATAATGTGGCAAACTCAGGGCTTGTCTTATTACACCATGCCCATAGCTCAAAGATAGGTGGTGTTGATTTGCAGGACGGAATTCTGCTACATTTTATCTGCCTATTTCTTTAACTTAACTGTCCAGTAGTAGTGCTTTATATAAACTCAAGATCCCAAGTATCTTTTGTTATCAGGCTGCCGGTCAAAGTTGACAGCACTTGAGTTGATGGGCTAGACGTGTGACTCATAGGGTCCTTTGTCTGTTCATGATTAGATGGAAACAAGTCATGGATTCATAAGGCAGTGTGTGCGTGTGTGCGTGAGGATGGAGGCAAAAGGTTGGGAACTTGAGATTGGGAAGTTTCTCCTTACAAGTTCACATTGAAAAGTGCTAGAGACTTGCCTTTATTTCAAGTGAAAGTTGGGAACAGTCAACTGTTTATAATGTTATTGTGCTATAGTTGTTTGTCAATTTTTTAAAAAAAGGCCTGAAAAATCCCTTCAGCAGCTGCAGGGGCTGAGGCAAAGGGGGTGGTGCCAATGTAGGTGAGACCAACAAAAACATAGACCTTTGTACCAAACCAGATTTGAGAAAGATCACATCAAAGTGTGGGGGGAAACAACATGGAAACAAGACAAATAATGACATCATGTGGATGCTTCTGAAAACAGTGCTGCAGTAAGGAAGCCACGGTGAAGTAACACATCCATGTGAAAATAGCCAGTGATTAATTCTCTCATGAAACACTGGTGGGATTATCCAGAGAAACAATCAGGGTCAATACAAACAATGGAATATGGATTTCATTACCACAAGATATAACAATGACAGGTAGTTCAGTGGCTTTAAAAGAAATTAAACTCATGAAGGATAAACTAAGAACATAAGAAAAGCCTTACTGGATTACACCAAACATCCATTTAGTACAGCAATCTGTTGCCCTCTGCCCAGCCAGATGCTTCATGGAAGCCCCACAAGGACAGCTGGAAGGCAAACTGCCTTTCTCCATCATAAGGCTTATCAGCTGGGATCTGGTGTGATATTTGGCATATCCATGTTCTGAGGTTGTACACCTCCAAGATACTATAAGGACAGACAAAAGTCAGGGGGTGGCGGTCCCGACTATTCCTTGATTGTTAGTTTCCCAGGTATTTGACTTGTAACTGGAAGGCATGATGAGTGCTTTGTAACCTGGGTTGGGATCTGTTAATTGGCTCTTGTGTTCTTGACAAATCTTACGGCACTCAGGAAAGAAGGAACAACATTCTCCTTTCTTTCACAAGACAGCTTTGAACAGAAAAGGCTTGTGAGACACCTTGGGCAGCAAGGTCTTCCTTTTTATCCTTGACAATGGACATATCATTTTTTATAGCCCCTAATCTAATTGAAAGTGGCAAAAGTATCTCAGATCTGTCTAGCTTGTAGGGGAGCCTCAGTACAAAGCTTTATGGGACAGTCTATCTGGAAATGAGGTAGGAAAAAAACCCCTTGGAATTCTGTTAATAACTCTTGTGGGATTCTAATCTTTTTTAAAAAAACATACTTTCCCCATTTTTCCTTTTGAAGCACTGCCCTGTAGATGGAACTAAATTTGGGCATAGGACTAAATCAAAGAAAGAAAGATTTGGTCAGTTGACCAATCAGATATTGTCAAATATAAACATCAATTGTTTTTACATTATTACAGCAACCAAAAAAAGATAAAATTTATCAACAACACTTACTGAAAAAACAAATTAGTTAATTGTTATTGTGAAATGGAAATTAATTTTTAAAAAATAAAATAGATTTACATGGGGTGATTGGAGGTAATGATGTTGCTGTTTGTGCAGTTGAAGCTTTACTGTGCTGATATCCCCCCCCTCCAATTAATCCAAGCCTACAAAGGAAAAAGCCCTGGAGAGAAGATGGCTGCTGAATCAGACCAGTGGTCCATCCACTCCAGCATCCTGTTTCACCCAGTGGCCAAGAAGTAGGCCAGCAAACAGGGCATAGAGGCTAAGACAGTCCACTTGATGTTGCCTCCTAGCAGTAGTATTAGAGGTTTACTGTGTCTGAACATGGAGGTTCCCTTGAGTCATCATGGCTAGTAGTCATGAATTTATCTAATCCCCCTTTGAAGCTGTCTGTGCCAGTGGCCTTCACTATGTAAACATTATTCCTATGAGTCAACACTGAAGAATCTAAGACTTCTAGAACAAAAGATGGCTAAGCAGGGATGTAATAGAGATCTATAAAACTGGGTGCGGCAATGGCGGACGCCTGAGAGCTTTTCTCCGAGCCCCGATCTCCTACTCCGACCTAACACAAGCAACTGGAGCAGCCAGCCGCTATTCGAATGATGGGAAAAGCCGGGGGGAGTAAAAATAAAACTCCCAATTCGACTTACCAGCCTCTGAAAGCCTTCTTAGTCCCGGCTGAAGCTGGCAAAAAGCTCAGCTCAGAAAAGAAAAGTAAAATGGCAGCTGCTTCTAATACAGAAGCTCCGGAGGAACAGCACGTCCTAGAAACAGAACTTAAAACCTCTTTAGATAAATTGGACAAAAAAATAGACAACATAGAGGACAAAATCATTACCAGGACTGAAAACTTATTCAAACCTATCACAGATCAACTTAAAGAAATTAATGAATCCCTGCAACAAGTCTCACAGATGGCAGAGAATGCAATGGAAATGGGATTGACGTTACAAGAAGAGGTACATGCACTACAGACTAATGAAAACGAAATAATGGATAAAATAATGGACTTAGATAACAAAATGCGTTCTAATAATGTCAAGCTCCGCAGGTTTGAAGATGCAGATGGTGGTTCGGCAGACCTGATTGTTTTCTTGGCAAACTGGTTTGCAAGCGAATTAAACTTGGAAAAAGGAATAGCCCCCATCATTGAAAGGGCCTATAGAATAAGCCCAGTAGCAAACCCACAATCAAGGAAACAAAGGGACATTATAGTACGATTTGCTGATAACAGAACCAGGGAAAAGATACTACGTGAAGCAAGGAAAAGGGGCTTCTTCCTCTACCAAAATAAGAAGATTCTGGTATTCCAGGACCTTTCAAGTGAAACTCTGGCAAAAAGAAAAGAGTTGAAGCCCATTATTAACAAGTTAAATGAGGCTAACATTCGTTATCGCTGGATAGCCTCTACAAAGTTAGTGGTGCGACAACAAGGCAAGTCTTACCAAGCTTCATACATGGACACTGGCATCAAACTACTATGTGACCTGCAGATAAACGCTTGGCTAGACCTTTCAAGCAAAAATATAAAAGGACATGAGCGCACCTCTCTTACCAGATGGAGCAAGATCCCAGTCAAGACGACAACTGAAGAAATGTGATAGGACCTCTCCAAATGCTCATTGCAACTCTTGTTTGATCTCTTGTTGATAGTTCCAAAGTCAAAATTTCACAATAGGGTCAGGGTGGGGGAAGGGGGTTGGTGTGGTGAACAACTCTCTAGCCTTACCTTCTAAGGTCTTCGGAGTGGGGGTGTGGAAACCCCCAGTGAATAGGGTGGGAGATTCTCCGGTATACCTCCTCTGAAATAAGGAGGATTTATGTTTTCACAGTTTGTTTTTGTGTTGGCTGTTGTTACTGTTACCCTTTGATTGGGAGAGTCATAGTGACCATAGTACAAGAGTTAAAGATAGCCTAACGTGAGGATTTGTACAGTGACCATTCAACCTTCTTCTATCTGGCTTTTAATTCTTGCTCTTTTATCCTGCTCTTTTCACCACTATTCTCTCTCTACTAAACAAATTTTAAAACAGGGTTCAAAGGGAAATGTAGTTGGGGGTTGGGTAAATGGGGGTGGGAATTCTTGGTTACGTTTGGGTTTGTTCATTACAGACTAAGCGGTTCTTAAACAGTAGTGTAAATAGTTATAGTAGAACAGATCTCCTTAAAGAAAACATGAAAGGTTGCTTAAAAAACACAGAGTTATCAAAACCATGATTGGATGCATGACAATAGCTTTATTTTATACCTCATATGGATCTTAAAATATTATCATTAAATTGCAGAGGTCTAAACAACAAGATCAAAAACAAAAGGGTGTCAACAATGGTACTTAAACAACATCCAGACGTATTAATTCTTCAAGAAACACATTTGAAATCATCCTCAAAACAGGTATTTCAGTCGTCCAGGTGGTCTCACCAATATCAGGCTCATGGCTCTTCTAAATCCAGACAAGTGGCCATTCTAATTTCTAAGACAACTAGATTTGAACCCTTAAACATAGAGAAAGTCCCGGGGGGTAGATACATATTTCTCAAAGGGAACCTAGAATCCACTAAAATGACAATTGCTTCTTTGTATGCACCCAATTCAAACCAAAACCAATTTCTAATCGAAACTCTTTCTAAATTGAAGCTATTTCAGGAAGGAGAATTGGTAATTGGCGCTGATCTTAACTTAATAGTTGACCCATCTCTGGATAGGACAGTAAGAAAACACTCCAAAATACAAAACCAGAGAGGGAAAAGGAAATTCCAATTGGCTGAAACGTTAAAGAACTTTAATTTAATTGATGCCTGGAGACATTACCATCCATATGAGAAAGACTACACATATTACTCCCTGGGCCACAGAATCTACACAAGAATAGATTACTTTTTAACTTCAGATAATTTAATTACTCAAGTCCCTTCCCCAAAAATTGGTCTAAAATTGTGGTCAGACCACGCCTGGATGGAATGCTACTTAAACTTGAATGATAAGGAAAGAAAAAGCTCTGTTTGGGTTTTGAACAAATTGCTTTTATTTGATATTTCATCATACAAAGAAATAGAAGTAGAAATCCAAAACTACTTCAAATTTAACTTAAATTGTGGTGTCTCCCAGGATTATGTCTGGGATGCATTGAAAGCTGTAATCTGAAGGAAATACATCTCCATAGCTTCAGCCTATAAAAAGAAGAGATAAAATTATAAAACTGAATTAAACAATAATATAAAGAAATTAGAATTGGAACACAAAAACAAATGTAGCAAAAAGATTTACAAAAAGTTATTACAGGAAAGGAAAAAGTTAGAAGCCCTTGAAATCTCTAACATCCAAAAAAATATCTTATATTGTAAACGAAATTACTGGCATAAAAATCCTAAATCGTTAAGGTTATTAGCCTGGAGAGTAAAACAAAAAAATTCAAATAGGTTAATTTCATTTATTAGGGATAGTCAGGGTCAGATCCAATCAACTTCAAAGCAAATATTGGATACTTTTGTTAAATTTTATACTAAGCTGTATACTTCAACCAACCCAAAAAAAGAGGATATTCTCGCATACCTATCTAAAATAGGAATTCAAAATAAATTGTCTACAGAACACATGGAGTTCTTGGAAAAACCTATTAGCACCCAAGAAACCATAGACACCATTAAAACTTTAAAAAGTAATAAAGCCCCAGGAGTTGATGGCTTACCATAAGAGTTTTACAAAAAGTACGTACATTTATTGGCAGAACCCCTGACATCAATATGCAATCAAGTCTTAATACGAGGAATCATCCTCAAACCTGGACCGAATCTAATATGATAGTCATTCCGAAACCAAATAAAGATGCTACTAATCCAGCATCTTATCGCCCAATTACGCTACTTAATCAGGACACTAAGATATTTACAGCCATATTGACAGCAAGACTCAACAAATTAATCACTAATTACATATACCCAGACCAAACAGGCTTCATGCCCAAACGTCAGATGATAGACAATATTAGAAAGACCTTAGATATCATAAACTTCTCCAAAAAACCAAAGTTAAATTCACTGATTTTGGCTTTGGACATAGAGAAGGACTTTGATAGTGTGGAGATAGAGTACCTAACGACATTGCTACAAGAAATAGGCTTTGGTAACAACTTTCTGAGAGCTATTCATTCCATCTATGCAGCACCCACCACCCAAATTAAAATTAATGGGCTAATATCTGAGAAAATTAAATTACTGAGAGGTACCAGACAGGGATGCCCAATGTCACCCCTTTTATTTGCCATAGCTATAGAGCCCCTAGCTAACTTAATAAGGAAAACTGCTGATCTCAAAGGAATTATAATTGATAATACTGAATATAAGATATCACTGTTTGCAGATGATATGGTCCTTTATATATCAGAACCACAAAAAGCCCTTAAAAACCTCATGAAAATAATCAAAAATCCCTTAAAAACCTCACAAAAATAATCAAACATCTCTGGACTATCAGTCAATCAAACTAAGAGTGAAATTTACCCGATGTACTTACCCAAGGAACAAGAAGAACCACTTAAATTAGTCTATCCCTTCAAATGGGTGAAAGAAAAATGGAGGTATTTGGGTGTCGTAATTCCAAAGAACCTTGAAGATCTCCTGAAAGTTAATCATATAGAATTAGGCCAATCCTTAAAAACACAATTTGAACATTGGAATCATCTAAACTTATCGCCACTAGATAAAATTAATGCTATAAAATCCCAGGTATTCCCTAAATTCCTATTTTTATTTAGGGCTCTCCCAATCTATATTCCGGAAAAAACTCTTGCAACTTGGCAAGATAAAATCAATAAATTTATTTGGAACAACAAGAAAGCTAGAATCCACTCAGAAACACTCAAAAGACCAAAACATATTGGGGGGGGGGTTTAGATAATCCTGATCTAAAACTCTATTATGAAGCTACACAACTTAGCAGTATATTACACATGCTAAGCAGCTCAGATCTAACAGATTGGCAAAAAATAGAGCAGTTATATACTAATGATAAAAACTTTACAAGAATCAATTTGGAACAAAACTCAGAAAGATCAAATTTTATAATTGACAATCAATTCCTCTCCAGCAATCTTAGGATATGGGATAGAACTAGATCCTCATTAACCCATACAATCTCCCCAGTCTCACTCTTTGTTGGTCAATCATGGTTTGAACCTGCAATACAATGAACTTCCTTTAGGTGGTGGAGACAACATGAAAAAATAAGATTAATAGATATAACAAAAAGAGGCTTACTATTAGAAAAGGCTCATCTGGAAAGAGAATCAGGTACAGCAACACCTTGGTTTGAGTACCTGCAAATCAATCACCTTCTGGAAGCCAAACTAATAAAATCATCCCTTAAGGAACCATTAACAGATTTTGAAAGAATGATTAAACTTGATAAAGGCAATCAATCTGGCTTGATATCCCAACTGTACAATATTCTGATGGGAAACAAACTAAAGGATAAAATACCGTCTTACCAGAAAATTTGGCAAAGAGATTGCAATCTGACTTTAGCAAACGAGGATTGGGAAAACATTTGGCGCTCCTATAGCTTTACTACAAAAATAATAAATATAAAACAGCAAACGGTGAAAGTGCTAATGCATTGGTATATGACGCCAGTCAAGCTGCATCATATAAATAAAACCATATCGCCTCTCTGCTGGAAACAGTGTGGGGAGAGGGGGTCATATACACACTGCTGGTGGGGATGTGTATACATTAAAAAATGTTGGGAATTAGTAGTAAAGGAAATAAAGAATATTTTGAATTATGATGTACCTTTAACTTTGGAAACTATTTTGCTGAACCATTGGATAGATCAAGAAATCCCGAAAGCCAGAATTCAGTTAATCTGGATTTTATTGTCAATTTCTAAATCAGTAATTGCAGCTAAATGGAAGCAAAAGACACCCCCATCGATAAGGGACTGGCGTAATAAACTGTGGGACTATTTTATAATGGAGAAGATAGCAGACCGGTTAGCTTACTATGAAAATCAAATGTATAGATCTCATTTCACGGAACAATGGCTCCCGATCTTGGAATACCTCTCAAAATATAAAACATCACTTCAAGCAAACCCTAAAGGAGATTGGTTGTTGTGGGTTTTCCGGGCTCTATTGCCGTGGTCTTGGCATTGTAGTTCCTGACGTTTCGCCAGCAGCTGTGGCTGGCATCTTCAGAGGTGTAGCACCAAAAGACAGAGGTCTCTCAGTCAGGAACTACAATGCCAAGACCACGGCAATACAGCCCGGAAAACCCACAACAACCATCGTTCTCCGGTCGTGAAAGCTTTCGACAATACACCTAAAGGAAATTGTTACAAACAGTTATTGTATTGTTAAAGGATATTTAATTATGTTTGTATTTGTTTGTAGTTACTGTTGAATTAAGTTTACTGTATAATATAAAACCAAAAATTGTAAATAAAAAAAAAATAGAGATCTATAAAACTGCATGGGGTAGAGAAAGTGGACAGAGAGAGCAGTGGAAAGGCCTTGGCCTCTGTGCCCTGTTTGTTTGGCTCTCTTTAGTTGGCCACTGTGTGAAACAGTTTGCTGGACTAGATGGATCAGTGGTCTGATCATACAGGCATATTCTTATGTGATATACACTAGCAGTGAATTCCCTTCTTTCCCTTGCTAGTAGATGATGCCATAATGTAATAAAGAAGGGATAAGCTTCCACCTATAGAGCAGCATTCTTGGCATCATGGAATATTTAGCAACATTTGGCTGTTGTCAGATAAAAGGCAGTCAGTTGATAATGTCTCATTTTGACCCATCAATTTCCAGGGTATACATCTGATGAAGGCAGCTTGACTCTATACCTTGGACATCTTGTTGGTCTTTAAGATGCTACTGGATTCAAATCTTGCTCTTCTGCTGCAGGCCAACACAGCTACCCACCTGAAACCATGTTGAACAGAGTCTCATTAAGAAAGATGGACTATAAGTGAAGTAAATAAATAAACTGTGGTCTTGAAAGGCAGCTTCTCTGTTCATTCAATGACCTGCTGGCTTTAAGGTGCTACCAGATTTTTGTTTCATTTTGCTACAGCAACACAGCTATCCCTCTACCATCAGCCTGCAGGAATCTGACGGCCTGGGACAGAGAACCTTAGTGAGACTTTGTCTTCTTGGCACAGGGTTCTCTGCATTTTGGGTTGTTTCTCCCAGAGTACCTAATCAAGAGAATAGTGAAGGGAATGGTTTTGGTTGTTACTGGGACACGTTCCCTCATGGACTATAGTATATTTGCTCATGAGTGAAATGAGAGTGCCATCAAGTGGCCGTATGCTTTGCAGAGAAACCTGCTACCTTTTTCTACTGCTGTTTAATTTTGATTAATTTGTTTACCTAATGAGCTACAGAATGAAATTAACTTGTCTTGATTGTTGGTCAGTCTTGCATTAGCCGAAAGGATTGCTTTGCACAAGAGTGCTGTCCCTTGGAGGGAATGTATAGCCCTGAGTCGGACAGTTCTCACAGAGGCCTCTCCCCAGTTTCCCAGCAAACTGTTGGCTTGGCCCACTTCCCTGGATTCTGCCAGTTGTTCCCTTCAGCTTGCTCTGAGTCTCATGAAATTCTGGAGAATTCCAAAATCAATTCTGAATTGCTGGATAGTGACTTCTTGAGAGTAAAGAGATGCTTCCCCTGCACAAACCGCTCAGGGTGGAGGGAAAGGAACTGTCCCTGAACTGGTGGGTCCTCCTGAGGTCTCTCCTCCAAGTTCCATCCTCACAAGGGCTCTGATGGTCATTGCAGAGGTGTGATGTTTTACACAACTGAATGAACCAGATGCTCACAGAAGCCTAGAAGCTAAAAAGCTAGACACACAAACTCTTCCTTCTGTCCTCTGACATTGATCCCGCCTTATATCAGTAGCTATAAGTTCAGAAGAGAGTTGTTATGCCAGTCCCATGCAAAGCGCTCTGAGGAAAAAGGTGCCCTTGAAGCATATAAAGTCCCTTTTTGAGACCCCTTTCCTTCAGGTTCATCTTAGTTTGGGGTTTTGCTTGAGTGGCTTGCAGAGGGGTTCTCTTCATTTGTTTGGAAAGCTTTTGCCCATTTCCAATGCTGGTGGGGAAATGTGACAGTTCCTCTTTAAAATGTGGCAAAGAACCAGAAGCATGAGTGAGAGGTGGGACAATCAAAGGCAAGGCGAACAGGGATCAGAAGTATTGCCGAAGGCTTTCACGGCCGGAGAACGATGGTTGTTGTGGATTTTCCAGGCTGTATAGCTGTGGTCTTGGCGTTGTAGTTCCTGACGTTTCGCCAGCAGCTGTGACTGGCATCTTCAGAGGTGTAGCACCAAAAGACTCTGTCCGGATACAGCCCGGAAAATCCACAACAACCAGGGATCAGAAGTGCTTCCTATTCTTTCTTCATTACTGACTCCTGACTCCCTTCTTTGCACTTCTTGATTTTTTTGCATCCCAACAGTTTCTTCCCAGACTCCCTTGCAGCATCATAAAGGATGCTGGTTCCAGATTCAGGCTCTTCAATTATGTAATTGCTATATATCACTTGCAACCTCTGTGCAAGTTTTGGTGGGCCCTGGGCAGAGAGTGCCGAGATCCTCCCTTGCCTACTACTAGATTCCTCTTTTTGCCCCACCTACCCATGTGTCTCCATTTGCTTGTGCTTGAGTGTCTTTCCTTTATCCACCCACAAGCTCTCACATCTACCCACACTGCCTGCAAGCCTTTCCCTGATGATGCTGAGTGGTGGTGGTGGATGCAGCTCAGAGTGCCACTGCCATGGCCAGCAGGAACACTGATGATTTATGCACCATCCATATGTCCTTCTCTATCAGTGCGTGACAAAGCATTCAGAAGCCAGCAGTAGAAGGATCAGATTGCAGGCATCGGAGGAGATGCATGGGTAGGAAGTCAGCAGCAATGGGCCCCACCAGAAGCCCTAGCAAGCAGCTGTCCCACCTGAGGGTATGCTGACTCTGGCCTTGCCTCTGTGACACCGCAAAAGAATCCTGCGTTGTGCTTCTTCGACTGCTTCAGATTCTCACTGGCTTCCTTAAGAACATCGCTACTCGAACTAAATGCTAGGGTTTGCTTGTGCTGTCAGGCCAGTCCTGAGAATAAACCCCCAAGGAAGGAACCAGTGACTACCAACCCAAATGTCCAATTGCCCAAGCACTTCTGTATCTCACCATTCCCTTTGGCAACCCATCTCTGGTTGTAGCCAACTCGGAAAAAAAATTGTAAAATTTCTCCTTTCCAGTCTCAGAAGACTTTACCCCCCCACCACCACATTTACTCTCTATATATCAAAACTACTTGCTTGACATAGTTAGCATGGTGTGGTTATCAAATATTCATACATCATATTAAAAGCAACAATAGAAATGGTATGAGTAAAGAATGACTCCAGAATCCATGAATGATGAAGTCACTTTATATGTATGAATGAACAATTCCACCAGTGTTACAATAGCAAGGCATTTTATGAAGCTGGTTATTTGAAGGCAAAGACCAGTTTAAACATTCTCATTGAACATTTTTGTTTAAACAATAAACAAAAATCAATGTGATTTTTCTTCTCCTTTGAAAGTTTCATATACCTTGATTGGAAGGGAGATGGATGTTGGTTAACTCTTGAAGAGAAAGAATCCACAGATCTATTTGGAAATCCCACATGTATTGAGTACTCCTAATAGCGCCTAATGCAAATGAAACATAAAAGTTCAGAGTTCTTCTCCTTAGATTCCAACTTTTTCTCTGTTTGATGTAGAGCCCTTTAAGTACGACACCAGACAATAATAAAGATCAAACAGCGCATTGTGAGTTAACACATTTCTCTTAACAATACGAAACAATATACTGGCAACTGTCAATGCCATTTCACTGTATAAAATGTATAAATAAATAGTAGTCTTGCAATAAGAAAGGGTGTTTTACAGTACAATTAGCTTGGTCTTCCTCTTGATCACTTTAAGAATGAACCAGGACCTGGAACTCTAGAAAAGAAAAAGAAAAACCCAGATTTCATTATTGTTGGGCTAGAAAAATAATTTCATTTTTTTTAAAAAAAGAGTTAACATAACTTAACATGGATTCCCGCTAGAGGTACAGCTGAATGCTGCCTGCCACAGATGGAAATTGACTAACATTTGTTACTGTTCCATAACATTTCTTGAGGTTGCTGCTATGCAGTAAGTTTTCACTGTATGTGGTCAGTGGCTTCCTGCACTGATGGGATATTATATCATTGTGCAGCTGATGTAATCAGTTAATGTCATTGCACGGCATCAGTGCAGGTGGCCTCTAGGCATATTTTTTGAGACTCACTGCAATGCAGAAATTTCTGGCGCAGCTAAAACTCCCTAGAATCCACCAGATTCTACTAACTGGTATTGGAATCAGTCTTCTAGAACTAGATGAACTGGTGAAAGCTGGGTTGGAGTACATGGGGAGAAGCATGTCTTACGGCACAAAGTCTAAAACCTCACAATTAAACTCTTTGACCTTTGTCCTACATGCTTATCCTACAGATGCATGGGGCAAAGCTGTGGGGTATGCATGTAGGATGAAGGTCAAAGACTTAAATTGTGAAATTTGGGACTTTGTGCCATGAAACTTGCTGTATTGTGCTTTTAACTAAGCAACATGTTACTTTCTGATTTTCTGCATGGATTGGCTTGCTTTTTACAAACCCCACATTGTAAATGTCGACAGGGAGCTTCTGAACTGTTCACTGTGCAGTGATAACAGAGAACTGCTTTGTGTGTTGACAAATAATGCAAACCATGTAGCCCACATCAAACCATGTCATAACTTTACTATTGGATGCTCATTTGAGTCCCCAACAGCATTTTTGAAAATAAAATAGAAAGAACCCAAACAAGATGCTAATTTTCATTCTGAAAATGTGAAGTTTATTTCTATTAAAAGCTTGCAACCCAAAGTTGTACCGATGGGGCATTACTAACTAACAGTTCAATCCAATGCAGAGGTATTCCAGTCTATGTTCATTTGAATCAATGGGGTTAAACTGGAGTAACTCTGCATAGGATTGCACTGTAAGCCTTTGTCCTTCCCTGTGACCTTCTTAATCTTGCTCCAATGTTTCAGAATAAAATTGCAGAATCCCTGATAACTTTCATTTTGTTAGCTGCCCATATGAGATCTTTTAAAGAAGCTTGATGTTAAGGATCATGCAGGTAGGTTATTATTGCATACTTACCATCCACTCCAATTTTGCCATCTCCATCAGTATCACCGGCTTTCAGGAACGCCTTGGTCTCTTTATCAGTCAAAGTTCTGGCGCTTGCACTAAAATTCTGCAGGAATTTCCTAAGGAAAAAGAAAAAGCATATTAATGATAGGGCAACAAACCAAGGATCTAATATATTGGTATATGCATTCCATTTCTTTTTGGCAAAAAAACCTCCTCTCATTAGCTCAAGAAAAGTTTATGTTCCATAGGTCAAGGAAAAAGTCCGCCTTATTCCAGTGTCCTAGGGTGAGTACAAAGAAACATCACCAGGGCTTTTTTTTCTGGGGAAAGAGGTGGTGGAACTCTGTGGTGGAACTCAGGACTGCACAATGATGTCACTTTGGGTCAGCTGGAACAAAGGGGGAGTTTTTTAAAGTTTAAATCACCCTAGGCAAAAATGGTCACATGGCCAGTGGCCCCGCCCCCTGATCTCCAGACAGAGGGGAGTTTAGATTGTCCGCTGAGCGGCGCGGAGGACAATCTAAACTCCCCTCTGTCTGGAGATCAGGGGGCGGGCCCACCAGCCATGTGACCATTTTCAAGAGGTGCTGGAACTCCGTTCCACCGAGTTCCCACTGAAAAAAAGCCCTGAACATCACTATATATAATAGTGCAGGAAAAAAGTAGCTTTCTTTTAAAAAGGATTCATTTTCAAGTAAAATGGCCCCCAGCTTTGTCTGTGGTGTTTGCGCATGTGCAGAAGTTCTGGAAGATGGGTGCCATTTTGCATTAATGGTGTGCAAAGGCTGGCATTGCCCAGATATCCGCAGCTGGAACCAGGAGGAGATGGTTAGCAAAATTAATAATAGCCAGTGGAGGAGGGAAGGTGAACGAGAGCCAGTAGCACGTGGGGAGAGACAGAAATGGCAGTGAGGGCAGGAGGGAAAAATAGGATTTCCCCTTTTCTGTGTGTATACAGATATCTGGGAAGTTAGCTGTGTCTTCTTTTAGTCAATCACTGTACACCAGCCCAGATGGAAAGATAACTAAGCTTTCCAGCAGGATATGTATTATACATGCAATGTTTTTGAAGTCAATTTTAAAAAATGCGTGGAAAGAGTAGCTCTTTTCCTACTCATAATTTTAAAATATTGCTAAGCAAAAACATCTTTGCAATTGGCAACAATCAGGGTTATTTTTAGAAAAAGTAAACATGAAAGGTATTGGAAAAGAAGCCACATTCTCTTGTGGTCTAAGTTCCTATGTAAGCACAGAACTTCTTTCCTTTTGTAAAGCATACTATACAAAAGAGCTACCATTCACAGAGCAGCACAGCAACCTTTATTGGCATAAATAATACAGACGGAACAGAAGAGATGTTGTAGAATAAGTTCATAGGGCAGCACAATCGTGTCCTCAGACAGCAAAATTATCTCAAGATACAGCACAGTCGTAGGGGGCTTTATAAAATATTACCCTTGACTTCCACACATAAGCCAAGAATTCAGCAACAGATAGTTATTGCTGGACTCTTGTCTGCTAAGAAAATTTTTAGATCCTTATCCAAAAAATCCCTCTGCACAGGAAAAAGAGGACGAATCAATAAACTACGCATAACAGAATATTTGGGGCAGCGAAAAAGAATATGTGAGATTGAGTCAGGTTCCCTCAGAGTACAGTCACACAGTCTATCCCTATATGGAATACCCCCATATCTGCCTGTGACCACTGCTGAGGGAAAGAGATTGAACCTCGCTAACATAAAAGCCCTCCTAAACACTGGGTTTATCAGATCAGCAATATACGCCGCCATAGTGGTATGCAAGGAATAGAGGGACAGTGAATGAGGGGAGCAGACTCCGGAGCTGCTGGCATTAATAGTCTGCGCCTCAATATCCCAAATTCTCCTCTTGACCACCTGCAGAACTGCCACCTCACCACTATTGTATAAAGCTTCCAAGTCGATTCCTAAGGAACCAATCTTTTCCACTACAGCCTGTGAGCAATCCGAAATAAAGGGATCAGTTAGAAGTTGAGCCATTAGGCTGATAGGGGAGGATCAAAAATGAAGACGGAGCCAAAATTTAATCGTAGTGATCCAGGCCCGAGATTCTATCAGGTGCAGATCCAATTCCTTACAGAGGGTAAACAACGACACTGAGTTGGATAAACCAAGGATCCTACGCAGGAAGACAGAGTAAATATGCTCAATTCTTTTAGTAAAGGACTGTATCCAAATAGGAATTCCGTACAACAGTCGAGAAATAACTGTTGCTTGAAAAATCTTAAGCACTGCTGGGACAAATTGATTGCCCTTTTGAAAAAAGAAACGAATCAAGGCTGCAGTCTTATTCTTGGCTAAACTTAGAAAGTGCTCTCTATGTGGGCACCAACTCAGATTGTAATGGAATAGCACTCCTAAGTAGTGGAAAGATTTTACCTGCTGTATTTCTTTTTTCGCTATTAGCCAGCGGTTGCATTTCCAAGATTTAGAGAAAACCAAAATTTTTGTCTTGTCAAAATTAATAGAAAGAAAGTTCCAACAGCAGTATGCATTAAACTCGGATAAGAGACGAATAAGGCCAATTCTTGTAAAGGAAAGGATAACCGCATCATCAGCATAAAGCAGAACTGGCACTGCAGCCGTATTTAATTTAGGAGGGTGGCCATTAATCCTATCCAAACAAGAAGGCAAGTCAGTGATAAAAAGGTTAAAAAGGGAGGGGGCAAGAACGCACCCTTGCTTGACTCCTTTAGAGACAGGTATCTCCTTAGTGAGAGACCCTTTCCCATCAAATCTTACTTGGCAAAAATTGGACGTATGTAATTTCCAAATCAAAAATAAAAGGCGCTTATCAATCCCCAGTTCGAGAAGTTTATCCCATAATAAAGATCTATTAACAGAGTCAAAGGCTTTACGTAGGTCAACAAAGGCTGCATAGAGTTTACCACGCAGGTGGCAAGAGTACTTTTCGGCTAAAAAAGCTAGGGTGGAGCAATGGTCTAACGTGGATTGATTCGCTATGAAGCCAATTTGTTCACGTCCTGGGAGATTACGATCTGCCATCCATTTGGACAATTTGATAAGAAGATGTTTGGCATATAGCTTCCCTAATACGGAGAGTAAACTGATCGGTCTGATCGGTCTGCCCAGATATCCGCAGCTGGAACCAGGAGGAGATGGTTAGCAAAATTAATAATAGCCGGTGGAGGAGGGAAGGTGAACGGGAGCCAGTAGCATGTGGGGAGAGACAGAAATGGCAGTGAGGGCAGGAGAGAAAAATAGGATTTCCCCTTTTCTGTGTGTATACAGATATCTGGGAAGTTAGCTGTGTCTTCTTTTAGTCAATCACTGTACACCAGCCCAGATGGAAAGATAACTAAGCTTTCCAGCAGGATATGTATTATACATGCAATGTTTTTGAAATCAATTTTAAAAAATGAGTGGAAAGAGTAGCTCTTTTTCTACTCATAATTTTAAAATATTGCTAAGCAAAAACATCTTTGCAATTGGCAACAATCAGGGTTATTTTTAGAAAAAGTAAACATGAAAGGTATTGGAAAAGAAGCCACATTCTCTTGTGGTCTAAGTTCCTATGTAAGCACAGAACTTCTTTCCTTTTGTAAAGCATACTATATAAAAGAGCTACCATTCATTCTGTTATCCCACTATATAAAAGGCAAGCTGTATTGGCGACAACTCACTTTCTATCCTTGCACAGGTGCATTGCCAACAACTTTGGCCTCAAGGCCGCTGCAAAATGCTTGCTTGCCACAGGAGGGGACCTGCCCAATAGCCCCCTTGACGGCCTAAGCACGCCTCCTCATGCCTCTCGTCAGCACCCTCCTGCTCTGGCCTCCAGGCTGCTGCAAAGCACCCACTTGCCTCCGGGAGGGTTCTCACTGAATCAGTTTTCTGGAGCCCATTGTATTTTTTCACACAACAGATGTTTCTAGTTCTGTTATAAAGCAAGTACTAATTGGAAAGGAAACGTGATGACATAGCATCCTATCCAATCAAAACATAATGTGCTGTTTCTTTAACCCAATGAATTCTGAAGCCCTGATTTCTAAGCTACCCATTCCACACAGGTCTGATGTCTCTGTTGCTCTATTGTACCACTTTAAAATGTGTATGTGTGTGTGGGGGGGGGGGCTTACACGTTTAAATCTCTTCATTAAAAATATTTCTCCTTATACATACAGGAATATCATGACATGGAAAAGGCTGAGCCAGAATGGCCTCTCTGTACATGTTAGTTGTGTGTGTGCTATGTATGGAATTTTTGCTTGTTTTGCTGTTGGAGTATGGCTTTCTCCTGTACTGTGCAACCTGTCTTCTGCCACCCTGCAATTTGATGTCCCGAGGGTTTTTTTTTTTACTGGCAGTGCCTAGGGTTGCCAGCTCCAAGTTGGGAAATTCCTGGAGATCTGGGGGGTGAAACCTGGAGAAACCTGGAGAAAGTGGGGTTTGGGGAGGGAAAGGATCTTGGCATGGCATAATTCCATAGAGCCCACCCCCAAAAGAAGCCATTTTCTCCAGGTGAACTGACCTCTGTGGCCTGGTGACCAGTTGTAATTCCAGGAGATCTCCAGCCACTACCTGGAGGCTGGCAACCCTAGCAGTGCCTCACCTTTGGGATGCCCTCTCCCTTGACGTTCACTGGGTGCCTGCCTTACTTTCTACTAGATGCCAAGCCAAAACATTTCTCTTTACATAGGCTTTTAATTAAAGGATTTATCTTTTTTTTTTTAAAAAAATGGTCTGTTCTTAACCTGAGGACTGTTTTACTAATATTATTTTAGGCTGCTGTCTGTTTTATACACCAACACCAGATTCCATTAAAGAGGCTTCTCCATAGCACTTCTATTCAACTCCGCTTTGGGGAATATTTATTTTCAAGTATAATCTAGAATATCTAGCCGTGTGATCCTATGCAGAGTTACTTCATTGAAACCAATTGGTTTAGATTGCATACAGTTGCACTATAACACTGCAAAAATTAACTGGTGAGATTTTTAAAAGCCCCGTCAATTGCACACTGGCTGTTTATATAGAGAGAGATAGAGATATAGTTTCTATGCAAGTTCTTATAAAAACTACAGATGACAGACGTCATCTTAGAAGAGGGAGAAAAAGGAGAATGCTTCTTCTGTGATGATATCTACAGCAAAATGTGTACAGCACCTAACAACAAAGGCAATATGATTTTCTCCTTAGAACTTTTATAAGCAAATGTATGCCGATTGACTGTACAATCTTAGCAGTTATACCAAAAATAGGGCCAAAGCAGTCAATGCTTTTTTTGCAAGCGTTTGCACGTGTTCATTGCAGCAACACAGTAGCTGCAGGGAACTACTTATATATTAAAAAAGAGAGCCCAAATGGGCTCGGAACAGTGCCAGGGGGAGGGCTCTCACTTGCTCCTCAGGCAGTTTTCTCCTGCAGAAACCATGAAGAGGAGGAGTTATTCCTCCAATTTTGCTGCTCCACATGCACAGATACTCCACATGGAGCAGCAAAATCAGTGGCATAACCGCCCATGTGTTTTTTGTGGTATGAGAAAACTGCTGGTGGGGGGAGGTGGGAGCCCTTCCTCCAGCCCTTCCTCCTCCTAATTTTTTTTTTTTACAAGCAGTTCCCTGCAGCCGCTGTGTGGTTGCAGGAAACGTGCAAATGCATTGAAAAAAGCATTGTCTATTGGCCCTAATTCATTAGTGGTCTTAGAAGGGTAACTGTCTTTAGGACTGTGCTGCAAATCAACCAATTAAAGCAATGATTTGACTATATTTTCTTCAATTGAGTGACAGTCCTAAAAATAACTGTGGCTATATTTTTCATCTGACAAGTGTTTGTGGGTATGATTCCCCCCCCTTTAAAAAAAAAAACTCACTTCAATTCATCCTCCTCAATGAATCCACTCTTGTCCTGGTCCAGGATTCCAAACACTTTTGCCAACTGTTCTTTCGATTTGGAGTTCAGACCCACTTTGGCAAAAAAGGTCTTGTAGTTGAAGGAATCATTAGCTTGAAAAGAAGAAAAATAGGTGATAATGGAGGTTAATTTCTCCAATGAAGAACATCTCATCAACCTTTATTTCCCCTTTCGCCACCACTGTTTCTTTGGCATGATTTACTGTGCCATCTTAAGCAGAGTACATCCTTCTAAGCCCATTGTACTTCAATGGGTTGAGAGGGTGTAGCTCCCAGGCTAGTCCAATTTTGCTAGCTCTTGGAAGCTAGGCGGGGTTGGCCTTGATTAATAATGGGATTTAGCCTGAAGCCTGGGGAACTGCCTTGCTGGATCAACTGGCACAGTAGGTATGAGCAGGGCTCATTTTGAGGGGGGAACGCGCAGGAACGCAGTTCCCCAAAGAGGTCACATGTCAGGTGGCCCCACCCACCTGACTCTCGGGCATTTTGGGTCCATTTCAGCCTGGATTGGGGCTGAAACAGCCCGGATCTGGCCTCTGACGGGTGGTGGATCACTTTCCTACTCAGCAGTGGCCTGATCCTGACCATTTTGGGCCCCTTTGGGGCCATTTTCCAGCCCCTTTTTTTGCCATTTTGGGCCCAATTTCGGCCCTGAATGGCCAGGATTGGGTCCAAAACAGCCAGGATAGGTGATGTCAGGGGGTGTGGCATATGCAGATCAGTTATGCCAATGACACACTTCCGGCGATGGCAAGGGGTGTGGCATATGCTAATGGTTATGCTATGGATTATGCTAATGAGTTCCTCCAGCTTTTTTTCTACGAAATGACCCCTGGGTATGAGCCTTGCACTTCAAGCTCCAGTCTATGTGCTCTAGCTTAGCTGGCTCAGACCTGGCCAGCCTGCAGAGCCAGGTTTATTGTCAAGAATTGGGTGACTGGTGTGAACCTGAATAATATAATATTATTATATTAGTGCCAGCTCCCACAAAGTAGAGGGCAAGTTCCGAATTCCTCTGAACTTTTTCTTTAGGCAAGACATTAAGTACTTAAAACAAAAAGGGTAAAGGGTAGCATTGAAAAGAACAACTTGTTTTGAGGGATGATGAAAATGCACCAAAGGCTGCCATTTGTAAAAAGTCTTTAAGTCGGAGTAAAGGAGATGTTGCAGATTGAAGCAGGCCTGCTCACCCTTTGAAAACAGAGGTACCAACAGTCATTTGGACTTTCCAGTACACCCTGAGAGGTCTGTGAAGATCAGACACCAACAGATCTTGCTTATGGGTGGTAGGATAATGAGAGGAAGCAACAGAATGTTGCTTGGGAAAAAAAACTCCATGGCTGAGTTTCTACAGTCATAGTAAAAAATAATCTTCTTTAAATTGGCTTTTCATTTATAATCTGGAGACTAGGATGTTTTATGATGACTGTTTTGAGTTGACCTGTAGCTGATTTTATTGTAGTGTTTTGAGATTGTTTAAAATGTTTTTTAACTATTTGAATAATTTTACATCAGCGGCATTTTTGCTTTTTTTAAAAAAATGTATTGCTACCTTGCATTAGGCAACTCAAAGACAGAGACCTTTCAGTTTTTAAAATATTGTCCTTTGGCTAGTAAATTGCAATCAAGAAAGAAAGAAAGAAGGTACAGGTGGGGAATGAAAGAAGGAAAAAGATGGACAGATACGATGAGAAAAAATTTAATGGTTCCCATGTTGCAGATCGGGGTTGCAGGTCCATCCATAAAATGTTGAGGACTACGATTCTAAAACGTGGCATCTGGAATGTGGTGGCTGCACAACTCAAAGCTAAGCAAGATACTCTCTTGGGAAACTCATCATGCTCATCTTGCCTGAATGCTCTGGCCTGCAGTTTCCCAGCATGGGTTCACTATTGTACGTGCAGCACAAAAAAAAAAAGTGTATGCCCAGTCATCACATCTGACTATCTATGTGTGGCTTTCTTGCCTTTTCTGTATAGGAGAGTTGTAGTGTCAGTGGTCTGAAATGGCCCTTAGGATCTGATTACCATATTTGGATCCAGGGAAGAATTTACCAGCAGGTCATATTTCTCTAGTCAACTGGGGAGGGTGTGTGTGACCTTTTCTTACTTTCTTTTTCCTAGTTAGCTGCAATCATAGTGTAGCTATCATGCTCCAAGACTCAGGATTTTTACTTAACTGTAGACCTATTGGCAACTTTCTCATAAGATACCTCTCTCACCTGTTCCTTCTGCATATGGCATACTGATATTTAAGCAAGCATAAAATAACCTAGCTACGGAAGATCTTTTCTCTGTACTTCAAGTTTGAATAAACTTGTGCTCATGCTGCGGCATTCCCATCTTCAGTCCCTCACATCTCCAGTTAAAGGAAGTCAGAAAGTGTTCTCTGCCTGAGACGCCAGGTTTTATTGGCCTGTTAGATTAGACAAAACTGGGCTAGGGGAAGGATTCATGGACTGGTCCACTGTAAAGTGGCATCCTTCAGGTATCACTCAGCTTTCTGATAGCACAATTCTAGGAATGTTGAGGTGCGCATGTACAACAACATTCAAACCCACTAGAATTTTCCCATTATATATCAGCCATTTAACAGGTTGTCTGTTTATGGGGCTAAGCCAAAGCCATGCATACTAGACTCCTTTTGCAAAATAATGCACTTAAAAAACAAATTCACCAAGTGAGCATCAGAAATAATCTGGAGAATAAAAAGTCAAGTTGGAAACCTCATTGCTGCCATCCCTGTTTCCACTACCTGTTTTGCTAGTGTTTTTTTAATTATTGTATTTACTCAAATGCAAAACTAGGGTTTCCCCCCCCCCAGATATGCCATTAAAAAGTAAGAGAGAGGGGGTTTGTGTTAAAGCTGTGTACAAGTTACAGTGATACACAATAATAAAAAAACGTTGTGGAGAACATTTCTTACAAACAAGCTCATTTTCTTTTTGAGTAATTATGATAGAAAATGATCTCTCTGATTCGACACATTGGCCTTTGAAATGAGCATTTCCTCACTTAAGACTACAGGCTTTGTCAATCAAATTGGTGCTGGATAGTTGTTTTCCTGGCATCTCTTAAGAGTTTTTGTGTTTAGGGGATTGTTACAACAGATGATTTATCCAATTATTTGTTATATTGGCCCATTAGTTCCCAATTTCAGCACTAGTTAGTCTGTTACATCAGATGCCGTGGGGGGGGGGTGTCTCATCTATGAAAACTTATGTTCAAATAAAACCTTATTAGCCTTCAAGGTGCCACAAGACTCCTGTTTATTTTTGAAGTTTCATGTTTAACTTCAAGAAAGATTTGGAAAAAAAATCAATTTCTTACCTGTGGGGTTTGCCCTTTATAATTTTTATGCATTGTGTATTTGTGTGTGTGTAAAGTGTTTTCAAATTGCAGCTGACATATGGTGACCCCTGGTGAAGTTTTCAAAGCATGAGACAAACAGAGATGTTTTGACATCGCCTGCTTCTGTGTAGCAACCCTGGACTTCTTTTGTGGCTTCCCATCCAAATGATAACCAGAGCCAACCTTGCTTAGTTTCTGAGATCTACAATGTTAGGCTAGCCTGGGCCATCCAGATCAGGGTATTTTAATTAGTTTTTTTTAAAAAAAAGTTTTAAGTACTAGTTATTCTCTATTGCTATGGCCATAGGTTAATGCTATTAAGAAATTACTCTGATTCTCTAGCACTGCACAATTCAGGTACACAAACAGTCGTGCAGAGAAAGTCACAGATACATTCTCTCAGGGGAACAAAAGACTCTGTCAAATCAGGAGTTACCTTTGCAGCTGTCCAAGCCAGCAGCGATTTCCGCATCAGTCAGGATTCCAGCGAAAGCCATGACAAAGCTATGGGGAGGAGAGAGAGAGGGAGTTAGCTTGTTAAAAGGCAGATAAGAAAGTTATGATCTAATGACATTTTTTCAATGAGAGGATGAATGATGCAGGAGATCTCGGGGTACATGGCTGTAGTTGCTGGAGCTCAAGTTAATCTCAGTGGTTCTGCAGCCCCCAGATGGGGTGGTGATTTTTCCTTGTGTCTCAGGGAGATAGCAGCAACAACAGCAGAGACAGCCAAGATTACAGTCCAAGGCAAGGCAGCTGTTGTTCAGAGCCAGTAAGCATCATTCCTTTAAAAAATCCTGATCTTCCACCCAGATGACTTTTTTATTCCTCCACCAGGATGGTCACGGAGTAGATTCATTTTTAAAAAAATTATTTGTTTTGTTGTTTTCTCAAAGTCGGCTTCCCAGTTTGGGGCAAAAAAAAAAAAAACCACCCCAAATTTGGGTATAAAATTATATCGCTCGATCAAGCTTGTTTGAGTCTTGATAGAGTTTCCAAGCAGTTGGATATTTTTATGGTTTTAAGTGGTTGCCGAAGGTTGAAAGGCTTAAACTCACCTTTTAAGTTGCTTCCCAAAGCTGAGAGAAGGGGGCAGAGAGAAAGAAAGATCTAAGGAGAGCTCTTCTCATAGGCTAGTTGCTCCAGGCAGCGACCCTGTCTTATATAGGGTTAAGTTAAGACCCCCCATGCCTTTTACAGAAGTCCTGGGACCACGTCATTGCTCAAATGCCCCAGGGGATAAGATACTGTAGCTGACAAGACCTGCTAGCTAATCAAATTGATATTTATATCCCAGAGGAATGTACATGAGGTCGTAGACAATATAACGAAGTACTAGAGTCTTCCTCCAATCACTAGCTTCTACTGACACCCCATTAAAAATATATATATTTTAAATTTTAAAGTTGAAACCATTTTTTAACATTTTGATTTCATCTAGTTTTCTATTAACAGATAACGCTGTAAGAGTTCGGCATTAGATTTTGGAGGCTATGTTTAATTTTAACCCAGCAAACAAAACTACTAGATTCAGTGAGGCAACCTGGGGGAATAACAGTGTTATCCTAAGCACTTTTTGAAGTCAATGTTTTTAAGAGGGTTCTGTTTAGGATTGCACTGCACAACAGTGTTTAGCGGATTGTTCTGCAGCAGCAGTAGATGTTAGAATTGATGGCAGTGAATTTTATCTCTTGCCCCAGAATTCTCAGATCTCAGGGTTTTTTTAAATGACATTTCCCTCTCATTTACAGACTTCCAAGATTCTTCAAAACCGGTCCACTAAGCAATAAATTCAATTAACCAAACATAGAAACCCTACACTTTATTTGGAATTACAGTTAGTAACCATTACAACAATTCAAAATTAACCAAATATTCCTACAAGTCAAATCAACACCTTTCATTCCAAATCACCCTTTTGCATGAAAATACGGATTACATTCACCTGCTTTTAAGCCCTAAATGCAATCTAAAATTTTGAAATCACACATTAATTCAACTATTCATTTTCTTGCAATGGTCCAAACATCTTCACCAGCACCTTATTGTTGGCTATTCTCTTCTGTGATGCATCCGTGTCCCTTGTTCAGGTTTCCCAGGATACTTACCTTTGATTTCCCTCCTTTCCTCTTTCTTTTATAGTCATTCTGGCTCCTGATGAGTTGATGCATGTCAAGGTCACTAAAACCTTTTACCACCCCTTACCTAGATAATTATTGCCTCTGGGGTGGTTGAGTGGGTGTGCTTCAGCTAGGTATCCTTTTTTGCAGGTGTGGCAGTTTCTCATTAATTTTGGAGTGACTGATAATAAATTTATTAATATTGCAATTGCAATGTAAAAGAAAATGAAAAAAAATAATGAACAGTAAATGGATAAATATCACATTAAAATTCAATGACTTAGACATGTGCAAAATGTTTTAAATTGCTTAATTTCTGAAAATACATCTTTCTGATATTGACCAGTTTGGATTTTTGCTTCTTCTTCTTCATCTTATTAAAAAAATAGATGATACATATTTCCTCTGAAACATTTTAATTAGTTGGTTAACATTTATTTCAATATTTCCACCACATTTCAGAATGTTATATTAAGAAAGATATTTCTGGGTTTTTATTAGGAATATAGCACTATAGTACACATGGTTACACATAATAATATATTACACACATGATACTGCCTTATACCAAGTCAGACTGTTGGTCCATCAAGGTCAGCATTGTCTACTCAAACTGGCAGCAGCCCTCCAAGGTCTCAGACAGAAGTCATAGAATCAAAGAATCACAGAATCACAGGGTTGGAAGGGATATCTAGGGTCATCTAGTCCAACCTCTTGCACAATGTAGGACATTCATAAATACCCCCCACACACACACACACACAGTGACCCTTACTCCGTGCCCAGAAGATGGCAAAACACTAATAGGATCACTAGCCAAACTGGCCTAGGGAAAATTGCTACCTGACCCACATCACTCGTTATTTGGTCTTTTCAGTTGAAGATGCTGGGGTTTGAAACATGCAAAGCAGAGGCTCTTCCACGGACCCACAGCCCTCCCTGTGTGGAAGCAGCCATGTGTTCCTCTCACATGACTCTGACTAAATTGTGCTTTTAGTCAGAGTCAACCATTTTTTTTCTTGCTGGAGATATGAAGGGAAAACCACCTACTTCCCTGTGTGGTGGAACTGCCCAAATGCTTATATATATGATGATAACGTGATATTTCTCAGGCTTTGGGAAACTGGGTCCCCCTTTTGGACTTCCTTCATCTTTTGGCCTCCTTAACCCAAACCCAATAATTTGTTTCACACTTTGAGCTCATGAACAGTGACAAGCAGCCACTGGCCATTTCTGCGCTATATTGCAGACTGGGATACTAATTCAACTCTAGCATATAAAAAGTGGAATAAGACATCTCTGACCCCCTTCCTCCTAAAACAACACGCAGGAAACTATTCCTAGAACAAAATGCATGTGTTTCCTTTTCTCCAAATCAAGTTAGAATGATGTATGCACTGGAATGGCCGTGTCCACATAAACAAAATAAATGAGGATCAATATGGATCTGCCGTGAGATGTTAGAGCCATCTGGGTCTCAGCTGGTGGGGGACAGGAAGGTTCCACACACCTCATTATCCTATACTTTCCTGGAACTTTTCAGCATCTTTTATGTTGTCCGTTTAGAACTGGAATTAAGATCATAAATGTAATTGGTAGAGAGTGTACTGTTTTATACCTGAGTAGTAATGGGCAATTCAGATACTGAGTTGTTGTGTCCCAATATCTTTCCCCCCCAGTCTCTTCTAAGTCCCCCCATGTTAAAGCCCCTGTGTCACATGATTTTTGTCTATACAGGTCTCTGATCATCAGCAAAGCCTTTTTGGTGGTCCAAAGGGATCCTCTCCTTACTTTTTCACAGGTGGAAAAGCTGGTCGGATCCATCCCACTATCCCTTTGTAGTTCTTTCAGGGGCAGCACTACAGTTTTATGGGAGATAATAACTGCATGGCCAGTGAAGGCTAGAGAAGGGCACCTAAACTTATAGTACCCCAGAGTTTTCCAGGGGAGCACACGGCTTCTGACCGGGCTGATACTTCAAGTCAGAGAGGCAGCTCAGATTGCACTCAAAATGTGGCAAGAGTGGCAACTTAAATCCAGACTTCAGCCTTACCAACTCCTAGCACCAGGCGTGCTTTAGTACTCCAGCTTTGATCCACAAATAAGTCAGATTGTTTGATGCTAGGGTTGTTTGGCTCCTTCATTTTCCTGGCTTCATCTTAACTGACCCCTGTGGATTAAGCTGTTTGCCTGCTTCCCTGCTTGCAACTTTTCCTGGCAGTAAAGGGGTTTGTGCTTATCTAAGAAGGACAGCTGGGGGCATGCCAGAAGTATGTCAACTTTTTGAGAAGGAACTCCCTGTACCTCTTCTGGCTCCAAGTCAGGCCATTCCAGAGCTTCAACCGCTTAAATATTGCCTCTAGCTTAGAGATGAAAACATGGCAAGATCCCTTGCTATAATTTAGAATTTTGGTGTTGGAACTGCATGACCCAGAGGTGTTTAAAAATTAGTACAATTCCTTTCCAGGAAGTGTAGGCTTTGACAGTTAATTTGTTTATCAAGAACATTAAATCTGCTCTGTGCTTGCAGAAGTCCAAGGTTTCAGAAATGCTTCTTCAGGCATTACTATAGATGTATGTACATCCTAGTAAAGGTCCAGGAATTACTTGCCTTTGCTCAAGAAGCTGGGGGAACCAACAATAATTTCTCAAATCCAAGTTGGGGGGAGGAGCAACACAGAACCTTTGCCTGCAACTAAGAGGAATGATCCTGTATGTTTTGATTTCCCAGCCAGGGAGAAGTTAGAAGGTGGAAGATCCATGGACCATTTTTTACACCTTTAGCGGTGGCTGCATGGAACCTCAAATCTAGGCAGGAAGGATCAACCCTTCATTTACATGATATGGTCCCTGTCTGCCCTTTGGGGAGAAAGTACAGACATCTACTTAGTGCTTGTATCCCCTCCCCCACATTTCTGTAGGGTAAGCAGCACTTCCAAAGGGGCTGAGGAAAGCACCCTTGCCCATGCGGCATGGCTTCAGTTGAATCCCCATATTTCTGCAACGTAAGGACCCTTTGATACTGTCTAGCTGTGAGTTTAGATCTTCTTCTCAGGCCCTGATCTCAGTGTTCCTACCTGCAGAGGTGAGGCAGATAGCATTCTGAGAACAGCCTTTGCAGGGCTGGCACTTGGCCTTTGGAAAGCCCCCTTCCTTGAGGTTCTCCTGGCACCTATCCTTAGGCACTAGTCAAAACAATTCTTTTTACCTAGGCTTTTAATTTAAGTGTTCTGTTTTTCTTTTCCTTACTGTTTTCATGGTCTGCTTCTAGCCCAGTGGTATTTTTATAGATACCATTTCAGACTTCTTAATGCAGTTTTAAATGTCTCATTTTAATGTTGGTAATTTTATGGTGGTTGTTTTTACTATTTTATATGTGGGAGCTGTCTCGAGCAGGTCCCCGGAGAGGCAACATACGTACATTCTAAAACACGAATGCGGTTTAAAAATTAGCAGCAAAGACATTTGCAGATCTCCTATTGCCATGTTGTCTGAAATTGGGAAGACTTCTGAAATCTTCTATGGCCTTTAGTAAGTTCTCAAGGTATAGAGCAGGCTGATTTCTCTCCCTCCCCGCATTCTTGCCTTCAGCTATCACCTGTTCTCAACATTCCATAACCTCCTGGACATTTTTGTATGGATGCAGTTCTTTTTCTTTGGGTGAATTTACAAATTCCTGTTTACTTTCAGCATGCCCTAGAGAGTACTCCATGTATGTAGAAACATTTACCTTGTCTGTGGGTGGCCCTGTTGAACTAAAGGATGTTATCTACTTTACTGGTAGGAGGAATATCAGTTTTAATGTAGATATAGGCATTCCATTTATCTTCCCTTTCTGAAGCCAAGCAAACCTTCAAGGCAAATTTTTTTAAGCACGTGTGAATAAGCAAAACTCAGTTATGTGATTTGCTTACAATATGCCAATAGGTGGCACCAGAGGAAGATAAGTTCCATAAAGAAAATCCACTGTCTACCTTGCTCCATTATCTAAAGTTATCTTCTGTCAAGCCTGTTTATTGTTGAGTTCTTGCTACCGCAGTCTATGGTGTAATGTTTGTATGCAAGTCGCCTCCACTTACTTTATTCAGCCTGCACTGACTTTACTTCAAAATATGCCTCTGGTGTCCCCTCCAATTCCTCTTAAAACATGTAAGTAATCCCCATGTATGCTATTGTGGGGGAAATTTATAAATACCAATGTTACTCAACACAACAATGTGCCCTTTTTCATGTTGAATGCATTTATTAAGGATGGTACATGAGTTAGAGACATGAACCCCAGAAATAGATCAACAGAGGCTTCCTAAATCCTATAAACTCCCTCCCTCTCCCTCCCTCTCTCTGTCTCTCTCTCAAAACACATAAAAGAGATCATTATGTCATTGGCTACCCAGGAGAGCCAGTTTGGAGTAGTGAGTAACTAAAGCCTTGATCAGCAACTTGTTTTGTTAGATAGTCCACTCACAAAGTGGTATATTGGCTGTAGGTCTTCTGTTTGGCTTAGGGACCACACCACTCCTGGGATGTGGGAAATCCATGCTGACACATCCACATTCAGAGCCTTATGCCTCACTATTTCTCACTCTGACCTCTGTCTTAAGATTTTTGTGAGGTGAAATGCCATTCTGAACCTTGAATTGCCTTGGAGAAGGAGGTGGCATACTAATAACAAAATACGCACATTAAATTAGTCAAGTAAACCACTAAGAAGGCAAGTGCAAAACTGTGGCTCTGAGTTTTCAACCTCACCATTCAGAGAATTCCTATTCAGCCAAGAATAGGTTTATTTTAGTATCTCATTCCAAGAAATAAATCCAACCCATGGCTCCTTTGGCTTACCCTGCTGACCCCGTCTCTCTCGGCTCCTCTACAAGTCTCTCTCCCTCACTGTGTGAAATGTTCTAGTGTTTTTTTGAGACTGCTGTGGTAAAACTGTCCCACGTGGGTTGGCTGTTAATTCAAAGAAGAAACTTTACCAGTCTGGGTGTGAGTTTGGAAATGACTATCCCCATATCCTCTTTCCCTTTCTATGCTCTCCTCCTCCTCGCTGAAACCTTTCAGAATGAGTTTACTTCTCCTGTTAGCCAGTGGCTTCTCTTAGCCTGGGTAGCACCCACATCTTCTATAGAGATGGGTACGAACAAAAAAAAAATGAACGTGATGTTCGTTGTTCGTTGCCATCCATGAACAGGGACTCACGAACAACCACGAACATGACCCTGTTCACGAACATGTTTGTGGTTGGATGTTCGAGGGGGGCCAGCAGGCTCTGCTCCAGCCATCATCCAAGTTTGGTCAAGATCCCTACCGCTTCAATCCTAGAAACCTGACCTGAGCAGGCAGCAGGAAAGGTACCAATAATAAATAATAGTTTGGCTCCAGAGCCTGGCAGCAGCCCTGGAACCTGAAGGGGTAGGTCCCTATCCCACCGCATACAAAGAAAATTCAAGTTCACTGTCCATCTTCTGTGCAGCCCCACATGGGACTGCGCCTGCGCAGGCCTGCCGACCAGATTTTTCTTTTCTAGCCAACGTCCACTAGGGGGCGCACGTACACACCAATGCGCATGCGCGGCTTTTCCCGCCCGAGCGACATTGGGCGACATCGCCCCCTTCCCCTCAGTTTCTTCTTTGCCACCGACCGGTGAAGATCTAGCTGTCCGCTGTGAGAAGAAACGCCATTTGAGAGAGAGATCGTTCATTCTTTCTGTCAAGTATGTCTGAGAAGTTGCTGTTTAAGTGCTGTTTGACCTGTTCGACAAAAATGACGAGAACGGATGGTCATTCCGTTTGCCTCGAGTGCTTGGGTGAAGGACACATCATTGAGAGATGTGAGCATTGTCAACGGTTCACGCCTAAGGCCAGGGCTGAGAGGGCGAACAGGTTGAATGCCTTACTTTGGAGGAGGGCTATGCGGGCGTCGGGAGCCCCTGATACCCCTGGGGGGCCACTGCCAGTTAGTGGGACGGCCAAAACCCCTTCGGTGGTCGGACAATCCGTTCGTAACTCCGCTTCCACCTCCCGCTCCCGCTCACCAGATCGGATCCGACCAGCCCCGATTCCGACCTCGGATCCGAAGGATGCTTCGGGCTCCGCTTCGGATCGTAAGCATCAGACCCTGAAGTCGGATCCAACTCGGAAGTGGCGACACCGCTCCAAGTCCCCGACGAGGTCTGAACCGCCCTCCACACCGGCTCCGAAGGTCCAGAGAACTTCATCGGATCCGAACATCCCGGCCAGATCGGCTCCTGAACCGTCGGATCCGATGCCGGCGGAACCAACATCATCGGTTCTAAAGCATACGGAACCGACTCGCCTCAGCCTCGTTCCGAAGCCTAGTACCAGGTCGGAACCAACGGCTTTGGA
Source organism: Eublepharis macularius (assembly GCF_028583425.1). Lineage (NCBI taxonomy): Eukaryota > Metazoa > Chordata > Lepidosauria > Squamata > Eublepharidae > Eublepharis > Eublepharis macularius. The sequence continues at coordinate 21,269,670 of NC_072801.1, forward strand.
TCCGTTGCCTACTTTGACATCGCCGGATCCGATGGACTGGAGTCGAAGCGCCGATCAGGGCTTAGCCTCCAAGGGTGAGAAGAAGGCCAAAAAGAAGTCGAAGCACAGACAATCGACTTCCGTCCAAACTGATGAGGTGCTCTGGGAGAAGCCCACGACTCCTTCACCGCACCTGTCGTCTCCGTTGTACCATTCCTCTGATGGTGACAATGACCTGCCCGACGCTCCACCTCGTGTGGCCCATAAGCGGTCTTCTGGTGACTACGCTGGTAGAGAGGATCTACCTTATCGCTGGCCCCGAAGTGGATATGACAGGGAGGGCTCCCTTTATGCGAGGTCTCATGGATCCTATTCTCCATCCTTTGGCAGAGAATATTGGGGTGACACTCGGAGTGAGTTCTCCCACTATGGCTCTCCTGGGCATGTTTCGCCCTACCGGCAGCCTGAGCCTTACCAAGGTCCAAGCCCTAGCCCTCCGTCTGACCCATCACCTGATGACATAATTATTGGGACTGGTCGTATTTCGCCTTCGGAAGATTACCGGCTCTATACTGAGCAGATGATCCGAATGGCCCCTTCTTTGGACATTGAGATTTCGGCTGTAGACCCGAAACCAAATGATAAGATCCTGCAGTATGTCCAGTCTGGGAATCCTCCAACCATTGCATTCCCGTTTACTGAAGGTTTGGTGGAAATCATTACCGCAATCTGTGACAAACCAGCTTCCATTTACCCAACATCTCGTAAATTAGAAGCTCTGTATAAGACAAGGGATGATGTCTGTACGTATCTCTTTGCACATCCACCGCCTTCTTCCCTCATCACTGAGGAGATGCAGACCCGTCAACGCCAGGGGTCCTATGCTGTACCCATCGACAAAGAGAGCAGAAAGCTCGATTCGTTGGGCAAGAAATTATATTCCTCTGCTGCCCTAACACTCAAGATCTCTAACTACTCGGCCATCATGGGTGCCTATCAGATTTTCCTATGGAATTGCATGGCGGTCTTCATGGAAAAGCTTCCGGCAGACCAGAGGGTGTTGGCAAAGGTGGTGCTGGATGAGGCCCTATGACTATCGCAACAACAGATGAATGCTGGCCGTGACACAGTTGACACCTCTGCGAGAGCATTGGCATCATCCATCATGCTCCGCAGACACTCGTGGCTTCGCACAACTGCACTGCCTGTCGAGACACGAAATAAAGTGGAAAATCTGCCTTTTGAGGGCCAGTCTCTGTTTTCATCAAAAACAGATGAATACCTGTCGCAGAAACGTAAAGATCGGCTGACAGCCCGTTCCTATGGTATTCTCCCAACCAGGCCATTCACCGAGAATCGATTCCAGTATCGTTCCTCGCAGGGCTATCGTGGTCGACAGCAGAGATATCAACCGTATCCACGCTATGGGTTCTACAGGCAGTTCCAGCTGCCTGCGAGCTCTTTCCAGCGCTGGAGGCCTAGCTACTGCCCACGTCGCGGTCAACAAGCTCACGATGCCAAAGAGTCAGCAACTCAACCTAAACAGTTCTGACTAGAATTTGAACAATATGTCGTGTTCGGTAACAGGTTGGCTCAGTTTGCCTCAGCATGGGCAGAGATTACCACTGATAGTTGGGTGCTTAACATTGTTACAGTTGGTTATAAAATTCAGTTTGATGTTTACCCAGTGTTGTCTCTTCCTTATCACTCAGCACAATCCTCTTCTGCTAAGTTACAGGCTGAGGTTGTAGCACTGCTGGAGAAGGGAACTGTACAGGAAGTACTAACTCAGGAACTCCTCTTGGGTTTTTACTCTAGGATGTTCCTTGTAGACAAGAAGGATGGAGGTGTACGACCCATCTTAGACCTAAGAGAATTGAATAAATTCGTTCTCGTTAAGCGGTTCAGAATGCTTACCTTAAATACAGTCCTCCAGTTAATGCCTGAGGACATGTGGTTCACCGTCCTGGATCTCAGGGACGCATACTTCCACATTGCCATCCACCCTAGTCATAGGAAATACCTCAGGTTCCTTTGTAACAGTAAGGCCTACCATTATCAGGTACTCCCATTTGGATTGTCAACAGCCCCCAGGGTTTTTTCTAAATGTATGGCTGTTGTGGTGGCATACTTGAGGGAACAGGGTTGTACCATCTATCCCTATCTTGACGATTGGCTTTTGGCAGCACCCTCTGCTGATGCACTCCTGGCCCAAATTAATAAGGTGATGCTCACCTGCTCCTGGTTAGGGCTTTTGGTTAACCTCAAAAAATCTAACCTTACCCCGTCCAGGAGAATACTGTTTATCGGTATGGAACTGGATGGCAATGTAAATAAAGGTTTTCTGCCCAGGGAACGTGCACTAAAGATTGGCAGGATGGTGAATCTCTTTTCGAGATGTAGGTTCCAGTCGGTTATTGCTATCCAGAGACTGCTAGGCCTTATGGCCTCTTCTATGGCAGTTACCCCTATGGCCCGGTTGCATATGAGACCTCTCCAGCTGTGGTTCCTATCTGTTCATGATTTTGAACACAAATCCCAGAACAAGCGGTACTCCATCCCTAGAGGGGTTCTCCGTACCTTACGATGGTGGCTTAATGAGACTAACCTCCTTGGGGGTATTGCGTTTGGGTCCATCCAAACCGAGGTCACAATCTCAACTGATGCCTCCATGATAGGATGGGGAGCCCAGTGTGGAACCCTTAGGGCACATGGGGTTTGGTCAGAGCAGGAAAGGGAAGATCACATTAACCTGCTAGAATTGAGAGCAGTTCGTTATGCCCTTATCGCATTTGCAGACACGCTGCAGCAGAAATCCGTTCAGGTACTCACGGACAATTGTACCACCATGTTCTACCTGAACAAGCAAGGGGGCATTACCTCCAAGGCCCTCTGCGACAAGGCTGTTCGGATTTGGGAATGGGCCATGGACAGAGGCGTGTTCATTCATGAGGTCCATATTCCTGGCACCACCAATGTCATCGCAGACAAACTGAGTCGTATGCGATTCGACAGCTACAAATGGACCATAGCAGACGGCTACCTGAACGCCATCTTTTTGGACTGGGGGTTCCCAGACATAGACTTCTTTGCATTGGAGGACAACAAGACGGCCCCACGATTTTGCTCCAGGGGAGGTCTAGGTCACCACTCCCTCGGGGACGCGTTCCAGATACGCTGGACAGGGCACCTGTTTTATGCCTTCCCTCCGTTCCCGCTGTTGTCTCGAATCATCAGCAAAATTCAGAGGGATGGGCCTCACATGATTCTAGTGACACCCTTTTGGCCCATACAAGCTTGGTTCCAACATGTCATGCAGCTTTCACAGGGGTCATATTATCGGTTCACTCTGAACCCGGACCTTCTGTCCAACAAAGGGGTTTGGTATCACGACCTACCCAAACTGAGCCTCACTGCTTGGCACATTCTGGGTCAGAAGGGATGTCTGACAGAGTAGCTGAGATTTTGCTGAATGCACGTAAGGACACTACTCGCAGGTCATACTCTGCTAAATGGAAGCATTTTGAAGCCTGGGCTAATGACAAAGGGCTGAATGTTTGGGATTGCCATCTGTCATCTGTGTTTGAGTTCCTTCTGTCTCTAAAGAATGGGGGACTCTCTAATTCCTCTAGTAAAGTTTATTTGGCGGCTATTTCAGCCTTCTACCCTAAGATAGATGGGAAAACGGTTTTCTCCCACAGTTTGTCAAAATCTTTTTTAAAAGGGTTGCATAACATGTTTCCACAAGTCAAGGAGATTGTTCCCCAATGGTCACTGCAAGTAGTATTGGCGGGGCTTATGAAATCGCCCTTCGAACCACTGGCTACTTGTGAATTAAAATGGTTGTTCTGGAAAGTGGCTTTCTTGATCGCCATTACATCTGCCTGCAGAGTTAGCGAGTTGGCGGCCCTCAGGTGGGATCCGCCCTTTTTGAAGGTCCATCAAAATAAAGTGGTTCTGAGACCTGACCTTCGTTTTAGACCTAAAGTCTCCACTCAATTTCATACCTCACAGGACATTGTCCTGCCTATCTTTTTTCCTGACCCTTCCGATAACTCTGAAAGGGCCTTACATTCCTTGGATGTGAGAAGGGCTATTTTATTTTACCTTCAACGTACTTCACAGTTTAGGTGTGCCAAACAACTGTTTGTGTGCTATTATGGGCCCAGGAAGGGAAAAGCTGCTACAGCTCAGTCAATTTCTCGCTGGGTTACTCAGCGAGAAGTTACCTTGCCCTTTGGAAGTAAAAGCTCATTCCACCAGAGCGCAAGCTGCCTCTGTGGCCTTCCTTAGGGGCATGACCTTGCAAGACATCTGCAGGGCTGCAACTTGGTCGTCTTCTGACACGTTTGCTAAGCATTATGCACTAGATGTGTGGGAAAGGAAAGAGGCTGCTGTTGGTCAAGCAGTACTGCAGTCTCTTTTTCAGTGAGAACACATGCCCGCCTCCTGGGTAAGTGGCTTGTGAGTCTCCCATGTGGGGCTGCACAGAAGACGGACAGTGAAAACAGAGTTGCGCTTACCGTAACTACTGTTCATTGATGTCTTCTGTGCAGACACACAACCCTCCCTCCTACCCCGCTGTGTTCTTCCAGATAATGTGAAGGCATTCGGCGGCAAAGGAGAAACTGAGGGGAAGGGGGCGACGTCGCCCAATGTCGCTCGGGCGGGAAAAGCCGCGCATGCGCATTGGTGCGTACGTGCGCCCCCTAGTGGACGTTGGCTAGAAAAGAAAAATCCGGTCAGCAGGCCTGCGCAGACGCAGTCCCATGTGTGTCTGCACAGAAGACGTCAATGAACAGTAGTTACGGTAAGCGCAACTCTGTTTTCCAATGCACTCACCCTGTCTCTCTATCAAAATGCCAACAGCAGCTGTCTCTCCCTCTCCACTGTCTTCAAAGAAAGCCAGAGCTGGGAGCCCCCCTCCCCACTGGTATTTGCTCCCTTGTAACAAATTTGGAGCTCCACACTTGGAAGATTTGCCTGTCAAGCTAAATTGGTCTTAGATTGGGGTTTCCAGGGCAACAGCAGGAGTTCAGACAGAGTTCAGACAATCTCTGCCTACGTTGCCATGATTGCAGGTGCCAGACTGTCTGGCTTGACGAATGGCTGATGAATGCAATGAACGAGGCTTGCAACAACCACTTGTTCATTTAGAATGGGGCCTCACAAACAGCTTGTTCGCGAAAAGCAGATTGGGCTGTTCATGGCTTTTTTTTGTTTGTGTTGCTGTTTGTGCCCATCTCTAATCTTCTACCTCAGTCTTGCCAGAGTGGTGATGACGGCAGGTGGTCTAATCCCTTTTCCTTCAACTTATATGCCCTTTTCCAACATTGCAGTTCTGGCTATTCTGTGTAGGATCTAAATGCACTCCTTCCTGCTTCCATCAAGGGTCTTTCAGTCTCTTGAGAAACTCATAAGATTGCCACTTTCCCCAATCGACCCATTTCCAGCTAGTAAGCAGTGCTTATCTATCTGTAAATTGCTTAGAATTAAAATGAGCTGTGGCTCTCATTCTCATTGCAGCTGTTCCAAAGTTTCACAGAACCGAACAAGTTTTGATAATGGTTTGCTGCTCAGAAGTGGAGCATGTTGAAAATCAATGCATGTCTTGCCCTAGTCTATCTGGGAACAGGATGTTTGAAGGTCCACCTGTTTCCATATGAAACTATCCAACTCTTAAGTGTCAGCAAGCAGGCAGAGCAAGGCCTGCTTGCACTTCATTGTTGCTATATCACTTAATAAAGTGGTTACCCCCTGTGCTGATGAGAACACCATGAAATCAGGTCATGCTCATACTCTGCTCAACTCTCCCCAAGTATACAACTAATATGACTTTGTAATTAAAAAGAAAAAGGAAAACATAGTCTCTCAACTGCTGGTGTGGCCTTGGGGAGGGGCTATGGCTCAGTGGCAGAGCATCTGCTTGGCATGCAGAAGTCTAAGTAGACAGTACGGACCGTGATAGACTGATGGTCTGATTCCGTATAAGACAGCTGCATATATCTTTGCCTTTCTGGTCCAGGTATCATTCCTTTTTTTTTTTTAAATAAATTTTATTCGGAAACATACAACAAGAAGTAACAAGAGGAATAATAACATGATTGTTACAAAATTAGGTTACAAACAATTCGTTACTGTGCATAATACAATAGACTACTGAGAAGTTAACTATCCAAAACCATCTGGTATAAGTAATTTGGAGGAGAGATAGCCTTACTAGCAATACATTCAAAGAAGGGCCACCATTTGTCATAAAAGGATGAAGTAGTAGTATGGCTGTCGTGTTTTTGTATATTGTATGTTAATTTTTCTAATTTAAACTGGTCCCAAACATTTATGAACCATTGATCTATAGTTGGAAGAGTTTTCTGGTTCCATTTGGATGCCAACAGTGTTTTGGCTACCACCAATAAGCTGCCAATTAGTTCACGTCTAATTGGTGGTATATTTGTATTCTGCCAAAAGTCAAGGAAAAAAATCTGAGGGTCAAATTGAAGTTCCTAACCTGTGATATCTTTTATTTGGCTAAGTATTTCTTTTCAGAATTTCATAACCAACGAACACTGCCACCAGCAATGTGCATATGTACCAATCGCACCACACCCTTTCCAACAGGTAGGCAAACTGCCAGTCTATGGAAGACAGGATACGTTGAAGATGACTCCCAACCCTTGCAGCAAGAAATCCAAGCTCTCTTGAGTAAATAGGTCTTTATTGAGATATCACAGGCTTCTCGGTACATATGTCCATATGTTACACAGAAGCAATTAAAGGCATCTGGCTGTACACAGGTCTCTTGTTAAGAATGACGCAGTAAGCACAGGTTACATTATATCAACCCTTTCACATGTTTCCCCCCCATCCCTCCGGCTCCCCTGGCCACATACCATCAGTAGCGGGAAGAGAAGAAGCTGTCCCAAGGCTGCTGCGGCAAGCCATCCGAGATAAGGACTCGTTCGTCTTGGAATCTGGAAAGCAACAGGGAGCAGGTGCAGGAGACTATTGCAACATATCATACAAGGGATAACAATATGGAAGGACAATGGGCAACAGATCTGACACAAACTATTTGAATGTATTTTAGATTTTTTTGAGGTGTGAGATACTAATGAGTTAAAATCTTAAAAGTTTGGAATCTTGTACTAATTACTTGGGAGGCCATGTTTTTGGATGACCAAATTCGCTTCCATAGATCTTGGCTAATAACAGCCCTCCGAGCCCAGAGGTCTTGTAGCTGGGCCCTCTGAGCTGGGTCGAGCTGAGGGTCCACCTTGGGCTCCTCAAACTCCGGGGCATCAGTGGTCCAAGGCAGCACACTGTCAGGGAGCTCTAGCGGGTCCTCAGCCACGCCGCACTCCTCTTTTGGGCGCTCGTGCCACTGCTTTAGGAGGTTCACATGCAGGGTCTTCCGCCGACGCTGGCCGACCCCACACTGGACTTCGTAGGTGGTGGGGCCCAGCACCCTTCGAATCTGGTAGGGACCCCTCCATGGGTCCCCTTCCTCTCTTGGGAACACCGAGTGGTGCACGAGGACCTTCTCTCCGGCCTGGAAAGTCCTCATCCGCGCACCCCGGTCATAGGCGGCCTTTTGCTTTGACTGGGTGCGAGTCAGTCTGCGATTTGCCTCCGCTTGGGACTGTTGCACCCGGTCACGGAGCCGGCTCACGTACTCCTGTATGGGGGGCGCGGGGCTGCTGGCCCGGGGCCCCCAGCGTTCCGTCAGCCGGGAGAGCATCCCCCTTGGCTTGCGCCCATATAGCAGCTCGAATGGGCTGAAGCCAGTGGAGGCCTGCGTGGTCTCCCGGAGGGCGAACATGAGCGGGTCGATGTACAAGTCCCACTGGTGAGGCTTGTCCCGCGTCATCTTCTTCAGGGCCTCCTTGACGGTCTGGTTCAGCCGCTCTGCCAACCCGTCTGTTTGAGGGTGGTACGCCGAGGTGAACACCTGCCGGATCCCCAAATTCCGGCAGAGCTGACGCATGGCTGTGGCACGGAACGGGCCCCCCCGATCCGTCAAAATTTCATCTGGCAGCCCCACCATCGCGAAAAACTTGGACAGGGCCCGTACCATCCCCGGGGTCTGCATGGTCTTCAGCGGGATGACCTCGGGGAACCGCGTGGCATAGTCCACAATCACCAGGGCAAAGCGATGGCCCCGGGGTGTGCGTGGCAGTGGTCCGATGAAGTCCATTGCGATGCGTTGGAAGGGCGTCTCCATGACGGGCAGCGGGGAGAGGGGGGCCTTCAGCGGGCGGCGGGCTGCCACCCGCTGGCAGGTGGGACACGAGCGGCAGTGGGCCTTCACGTCTGCATTCACGGAGGGCCAGAAGAATTGCTCAAGAACCTTCCTCAGGGTCTTGTGGTGCCCGAGGTGCCCGGCCCAAGCATGCTCATGGGCCGTGCGGAGGACTTCCGCCCGATAGGCTGCTGGCACAAGTAGTTGGCGGACCTCCCCCTGGCCATTTGGGGCACGAGCTATGCGAACCCAGACCCCTCCTTGCTTCTCGATGAGAGGGAGCCGTTGGGACCTCCGTTCATCCCGCACTTGCTCCTCCTCACGAGCGGCTGTCTCTCGCAAGCGCTGCAAGGACTCATCTGCCCCTTGGGCATCACGGAATGGGCGGTCTGCCAGGGTTCCAGCTGGGCCTCCAGTCCGTGGTTCTGCCCCTGGCCTGGTGGAGGGACCCTCTCCCGGGTCGTTGGCCTCCTCCACTTGCAGAGCGGTGGCAACTTGTGGGTCTGTCACTTCCCCTGCCGCCTTCAGCCGAGACCCGGCGGTCCCTGGGGTGTCTCTTCCCAATTTCTTCGCTGCCTGCTGGAGGAGCCTGAAGAACCCTGGGGCATCTCTTCCCAGCAGTATTGGTACGGGTAGGTGAGCTAACTGGGCAACTTCCATTTGGTGGCGGACCCCTAGGTACTCTATCGTGATTAGGGCCGTAGGGTACGGCTGGGTGCGGCCCATCACATCCGTCACCGGGATCCAGCGGTACACTGGGGTGGCAGCTGGGAGGAGCTGGGGCCGAATTGCTGAGACTGCACTCCCAGAGTCCAACAGGGCTTGTAGGATCAGCCGGCCTATCTTCACGGTGGCGCATAGACTCTGCACCTGCTTGCCAGGCGGTGGGTTATTTTCCCAAACGAGGGCGCAAACCCTTGGCAAGGCCTCAGTGAGCACGCCGGCTTGCCTCTGCAGCTCCGCTGTCTGTGCTAGTTCTACTGGAGCGGCTGGGTAGGCTGCCTCCAGCTTTCCCCACATCCTATCCTGGCGTTCCTCCAGCCACGGTCCAAGCTCCGCTGGGGCGGCGGCCTTGGGAGGCCGCCCCTTGACTGGTGCCTGCGTTGGAACGTCTCTCCCTGTACGGGCCACCAACTTGTCAGGGCTTGCCGCCGCTGCCGCTGGGCGTGGCACTGGGCGGTCTGCTCCTGACGTCACAGGGGGGCCAGGGATTCTGCAGGACCCTGCTCTGTGGAAGGAGGGGCGGTATACCTCACCCAGACTCCCTCTCAGTCCACTCGCTGGCCTGCTCAACCTGGCCTGCTTACCCTCTGCGTCCTCCTTCATCTCCTCCTTCCAGAACTCTCCTCCAAACCTCCACCCTTGCATCTTACTGCTCTCACTCCACATCATCACTCCTCACTCACACCCACCACCACAGGGCTCTTCCCAGCCAGCTTTTATAGGGCTTCCTTCTACTGCCCCACCCCTCTTCCAGCCTGGCCTTGGGCTGCACCAAGCAGTTGCAGCTGGGGTAGCTGATCTGGCCCCACTGACCAGCACCAGCTGTGCCTTGTTCTCTGGCTGCCCAGCCTCCCTGCCTTGGCTGATTGCTGAAGGCATGTCCAGCTGCAGTCCCCTGGCTAGCAGCCCAGCCTCCCTGGCAGAGCTGATGGCTGAAGGTGGGTCCAGCTGCGGCTCCTTGGCTGGTTGCCCAGGGCTTCCTGCAGAGTGCCTCCAATAGCCCCACCTGGAGTGGCTTGGCTTTTGGCAACTCCTGGGCCAGGCTACTATTTTCTAGCTGGGGCATGGCTTTGGGTTGTTGGGGCTGCTGCTGCTTCTCCTCCTCAGGTAAGGTCTTTGGGTGGGTGACTGCTGGGCTCCCAATCCCTCTGCCCTTGCCCCCTTCCGCCTTGCCTAGCCCCCTTTCCCTCCCTAGGGGAGTGGGACTCGCTGGCCTCTCTCTGTCTCCCCCTGCCTCCTGAGGCCCTGGGCTTTTGCCCCTTGCCCCTGGCACCGGCAGGTTCTGGCTCCATTTGCCTGTGGGAGGGGTTGACCTGCTGTCCCCCAGCTGCCCCCTCTGCCTGCCAGTCAGACCGGTTGACCTGCTGTCAGCTGGCTGACCAGTTGACCTGCTGTCTGCTGGCTGCCCCCTCTGTTTGCCCGTCAGCCCGGCTGACCCGCTGTTCCCTCCTACCAAGTCTGGGGGCTGGGACCCAGACCCCGGACAGTAGATACTTATTTATTAAGGGTATGTTGGAAAACAAACTAGTTACAATAGCAGCTATATACGCCCCAAATTCCAACCAAATAAAATGTATAGATGAAATCCTGTGCAAACTCCAGACCTTCCAGGAAGGTGAAACAATAATAGGATGTGACCTAAATTATATCGTAAACAGTAATCTAGATAAATCGCACCACAAACTTAACAACACATTGTATTGTCGAAGGCTTTCACGGCCAGAGAACGATGGTTGTTGTGGGTTTTCTGGGCTGTATTGCCGTGGTCTTGGCATTGTAGTTCCTGACGTTTCTCCAGCAGCTGTAGCTGGCATCTTCAGAGGTGTAGCACCAAAAGACAGAGATCTCACAGGGGCCACTACCAGAAAATGGAGAGTTTTCAACTTACTCGGAGACGGTACGCCCTGCATATGCTGAAAAATGTGATTTTGTATATCATGAAAAGAGAAACAAAAACCCCTCACAATATCACCAGTCTGACAAGGACTAAGTATGTTCTGTACAGTATAGAATGTCGATAGACAATCAATTAAAGGAAAAAATGGGTGTTTGTGTGTGTTTGCTCACATTCTTGACAGCTTAAAAACTTTCACAGGAAGAGATTTTGATGATTGGTATGGGTTTTTCCAAGTTCCTTATTCCCCCCGTGATTCCTCACAAGTCTCTAATTTTCACGGTGTCTAATCTGAAATCAGCTGGGCCCCATTAAGATTATGAAAGCAGGATAAACAACCCCCTCCATATGGACCGCAGGGGACTTCCCTCATATGCAGAAAAATATGACTTGATAAACTAACCGAAAGAAGGGGGGAAATGGGATGTGAGGAAGGGGGAGAGGGGAAATCAGCCTGTTCAAGCTACTGAGAGCTTAGAGAATCTTGGTGGCAGACATGTTGATTGGGGGTGGGTGGGATTTCCAAATTGTCACTCCACTCTCTTGTACCCTGAACTGGTAAACATATAATAGTAAGAAGGTGAGCCTTCAGGTTACACTTGGGGTGAACACTTGGGGTGAACAACTGAACTGCAAGGGATGTGGCCTCAGCAATTGCTCAGCACTCATTTCTGGGGGTAGGAAGGCTGTTCTAGCAATGAGAACAATTAGCAGGATTTACCAGAAGCAACCCGTTATTTGGGGTGTCCTTAATCTTTTCCTTGTGCCTTTGTGGTCCAAGCAATCCTTTTTATGCTCTGATGCTCTTGATAAGCAGGTTGGGAAAGTTGCTGATCATCTACTGACAGGTTAGAAAATCTGGAGGAAAGTTCCTCAAAAATTTGAGGGAATTTCTCCCAAATTTTGTTTGCCCACCCTGTGATTTCTCATGGGCTTCCACTTATTGGCATTATTCCAATATAAATTCTCAGCCCAGAGCCTTTCTCCTAATGTTTGTGCATAGAACGTTCTCTATAGTACTACAGTTATAGTCTTCTTGTAAACACGACTGTAGTTTTAGATGCCAAGATGGCACCTTTGGAAGTGGACTTTCCTTTGGCAAACCCACCTGTAAGCAATCTTTCAGTGCTTGGGGTTTTGTAAACGATGGACACAACACAGCTATTATGACAGAGTTCAGGAAGAAGTGGCTCTAAAATGGGACTAAGTGTTGGTGCTGTATAAGCAGCAATAGGCCATAGGAGAGAAGCACATTCCATTTGGTATAGGCTGAACCATTTGCCTTGGAAAATTCTCCAAGCTGACTTATGTCTCCTGCTTGAGAACGCCCTGAGAATAGGAAATTCCCAAATGACATCATGGCCCAACAGCATCAAAGGGTTAGTGATCACTGTATCTGTCTATAAAAAGGCACTTCAGACCTTGACAGGGGCAGCTGGCAATCAGCACTTGGTGCCCTGTGCCTGGGAGCCACCAGGGAAGATGACATTCTCTTTATCCTTAAATTGAACACTTTCAGAAGGATACGGTGCATTGGAAGAGCCCCTTCCAGAGGTTCACAGAGAGTTTGTGAAGTGCCGAAAGCAACTGGTTCCTCTGTGCTTGCTAATGATGAACAGGCCTTTGCAACTCTAAAGCTTGCATGCTGTTTATTGGGGGAACAGGAAAAAAAGACTTAAGTTATCATCCATTTTGCCAAGAACAGCTCTCAGTCACATCTTAATTTCTTGTTCAGGATTTGTGATATGCTCCTTTGGTCCCAAGCAAGGGGATAAAGGAAAAATAAAGCATTCTAATTGGTTCACTAGTTGCAAGTTGAGATTTCACACCAGCTCTAATTTCAGGCAAGATTCGACATTGGGTAGATACTTAGGGTTTATATTCATGATCATTCTGCATTATGCTCAACTGCCAAGGCATCAAGGGATGCGGACTGCCAGGATTCCTTGTTTGTGTTTGTAGCCTTGCATCTGCCAAACAACCCAGCTTCTTTCTTGGCAGTAAGTAATTGAGCTGCTCTAGGCATGAGGTTATCTGCTTGCAATTTGTGGCTATGCCAATAATGAAACTTATATAAATGTTCTAACAGGCTTTGTTTCTTTTAAAAACATCCAAGAACTCGTTGTTGCCTCTGAGTCACGTTCCTTATCCAAATTCCAGAAGAGACTATAGAAATTACAGCATATGCTGCAACCAAATTAGAATCAATAGGAAGGTTGTGGAGGGACATTAACTTCAGATGGAAATAGCGTCAGGGCACTCCTAAACATCGGTTGGTTTCCCCATCCTTTGGATACAGTGCACATTTATTGGTCTTGGGTGCCAAGTTTGCAAAGGATGCCAAATTCCAGAGACATTTGATTTGTGAGGCTGTAGTTGGGCTTTGGAAAGGAGTACAGGGAAGCAGTTTGCAAGATCATTGGTCCTAGAACTTGACATGCGGAGCGTTCTTTTTACCTGCATTAGCTGCTGATCTGGGTGGCCTTGTGCAAATCTTAACCATTTAAATGTCCTGTGGCACCATCAAAGAGTTACTGGTTTGTTCCAGGATGAGCTTTTCTAAACAGAAGCCTGCATCATCTCTTAATAAAGTAGGTTAGTAAAGATGATATGGCTTATGAAATTTTGCTTGCTGCAATGAATGATACAGCTTTCCTGTGTGACACTCAGAAGCATATTTCTTGCTTTATGTTTGTGCCACGGTTGGGATTGTTAATGTAAGATAGGAATTTGGGCCTGAAGTCCAGGAGGCAGAAAGTTCTGCTTTGTGGACCAGGTACTTCTATTTGTACTAAGCACGACCAATCCAGAGGCTTCAAACTGCCTTCCAATGCAAAGACTGATGTTGCACTATTTCTTTCTGTGCTCAAAGAGGATTCTGATATGCCTCGTGGACAAAATTCGACTGGGCTAGGCAGGTTGTTTTTTCAAGAATCCGGGGGTCTTGTCATCATCATTTACATCATACAGGATTGTCTCCACAAAGAGCAAATAATTATATGGGATGTGGCTCTTGGCTTTGCCATAGAATGCTTCAATCTGGCTCATCAGATTGCTTGTCTCTACATGAATTGAAGAGAGCCAGTGTTGCATAGTGGTTAGAGTCATCAGATTTGTATTGGGGGAACCCCAGGTTGAAATCCTCACTCCATTCCTGAAGCTCACTTCAGTGACCTTGGTCTAATGAATCACTCTCTCATATAATAACTATTGTGACGGCTATTGTGAGGATAAAATGGCAAAGGGAACCCTATATATGCTGTGGTGTACTCATTCGGAAGAAAGGTGAGGATAAAAATCTGAGATAAAAGAAGTGTCTATAGCCATATTTTTAGGCATTATGCTAGGAAGTCACTAAATTTCTGATAAGGAATAAGGTATTACCATTAACAGAGTTTGTCACAGTTACAGTGCTATAATGCTCCATGGGTTTTAAAATTTAAAAATGAGCTAGGAGTTTATTCCCTGCTATGAGCTATCTTTCAGCTCCTCTTAAATATCTTCTCCAAGCTAGGACTGAATCTGTTTTATTTTTAGCTGTCTTGTTAGCAACTCTTTCCCTTAAGGATCACAAGAATCAAACTCTAGCTAAATGGGACAATTCAGGGCAGGAGGTGTTACATTTTCAGTGTCATAGCAAAGTGTGTCTTCAAGCAGAAATGTGCAGAGAAACACATGAAAAGATAGAAAGAAGGCAGGTTTTCTCTTCAGAGTCTGTTTTTGTCCCTTCACCCCGTTCTGTCCAAGTTCTATGTGGTTAAAAGGAATATATCCATAACAACAATGACATCTGACCTGAGTGACCTGGCAGCGTAGAGATATCTCACCCTTTTGAGGGAAAGTGTGCAAGACACCTTTCTGGTACTGTATACATTGTCCAGTGAACTTGTGGACAGGAAGGAGCAGGATTGTGCCTGGTCCTACTACTGCACATGCTCAGCATAATCATTGGAAGAACCTGGGCACATACACTCTGTCCCTGTATCTGAAAACCCTGGCCTTGGTCCTACCACTTTCTGCTCAGCCTCAGCAAGATTTGAAACTTCCCTATAGCCTAGGAAGCCTCACTCTGATGGAAGTGGCTCTTCCAATGAAGGGAGGAAGAGCCACTTCCATCAGAGGAAGGCCCCATAGTAGGGTTGCCGTCTTCCAGGTGGGTACTGGAGTTCTTCCAGAATCCCCCCCCCCCACCGCAGAGGAAATAGCAGTTTCAGAGAGAAGATTTTATGGAATTAAATCCTCTCTGAGCTCCTTCCTCTCTTCAAGTTCTGCCCCCAAATTAACAGGAATTTCTAAAGCTGGAGGAAGGATCAAATCTTGCTAAGTTGGGTGGCAGGATACAAGCCATTGCCCTTTTAGAGTTTCCAGTTGCACTGGAGAGCAGCTTGCATGCATATATACTCTTCCAAATATGATGCTGAATACACATAGAGGTGGGGGGTTGTGGCCAGTGGGCACAAACAGGACACCCCCCATGTATTATTTGTAATATATATATACACACACACACACACACACACACACACACACAGCTCTAATCTTGTTCTAGGTTTGGCTTATAATTTCTGGCACAGTGTTATGTGGGGTTGGATCTGTCAGCAGAAAGTGCTGATGGTTGCAGATCATTCCTGTGCTTTCCTCCCTGCAACAGTCCTTTATGGTGTCAAGAAAGTTGATTCTTGGAGTTGCAGAACACATATGGACTAACAGCCCTCTGGGTTTTGGGGGCAGGCAGGCTGCAGTCTAAAGGGGAAAGGAGAAGAAATTCCTATCCCTGCCTCTTCCATATTTATCAACTTGATTTGGGCTTTGTTTCTTTCTGTCATTTGGCTTTGATAGCCTCATAAAATCTGCACCATCTTGTTAAATGTAAGAGCAGGCAAAATTAGAGGAGGTAAAATAAGGAGAAAAAGTCTATGTAAGTGTTGCAGAAACCTTTAATTACCTCTGTTTGCCAATTCTCTTCTTGTCTGAATACGAAATCATGGTTTCAAACTTGGTGATCTTAGGGGATTCGGTTTCGTTTTCCCGGCCATGTCGGACGCTCCTCTCGGCAGGTCCAGGAGGAAGCGCCCGAGCACCCTGACCGGGCGGCTGATCTGCGAAGATTAGCCCCCAGGACTCCCAGGGAGGGAGGCAGGGTCTGGGATGCTGCGGGAAGAGCCCCCCGAAACCTATGCGGGGGGTAAATTGCCCGTTTGTCCCTATGGAGGCCGGCAGACGTGCGCGGCACCTCGTGTGCTGCCGGGCCATGGAAAACGGCAAAGAGCAAAACTAGGCGGAAGCCTGCAAGTAAGCGAATCCCTTCTGTTATTACAAGCGTACGCGAAGGAGTGGTGGGATCTGAAGCTAAGAAGGCTAGTTCTTCCCCCTCGCTGAGTCTCAGAATTTGGCTGGCGGTCCCCCCCCCCTAAAATGGCAGCGAAAAAACAGAGTCCCGCCCTGGGCAAGTCAATTACGGCTGCCCTGCAGGGGAAGGGAGAGTCGCTTGAAGAATTGGTGCGGAGGTCGGTTACCGAAGCCATAAAACCCTTTGTTGACAAGCTGAACGAAACAGATCAAAGGGTGGGCTTAATTGAGAGCGAAGTGAAAACCATTAAGGAAGCAGCGGGGGGGCCAGAGAAGTCTGCTCAGGAAAGTGCGTCACTCGTGAAGGCTACGAATAAAGAGTTAAAGCTGGTGGAGAACCAGTTGATCGGGCTACAAGTGGAACGAACACAAACAATTTTGCGCCTCCAGAATGTGAAAGAGGAGGAAAATGAGGATTTATGGGGTTTGGTCTCGGAACTATTGGCGACACCCGCGAAGGCAACTAAAGAAGAGGTTAAAAGCGCCATTTTGGAGGTCCGTAGGGCTTCTTCAAAATATGCAACGAAGCATCAGCTGCCTCGCGAGATCATCATCGATTTCTCATCTAAAAGGATCCGAGACATCATCCTATACAACTCATACAATGCGGATCTGGACTTTTTGGGTAACAAGGTCAGGATATTGAAAGACGTCCCATTTTTAGTCCGGAAAAGACGTTTTAAGTATAAAAAGTTTGCAGCTCTTCTGAGGGAACGTGGAATAAAGTACAAATGGTTATTCCCTGAAGGCATCTGGTTCAGTTACAAAGATCAAGCTTACAAGATATTATCAGAAGATCAACTAAGGGATTTTGAGGATAAAAATCCGGAATTCCAGCGAGACACCAAGCAAGAAGAAAACGAGAAGTCTGAGGGGCGGGGGGAGGAAATGAGCACTGCGGCTGCAATTGCTCAGAGAGAACTGCGTCCGGGACCCAGGAGGGGGAGGAAAACTTAATTTGAATTTGAATTGTAATCTGCATTTTGTAAGGTCGACCACTCCATCAATATTATACAAAGCTTTAGTTTTTAATAATGGCAGTATGAAGGGAAAGCATTTTGTGTAGTGTAGATGTTATATGTTGTTGTTTGGATTTTTTTCTCTTTCCTTCCCTTGTTTCCCTTCTTTTCCTTTGTATTGTTAGTTAATGTAGTTAATAAAAAATAAAAAAATATTTAAAAAAAACTTGGTGATCTTAGAAGCAGAAAAGGTTTATTATGAAAAGTTCTCAAAGAATCCTGATGCACACACTATTGCAGCAGGGTGCATAACCATAAGTAGAGATGGGCATGAACAGCAATATGAACTAAAAAAACCCCATGAAGAGTGCAATCTGCTGTTTGTGAACAAGCAGTTTGTGAGGCCTCATTCTAAATGAACAGGTGGTCATTGAAAGCCTTGTTGCTGTTCGTTGCTGTTCGTCAAGCCAGACAGTCTGGCACCTGCAGTCAATTCCCATGGCAACTCAAGCAGGGATTGTCTGAACTCTGTCTGAACTCCTGCTGTTGCCCTGGAAACCCCAATCTAAGCCCAATTTAGCTTGATAGGCAGGTCTTCCTTCCAAGTGTGGACTGGAGCTCCAAATTTGTTGCAAGAGAAAAAGACCAGGGGGGAAGGGGGGCTCCCAGCTCTGTCTTTCAGGGAGAGAGAGCTGCTGTTAGAGAGACAGGGTGAGTGCATTGGAGTTTGAATTTTCTTTATGTGTGGTGGGATAGGGATCTACCCCTTCAGGTTCCAGGGCTGCTGCCAAGCTATTATTTATTATTGGTACATTTCCTGCTGCCTGCTCAGGTAGGGTTTCCGGGACTGGTGCAGTAGGGATCTTGATGGCTGGAGGAGAGCCTGGTGGCCCCCACGAACAACAAACAACGAACATGTTCATGACAGGATCATGTTCGTCAGTGTTTGTTGTTTGTGGATGGCCACGAACAACGAACATCATGTTGGGGTTTTTTTTTGTTCATGCCCATGAGTAACCATAAGTTGTCAGCATCTGCTTTTTTACCTTTCTAGCAATACAAGACAATATTGTTTACAGTACAGAGGATCTCATACAGTTCTATGAACAACTGTCAGTTCTTCAAATAATCAAGTCAAAATTACATGATTTCCTCAATATGATGGATTGACAAGTCATGACTAGCGTTTAGAAAGGTCACTGTAATAAAAACATTCTGCATGGCACCAATAGTTTAATAACAATACATAGGAAGGAACATGCCCAAAGCTGGTACTAAAAGTTGTGAACATAAACAATTATAACCTTTGATGTGTAATACAAATTATTTTGCAGTGCTTGCTGTGCTTTTTGAGAGCTTTAAATTGTTATTGTTAATAGGAACAAGAATGTTAAACAAAAAAGGTGCAGAAAGGATTCATTCACAAGCATTAGATGGATTTTAACTGGTATACAGGGGGCTTCCCCAAATTCCCTAACAGTTAGCATTGCAGATTTCCTGAACTCTGACAGAAGAACGTTGTGTTGTTTTGTAATGGTTTTAGGAAATCTTGAGCATGGAATTATCGTCTAGTTCTAGACTTGAACAGCTCTTACTGGGGTCATTCCGGGTGAATTGTACCCAAAGTCTTTTAGTGGTCCTGTGTATTCAGTTACAATAATAATAAACAGGTATTTTTTAAAAACCCCACAAGATCATATTTATTTATTGGATTTATGTGTATCTAGACTAGAGATGGGCACGAACCAAAACACGAACCAAAGTTTGTGATGAACCGGGCTGGTTCATGGTTCGTGAACTGGCAGTTCGTCAGAGCCCATTTCTGATGAACTGCCACGAACTTTAGGCTGGTTCGTTTGGTTCGTTTTTTGGTTTGTCACTGCAGACAGCCTGGCGCCGATCAATCAGTTTCCTAGGCAACAGGGGATGGACTTCCTGCAGACCTTCTACTGACCTGGAAGTGGCCTTCTGCTGATCTGGAAGTGATGATTTTGCGGACCTAGATGTGACGTTTTCACGAACCAAACAAACCAGTTCGCATACCAGGGCAAGTTCATGAAAGTCATAGTTCATGAAATGAGAACACGTGGTTCTTTTTTCCAGTTTGTACCCATCTCTAATCTAGACCTGTCCGCCATCTTAGGCCTACCCAGTGTTTCTGCCAGTGTTTCCCTTCTATCAGGATGTGGCTTCAGCTGCCACAAAATCCCCACTGGAATGGTATGCCAGTGGTGAATGTACATGGTTCTTCTCTGGCCAGCTTCAGAAAATGATATAAGTCAGCCTTATTTCAGAAGGGCTTTGGTAAATCAAGTTTTTTGGGCTGTTTGAATCTCATTGCTGATTCCTCCCACCCCAATTTATATATCATTGATTGATTTGTTGGCTTGGTTATTGGTTTTTTTATTTGAGGTGTATTGGTGTTTGGGGGATGGTTTCAGATGAATAGCCATGTTGGTCTGTAGTAGAAGAACAAGATTTAGGTCGATTAGGACCTTAAAGACCAACTAGATTTCCATGGTACAAACTTTTGAGAATCAAATCTCCTTTTGTCAGACACGAGGAGTAGGAAAAGGTAGGATTCTTTATAATCCAGGCAGAGGGTGGGTTATTACAAATCAGTGTCAGGAAGCTAGCTATAATACATGTTGTAATTAGCTTGATAAAGCACAGAAAAGCGCAGAAAATTAGCATCTGTAGCGCAAGAGAAATCCTATGTCCTGATTCAACCCAGAGGAGGGGGTGGTCAACTGTTCCAGATTTACAAATAAACTCAATTTCAATATATTATGATTTGGGGATTATCTGCTCAGTTTGTTATGTTGTTTATTGCAGAATTCACCCTTTTGTTGAGCTTTATTTATTTTACTAACAACAAAGCCTGTTATGTGAAAAAATACAATGGGCTCTAGAAAACTGTTGTTGGTCATTTTTTAAATTTTTCATGAAACATAACAATCAGTCCTCAATGGTGAAAGATTTCTTTGTATACACTGTTTTTTGTAAAGATTTTGTTGAAATTGGGAAATAACTTGCCATGCTCTGGTCAATGGACAATAGAGCCCACTCCAAGGAAACTGCCTTCAGGATTGCAGCCTAAGCACTCCTCCCCATGCCTCCCCTCAGCGCCCTCCCACTCTGGCCTCCAGGCCACTGCGAAGTGTCCGCTTGCCACTGGGAAGGGGCCTGCCGAATTGATGGCCTAAGCACTCCTCCATGCCCCTCTCCTCAGTGCCCTCCCACTCTGGCCTCCAGGCTGCTGCAAAGCACCCACTTGCCAGCAGGAGGAGTTCTCAGAACATTGATTCTCTGATCCCCCTCCTAGCAGCTTCACAGCAGCCTCAAGACCACAGTAGTTGGCAATGTGTCTGTGCGAGAATAAAAAGTGAGTTGTCAGCAACACGGCTTGCCTTTTATATAGTAGGATTGTTAGAGACTTTGTGCAAAGAAGGAGGAATGAATGAAAGTAAGCTTGGGTAGTGCTAAGAGAATGAGCTGTAATCCAGGAGGAAAAAGAAATGTTTTGGCCTGACAACTAAATTCAGTAATGTAAGGTGCCAGGGCATACTGACCTTATGTTGTTGACCACCTTGAGGATTAAAGGATGATGTAAGAGAGCCAGTGTGGTTAGGACTGGAAAGATCTAGGTTCAGATTCAGCCCATTACTCAGCCTAACTTACTTCAATAAACTGTTACAAGAAAGAAATGGAAGAGAGGGGAGAATTATGTCAACTACACAGAGCTCCTTGTGGGGAGGGCAGAAGAAATATGAGTGGAAGATACAGAACTATTTTTTCACTATAATTCCCTACATGTTTTCAATCTTAAGCCTTTTTTTTAAAAAAAAGAGGATGTTACATCACGAGTTATCAATTCAAAACAGAAGTGTTATGGTTATGTGATCTGTTGTTATTAACTTGGTAACTCATGAAGCAAATTTCTCTTGAAAAAGAGTTGAGGTCAAAACATGTTGGGAATTAAAGATATTTTTGTCTGTTCAGCTGGTACACACTTAGCGTTTGGGCTTGTCATTTTTTACAGCTGTTGGATCCCATTTGTTGCTTCCGTTTCTGCCCCAAAGTGTGACTCGGATACTTCTTCCAATAAGGTGCTGAACATACACATTGCAGACAGCTTACAAGGATCCAGTGTGGTGCAGTGGTGAGAACTGGGAGAGACAGAATTCTCACCACTGCACCACATTGGGTCCTTTTAAGCGGTCTGCAATGTGTATGCGTATGTTCAGTGCCTTATTGGAGGAGATGAGTATATATGTATATATATATATGTATGTATATGTGTGTGTGTATTGTGTGTGTGTGTGTGTGTGTGTGTGTGTTTTATCGAGCATCTTGAGTGTGTGTGTATATGTGAGTGAGTGAGTGTGTGTGATACTTATTTTTTAATTGAGCATCTTGCGTGTCATCTTCTGAATGTGAGCAAGACAGAAGGAATCTTTGGGTGTTTATGGTGGTGCTTGGCAGCCCTAGACCCGAGTTCTAATCCTTGTTCAGCCATAAAGTGCATTTGGACAAATCCTGGGCCAGTTGTGGAGAGAAGAGTCATGTACGTTGTTCCAAAGGCTTTGGAGGAAGGAGGGGATAAGAATGCAAAATGAGTAGAGTTTCTATAGTAACTGGTGCAAAAGGGTGAGGGGTGCTGCAGGGAGAGGCAAGGACAGTGGTCCACACATGTAGTAGAGTGGGCTTCATCATTGAGGGTGGAGGATTTCACTTTTGAATGTGAAAACAATTCCCTTGCAAGTTCTAAAATGAGGACATAACTCATTGTTATGCAAGTTTTCTGCTTGCAGAGAGATCTTTGCATAGAGGACTGTTAAAATGGTGACCCCCCCCACCCCACTCCTGCAGACTGAAGAGGAGTACTCGTCCACCTGAGAATTCTTCTGCATCACTTGGTCATATGTGTTAGCCCAAATCTGAGCTCACTTTGTGGAAGCCACTACAAAGTGGTTGCTGAGGTTGAGCAAAGTTGCCAAGGCCCAGGCCTGGTTTAGGACTCAGAGTTAGTCCTGCAGCTCAGAGTTAGTCCTGCAGTCCCCTGAAATCTCTGAACCAGTTCATCCACTTAACACTCTCTGGATTCACCAGACATGAATCCTACCCCTCTCCGACAGTCAAGCGAGCCTTGTTGCCTGAGTGCTTAGAAAAACCCACTGCACAGAGAGAAAGATGCTCAAAAAACCCAGGCAGGAGTAGCACAAAGACTGCCCCCCATCAAAGTTTTCCTCCTTCCTGAGTCTCAAATTCAACAAGGTGCAGAGGGTCGGGCAGTGGGGTGACATAGCTCTGTGAGGAAAGTACGGTAAAAGCGACAGACGGTGAAGTGCCATGCCGAGCACGATGCCCTATTTGGGGCTTCTGAGTAGAAGCCACAAGAGCTGCTGTGGAAGCACATTCCTGCAGCTGTGTCCCCCTCCTCTCCCCAGCTCTGGCTAAGATTAGCATGTACGCCAACTAGAGATGGCACCTGTTCCAGTTTGGCTGAGACAGCCCAGCATTTAGCAAAACTCCAGCAGCACACAGGGTGGGATGCCCTATTTTATTCTCCCCCTGCAAGCTGCAAGAAGCAAATTACCCTGCCACCCACCCCACCTCCTACTTTTATCCTGTTTTTTGGGGGGGGGAGGGGAGGTAGGGATCCTCCATCCTTGGGTACAGAAAGTTCTGAAGCAGATCAGGGGACAAATTCAGCTCTCTTCCCCAATCTGCATCCTGGCTGCTTGAACAAGCCAAGGCCAAGATATTTTACTGCCTTCCATTAACATTATTGCATGAGCCAGGAACCGCACCTCTGTATCCTTTCCTTTGCAATCTTGTAGAAGTTGCAACAAATCTTTAAGTTTGTGTGTGTGTGTGTGTGTTTGCTTGCTGTCCTGCAGATGTGTTACACCGATTTATCACATCAAAGGAAATGAGCTCTGACCCATAAAAGCTCATGCTGGAAGAAATGTTCTTAATCTGTAAGGTGACATTGTACTTCTGTTTTGTCACAGAGAAGTCACATCAAATGGCTATTCCGCATCAAGAGGCAGTAAACCTCTGAATACCAGTGGAAGGAAACAACTTGGCCTCTGTGCCCTGTTTGTTGGCCCTTTAGAACAACTGATTAGCCAATGTGTGAAACAGGATGCTGGACTAGATGGACCGGTGGTGTGGTCCAGCAGGGCATCTCTTATGTCCTTACATAAGGATAAGAAGGAGTAGAGGAGAACCGTATATGCCACCTGGAGTGAAATGTAAATGTTGTAGATGGATGCCCCTGAAAGCAGAGTCAGGGGCTGCTTCTGCAATTGGCTGGCCCTGAGAAGGTAGAAATTTAGTTTCTAACTGAAGTGGCAGCTTGCCAGTGGTCTATAACTTTAAGGGCATTGTCAATATATAAATGTATATCAGTTTTATGCCAGGTATACATATTTCCCCCAGGGAACAATGGACATTGTAGTTCAATTTGGCGCTGAGAATTCCTTCCTACAACCCTGCTCCCCAGCAGGGCCGGTGCCACCGTTGAGATGATAAGGCAGGTGCTGCGGGCGCCATGGGGCCGGAGGGGGCACCGGATGGGGTGTGGGGGCGGGGCGCCGCGCCGCTGCCAGCCAGCCCCATGCTGCCACCACCGCCACATGGCCCCGGGTGGGCACAGCAGCTGCGGGCCAGGGACGGCAGGCGGCCGGGGCGGTGTGCAGAGCGCGGGCGGCCTCCTCATGCTGCCCCAGCCACCCGCTGGCCAATGGCCCCAGTGGCACTGCATGATGACATCATCATGTGATGACATCGTCACGCAGTCTGGGGATGTGCAAGTGCTGTGTGCATGCGCGCACGAGAATGGCCTCAGACACCAGTAACCCTAGCGCCCGGGCTGCTCCCCAGACCTTATTAACTCTCAAGATTCTGATTCCCAGAAACCCTTGAGAATTTTGTATTGGTAGTGGAGACTAGTGGCTGTTTCTAAAGAAGAATTCTCAGCACGTCACCCACAAATCTAGTTCTTTAGGGTAGACATGCTCTGCAAGAGCCATCTAAGGCCTAATCATCATGCAGAGGCAGTGGCAGTAGCGGTGGCGGTGGCAGCATGGTGAAGTGTTAGAATGGTTGTCAACTCCATGCGGGGCCTGGAGATTTCCTGGAATTCCAACTGACCTCTAGATGACAGAGATCAGTTTGGAGGGTGGACTGTGGTATTACAGCCTGCAAAGGGACATCCCCAGGTTCCATCCCCAAATCTCCTGGAATTTTCCAACCCAGAGTGAGAGCAGAACCACAAGTGACAAAAGGCACAGATTGGACACTTGTCTGCTTCCCTCAAGTTTTGATGGGAAATGGAGGCATCCTGGTCTCGCAGCTTCGCTCTCTGACTGCTGTCCAATGGACTTTTCAACTGTCACTTGCCCAACATTCCGCCAAGCTGCCTACATTTCCCATCAAAACTTGAGGGAAGCTGACAAGTGTCTAATCTGTGCCTTTTGTCACTTGTGGTTCTGCTCTTAGTGATCCTAACTGATAGCATGGATCATGCCTTTTTGGAACGTGGAGGACTGTTTTTTCAAGCCAGACGACCAACCCTCCATTGTTTGTTCCTTCTTCCCAGAATGCGCTATCATCTGACACCTACAGCAATCAAGCTGCGAGCCAGCCACCTTACAGCATCAAAGAGTGGCATGACAGGGTCTTAAGACCTGGACCTGGAAATTCTGCCTTTTTCTGCTTCATCTTTTAAATTGTTGTAACATCTGCCAGATGAAGGGCTTGATGGAACTTGAAAGCTTGAAGAATATTTTAGGGTTAGCCTCAATAAAAGGTATTACATTTTGGGGGGATGCTGCCTCAGGCTGCACATGGGGAATCAGATTTTTTTATTCCTCTCCTGCTTATGAAACTCTTCACAAACAGAAAAAGGTGCAGAGTAGGAAACAAACTGGATTAGAAGCTTTGTCCTTAGAGGACTAGGTGATTTACTAGCATGATTTATTTCTATGCAAGAGCATTCAGGAAGGCTGTCTCCTGCAGACTCATCCTGGGTACTCCCTAGTGTGGGAATCAGGCTTTCAACTGCATGTGTAAATTACATCTCGGACAGTAACCAGTAAGAGCATCATTGCTTCTGCCACAAATGATCATGTTGTGGCATGCGACTGCAAGGGTAGTTTATTGAGAGATCATGATAGCTGCCAAAATCCAAATTGGATTAATTTAGTTTGGTGTGGGGGCATATTCAAATGTGGTTTAGCCCACAGGGCTTGGTCAAAAATTAAAACTGACTCATTTTTCCATATAGCTGCCATGGGTTGAATAAAATATGTATATTTGGCTAGGCTATTAAGAGCACAATCGTAATGCCTGCAGTGGCGCCTGTGCACCCGTGTAACTTCAACAGCGCCGATTTGCTCTCTAAGGACTTTTGTGGGAGAGCTGCTCCGGCTGGCCAAGCCTGGAAAGGCACAGCCAGGAAAGAAAGTTCCATAGTTGCCTGGGCAACATCAGCAGAATCCACCAATTGTAAGGCAGCTGCCGTTAATGGCACTCTGAGTGGCAGGGAATGGCACAGGCTGTGCTTCTTGTTGCCAGCTGCCAATGCTACTTCCCTGCCCCACAGAGAGCACGTGCACAGGGCAGGAAGACTCCGTGATTGGGCTTGCTGCACCCCAACAGAGGAGCCCGCCTTGTGAAGAGCCCGGCCCCATGTGGGGTGACACTGAGCATGCAGACAAGGCACCTACCCAACTACTCACCCAACTCCCATTCCTGACAAGGGCTAGGCTGGCTGCTGAAGCACCGCTTGCTTGAGAACAACCCTCTGGCTGTCCCTGCCACTGGTCCAAGATACATGCACCCCCTCATTGAAAAGTAAGACCACAACAGCTGTTGGACAGCCCCCGGCACTCAGGAGCAGTCCCCCAAGTCTTTGAAAGGCAAGTGAGTGGCAGGTTCTGAAACAAATGACAGAAATGACTATCGGAAAACATGGAAGAGACTGGAAAGCCCATTGGATGTGATAGGAGCAATGAATGCCCATCAACTTGCTGCAGCTCCATTGAAACACATCACTGCATTGCAAAGATGGGAGGATGACACAGGGTGGACCTTGAGAGCCATGTTCTGGTCATGGGCTGACACTCTCCAGAGTGGAATGATAGCCTGCGGGACCAGAGAAACTGCTCCGGGGGCTGTCATCCCATTCCCTGAGCCAGAGTCCCAAGGTCCATCCCTGCCTCCGCAAACGACAAAAAGGAGGGTGGTCTGGCCTCACAGGAGAAGAGAACCAGAGATCCCAGGATGTCGTGCCACATCATGTTCTTCCCCCCCACCCCGCCCAGCATCAACCTCGCTCCCTACATGCAGCAATGTCCTGCTGCCTGGCTCATCTGATTCCAGCACTGCTGTCTGTAAGAGAATGACAGTTCTCTGAGGTGGTCCCCCCGCCAGACAAATACAGGCAACACCTGATGCCCCACCCCGCTTCCTGCAGTGAAATTGAGGGGAGAAGGGGAAAAGGAAGGTGAGCAGGGCTGGAGCTTCCAAGATGCCACTGGACGCCTGCTTTTCTTGGTAGCACAGCCGCGCTGAGGTACAGAGGCACCTGGAGCTGTGCTGTATGTGGTTCCTTGGGTGACTGCCTCTGTGGCAGGCATGAACTACACCATCTCATGTGCAGGGTCATGCCCCCTCCCCAGTGAGCCTCAACAACAGAGGCTGGTGTATGTGGGGGCATGGGTGAGGGGAGCAGGGAGGCCAGTATGAAGGAGCAAGCTAGAGCAGCCGCCTCTCCAGCTCTTTCTTACTTGTCAGTGCGCCCTCACACCTCCCTGAGATGATAGGCAGTGCGATAAATGAAAGATGATTTTACATCTTGTGTGTGTGTGTGTTATGTGCCGTTAACTCGTCTCCGACCTATGGCAACCCTATGAATGAAAGACCTCCAAAACGTTCTCTCTTTAACAGACTTGCTCACATCCTGCAAACCGGAGGACGTGACTTCTTTTATTGAGTCAAGCCATCTCGTTTTAAGTCTTCCTCTTTTCCTGCTGCCTTCCACTTTTCCTAGCATTATTGACTTTTCCAGAGGATCTTGTTTTCTCATGATGTGACCAAAGTACGATAGCTTTAGTCTTGTCATTTTAGCTTCTAAGGAGAATTCAGGCTTGATTTGATCTAGTACCCCCTTGTCTTTTTGGCTGTCCATGGTATCCACAAAACTCTCCTCCAGCACCACATTTCGAATCAATTTTCTTCTTGTCAGCTTTCTTTACTGTCCAACTTTCACATCCATACGTGGCAATGGGGAATACCATAGTTTGGATTATCTTGATCTTGGTTTCCAGAGAGACATCTTTATCTTTAAGGATCTTATCTATCTCCCTCACAGCTGCTCTTCCAAGTCTCAATCTCCTTCTTATTTCTTCATTGCAGTCTCCCTGTTGGTTGATGATTGAGCCAAGGAACAGAAAATCTTGAACAACTTCAATTTCCTCATTGTCAACTTTAAAATTGTGTAATTCCTCAGTAGTCATTACTTTTGTCTTCTTGATGTTCAGTTGTAATCCTGCTTTGGCGCTTTCTCCTTTAACCTTCATCAGTAGTTGTTTCAAGTCTTCACTATTTTCTGCTAGTAATGTGGTGTCATCTGCATATCTCAAATTGTTATTGTTCCTCCCACCAATTTTCACTCTACCTTCTTCAATATCTAATCCAGCTTTCCTTATGATATACTCTGCATAGAGGTTGAACAGGTGGGGAGATAACAGGCATCCTTGTCTGACACCCTTGCCAATTGGAAACCATTCTGTTTCCCCATATTCTGTCCTGACAGTAGTCTCTTGTCCAGAGTACAGGTTGCGCATCAAAACAATCAGATGTTGTGGCACCCCCATTTCTTTTAAGACTCTCCATAGTTTTTCATGATCTACACAGTCAAAAGCTCTCATGTAATCTATAAAACACAGGCTGATTTTCTTCTGAAATTCCATTGTGTGTTCCATTAGCCATTGTAAATTTGCAGTGTGATCTCTGGTGCCTCTTTTTTTCCGGAATCCAGCTTGAACACCTGGCATTTCTCGTTCCATATATAGTAAGAGTCTTTGCTGTATAATTTTGAGCATCACTTTGCTTGTATGGGAAATTAACACGGTTGTCCAATAGTTGCTGCACTCCTTACAATCCCATTTTTTGGGGATTGGAATGTAGTCTGAGCATTTACAGTCTGTGGGCCATTGTTTTGTTTTCCATATTTGTTGATATATCCTTGTTAAGATTCTGATGGACTCCATTTCTGTGGCTTGAAATAGCTCTATTGGTATTCCATTTACTCCAGGTGCTTTGTTTCTCTCAGTTGCTTTGAGCGCAGCTTTTACTTCACTTTCTAGGATTTCTGGTTCTTCATCAAAATATTCTTCATCAAAAGTTTCTGTCGTCCTTCCATCTCTTTTGAATAGTTCTTCAGTGTATTGTTTCTATTTTTCTTTTATTTTGTCCTGATCGGATACTGTATTTCCATGTTGAGCTTTCAGAATCCCAAGCCGTGGTTTGAATTTCCCTTTGATTTCTT
The DNA here is from genome assembly GCF_028583425.1 of Eublepharis macularius. Lineage (NCBI taxonomy): Eukaryota > Metazoa > Chordata > Lepidosauria > Squamata > Eublepharidae > Eublepharis > Eublepharis macularius. The sequence goes on from NC_072801.1 coordinate 21,298,376, forward strand.
GGATCTTTTGGAACAAGTCTCTTGTTCTTCCTTTTTTGTCATTCTCTTCTATTTCTTTGCACTGGCTATTATAATAGATTTCTTTGTCTCTGCGTGCAAGCCGCTGAAAAGCTGCATTTAGAGTTTTGACTCTATTTCTGTTGCCTTTTGCTTTTGCTTCTCGTCTATCTTTAGCAATTTTAAGAGTTTCCCCAGTCATCCATTTAGGCTTCTCGTTTCTTTTGGCTACAGGAATAGTCTTTGCACATTCTTTCTTGATAATATATCTGGTTTTAGCCCATCATTCTTCTGGCTCACAATCATTTAAACTTAGTATTACAAATCTGTTCCTTAACTGGTCTTTAAATTCTTCAGGAATGTTATTTAGATTGTATTTTGGCACTATGATTCTTTTAGTGGTTCTCTTCAGCTTTACTCTAATTTTTGATATTAGCAACTCATGATCCATATTGCAATCAGCTCCTGGTCTTGTTTTATCTGAGAGAACAGAGCTTTTCTATTTTCTGCTTCCAGTTGGTTCCTGTATTGGTCACCTGGTGATTTCCATGTATACAATCGTCTTTTTGGTTGCCTGAAGCATGTATTAGCAATGAACAGGTTGTTGGCTTCACAAAATTCTATGAGCCGCTCTCCTGCTTCATTTCGCGATCCTAATCCAAATTTTCCAACTATGTTTGATTCTGCTTTATCGCCTACTTTTGCATTACAGTCGCCTATGATTATCAGCATATCTTGTTAAGGTGTATGGTCAATTTCTTCTTGGATACTTGCGTAAAGGTTTTGTATTTCTTCCTCCTCAGCAAATGTAGTTGGAGCATAAACTTGAATGATGGTTATATTAACAGATTTTCCCTGAAGTCTGATGGATATTACTCGGTCAGACTTTGCGCTATGCACTGCTTGTGCTATGTCTCGCCTCACTATTAGAGCAACACCACTTCTTTTGAGTTCATTTCCACATTAAAACACTGTGTGATTTTCTGACTGAAAATGTCCTGAGTCAGTCCACATTAGTTCACTCACACCCAGGACTGCAAAATGTTCCATTTCTTGTTTTATGATTTCTAGCTTACCTGTTTTCATACTTCTCACATTCCATCTTCCTATTATGTGTGCCGCACAGCTTTGGACGTTCCTTTTGCATCTATTCACATCCACAACTGGACGTCCTTTTGGCTTTAATCCAGTCCCATCATTAAGAATAGCGCTATTCGTACTTGTCCTCGGCTCTTCCCCAGCAGCCAATTGAGTGCCATCCGACCTGGGGGTCCTCTTCTTCCAGCGCTATATCTTTTTTCATTTTGGATTGTCACATCATAGGGTTTTCAACGTAAGAGATTAGCAGAAGTGGTTTACCATTGCCTTCTTCTGCTTCGCAGTACTAACCAGGGTTAGTTGAAGTGACACTGCCGTGTCACTGTTGATTTTACATCTTAGGAAAAGAAAATTAGATGAGGCACAAAGTGACATTCATTATCAACAGCTGTTAACCATGGTAGCTAAATGTAGCATCCATGTTAACAGACAATATACCTCTGAATAACAGTTGCTGGAAAGGCATCCATGAAGAAGGGCTGTTTCATTTATACCCTGCTTTGTGGGCTTTCTGGAGACCATCTGATTAGCCATTGTGAGAAACAAGGTGTTGAACTAGATGGATTGTTGGTCTGTTGCTGAATATCATTTATGTTCTTGGATCCTGGACTGAGTGTCTGATGCCGGTGTTGGAACTGGAACGTTTAACATGTTTACACTATGCCAACAGGTGGCTGGCAACTGGTGGGAGACTGACTGCATGGTAATGATGTCGCTGATGTAATGGTGCTGTCAGTGGCATGATGACATCACTTCCAGCACCAGAAGTGGTTATGGCAGCGTTCTAACATTCACTAAACTCTGTGGTTTAACCATAGCGTTTTGACTGAATGCACGAGTGGTACCACTGATGAGATGAAGTCACATCTGATTGTGCCAGAAGTAACAACAACAACAACAACATTCAATTTATATACCACCCTTCAGGACAACTTAATGCCCACTCAGAGCAGTTTACAAAGTATGTTATTATTATCCTCACAACAATCATCCTGTGAGGTGGGTGGGGCTGAGAGAGCTCCAAAAGAGCTGTGACTGACCCAAGGTCACTCCACTGGCTTCAAGCGGAGGAGTGGGGGCTCAAACCCAGTTCTCCAGCCCTGCCACTGTTAACCATTGCACCAAACTAGCTGATAGCATTATACCTAAATGCTGGCAACCACCCCATTTCCCCTCAGTTTTCTCACACAGTCCAGCTAAATGGTGGTGAGAAGGGCCTGCTGGAGGAGCAAGATTTGGAAACAACCTGAAGCTGCATAGACCTCAATGACTAAACATCCCTAAGCAGAAGACACACACACAGCTTCTTTGACTCTTGCAGCACCGGTTCCCCTGGAAAGCGTCCCTCTTAGCAGGGCCTATTTGTTCTGTGATTCCAGGCTCCTGGGACTCCTCTCTGACTTCCTTAGAGCCTGGACCTGTATTCAACTGTGCCTATAGCTGTGACCTATGGATCCTCCCCAAGTCTCAAACAATAGCCCTATCAGCTGACTCACCTCAGTGACCTTCTGCCCTCTAACTCCTGAGCTCCATCCATCACCCTCAACTATCCAAAAACCTGGTGAATATTCAAATGACTCCACTCCTTCCCCCTTGCCTAAAGCTCCTTCCCCCTTGCCCTTCCCTCTTGCCCAGGACACTTGCCTGATTTTGCTTTGCTCATATCCTTCAGCTCTCTTAACTTTACCTCTTCATCCCTCTCCTTAAGTGAAAATAAATCTAAGACTGTGCATCTGGAATGAAAGACCATCCCATCCAGCCTGCCTCTCATTTTCCTCCCTTCTTTTTGCTGCCCTGTCTTTTTAGACCTTCAGGTCAGGGACCTGATTTCTTGTAGTCTGTAGAATTCTGTATAAATTGATGGTCATGCATAAGTATATAGGGTCAGCACAGGTCAGTACTTGGATTGGAGACCACCAAAGATGCCTAGGGTTACTATCGAGAGGCAAAATCAAAAAGAGTCCAGTAGCACCTTTAAGACTAACCAACTTTATTGCAGCATAAGCTTTCAAGAATCACAGTTCTCTTCATCAGATGCAGATCAGCCGTATCGAGAGGCAGGCAGTGAAAAATCACTTCTGAATGTTTCTTGCCTTGGAAACCTTATGGAGTCGCCATAAATCAGCTGCAACTTAATGGGGGAAAATATAGAATAATCTTAAATGCAGTCTTAAGCAGTTACACCCTTCTAAATCCATTTAAGTCCATGTTGCTTTAAAAGGTATATTTGGTTTAGGATTACCGTGTAAATTAATTAACAAGCAGCAGTGATGGTGTACACACCACAGCAATGCTTAGCTGAGCCTCGCTCTATGGACGTGTAGTTCTCCTAACTGGTGGATAACTCACATATGATAGGTAGATACATTATTAGGAAAGGGGGACTCATGCTAGGGTTGCCATCCATCAGGTAGTGGCTGGAGATCTCCTGGAATTACAACTGGTGTCCAGGCCACAGAGATCAGTTCACCTGGAGAAAATGGCTACTTTGGGGGGTGGACTCTATTGAATTATGCTATGCCGAGGTCCTTTCCCTCCCCAAACCCCACTTTCTCCAGGTTTCTCCAGGTTTCACCCTCCAAATCTCCAGGAATTTTCCAACTTGAAGCTGGCAACCCAAACTTATGCCCCCATTCATGTTGCAAACAATATGTGGTTGTTCCTTATCACTTTCTGAGAAAAGGGCTCTAAAGAAGAATTCATGCTCAAAACGGTGGAAATACTGCAGGGGAGAGATGATGCCTTTCTGGCTTTTATTTATTTGTTAAAACTTTTACACTGCTTTTTGGCACAGGCACCACCTCAAGTGGTTTAGAGTTCAGAAAAAATATAAAGGGCAATTAAAATGTTTTCTTGCTTTGTTCCTTTTCTTTCCCCCTCCTACTCTCAGCCCAACTACATTATTTTGTTTTACTAGAAATCTTTGCTGTTAGATTCAAAAGTATGCTATCGTATCTTGTAATCCATTTGCCAATTGACTGAGAAGTTCTTATACTTGTAATCTGCCTCAAGTCCCAGTGAGAAAGGTGTATTATAAATGGAAACAACAGTAGTTTTAAAAAATTGCATAAGACAGCATAGACCAACAGTTTAAGAACATCATATCCACAACAAATCCCCCATCAAAAATCAAAAGGTAAGGCTAAAGTTTAATCGTATCCCCCCCCCCTTCCAGGTTAGTATAACTTCATTTTAGAGAGACATTTATAGGGGGATTTAATCATCTCGTGTGAAAGCATCCATAAATGGGCAGGAGCTGTCTTTTCCCAACAAGAGGACCGTGGCTAACTGAAAAGAGTTCAGTACTTTCTTTTATTTCCACTGATATAGCTGCAGAATCTCTTCCTTCCCTTAGAGCATTTTCAAATCACTGCAAACCAAGGCAGAACATGCCTGGCTTTGCTAAATAAAATCTGCCTCGCATCATGTCATCACAGCCTCTTAACCCTGGCAGCTGGAAAGAGCAGCTCCCAAAATCTTTTGCAGAAACAATGTCCATGATGGGTGTAGCTGAGCTGCAAAAACATGAATTAGAGGCTGAGCTATTCAGCCATTAAAATAACTTCTCTGGTGCCCCTCCCCCCATGGATAGAGGCTTATGTTTGAGGTTGTTACCGTGACAATATCTGACATAGGATCCCTTATTCCTCTAATTGTAAGCGGAGTGCTGAGAAACAGATGTCTGTGGCAGGTGGCTCCACTTGAGGATAGGGATGGAGCGATGGATTCCACAAGAGAACACATGCAGCCCATGGGGCGACATGGTTATTAAGTCTGGGGTGGTGGTGGAGTAAATAGTACTCCTCTCCCAAAGCAGGTTTTAGGCAGTAATTTTTCTAAAACTGTTCAGTTGCTCAATTGTAACCAGTTATATGTCTTTCATTCATTTCTGGGGTAAGCAAAACAGCTTAGTGGCACATGAAGAGTTGTGAAGGGACAAGAATTTGGAAAGTTCCTCCCCCATTTCTCCCCCTCTCAAGTTTTAAAAACTCTCCAGTCAATTGCTCCCCTTTTCCTGTAATTTTTCCCCTTTAACTGACTGCTATCCACATCCTGTAACTCTTGGAGCATTCTTAGTCCTCATCAAGATATTAATTTTCTTTCTTTTTTTAAATTGTTTTTTGTTGTAAATGGTTATTAAATTACTATGTCTTTGGTGGAGGCACGAGCATATTTTAAAAACTCTGCTTTGTCCCTGAACCGGCTACGTTCGTGACTGGCAAGACTCGCTATAATGATGATGCAACAGGGAGGTCTTTCTTTTGCACCAGACTAGATGCTAATCTTAAAAAAACAACAGAGGCTCTTGTGGGTATGAGCACAAAAACAAAAGGACCCAAGTCCACCCCAAGCTCCAACCATTCTCACTCCAATTGTGCAATCATGTATTCTTTTTATACTAAACTAGCTTGATACCCATGCTTTGCTACAGTAGTTAACTATTTTAAATCCAGTTATAATACTTATGAGTATTTAACATTTTTTGGTTGGGGGGAGGGTTGAGTTGGCTTTGTAGTATAATAGCATAGTACCCGAGCTTCACAAAGGTGTTTGAATAAAGCGAAGCGTGTTGATGCCGAAAACTGATGAAGTGAATTTCGAAATGTAACATTTATTGAAGAGATTTTAAAAAGGAAATGATTCTAGTGCAATAAAGAAAGTGAAAAATATGCACAACCTTTTTTTTTCTACTGAAGGACCTCTTTGTAGACCACATTGGTGGTTTTCCCCTCAGGTGCTTGGATCACCAGGCTGCTGGGTGAGCTCACTCTGGAGCAGGCCACGTAGAACTGCCCATGTGAGAAGCAATCCTCCCTCAAGTCAATTCCTGTCACCTTCAGTATCTGTCCCTGGGTCTGGTTGATCGTCATAGCAAAGCAGGTCTGGAGGGGGAACTTCAGTCTCTTGAACTTGAAAGGGTTCTCTGATGGTATGAGTGGTATGCATGGTATGAACACCCCCCCCCCCCGTGAGCACTGCCAGTTAAAAATGTGGCCCCGATGACGTTCCTGTGGAGGGCTTTCACTCGCAGTCTGGAGCCATTGCAGAGTTTAGGTGGGTTGAGGTTCTGCAGCAGCATCACTGGAGCCCCCACTCTGAGGAGAAGCTTGTGGTCTGGGAAGCCAGGAATGTTGAACGTGTTGAGGAACTCCATGGGGTAGTGGACCGTGCCATCCATTTGCACAACTGAGTCCACAGATCTGTACTCCATTTCTGCCCCTTCGAGGGAGTTAAGTTGTGTTTCATTAATGATGGCAGCCTTGTCTTTCTTGGGGATCAGAGTGGCACGCTTGCACAGCCAGTCCATGGACTTCTCCGTGATAGTGGCAATATCAGGGTATATCTTGGCTGTTAGGTCTGCTAGGGTTGTCACTACTGTGCCCAAGTTTGCAAGGATGGTCACCTTTCCCTTGGACTCGCTCCGTCCCCTATTTTTAGTAGGAGTTCAGAGAATTCCCCAGTGGACACCTCGCCTCTCAAGTGGACCCTCATGTTCTTTCTTAGTGAGAGTTTCCTGATGAGGGGCCACAGATACGATGCCTTGACACAAACAGTAACCTCGTCTGCTCGAGTTCTCCTTGGGACTACAGGCAGAGTCTGCCGGAAGTCTCTAGCCAGCAGCACGGTGACTCCCCCCATCACTCTCTCATTGCCCTTGACATCTTTGAGGGTTACGCTCAGTGCCTCAAAACACCCCTTGTGCCCCATGGTGCTTTCGTCCCAAACAATGAGCTTACAGTTCTGCAGCACTTGGGCCATGTTGCTTTGTTCGACATGCTGAACAGGGGTGTTTCTGCATGAATGAAGTTAAGAGGCAGCTTGAAGGTAGTGAAGGATCATATGCCATGCCTGAGTGAGCCTTGACCTTCCATGGAACTTAGCGCCTCTCTACTCATCTTCCAGGATTGCTTTGCTCCTAGAGAGACTGCCACTGTGTGCACCTCGGGGTAATCTTGCTAGTACTTGGCCACACCGCAGGAGTACGACGTGCATATTTCATTGCTGCATCTCTAAGTTGCTTCCTTCTTTTAGTGTTGGTGTATCTTGCACAATGTCTGCCAGGAGGCTTCTTGGGGACAGTAAGAATTGATGGCTGCAAGAGGTGTGAGGTGGAGTTGGACTGAGGGAGGGGTGGTGTGGTGGGCACTTTGGCAGGTTCATGTGAGAGGTTTGCATAGAAATGGTCCCTAGAAAGGTCGTGCATCATCTCCCCATGAACATTTAAAAACTCAGTTGCCATACTGACTTTTATATAAAATCCCTATTCAGGAGTCTTGTACCGTCTTTCTTCAACTATCTGCAGTTTCCTTGACCTGATTTTTACCTCAGAACACAGAGTTCCACAGCTGACCAATTGGGGGAGGGGGTGCAAGCAGGCTGGAGTCTGCCAGCCACACAGAAGAACCAGGCCCCACAAGGAGATTGGATCACCTAACAACACCCACTTCAAAAGTGAACACTCATATATTCAATACAATTACAATTTGCCAGTTTACATGCAGTTCATACAGTATTCAAAATCCATTCACAATGCAAAGTTATATTAATACATACAGTCTTTGTGACAAGACCCATAAAGTGCTCAGTGCTGGTATAGGAAATAGTCCATAACCACAGCTATATAGCTATATACATAAATCCATAAACAGAATAACTCAGTCCAATGCAATTCAATGCAACAATATAGATGGCCAGGAAAGCACTGTAGGTCATAAATCGTATAGAAATATCCATCTGACGGGAAACCGGTGCAGAGTCCTGTTTCTGGAATCCCTTTCTCAAAGCTGGTATGTGTGCACTCTGACGTATCCTTCATCCACTTTTGACCTTGTGCAAGGTTATAGATAATTAAACTTAGTACACAATCCATTCATAATACACTAACAAAACATTCATTACACAAATCCCATAATTACTCACTAGTACTTAAGCCCTTGGTCCACACTCCATTCATAATACAGTAACAAAGCAATCATTACACAAGCCCCATAATTACTCACTTGCACTTAAGCCCTGAGTAACATAATGTCCGGTGCTGAGTCTAGCAAAGGCTGCATGACAATGTAGTTACAAGCAGTCAATAAGTACTCACTCACTCAATTACAGCTGGCAAACAAAGGGGAAGTGCCCCTTAAAGGGAAATTGACCTGGGATGCAGTCATTACAGGAAACATGAGAAATCAGAGGTGATGTTTAAGCCATTTGGTATAATAGTATTTAATTTATAGATCCAAAAGGTCTCTCTCCTAAGTAGATCCACATTAATGGCATCAGGGAAATGTTGCAAAGAAACATAAAGGATAGTATATTTAAGGTCCACCTCCTTGTGTCCCCTTTCCAAATAATGAGCGACCATGGGAGCTTCCAGCGTTTTATTTCTCAATCATGAGAGATGCTCCAGTATGCGTAATTTAATGGACCTATTAGTTTTGCCAATATACAACAAAGGACACGGACACTGGATCAAGTAAACCACATTTTGGGTGTTGCAGTTCATAAATCTATTGAGGGGGTGTCAGGTCTGTTACCCACAGCCCTGCCATATTGCTTTCTCACTACCATTCTGCTGTAATTTTCCAGTGTTGTTTTGTGTGCAGGTTCACAGGAACAGATGTGGTTCCCAAGACAGCCTTATCTGAAGAGGCTCGCAGAGACCTTGGAGCAATAACTTTCACATTCCCCAACTTGTCTATACTAACTGGGCATAGGGGAGGGGATGGAAAGGAGGGTTTGATATACTGTTGCAAGAAACTAACACGTCATTCTCAACAAAGGCCTTGTGTTCAGCCAGACGCTTCTGTAGCATTTGGATTATCTATGGACACTTGTACCTTGAATATATACTCTTCCAATAAAAAACCTTTGACTCAAGAGATATGGATTTCTTGCTGAAAGGGGTGGGAGATGAAATCAAAGTGACTTGAACTCCATAGACTGACAGGGAGGGCAGTCCCAGACACAATCTTTCATTTGACTTCATCATCAGTTGGCACACCCGGCAGTTGCCGCAACTAAAATGTCCAACAGGTAAAGAATTACCCGGTATTACAGGACTTTCCAAAAATTCTGAGCATATTAGCATATTGATCAGAGCCCTATGCAGTTGATCATTAATAAATCCTAACATAAGCCCTTCATCCACTGTTGTTTTAATCAGGGAGGCAATGTGGTCAGTTGGATCCCCCGAAGGGGAACATAACTCTCCACATCTGCCAGTTGTCTCATAGCCTCTTTTTTATAGTCAATTGTATTTAAAGCTACTATGCCCCCCCCCCCATCAGCTTCTTTGAAAATGATATCGGGGTCCCTGGCCAAGGCTTGTAATGTTGTTCTCTCCTGCATAGTTAAATTAGGCCTACCACGCTGTTCCAATGCTTCCAATTTTTTAATCTCCTTTTCCAAGATACATTCAAAGGCAGTAATATTGGGACAGTTTACATAAGGGACAAAAGTGGATCGTGCTCGTAACGGGGGAGAAGGGTTAGTCATGGGTGCATCCTCAAAAAATCTCCGTAACTTTAGTTGCCTCATTAATTTAAAGAGATCAATACGTGTTTGAAAAGCAGTGTATCTTGGTTTAGGAACAAACCCCAGCTCTCTACTCAAAGCTCTTAGTTCCACATGTGTAAAGGTCCTGGAGGATAAATTTACCACTAGGACCATTTGCCTCTGCATCCCTGGCCCCTCCGAAAAAAATTACCATTTGCTGTACTACGCAGTGCTGCAGCTCGAGAGCTGCCTGGGCGTAGTGCCCTGCCCCTATTTTCCTCCTCAATAGAGGATTCTTCAGTGGTTTCTACTTCCGAGGATGATTCCGATTGGTTTGGGTTGGGCATTTTTTTCTTGTTAAAGGACCCCGATTGCCAGTAATAAACTTGCCTAAGGAATAGTCCTTGCAATCCCAATGGTACTTCTTAATTTTAGTTTCCCTTATTTTACTCTCAAAATCCTTAACCTGTGCATTCAACTCATCCAATCATTTCTGATAGACTTCAAGACTGATATTTTCCTGGAGGGACACCTCCATCTCCTCTATTTCTCCTGCCCGGGGGGGTAGGGGGACCTGACTACTCTAGCTGTTCTGTAAGGATACAGTCTCAAAGAGATGCATTAGTAAAGGGATAGGGTCTATAGACTTTATTACTATGTACTGTCTGTATGTTCCTACTGGATAGTACAGTACTGGACTGGACTGATTCATTCTGTTTAATTTGTTTTAGAGTCTCACTGAAGGTGGACTGTGAATAACGTAAATAAAATTACAGTGAGATGGGTGGATTATTAATGATGTTACCAGTGTATTTTGCAAGATAGCAAAAATATAACTTCCTATTGGTGCTTTCTGTTGAATTCATATAGATCAAACTATATTCTTGGAAACCGTAAATAAATAAAATTAAAGGATACCTTTAATATATCCTTATTATTATGCTAATACATAGTAAGCTTAATCAAATAATGTAATTGTTTTACTGTAGCAGACCACTGTAACAATATGGAAGTCTTGTCCTATTTCCGTGTTCAGTACAGAAGGGGGATAGTCTCCTATAAGCAATACCACAATGAAGAGACTATATAAGTTAGGTTTATATAGTCTCACGGGACACTGTGACCTCTTCATTGTGGTATTGCTTGTCCTATTTCCAACATCTTGTGTAAAGATGTACATGGTGTAATTAAGTTTAGGATAATGACTCTTGAAATAAGAATGATTCAATATCAGTAAGGCTCCTGAGAGGAACCCTATTATAGAATTTAAACATGCCCCACTGTTCCTCTGACAACCCCACCAGCATCCCCCAATGGCTGCGCTGCCACATGACTGGTATGTAAGTGGCAAGCAAACATGCAGCCAATACGCGGGCCATGATCCCTGCTGCCTGTCAACACCTCCACTCCCCTGCCAGAGAGCAGGCAGCTAGGGACCACATGGTTCCATAGTCATAGCACCTGCATGGAGGTGCATGGGCAGTGAGAGCCCTGCAACTGTCCGGGTGGCCATGGGCCTGCAGTCCCCCAGCTTTACTGGGGGCACTTAACTGCCCCATGCAGCCCAGATAGCTAGAACCTTGCTGTGTGTGGGGCCATGCCCCAGCCATAGGACCTGCAGTCCTGTGATACTCTCCTGTGCTGACATTGCATGGCCCATTGGACAAGGCTGGCCTTCCCCACCTGGAAGTGCACCAGTGGATACAGGGGTGGTGGTCTGCCCCCCACCCAAACCCTCCACAGCCATAAAGGATCTTTCTGTGCAGATGAGGGGGCTATCCTGGAGAGAACTGCTCATGGTCATGCCCTGCTGGGGAGGTGCTCACAGGAACCCTGCTCTGGTGGCTGCCATGGTCACCTGAGTCCCCTACAGCTACTGGCCAACGTCCCTGCGATCCTCCAGAGATGGTGGGCAAGGAGACTGAGAGTTTGGAGGCTCATCCAGCTCAGGCAGCCCTCAGGCTACCTGGGCCAGTCTGACTGGAACTGTTAACCCAGCGAGTACTGCAAGACAGATGGCACATGCTTGCACCACCACACATGCCCTCAATCCCCAGGACTGGTATTCCACATGGAAGCACCAATCCAGGGGGTCCATGCCCCCCTCCCCTGCTGCTTTTTCTTTGGTCATCACTAGGTTAACTGTCCCAGACCCTGTGATGCCTGACTGTTCTGCTCCCATGGCTGCTTGGAGCTCTGATCCTGTGAGGGAGAAAGTCAATGGATCATCTGCCTGCCATCACAGGGGAATTGCCAGAGTGAGTACCCAGTCACCCCAGCCCGTAGCTGCGCCCTCTCCTCTACCTGAGGGTTGGCAGCCAAGAGGGTCTGAGAGGAACCCTGACATGGGCTGCTTGGAGCCCTCAAAACAGCTGTGTTGAGCATGGCTCCCTGGGCAATCGCCTCTTTGGCAGTGGGCTGCCTCACGCTCTAAGTCCCCACAGCAGGAGGCTCTTGGGAAGAGCCTCCGGCCATCTCCCCACTCACCTGGGATCATGTGTGCCCTGGCCAGAGGCTATGTGGGGTGCCTGGGGAGCTGATTGGGTGCAGTGGAGGAGACTTGGCCACAGAGGCCTGCAAGCAGATTGGTCCCCACTGGGAGTTGGCATCTTCTGCTGCACCAGGCTGCTTGGACGATGCCAGGCATGGGAGGGGGGCAATTGACTTTTCCCACACAATGGTTGCCTATGGGCCATGCCGCTTTCCACCACTGTTGGGGGCATTCCTGTGCCCAAAACAGCTTAGGTAGCCAACTAACTGGCGCCCTGCCCCTCAGCCTCCTCCCCAGCCCACCAGAGTAAGGACTTACACCCAAATTACATCTGTACCCAGATGCTGTGGCCAGGCACTGGCAGGGGCCCCGGGTGGAGTGGCACTGGGCTGCTGTGGGGGGTTATAGTGGGGGGTTATAGTGGCATAAGTCCAGGATACATTGGCTCCTAGTCAGTTTTCAGGGTGCTTTTGCCCGCCCCCCTAGAATTGTGCTGTTAGAGAATGAAATATGTAATATGTAATACAATGTGTAAATAAATGTGTAATTTGTAGTATAACCTTCCTTCCATTATTGCATAGTCAGACACAGCCACAACATGAGAACATAGTCAGCAGATACCTGTTCTCATTTCCAGCATTTGTGACATTTATTCAGTCTTTTATGAATCAAATACCATACGTATAATAGTTTATAAAAGTTTTGTTTTCATACTTCATTTTCATGCTAAATTTCATACTAAATTTACAGGGCCAATAATGAATATTGACTTCCATTCATCTTAAGATACAAAACAGTTTAATATTGTTTCCCAACACCTGCATAAATCAAATTTATCTTTCATATATATATGAAACCCCTTTTCCCCATATGCTTGTATAATATGTCCTCTAGTTGTATCAAGACAACTAAGTATCTTTAAAAAAATTTTTTTAATGATTTTAACAAATGCAACAATAACAACTAGTACAATACTTACAGAAAGCCCGCAGTAAACTTTAGCAGTTAGGATTAAATGCAAAATACTTTAATAGTTAAGATAAAAAAGGTGCGAAGTTCACAAAAGTTTGGAGTAATGTAGAAGTACATTTAGAAACTAATATATTGCTATAACTCTAAGATTATCAGGAACTGAACTTAATACACTATCATTATGTTCAGGGGCGTAGACTTTCCAATTTCCTGGGGGGGGGCTGGGGCCGGGCCAGAGGTATTACTATGCCAGTGACATCACAGGGAGGAGCCAATGACATCACAAGGAGGGGCTTCCTTTGCCACCATCTATGGAGGTGGGGCCATGGGAGATTTAGGGAGGGGCTCCGCACAAATTTAGGGGGATCCAGGCACCCATGGGGACCCCCCCTAACAATGCCCCTGAGCTGGGCCAAACCTAGGAAAATGTGGTAGTTGGTCAGTGGTTATAGTGCTATCTCAGCAATCTCTTGCTGTGTCCTGTTTTTGAAATTCACTTTTAGGATAGTCACTTTATGATCTATAATTATACATACCATGTGTATAGGACAAACTAATGGTCATAAATTTGATACTAAGAAAGGCAACACAGAAAAGCCTGTAAGGGAACATTTTTAAAGTTTTCCTGGACGTTCATTTACAGGAATCTTGATTCTTCCTTATTCATAAGAGTGACTTAGTACTGAAATTTACTAAATTATGGCATTGCAGATGCCTTTGTTTGGTAAATGCATGGTTGAAGTCTGAACCAGGGCAGAATACAAAACAGTTGCCATGCACTCGATTTCTGAGCAGTGTACAGAGTCCAAAATAGTAGCAAACTCCCATCTTCTCACTTCAAACTCATATCCTATAAGTGAGTACAAACACATTTTGAGGCAATTCAGAACAGTGCTAGTCATGACCCCAAAGAAAACTCACAGTTATACTACCTAGGATTTTATATACCTTGCTTTCTTAGCACACTGCTTAAACTCCACTTTAAAAGACATTATTAACCAAATCACAACCTGGACACAGGGCAAAAGGAAATTTTTAAAAGGCCTCTGATCTGCCCCCCCTTCCAATCTTGTTCATGCAGATAGGGCTTCTCATTGCTTCAGAGAGACAGCACTCATTTTTAGGAATTGTCCTTTTCTGCAATAGATAAAGAAGTCAATGTTCTTTATTATAGAAACTCCATACTTTGATAGGAAAGTGAAGAGAGCTTCCTACCTATGGATCTGTTCTGAGGAGGAAGTCCTCATGAGTAGACATGGACATGGAACAAAAAAACAACAATGAACCAGCAGGTTCGTGATTCGTGGGTTTCACGAACCACGAACCACGGAACTGGATCAGTTAAGAACCAGTTCGTGGTTCGTGGGGTTTAAATGCCCCTTTCTGGCCTTAACAGTTGCAGGGAAAGGGTCATTTAACAGTTTAAAGGGCCCTTTCCTGCCTTGCAAGCGGCAGGTCCCTTTAAACTATCAGCTAGCAGGGGGGATCCCCCCTCCGCACCCTGCCAGTTGATAGTTTAAAGGGACCTGCCCTTTAAACTGCCCAAACCCCAGCCCCCCTACCCCCCCAGCCCCAGCCCAGCCCCACACTTACCTTATCCTGCAGTGCAGCATCCTTCCTCTCCTCCCAGGAGGGGCAGGAAGGCCATTTTCGGCCTCTTCCACCTCTCTGGGGGCCTGCAGGGTGACGGAGAAGGCTGAAAACTGCCTTCCTGCCCCTCAAATGCCGCAGCAGCCATTTGAGGGGCAGGAAGGCCGTTTTCAGCCTCTTGAAGGCCAGGAAGGCCACTGGGGTTTGGGCAGTTTAAAAGGCCCTGCCAGGCAGGTCCCTTTAAACTATCAGCTGGCAGGCGGCGGGGGGGGGGGACCTGCTGCAGCAACGTCCTTAAAGGGTCAGTTTAAATTGCCAATTAACTGGGGAAATGGCCATTTAAACTGCCCCTGTAAATACAACCCAACGAACCAGCATACAGTTCATGGAAGTTCTGTGGAAAGGAGTTTCCACAAACCCTGGTTCGTGAACCTGAATCAGCTTGGTTCGTGGGGTTTTTTGGGTCATATTTAGGTTCGTGTCCATCTCTACTCCTGAGTAGTAATCTACACATCAAAGGGCAGTAACGGAATAAACAGTAAACAGATGCTCTAACCTGTCTATCTTTCTAACTCTCTGGTTTCTCCCCCTCTGAAACTGAGGAATGGGACAGCATTAGAAGTGGAATCTTCTAACATTCCCTGAATGTAAAATGTAGCCATGCACTTATATTGCACTTATATCCAAC
Source organism: Eublepharis macularius (assembly GCF_028583425.1). Classification (NCBI taxonomy): domain Eukaryota; kingdom Metazoa; phylum Chordata; class Lepidosauria; order Squamata; family Eublepharidae; genus Eublepharis; species Eublepharis macularius. Next base: position 21,313,702 of record NC_072801.1, read on the forward strand.
AGAGGTCTTGCAATCTGACTGTTGCTACATTGAAAATGGGTGGAGCCTGCCAGGGTTAAGGACTAAGCTAATTAGTGTCATAGTCAAAGGTATTTTAAGGCAGTGTATAAATTCTTTTTTATATTAAATTTATTTTTATAAATATAAGCAGAACAGAAAAAAGAAAATAAAAACAATAGCACAATTATAATGATGTCAAAAGAAAAAGTGTAAACGTAGGCCGTTTCCACACGGCTTACCTCTGCCCATAACGAACTGGCAGATTGTGCAAAAAACACGGAATATCGCGTTTTCTCGTGCGAGATTTGCGCGACATCACGTGATGTCGCACAAATCTCGCATGAGAAAATGCGATCTTCCGTGTTTTTTGCGCGATCTATCGGGTCGTTACGGGCAGAGGTAAGCCGTGTGGAAACGGCCATAATATAACAAACAATATAAATCTCATGTTTTTTATATCCAGCACATATCAATCCTTGAATGTGTTTGGTGTCTGTCAGAAAAGAAAGTATAGTCTCCAATATTCAGATTTTTGATCCTACAAGCATCTTGCAATTGTAACATTTCCATATAATTAAGCACATTTTGGAGAAGATGGGGGGAAGTGAAGAGAGGGGAGAGACTTCTGAGGTAAATGCTCTCTGGATTTACGGCTGTCAAAATCTCACACACTCTCTGGTCCTTTATTTGTGTAAACCACTTCAGTTGCCCACAATGTAAAAGAGACACAAGCTTGGTTGATAGTTTGTAAGCTTTGTGTTCCCTTTGTAGGATCAAAAATCTTTTAGACATTTAATCCACTGAAGCCATCTACACTATTTAAGATATTACTTTAAAAATAGTTTCTTGATAGGAGGAGAGAGCACATTTTGGGGAAGTTTGCCTTCTTTGGGGTTTTTTTTCACCTACCTTTTTCTTAGATCCATTACCCCATTCATGTCTCTGAAGATCATTATCTTCTTGAAAATTGAAAATGGATTGGAAAACATTTTCATAAAAACTTTCCTTTGCATTGTTTGCTGCATATATTGTTGCTAGAGTGTAAATCTTGCCTTCCAGGAGCCTGATTTTCAAAATCAAATATCTTCTATCAGAGTCTCTTAATTCTTCTGTAACATTTATTTGTAAATTGTTTATACAAACCACAATACCCTTTTAAAATGATAAATTCTTAATAAACACACTAATACATACAAGCAAAAAACAGGAACAAAGCCCCACAAATATTTTATAGTCATTATTCAGCAGCGAAACTGGCCGATAGTTCTTAACGTTGGTCAAATCCTGTCCATCTTTTGGGATCAATGATATATTAGCTTCATTCCATGAGTCAGGAATCTTTTGGCCTTGTAATATTCCATTAATTACCTTGCTTAGAAACGGTGTCAGTTCATTGGCCATCATTCTATAAAACTTTGCTGTTATTCCATCTGGTCCCGGTGCTTTCCCTAACTTTGTTGATTGTATAGCTTCTTTTATTTCTTCCTCTGACACTTCCCTATTTAACTTCTCTTTCCCTTCCTCAGAAATTACTGGAAGCTTTACTTTCTCCAAGTATTCCACTATTGAATCTCTATTCACCTCTTTTTTTTGGTACAGCTTTGCATAAAATTTAAAAAAGGCTCTACTAATGGCTGATTGATCTGTCAATGTTTTATCCTCCTCTCGAATCTTAGTTATGGTTTTCTTCTCCTTTTTTTTTTAATTGCCACGCTAAATATTTCCCAGGCTTATTTGCACCTTCAAACAACTTCTGTTTCATTTTTTTTAAAATTCCACTCCAATTCTCTATTATTCATTGCCGTCAATTGTTCCTGCAGGATTTTCATATCCTGAAATATTTTCTTTTTTCCTGGTCTTTTTTTAAGTTGTACCTCTTTGGCTTTAATTTTTTCCATAATTTCAAGTCTCTTTTCTTCCCTTTTTCTCCTAGCTCTTGCATTCAGATCCATTAGCGTTCCTCTAATAACAGCTTTATATGTGTCCCATACCTTGTTAGTTGGTACATCCTTATTCAAGTTGCACTGTATAAAAAATTTGGTCTCTCTTCATAACAATGCAATATTTTCTTCTGTTTGCAGCAAGTCTTCATTTATCATCCATCCTCTTTTTTTTATTTTTCCCAAATCTCCACATAATTGGATTGTGATCTGAGCCTACCTCGGACATTATTTCCACATCTCTAGTCCATACCACCAGATCTTTAGAGGCCCAGATCATGTCAATTCTTGATAATATAAAATATCTTGCAGAGTAGAATGTGTATTGTCTATTTTTCGGATTTTGTCTCCTCCACACATCTTCCAGACTTTCTTGTTCCTTAATCGCAAAACACGATTTTGGTAGAAGTCCTCTCTTTTTCTGTGCACTTTTAGATTTCTTGTCTTCTTCCAGGTTTGTAACTCTATTGAAGTCATCTGCCAGAATTATTTGATCATAAGTCACTTCATCTAATTGTTCCTGTAAGTCCTTGAAAAATTTTTCTTTTGCCCCATTAGGCGCATAAATTCCAATCACCAAAATCTTCTTAGAATTCCAAATTATTTCCACTGCAATATATCTAGCTTCTGTATCACTTAGAACCAATTTTGGCTGTAGCTCCTCCTTTATATATAATACAACTCCTCTCTTTTTCTTTTTGGAGGCTGCTACAAATTCATTTCCAAGTTTTGCAAGTTTCAAATATTTCACATCCTGTTTTTTGATATGTGTCTCTTGCAAACACACTAAATTACATTTTTGTTTTAAAAGCCAGTGGAAAATAGTCTTGCGTTTAAAAGGTGAATTTAGTCCATTTACATTCCAAGATATGATTTTACACTTCATAATCAAATTTTAGCTTTTTTTTGGTAAGTCTTTTTCATTGTCCCTGATAAACATTTCCATCTCCTTACCAGATCTGATGATTCTCCTTACACCACCAAATTCGAAAGCCAGTCCTTCAGGTATTTCCCATCTATATCTGATTTTCATGTCTTTTAACATCTGGACCAGCTCTCTATACTTCTTTCTCTCCAACAACACCGATCTGGGCAGTTCCTTCATGATTCTCACCTCTTTCCCAAAAACCTCTAATGGGTCCTGAAATTGTTTACTCACAATTGACTCTCTTGTCTTTCTAGTTGTAAATTGCACAATCATATCTCTTGGCAACTTTCTTTGAGCTGCAAATTTTGAGTTAATTCTGTATGCCACATCCAGAAGCGCTGCAATCTCCTCTTCTTCTTTTCCCAGGTATGCCGCCAAAATTTCTGTAATCTGCTCTTGGGCTGATTTTTCCAAAACTTCCGGGATTCCACAAAATCTAACTTGTCTTTCCATTTGCTTACATTCAGCTACAGCCATTCTTCCCTTCACACCTCTCAGCTCCATTCTCTGCACATCTGCCAAGGTATCGGCTGCCTTTTCTACTGCGTTAACTCTCTGCTGTGTAACATGCATTTCTTTTTGAACTTGATCCATATTCTTAATTAGTTCAGCCATCTCCGATTTAAGTGCTTCTTTAAAGTCTTTCAAATTTTTTGCCATCTCTTGCATCATATCTTTAAGCTCTTTGTTCCCTTCTGAAACTTTTTTGTCTAAGTTTTCCAGAGCCATTTGCCACTCCTTCTTCGACATCGTGGGGCTAGCTCTGCTTCGCTCCCACGAGTCTGCTCTTTTCCTTAACTCCGTGGCGCGATTTTATTATTTTCTTTTATTTTTAAAAGTCAAAGTTTAGGTTATTTTTATAAAAACTGATATTAGCGAAGTCCAAAATGTCGGGCGTCTTTTCTCTATGGTTTTGTATTGAGGCAACTGCCCTTACCCTTGTTTAAGATGGCCTACTTCTGTTTTCCTTGAAGCCGCAGCTTTGCCCTCTTCAAAAATGGCGATATTCCACTTCTGCTGCTTACAAGCCGCTCTCACCAAGCTCTTTATGATTCTGACGCACTTCCTGTTCCTCTCCATTTCACAGCAGTTCTCGCGATATTAAAACTTTCTCACAGTCCGCTATCTCTCTCTAGCCACAGGTATGTAAACAATAAACGTTTTCCCGCTCTAACTTTTCTTTGCAATGTCACTTTTTAATAATTTATTTGCCAGAGTTTTCTCAGTTATATATCAAGTCTTTTGCAGTTTTCTAGTTCTCTTTGTCACTTTATTTCTTATTATAATCAGTCCCGTAATGAGAGATAGCAATCTTACCTTCTTTGATGTTTCTCTTGGGTTGTAATCGCTGCTTCGATTATCCAATCGATTCAGGTTCCCTTCTTAGTTTGCTGAAGCTTGGGCATGTAGGTCTTATGCCAAAATTTGACTCCAAAGTCGCTGCAGAGATCTTGGCAACCTCTCTTCGGGTGGGACCTCAAGGGTGGATGGGGGCTCGTTACGTAGAACCCCCCTCACACCCGAGATCAACGCGCCCTCAAGGTCTTGAGCGTCCTTGCCTGTTCTCCGCCTGAGAACAGGGGGCTACGGGCAGTTTGCGCCCCTCCAGCCCTACAAACAGCGACTCAGACAGCTCCCTGAGCTGCGTTAGACCTTCATGGATCCCAAACCAGAAGTCCATAAAACATGAATGTTAATGGCTTTTGTTGAACAAATTTTAGAGGACCAGATTTTGGCCCATTGTTTATCAGAGATCGAAGCACCACATTCAAGTTGCCATCTTGATTGATACCTGATGCCATTGCTCCATGTCTTGAAATTGAGCAATTTATATAAGATAGACACAAGACCTTTTTCTTTATCTAATTGACTGGCTAGGATTTTCTCAAAATCTGTATAATTTCTTTTTAGGGATGTTTGGATTGTTTGGCTATTGACAAACAATAGTTTGACAAATAGTTGCATGTATTCGAACCATGGCAGTTTAAGGGTACTTGTAGATTCTAATTGCAATTTAGGAATTAGGATGCCCTTAGTGGTTATGTCACATAATCTAGTGAGATGAAGCTGTCTCCACAAAGGGAAGGCTTTCAGTGAGTTGCCTGGGCTAAACCATGTTTGATTAAGGAAGGAAGAAACTGGAGAGATTTTAGGAGCCAGATGTGTTCTTTTGGTATCCCAAGTTAGTAAAGAGGGATACAAAAATAAAGAGGTATCAGTGCATTTTGGCCTATTTTGGGAGGTATTCCAAATCAGGTCTTCAATTGGAATAGGACCTAAAAGGTGTTGTTAAATTGCTGGCCAGTCTTTTAAGGGACTCGTTTTGAGGTAGATTATCAAGTTTTTCAATTGTACAGCCTCGTAGTAGGAGACAAGATTGGGAGACCATAACCACCTATCTTAGATGGGCGGGTCAAAATTATATGGTTAATTCTGGTTTTTTATGTTCCCATATAAATGAATTTGAACTGGCCTGCCATACTTTGAGTTTGTGTGCAGGAACATATATCAATAAGTTTTGAAAAAGGAAAATAAATTGGGGCAAGATTATGTTTTTTACAAGATCAATATGCTCCAGCCTTGTAAAATTTTGTTTTGACCAGTTTCTAAGCAATGTATTCAACTTGGAAGCCCAGAATTCATAACTATATTTGAAAAGATCACTCAAGTCTTCTGGTATAAAAATACCTAGATATTTCCATGGCTTGTCGAGCCGTTTAAGAGGGAATAATTCTTTTATTGTCTTTCGAGTGGTGGGTGTACCCAGAATTGGATATATTTCTGTTTTTGCAGGATTAATTGAAAGTCCAGATATCGTGGCAAATGTTTGGAGGGTTGTGTCTAGGGCTTGGAGAGAGAAGCATGGATCTGTTATATATAATGCAAGATCGTCAGCAAACAAGCAAATTTTATGTGTTTTATCTACTTGTATTCCTTGTATTTTAGGGTCAGATTTGATTATTTCTGCTAGTGGTTCAATGGCAAGGGCAAAGGGCAATGGGGATAAGGGGCATCCTTGCGTGGTACCTCTTGTTATTAAATTATCAGATGAAGTATGTCCATTCACCCTAACATGGGCTTTAGGGCAATTATATAGGCCCCTAATGGCATTAAGAAATTTCTTTCCAAATCCCATGTGTTTGAGAAGTAATTTCAAATAGGGTACCTCTAAGCGATCAAACGCCTTTTCTGTATCAACTGCAAGGATTAGGGATTCTATTTTCTGGTTTTTACAGAGTTTAATAAGATTAAGTGTTTTATTAATGTTATCAGCAATGGTCCTGGTAGGAATAAAGCCTGACTGATCTTTATCTATGTAATTAGTAATTATGTTATTAAGTCTGGTGACCAAGATAGAGGTGAAGATTTTTGCATGTTGATTAATCAGTGAGATAGGCCGATATGATTGGGGTTTGGATGGTTCTGTATCTTTTTTATGAATAACTACAATTTTAGATTCAGTCCAGGTGTTGCGCAGATTGCCTGTTTGCAGGATGGAGTTGCACATGTCTACTAGAGGGCTAATTAACTGAGTGGTAAACTTTTTGTAGTACTCAGCAGGTAGTCCATCTCGACCAGATGTGTTATTGTTTTTAAGTTTTTTGATAATTGTCAGCATTTCCTGGTTGGTTATTGGTTGTTCTAGGTATTCTTGCTGTTCCACGCTGAGTTTATTTTTAGGTGAGTAATATTCAAGAAATTCATTCATTAGTCTTTCCTTAGGATTACTTGTTTGGTAAAGATTAGTATAGTAATCAGCAAAGACTTGGGCGATCTCAGTTGGATTAGAAACTAAATTATTAAAACGGTTGCGTATATTTGGATGATTTTTTTTATTTACCCTGTGTGCTATCCAGTGGATGGATTTAGAATTTTTGATCCAGAATTTTTGTTTTAAGTAAAGAATGTTTTTTTGTATTTTAGAACATTCCAAAGTTTCTCATTTTTTACAGGCTGATTCCAATTTATGTGGGGTTTTCTTCCCTCCATGTTGTTTATGCTTATTGTCTAGTTTGCTTATTTCTTGGTTGAGGTCTGAAATTAATTTGGTTTTTTTCTTTTTAATTGCAGTCGCAAACTCGCAATAGAGATAAACTTACCCCTGATTACAGCTTTGGAGGCATCCCAAACAACTTCAGTAGGGACCCCGCATTCAGAATTTAACTCAAAGTATTCATCAATAGCTTTGGAGACATCCCTGCATACTTCAGGATCCAATAAAAGTGATGTGTTAAGTGACCAATTGGAGCTTTTGTCTTTTATTTCATGTTGGAGTATATCACATTCTACCCTGGCATGATCATACCAGGTTTGAATTCCAATTGAAGCAGAGGATATATTTTTAAGAAATGTATGTGATGCCAAAAGGTAATCAATACGAGTGTAAATTTTATGTACTGAAGAATAATAGGTATAGTCTTTTGTGCCTGGGTGAAAGTGTCTCCAAATGTCACATAAGCCATATTTCTCAAAAATAATGTGTAGACCAGTATAAATCTTATTATTTGGTATCTTACTGGGTTTCGCATAAAATCTGTCAAGATTAAGATTAGCAACAAAATTAAGGTCCACTCCTATGAGGGTCTCACCCTCCTGAAATTCCTGGAGTTTAGACAACGGCCCTTTTCACACTGCCTACAGGGACTCACAATGATGTGGAACATCGCGCTACAAACACAGAAAATCGAGTTTTCTCGCGCAAATCTCATGCGAGAAAATGCGATTTTCTGTGTTTGTAACACAATGTTCTGCGTCATTGCGAGTCCCTGTAGGGAGTGTGAAAAGGGTCAATGTTTCATCTAAAAAAAAAAGTTGATTACAATTAGGAACATATAGACAAACCAGAGTCATCAGTTTGTTGTTTCACATGCCTTTGGTGAAAAGGTACATCCCCCTAGAATCCAATATAGATTCAATACGATACTGCATATTTTTGGAGAACACAATGGCTACTCCTCTGGATTTAGAGGTTCCAGGAGATTGTTCTTGATAAGAGAACCATTTATGTTTTAATACTTGTGGCATATGATGCCTATAGTGAGTTTCTTGTAGAAAAAGAATATCAACTTTGTCATTGGCTAAAGTTGAAGAGACCCTTCATAGTTTGATACAATTATTTAAGCCTCTACAGTTAAAGGTTCAGACTCTGAATTTAACATTCATGACCAAATATCGTTACATAGGAGATAAGCCTTACAAAACAAGAATTCATATAAGTCACAGCTCTTATACAGTGATAAAAGCTGGGCATTGCAAAACAGATATTAATGTTATTTACAAGTCTTATACAGTGAGTCCCATATAGACCTTGTATATACTTCAGTTTTATATAGGCTAGGGTGGCGTATTTCACATAATCTTGTATAGGCTTTCCTGATGGATCTAACCCTCCCTCACCGCAGGCACCCATCAATTTAGCGAGTGACTGAGGATCACCAGGAGAGAAACCAAACGGAAAAACAAACACTTTGAAAAAAGATTAAAAGAAAAGCACCCTGGTTTCCCAACCACAATACCCCCCACCCCGCAGAGATCTCAGTATTGAGATCTAACTCCCAGTTAGACCAACAAACAACAAGGAAAAAAAGAAAGACCACATGAGCCATTAACATAATGCTCATATTCTGGGAGAGTTAGCAAGAGAGAGTGATAACCGAAGAGCCTCCCCCTCCCCCCCCACCACACAGCCCACTTACTGAGGTATTTTAGTGGTGCAACCCTGTCTAAGCATTGTATTTAGAAGTTAGATATAGGCAAAAAGTCAGAGGAAATAAAGAGAAAGAGAGATACGTAGGTTAACGTAGATTTTTTGATGGGAATCCTGCTCCATTCGTGGCTTGTATTTCGGTTCTTGCAGGGAAGTCCATCTGGAAGGCTTAGGGTGGATTCCGAGGGTTGGAGACCCAATTCCAACAGTAACTTCACACCTTTTAAGGTGGATGCTTGCAAACGTTCACCCTTGTGTGTCATGTTTATTTTACATGGAAGGCACTGTCATTTGCACTGTCATTTGTACGCTGGTATACGTCAAACATACTTAAAATCTGTTTTAGCTAGTATGATGGATTGCTCTGACTCGCTCAAAGTCCATAGTCTGTTGAACGATTCCTTTCATGAGTCACCGAGAAGGTGGCTAAGTTTCTCCATTCTGCTTTGAAGTTGCGTCAAAGGATATCACGGAAATAAGCTCTAAATGTATTTATGTATTTGTAATGCAGTATTCTTTTAACTTTGTTCTTTCTTTTTGTAAGTGGATAACTTGAATTGCTGCTATATGCCAATAAAGGCTAACTTGAACTTGAACTTGCATGGTATTTAATGTGGGCTTTAGCCAGTTCCTCTGTGATGGGTTTGAGTTCATTCCTTTGGATCAGTATAGCCACAGGTAGATCTGGAAAAAGCTGGATTTTTTGCTAATTGAAAACAAAGTAGCCTCTCAGACGTGCCTCCTTAAGTACTTTCTGTCTTGTTCTGAAGTCAGAAAATTTAACGATAATGTCTCTCTGTCTTTTGGAGTTAGGGAGAGGAGGAGATCCAGAGGAGTTAGCCGTGTTAGTCTGTAGTAGCAAAATCAAAAAGAGTCCAGTAGCACCTTTAAGACTAACCAATTTTATTATAGCATAAGCTTTCGAGAATCAAGTTCTCTTCATCAGATGCCTGATCAAAACTGGGCAGATACAGAAGAGGAGGGGGAAGAGAGAGAAGGGAGGGGGCATAAATCACAAGAAGACAGAATGCAATTAGCATAGAGGCAATCAAAACGTTCCTTTGCTTGGAAATGTAAACATCTCCTTTTGGTGTGCAGTCAGTTTGTAGCAGTGAAGGTATCCAATTCCTATGTAGTATAAGCCTTCGGTAACCACAGCTCTCCCTGCCAGTTGCATCTGACAAAGAGAACTGTGGTCCCCGAAAGCCCACACCAGGCGTCACTGGGCTCCCCCAGATCACGCCTCTGTAAAGAGAATCTGTTACCTGTGGTAATGTGATAACCATTCATAGTCTCTATTCAGTCCCAGCTTGACAGAGTCAAATTTGCATATGAATTCCAATTCAGCAGCCTCCCGTTGGATTTTGTTTTTGAAAGGTTTCTGTTGAACCACAGCGACCTTTAAGTCTTTGGTGGAATGTCCTGGTAGATTGAAGTGTTCTCCCACTGGTTTTTGGACGTTTCCATTTCTAATGTCAGATTTGTGTCCATTTATTCTTTTGCGTAGAGGTTGGCTGGTTTGTCCAATGTACAGAGCAGAAGGACATTGTTGGCACATGAGGGCATATATCAGATTGGAGGATGAGCAGCTGTAAGAGCCAGATACAGTGTAGTTGATGCCATTGGGTCCTGTAATTGTATTCCCTGGGTAGATATAGGGGCAGAGCTGGCATCTGGGTCTGTTGCAGGGCCTGGTACCTGTGCTGGTTACTCTGCTGGCCGATTCATGATTGTAAGTGAGAAGTCGTTTAAGATTGGGGGGCTGTCTGTAGGCAAGGAAAGGTCTTCCACCCAGGGCTTCTGAGAGAGAGGTATCATTTTCCAGGATGGGTTGTAGCTCACTGATGATACGTTGGATGGGTTTGAGCTGGGAGCTATAGGTGACAACCAGTGGTGTTCTGTTGTTAGTTCCTTTAGGTTTGTCCTGGAGCAGACTGTTTCTGGGTACTAGTCTGGCCCTGTTAATTTGTTTCTTCACTTCATTTGGTGGGTACTGTAGTCCCAAAAATGCTTGTTGTAAATCTCTTAAGTGTGAGACTCGGTCGAGAGCATTGGAGCAGATACGGTTGTAACGTAAGGCTTGGCTGTAGACAATAGACCGAGTGGTATGTTTAGGGTGGAAGCTGGAGGCATGTAGATATGAGTATCGGTCTGTTGGTTTCCAGTATAAGGTGGTATTTATTCGTCCATTATGTAGTTGTACAGTGGTGTCCAGGAAGTGTACCTGTTGTGTAGAGTGGTCCAGGCTTAGGTTGATAGTAGGGTGAAAGTTATTGAAGTCCTGATGAAATCTCTCAAGGGCTTCCTTCCCATGGGTCCAAATGATGAAGATGTCATCCAGGAATCTTAAGTATAGTAGTGGTTCCAGTGGATGGGAGCTGAGGAAGCGTTGCTCTAAGTCCGCCATGAATATGTTAGCATATTGTGGTGCCATGCGTGTGCCCATGGCTGTGCCATTAACCTGTAGATATAAGTTGTCACCAAATTCGAAGTAATTGTGAGTGAGTACGAAGTGACAAAGTTCAGTGGCGAGGTTTGCTGTGTAGGCCTTAGCAATAATGGGAGCTATGCCCTCTTCCAAGAGTAATGATGCAGCCATCCAGGTTGCCAGAAAAATAGTGAGTTCCTCTTTAGCTTCTCCGTTTTCAGCAAAGCGTCTCAGGCGTATATTGTTTTGCTTAAGGGTAGTTTCCAAGGAGATTTTATCTTAAAAGGCTATTTCTGATTTATGTAAGGTCTGAGTGTCCTCCTGGAGAGAGAGGGCCAGTTCCATGGATTTCTCGGCTGTATTAGAAGTTTAATTAAACTTATTAATGAACTCTTTGAAGTGGCTGGTAAAGGAGTCCATAAAGGATTGCATTTTGGAAGACAGTCTGTTTTCTAAAAGAGACAAGGACTCAGCCAAGGCCTCTTTTGTGAGAGCATCTGATTTATGTTGCTCCGTAGTATTAAAGGACGCCATTTTGGTGCCTTCAGCTGTCTCAGGCAAGGGGCTTTCGCTTGAAGAATCAGAAGAAAAATAGGCTCTTACCAATTGTGCTTCAGGTTTGGCTGGTTTGTTTTTACTTCCCATCTCTTTGCCCATATTTAGGCTAGACAAGGTTGATTTATTTTGTTCATTTTAGCTCCGTAGTGGGGGTAAGGACTGGGAGCCTAAGCAGCTTGCCTTTGCCATTTCTCGCAGCGTTCCGCCCTCCATATCTTTAGAATCTTTATTACCAAACAGAAAACAGTTTAGTTGCCAAAAAAGCAAGAAAGGGCTTCTGTGTCAGAAATGAAGGCTTTCATTGCCTGCCATCATTCAAATGAATAATTTCTTTTAATCTCAGAAGAATATCTATTTGCGAAACTTTGTTAATCCAGCATTTAATGATCTTATTTACCATAATTTACCATAATTTTGCCATCTCTGAGCAATTAGCATTTTGGCTGCCAATGTAAGATGAACACCGCAATCCTATGGTCAGCTGTGGCGTAGCTGCGAAGGCATAGCTGTGGTGCTGCTGGGCTTGTTCCTGTGCTAGCAAAGTGCAGAGGTGGCAGTGGCGGCACAGAGCTCTGAAGCAAGAGTGGTGAAAAGCACATTAGGCAGGGCAAGAGTGAGGGGCTCAGGGTCAGCAGCCAATGGCAGCTAGCTGACAGCTGTGGGGGCAGGGGGCAAGGAGAGGTGTAGCCTGTGGGCAGGCCATGATCTGTTGCAGCTGATAGAGTGACAGGCACAGGTCCTTGTCGACAGGCTGCCCAGGAGCCCATCCTCAGCCAGGCAGCCGAGGTGGGATGTGGGCATGGCCAGGCACGCTGCAGGCAGCTGGGGAGGCCCGACAGGGTGGGTGGATCTGTTCGGCATGGGGCTATGCCAGCCTTGGCCTTCCGCAGCTGCGCGACTGAGCCCACCCTGGCTACCGTCATGGCCCCCTGCCGGGCACACTGGAGCCTTCCTGGCTGGGTTGCTGCTCATGCAACACAGCTCCTGCTAGCAGACTCTGGGGGCGATGAGAGCCCAAGTGGCCAGGCAGCCTAGGCGGGCCAGGACTCATGCTTCCGTGGGGGCTTCAGGCAGCACCGGCGCAGCTGCCAGATCCATAGGGTCTTGGGGAGAGGGAAGCTAGTGCGAGGCTCATCGCTCCACCCTAGCACAGACTGGTGCTGTGCGGGTGTGCACAACTTGGGTATGTGCCCAGATGGTACCACTTTGCGCAGTATCCCATGGCAGGATAGCATGGTGCCCTGCCTGCAGCTGGAGACTGCCAATGGCCAGCGGCGGGCGATGTTGATCCAGCCCCTGTGCGGGGGGCCGTTTGGCACACTCCGCTCTGGCTGGCCCAACAAAGACCAACCAGTGGCACATTGTACGTGCGGCCCAGTCCAAACCTGACTGGGAGGAGTATTCACCTGGACGGCTCCTGTGTCCTACAGCAGCCTTCCAAGTAGGGAGGGGTGGGACTACACAGCATAACAGTTCTGGCCGCTCCAGGTGTGCTGGTTTGCAGGGCAGAACCCATCAATGGGCACATATGGTCCGACCACGCCCCCTCAGGCTGCCAACTCCATGACTCCTGTTCTCAGGCCGAAACTAGCCTGATTGCCGCCTCTCGCATTGCCTCCTCCCTGCTCCGGGATCTGGGTAGCTGAGCAGGGTCTCCCTAGCCTCCCCCTCCCCTGTACCTCCTTCAGCAGGGTCTCGTCCAGGACTCAGTGTCCCATACCAGCCTGGCCCACCCCTCCCTGCATCTCTGTGGCCCCCCCGCACTTGGCCTACCGGGCCTCCTCGCTTCTGTTGTGGCCTGAGGTCTGGCCTCGGGGGAGTCTCCCGGTGTCCAGCCTTTCCTCTGGACCCCAGGGAGTCGGCCCCAGTGTGAGGAAGGGACATCACAAGGTGGGTCTGTTGGCAATGTGGCTACAGGCTGCTCCCTTTATCCCAGCCCCCCCCCCTCACCATCCCATGACTGCAGGATTCCCTGCCCAGGAGCTGACACCCGCATACCACCCCCCTCCCATCCCTCTGTCTGCATGAGGGGAGGAGGGAGAGGCCAGCACCCTGCTATAGGCTCTTGGGCGCCGCCAAACTCCCTCTTCCCCGGCCATCCCACCTCTGGCCACAGCCCATGATGCCCAGCCTGTGAGGGAGCCCTGGGGTAAATGGCTGCATATAGGTAACCGAGCAGAAACTAGACAGACGGAGGACTTGGACACATTGTATAGTTTATTGTTCTGCAAATGTTCCAGGAAGCGCTTGGGCGAATGCAAATCCTGGACCCCAGGGGGGCTGGGACTTCTGCCAGCCTTGTCTGGCCGTCTGACCACTTCCCTGTTCTGCCCACTCCATGGGCAGGGCTCCGGCCCATCTCGCCCTCTGACCAAGCTCACCGGGAGGGGCCACTTCGATGTTGAGGCTCACATGGGCTGACAGGGTGGGTGCCATGTCCACCGTTCCACCTGACAGGTGGTGACCTGCCTGCAAAAGGAAAATCACACATGGAAAGCAGATTGCAGTGGCCCATGCTGCGTCCTCTGCTGCAGACCCTCTGGCTTAGTGTTATGCACAAACTTGTGCCTTAGGTGTCCCTCTCGCCAATCACAATAAGAGACACACACCACGGAGTCCTGTAGAATGAAGCAATATATGATTGTTTAATTTAAACAATGGAGGAGCTTATTTTCACAAGAGTAGGTGGTCTCCTTGTGTCCTGAGCTCGTCAAAATTACAATAGAAATACAGGCAATTAATACTTTCAGATAATCATTACAATATTACAGTATTCTAATATTTGATATCTTATTGGCTCATAACATATCTAGGGTCAGTTCTGATTTGAAGATGCAATTCTGGGCTGGCCTCTCTATTTGGGGGAATTCCAGTCTTCACAGTTTTTTTCCTCTGCCCTCATTTTGGAAGGACACTGTCTAACCTTTTACCTACTTTCTTCTGGGCATAATACTTTCAAGGGCGCCAATGAGTCTCAATCTGGTGGATAGGAAGGGATGTTTTCCTATTCGTGTCCTTTTCCCGAGTTTCTTATCAGCTTTAAGGAAGATAATACCACAGGTGGCCAAAACCAGCTTGCTGCATCAAATCAGTTTTCTACAAAAGGCTCTCTGGTACTGATTTCTATTGGAATCTATAGAATAAAATAACATATAATTAGGGATGTGCGTTTCGGCATTCAGAATGCCGAAAGAATGCCGAAACAAAAGTGTTTCGGCTTCTTTCGGGGAATGCCGAAACGTTTCGGGGAATGCCGAAACGTTTCGGGTAGCCGAAAGAAAAAAGCCGAAACGTTTCGGGATTCTTTCGGCTTTCTTTCAGCTTTTCTATGGGAAAATGCCTCCGTCTTCCAGGACGTCTGGAGGAGGCATTTTCCCACCGAATAAGCCCAAAATTGGTGGGGACCTTCCTCTAACCCTTCTCTAACAACCACCCAAGTTTCAGGCAGATTGGACTTTGGGGGGCCATGTTATGGCCCCCCAAAGCAGGTCCCCCCATCCTCCCATAAGAAAGCGAAGGAGCAGCATATTGTTAGCATGCTGCTGCTGATCTTTCTTCAGTATTTCCTATGGGGAAAAAATGAAGAGGCACGCTTCCTTTGCCAGGGGTGGCATTTTGCATGCAAAATGCCCCCCAGCCCTCAGGGGCCCTTCTCCCACCCCTCCTCCCACCCCCCACCAAGGCTCAGCCTGCTTCCACTTGGGGGGGGCCATTTCATGGCCTCCCCAAGTAGGTGCTCTAATCTCTACCACTGACAGCTGGGGGAGGCTTGTGTTGCCAGGGGTGGCATTTTGCATGCAAAATGCCCCCCAACCCTCTGGGGCCCTTCTCCCACCCCTCCTCCCACCCCCCACCAAGGCTCAGCCTGCTCCCACTTGGGGGGGCATTTCATGGCCTCCCCAAGTAGGTGCTCTGCTCTCATCTCTACCACTGACAGCTGGGGGAGGCTTGTGTTGCCAGGGGTGGCATTTTGCATGCAAAATGCCCCCCAGCCCTCTGGGGCCCTTCTCCCACCCTTCCTCCCACCCCCCACCAAGGCTCAGACTGCTCCCACTTGGGGGGGCCATTTCATGGCCTCCCCAAGTAGGTCCTCTCAGCCCCTAAAGTCCACCCCTTACAGCCCCACACAAACCCAATTCCCCCCCAGCTGCCACACACAGACCCAAATCCCCACATTAGCCCCTCACAGACCCAAATCCACCCCCACCTGCCCCACACCCATAACCCCAGGAACAGGCTGGCAAAGGCCAGCCCTCTCCCTTTGTTCCCTATGCTGGGAACTTCTAAACTCTCTTTCCCTGGGCAATGCTGCACAGCCCAGGGGTGCCACAATGGTGGGCACACTTCTGAGTGCCAGCTGGTCCCTGTGAAAGAGCACCTGAACCACAGACACCCTCCCTCAAATTCCCCCACCACCTACAGAGATGGCTGGCCAGCCAGCCCCATTGTTCCCTATGATGGGAACCAACTGCACAACAAAGAATAAAACAAGAACAACACAAAATAAAGTTTTAAAAAAATTATTTTCTCCCTTCCAAAGTACAAGTAGGCAAAGCATTATGACACATTACACCAGCAGTCCCCCACACAGAAAAATTAAAACAAAACTCACTTAACATCAGAGAATCACAAAGCATGATTCCTGTCAAAAACACTTTATTTCTTGAACAGCTTTAGGTTACACAGCAGGGGGGAACACCAAAGGGCATGGCAGCACTATCTTACACAAAAATAACACAACTCACTTAACATCAGAGAATCACAAAGCACAATTCCTGTTAAAAACACTTTATTTCTTGAACAGCTTTAGGTTACACAGCAGGGGGGAACACCAAAGGGCATGGCAGCACTATCTTACACAAAAATAACACAACTCACTTAACATCAGAGAATCACAAAAACACAATTCCTGGCAAAAACACTTTATTTTTTGAACAGCTTTAGGTTACACAGTAGGAGGGCACAACAGGGCATGATAGCAATGTACTGCAAAAAATAATACAACCCACTTCACCGTTTTTGACAGCAATTGTGTTTGTGTGATTCTCTGATGTGAAGTGAGTTGTGTTATTTTTGTGTAGTACACTGCTTTCCTGCTCTGTGGTGCCTTCCTAAAGCAGTTACAGAAATAAAGTGCTTTTGACAGCAATTTTTTGGGGTGATTCTTTAATGTGAAGCGAGTTGTGTTATTTTTGTGTAAGATAGTGCTGCCATGCCCTTTGGTGTTCCCCCCTGCTGTGTAACCTAAAGCTGTTCAAGAAATAAAGTGTTTTTGACAGGAATCATGCTTTGTGATTCTCTGATGTTAAGTGAGTTTTGTTTTAATTTTTCTGTGTGGGGGACTGCTGGTGTAATGTGTCATAATGCTTTGCCTACTTGTACTTTGGAAGGGAGAATATAATTTTTTTAAAACTTTATTTTGTGTTGTTCTTGTTTTATTCTTTGTTGTGCAGTTGGTTCCCATCATAGGGAACAATGGGGCTGGCTGGCCAGCCATCTCTGTAGGTGGTGGGGGAATTTGAGGGAGGGTGTCTGTGGTTCAGGTGCTCTTTCACAGGGACCAGCTGGCACTCAGAAGTGTGCCCACCATTGTGGCACCCCTGGGCTGTGCAGAATTGCCCAGGGAAAGAGAGTTTAGAAGTTCCCAGCATAGGGAACAAAGGGAGAGGGCTGGCCTTTGCCAGCCTGTTCCTGGGGTTATGGGTGTAGGGCAGGTGGGGGTGGATTTGGGTCTGTGAGGGGCTAATGTGGGGATTTGGGTCTGTGTGTGGCAGCTGGGGGGGGAATTGGGTTTGTGTGGGGCTGTAAGGGGTGGACTTTAGGGGCTGAGAGGACCTACTTGGGGAAGCCATGAAATGGCCCCCCCAAGTGGGAGCAGTCTGAGCCTTGGTGGGGGGTGGGAGGAAGGGTGGGAGAAGGGCCCCAGAGGGCTGGGGGGCATTTTGCATGCAAAATGCCACCCCTGGCAACACAAGCCTCCCCCAGCTGTCAGTGGTAGAGATGAGAGCAGAGCATCTACTTGGGGAGGCCATGAAATGCCCCCCCAAGTGGGAGCAGGCTGAGCCTTGGTGGGGGGTGGGAGGAGGGGTGGGAGAAGGGCCCCAGAGGGTTGGGGGGCATTTTGCATGCAAAATGCCACCCCTGGCAACACAAGCCTCCCCCAGCTGTCAGTGGTAGAGATTAGAGCACCTACTTGGGGAGGCCATGAAATGGCCCCCCCAAGTGGGAGCAGGCTGAGCCTTGGTGGGGGGTGGGAGGAGGGGTGGGAGAAGGGCCCCTGAGGGCTGGGGGGCATTTTGCATGCAAAATGCCACCCCTGGCAAAGGAAGCCTGCCTCTTCATTTTTCCCCCATAGGAAATAATGAAGAAAGATGAGCAGCAGCATGCTAACAATATGCTGCTCCTTCGCTTTCTTATGGGAGGATGGGGGGACCTGCTTTGGGGGGCCATAACATGGCCCCCCAAAGTCCAATCTGTCTGAAACTTGGGTGGTTGTTAGAGAAGGGTTAGAGGAAGGTCCCCACCAATTTTGGGCTTATTAGGGGGGAAAATGCCTCCTCCAGGCGTCCTGAAAGACGGAGGCATTTTCCCAAAAAAAAAAACCCGAAAGAATGCCGAAATAATGCCGAAAGAATCCCGAATCCCGAATCCCGAAAGAGATTCTTGTTTCGGCTTTCGGCTTTAACGGTAGAGAATCTTGTTTCGGGTAATCCCGAAACAAGAAAGCCGAAAGTTTTTTCCTTGCACACCCCTACATATAATATAAGTGCAGCCCTAAAAGCAGTATATCAGTTCTTACAGAGTTTCAAGTCTTCTTGTTTCAAGTGTCAAATTCTTACAGGTTACATTGCAAGTACTACTTTGGCTCCTGAGCATAGAAAAAGTGCAAAGTATGTAATACTGAAAAAGCATAGGTTTAGTATATAAAAATAAGTATATAAAAACCCTCCAAATCTATATCCATCATTAGCAAGGAGCCATGCTTGGGGCCTACAGCAGAGACCCAGATGGAGAGTTCGCAGCGGCACAGAACCTTCCTCGGAGATGGCACTGTGCATTGTTGGGGGCCTCCTGTCAGGGAGTGAGAGTGGCACTTGTGAGCTCTCTGCCATTGCAGGGACCGGCCCCCACAACTGAGCTGCCCTCCGGCCCCACCCCCTACCCAGTCCACCCACTCCTGGGATTCAGAGGTCTGACTGGCAGCCCCTATTCGGTCTATGGGGGTCGCTGCCCCAATGCCCCCATCAGGCTCTGTGTGCTTCTCAACTGCCTACATGCTGTGCTGCTGCTGCTGCCCCCCCCCCCCTGGCAAGCCCCACCTGGGGAGGGCAGTTTTGGCGGCTGCAGGAATGATATGCAGCTGGCAGGGTAAACCGAGCTGCGCAGGCTTCTGCACCACCTTCTCCTCACCTCCACTCTCCCTCGTCCCTTCCTGAGATGTGACTCCATATTCTGATAACCTGTGGGAAAACTTTTGGTGGTAAGGGGTTGCCAGTTAGGCATTCCGGACTTTGCAACTTTTCCCTGTGTGAGCACAAAGAGCTCCCAAAGTTCTTCTAAGTGCCACCAACTGCACTCATGGCCCTCCACCGTACCTGCCCAGTCTTCCACCTCTCATGCAAAGTCCCCACAATCGGGGGCTGCCCAGCAAAGCCTCTGGCTGCACGGCCACTTACCTGGCCGTACCGGGCACATCCGGGTGTTTTATAGCATGCCTGTGGTGCAGATTGGCCGCGGAGGGGAGCTTGTCTGCCATGGGTTCGCAAGCGGATAGATCCTCTGGGTAGTCCGGATCCTATGCTCCCTCTTGCTGCGGGAGTGGGACACGCCACTGACAGAGGGGCCCGATTCCTCCTGGGCAATGGGCTCCTATGAGCTATGCCACCTTTTTGCTGGGTGTAACTTTTTCCTGGCCCAATGGGCATTCCCGCAGCTGGGGCATGTTAGGGAGCTGACCAACTGTGGCCCCGCCCCGGCACACCCCCTCCAGTGCAGGCACAGAGACCTGTGCCGCACTCCTGCCTCCACACAGCTGCCCGGCAGCTCTGGCGGTGGCGGCCCGTCTGCGGTGACCTTGGCCCACTGCCGATGGAGGGGGCTTTGCGCCCGCATACTGGCCATTTCCACCCATGTAAGCTGAAGTCCTCTCCCTATGGACTTTCGCCTGCTCCCCTTAGGATTGGCCTGTAAACATCATACTTAATTTTTTTTTAACATAACCCAAAGTGAAACCTAAAAGAGCAACTTTAGGATTTCTTATGATTTGGGGCTTTGGCATATGATTAATGTGTAACAGAACTTTCCCCCTCCCAATTTTTGCACAGCCATGGCCACCACATGTGGACATAGCAGATGTGTGTGTAAAGTGCTGTCAAGTCACAGCTGACTTATGGTTATCGTTGCTTGGGGTTTTCTGTGCTTTGCCGTTGCCTGCCTCTGTATAGCCACCTTGGTCTTCCTTGGAGGTACGTTACCACCATTTGTGAAAAGTTACTCCATAACATTTGTCCAGCCTTTTAGGCAGAGTGGCTAGGTGTTGGTTGGAAAATATTTGGAGATTTGGGGAAGGATGGAGGCTGGGGAAGATGGAGTTTGGGAGTGACTAGAGCTCAGCAGATTATAATGCCATAGAGTTCACCCTCCAAAGCAGCTATTTTCTCCAGGTAACTGAAGTGGTTATTCCAGGAGATCCTCAGCCACCTCCTGAAGGTTGGCAACACTACATTTAGGAGTCAAATACCATACACTTAGTTTAGAGAAGTTTTCTTTCATATTTGTACATAATAAATTTATAGCGCTGGTAGTAAATACTGACTTTCATTCATCTTCAGATAAAGAACAGTTTAAATATTGTTCCCCAATGCCTACATAAATCAAACTTGTTTTTTATATATGCTTCAATTAGAGTATAACCAAGATTTTTAAAAAACAAACTCTTATTTTCCTTATTATTGTATAATATGTATTCTAAAATTGTCAAGGAAACCCACAATTATTGGTCTTTCAACTTTTCATGGATGTTATGATGCATACTGAAACCAACCGATTATAACATGTTGCAGTTTTGAGAAAGTAATGCAGTGCCCACTGGACTTCAGTCATTCTAGTGACACCTAAATTCACCCAATGAATTGCTAATTTTCAATGCAGATGTTTTAAAAGCAAATTAGTGGAGATAGTAGTGGGCTTACATTTTTTAAATCTTGGCTCATAGTCCTATACTCCAAATGGGTCATCAAAGGCCATACATTCTATCTTTTACTTCTTATATAGATAGTGTTTTGAAACATCATGGGAAGTGGTCGAGAGGAATTCTTGAGCAATCTTCCTCCAACTAATCCCATGCATGAGCGTGAATTCATTTGGATATTATTTTGAGTTTTGAAGCTTGGCGATGCCTGCACACAGTCGTAAGATGGAGCAATTATTGTGGCTGGGTGGAGAGATGGAGAAAGAGTAGACCCAGGACAATTGTGCCCAGCATTGACTTAGCTAGGAAGCTCTCTACAGCCCACCCCCTTTTACCCAGCTTTATGTCAGCTAGCTATATACTGCGGGGCGGGGGGTGGGGGCAGAGCCAGCAGACCTAATGTTCAGGCTCTAGTTTGGTCTGCAGTGCATATTTAAAAGAAGGGGGCTAGAGTCAGGCTGCCATCTTTGTAATAAATAAAACAGAAAAAATAATTTTTAAAATACTCATCATCTTTCTGCTGGCAGTTGTCCTAAGCCAGATAATTCCAGTTGCAATCAGCTTTGGAGGATGCAGTTTCCTTTAATGAGTCAAGCCATCTCATTTTGGGTCTTCCTCTTTTCCTACTGCCTTCCACTTTCCCTAGCATTATTGACTTTTCCAGAAAGTCTTGTCTTCACATGATGTGAGCAAAATACAATAGCCTCAGTTTTGTCATTTTTAGCTTCTAGGGAGAAGTCAGGCTTGGTTTGATCTTGAATCCACTTATTTGTCTTTTTGGCCATCCATAGTATCTGCAAAACTCCCCTCCAGTGCCACATTTCAAATGACTCAGTTTTCTTCCTCTCAGCTTTCTTCACAGTCCAACTTTTGCATCCATACATAGTAATGGAGAATACCATAGTGTAGATTATCTTGATCTTGGTCCCCAAAAAGACATCTTTATCCTTAAGAATCTTTTGAAGTTCCTTCATGGCTGTTCTTCCAAGTCTCAATCTTCTTCTGATTTCTTGGTTGCAGTCTCCTTTTTATTGATGTTTGAACCATGGAATAAAAAATGGTGAACAATTTAAATTTCTTGCCTGGATTTTGACGATACGTTGCAGGCTCAAACTTCATTTTAGTGCTGAACCTGGATCCGTTTTAAACTTTTTGAAAAATGAATTGCAGTGTATGATCTGGGATGCTTTAATTACACTTAAAATCAAATTGGGATCACCCTTGATTATTTAGTTTTAGCTGATGAATCTTATATCTTTAAATCGATCAAGCAACGATTTATAGGCATTGGACAGCAGAAATTGTGTCCAGCTCAACCTAGTATTTGTTCACCCGCCATGCTTGGCCTTGTTAGTCTTCCAGGTAGGATGGCTTATTATCTTCATGCTCTTGATATTCCCACTCAGCGCAGAGCCTTTTCATTGGCTAGGATTAATGTATTCCCTTCCAGGATGCTTGCTGCCAGGTATCTCCAGATCCCGAGGCAAGAGCGCTTATGTTCATGTGGTCTCAATTCCTTAGACACAATTGACCATTTAATTTTAGATTGCCCTTTTTCATAGTCTGCCTGGGAATGTCTGCTTTCTAACTTATTACATTCTAAACGTCATCTGAGTAACAACCTCAAGTGTCAGTTTCTTTTAAATGATTTGGTTCCTGAAATTATTGAAGCAGTTGCAAAATTTCTTGTGGAAGTTTTTAAATTTAAAGGCAGGGCTTTTTTTCAGCAGGAACGTGGTGGAATGGAGTTCCGGCACCTCTTGAAAATGGTCACATGGCCGGTGGCCCCGCCCCCTGATCTCCAGATAGAGGGGAGTTTAGATTAAACTTTAAAAAACTCCCCTCTTTTTCCAGCTGACCCATAGTGATGTCATTGTGCAGTCCTGAGTTCCACCACCTCTTTTCCCAGAAAAAAAGCCGTTTTTAAAGGTAATTTTAATTAGTAGTCTGTATGGATTTGTACAGTTGGAGTTTTTATATAATATGGTTCGGATACCTTTTCAATTTGTGATTGTTGTTACGCCAATAAAGGTATATGATGATGATGATGGTAAAATTTAAATTTCTTCATTGTCATCTTTAAAGTTGTGTAATTCCTCAGTAGTCATTACTTTGTCTTCTTGAAGGTCAGTAATAATCCTGCTTTGGCACTTTCTCCTTTAACCTGCATCAGTAGACTTTTCATGTCTTCACAATTTTCTGCCATCAACATGGTGTAATCTGCATATCTCAAATTGTTAATGTTCCTTCCACCAATTTTCACTCCACCTTCTTCTAAATCTAATGCTGGTTTCCGTACAATATGTTCTGCATGTAGGTTGAACAGATAGGGAGATAATATACATCCTTGTTTGATACCTTTGCCCATTGAAACCTATTCCGTTGCCACATATTCTGCTTTAACATTAGTATCTTATCCAGAGTACAGGTTGCACATCAAAACAATCAGATGTTGTGGCACTCCCATTTCTTTTAACACCATCCTTAGCTTTTCATGATCTGCCCAGGCAAAAACTTTGCAGTTATCTAGAAAACATAGGTTGATTTCCTTCTGAAATTCCCTAGTGTGTTCCATTAGCAATTGTGAAATTGCAGTGTGATCTCTAGTGTCTCTTTCTCTTCTGAATCCAGCTTGCACACCTGGCATTTCTCATTCCATGTATGGTAAGAATCTTTGTCGTAGAATTTTGAGCACCACTTTGCTTGCATGGGAAATTAATGCAAATTGCGTGCATGGAAAATTACTGCAAAGAGCTGCACTCATTGGCATCTCCTTTTTTTGGAACTGAAATGTAGATTGAGCATTTCCACTCTGTGGGCCATTGTTATGTTTTCCATATTGGTTGAAATGTTCTTGTTAAGATTTTAATGTACTCACTGCACAACCCTGGGGCCCACTGTGCCTCTGTGCCCACGTACTTGCAGTGCCGCTCATCTGATCCCTAAAGCCTTTCATGGGAGAGCTACACCAGCGACCGAGCCCACCAAGGTGTGGTGAGGCCAGAGCTGGGAGTGCACACTCTGCCGTTCCTCTGACAACCTTGCCAGCATCCTCCAATGGCTGTGCCACCCTCATGACAGGCACAAGAGTAGCAAGCAAAGGCACAACCAATGTGTGGGCTGTGATCTCCACTGCCTGTCAACACCCCTCCCCCCCACACTAGTGAGCAAGCAGCTGGGAACCACATGCATCCACCATCATGGCACCTGTACAGAAGCGTGCAAGCAGGGAGTGCTGCCTGGCCAAGCGGCAGGTGGAGCGTGTGTCCCCCCTCGGAGATGCAGGCAGTGGTGAGGGTGTGTGTGTGGCAACTGCCCCACTGCAGGGGAGGGACCCACTGGGGGGGCATCACGGCTGTGGACCACAGAGTCAGCCCACATCACTGATTGCACTGGTACTGCTCTCGAAGCCCCCCTGGGTTAATGGACCCAGTTGGAACAGGTGAATGAGGGACAGACATCTGTCCAGACCCCCACTTTCCCTGGTGAAGAGAAGAGAAGAACCCCCCAGGGGCAGGAAGCTCCCCCCTTGCATGGGCTGGCCTACCCCCCCCCCTCACATGAATTGTCCTTGCCTTCCTAGCCACCTCGGCCATCTGCCTGGTGCCTCAGACCTCAGCAGCATCGAGTGGGGCTGATGCCCTCCCTCCCCATACAAGTGGGACCCCTGTCCCATCCCATTTGTCATGCTCCTGTGAGAGGGGAGGCGGGCGGGATGGGGTAAGCTTGTGGTGGCAGCCCTCATAGGATCCATCATTGTGCCCACCAACACCTTTCCTGGCACTCGCCAATTGTTTTTAGAAAGTGTGTGGGGCAATGTGGCTCTTCTTCATTAGGGCTTCTGATTGGCCACTGGGCATCAGATTGGCTGTGCAGATGAAAATAACATTGTTTCCGTTGGAGCTGCCATCACATTCGTGATTTTATTCCCTCTCACTATGGCTCCTTACCTTCCTAGCTCATGAATATGAAATATATTTTAGAAACAGTTACAAACACAAAATAATTAAGGGGGAGAATTTAAGCCTCAAAGCAGCACCACATTTGAGTGTTTGTTTTTTGCACATGCCAAATGCACAATTATTGGCTCAGCACTTCCAGTCATCACTTGCAAGGAACTGTGACCAGTCAATCATCTTGTAGTTTGTTTATGAAATGGTTGAAAAACAAAGTCACTCCAGACTCTTCAAACTATTTAAAGAGAAAAATGATGGAGCAAATTGGCAAGAACTTATATCTTTTCAGAGAGGTAACAACTTAACATCTGATATCCCACTGTCCACGTGGGAAAACTACTTTGAAGATAACTTTAAAGACACTATGAGAGGCTGCACTTCTTCCTTCAATACTGATATCATGCAGCTACTTGAGTGACCCCCAGTGACCCCAAGAGAAGTTCTAGCCATAATTGAACAATTGAAGACTGGAAAGGCCCCTGGGCACAATTTTCTTCCGGTTGAACTCCTGAAGTTAGATCCAGCATGGTGGGCTGAACTATTAGCCCCCTTATTCACAAAAATTAACCAAACTGGAATAATTCCTGAAAACTGGAAATTAACATTAATTACTCCTATCTATAAGAAAGGGACAGGATTGGATCCCTCCAATTACAGGTCAATCACTTTACTTCTTGTATTGAACAAAATATATGCAGCCTTCCTAGCAATTAAGTTAAAAGACTGGATGGAGGAACATGATATGATTCAGCAAGAGCACTTTGGCTTTTGAAAAGGCTGCAATTACATACAACACTGTGCGATTCTATCAACGCTTGTTAGTTAATATATTAAAAACAATGGAGACTCTATATATGCAGCCTTTGTAGATCTCTGATCAGCGTTTAATTCAGTACCATACACACGGTTATGGGAAAAGATAAACTCCACCTCTATTCCCAAGTGGCTGTTGGCCCTGTTTAAGAATTCATATCCTGGGAATGTTCCACAGCTGAAAATCCCCAATATGAACACATCACCGAGATTAATAAAAATTGAAAAAGGTGTACAACAAGGGTGTGTTTTAGCTCCACACTTATTTAATTAGTACATTAATAATTTCCAAATTTGCAAAATGGTACTCATATACCTTTTTTAACAAATCAACCACTATCAATGCTTCTATATGCTGATGACTTAGTTCTCAGTTGAACTCTAGTTGGCCTGAAGAAACTTGTAAATGATTTTTGTACCTTCTGTGTCTAAGAGTTGCTGACAATAAATTTTGCCAAAGCAAAGATCTTGAGATTCTCTAAGTCAAGATGCTTGAAGGAACATCCCTGGCAAATTTTTGGAGAAACCATCAAAGAAGTAAGACCAGGGCTTTTTTTCTGGGAAAAGAGGTGGTGGAACTCAGTGGGTTGTCCTTGGAGAAAATGGTCACATGGCTGGTGGCCCCACCCCCTGATCTCCAGACAGAAGGGCATTTAGATGTCCCTCTGCGCCGCTTTGCACGCAGGGCAATCTAAACTTCCCTCTGTCTGGAGATCAGGGGGCAGGGCCACCAGCCATGTGACCAATTTCAAGAGGTTCCGGAACTCCGTCCCACCACGTTCCAGCTGAAAAAAGCCCTGAGTAAGACAGTTCAAATATCTCAGTGTGATGTTTAATTATGATTTGGCCTGGAACTCCCGCATAAAATCTGTCATAGGGAAGACCCAAATGACATTAACTATTCTTAAGAAATTTTTTTACACCAAAGGAGGTCAACTTATCCCTCTCTTGTTAATGCTATATAAAGCTATCCTTCTTCCCAAATTGCTCTATGCCGCCCCAATTTGGGTCAACTCAAATTTGGCTTCTGAAAAGGCCAAATAAGCTTCAGCTCCAGCAAACTGTTTTTTGTAAGATTCTTTCTCTTCCTCCTAGTGTACCTTCAGCTGTGATGTGGCTTGAACTTGGACTCTCTCAGATTTCAACATTAGCATAGTACCATGCCATTAAGTTCAGATTGTCACTCTGTGAATCTAACGCATTACCATCCCTACTGCAACTGGTAATAGCTGATTCTTGGTTCAAAACTTGGGTTCACCCAATTGACTCAAAGCTTGCATTATAAAACCCAAGACTGATTCATAGGGTTTCACAAAAAAAAAATCCTTGCATGATGTAAGAAACCAACTATTTAAAAAAGACTAGGCTACAGTAAAATCCAGAGCTGATCGGAAATGCTCCCCAACTTATTTTCACCTATCCTCTCAGAAAATGTTTGAACCGGCTAAATATTTTTTCTACTTAACAGTTCCAAAATATTGGTGTTCTTTTATGTTACTCAGATGCAATGCGTTACCTTCTGCTGAGATGAAGGGCCATTTTAGTAAAATCCCCCCGAGAAGCGCTATTGTATCCATTGTACAGATCAAGTTGATTCAACCACCCCATATCCTTTTTTAATGCCCCTGTTACAATTTACTTCGCAACCAATATATTACTCCCTGGACTGACCGTCTACATATTTCTGAACAACAGAAATTAAAGATCTTGCTGTCAGACAAGATAAGAAAATGCTCATGTCATCTAGCCATATTTATCCATAGAGTCATAAATTATTTCTAAAATACTTGACGTATGGCTTATGGGCTGTTAAGTTACAGGGAAAGGAAGTTAAAGGTTGAAAAACAAATAGGCCACGATTATGCTACGGAACAGCAGATACATTTCTGAGACACCTTAATAAGGAATTCTTTAAATGATCTGGAATGTCTAGGGCAAAATCAAGATAATCCAATAACAAAATCTTAATCTTATTTCAGATTTGTCTCTCATGCCGTGTACTTTTTCTGTGCCGTTTAAATTAAAAACAGCACCTAGCTATTGCCTAGAAGCACTCTGTATCTCTCTGCCTCACAGTGCTGCAGAACCTCCATGTAGCTGCCATAAAGGGACGGCTGAAAAATGCATTAAGACACAAAAGCTGTGGTTTTTTAACAGTGGAAACTGCAAGTGTCAAACGAATAGGTTTTTACATGGCTTGTACAAAAAAAAAAAATCAAGACCTAGTACCAGTCTACAGCTGAGGTTATCCCTCTTAATAATTCTGTTTCTACAATGTCTTTTTCATCTGAAAATGTACAGGCTCTGTTCTCTTGTCTGGGTGGCCTTCTTGGCTGTGAAAAGAAGAGGTCTAATCTGAGCTAGTTTATCTCTATATATATTTTCAAAGTTGTATAGCATGTAAAGATTTTAGATTTCAGCATCATGAAGGGGGTGGTGGTGTCGGGTGAACTTGTCCAAGTAGTCAACTGGCTCTATTTTTAGCTCAAGAGAATACATATGATATTTGCAAATGAAACAAGATGAGTGGCTGGATGTGTGGAAAGGACTGAACTCATATTAAATTTCTTCCACATTTAAGATGAAAGATTTGACTTCTCCACGGGCAACGGGCAGAAGAAGCCGGAAGACTCCCTGCCTCAATAAGATGCAATTGCCATGGGTTTCCATGTGATAATTTGTTATATTACACGAAAAGACCCCCCCAAGGCAAAGATTGCATTATTGAGCGAGCAAAAGAGAAACAAATAATTATTTTAAGTCTGCAAGAACCTTGAGATCCATCTAATCCAGCATTCTGTTTCCAAATGTGGCTGACCCAACGCTTATGGGAATCCCACAGGCAGGACGCAAAAGTAAACACAGCTCCCTTTGCTCTTGTCTCAATCTTAATCTTATTTCAGATTTGTCTCTCATGCCGTGTACTTTTCCTGTGCCCTTTAAATTAAAAACAGCACCTGGCTATTGCCTAGAAGCACATGTTCATAGGTATACTGCTTCAGAGCATGGGAATTCCCGTTTTACATTGAGGAAAGGTATATCACTATAAGGCTGCCATCAGCTTGTAAATAAACTGACTGTGTCCCTATAAGTGAAATGCTGTCTGCTCAGGCAAAAATAATCATTGCAAAAAGTTGTTAATGTCGCTGATGTTAAATTCTGGGTGCCACTTTTGAGAGCGTTACATGGAGGAGACTTCTTGGGCATGAGAAATAAATGTAAGGAGCAAACCACAGGAAGGAACAAAGCAGCTGACTGAAAGGTACTGAAATAAAAAGAAAACTTGTCAAAAATAGAGATAACAGCCCGATCTTAGTCCTTAGCCAGTTGTGTCAGATTCTGTTTTCTTGATAGCACATTTGCTGAGGTATGAGCATTTGAAGCTGCCCATACATCTGGTCCGTCTAGGCTAGCATTGTTTGCTCTGACTAGCAGTGGCTCCATAGGTTTGAAAAAAGAAAGGAATTGCCTAATATCTTTCCAGGCACCTGCTTCTCACTTGCCTTGAATGCCCTTTGCTGGCATTGTGACCTGATGGCACTTATGTAAGTACATAGGCTTGCCAGTACTGCCTCAGAAAATGCTGGAAGATTTTGAGGATGGAGCCCGGGGAGGGCGGAGTTTAGGGAGGATGTGATGTCACTTCTAGATGACAGTCTAGGATTTTCTTTTAATCTGTACGGTAAAGACCATAGAGACATGGGGAAATTCCTAAAATGTCACTATGGAGGCCATTTTCTAGCCATTTTTTCTCCTGCTCTTCAGTTGCTCAAGGATGGGGGATTGGGCCAAGGGTGAGGGTTTACTTGCTGTCGGTGGGCAAATGGCAACTCTAACTTGCGACCTCCTGCATTCAAATCCCATTGCTCATGTGTTGTTTCATCCAGAATGTTCATTTAATCTCTGCCTTGCATTTACTCCTTAATGGATGCTGCAGCATTTTGGTCCAGTGGTTCGATTGCAGGAGCTTGTGAAGGGAGCTATTACAGTCGAACTTACCACATAGCATTGGCCATAGCATGTCACCCAATAATAACTTATGACCCATGGCTGAGCATGTTTATCCCTCCCCTCCTCTGCAACTTATAAATAGCACCAGTTACAATGGTTTGTTGCAGCTTCTGTCTTCAGTTATCATTACGCGCTTCAGATTGTGTTCATTTTTTTTCTTTCCACTCTCTCTTCTACAGTACTGCTGAAAAAAGAGAGAAAAGGCCACAGGCTAGTGCGACTGTTCCTTTGCTTCTTCTTTGCTGTGCTATAAAAGACAGATGCTACCAAAACAATGATTTGTTGCTGTAGGCTTTGTTTCCAGTTGAGGTTGGAGCCTCTTGAATTTGGAGACCTTGGCATATGCTGGTGTTTGAAGCCGTGGACATGTTGGGAAATGTCTATGGGTGTACCATGAACCAGGAGGCTGCTCCATCTGATTCAATAGGAAGTGACCTGATGCAACAGAAGGGAAATCTCAGGCTCCAAACAGGAGTGTTCTGTCCCATGCTGCAAATTCTAGGGTAGACAGCATCTATCCTGGCTATATTGTTGCACAAAGAGTAGAAGCAGGTTATACCACATCCAGTGACCCTTTGTTCTTCTGTTCCTGCTTCTTCAGTAGCCTCCTATCAAAAGCTTTGTGCCCTCATTTAAGAGCGGTGCAAGTCCTGCACAGCATTTCTTCCTAGTCCTCAACAATCTGCTCCTTATCTTTGATTCTCCAAGCGTTTTCTCTTCTACCAAAAGTAATATGGTGAATGTGTATCACTCCATGGGTACACCCTGTTCATGTTGAACAAGAATGATGATCCTCTAATTTCATTTTGTATCTTAACACATCAAAGTGTCCTGCTGCTAGTGTGTATGGGAGATCAAAGGGCATGTATGCTCGCTATTAGGAAAGATGGCAGCAGAGATGGTGCTGGGCCCCTCAACTTGGTGAATGCGCAGGTCCATCATCGCCAGTTCTGGCCAGGACTTTAGAATACAAAGCGTGGTTGGTACCAATCCGTTAATTGCATCTTACCCATCCATCCTCCAAAGAGTGAGCTCTGAATCATGTATATGGTTCTCCCCTTTTCAGCTTGCCCTCACAATAACCTTGTGAGGTAGGTTAGGCTGAGAGAGAGTGAGCTTCTGTGGAAGAGTGGGAATTCCAACCTGGGTCTGCCATTTTGACTGCTACACCGAGAAAGTAGGACCAAACTACACATTATGCTTACCACAACTACTTCAACTTGGGAACTTGTAGCCATCCTACAGCTGAGAGTCTCTGTTGGTAACTCATGCAAAACATAATGTGCAGTTTGGCCTATATTGGCTTGCTATTGATGTACAACTTTCTGAGGTTCTACAAGGTGCCGTCATGGCATAGAGGTCAGGGTGTCAGGCTAGGATCTGGGAAACCCAGGTTTGAATTCCGGCTCTGCCATGAAGCTGGCTGGGTGACCTTGGGTGACCTCACATGCACTCAGCCTCACCTCCCTCACATGGTAGTTGTGAAGATAAAATGGAGGAGGGGAAAATGTTGTTGCTGTAGTTTTAGGTTCCCCACAGGGGAGAAAAATATAGAACACAAAAGGAAATGAAAATACATTGCAGGGCATCATTATTTTTAACCCCTACTCAAAAGTCTCTAGCATTGCAGAATCCTAGTCAACTATATCTGCTCTCATCCTTAATCTTTACTAATGCATTTTTGGATTATACAGAAACAGCAAAAGCACTGCCTTCCCTAGTTAGAAGTGGGGTGAGGGTGGAGAGAAAAAACCAAGCTAAGAGAAAAAAGGAACAGGACAAAGCAGATGTAATGACAGTGGATATGGGAACTTTAACGCTTTTA
The DNA here is from genome assembly GCF_028583425.1 of Eublepharis macularius. Taxonomy (NCBI): domain Eukaryota; kingdom Metazoa; phylum Chordata; class Lepidosauria; order Squamata; family Eublepharidae; genus Eublepharis; species Eublepharis macularius. The sequence goes on from NC_072801.1 coordinate 21,345,058, forward strand.
GAAGCAAGAATTCATCCAGCATTTTAAAGCTAAGCCGAGCTTAAATCAGTCACAATGATCCCATTGTTTAGATTCTTACAAGATCAGAGGGAAGGACAGAACCAAAAAGGGAGCCACAGGAACTGTCCATTCTTCTTCACTGAGTTACGTTTGCATTTCTGAGCAGCTATAAAGTAGCACCTGGGAATATTATGAGTTGAGTTCTTGTTGATGTTCCCATAGTTCCTGGGATTTTATAAATTGCAGGCCAAGTGAAAGCATAACTCTTAGGTTTGCAGGTGAAAATTTAGGACACCTCAGCTAAAGGATGGTTTATGTACAGATGCTCTGTATCACATAAAAATAACAAAAGCATCAAGCCTCAAGTTGCAACGAGGAAAAAAAACAGACCCAAGTTGAATGGGAGTGGGCACATTTCTCCAATCCAGGGAAACTATCTTAATAGCTTAGGAGAGTTGGATGCTGGTCTACCTATGCAATCGCTGGGTAGAAGCTCCACCTCAGAGTAGATTTTTAAAAAGAAATGCAACAAACTAAGAAACGGACACCACTACTGTGGCATGGATGCAGCAGCCATTAATGGATGGAAAAGAAATGCCTGCCCAAGGTCTATACCCAGATCCCCCTTCAGCATCAGCCAATCTTGCAACCTGTGCTCCAATTGCTTTGCACCTTCCCTTAATGCAGAGTTGCTCTAAACCTGATATACACGAACCCTTCCCCCCTCTCCAGTCAGGGGCTTGTTCTGGGGAAGGGTGTTTTTGGTCCAGGGTAATCCCCAGCAACTATAGTGACCCCTAGTGTTTGTCATGTGTCAGTGAACCCTCAGAAGGAGCTGTGTTTAACTAAGGCATTTTCTGCCCAATTTCTCATCCTTTTCTGGTTGCTCTTTTTCCAAAAAACTTCTGGTACTTAGTACCTCCGTGAAGCCCTGTTGGCTCCACTCCCCCACTTACTTTTTTCCTTACATCAGTGAATCTGAGCTGCTACAGCCTGAAGAGAGTAGCAGTTTGTTTCCCCTTAAATGACCTTACTTTATTGGTTGCATAGTCAGTGTACTGTAGGTCATCCATTACTCTTTTCTTTTTTTTAAAGATCCAACAAGAACAGGGCAGGAGTAAGCAGTAATCAAATTACAAGAAGAGGAAGGCTGCTACTTTTATGGTCTCTTTACCTTTCCTAGAGGGGATGCCCTGCTTTTGGGTATTTCTCCAAAGAACAGGAAAAGCTGCAAAGACTCCGCAGGGTTCTCCTTTTCCCCTTCCACATTAATTCTCATTTATCTACCCCGCCCACCCCCTTAGACCTCACTGTAGGTTGATCAAATTCTGTTGGGATTCAAGAAGAACAGCTGTATGCAGAATTACACATTTCATAAAGCAAGGTTGCCAACAGGGGAAAAAAATCCACTAATTCTCTCTTCTCCCCCACCCAAGACTAAAGCCTCCCAGCGTTCTCTGCACAGCAGGTTTAAAAGAACAGATGTATATGTGCTCTGGTTGGGGGGGTGGAAATGATAGTAAATGTTCACCCTTGCAAAGATGTGTCTCACTGGCATGCAGAGGCTATTTTGGGGAGAACCTCCGTTTATGTAAGAACTGCTGACTTAGAATTTAAAGGGATTTGACCTAACTAATGCTTTCCTGATGTGATCTCCTGTCTCTGCCCCTTAATCTCCTCTCCTGCTCCCCAAATCTCTCTAGGTTTCCTTCTGCTGCTTAATTTAAGACCCTTTCAAGCCGTCTGATGAATCTGACAATTCAGCGACAGCTCTTCTGTTTCAGCCAGTAAGGAAATTCCATCCCAGATCGGCAGGATCAGATATCCTGTATCTCAGCTGACCCAAATCCCCTATGCCTGCTTTAGCACCATTCTTAAGGAACTTTTCAGACCTGGGTGGGTTTATAGACTTGTTTTGCCACTTCATGGTGCAAGAGTTTAACAGTCACCTGCCCCTCTCCCAATCATTTTGGACTTAAAAAAGAAAAAAAAATTGCATCATCACTCTATAATGATTTTCTGTATTGCAGAGAAATTAGTACAAATCTAGGCAAATTCAGTGGGATATTTGCAATTAGTTACCACCAAAAAGGCACTACTTTGGCTAACACCATCTTATACCATGTGTATGCATTGCTAAAAATTGCCAGTTTTTTTTCTGGCCCTGCTCTGGTGTCTTTAGTAGGAGCCTGATGTCAAAGGGAAGCAAGTTTGCCATTGCTTCATGCACATGTCAAGAAAAAGATTCCCCTGTTGTTAAAGACGCAGGAACAAGCTTGGTAAAAAGATGTAGGCATTTATTATGGAGGACTGGCCAGCATAACAGCCTAATTCCAGATACTTTTGGTCAAAAGTAAGCTGCATTGTAATACAAATTAAAATTTAACTTTTCAGTTTAAGCTAGACATATCCAGCACTACTGCTCAGGTTGTTGGTGCATTGTGCATATCAAACAAGCAGCAACGGATCCTGTGCAATTCGGTTTAAGCAATTTTAGCATCATTGAAGTCAATAAGAATGAGGCTGCAATCCTTGGCAAACTTGGTGCCTGACAGTTTCCTGGTATCCACTTGCTTCTACCCCAAAGCAAAAAGCTAATCTTGGCTGTCAAGCTACCACACTGAAGCAAGAGGTGCTTCAGAAGAGCCCAGGAGGCATCTCCTTTGGATCTGCAGGGAGCACCTTTTGGAAACAGTTGCTTCTATCAAAGGAGGATGCTTGACTTGGTGCTTCCTAACATTTTGTGGAACCTTCCAACGTTTTGTGGTCGGCTGTAGCCTTCATGGCAGCAATTGGCTCCTCTCCCCCACACTCTGGCACTTTATTTACTTGATTTATAACCTACTCTTCTCGCCAATGGGAACCCACAGTGGTTTATAACATTCTCCCCTTTTCCACTTTAATCTCACAACAGCCCTGTGAGGTAGGTTAGGCTGAGTGTGTGAATGGCCCAAAACCACCCAATAAGTTTCCATAGCAGAGCAGCAAGATTTCGGTCCACCTTAAAGACCAAAAATTGCTCTTCTATTGCAGACCAACATGACTAAGCCTTTGAATCTATCTTTATAGCAGAGTAGGGATTAAAATCTGGGTCTCCCAGCTCCTAATCTGACACTCTAACCACTACACTACACTCAGTGGCGTAGTGTGAGGAGGCCAGAGGGGCAGCTGCCATGGGTGCAAAATTATTAGGGGGTGCTGGCTGCCGAGCCTGCACCACATCCATAAGAGCCGGGAGGCCACTGCCAATGTGGCGGGCGGCTCACTGGATGCCAAGCTGGCCCTCCATGGCTGCTGGCCAAGGAGCACGTTGAGCAGGTGGCAGCAGCGTGGGTGGCTGCAGGGCGAGCGGCTGTAGCAGAGCCTGTAAGACAGAGATGTTCTGCCAGGCATATGGTTGGGGCTAGGCTAGGCCTCCACTAGCCTGGATAGAGAAGACTGAGCCCTCCCTATTAGAGATGGGCACGAACCAGAAAAAAAAACTGAACCATGTGGTTCGTGGTTTGTCAAATTTCACGAACCATGAACTTTCACGAACCTGCCCCTGGTTTGCGAACTGGTTCATTTGGTTTGTGAAAACGTCACTTCCGGGTCAGCAGAAGGTCACTTCTGGGCCAGAAGAAGGTCACTTCCGGGTCAGCAGAAGGTCTGCAGGAAGTCCATCCCCTGTTGCTTAGAATACTGATTGATTAGCACCAGGCTGTCTGCAGTTACGAACCAGATAATGAACCAAACGAACCAGCCTAAAGTTTGTTGCGGTTCGTCAGAAATGGGATCTGATGAACTGCGGTTCGCGAACCATGAACCGGCCTGGTTCATGCTTAATTTTGATTCATATTTTGGTTCGTGGCCATCTCTACTCCCTATTAGAGTTGTCTACCATCTAGCTTCCAAACTGGCAAATTGATTACTCCAGTTGATGAACTGGTTGCTGCTGTCGTGTATATTAGTTATTGTTATGATGTTGTTGATTTTAAACTGTTTTAATGATATAAGTATATGAAATGTTTTATCTGATGTAATCTGCCTTGGGCCTACTTGCAGGGAGGGCAGAATAAAAGTCTAAAATAAATAAAAACATGCTTTGTTTACAGAGATGGAAACTTGCTGTATCAGAACACCCATTTGTGCTTAGTACTTTTTAATTTATGGTTGAAAAACATAGCGAAAACCCTACCAAATCCTGGTACAATCCAAATAAGTCCAAATTATGTTATGGTGACTTGTAGATATCTGATGGAAGTGTGCTTCAAGCTAACGCGTACTTTCACACATGGCGAGAGTTTAGGGCTATATTTAACAACAACAACAACAAAACCAAAAAGGATTTCTGACCATGGCTTTTGGCGTTTGCATCCAACAGAGAAACTGCAGTTTCAGAACTCCAGCACAATGTGTGGGCCTTTGTGACGTTCCAGTCATTTGAGGAGGACAATGCAATTTTATCACAGCTGGTGAACTGGCACACCTCTTAATGGGAGTAACTCTTGACTATGAAATCCTTGCAACTTCACATTCTGTCCACATTTTATGCATGCTGGTAATAGAATATATATTTAAAAACCCTCAGGTCTCAGGTTCAGTTTTTGGTGCATCCAGTTAAAGCATGCATTGGGAGAGATCTTGTTGTACTTAAGGCCCTAGAGAATTGACGCCAGTCAGTGCAAAACTGTAGTGATCTTGATGGGCTCAAAGAGATGACTAAGTTTGTTTGTTTATTTACCTAGAATTTTTTATGCCTCCTCTCCAGGGAACCTGCCCCAGAACAGAACATAAAACATTAGAAGTAATTAATTAAAATCCAGTTTTAAGAACCCAGAATTTTAAAAAAGTCAGACCATACATGGTGTTAAAAAATCAAACTTTAATTAAAAGCCTGGGTGAACAGAAATGTTTTGTCCTAGTACTTGAAAGGGAGCAACATAGGTGGCATGTGAGCCTCAAGAGGAAGGGCGTTTCATAAGTGAGGTGCCACTACTGAAAAAGCCCTGTCTCCGGTTGCCACCCACCTCACTTGTGAAAGCAGGGACACAGAGAGCTGAGCTTAGAAGGCAGTTCTTAACCAAGTTTAACCCAGTCTCTTTGTGGTAGCATCAGCATCTGAATAGTTGGTATGTTTGCAAGGTCAGAATGTAGACTAGTAGTGCACTTAGGGTGAACAATAGAAGACAATCTGGACAGGGGGATCTACTCTCAGAAAAATGGCAAACGCATGTGTATTGTGCTCTTCTGGTATGCCCGGCAGGAGTGCCAGAATCATAACAGAAAATAGCTGTGAACCCTGGGCAATTCATCATGACTGAGAAGGTTCCTCCCCAGGGCTTTTTTTCAGGGGGAATGCGGGGGAACGGAGTTCCGGAACCTCTTGAAAATGGTCACATGGTGGGTGGCCCCGCCCCCTGATCTCCAGCCAGAGGGGAGTTGAGATTGCCTTCTGCGCCGCTGAGCGGCGCGGAGGGCAATCTCAACTCCCCTCTGGCTGGAGATCAGGGGGCGGGGCCACCAGCCATGTGACCATTTTCTCAAAGGGCAACCCACTGAGTTCCACCACCTCTTTCCCCAGAAAAAAAGTCCTGTTCCTCCCTATTACCAAACATATCTACAGCATAACTTTGATGATGCCATTTGGTTCTCTGAATCTTCAGAAATGCAACATATGCAAGGTCTCCCCTCCTCCTTTAAAAAGTGGTACACACTGTGATACTAAAACTTCTAAGATTGGCTCACTCTTCCGTTCTTGGGGAGGGGGCAGGGCACTGCTGCTAATATGCATTACCCTGGGTGCAAGCCAACACTGGCTGAGTTCAAGTAGACGTGGAATCAGCTGTTGTTGATGATGGATGGTTTGTTTTGCTAGGAATAAGGATGTCCCCTGTATAACTCTGGGATTCTGGAACCAAGGAAGCTCAGGGCTGGCTTTGTCATTAAGCAAGCTAATGCATCTTCCCCTTAAGTATTACATTTTGCAGATACCACTGAAGGCTGCCAACTGACCATTATTCAGTGTATCGTTATAGTTTTACCACCACCGGGAGAGTAGTGGCAAAGTGGACTGTGGGTTTTCTGCACGAAAATATCTCACACTGTCTGTGGGAAGCCCCTTGCATTTCACAGAGCTCTGAGGTTCCGAAGCAAGGAAGGTGTTCCCTTCATTTGAGATGTTCCTAAAATTAGAAGCCTTTTTGGCAACTCTGCTTGCGAAGCGCTTGCTAGGTCACTTCTGCCCAGGCCACAAATGAGACTTGCAGAGTGAGATGAGGTTTCCCTCAGGGACAAATACGGTACTTGGTCTCCACAGTGTTCCCAGACCTGAGCCAGGGAAATTCCACTGCTTCTTGACGGAGCCACTGGCTTGCAGCAGTGAGAACCAGGGTTTATTGGCAGGGCAAACCCTTATAAATTATAGGCACAAACAGATGACGTTGGCCCTCTGAAATCAAAAGCAAGCGTGCTTTCTCACTCAGAGCCTTACACAGGTTGGACACTTGTCAGCTTCCCTCAAGTTTTGATGGGAAATGTAGGTTTCCTGGTTTTACAGCTTGGCTCTCCATAACAGCTGCAAGACCAGGATGCCTACATTTCCCATCAAAACTTGAGGGAAGCTGACAAGTGTCCAACCTGTGTAAGGCATCACTTGTAGCTTGGCTCTTAGTATAGATCCCTGCAAGACCAGGTCTACTGCTTTTGGAATGAATAGGCCCACAGCAGTGAATATGATTATCTTCTCTCCCCCCCCCCACCGTTATCCTCACAACTGTCCTGTGAGGTAGGCCAATACTGTCGGTTGGTATGCATTTTTAATCCTACCCTTCTTAGAATGAGCTGTGAGTGATATGTATAATTCTCCCTCCCCTGCACATCCCATTTTTATGCTCACTATAACCTTGTGAGGTTGGCTTGGCTGAGAGAAAATCATTGGCACATGGTCACCCTGTGGATCTCATGGTAAGGGAGAGCAGGGATTTGAACCCAGGTCTCTCGGATCCTAGTCAACTACACCACACTGGCTCTCATCACATTTTCTTAATATGTGCTCGGGTTGCTGCTTCGTTGGACCTTTTCTGTGACTGCTTTTGAATCCCAAATTCTAACTATCACTTATATGTGAATCTGCTTGTTCATTTAGATCATCTTCAGATACTATGCTTTGCATCCACTGTCTGAGTTGTGTTAGATGGGTATGCAATACAGGGATTTCTCTATAGTGACACCTGCCCGGCTTCTTTGTGGGTGGGATTAGGAGGTATTCTTTGGGGAACTGAAAAGATGTCCTAGCCTTTTCTCATTGGTTTTCACGCTTCATTGACATTGTTTTCTCCTGTAATTGTTGTAGTATTATGTTTTTAATGTCATTTGTTTTTATTATAACGTAAGCAACTTTGTTAGAATTTTTGATGGAGGGTAGGGTTGCCAGCTCCAAGATGGGAAATTCCTGGAGATCTGGGGGGTAAAACCTGGAGAAGCCTGGAGAAAGTGGGGTTTGGGGAGGGAAAGGACCTTGGCATGGCATAATTCCATAACATCTACCCCCCAAAGTAGCCATTTTCTCCAGATGAACTGATCTCTGTGACCTGGAGACCACTTGTAATTCCAGGAGATCTCCAGCCACTACCTGGAGGATGGCAACCCTAATGGAGGGGCAGGTATAAATGTTTTAAATCTATAAGCAGCAAGTGTTGGGTTTTTTTAAAAAAATTAGAACTCTCAAAAATTGCTCAACTGATCCATAATTTCAGACTGTGATTAATGAACTTTTTAGTGTTCATGCAATTATGCTACATTTTTATTTAACAAAATGTACTTGCTTACCTGGAAATTTCAAATTTGAGGGTCTCTCAAACTTCTTTTGCACCTTAACTGTCTCATAATCCAAAACGTCTATGACATCAAAGGATTTCAGTCAATGGGCAAATGGAAGAGTTTAAGACACCTATGTTTTAAGAATCCCAAATTAATCCTAATCCTAATTATGCATCATGAAAAGATAAATTCTGCAACCTGGGGTAAGCAAACTAAGCAAATGTAGGTGAATTTACTGAACTCGTATTGATTTCTTCTGCTTCATACTTGATATAAAATCTTATTCAGCCACCTCTCTGGCTTCTCAGTGTAGCTCTGTAGAAACCGCTATTTGTAGAGGATTGGACTATAGAAAGGCATTGGCTGTTGATAGTTTGATACCTTCAAGTTTTGGGTTGGATGGAAAATAGGTTAAAACAAGTTTTGGCTACTCCGCTCTTGAGAGAAAAACTAGTCTTTCTGTCCTCCCCTTGATGAAGGTCCCGGTTGAAAGGAACAGGTTTGTGTGGCGATTGATTTGTGACCTCTGAAGTTGACACACAGGATATAATATCTGTAGATTTCTTTATAGGCTGGGCTATCCAAACTGATGTGAAGGCCTCTAAAGGAAACTGTGAGAAGAAAATGTGCTTTGGCAAAGTTTCATATATAGCAATGTAAGCGGTGTCTTGCAAGTTTATTCTGACTCGCGGAGTGAAAAAAAAATTATTCCGTACTGATAACAAACTGTGCAAACACATTTGTGCAATTCTAATTTTGTCCTACGGTATTGGGTTGCCTGGGGTTAAGTTGCATAATGGTAAGCAGAGTAACTGGGACATGATCCAGTGCAAAGTGAGGCATGAAACTGGCACTCCCCCCCCCTTGTAAATGTGTATCAGCAAGAAGCAGACATTCCAGCAACTACTGGTGCAGAGCTAGAAGAGATCTGTGCAGTTTGATACCCGCATTCTTTTGAAATGAATCATTCTTTAAGGCAGACACAGGATCTCTCGCTCACTGTGAGACACATGCAAACATCAGTCTGGTTTAGACCCGGATGCGTAGCGACTTCTGTCTATGTACTTATATGGCCTCAATCTCTATAGTGGCTGAATGCTCGCTGCAGAAGGAGGTGTGGGCAATACTGGAATACCCCAGTAGTATTCCAAGGAGCAAATGCATTTCTCTGGGATTATGTGCTTGTTACAATGTATGTCTGTTTGTGATTGTACTTCCAGGAGACAAAATGTGCGCCCCATGCCAATGCTATTTTGGCACTGGCATTCCAGCAGTTATGTTTGCATTTACTAATTTTTGCATTTTTTTGTTTATCTTTTACATATTATTACTTGCCTCTCTTACCTTCTAACAAGGATGGCTGGTTTACACAGAGCTGCCATCTAGGGGCACAGTCCACAGCGCAATATGATAGGGTCCTATGCCTTATCCTCAAGTGGAGGCTGGGAAGCTGGGTGATGCAAGGATTCATGTGCATCCACAGCAGGGAACCTATGTTTCTTGGGAGCAGACACAACCATTTCCTGGTTAGGAGGAGCCATTCCTAACCATGGAGCAATCGTGGCAGCTCCAATCTGCAGCGGCAAGTTGGCTTGGCCATCGGCTAGGACCCAGATGGTTTGAAGACATGGCAGCACAGAGCGGCTGTTTAGCTGCAGCCTTAAGTCTTGATGCATTGTGAATGTCTTAGGTGCCTGGGCTGGGAAACCACTCTGAAGAAGCAGTTTGGATGCTTGGAGCACCATCAGAGCATACCCTCTGGGAATTGTTGTGAAGAAAATGTAAAAAATAGATTCTCTCTCTCTCTCTCTCTCTCTCTCTCTCTCTCTCTCACACACACACACACACACACACACACACACACACACACACAAACACACACCTTATATGTGAATGAGGCTACCCCATCACAACTGGTTTGATTCAGAGATTCTTGTTGCTTTGGCCATTTTTTACCCACATTCCCTATCCTTGTAGGAAGGATAATGGAGAATGTGCTTCTAACAAAACTTGTGTTTTAAATGAAACATTTCAGAACTGGAACTAAACTGACTTCTTATTAGACAAGACTTGGTGGAGAATGGATACTTGGGGTAGTATGAGATTCAGTTAATCTGATTCCAGGACTGGTTATGTATTTCCATCCTTTATGATTTACACGTTGCAATCAAAGAATGGCACCTTAACTGGTGTGAGTGACAAAAAAGTGGTTGTTTGTAGGGCATTCTCCAATGCAATCAACTTTGAACAAGCACCTTTGCAAATATCACACTTTTTATTTCAGGGAAATGTCACATTAACTCATCACCACACTTCCACAAATGCCTTTTAAAAATGCCTTGTCCTAGTCCCCCTGTGCCTGTAAAACTATATAACGGGTTCACCTTTCCACTTTGCATGAAAGGGCAATCTAATATCTGGTTATGGCTGAGGTACAAGTGTTCCGAAGGGGGGGGTGCGGTGAGAACTACAGCGATGTGTGCAAATGCCACGGCAAATGTGTTGTGGGTAGTGTCCCATCACACGTACCTCCCTTTCAAAGCCCTAGAGATTGATTGCTTGGATTATCTCAATTTGCAGAAGGGGGAATGGACAAAACTAACTGGCAATTCCTCACGTGACTGGGATTTAGGAGGGGGATCTGTCAGCAGCATCAAAAGGTTTACACGTGCTCCAAAGGCCCTTGTTTGCCAGGGACGTCCATTGTTTTCTAATCCCTGTCCCAGGTAAAGCACTTCGTCTCTCGTGTTCCCCTTGATTGCACAAGCATGGAAGTGCGTGAATGCAGATGCTGGGGTCAGAACAGAGGTGAGTGATGGAGATCACGGATCTTGGTTATCATGATAGCTCTGCATTGTGGCCGCATAGAAATTATAAAGGAGGCTTGTGCTTCCTTCTGCCTCTGTTTGGATTTGCTAATGGGGGCTATCCCCACCCTGTGCTGCTGCTAGCCCTTTAAAGGGGCTTGGAGGTGACAGCACCCTTATTTTGCAATATTTTTTTTCTTTAAAGGGCTCTATCAGCATGCAGTGGTATGTTTGGGCAGGGTGGTGGTGGTTTGCTATTCCATGCAGGAGTGAAGGGGTTAAACTCTCCCATGCCAATCCTTCCCTGATCCTAATTAGGCCCAGTTTAAAAAGACGCTGGGAAGACTGGTCAGAGATCTCTAAGCCTGGTGCCCATTTTGACCCTTGAGCTCCATGCAGCTTGTGAGGCAGGGGATCGGAGGGCCTTGCTTAAGAATATCCTCCCCCCTTGAACTCACTGGGACTTATTTCAGGGTCACCCTGCATAGATTCAGGCCACGTATCCCCTTGGGACAAGTCTAGTCATAACTCACTGTCCAGGCTGACTTCACTGGGGCCCTGAGTATGACTGGCTCAGATTGGAAACCTCTAGTTAGAGTAATTATTCTATCCTTCTAAGTCCTTTGAAGTCAACAAGCTTCAAAGGGCCTCCACTTTGTTTAGGACTGGACTCTTGTTGTCCTGCCAAGGGGTCATTCCCCCCGCCCCCATTATGGCAAAGAAAAAAAGAGAAAGAGGGGGAAAAAACACAACCCAACAAAAGAAGGAAAAGATAGAGACAAAAACCAATGTTGCTCAAAATATGGTACAAATAAATTAGGAACCAGTAAAAAAAAAATTAAAACTGATAATAAGTAATACAAAAATAAGGTTAAAATTAAAAACAATAATAGTGTGGTCCAACAAATTAGTACTATACCATTGTATATAAAAATGAACAGTTTCCAGATATACAGGTATTGTACATTTATCACCATATGTATAGAACCAATAAAAATGAACACGTTCCAAATATCACCATGTGTATAGAACCAAACACATTTTAGCCTCAGGCCTTATCTCATGCGGTGTACCCCATAAATATAACTCTTTCTTACAGACTGATCATCACAAAAGGAACAGGAAAATAAAATCTGTATAATTATTGTGTATATATTATTTTCATGGGAAATTAAACTGATTTTAAATATGAAGCTTATTAAAATATTTTAATTAATAGCCCAGTTGAAAAGGAAGGGAGCAAAAAATGCACAGGGAGTGGCCTAAGGGTTACGTCAGCGTAACCTGAATTTACACTGGCATAACTCCCCCCCCCCCGCAGCTGGGCACATGGCTATGGTACTGCTCTGCTGTAACCCCCCCCCCCCCCGGCTGGGGTCTGGCCACAGCAGCTGGGTGCGGGCACATGTGCGGCATAATTCATTGCACCAGCCCCTGGGGGGCAGGACCTGAGGTAGTTGGCTCCCTAAGCTGCTCTGGGCCTGGGAATGCCAGGGTGGGACGTTGTATAGCGAAAAATGGCAGTGTATTGTACGGTGCCCATTGTACGGGAAAAACTTGCTCCCCCAATGCCCCGCCCTGCCCACGTAGCTCAGTGGAGCACAGGATGCAATGACCACAGGAACCAATCCGCTTATACGCTCGTGGTGGCTGAGCCCTCTCCCCGGCAGCCAGTCTGTCCTCTGTACACCCTACATAAACTTTGCCCAGAGTGGCCATGGCCCCAGGTAAGTGGGGGCTCAGCGGGAGGCCCTGCCTGAGAGCACCCTGCCATAGGGACTTAGAGCACAAGCTGGGAGTAGGCTCATAAGGTGGGCAGGGCAAGAGTGCACCAGGGGACTTAGCAAAATTTGGGGAGCACTGGGACTCACTCAGGGAAGGAGAGCTGGCTCCCGAACGTCTAACTGACCACTTTCGCTCAAGTTCCCTTGCAGGTTATCCTGAGTCCCAGCTCAGGGAGGGCTGAACTGCACCCACCGCTAAGGAGGAACTGGGGAGCTGGCTGCTGTGGCTCGCTCATTCACACCAGCCTCCCCATTCCCCTCACAGGCCCCCACAGACAAGGCCTGCCAGGGAGAGGGCATGGCCCCTGCCCACAAGCTTGCACATGATCCAGGCCTACCAAGGAGGCAAACGCCCAAGGAGCCATGTTAGCCACAGCTGTTACAGGGTGGGCGGATTCCAGCAGCCCATGCCGGGGCTCCGGGTGAACACCCTCAGCCAGGCTCCCCGCTCAGGCAGAGAAAAGGACGCGGTCGCAAATCGGGGTGACTGGGTGGTCTCTTTTGTAACTCCCTGTCGATGGTGGGCACACAGCTCGTTGACTGTCTCCCTCACAGGATCAGAGTTGCAAGCAGCCATGGAAACAGGCCATCTGGATGTGGATGAGGGGTACATTCTCTCTGGAGGGGCATGCATGATCTGGGTGCTGATAGTGCCTGTGACCATGGAGCCACCATTGCTGCTGCTCCCAGCCACGAACACCCTCCCAGGAAGTTGCTGACCAGGCCAAAGTTTGCTCGAGGCTGTTCCTCTTGCCTCACGTGTGTCTGTTTCCCTTTCAGACAGGTCGCAACCCATCAGGGAGGCCATGGAGCATGGCTGTCTCTGCCCTTGGTGATCCTTCTTCACTGTTATTGAAGCCCAGCCCAGAGAGGGGTTCCCCAGGCAGCCCGTATCTCTGCCTCACTCCTGTGAGGGCAGCAGTCGGTATGGATCTTGTGGCTCCAACTGCTGTGCAAATAGGCTCTGCTTCCCTCCCAGCTGAGGGATGTAGACGGGACGCACCTCCAGGCATCCCATTCACTTTTCGCAGTTTAATAAAATCCATGTTGAACAACTTCCCTGTCTGTTTGCTTGTCTGTGCATGACAGCTGCCCCCCTCCACTTTCCCAATGGGCTGCCATTTTACACTTTAGGCAATTGGTCTCTGACTCGGGGCTGGGATGGGTGGGGTGGCTCCAAAGGGGCGCCAGGTGCATCTGTGCCTTTCTGGGGCTCTGCTGCCCAAAGGAGCAGGTGTTCAGCAGCCAGCTTCCCTCCCCCCCTTCAGGTTTATGGCAGGCAACGAGATGGGACTTGGAGTGTGTCTGGGGTGGGGCTGGGGGTGCCACAGAGGACTCTCCTTCCCCGACAGCTCTCCTGCTGTCTGATAAAGCAGGCAGAGGACCTCTACGTACAGGGAGCAAGGTTGTTGCCAGGGGGTGGGATGGGGAGCAACATCCTGGGATCCTCACAGTCTCTACCCCCATGAGGCCAGCCTACTCTCCCATTAGTTCTTTGCAAAGGTAGGGATGGACCATGAGAATCCTGCACTGGGGATTGGGATGGTGGCCCCGGAGCAGGTTCTCCAGTCCTGCAAGCCATCACTACACTTTGGGGCTCTCTTCCTGGGACTGGAGCATGGCTCATGCGATCCACCTTGTGTTCTTCTTGCACCTTCTTGATGCTGTGACGTGTTTCAATGGAGCCACTGCAAGTCGATGGGCATTTGTTGCACCCATCACATCCAGTGGTCCTTCCCGTCTCCCCAACAGTCTCCCCATCAGCTGCTGCAAAACCCACCCCCTGCTCACCTCTATGGAGCTGCCCCTCCATGACCTTGAGGGGGGCACTCCTGAGTGCTGGGTCTCACCACCTTTCGATCCCTCTTTTCAAGGAGGCGGAGCATGTTTCTCGGGGCGGCAGTAGAGGGACTTGCAGGCAAGCGGCGCTTCAGTTGCCAACCTGGCCCTTGTCGGAAATGGGTGCTGGGCAAGCAAGAGGGCGGGTGACCTTCCTGCAGTGCCGGATCTAGGGTTGCCCATGCCCAGGGCAACCCTAGGCTGAGTACCTCACGTGCACACGCAGCGCGCGCACTCCCACGCCGCGTGTTGATGTCACTTCGTGATGTCATCATGTGGGGGCGGCGGCGGCGGAGGCAGCGTGTGGGGCTGGGAAGCCTCCCACGCCATTCACCTCCCCTCAGGCAAATGGCACGGGTGGCCTCGCAGCCCCGCGCGCTGCTTTCGTCTGCCCCGCGGGACAGGGGGTGGCCGGCTTGCTGTGCACCCCCTGCCCTGCAGGGCAGGCAAAAGGCAGCATGGCCACCTGCGCCATTCACCTGCCCTGCTGGAGAGGGGGCAGCTGGCTGCCCCCTGTCCTGCGGGGCAGGCGCATGGCGCAGGTGGCCTTGCAGCACCCTGCGCTGCCTTTCGCCTGCTGCGTGGGACAGGGGGCTGCCGGCTTGCCGCCCACCCCCTGTCCTGCAGGGCAGGCGAATGGCACGGACAGCCCTGCAGCCCCCTGCGCTGCCTTTTGCCTGCCCTGCAGGACAGGGTGTGCATGGCAAGCCAGCCACCCCCTGTCCCGCAGGGCAGGCGAAAGGCAGTGCGGGGGGCTGCAAGGCTGCCCTCGCTGCTGTCTGCGTCCTCTGGCAGCTGGCAGCTCTTCCCAGTGCCCCCTCCGTGGTGGCGCCAGGGGCAGACTACTCCCCATGCCCCCCCTCGATCCAGCCCTGCCTTCCTGTACCATTGGTGAACTCCCCCCTCGCCGGGGCAGGGCTCCTCTCAAGGCACATGCCTCTTTTGGGGTGTGGCAGGCCCGATCAAGCCGGTCTTTCTGCCCTGTCCACCTGCTCTCTGCATGGTGGGGGAGTGCCATTGGCAGCTGGCAATGAGAGACACGGCCCGGCCCAAGGACTGGCTATGCCTTCCCCTGCCACTCACAGCATTGTCATCTGCAGCTGCACTCTGATGGGGGTGGCGCTGCCATTGGCTGGCGCTGGTGGAGTTGTCAGGGAAATGGCGAGGTGGGCGCTCTCGGCAGCGGCCGCACCACCCCCTGTCCCGCAGGGCAGGCGAAAGGCAGTGCGGGGGGCTGCAAGGCTGCCCTCGCTGCTGTCTGCGTCCTCTGGCAGCTGGCAGCTCTTCCCGGTGCCCCCTCCCTGGTGGCGCCAGGGGCAGACTACTCCCCATGCCCCCCCTCGATCCAGCCCTGCCTTCCTGTACCATTGGTGAACTCCCCCCTCGCCGGGGCAGGGCTCCTCTCAAGGCACATGCCTCTTTTGGGGTGTGGCAGGCCCGATCAAGCCGGTCTTTCTGCCCTGTCCACCTGCTCTCTGCATGGTGGGGGAGTGCCATTGGCAGCTGGCAATGAGAGACACGGCCCGGCCCAAGGACTGGCTATGCCTTCCCCTGCCACTCACAGCATTGTCATCTGCAGCTGCACTCTGATGGGGGTGGCGCTGCCATTGACTGGCGCTGGTGGAGTTGTCAGGGAAATGGCGAGGTGGGCGCTCTCGGCAGCGGCCGCACCATGCCTTGCTGGGCTTGGGTGCCGGCATGGCTCTCCCACAAAAGTCCATAAAGTGCTGCAGGAGCACTGCTGCTATGCCTACACTCAGGCGCAGGTGTCAGGTGGTGCCTTTGGATTGGGCTGTAAGTTACTTACATACAGTAATGATGTTACAAACAATTGTGGAATAAATACATACCAATCTTCCAACGAGAAAAACGTTGAATCCAATGTGGGCAACGCTTAAAGAGTTTTTCTGATGGGAAGATCGGAATGCATTCATTCCATGATGGTTTATATAAGTAACTTTATTAAAATACTTTTAATTAACTTTAAACAGGCTGTTACTTGCCCACTAATTAAAAAAAATCTCTAAACAAAAACGATGTGGCCAATTATCACCCAGTCTCTAATCTGCCCTTTTTAGGCAAAGTAGTTGAGAGAGCAGTAGCTGACCAGCTCCAGGTCTTCTTGGATAATTTTAGTGCTTTGGACTCTTTTCAGTCTGTCCATGGGATGGCAGCAGGTCTAGTAGCTTTAGTGGATGATCTTTGCCTGAATACAGACAAAGGCTATGCTTCATTATTGCTCCTCTTGGATCCATCTGAAGCCTTTGATATAGTGGACCATGTTATCTTATTGAGGCCTTTGGAGGCAGAAGTGGGTATCAAAGGATGTGCCTTGGACTGGTTTAAATCATTTTTCATAGAATTAGCCTCAAAGGGTCACTATTGGAGACCAGCTATTTCCAGAGTGGAAATTATCTTGCAGGGTTCCACAGGGCACAATCTTATCCTGCATGTTGTACAACCTCTATGTAAAGCCTTTAGGAGAACTCATTTGTAGCTATGAATCGGATGCCATCGATATGCAGATGACATCCAACTCCATATATCGCTATCCGAATTACTGCAGGATGCAGTAGAAACCTTGGGTCACAGTCTGAAAGCAAACAAATTGAAATTGACCCTAAAGAAAATGGAAGTGATGCTGGTTTGGAAGGCAGAGCCCTTGGAGAGCATTGTACTCTCCACTTTCAATAGAGTTTGTCTGACCCTTGCAGTCTAGGGGTTATCCTGAATCCTGTGCTACTGCTGGAAAATCAAGTTAAGGCAGCTGCAAAAAAAAAATGCTTTCTACAACCTTAGTCTAGCCTGGAAGATGGCTCCTGTCCTTACCTTGACCCTGCTGATCTGGTCATCGAAACTCAACTACTGTCATGCATTATACATAAGTCTGCCCTCTAAGATAACTTGGAGACTCCAGTAGGTGCAGAACTCTGCAGGTTGGTTATGGGGAGCTAGGAGGAGAATGAATATCACTCCCATTCTGCAGTCACTCCACTGGCTACCTACCTATCAGTTACAAGGCTCAGTTCAAGGTATTGGCTATCACATATAAAACTCTTCATGGCTTTGGTCTGGCATATCAATAGGACTGCCTTTCTCTCTATGTTCCACCATGGCAGCTTTGCTCATCTGAACAGGGCCTTCTGCAGATGCCACCTTGCACATGAGCAAGATCAACGGCTGCTTGTACATGTGCATTCTATGTGGTAGCCCTTACCTTATGGAATGGCTACCTGAAGAAGTCAGGGAAGCTCCCACTATCCTGGTCTTCCACAAATGATGCAAAACTGAATTGTTCAAGAAGGCTTCTTTATTGAGATGGGAGGGCTGTACTGTAAGGAAGTGGTCTCAGAGGGATGCATCACTTGAGGGATAGTGACTATAGACTTTACTACTGTGTGCTACTGTATGCTGTCTGTTGCTTTGGGTATGATCCAGATTGATTGATTGATTGATTGATTGATTTAACTTATAATACGCTCTCCTTGTGAACAGGCTCAAAGCGGATAACACTAGTATTAAAATTTACATTAAAACCATAAATAGACATACAATCCAGTCATAAAAACAACTCTACTGGGTAGCTCTGTGTGGCTTAATGTGTCAGTCTTAAAATTGCTTATGTTCTGTTTCAGCATTTCTTCCACTCTGTATTGGATTTCTGCTCATTTTGAATCTTTGCAAATTTGCATTCATAGTCCCCACTACACTGTTTATTGAAATGTCCTTGAAACTGACTGTACTAACTCACACTGTGTAATTCTCCTTGAGTCTCAGTGAGAAAGCAAGGCCATAAAAAAATGTAAATAAATGAAATAATGAATAAAATATATTTGAAATCAGTTTGGTTTCCAATGAAAATAACATATACACAATACTAATACAGATTTATTTCCTCTTTTTTGATTCACTTTGTGCACAGTCAGTCATTGTGTAAGAAAAAGTTGTATTTATGGGGTGCATTCTACGAGATGAGATTATACCACTGAGGAAGGCCTTAGGCGGAAATGCATTTGGTTCTATATATACGTGATAAATCCACAATACCTGTATATTTAGAAACTCTGTTTTTATATACAATGGTATGGTTTGAATATGTTGAACTACTATTATTTTTAACCTTATAACCCCCCCCCCAATGCCTTGCTAAGGATTTTGCTTGCCATCCAGTTACACTGCAATTATTTGTCCTGTGCCGATTTTTTAAAAGTAGTGTTTGTTCTTAAAGGCACATTAGGAAAATCACAATTGCCCCCATGGGCAATTTTCCGCATCCAAAATACACCTCACCAGGTGAAGTGGTGCCGTGCGCTGCATGGTGCATTAATGGCCACATCTGTGCATGCCTGTGCCCTAGGGACAAATGACTTGGGCCGTTGTCACACGGGCCCTTATTTCGTCAGTTTTGCACTAGAAATAGTTTCTTCTGTTATTGTTATTAGAATGGATTCTCCCATTTTTTGATGACTGCTTGCGCTTCCAGTCAGTCACATTAAAAGGGAAAAGCGCAATTCGACGGTCAGTCAAAGTGCCTCCGGAAACGGGGCCCTAAAACCCTGCCCCTTTTTATTTTTTATTTTTTTGCATATTTGTACTATATCGCTCTTCTATTATACCAACGTTGTGCTGGGCCAACCCAAAAGTCAACCATGATAGGTAGCAGAGGTTTCCCGCCCATGGCAGAATATCGCTATAGCGCTATAGTGCTATAAGGCTGACTTTAAAAAAAAATTTACTTTGAGGCTTAATTGCAGGTCGCACTGGGGCTTGTGGGAGTGTAGGGCAGGAGAATCAGTGTTAGGTGAGACAGATGATCAGGGAGAGTGAGCGTTTTGGTGTTGCAAAGCATTCATAGTCGATCCAGGGCATTCACATGGAAGTGGATAAAGATGACATAAAGAGTCCCAAAGCGTGAATTGGGGAGAATGGCGAAATCGCAAGAGAGCTGGAGTAAAGTGAGCATTCAGCGGGAGATGGTGCTAGTTTGGTGCTAAATTTATGGCCGTGTGATGACGGCCTTGGTTAATTGCAGAGAGATAACTTCTGAGGAAGGTCAATTACGAAACGGGCTTACATCTAGATGCTCATCACAAGGGTGGAACTTTTCAGGACAGGATCACATTATTCATTGTGATACTTTTTTGTCATCTATGTAATATGCAAAGATCATACGTAATTTTATTAAGTATAAATATAGTAGCCATACATCACAGCAATTGTTTATCTTTGGGTTTGTACACTGTGATCCCAGTTGTTTTTCTGCTCTAGGGACAAAAGGGGACATTCATTAGCAGGGATGGTGCAAGGCAGAATTTAGGGGACTCTCCCTGATAAACAGGAAGACAGTTTGGAGTGTATGAATACAGAATTGAAATAGTATGCTGAAATGGTGGGTGGGTGTGGGTGTAGGAGCTTGAGCAGTGCTCTTGAGTGTGAGAATTGGGACGCTGTAAGCATGACCCTATTTAAATCGACCAAATGTTGGCGGGTATCATTTTCAGGCAGCATAAATATTCATCCATCTGCACTCCTCCCCCCCCCCCCGTCCCCGCTCCTGCCTTCACAGAGGACATCTCTTGCTAGAATGCCTGCAGAGCACCACCTAGTGGGCCTCTGGGCCAGAAACTTCACTGCAGCTTGGAAGAGACGGGACTCCTTCGGAGTCAGCAAAGATGAGATCTTGTGTGAAATCAGTTCCTATATATAAAAGATATAGCATTAGCCTAATAAGGCAGAGCAAGGAGCATCAGCGGGGCCTACAAGCAGTAAATTTGCTAGTGGGCACATTTTCTCTGGATGCTGCTGCCCTTAAAGACTGTGGTCAGAAAAGCTTAAGCTGTTTAAATGCAGTAAACTCCGAGGAGAGAGTTGAACCTGAGCTGTACGTTTATATTGGCTCAGTTAAGGAGATAGAACTTTGGGCTGTGTTATTTAAGACCCAGGTGGAGGATGCTATATTTTCAAATTTCCTCTACTATGCTATTGGAAACATTACATTGCAATGTGAAGGTTTCTTAAATGTATGTATTTTTAAAAGGAGGAATGTACAAAAATATGACCCTGAAAATGCAATGCAATCTGAGGTGGTACAGTCCGGAATTCTGCCCTCCCCACCACGTATTACTCCATCCTGCATAATCTGTCAATTAACTCTTGTTTCTTCACAAATCCCATTTTGTAGACAGAGGAAGAAAGAATAAGGGGTCAGGAAATACCACTTGTTTATTTAGATATTTATATTCTACTTTCCCCCCCAATGGGGAACCAAAGTGGCTTACAACGTTGTCCTCCCTGCCTTCATTTTATCCACACAACAACCACCCTGTAAGGTGGGTTAAGCTGAGAGAGTAGCTGGCCCAGACACCCAGTGAGCTGACATGGCAGAGTGGAGACTTGAACTGGGGTGAACTTTCAGGCCTAGAAGACCCTCTAGATGGCGCTCTTCAGGAATTCTAGTTAGAGACAGCTCTAACCACTATGCCATGATGGTTTAGGCTTTCTCAAATTGGAAACATTTATAAATGAGCAGCAGGAAGGTTAGAGCTGCAGCATTGTGTGAATGCTGAACATTATGTATGCTCATACTGTCCCTATTTACCGGCTACAGTCTCTGTTTTCCAGCACCTGTCTCTGCTAAATCGCTGTCTCTACTTTTGCCTTTTGAAGAAGACTTCTCAAAATAAAGACATTTCTTAGCATGTAAAGTGACTTTTATAGAGTCCACTGCTACAGGATGCAATGATGGCTTTAAAAGGGGAGTACACATGTTCATGGAGGTTAGGGCCATTAATAGCTATCAGCCACGAAGACTCAATTGGTATTTATTTATTTTAATTTTACTTCATTTATACCCCACCTTTCTCCCCGATGGGGGTTCAAAGCAGCTTACCTCAGTCTCCTCTCCTCCATTTTTTCCTCATAAAAGCCCTGTGAGGTAGGTTAGACTGAGAGGGCGTGCCTGGCCCAAAGTCACCCAACAAGCATCTGTGTCACAGTGGGGATTCGAAACTGGGACCGCTGGATCCTAGTCTGTCACTCTAGCCACTATACCACACTGGCTCTATAAATGGAACCTCCATTTAATATACTACTGCTTGGGGCAACAATAAACAGAGCCTTTGGTCTCCACACCTTGCCTGGAGGTCTTCGTGGGCCATCTGTATGGCCACTGTGTGAAAAAGGAAGCTGAGTTAGTTGGGCCAACGGTTGATCTAATGTTAGTGTGAGTTGTTGAAACTGCCATTCTTCAGAGTTTAGTGCCCTCCCTGTGATCTCCTAGAAGTTACATTTCTGAAAGATTGTTTCAGGTGGGCAGTAATGTTGGTTTGCAGGAGGAGAGCAAGATTTGAGTCCTTAACACCTTGAAGATTTCCAGGGTATAAGCTTTCCAGTCATCTGACGAAGGGAGCTTTGATTCTTGAAAGCTTATTCCCTGAAATCTTGTTGGTCTCTAAGGTGCTACTGGATTCAGATCTTGCTTTTCTGAAAGAGTGGGTCTTGTTTTGTGTGCATCCACATGCATGCTCATGAAGGCACCATGCAGCGCCACAGTCTGCTTTTTCACACGCTACAGCCTTTGAGGTCTGTTTTGAAGCATTACAGCATAGTGCCAGACAGTTATATTTTTTCCTAATGGATCTGTGGTCTAAAGACCAAACTTCACCTTGCAGACTGCGGTGTACAACCTTCAGCAAAGCGTGAATGGTTGCGGAGAATCATCATGCAATCCTACACAGAGTTACACCCTTCGAAGCTTATTGACTTCAACAGACTTAGAAGAGTGCTTAGGATTCCACAGTAAGGATGTTAAAGCACATTCTTACTTTCACCTGCAAAATGTTGGCAGGCATGGAAGTAAAGTCATCCGTGGTTTAACATGAAAACTAGAAGCCAACCTGCACTCTGGCTTACTTGAGTTACATTGTTCAAGAATGATGCTTTCTAGCTTGGTTCAGACATAATACAAAACCATGTTTTATTATAACTAGGATTCAGTTTGCAGATGATCCTGGCTTTTATTTGAACAAATGCTGTTTTTATCTTCTTTGCTCCGTAGCTGAGTAGGGCAGTGTGAGGGAATAAACTACAGTGTATGCATCTGCGTATCCTTTGCAACTAGAGTTGGCTTAATTGTGATTACTAAACTAACTTCAAATCCTGGCTTCAGATCTTAGTATATAATTTTTAAAAAATTTACTTCATATCTACCCTGCCTTTCTTCCCAGTGGGAACCCAAAGCAGTTGAAATTGTTTTCCTCTTGTCCATTTATCCTCACAACAACCTTGTGAAGTAGTTTAGGCTGAGAGTGTGTGACTGCCACAAGCCCAAGCTCAACTATGGCAGTGTGGGGATTCAAACCTGAGTCTCCCAAATTCTGATCTGACTGGATCTTGGCCAACCCCAGTGGTGTGTCCCACATTCAGATGGTCACATAAACCATAATTAGTTTAATTAAACTATGGTATTGTGTGATGGTTAAACAGACTCCTCTGTACACAGAAGCAGTGCTGTGATCCAAGCAGAGCTGGTGGGGTTTTTGTTCTTTTTTTTATGCCCCACCTTTCTCCCTAATGGGAGCACCAAATGGCTACATCGTTCTCTCGGATCCTAGGCTGACACTGTTTCCACTACACCAGACTAGCTCTCTAGCACACTTTGAGTGCCATGTTGGTACCCCAAACTGTACCCTAGCCTCTCTCCATGTTGCCCACCACCCAGCTGTATGTTTTTTTTTTTAATTTCCTCATATTTTCTTGTTGTATTGCAGTGAGAACAGAAAACACTACCTTAAATGCCTTGGTGCTTAGCTAGGATCTTGAAACAAACAAACAAAAATCAAGAAGATCCATGACAAAGCTTCATCTTGATACCAACCATTTCTCTTCACTCTGCTTGTCTCTGGGGCCTTAGCTCTTCCTGTGTTCTTTAAAGGAAAAGCAGCAACTGGCTAACACTGCAAGCAACAGACTACCTTTGAAGTCTTGCTGACTTATACAGAACTGCAAAACTGCTGTAAAACTGCCTTGAAACACATTGCTGATAAACAGTTGGGCCCAACACACCTTCTCCACCCTCATTTTACACAAGCAGTTTCCACCCACCATGCTGTCTCTCTGGCTCTTGCATGGTTTCCTCCACACTCAAATCAATTCACCCCAAGATCTGGCCATCTCCCTTTGAAGCAGCTTTCACCTGTTGCCTCTATAAATGGCCCCTTTCCTTGCTATTGCCTTGCTGCCACAACTGGTTGTCAGGTGCTACACAAGGATGCAGTGGTTGTAGGAAGAAGGATGTGTGTGTGTGTGTAAAAAGTTGTCAAGTTGCAACCAACTTATGGTGGCCTCGTAGGGTTTTCAAGGCAAGAGATGAACAAAGGTTGTTTGCCACTGCCCACCTCTGTGTAGTGACCCTGGACTTCTTCCGTGGTCTCCCATCCAAGTATTAACCTGGGCCGACCCTGCTTAGCTTCTGAGATCTTATGAGATCAGGACTAGCCTGGGCTATCCAGAGTAGGCAGGAGGATATGCTGGGAACCAAACAATCTAATCATGGGACTCTCCATCGTTTATATGAGGAAGAGCATAAAGTGTTCCTTTTTTAGCAGGCACAAAAAGAGGTGGGCATAGTTGGGAGCTGTCAACAACCTAAGGGCCTGGCACTGTAAAGTTTCAGCAGTGGTCACAGCCTGCCCTCTCCCTCTGAGGCTTGGCACTGGCCTCCCCTCCCCTCTGCCCTTTCTTTGCATGTTCACTACTTGCCTCCATGTTCCAGGGTCTGTCTTGATCTGGTTTATAGCTATGCTGGGGCTGCTCCACAGCATCTTCTCTTGAGAGAGCCCGTGGAACAGGCCTTGGATTCTCCTCCAGAGCAACCTGCGCAAGTGGACGAATTGATGCTCTATATAGGGAAGGAATTAGGCTTGTGTCAGAAGATCAGTATTGCCCACTCAGTTTGGCTGTTGCTGTCTGATGGCCTGCAGCCGGGTCCTTTTAACTGGAGATGCTGGGAAGTGAAACACTATAAACTTCAGCCTTTGTACTTTCTCTAGACCAGTTCTCTCTCCCTTCTTTACATTTCTTTCAGACTGCCCGTTGCAGTTGACTCTGGGATGTAAAAACTACACAAGGCAGGCAGGGGAAGGCGAAGAGAGGTTTCTAACGCCTCTCTTAAAGTACTAATTTTTCCATCTGAGTCATCTAAGTCCCTGCTCCATTCTCTCGCTTCAGGAACAGCTCCGCTCCTCTCAGGGATCAACCTTCTCAGCAATTTCAAATTTACATTTATGTCTTTAGAAACTCAGTATTGTGTTTCTTCACAATGGACTTCTGTTGTGAAAGCAGCTCTATTATTAGCCTGAGCAGGTTTTGACCTCTTTCCACTGAGTCATATTTGCCATTTACCAGGGTATTAAAAATAATGATTATCAGTGTTAGTCTCTACACTATGTAGAAATAGTGTGTTTGTGTGTATGTGTGTGTTAACCTCTCAAAGGTGATGTTTATAGTAGGATGCTTCCACTTTAGGATACCTTTGTGCTGTTCACTTATTCCTTTTTTGTAACTAGCAGCCACTTAAATTAAAATGATGGTTCCCATGACACTAAATAAATGCTCTGCATTCCCTGTTTGTTTTTTAAGTAACACTAATTCCCTGGGATAAGATTCTTTCACCTAGCAGTAAGTCCTGCTCTGCAAACATTTTGCTTTCTCCTGCAACTGTCCCTTTTGCATTTTTCTCTTTCCCTCTTTTTTGTTTCTGCTTCTCAATTAAATTAATTATTTTCTGTTCACCTGCTATAGGTGTCGGCATTCCTGAACTGACACTTTTTAATTAATTAGTTAATTAACTTTATTTATGGTCCTCCTTTCTTGCTGAGCACGAGGCACTCAATAAAAAATGCACTACAACTCAGATCACAAAAACTAGAACCATTTGGGGAAAAACACATCAGTGCTGGAGGAGCAACGGCCTCACCAGAAGTCAGAAAAAAAGAAAAACCAGGAGCAAGGTGGAAGGATTTATTAAGGTTTTTTTTAATCCCTACGTATTTCGCTTTAAGCTTCGTCAGGGGATCTTCTATGGAGAATTTCAGGTTTCACCTTGAGCAATGGAAATGTGTGGGGATCAAAAAAATACATCAGGTATGATATATCATAGTGCAAAACAAATGAAATGACAAAAGCAGAAAACAATGCAGTGTAAGAGCAAGACAGTACATGCCATACTACAATCATGTTCCCTTTGTAAAAGTTCCCTCTGTTTCATTATACTAAAGGTTTGTTCCCTTTACAGAAATGACCTCCTGAACAATTCTGTTCTAGACAAGAACTCTGTGTGTGTGGTGGTGTGTGTGTGAATTACTACTTTTCACTTTGCAGCCAAAACGATTGCTCATTAATTTCCTTTCCTTTTTAAATGCATGTCCATGGAATGCCCCTGCGTCGTTTACTAACTTGAAGCCTCCAAAATCTCCAACCAATAAATAATTCAGATCTGTAGTCCTCCTTCTGCAAATCTACCATGTAACGTACCTGAAAGAATGAGAAATGGCCCTTGTGCACTTGCGTAATTTGAAATGAAGAAAATGAAACTGAAGCTAATTGAAAACCAGCTGGATCATAAACCCAGACTGGACATGTAGAGGATGCGGCACCATAGGAGAAGGGATGGAAGCGCGGTAGCATGGAGCACACATGAGATGGTGTTAATTTCCTCTTTATAAACATTTTTTTGTTAACATCCCTGCGATGACTCAGTAATTCAGAAGCACTTGGAAGGTTTTGAGGGCTAAACTCTAAACAAGGAGGACGTCAATTGAAGGTGCCGTTCCGTGACATGACTGTGGGGTGACATGACCATTTCCCAGCAATTTGCAGGTATTTGCCTCATGATGGCGTGCTTTTGCTATCTCATATTCTTCTGTGAGGCAAAGCAAATTGCTGTGCATTTTATCTATCTGTAATTTTTATGTTATTCACAGGGTTTCATTGGCTAGGTTTGGGACTCGAGAGGTTTTTAATTATTTGTATTAGGCCGTTATTTTATTGTGATTTTATTGAATATTCTATTTTTGTATTGGATTTAACTGCTGTAATTGTTGTGAACCGCCTCAAGATCTTCATTGAAGAGAAGCAGTATAACAACAACAACATTCGATTTATATACCGCCCTTCAGGACAACTTAATGCCCACTCAGAGCGGTTTACAAAGTATGCCATTATTATCCCCACAACAAAACACCCTGTGAGGTGGGTGGGGCTGAGAGAGCGCCTAGAAGCTGTGACTGACCCAAGGTTACCCAGCTGGCTTCAAGTGGAGGAGTGGGGAATTAAACCCGGTTCTCCAGATTAGAGTCCTGCCGCTCTCAACCACTACACCAAACTGGCTCTCAAAAATTGAATAAATAAATAAATAAATAAATCATACATGGAGATCTCTGTGCTGGATCCATCTCTGGGATGCCTGCTTCAATTTTGAACTTGTGCTGCTCCCTGCTGTTGTCGCATCAAGCACCTGTGTGTGTGAATCAGTGAGGCAGAACTTTCATATTGCCTATTCAGTGGCAAACGGGTCAGTGTAAACTATCTTAGTGTAAGCTGTTCTAGAATACTTCGATTTCTAAGTACTGGTTCGGGCTTCATTGTGCATGCCATGATTTCTCTGCATGTGATTGCTATATGGCCATGGTTCTGCTCCTGTCAGAAGACTAGCTCTGCCTAGAGTCCCATAGTGTTGGATTTTGTACTTCCAGCACTGTCATACACTTGTTCAGATCATCCAGGGATTTGGTGTCATCAGTATGCTGAAGTCACCCAGCTCTATTGTTTATTTTCCCTCCAGCAAAGTCAAATGGTGCTGTAGACGTTTGAGCAAGTGATTGGAGGCTAGCTGAGGAACAATATGATCAAGATGTATTGTCGAAGGCTTTCACGGCCGGAGAACGATGGTTGTTGGGGGTTTTCCGGGCTGTATTGCCGTGGTCTTGGCATTGTAGTTCCTGACGTTTCGCCAGCAGCTGTGGCTGGCATCTTCAGAGGTGTAGCACCAAAAGACAGAGATCTCTCAGTGTCACAGTGTGGAAAAGATGTAGGTCATTTGTATCTACTCAGGAGGGGTGGGGTTGAGCTGAGTCATTCTGTAAGAGTTTCCCAGGGTGTGGAATGCTACTGGCGGGAGGCTTCACTGTATCCTGAGGAGGTTCTTTTGCATATGGATTGGTGCTTGATGTGCTAATCTTCTCTGCAGGGCTATTGTCGGGTGTGGAGTGTTTTGTTGGCCTGGTGTTTTTCAGAACTGGAGCCCATGCTCTGTTCATTCTTAAGGTTTCTTCTTTCCTGTTGAAGTTTTGCTTATGCTTGTGAATTTCAATGGCTTCCCTGTGCAGTCTGACAAAGTAGTTGGAAGTGTTGTCCAGTATTTTGGTGTCCTGGAATAAGATACTGTGCCCTGTTTGAGTTAGGCTATGTTCAGCCACTGCTGATTTTTCAGGCTGTCCAAGTCTGCAGTGTCTTTCATGTTCTTTTATTCTTGTCTGGATGCTACGCTTTGTGGTCCCAATGTAAACTTGTCCACAGCTGCAGGGTATACGGTATACTCCTGCAGAGGTGAGGGGGTCTCTGCTGTCTTTTGCTGATCGTAGCATCTGTTGTATTTTTCGGGTGGGTCTGAATACTGCTTGAAGGTTATGCTTTTTCATAAGCTTTCCCATCTGATCAGTAATTCCTTTGATATATGGCAAAAACACTTTTCCTGTGGGAGACTGTTTTTCTTTGGTTGTTTGATTCATCCTGGGTTTGATTGCTCTTCGGATTTCATTTCTGGAGTAGCCATTTGCCTGAAGTGCGTGGTTTAGATGATTAATTTCCTCATTGAGAAAGCGCGGCTCACATATCCGTCTTGCACGATCCACTAATGTTTTCATTATGCCTCTTTTCTGTCGGGGGTGGTGATTGGAGTTTTTTGTGTAAGTACCGATCAATCTGACAGACCATCAACTCTCACCAGAAGAAACCTCCATCTTGGCAAAGGGAGGAAACTTTGCAGTCACCCCCACCAGAATTCCTGTGGAAGACATCATTGCAAATGTAGAAGCTGCCATCCGTCATCTACCTGAAGAGGAAGCTGAGGAAATAAGAGGAGAGACAGCCAGGATTCTACGAAAGGCAAAGCTTCCCGCCAGCAATATAACACGCAAGGAGAGAGATGCCATCAAGACCCTCAATGCAGATCCAGACATCATCATTCTACCAGCTGATAAAGGCAATGCTACAGTGATCATGAAAACAGAGGAATACAAAAAGAAGATTAAGGAACTCCTGGACCCCTCCACCTACAAAAAACTAAAACGAGATCCCACCTGCAAAATCACCAGGCTAACAAATGCGCTGATCAAGAATTCCTCACTACATCCCGACACGCACAGCAAACTATGCAAGACAGAAGCACAGCCACCTAGACTATATGGACTCCCCAAAATACATAAAGATTCAGTCCCACTCCGACCCATTGTGAGTGCCATTGGTTCACCGACATATGAATTAGCTAGACATCTGGCAGATCTCCTGCAGGACCACATCGGGAAAACCTCGTCTTACATCAAAGATTCAGCAGATTTCATCAACAAAATCAGTTCTCTGAAACTCAATCCACAAGACATACTTGTCAGTTTTGATGTTGTATCCCTGTTTACCAAGGTTCCAGTAAAAGACACTATTGCACTGATTAATCAGATTTTCCCAGAGGACGTAACAGCCTTATTCCATCATTGTCTGACAACCAGTTACTTCCAATGGGACAACGAATTCTATGAACAGATGGATGGGGTGGCCATGGGGAGCCCACTCAGCCCAGTTATAGCAAACTTCTACATGGAACATTTTGAAAAAACAGCTCTAGAATCAGCACCCCACAAACCCAGTGTATGGTTCCGGTTTGTGGATGATACATTCATCATTTGGAGCCATGGGGAGGAAGAATTGATGGAGTTTTTGAATCATCTCAACAACATCCACCTGAACATACAATTCACAATGGAGAAAGAAAGTGAGGGAAAACTCTCATTCCTGGATACCTTGGTCATCCGCAAAGCAAACTTTCAGTTAGGTCACAAGGTCTACAGGAAACCAACTCACACTGATCGGTACTTACATAAAAACTCCAATCACCACCCCCGACAGAAAAGAGGCATAATGAAAACATTAGTGGATCGTGCAAGACGGATATGTGAGCCGCGCTTTCTCAATGAGGAAATTAATCATCTAAACCACGCACTTCAGGCAAATGGCTACTCCAGAAATGAAATCCGAAGAGCAATCAAACCCAGGATGAATCAAACAACCAAAGAAAAACAGTCTCCCACAGGAAAAGTGTTTTTGCCATATATCAAAGGAATTACTGATCAGATGGGAAAGCTTATGAAAAAGCATAACCTTCAAGCAGTATTCAGACCCACCCGAAAAATACAACAGATGCTACGATCAGCAAAAGACAGCAGAGACCCCCTCACCTCTGCAGGAGTATACCGTATACCCTGCAGCTGTGGACAAGTTTACATCGGGACCACAAAGCGTAGCATCCAGACAAGAATAAAAGAACATGAAAGACACTGCAGACTTGGACAGCCTGAAAAATCAGCAGTGGCTGAACATAGCCTAACTCAAACAGGGCACAGTATCTTATTCCAGGACACCAAAATACTGGACAACACTTCCAACTACTTTGTCAGACTGCACAGGGAAGCCATTGAAATTCACAAGCATAAGCAAAACTTCAACAGGAAAGAAGAAACCTTAAGAATGAACAGAGCATGGGCTCCAGTTCTGAAAAACACCAGGCCAACAAAACACTCCACACCCGACAATAGCCCTGCAGAGAAGATTAGCACATCAAGCACCAATCCATATGCAAAAGAACCTCCTCAGGATACAGTGAAGCCTCCCGCCATTAGCATTCCACACCCTGGGAAACTCTTACAGAATGACTCAGCTCAACCCCACCCCTCCTGAGTAGATACAAATGACCTACATCTTTTCCACACTGTGACACTGAGAGATCTCTGTCTTTTGGTGCTACACCTCTGAAGATGCCAGCCACAGCTGCTGGCGAAACGTCAGGAACTACAATGCCAAGACCACGGCAATACAGCCCGGAAAACCCCCAACAACCATCAATATGATCAAGCCCAATTCAAACAAGATGCTTGTGTCATTGGTGGGTATTCTTCTGGCCATGGAGGTGGACTTCAGCCTGTACTGGATGGGGTTCCACTCCCTCCTAAAGGATCATATCCAAAGTTTGAGATTGTTTTAAGGTATGGTGTTATATTTGGATCTTCAAGAAGTTTCTGTAGCTTGAAGTGCCCTTTACTAGCTTATGTCTGTTGGAAGGAAAGAACTGCGGAATGTCACTTAATGCTATCACAGACATTGGTGTCTAAGGGAGTCGGTACAGGGAGTAGAGTCAGTACAGGGCTAGATAGGTCACTGCTTGGCTTTGCCACTGTCCATTTCTGTCACTTTGCTACCCACAATGCTACACTCAGAGGTTTCTTCCTTCTGGGCTGTTTTCACACGTCTTATTGGCCACGGAACATCGTGCAAAGCTCCCGGAATGACAGCATCTTCCTGGCGCGATTTCGTGCAAGAACTGGAGTTATTATGATGGGAAATCGCGCCAGGAAGATGCTGTCGTTCCGGGAGCTTTGCACAATGTTCTGCAGCCGGTAAGACATGTGAAAATGGCACTGGTCATTCCCCCCTCCCCTTTTATCCACCATGAGGGCTTGGCATGCTTTCTACAATCTTTCTCCATCCTAGTTTTGATAGAAATCTAGAAGCCTTTACTCTGCCTTTCCTATCTAGTATGGAGTTCTCTTACAATAAGGAACTTCTGTTTCTTTTCTAAGTAACAAACCTTAGTGTGAATTTATTCCTCCAGAAGCCAAACTGCACAATTCTGCTGTGCAGAGACACGGCTCTGCTTTCAAGGCTGGCTGTGCCCTTTCTTGGAAAGAAATGGATTTGCCAGGGTTATCCATTCTCTGGTCACATCAGGTTTAAATCACTGTCGTGCACTTTACACACGGTTGCCTTTGAAGATCACCTGGAAACTTCTGCTGGTCCAAAATGCTGCAGCAGGTAACGAATCCACCACTCCATATTGACAGATCTACATTCCCTTCCAGTTTGGCCATTTTCACACGGCTTACCAGCCTCCAGAATGCTGTGCAAAACTCCCGGCAGACAGCATCTTCTTGCGCAATTTCACGCAAAACTCCCAGATAACAGTATCTTCCTGGCGTGATTTTGCACTAGAAGACGCTGTCTGCCAGGAGTTTTGCGCAACGTTTCAGAGGCTGGTAAGCCATGTGAAAACGGCCTTTGTTTCGGAATGCCAGGGGATACCCTCTGTTGGTCTAGAAGGGCAACACCACCAGAGGGCTTTGTCATTTTGGCAGTTTATGGCTTGAATCCTGCCATCCAATCTTCTCTCTGCCCAACTTGACCATGGAGGGTTATGGGAAAGATAAAATGGAAGAGAACATTGTACTCCATTCTGAACTCTGCCAGGGAATGGTGGGATCAAAATGTGACAGACCCCAGAAAGACGAAGGATTTTAAAAATTCTGATGTCTTTGTTGTTTCCAGTATTTCTATGATATATTACAGGGTGTCACAAAATTCTTGAGCGAGAGAGTGAGAGAGAGCATGCACGGCATGGAATCATTAAGTTTTCTGTTGAGGCATGCCTGACAGGAAATGAATTTTTCAGCAGAGCTTCTGTCAGCAAAATATTCATCCGCTATAATCTCCTACTGGAGTAACTTGCTGTCTGCTTAGAATGACTGTTGCTCTGCCACATGGAATTGGAACAAAATGGCATGATTTCAAAGAACACATTCCTTTGGCCGCCGTAACACAAATCCTACTGACATGGAATACATGCTTTGAATGCAGAGTAGTTTCCGTTCATCCAGGCAGCTGGGGAGGAAACTGTAGGGATTTCCATTAAGTGACATTAGGATTGGCTTTCATGTGACGTTTGTCAGGGAGGGATATTAGCGAGAGTCAGTAACAGAGCTATGTCATGGGGTGGGGGTGGGAGGATGACAAGAATGAAGCTGTGGCATGTGGTATTACATAATTATGCTGTGTACAATTGCCAGAGCCCATTTGCAGAAGCACTGCAAGGTTTATTCTAAGCGTTTTCTTTCCTCCATTGCACAAGCAGTCGGTCCAGGATGTCCACCCATCGAGTGAACATGAACACACACACACAATTGTTTTTTTAGCTGGAAGAAAGGCAAACAAGAAAATAGAGAAAGGAAATAGGGTGGTGGGTAGGAAATAAAGAAGAGAGGGGGAGAATAGAAGGAAGGGAAAAAGAGCAAGAAAAGAAGGGAGGCGGGGGAGATGGTAAAGCACAAGAAGACGGGAAGTGTGTCCAGTCCTGGCTGAGTGCTGAGCACAAGGCAACTTGGTGTATCTCTGAAGGGTGGAACCAGCAAGGAACAAGGCTTGTTTAGAGGCAAGCAGCAGAACCTTGGATAGCTCCACAGCTGACGGCTTGTTCCAGTGACCATTAGAGGTGATCAAACTCTTAAGCAGGAGAGGGCAGGCTTAGCTAGATCCAGCCCTGCCCCACCTTCCTAGGGAACGGAGGACTGTGCTTAATGGCCCTGTGTTTGTCTATGGAGCCTGGCATTTGCATGGTGTTTTTGGACCTTCTAGCAGGTGCCATGGTGTCTCTTCGTGATGGTATTCTTGGAAGCTGTGGAACCCACAGACTCCATCGTTCAGCTTTAACAGCTGTTGCTCTCGAAAGCAGATATTCCAAATCTTAACATTGCCCTGGGCTGTTCGGGATCTCTGTGACATCAGAGCAGGTATTTTATTTAAATACTTGTGCCCTGCCTTTCACCCTGAGGAGACCTAAAGTAGTTTACAACCCAAAAAGGGGGATTATACACAAACCAATAAACAAAACGGCACAACAGCAGACACCATCTTGGTATGGCCCTCCTCCGAAGATCTGGGCGGCAAGCCACGGGCTAAGGGTCAAGAGCCCTGTGGCTTTTGCCCTCTGGTCACACCTGAACAGAAAGGGGTGAGAATCCTCAGCAGGATGGGGCAGCTCCTCCAGTCTTCCCCTTCCTGCTAAAAAACTCCCTCCTCAAGCCCACCAAGACCAGAGCAAAGCAAATCAACCACTATCTACTGGACAGCACCTACCGCCTGCTCTGTTCTCCAGCAGCACATGAATTGGGATCAGTCCTGTCCCTCAAATGAAAGCTAGAGGATGGGGTGGGGTGGGGTCGTAAGACAAGTTGTCTGCAGTGATCAGAACAGATTGGAGATAATCTTTCAGCTGTGTTAGGGTCATTTTTTAAAAAAAAAATCTTGTTTAAAAAACCCCCAGACCTATTCTTAAAAAAAAGTTTTATCATCATCGAGCTGCTGTGTGATATGTCAGCAATTCACCTCTGGAGAGTTAATTTTTTCTTCTTCTGAATGTTAGACTTTGTTCCTTGGCTTTCATTTCCCTCTAAGAAAAGCTTGCTGACAGGATCAAACTCTCTTTCTCCCCCACCCCACCCCACCCTGTTTTGTTCAAACATCGCCATGGTTTTCTGTTCTTGTTTCCAGATGCTGTCAAGACTGGGGATGGGCTAATCACTTGGGGAGATAGGGCTGGATTAAGGACTGTGGCTCTGAAAGCATCAAGAGACAGCAGGACACGAGACTCCTCTGCCTTGAAAGCTCTAGATGTTGAATACGGAAAGCCAAATGGAAATGTTCCAGCCTGAGTGCATTTATTTATTTATTTAACTTATAGTAAGCTCTCCCCGCAAGCAGGCTCAGAGTGGATAACAGTGTTTGAATCTACATAAAATTGCCATTTAAAACCATAAAACCAGGGCTTTTTTTCAGCAGGGATGCGGTGGAACGGAGTTCCGGAACCTCTTGAAAATGGTCACATGGCTGGTGGCCCCGCCCCCTGATCTCCAGACAGAGGGGAGATTTGATTGCCCTCTGCACTGGCATGGAGGGCAATCTAAACTCCCCTCTGTCTGGAGATCCGGGGCGGGGCCACCAGCCATGTGACCATTTTCTCCGTGGGCAACCCACTGAGTTCCACCACCTCTTTTCCCAGAAAAAAAGCCCTGCATAAAACAAATTCAGCAGTAAAAGGAACAGCACTAAGAGGCGGCCCATATTACCCATTTCGAAAACATTTCTATGGGTGGGAGGTGAGGGACAGCAATGGTCCAACAGATGGAAAGAAAAAAACAGGAAGGGGTTACGTTCCCTCTCTGTAGGTGGCTGGACAGAAGGCTCATCCATAACCCAGCCTCAGCCATATGCCTGGCAGAACATCTCTGTCTTGCAGGCCTGGCGAAAAGATAACAAACCTTGTTGAGCTGAAGGCCAAATCCACACACACTCATCATCCGCTTATCTTGCGCAGTCCATGCTGTGCATCATCACATTCACCCTCCCAGTGCATCTTCGTGGCGCAATCAGTTCTCCACACACCACTGAGTAAAGCGTTATAGTGGGCAATTCCGTCCTCCGTCATCAGCGTTGACGGTGCACATCACTTCCCATTTTTTTTTAAGTTAGTTTTGCG
Organism: Eublepharis macularius; assembly: GCF_028583425.1. NCBI lineage: Eukaryota > Metazoa > Chordata > Lepidosauria > Squamata > Eublepharidae > Eublepharis > Eublepharis macularius. The sequence continues at coordinate 21,379,917 of NC_072801.1, forward strand.
CTATACCGATATTCCGACTTTTAAGAAATGGCAAGGTTCCCTCTCCCTCAACTTTGATTGGCCAATTTTTTGTTCGTCACAGACCACTTTCTAACAATTGGCTGGTGACATACGCATTCTCCAGGGACCATTTCTTTTCCCGTGCAAACTGCTGCTCACTAAAGTAGGTTTTGCAGTATACCGACCTTTCTTTATTGTGCAAATGCGCTATGAAAGCCCTTTAAAAAAAAAAAAGGGCCAGGCAAAAACAGATTTCCGCCATTATCAAGTGGTACGGAAAGGAGGTGCAATTGGGGCGCAGTGATGGCGGGGAACACACGGAATGGGAAAGCGTGTGAGTATCTGCTTGAAAAGCGCCGTGGTTGCAAAAAAGGTGCGGAAACAAAAAGGAAGCGTGGATTCGGCCCAAGTCTCAACAGACAGAGAATTCTGCCAGGTTGGTGCCAGGACCAAAAAGGCCCTGGCTCTGGTTGAGGCCAAGCAAGCTTCCCTAGAACCAGGGGCCACTATTTGTAAAAATGTAAGCATCAGATCTCACTTTGCCTATTTAGTACGGTGCAGACTTCCAGGATTTAATTATTTGTTGGCTTCCATCCCAGTACATGGGATCTTACAGAGTTACATCTGATACAATTAAATGGGGTTATAGATTAAGATGAGGAAAAGATCTTTCAGTAGATATTCTAGAGGAAGCATGGAGGAAATTAATTAATGAAATGTCGGAGATTTTGCTTAAGGTAGGAATTAGAACCCATTGTTTTGTTTTCTGAGGGCATTACGCTCCAGCTAAATTTTCTTTGTTGGATGGACCAACAAAAAGGTACTCTCATCCTTGTGTGACAGGAATGTACAGTGGTGAAAGACTTTTGAAACTTAATACATAATGAGAGCAATTCTAAGCAGGTCAGCTCAGAATCAGGTCTGTTCAATGGTGCTTACTCCCAGGAAGTATTCTTAGGTTTGCCCTGAATATTATTTTTTTAATAGTAAGCTACATATTTATTGGGAGAGTATTCCAAGAAAATTAGGAAAGAACATGTACGTTTAGTCAGGGATTTAATAATAGCTGCACAGATGGCTCTACCACAAATTTGGAGGCAGTAGGGACTCCAAAATAATAAAAAAGAGAATGGCTGTATAAAATATGATGTGTTAGTTATGTGCAGGGCTTTTTTTCAGTGGGAACGCGGTGGAACGGAGTACCGGCACCTGACATGGAGGGCAATCTAAACTCCCCTTTGTCTGGAGATCAGGGGGCAGGGCCACCGGCCATGTGACCATTTTCGCCAAGGGCGATTTAAACTTTAAAAAACTCCCTCCTTGTTCCAGCTGACCCAAAGTGACGTCATTGTGCGGTCCTGAGTTCCACCACTGAGTTCCACCACCTCTTTTCCCAGAAAAAAAGCCCTGTGACAAGCTGGACAAATGAGTTTGTTCAGAAATGGCTGGAACTCAAACCATCTGCTAGAGAAGATTAAAGAAGAGATTGTGGAATGTATCTAATTTCGAATTAATATTTGATAGGTTCTTTACTTCTAGTTTTATATTTGGCAGTTAGTTATGTTGGGAAAAAATGTAACAAATACACAGCATTGTGACTTCGGGTATTTGTTATCTCTTGATGTAAAGATAAGGAACTTAAGTTGTAATTGGACTAAAAGAAGGAGAAGGGGCTAGTATAGTATATTTATAATAAAAATTAAATCAGAGGGTGGCTGGCCCCAGACCTCTCAGCAAACTTCATGGAAGCCTGAGGATTTGAACCCAGGTCTCCAATACTCTGGTCATCCCTCTAACCACTATGCCACTCTTGCCAGACTTTGTGTTTCAGATGCTGGACTGCATTTCCCACAGAGAACATTGTTGAGAAGTACTGAAGATAATGGAAAAGCAGTAAAATAAGCAGCTTCCCTGAGCTGATCCAATTAACCCAGTCTAAAAAAAGAATTCTTTTTAAACACTTCCCACGTACAGCAGCCGTGGAAGTAATGTGGCAGCGATAGCAGCGCATAATTAGGAAGCATGCAGCTGTTCAGTTAGATAACCCAGTTTTGTACAATCCACCCTCCGGTTTTCTGGCATTTCAATAGATACACCTATTTGGAAATCTTCAAATTGTTAAAGCCTCTCTCTTTTTTTTGCGGCAATATGAACCAGGTATTTAGCCTGTGTTTTTTGCACTTCATACTTAGCTGGAGGGAGATAGATCGGTTGTAGCTGCCCATAGCAAATGCAAAAAATAGATCTTGCAGCACAGGCTTTCCCCCCCCTCTCAAGATGAGAGCACAAGAGGGTGTCAAGGAGCTGTGAAGTGAGAGAGCAAGGTTTCGTATCTGGAGTGGTGCAGTAGTGAGGAGGCTGAGCTGTCAGTTAAGCTTAAATCTCACCTCTCTGATCATCTCACCAGCAGAATTATACCTCTTGACTTCAGCAGACCAAGAACTCTGCTTGGGCTGGCTCTGTAGGCAGCCTAAGGCCATGCGTTCTCTCTGCTCTCCCTCATCAGTAATATTTATTTATCTATTTATTTCACCTATTTATAGCCCAGCTTACTTACTGAGAGCTGAGGCGCATTACAGAATAAAGAGAGAGAAAATGTGTAATCATACAACATAAGACAACCAATGTATGATCCAATAGGGCCAGAGATACCAAGTGTCTGGTCATAGATCCAGAAGAGTTAGCCGTGTTAGTCTGTAGTAGCAAAATTGGAAAGAGTCCTGTAGCTCCTTTAAGACTAACCAACTTTACTGTAGCGTAAGCTTTCGAGAATCACAGTTCTCTTCGTCAGATGCATCTGATGTCGCATCTGACGAAGAGAACTGTGATTCTCGAAAGCTTACGCTACAGTAAAGTTGGTTCGTCATAAAGGAGCTACTGGACTCTTTTCAAGTGTCTGGTGACCCTGTTCTCCTGTTCACCCCCCCCCCCCCAGCCCAGCCCTGCAGCAGCAGACACCGTCCTCAGACCCTGCAGTGCCATCTCTCTCAGTGTCTCAGCTGCAGGTGCCTCTATAGAGCCCTGGGCTACCTTCACCATTAGCACACCAGCAGCCGACTCCCAGGCACATCCCTGGAGAACAGCCTGCAGCCACCCAGCTGACTCACCCTTCTCCTGCAGATGCCCAGGCAGCTCAACCTCAGCCAGGCCCACAGGAGATTGCTGGCAGCATGAGCTGGGCAAGCACAGACCCCAAGCTGCCAAGGGAGCCACTGGAGAGGCTCCAGAAGCAGCAGGGGTGAGCCAGGCAGAGAACAGAGCAAATGCCCTGGGCTGGGCTGGAGTGGGTGGGGCCAAGAGACTGCAGAGCCTACCTAGCCCTCTCATCAGATAGGCTGGGAGAAGGGTCACACAGGGAGGCTGGGTGAGGATTGGGAGACGATCCAGGGAGGTGGGGCTCATCCCTAGGCAGGCCACCAAGGGGTCAAAAACACCCTGGTGCATCTATTGGATCATTTCTTTTCGCCCTTGATGGCAGGTGATGTGAAAGAATTCTGCAAGACATATTCAGTGTGCCAGTGGACCTCCGCTCAACCTCCACACGGAGCCCCCTTGGCTTCCTTACCAGTAATCCAAATGCCCTTTGAGCATGCGGCCATGGACTTTGTGGGGCCCTTGCCATGGATGCCAAGGGGTTACTAGTACCTCCTGGTCCTCATGGACTACTCTACCCGATACCTGGAAGTTGTTCCCCTCCGCAACATGCAGACTGTGGGGGTAGCAACGGCACTGCTTTGGTTCTTTGCTCATGTGGGCCTACCCAGGGAGATTTTGACAGACTGGGGTGCCCCATTTACGGCTGCTATGATGAAGCAATTATGCCAGACACTTGGCATCCGACAGATCCATATGTCCACCTACCATCCCCAAATGGATGGGTTGGTTGAATGTTTCAACCAGACCTTGAAGTCCATGCTGCATAAACTATAACAGAACAGTCCACGCCAGTGGGACTTGTATGTGGACCCTTTGCTTTTTGCTGTGCGGGAGACCCCACAGGCCTCAACTGGCTTCACTCCCTTCGAGCTGCTGTATGGCTGGAAGCCCTGAGGGATCCTAGTCCTAGTGGAGTCCCGCTGGGTGGACCCTGGCCCTGCAGAAGGCATAGATCCTCCTGAATATGTAAGGCGACTATGGGACCAGTTGGACAAGACTTGGGAGGTGGCTGGGCAACATCTTTGTGTGACCCGGCAGGCGCAGAAGGAGCAGTATGACAAGGAGGCAAAGACATGGTCCCTGACTGTTGACAGCAAAGTTCTGGTAAGCTGTTGGGTCTTACCCCAAGGCCTCAGTGACCACTGACAGGGACCATTTCTGGTGACCCAGGTCGTGAACCCTTTGTCATATGAGGTACAGTGTGGACCCCCCCACTGGCATAGGAAAGAATTGCACATCAATGATCTTAGAGAATGGAAGGAGTGGGAGCCTGTGGAATGCCAGTTGGCCAATGATCCCCATGCCCTCCCTGAGGGAGATCTGCCATGGGGGAGTCAAGAACCCACTGACATTATGTCCAGGATGGATGACGATCTGACACTAGTGCAACAGCAGCAGCAGATTCATCATCTGGTAGAACAGGTGCCTGGCATCTTCTCCTACAAGCCAGACTGTACCTCTTGGGTAAGACACACAGTTTCCACTCCCCCAGGGCAAGCGGCCTGAGCAGTTTGGTGCCCTATCCCTCAGAAGCAGAGGGAGATGGTGGCTCAGGAAGTTGATGATATGCTGTGCATGGACATAACTGAGCCCTCTCACAGCACCTGGTGCAGTCTGATAGTTTTGGTACCTAAACAGGATGGGAGCACCTGGTTTTGTATAGAGAGGTGAACAACCTGGCATAATTCAATGCCTACCCCATGCCTAGGGCTGACCTCTTGATTGATCAGTTGGGCACAGCCCATTACCTGTCCGCCATAGATCTTACCAAGGGCTATTGGGAGGTCCCTATGAAGGCGTCCAACAAGATGACAGCCTTTGCCACCCCACAGGGCTTGTTCCAATTTAAAGTGATGCCCTTTGGACTTCAAGGGGCTACCGCTGCATTTTAGAGGTTGGTCGATTGGTGAGGAAGGAGCCTCACACAAACTTCAATGACAGTGTGCACAGCAATGGAAGCTGTAAACTGGCTAAAGCAAGTCATCATGTGAGCCATGCAAAATATGGTGTTAGAAGGTGTAAGATAATGCTTTAAAAGCCAGGTAATTACTACAGTAATAAGGGCATAATTCAAGTGTGTTCATATAGATTATGGGCATCTGAAAGTGCTGCAAAAGTGTTACTATTTTTATTATAGATTTTTTAAAAAGTTACCTAGATAAATAGATGCTTGAAAGAGGATGCACTTACTGATTAGTTAAGATATTCCATGAAGATACAGTGCTGGTTATAGACTGGATGGGGAAAAAACAGATATGGATGGATGTCATCTTTGAACTCATTGTTCCAAATCAGTACAAATCAAATTCAAGTTTTATTGATTTTCACTGTGATACAGTTGCTCATGTCCATCAATAAAAATAGACAAAATCCTTCTAAGCCATCCAGAAATACGTGACAGTTTGCTTATATACATTATAGCACAGTGCTGGTTTTAGCAACCATCAGTGAGTTCATGTAAACCTCTCTGGCAGAATGCAAATGGCATGATAAAATGTGATTTTGTTTAAATTATGGTTTATGCAAAGTCTGTGTTCGTGATGGTGAACACAGTTCGATAGTATGGGTCACTAATAAACTGTAGCAGTCCACACACATTCTGTTAAAGAGTTCTGAACCTTGATCAGGCCAACAGCAAACTCCCAAACCAAAAATAGTGTAATATTTTTTTCTGAGGACCACTGAAAACAACACAAAATAGCTGCAAGCTTTTGAGATCTCCATACCTCTTCATCAGGCTACCTTTAAAAAAATCCAACTCATTGTGTTCTTCTTAGATGAGATGCATGTTCCCTATTTCATTTTATTTCACTTTGGTTTTGTACATTTGTTTGTACTATGTAATCTTGGTGCACAGTTTTTATATGCACTTTATTACATATAAAGTGCATATAATATATTACATATGTAATATAAGATATTACATATATTACATAATTTAAAAGTACAATATACATACATTATATACATATAGTGCTGATTTACTGACACTCAAATAACCTTGGAAATTCATACATTTTACAGGAAAAAGTCACTATGAAGAAACAGAAAAATGGCTTGGAAATGAAGAATCACCTATTTGAGTGGCTCAAGGAAGGTCAAAACAGCAGGTAAGAGAAATTCAAAAGCATCTCTAAATTTTACAAAAGTCCTTTTCTGAAAAGTCCCAGTATTGCTGGAAGAATCTGTGCCCTCACCGGGCTGTTATCTAATTTTTGACACAATTAGCTATTTGGGGCACTTTGCATTGAAATTAAGGATCTGATTTGTCAACCACATTATGGTTCTTAAGCTTGCCTTGTTCTATAAGGAGCATTTTGATGTTAAGGGCAAACATCTTTCAACATCTCTGAGGCAGTCAATCCACATCTTCATGTATACCCCCAAAGAATTCTGAGCTGCCTCTATTCAGGCATCATCTGCAGATCATCTCACATCAGACCCACACCTTGGAGAACAGCATAAGCAGGTTAAAACCAGTCACTGCTTTGACTCAGAGTGTGACTAATACAGCCGGGAGCCTCAGCATATGAGATATATATGGAATAAGACGCAAATGTGTCAAACTTTCACATCAGCCCAGATTGTAATGCCTGTCTAGCTACACATTGTTTAATGGCTCCCAAGGCGCTCAGGGTTCGCCTCCATGGTTATTCTCACAACCATCCTGTGAGAGAGGTTAGACTGAGAGACAAGGTCTCACTTTCCCTTCCCTTCTCCCTAAATAAAGGGGATGATGAGTGATAGCTGCACTTGGCTCAGTTTCCCAGTTCCATATAGTGATTAGGGCTTCTGGAATGTTGTGCTCTTGTTCACCTCCTTGGAATCCCTGTATCTAAGAACATAAGTAGAGTCTTGCTGGATCAGAGCAGCGGACCATCTAGCCCAGCATCTAGTCTCACACAGTGGCCAACCAGGGCATAGAGGCTTGGGCCTTCCCCTGATGCCGCCTCCTGGCACTAGTATTGGTTTACTGCCCCTGAACATGGAGGTTCCCTTTAGTCACCATGGCTGGTAGCCTCTGATAGACCTAGCCTCCCCAAATCTGCCTAATCCCCTTTGAAAGCTATCTGTGCCTGTGGCCATCATGTCCTCTGGCAGCAAATGTCACATTTAATCACTTGTTGTGTAAAGAAGTTGTGTGGAATATTTGTTTCCTTTTCCCTCCATTTGATCTTTACAACTAGTAAGGTAGGTTATCCCGAGGGAGCGTGACCAGCCCCTGGCTGTCTAGCGAGCTTCATGACTGAGTGGGGATTTGGATCTGAGGGTTCCCACATCGTAGTCCGATGTTCTGATCACTTTGCGGCGCTGCCAGACTTAGTGGCTTGCAGATGAAAATAACTATCAGCATTTTAATAGTCATCGTCATCAGTCTTTAGTGTGTTAGCAAAAAGCCATTGCGAAAATACAAGAGAAAATTAAATGCACTTTAATAGTGTATTTTAAGTGCTCAGATTCCCACATTTTCAATCTGAATGTCTTGTTTCACCTGCTTCCATTTATCCATACTCCACCTGTCCCAATTTACTAGTTTCCAACCTTTGTCCTTGTTTTGTCCCTCTTTATGCCATTTGTGGATGCCTTATTTTTATCAGTACGAGTTGATATCAGAGTTCAGCCCCTTCCCTTTGACTTTAGCGATTAAATCTTTGTGTGCATATGAGGAGGGGGGCATCTTTCACACATCCATAAGGTTGCTGGGTCTCAAGTTTTGGCCCTGAAAGCTCAGATTTAGGGGGTCATTCTCAGCACCTCAGAGTGGTTGAAATCTTAAGTGGCTGGCTTGATGGTACTGGGGGAGTGAATGGTCCTTCTCACAAAATGTGTAGTGGAACAATTTACTAGTGAGACAATCTAATGCATTAAATTAATATGTTATAATGTGTGAAATAATACATTATTAAAGAGTTCAGTGGATGTTAAGGAGGGAAAAAAAGGCAGAGAGGAGAACTAAAAAAAGATGCTGTTGGTTTCCCAAGCTGAAAAAGAGCTTGGTAAGATCTAAAGTTTGGGAACATTTTAAGTCGCACTAACAAAAGTATAACCATGCTGTTGCTTTGAGTCCCCCCACTCCCATGAATCAATATGGCTCCTTGCAATTTCTCTCTGTTTTGAGGAACAGTAGGATGGTGCCACTGAGCATACATAGAGTGCATTCCCATCAATGTAGAACTCCTGGCCTGGCAGCTGAGGTACTGGGAGGCCAGTGGCCTAAATATCAGCAGGCCTAAGCAGAGATGTACTCTTCAAAGCCCATTGAATTAAATGGACTGCAAGAGATGTAGTACGTCTGCAAAGGATGGTACTGTAAATGGTCTTAGGAGGGCCACACTACCCCAGCACCTACCCCCAGGGGAGATACAGGGGTAATTGGCCTACATTACAAGGCTGCTTGTAAGGATGGATTAGTGGCTGCTAATAAACATGGAATGTTTTGAACACTGAAAAATGCTACAAATACAGAATTATCTATAATAAATACACAGTATACACAAACAAATTATGATATCTTTATACATGCAAAGTATTATTTTATACCTATAATAATGCCAAATATTATTCATGTAAAGTTTTTACTTGTAAATACACATCCTCGTGAAATACATACATATAATTAGAATGTAATTGTAATACATGTAGATATAGTATACAATATATACACATATATCAGTATCACACACACATACACTCATATATGCAAAGTATAATTCCAAAAGATAAATATTATTTTATCTATTTTTATGCAAAGTATTATGTATAAAACATTATATACGCATATGCACGTGAAATGTACATAAATATACATACATATTTAACAATGTAATTGTAATACTTAGACCCAGTATATAATTATAATTTATACACGAACACAACCCTCAAATATATGTATGTGTGTGAAACAATTTATAAATATGTATAGATTTTAAAAATTGGCACAACCTGCTCGTCACAGTGTAAGGCTTCCGCAATACACCGAGTCCAATTTTTTAAAATATAAAAGAGAGCGAAGGGGGGCGAATAGTCCCATCCCTGACCGAGCCTCTGCTTCGCGCTCCTCTCGGAGAGCGAGCCCGATTGGTCCCTTCCACCCGTCCATATCCCGGCTCAGACCCGCCCTCTTTCCTTTCTCATCCCCTCTCCCCCCCTTCTCCTGTGCTCTGCGGGGGAGCGGATCGGCCCACGATTGGCTGCGGGCGCTGTCACTCCCAGCCGGCCCGCCCCCTTCTCAGGTAGCCCGGAAGATGGCGGCGTCGAGAGGGGCTGCCGCGGCCGTGGCCGGTGGCGATGCGGCCGGCCGGGTGGCGTGAGGGGAGCCGCCGCGGTGGGCTTTCCCGACCGCTCCCCGCTTTTCCTCCTCGGCGGGAACCGATGCGGGGGGCCGCCGAGCCGCGCGGGCTGAGGGGAGACGCGGCGGCCGGGAGGCCCGGCGGAGGGCGGCGTTGAGGAGCCGGCGGGGGAGAGAGCCGGGCGGCCGGCGGGCGCTGCGTGAGCGCGGCATGCGCGGGAGACGCCGGCGGCGGGGGGGTTCGCCCCGCGGCGCCGGCCTCGGCCTGGCGTCCCAGCTTTCCTTCTTCCTGCTGCTCCTGGGCGGCGGCGCGGCCGTCCCACTTCCGCAAGCAGGTGCAGGTGAGGCGCGGGGGTGGGGGCGGCGGGGCCTCTGCCCGGGCGGCGGGAGCCTTCCGTGGGATCGGTTCTGGTCCTGAGCGATTGCCAGGGCGGAAGGCGCAGCTCTTGCCAAGGGCCTGATGGCTCTTCGCTGCCTCCGAGGGAGTCGGGGCCACCTGGGAGGCTTCTCTTCCGCCTAACAACAAGCCTGTGAGGTGGAAGGGGCGAGAGGGAATGGCTGGCCCGAATTCGCCAAAGTGTCCCACGGTTCTCCCCCCTCCTCCTTGAATCCTCATAACAGCCCTGTGAGGTAGGGGAGGCTGAGGGGGAATGGTTGGCCCCAATTTGCCCAGAGTGTTTCATGATTCTCCCCCTCCTCCTTTGAGCCTCACAACAACCCTGTGAGGTAGGGGAGGCTGGCAGAGAGTGACTGGCCCCAATTCACCCACTAATTTTTATTCCCCGCCCTTTTTTTTTTACAATTCATTTTCACAACATCCTTGTGAGTCTGGGAAGAGGGGGCTGGCCTGAGATTCCTCAGTGAAATTCATCTCTGAGGGGTTTTTTGAACCTGTGCGTCTCTGGTTTAAGTCTGATACTGTGATGCTTTGTTCTATAAATGCACAAATAACATTCTATAAATGCACTAAATAACAAGACTTTTAAGAAACAAGAGCAAGATCTAGGTATTTCTGTGTTGCAGATGAAGAGTCATAGCATCGTGTTTGTGATGCCAAACCAGGCATGACTCTGGGAAATCCATGGTTAGCATTCCTGTGATTGAATCAAGGAAAGAAGTTGGTGGGAGAAGATCTGACCTGCTTCCCACAGTTTTCCTGGTCTGAAACCTGCCTCCCTAGTTGCTCCATTTCAGAGTGCAGGCAGAAGATGATGGCTGATCCACTTTGTGAATACTTCTCTGTTAAAAATTCCTTCCAAATAGATAATCTGAGCACAAGAAAAAAAGGAGGACTAGAACCTTTCTTCATGTGGTGCTAATTTTCTATTTGTATGGATTTTTTGTAATAAGAAGGAACATTTGAAGCAGGGGGTGCTTGAGGCACCTGCAGCCTCAAGTGCTTCCTCATTTCCACCTCCATAGGTCAACAGCAAAGCATGCCTGCTTATCCTCCCTGTCTCAGCCGAACTTTGTTGCAGTATTATATATGTGTGTGACAGAGAAAGGAAGACCAAACAGTAGTTTTTTCTGTAAAGTCATTTGGAACTGCTGTGTAAATAGGGATACAGGAAGTGAAGGTTGTCTTGAAACTGCTGTTACCTGCTTGTGTCCTGAATTTTTTTTCCAATGCAAAATCCCCCCACCTTTTAACAGAACTGTCTTACAACTTCCAAATGTGATCATCATGTTTCTGTACGTCATGTTCACTTGTTGAAGTTGCCGCTCTCTTGGTTCAGTACTAGGAAGGAGAACAAAGCTCTTGTATCTTCAGTGGCTGTGTAGAAGATGGGATTTCATTAAGAGCAGAGTTTGTCATGAAGTATGTGTGAGGGAAGCTATACTAGCTGAAATTCTGCCTATTGTGCAACTGTAAGGAGCTCGATGCCCTTTGCATTTGGACCAACATTGGCAATCCTTGCAGTTGCTGAAGTGGATCTCCACTATGTTACCCAAATTGTTAGGCTTCTGCCAGGTGGCCACCGATACCAAGAAGCACCTTTGAGCCTTTCTTGGTACTGTGTGTAAATTCTTAGGCTTCTGCCAGCTGGCCACGTGACACTGAGAATCACCTTTGAGCCTTTCTTGGTACTGTGTGTAGATGTGTGTACAGTTAGTGTGGTGTAGAAAGCCAAAAGTACCTTCCAGGTGATATCTCTGCCCTACAGGCACAGAAAATACAAAAAGCATCCCTTGGGGGGAATTACTGTGAAAACAAGCATTAACTGATCCATTTTAATGGATTTCAAGAGCATTCTCAGAGGGTCAGATTCTCATCCTTGGTGATGGAAATGGGGCTGTGGGGGAGAGGGGTGCTCAAGAAGTGAAAGGAAGCTTTGGAATGGGTGACAGCAGTGGGCTGTAAGCTTGGATAGAGTGCCTCATACTAGGAAAAGTGCAGTTGACCATGCATCTGCAGTAGGAAGTGGCGCTCTCAGGTCTGATGGCATGACTTCCACACAGGATGGAGCTCCAACCCAGCTTCTTTCTGTAGAACTTTGCTTGAGGACAGAATCGGTGATGGAAGGCAGGTTAGGAAGATGAAGCCTGCCACCAAAGAGTGTATAGAAGATGAAAGAACACATGCTTTATCAACAAGATTATACTCTCCTAGTCTGTCATTCTGGAATAATTACCACTACCACCCCTACTTCTCATACCCCTCATTGCTCATGTCATTTGAAATCCCACTTTGGATGACAGGATCTGGGTGAAAGGGTGATAAATGGCTGGGGAAGGGTGATGTGCTAGATCAAAGCTGGTGGGCAGCTGAAGGAGGAATAAGAGGCAGTGTATTGATGCAGTTGAAGTGTAAGATGGAATCAGTGGAGTGACTGAGCAAAGCTATCCTTTTCTCATGAAACTGTATAGAATGGGGGGGGTCTTAGTTCTAAACTAGAGCTAACAAAAAGCTGTGTTTTAATGAGGTAAACTGCATGGGAAGGGAACTGGACCCAGACAATGGTAGAGATCCTTCATCTGGGCTCTTTGCCTGCTGAATATTGCTTTTATGTTGCCCCTCTGAATTCTTCATCAACAGAAAGGAATTTGTCACCTCTGCTCTCAGAGTTCCTTTGTTAGCGAAGGCTTAATAGTCATACTGCATATGTGTAGGGGGGTTGGATTTACTTTTCGGGGGGGGGTGCAAGGTATGTATTTGTGTTAGGCTGAAAGATGTCACTTCTGCATATGCCACAGTCTTCAAAGGGTTGAATGGCTTCCTTGGGATCTACGACTTACGTGGATCGTTTGTGTACTGCTGTGACCCACTCTGCTTTGAGATTCCTCTGGGGTTCTGCCTTGACTGAGATTTAGGTTTTGGGCTTGAGGCTCATTCTATGCAATCGAGCCCCTTGTTACTAGAATCTCTCTTCTGCTCCTCCATTTCTGTTGCTTATTCCTTCCTTCCAATTCTGTTGGATTGCATCTCTTTTAGACTTGGTTATTTCTTTTCCTTCCATGGATCTCATGTTGCAGTATAGCTTTATTGGCTCAGAATGGACTCTCTTATTTCCCTTTTCAAGATTTCCTCTAATCGAAACATCTTTATTGCCTCATCCCAATAACATTATAAGTAGAATTTTAACATCTCCAGCAAAATCTCAAAAGTTTATGTTGTTGAATGGACCACATACCTGTTTAATCCTGGCTGTTAAAAGCCAATCCAAACCATAGAAAGTTTATAGTGTTGCAGGAAAATATTAAAATGTGGATTTTGCATCTGTGGGTAAATGAACTTCTGCCCCTGTTATGCGGATGCTGAGGATGCCTCCTGATATGCCTTTGGAGTTCAGATTATTATTATTATTATTATTATTATTATTATTATTATTATTATTATTATTATTACATTTCTAGACCGCCCTCCCCGTCAGACACTCTCAGGGCGGTGTAACAACATACGATTTTTACATAAAGATTAAAAACAATAAAAACATTATAAAAACATTATTCCATATACAATTAAAATTGGCTAATATAAATATTAAAATACAGCATTTTAGACGCAGGGCTTGGCTCTTGCATCATGCCCTGCCTCACACTTATGAGCTCCTGCATGGGTGGTGGATGGTCTTCAGTGGTATGGCCGGCGAGAGGACAGCCTAGCCGCCACCAAATGCCTGGCAGAACATCTCCGTATTGCAGGCCTGGCGGAAAGATGATAAATCCTGCCAGGCCCTAGTTTCCTCAGACAGAGAGTTCCATCAGGTCGGAGCCAGGACCGAAAAGGCCCTGGCTCTGGTAGAGGCCAGGCGGACCTCCCTGGGGCCAGGGACCATCAGCAAGTGCTTATTGGCTGATCGAAGCAACCTCCGGGGAACATATCGGGAGAGGCCATCCCAAAAGGTATGCTGGGCCCCCACATATAGTGCACAGATGATGGTAAAATTTTGGATGGCTCATTCTAAAGATGGCAATGGTGGTGGGCCATGAGGTGCGGTTACGGCACTAGCTGTTTGGCTGATATAATTATTACAAGTTGGGCCCCTGCAAAAATTGTATGGTGGGATTCCAGAAAGCTGTGCTGGACATCTGGCAACTCTCCCTCGCAGAGAGCTTTCCCCTTTGCTATCTCCCTTCCAAACACTGTTCCTCTTTGTTCCCCCTCCACAGGGGAAGGGTGTTGGGGAGGGGGGGAAAGGAGATGAGTTCTTGGAAAGGGCAAAGGGGAAAGGTACTTGGAGGGAGGCAAAGGGAAAGGTGTTTGGAAGGGATGCTTGGAAATCACCTTTCCTGTTAATCTTTCAACCCTCACATTTCCTTGTTAATGTTTCCACCCAACTTTCCCTGTTAATCTCCCCTCAAGTACCTTTCCTTATCAATATTTCTACCCGCCCACCATACCCTCCTCAGCCTTTTCTTGTTCTTGAGGTGCTGCCTCCTGACTTGCTGCCATGTCAAGTGTGCAGGGGAGATGTGAGGCTGGCTCCCAGACCCCTGCAGCTGATTGGCCTGCGGTGACTTCTTACCTAGTCACTTGGAGCCTCTTCCATCCTCCCCTCCCTCCATCTCCTCAGAGCTAACATGCAGGCTGCTGCCACTGCTCTTCCCCACAATGCTGATTTATAGGCACTTTTAGCTATTTAAGAATTGTCATGAGGCCTCACTCTGGATCAGGCGCATGGTGATCTGGATTGGGGCCTGGCAGTAATTTTTTAAACAGCTAAATTTTTCGGCATGGCCCAGGAGAAGCGTGGGATGGGGGATTTCAGGGATCTTCCTCTCCCCCCCCCCACCTCTGCTTCGTTCACTGCTGAACATGACAGAGGAAGAGGGAAGTGCATTTTCTGCACATGTGCATAAAATGTTTATTTTGAGCGGGGGGGGGGGATTAAGCCTCCAAATGTATTTTTTAAACCATAGAGATTTTTCTGTAACCCTGGGGGATCCCCCAAGATTGCAGAAGCATCTGTTTTCTAGCCTAGCTCCACTGATCCGCGGATTTAAGTATCCTCATGGGAGGCCATTTGGCTATTATTATATGTGATTGCTAGGACCGCTGCAGACTTAGGCTGTAGTTAGGGTCAAGGTAATCCACACTTGGATTTCCCACAGTATTTCTAGCTGCAGGGAGACCTGATTTGGATTGGGGTTGTGTTCTGGGAATGGAAGGGTTTGATTTTTTTTAAAACCTTGTGCAGTGTTCCTGGTGTGTACTGCTTCCCCTCGCCTCCAGTCCTGGTTGGTGAAGTACAGGTATTCATATTCTCCCTCCCACTAATAGAATGATAGCTATTAATAGCTCTAATAGGTATCTGATGAAGGGAGTGTGCCTTTCAAAATTTTTTGGAAATTTTGTTGGTCTTTATGGTGCTACTGGACTTGAACCTTGCTGTTCTATAGCAGACCAACATAGCTATTTACCTGAAACTGTCTAATAGCTTGAGGAAAGGATGGGAAATTTCTATCATGAAAACAGTATAGAAAAGGGTTAACCCTCACGGTACTATGGACCCAATTTTAATGTCTCCCAGCTGTTTTTTAAAAAAAGATTTGAAGATATATCTGAAACTCTGAACATGGCTCTCCCATGTCATGTGAAGTTTGATACTTAAGGTGTCTCCTCCTCCTTTAAGGAGGGAGAATTCTTCTCCATGAGAATACCAGATGTATTGAAAATTGCGCCTGGATCACCCAGATCCTAGTCCATCACTCCAGCCAATACATCACACTGGCGTGCATAAGCATGCTCCTTTAAGACAATTTGATTTGTATCCTGTCCTTTCACAAAGGTTTGGTGCAATTAACACATTAAAAACTTAAAATCCATCACACGTAAAGGATAAAGGTTAAAACTTGACCATTGTGCGTGCACCCTTACCCAAAGATGCCAAAGCGAGTCTCATTTCTGGAATATGTTTGGATACCATCTCTGGCAATCTCCTGGGATATTTCAGGCAGTTTCTCTCCAATGTACTAAAGTCCTAACCCAGATCAGACATGATAGCTGTTCCACATCCATTTTATTGCACAGCTTGCAGACAACGCACTGTTCAGTACTCAGCCCATTGGTGAGATGGCCAGAAGCCTCACAGGGGAACAAGCGTATCCTTTCCACACTATTCATGACCTAAAGAACTTCTAACTACAGGAGTGGGAAATCCTGCCCACAAAACTCAAAGAGTTTACAAAGCAGTATTCTTTGGTATATACAATCAGTGATCGCCACAGTACCTGTGAAGGGATAAGCACAAATGTAAACGTGGGGCAGACATTCTAAGGAGTCACTGTCAAATTGCTGCTATCTGCTGCACGCCGACAATTTATCTACAGATGCACATATATCTGTTGTACACCATATGGCATGCTGTAGTAATTTGTATTAATAATTTTGTAATTTCCTTGTTATTTGCTATGGCTGTGCTGAAGCAATAAAGATACGTACATATGGCATGCAAATGCAGTGGTCCAATCCACCACTCTTCTTAATGTCAGAGGAGATCAAGGGCTGCAAAAATTGCTCTGTGGCCACATATTGCCCACTCTTGGGACAGCAATTGAAGAAACATTGATGGGGAACATAGCACGGGCTTAGTAGCAACAGGAGCTTTTTCAGATCACCACTCAGACACGACTTCCAGTCCTTAACATGTCCCCCAGAACTGGCATTAGGGAGAATCAGAACATGATGAGAAAGGTGCCACACCACCAAGATGACAGATGTGATTTTCAAACTGTGTATTCTGCAAAAGTTTCTCGACGAACGATCCCTAAAGGAAATGGAAAAGGAGGCACGATTAAGCTGGTATCACACATACAAAAGGCCATTCTCTGCTTGACTGTGGAAGCTTGCAGGGTGACCTCGGGCCAGTCCCATACTCAGCCTCGACCGTCTCACAGAGTTTGTTAGGAGGAAAAAATGGAGGCGAGAGAATGATTGTAAGCGGCTTTGGATCCTCATTGGGGAGGAAGATGGGCTATAAATGATGAAAAAAAATGAAATTTAGCGGCTGTTCGAGACCTCTGGGTCAAATGAACAGTAATAGAAAAGAAAAGGAAGGAAGAAAAATTGAAGAAAATATATGACCTGGCAAGAGTTGCTCTTCTCTTACCTGTCAGACCTCTTACCTGCCAAGTCCTCAGTTTCAGGTGGGTATCCATGTTGGTCTGCAGTAGAAAAGCAAGATCTGTGTCCAGTAGCACTCTGAAGACCAACTAGGTTTCCAGGGTATATATCTGAGGAAGGGAGCTCGACTCTTGAGATCTTACACCCTGGAAATCTTGTTGGTCTTTGACATGCCATTGGACTCAGATCTTTTGGTGAAGAAGGAAGCTCTGTACAGCTCGCAGGGTGTAATTTTTGCCTGGTAACTTTCATGTCTGCAAACAGAACACTGAAATCTTTCTCATTTTGTCACAACTGTGACTTGCACCTTTCTTATCTGAGGTGTTCACTTTTTTGTAGCTTTTCACTTCTCCATATTTTCCAGCTGCTATGGAGGGGTTTATTTTATCTTCCATATTTTCTTTCCAATTCTGGCCTCAACTGTACTGTTGCTGAAAGCTTTGATGCATCTCCAAAAACGGACTTGATTCTTTTGAAGTTTGTTCCTTTTTCACAGGATTCTCAAAAACAGAAGTGAAAATTAGTTCTGAATTTTTTTTTTCAACCTGTGGTTTATGTAGGTGCTGATGGGGTTGGTTGCGGTTAACAATTATAAACACTTTTTGAAACCAAAATGCTTGTCTCTCCCTGAAGATATTACGCTGTTTATATTAGCTGTGCAATAGAATTATTGCGGAGTAACTAACACCTCTAAAACAATATTATACATTCAGGTAAAAATTCTTGCATCTGCTGTTTCGAACCTTGCAACTTTTTCCTTTCTGACATTATCACCTCAAATTTATTACATGATCCTTAATACTGATGTTTGAGAGCCACTGTGGTATAGCGGTTTAGAGAGGCACCCAAATTTGAATCCCCCTTCTGTCCTGACACCTTGTTGGGTGACTCTCAGCCTAAACTACCTCACTGGTAGTTTAGGCTGAGATCCGAGGCATCCAAATTTGGGTGGTACGATCCGAGGCACCCAAATTTGAATCCCCCTTCTGTCCTGAAAGCTTGTTGGGTGACTCTCAGCCTAAACTGCCTCACTGGGTTATTGTAAGGATAAAATGGAGAGAGAGGAAAGTGATGTATGCTGCTTTGGGTTCTTATTGGGGAGAAAAGTGAGGTATCAGTGAAGTCAATCAATCAATACTCTGTCTCTTCATACCCAAGGGGTCAGGCAAGAACTGAAATGAGTTAGAAAGAAAATGACACTGCATTATTTAGAAGAATTACTGTATTATTACTATTCTTTCTTTATTATTATTACAGCACTTAGCCAGTACGTTAACCATAAAATTTAAGTGCACATTTTACAACTATTATTACTATTAAATTTATAGTCCATTCTCCCCACAGGTGGGCTCAGAGCACATAACATCGTGTAATAAAACCACATTAAAACATAAAATTCAGTACAAGAAGACAGCAATTCTACATGGCAGCCTGTATTGCTGAACCCAACTCAGTACATCTCATAGGGTGGGAGATGGTATACAGCATTAGGTGAGTCGCTAGGAGGAAGGGGGTTATGATCCCCCCTCAACAGGAGACCAGCAAAGGAGCTCACCCACACCCTAACCTCAGCCATATGCCTGGTGGAACATCTTTGTCTTACAGGCCCAGCAGAAGGATAACAAATCCTGCTGGGCTCTAGTTTCCACAAACAGAGAGTTCCACCAGGTCGGTGCCAGGACCGAAAAGGCCCTTGCCCTGGTTGAGGCCAGGTGAGCATCCTTGGAGCCAGGGACCACCAGCAGGTGTTTATCTGGTCATCTCAGCAATTACCAGATTTCAGCCAAAAAAATGAAAAGCTCTCAGAACTTCCTGTAGCAATAGCAATTTAAAATTAATCCAAAATCAATTAAAATAAGATTTTAGTGAATTCTTGGTCCAGCATGATAAAAAGACTGCTTTATCTTCTTCCTGTGACCTTGCTGATAGTGGTTAATAGCTTGGGAGGAAGAGAGGGAATTGGCAGCAGTCAAGTTAGCTAAGCATTCGTCCCTCTTTTTCTGCAGGCAATTTAAAGTTTGGGAAGGGTGCGGGAATGACCCTTGAGCTCTTAGCCCGTGGCTTGCCATCATGGCCCTGAGTGAGCTGTGATGTCATAAGTGCCACCAGCCCAGAATGAACTGAAGGCACATCATCTGTTCCTACATTGTATTGGAGGGCATGCAAGGTTTTATGTATTTAAATTGCATTTTGTTTTGTATATTTCATCTTGCAGGTTCTAGGAGAAAGCGGGGTAAAATATTTTAAATAAACAAACTTAGTGCTAGGCATAATCATTTTTCCGTTTGCTGTTGCTTTAACTGATTTACCTGTTGTAAACCACCTTGGGCATAACTCTTTTTACAGAAAGGAAGCCCAGACATTCAGCAAACAAACAGACAGACAGACAGACAGACAGACAGACAGACAGACAGACAGACAGACAGACAGACAGACAAATAAAGGAGGCGTGTCTGGCTGCTGCCATTTTTTCAATGTGCCCTCTGGGATGGCACTTTATAGTTCCGAGGAAAGGAACTCTTGGCCTGAGCTGGATCCAGACATGGTGGGGGGATGCCTGACCATTCTGTCTTCTCCTGCTGGTGCTGAATCCAGGCCTTGTGAGGGAGGGTGTTTGCAAGGCTGAATAAGAGGCAGCTTACCAACCAGCATGGTGACTGATTCGGTACAGTCAGCTCAAATTGACTAACTGAACTCCTGGACCATGTCAGGCTTCCTGAAATGTCTAGTGCTCCTTCCTATCTGGAAGCTCTTATTTCTGTGACGGCAAGACAGTTTCCTGAGTTTAGCTTTGGTGGGCTATAATTTCAGCTGGTCCTTGTAAATCCAGTTTTGAATAATGTTACTAGCTCTCATCCAACTTAATTTAGCCTGCTTATGTATTATGTTAGTTACTTGTGGGTCATGAAGAGTGTGAAAAGCGGAGGAGCAGAGAACCCTCTCGTCTAGTTTCTCAGAAATGCCCTCTCTGTTCACATGCAGGCGGTTCTTACTCACCAGAGGCAGCCAAGAAAGTGACTGCTTGCAAGCCTCTTGTAATTAGGTAAAAGTACAAACTGTAGAATTAAAACTTCATGCTCATTTTCATCTTCATCATTTCTATATTGTCAGTTAAAAAGTACCTTCTGTCACTTCTTTCTCTCTGACTGAAATGCCATACCTGGTTCATTTTAGAGATGCTTTAAACTGGCTTTAATTATCAAACCATTTTCTATTTTTAACGATAGATCTGTTAAGTATTTGAGTCATTGCGGAGGATGGGGGGAAAAGCTGTCACAGGTTTCCAGTAGAAAATGTCTTCATTTAAATCCTGAGGAACATAATCAGTGTAGGGAGATGATATGAGAGCCTCATAATATTATCCAGAGGAGTTAGCCGTGTTAGTCTGTAGTAGCAAAATCAAAAAGAGTCCAGTAGCACCTTTAAGACTAACCAATTTTATTGTAGCATAAGCTTTCGAGAATCAAGTTCTCTTCGTCAGATCTGACGAAGAGAACTTGATTCTCGAAAGCTTATGCTACAATAAAATTGGTTAGTCTTAAAGGTGCTACTGGACTCTTTTTGATCATAATATTATGTGTTACACGTGCTCATAAGTTGTCAGTGACAAGATTTGGTATTTGACTAGTTAAATATTTGGATCTTGCCCAGGATGCTGCCACTGAATGATCACTGACTTATAATATTTATGATATTCCATGATGCAGCCGTTTTGTAGGTTTGAAAATTGTCTTGAGTGTTTAGCCCCCATGCTCTACAACTCACTCGGGTGACGGGGTGCATAAAGAGAAGCATGGTGGTAAAACTACGTGAGAGGGAAAGAAGTGGTGTGGGAAGAGGCTGGGGCAGGAAAAGTATAGGGTAGGTGTGGGGAGAAGCAGCCCAGTGGTGCCACTGACAAGGAACTGGGCTGAAATTTCTTACCTGGGCAAAAAACAAAAAACTGACATGCTGTGCCGTGATCTGTTAACTTGCATTCTTTCATACCCAATTTCTTTATTGGTGGGTTTCTTCAAGGCAGTCCTTACTGAGCAGGATGTTGTAGCTCACACAAAGATCTAACACGAAATGGGCATTAGAGGAGGATGTAACAGCTGTGGTGTTTTTGTTTGTTAAGGGAGAGGCCTAGTAACTTGGCAGCATTCCCTGCCCCGCACTGAATAAGATTTAATTACGGCACATTCTTCCTCCCTTGGTCTTCCCTTGGTTAATTTCTGGCTTTGCTTGTTTAGCACAGAATGTGGATTATTTGTTCCTTTGGGGCTGGTTTAATGTGTCCATGAAGATGAATTCTGAGCACAGCACTTCTGTCTGTGCAGCTTATTCTTCCATCTCAGATGAGCAAGCCTTGCAAGTTCATTAAAAGAGGCAATTTTCACAATAAAGCAGTTGCTTATGACAGTAAGGTATCATATTTGCTATCATTGTTTTGTAAAATATTCATAGTTGAGCATTTATTCGACTGCATTAACTTCTCTGAATGCAAGAATGCTTTCATGTTCTTAGGGGATTGCATGCCGTGTGTGCCTTTTGGTAAGGGAGACTGTACTTAAAACCAGTGGTACCATCAATCCTAAAACTCAAACAAAATGTGATTTTACTACTGGGATGAGTAAAATTAAATTACTCTGGATGCATTTCTCTGGAAGCCAAGTAGGAAGTTTGCTTAACAAGATTAATGTGGTATACAGGAGCCATTGAATTGCCTTTTGAAAGGATGGCAGAATGGTGTAATTTATAACCTTGCATCAGTACCACCTTGAATGACATACATGTCAGCATTTGAGGGAATATTTGATCATGACCATTGAGGAATCTGTGCAGTCAACTATTTCTTGGGCTCAGTGCCTTTGGAAGAACGAGTTAAGCTGCCTGCCTGAGCAGTTAGGGTATCACTATATACAAAATGCCTTCCCCAAGACAATTACAACCCCCCCCCCCCAAATCAGACCACTTGCAGACAATGGAGGGGTCTTCCAAGGTATGCAAAAAAATATGGCTTTGTATAATTTACAAACAGCCCCCCCCCCAAAGACCTGATAAGAACTGAATGTACTCAAGGAGGCAGAGAATGTTAAGAAACCGTTAAATGTAAAAAGCACAGGGGAAACTAGCCTGCCCCGAACTCTGAGAGCCTATATAATCCTAGAGGGAGGGTGTGTGTGTTTGGGGGGATGTGAACTTCAGAATTGCCCCCCCCCTCCCTTTGCAATTCTTCAGGATTCCTGAACTTTCACTGGAAACATTTCTCTCTATATCTTGTTGGGCTTAGAATTCATATGCGATGCGGGAACCTCTGACATTGTACAAGTTGCTTTTGACCATATGTTGATGGTCTCTCACATGGTCTGCTTCTTAAATGAGACCTGTACCTGGCTTGACAAACATGTAAAAATCATTGCTGTTAGATTCTCATGGGGAAACAGAATATTAACTTGTAGTTAACTTTTTTGGACTAAGGCATTTGAAATAAGTCAAAATTTTATTTTTTAATTTCCTGTATGCACTTGTATTCTTCGTTGGCATGTGGAAGTTAACAGGTAGTTAAAGGAGAATTGACTCTGATATTGTAATAAGACCTGCCTTACTGGGTCACACCATCTGGGCCCCCATCTGGTCTAACATCTGATAGTTGATGGGGGCCAGTCAGATAGCTCTGGGAATGTTACAAGTAGGGCATGATAGAAAATAAAACGATCCCTTATTGTAAAGAGTAGACTGGGAAGTGAAAATGGCCCTGGAGCAAGCCAAGCTGAGGAGCCTCTGTGGAGCTAGAGACCAGCACTGCAGTGTCCCTTAGTTCACTGGGGCCAACCATGATATTTAAATTCATTCATTACTTTCCCTCCCAAAATGGCAGCTGTGCAGAAGGAAATAATTTGTGAGCTGACAACAGCCATCACCACTTATGAAGGGTCTCAGCCAAGCAGCCCGCAAGGTTTAGGCACTGTAGCTGGGGCTTGGTTCTGCTGGTTCAGGGCGACCAGTGGCTGGCTGGGGTAGTGGCCCACCAGGAACATTCCCTGTAAGTTAAATGGCCAGTCTGCCCCTGCATATTGTCTATATTCAGCATCTGATAATTACAGATATAGTGCCTCTGATCCTGGAGGTTCTTTAATTGTTATAGCCCAAAGCTTTTGATCTGGTGTATCTAAGCTAGATTTTGTTGATGCTTATTAAATACCAAGTTCATTGTTCAAAAATGCATGCGTAAATGTGAAAGCTATTGTATGTCATCTCTAGGGTGGGGTGGAGGAATTGTGTTGTAGTGGATAAATAAGTCTTGCCAAATGCACCACACCACATGATGAAGTTGTCCGCCCCCTTAAAAGTGGCAGAAATCTCATAGCCCGTTCCACCACCTTCTTCTCCAAGATGCCTGTTTTCACTGATCTGTAGATGTACAAGCCCAGTGGAGTTAGTGTTGGAGTTCAGCTAAGGACTGATCCCCTGCTGTGCCAAGAACCTCACTGAATGACCTTGGGGCCATTATCTTGCTCAACCTAGCCTACCTCATAGAGTGGTTGTTAAGCTAAAGGAGGGCAAAATGTCTTGCTGAGCTCCTTGGAGCAAGGGTGAGGTAAAAAACCTCGTTGCAAAGGTGAATGATTTGAAGAGGTGAGGTGAAATTTTTGCCTGTGTTCCAATGTATAGAACTGTATTCATTTTGCTGCTGCTCTTATCAATTTCTAGGGGCAGCAGCAGCAGGAGTTGAGGTTCCCTTCTCGTTAGTGATTCTGTCTGCCTGCAGCCTTGTAGTGCTGGTGCTACTGTCGGTGAACTGCGTATCCTGCTGTAAAGATCAAGAGATAAACTTCAAGGTGAGTACAGAAGGAAGGAATAGCGCCATTCCTCTTGTCCGGTATCTGTTGTTGGTGTGTAAAATTCCCTGTTGAGACTCAACTTCATTCTGTGATGTTCAAGCTATTTTTTGTTGCTGCTGCTGCTTTAACTTGGGGTTTCCCTAAAACTGCCAGATTTTTGAACCATTGCTGGAGCAGATTGTGATTCATAAGAAACTGGTACTTCCTTGTGCTCTGTGCATATATTTTGAAGTAATTAGCAATGGACAAACTAAGGAAAAGCCCCTTTTATGTTCAAGAAACTTTGTTCTTGTAGTTCCTCATACTTTCAAAGTAAATGAGAGAATTACTTATTTACTAGTAACAAAGCCCGTTGTGGGAAAAAATACGGGCGCTAGAAAGGGGAGGCAGGCAGGCGGGAATTCCCTCCTCATCTATCACTGATCCTGGCTGGATGAAGGTTGGGGGGGGGGGGGCGCAAGAATGGCCACCTCCTCTGCACCTCATCTTGGCCAAGCGAAGGAGGAGGTGGGCATTGCAACCTGCTGTGCACCTGATCCCACCCGGGTGAATTGGGGGCAGGCATTGCCTCCTGCTCCACTCCTGATCCCCGCCGAGTGAAGGGGCAGGCCTTGCCACTTGCTCTGTGTCTGATCCCGGCTGGGTGAAGTGGGGGTGGGCATTGCTACCTGCTCCACTCCTGATTCCGGCTGGGTGAACTGGGAGGGGCATTGCTGCCTGCTCCATGCATGATTCCGGCAAGTTGAACGGGGGTGGATGGGTGGGCATTGCCTCCTGCTCTGCACTTGATTCAGGCCGGGTGAAGGGGTGGTGGGCATCACCTCATTCTCCGCTCCTGATCCCAGCTGGGTGAAGAGGGGTGGGCATTGCCACCTACTCCACTCGTGATACCAGCTGGATGAAGGCGGGAGATGAGCATTGCCACCTACTTTGCTCCTGATCCCAGCTTGTTGTCTTGAATACACTTAGCCTTTTATATAGTAGGATTTACTTTAGAACATTTTTATGCCGCACTGTCTTTAAGGAGCTTAGGGTGGTGTACCTCATTTTCTCTTTCTCTGTATTATCCTCACAGCAACCCTGCCAGGTGGCTTAGATAGAGAGCGAGAGAATGTATGACTGGCCCAAGGGCATCTAGTGAACTTCTTTAGCAGAGTCGAGATCTGAACTTGGGTCTCTCAGATCCTAGTCCAACCCTGCTAACCACTGTACTACTCTGGCAGATCTTGCTAAGATGTGCTGTAAGAGTCAGAGCAACAGATATGGAAGACACTGTTCATTGTGTGTGTTTATTTTCCTGAATTTCTGAGCTGAGAAACCTTTTATTGTAAATGTTAGAATGAAAAGAGATTTAAATAAATGAAAAAATGCCTCCCTTTTACATTGAAGAAATTGCTCTTTCAAAAACAAGGTTATGTTAATAAAACAGTTAATTCAGTTAATAAAGCAGTCTCTGTAATATGTGGGAAAGTCTGAGGCCTCTTAATGAGTAGTAGTTATTAAAATTAATATTCTCTTGGATCAGATATTCTAATACACAGCCAGAGGATGAAAGCTTCAACAAATGGTTGATTTGGGATTTTGGAATGTAAAGAATGAGATGAACAGGATATTGTTTGGCAGCTGTCTAGTCAAGCATAATAGACTGGTGAAAGATGCCTTTTTATTAGTTTTTTTCCCTTCCTTGGATGTTGATACCACCCCTAAAAGTATTCTCCTTTCCTCTCCGCTATGGCCACGTAACTTAACCTCACTGAAAGCTGACACTTTCGGTGTGGGACAGAGTCTGGACAACATTCTGTCACATGCACAGGGAACAATAGGGTGATCATTCTGCTACAACCCCCCCCCCCTTTGAAGAGGAATGTAGGTGGAAAACTTTGAACAGAAAAGCCACAGAGTTAAGATAGAAAAGATCTGAGCAGGGTTCAGCAAGAATCTAGGCCAAGATAAAAACTTGTGATTAGTTCTGAACTTGTGTTTCCAAAACAGTGACTCGCGTGCTGTATGGCAAACAGCTTTTATAACAGGGATTTCTTCAAATGGTTTTAATCTGGCATTGTGTGGTGTCCGTTTCTTGTTTTCATGTTCTTAGTCGGTTGTATACTATGCACTTTATAAAAGCATCTCTTTGAATCCCAGACTAAGTCTCCTGTTTGAGGGTCTCCTTGCAAAGTACATGTGGATTTTTCATTTCTATGCAGTGTTGTCCATGTGTGTTTCTTTGCAGAGAGAACAAACCTTACTTTAGAAGTGACGTAGGATAAAGTATTTGGTGAGCCTTCCCAACAGAGTAGCTCTAAGTCCTCTTTATGAGTTCTGTCTTGTCTGGAGGTGGTGGTGGTGGTGCGATCCTTGCGTTACGAGTCCATCTGTGGAGCTTATTATAGCCTGCTATGTGCGTGATGATTTATCTGTGTCTGTAAGAGACAGGCAGCCATCAAAAGCGAGTGGTTTAGCAGTACCCGGTTTGCTGAGGACAGAGGGTAATTCCCCCTTTACCCTAAAATTCATTTCTGTGCGGGCAAGTCACAGTTTATACTCCGCTTTCTTCAGTATAGATCTGTGTATGTTCTAGACCCAGATGGCCTTCCTTTATGAGGGAAGAAGGAAAGGCTTTGTTCAGATTAGCTGAAGAATGCTACTCAGATTATTACTGTTGTGTGCACATGTGGATAACAGATTGCAGGATGATTCTGCAGAGCTTCAGCTTCAGCTTTATTTAATTCGGTATATAACCAGCACAAGTCTCTACAGTAAAACCAGAGTAACAGAATAAATAGACACACTAAAATTCAAGCTATCAAAGTACATTAAAACCTACCTACAAGATTTACTTTAAAATTCTCCACCTTCTCTATAGAGATTAAAATCAAAGTAAAAAGATACTCATTCTCATCAGCCTCCCAGCTACATTAGGCTTTGTCTTTACGAATCTTGTGGGCTGTAACTAAAAATTTGGCATTCTGCAGAGCTTATTGGAGCGGATTTTTGCAATTTACAAAAAAACCCATAGATCTTCTTAAAGAATTGTTTGCAGCTGCTATCAGGTGCAGCATAATGTGTGATTAAGCTTGCGGTGCTGTCAAAGGTTGGTGTAAAACACTTTTTTTTACAAAATGCTATTTTTATGTACTGATGAGAGCTTGCATGTTGAAAACAGCTCCCCATTTCTCCACTTGTCGCATTTTCAATTAAAAATACAGCGCAAGTAGGATTCTGAAACTGTCATGATGTTAACACATTGAGAAGCAAAGTGGTCTGTTGGGCAAATTTAGCTGAAAATGTGTGCCTCCACTGAGCCCAGTGTCCCCTCCTCTTGGCCACCAGTGGGCCATGTCCCCCTTTTAGTGCCAAAGGTTTTATTGCCTGGTAGTTTCAGGGGAGGAAGGAGGTCTTGGGCCCACTCATGGCTTTTTGTTGGGCTTGGTCTGTTCCTGGTGTTTGTTTTTTATTTATTTTAAATATTTATATCTACCTTATCCCCACAAACTCAAGACAGCTAACAAAGCAGCAAGATGTCACAAGTGTCTGACAAGTCAAAACCAATATACTAGTGAACACAGTTAAAAGCCAGCACAATTAAAAAGTCAAAGAAAGTTTACCTCCTCCACACCAAATGTCCTCTGGAGCTAAGAATCCCACTCCCCCCGTGGGGGCAGTGGATCCCCCACTCACAGCCTCCATCCCCCACTACTGCTTACCAGGCCAGCAGGGGTGGGGGATGGTGTGGAGAATGGGTGTGGAGCTCCTACGTGCTCCAGAGGACTTCCTTGTCATGCTGGGAATTCCAACACAAGAAAGTGAAGGCCCCCGCGCGGAGCCAATTTGATAAAACTTGGGTCAGCAAACTAGTGCTGAGGACCAATTTTGATCCAATTGGCCCCACTCAAGGACCTTCACTTCCTTGTCATGCTGGGAATGACATCATTCCTGGTATGACAAGGAAGTCTGCTGGAGCATGCGCACGAGCCAAGTTCCCCCATGCGTGCCCCCCACAATCCCCCCATCCTCCAGTTTGAGCCCCTGGGAACTTGGAAACCCTGTCCGGAACAGAACAGACTTCCACACCTCCCTGAATGCAGCAAGTGAAGACGCCCACTGCACTCGCTTCGGTGGGCCATTTGAAAAGAATGGACCCATCACAGAGAACTTGTCAGTTGCTAAATGCTAAACGCCCCAGCGTTCACTAAGGGAAGATTATTTGTTTGTTTATTTAAAACATTTATATACCCTTATTCTGAAAACAGTTTTTAAAAGACTGTCTCCATGCATACTCTTCATTAAAAAAGAAACAAGAGATTAAAACCCATCATAAAAACAAATAATAGTAACTGCCATTATCAGGGCCAACATGACAATAAACAGTGAGCTACCCAAATAATTACTTCCCTCCCACAGCTGACAAATAATGCTATGATGCTGGAAGTGTTCCATAGCAGTGTGGAGGAAACGTGTACAGAGCCCTCAGGAAGAGGTTTTGGGCATAAGATGGAAGATCCAACCTTACGCTGTTTTTCTGCAAGCTTATGCGATTTGTTTCATGACTTTTTCCTTCATCAGCCGTACAGGGAATAGTGTCCGTTTAGATTGATGAGCTGTAGCAATTACAGTTGTACCTTGGGAATGTTTGATTCTGCAGTTTAAGTATTGATTTGGCTGAGAATAAGGGCCAGATTTTGTGCACGTTATAAAATATTAAGCCTGTCTGAGTTTCTAAGGAGCATTCCTTTTTTTGTTATTGTTGTGCTGCTCTTTTTGCTTTTATAGGAATTTGAGGACAACTTTGATGATGAAATAGACTTCACACCACCAGCAGAAGACACACCATCTGTTCAGTCTCCAGCAGAAGTGTTCATACTTTCGGTTCCGAGCATCTCTTTGCCGCCTCCATCGCAGTTCCAGCTTCCCCCAGGTAAGACCTTTCTGGCTGAGAATTATGTCTCTCTCCTTTCCCCTCACCCCCAGTCTAAGCATGTCACTGGACTGTCCTCTGATGCTTGGTTTCATGAATGGAGCTCCTCTTCATGATAGCTGTTAGCAAATCCAAAGCACAATTGTTGTGCTTCCCAGGAGGGTCTTTTGAGCCTCATAACATCTTGCATGCAGTCCTTGTGATGCAATCCTGCTAATTAATTAAACAGCTCCCAGTGTACATATTGGCAAATGTATTGTTTTTCAACGTACTGACTTTTAAAAATGCTACTTTCTGTAATGTGCTTTTCTGCTGTCTTCGTCAGATGTTCTAGCCCCCCCTCCCCTTAATTTTTTTTGGTTATTTTATCAGTCTCCCACAGAATGCCATTCCAGAATAGGATGATCTTTCTTAATCTTGTTTCTGGAAGTATTTTAAATAGGAGCTGTGAACCTTGATAAAAAATAGCCTCTTGTTTGGAAAATCAGAAGATGGAGGCTCTAAGCCTGCATACATTATTTGTCTGAGGCTCATGTGGTTGTCTGCCATGTTGAGAGTCTGAAATAAAACCTTAAATTTTTGCAAAGGCTTAGGATGGATTTACATATAACAGGGCAGTCCTCCCCACCCCTAAAAAAAGGATTAGGCAAACTCACGGAAGATGGCTCCATCAGGAGCAGCTAGCCACATTAGCTAAATGAAGCTGCTTTGTTTTGTGGCTGTATATTCCAATGCTAGATGCCGGGGCAAGGAAGAGATGGCTCTTGTTTGTTCTTGGCCAGCTTGTGAATTTTCATAGGCATCTGGTTTGCCAGGTAATGTCAAGATGGAATGCTTGACCATATGGATCCTGGTTGGATCCAGTTATGCAATTTTTACTTTGTGCTCATTTTTAATTGGATTGGTTATCTCCCCTCAACATTATTTCCACTAATAGTTAATTATATGCATGGAGATACTTTGTCACTGAAAAATAAATGTATAAATATCTTTGAATGTTACTAGAAATGACTCCTTTGTGGGGAGTGGGGGAAAGAAAATGCTTAGGAATAATTGCAGATTTTGTAATCACACATGGATCCAGTTAAACCCCTAGCAGCAAAATGACAAAACAGTTCCCTGGTAGAGGGTGCCAAATAACATAGCAACGGAGACTGTTCTAATAAGATGCTTTCCAACTCTGCTACCTGAGATCTTTCAACTGGTAACACCATGGATTGAATCTGAGAACTTCTGCAGTAAAGCATGTTCTGTACTATGGAGTAGTGCTGCTTCTCTCTCTCCCCCTTACCTGCAGAGGAGTTAGCCGTGTGAGTCTGTAGTAGCAAAATCAAAAAGAGTCCAGTAGCACCTTTAAGACTAACCAACTTTATTGTAGCATAAGCTTTCGAGAATCACAGTTCTCTTCGTCAGATGCATGGAGGGCAAGAAGAAACTGGTCAGACATATAGGTGGAGAGGGGAGGGCGGAGTAGATGCAAACAGTAGCTTCTGATATGGAGATCAGTAGCTTCTGAGTAGATGCAAAGTAGGCGGAGTAGATGCAAACAATAGCTTCTGATACGGAGATCAGTTTGCTTCTGTTAAGGAAGTCAGTTACTTCTGATAGTGAGATAACCATTCATAGTCCCTATTCAATCCAAGTCTGACTGAGTCAAATTTACATATGAATTCCAATTCAGCAGCTTCCCCGTTGGATTCTATTTTTGAAAGGTTTCTGTTGAACTACAGTGAACTTTAAGTCCTTGATGGAATGTCCTGATAAATTGAAGTGTTCTCCCACTGGTTTCTGGATGTTGCCATTTTTAATGTCAGATTTGTGTCCATTTATTCTTTTGGGCAGATGTTGGCTGGTTTGTCCAATGTACAGAGCAGATGGACATTGTTGGCATATGAGGGCATATATCACATTGGAGGATGAGCAGTTGTAAGAGCCAGTGAGAGAAGTTGTAAGAGCCAGTAAGAGCAGATGAACAATGTCCAGCCAACCTCTGCGCAAAAGACACAAAAGCAAGTGACAATACCATTTGTGTTAAATGGTATTGTGGACAGTGTTAATCATCAGCTATAGAGGGAAAATAGACACTAATCTATCTTTGTTTTAGTTTTGTTTTTGAATTCTTACAAAGCTGAGTGCCTGGTGTCAAATCAAAGCATTCATCTATAAAAGCATGTCTTGAGCAGATGTTATGGAAAGCCACCTAGTTGTGCAAATCAGATTTCTTTCCAAGGCATTGTATATGCTGGTGTACTGTTCTGCAATGAACTGTATGAGGATTTTTTTTAAAAAAAGAAAACCATTTAGTAATGAACACAGTACAAATTGTGGTTATACTTTCATTGATATGTTGACTTTTTGTTATTTATTTCAGAGGAATCAAAGTCTCAAGTAGCACGTCAGAATCTAAACTACATCCAAGAAATTGGAAATGGTTGGTTTGGAAAGGTGAGAAGTCTTTAATATTCTAGGGTTGCTTTTTCAGGTCATATATTCCTCTCAAAACTTTTTCCAATGCAACAATTGCAAAACCAGTTTTTCAGGGAGTGTATGCATGGCATGTGTGCACACACACACACTTTTTAGGGTATTTGGTATTTGTTATTCTAATACAGGTTGGTATTTGCAGTTCAAAATGGAAATTTTTATAGGAATGGGTAAAAAGCTATTTCTCAGGCTTACTGAAAGAACATTTGTTTACAGCAGTAATTCACATATTTTTACTGCTACCCTTTAGCTCTTTAAAACGTTTAAAGAGCATTAACATTTGTGTGCACTGTTTTTTGCATAGGAATGTGTAACTGGGATGATAAATGTAGCATTATTTTTATTAGGAGTATATAAGTAACCTTCTGTGTATACCTTCTGGTCTTCAGTGGTTTTGATAGAGATGCAGTACTCTACTGAGTCTGCTATCTTCTCTCAGCCTCTGTCACAGTCTTGTGATCCTATGGAGACTTTAATTTTTGGAGTCTTAACACTATGCTTCTTGGGAACTAAAGCATCTACCAGTTTCTGAGGGAAGCAGAGATGATCTTTTTCTGTGCAGTTATGGTGCCGGTGTGCAAACAGATCTTCAAAGCACAAAGCTCAGCCCCCGCACACACACACGTGCTTGCTTGCTGTCTTTGGCAGAGGGAAGGGCCAGGGACTCTCACAGGTCTTGTTCCCCATCATCTGTACGTACATGCGTGCATGTATGCAGGTATGAACTTACAGGGAAAGGGTTGGGTCCTTGGTTCATTATTAAACTGGGTCTTGCTTTTTTGTGTTTGCACACTTGTAAACTGAAAATGCCAAGGTCCAGCAGCTGGAATTTTTTAAAAAAAATTTGCAACTGGACTGTTCTGTTTCTATTTTGTGTGGGGGTTTCCCCCCCTTTTGTGCAAGAGATACGAAAACATACCTTTTCAGGATACAGTCTTAAAGCATTCTAAGTTGGTCTTAAGCAGCTCTTAATACTCTTCTTAATATGCATTGTGTGGTGACCTTTGTTTGATTTCTGCACTTAAAAAACAAAATCGAAAACACTAACACAGGGCTGTGTTTCAGGTTCTGCTTGGAGAGGTGTACACAGGCACTAGTGTGGCAAGAGTGGTTGTGAAAGAGTTGAAAGCAACCGCTGGTCCCAAGGAGCAAGAGCGGTTCTTGAGGCATGGAGAGCCTTATTTGTGAGTAGCATCTCAGTAGTTTACAGCAGCATGAGGAAGCATTTGTATATCAGGAAGTATCCTGGAAAATAGTAGTGTGTAAGTTGTGAAGAGCTTTTATTGACTGTCAGGCTCAATCAAAGACTGTGTTTTTTTAAAAAATCTATAAAGCCATTTGCACCTTGTGACTTGCCATACTTCAAGAGCTGCTTCTCCTAGAGTCAACCCATGTACCAGGTTAGGTTGGCCCAGCAAACCTTGCTAGTTGTGCCTGTCCCCTCATGCAGAGTAATTTACACGTCTTATGCAAGGGCCCCATGGCGCGGAGTGGTAAGCGGCAGTATTGCAGCCCAAACTCTGCTCACGACCTGAGTTCGATCCCAGCGGAAGCCATGTTCAAGTAGCCAGCTCAAGGTTGACTCAGCCTTCTATCCTTCCGAGGTTGGTAAAATGAGCACCCAGTTTCCTGGGGGTAAAGTGTAGATGACTGGGGAAGGCAATGGCAAACCACCCCATAACAAGTCTGCCAAGAAAACGTTGTGATGCGATGTCCCCCCATGGGTCAGTAATGACTCAGTGCTTGCACAGGGGGACTACCTTTACCTTTACCTTTTTACCTATGCAAGGGCAGGTGCAATCGCTGCTCCTCCTTCTCCACAACAGTCTTTTGAAGGAGATCTAATCACTCTTAATTACCTTTGGAAAGGCATGTACAATTTTCTTTGTGCGTTTTGTTCCAGAGTGGCTTTTGCATGTTGATGTCCTAGTTGCTGATTCTGTCTGCTGGACTTTGCATTTGCATTGAATTCTATGTTCTGTACCACTTTATTTAATGTGATTATATATCTTATAACTACACGTGCAGCTCTGAGCTTGTGGAAGGCATGGGGAATAGCAATTCTTTAATAAATTGTGTTGCTGTGCCTTTTGTATCCCTTGTGGATCAGAATCCCTTGTGGATCAGAATTCCAGAAGTGTAGCCTTGTTAGTCTGTTGTAGCAAAAATAAAACTGGACAGCCATTTTATTCTAGCACGTCTTCAAATCCCATGTATCGCTAAACACATAGCATCTCATGAAGTGGACTCTAGTCCATAAAAATGAATATTGGAATAAAATTTTCTTAAGTTGCTGCAAGACTGATCCATGAATAATTAGGACAGTAGAACTGAAAATAGCCCTCTCCCAAAAGCTTTACAGTAAAATTCGCAGCTTTTTTGTTTGTTTGCTTAAAAGCTTTAACATTAGATGTTATGGAAATTGCAGATTACTAGCAAGTGCTAACTGTAGAAAAACCACTGCCGGTAAACTCAGTTTGGGCTTTTGTGAGGGGGGAGGCAGAGAGGAACCTCAGGGATGTACCCATGTCGCTCCCATTTTTTTGTTGTTGGTGTTCATCTTTGCTTTACCACCTTATTACCCTGGGATGGAACAAAGTGTTCTTGACTCCCCCTCCTTTGCTTTCTTTACAGTAATCTTCAGCACCCAAATATCCTCCAGTGTATTGGGCAGTATGTGGAAGCCATACCTTGTCTTCTGGTGTTTGAGTTTTGCGACTTGGTAAGTACATGCTATTTAATTGTACTGGCACTTGTACTGTTTTGGTAAGGGTGCACTGCTTGAATGGCTGGTGAATGGATTGGAACTGGGTTCAAGTTTTTCAGTTCTTCATAAAAGTAAACATAATTTTCTCCTCTGCCAGCAATCACTACAGGAAATGGGGGAATGCTAGTGATTTAAAAGGCATTAATTCTTGTCTGTCTTCTGTGTGTGGCTTTGCATGTTGAATTGATCTACAGCTAATCTACCAGACTTCCTAATGTCTACTGCATGGGTTGTCAAACGATTACCTTGCTTCCTATGCCCAGTAATATATATAGCCATCTGTGGGACTCTCTGCAGTACACTTATACACCTCTTTCTTCTTCCTTACTTTAAATATGGTGATAAGCCACAGATAAGTATAGTATAGATAAATCATGTCCATTGTGGAGAAGGGCTTTCAGTTGCCGATTTCTTCCTTGCTATGTTTTTTATAATAAAATATCATTTAACGAGGGGGGACTCGTGCAGAGGGGCAATTCTGCCCCTTTCCTTTGTTGTGGCTCCACTTCCAGCTTGGTCTTCCTTCCTACCACCTACTTGTCAGGTCACCTCTCCACTTCTCCTGATGTGGTACAGAAAAATGGGCTAACAGGGGAAATGAGCCAGAGCAGGTTCTAGTTCCCTTTCTTGCCTGCTCACAGAAACCATCATCACCTGTTTTCGTGCAGCATTTTGGGAGGGTAGCGTGCCACCCAGACTCTCCCATCTGCATACACACAACGCAAGCATTACTGTTGCAGTTTTGGGCATTCCCTCATTTAAAAAACCCCTAATTCCTAGCACTTGTACTCCATCCCAAGAGATCAAAATTGCATGTGTGATTCCTCCCCCCAATCCTGACAATAACCCTACAAGGTAGGGCTTTTTTGGCCAAGCAGAGATTTGAATTCGATTCTCTCTGCAACACGTGAGAATAAAATATATAGGGGAAAGCAAGGGGATGTTTGCTGCTGTTCTAGAAAACGTTGCCTATCTACTGTCTTTTAGAAATTTAATATGCATTGGGAGAAGGTGCCATCGTTCCAACAAATTTTCAGTGATATACTGAGTTACTTCCTCATCTAGCAAGGTTCCCTCTGGTGTTCTAGGCTTGTCTCAGATTTGTTAAAAGCCTGAGCCATTCAGACAGTTTACTGGTTCTTGCTGCAATGAACTTTTAAGCACCTCTTATCTGGAGCTACTCATCTTTTGGAAATCAACTGGACAAAGTAGACCAAGAGTTTGACCTAGTAGCACTCCTCTTCTAATAAGTATCTTGCATCTCCAGAGATCAATGCTAATTAATTAGTTTTCTCTTTATTTCCTGGCCCTTTTGCAGGTGGGGGATGGAATGAAGAAGGGAAACTAGACATTTGCATGGAAGATTTAAACTCCTTGGCTCCGATTTAGTTAGGCTTGTTGTGCATCTGATCTGCATTGTTTCCTCAAAACTTTTGCACATAAATAATTTGTTCTGGTTCATCTAATGGGCATTTCTTTTATATTCTTGAATTGCTTGGAAGTTTTAGCACATCGTGACCAGCTTGGAGTGGCGGTTAGAATGTCAGGCTGGAATCTGGGAGATCTTGATTCAAATCCACACTCTACTGTGCTGAAACTTGCTGACTTACTTTGGGCCAGTCACTCTCAGCCAAATCTGCCCCCTATGGGAGGGGCTGTGGCTTGGTGGAAGAGCCTCTGCTTTGCATGCAGAAGGTCCCAGGTCCAATCCCTGGCATCTCTAGTCAAAAAGGACCAGGCAGTGGGTCATGTAAAAGACTCCCCTTCACCTGAGACCCTGGAGAGCTACTGCCAGTCAGAGTAGACTGTGCTTACCTTGATGGACCAGTGGTCTGATTCAGTATAAGGATGCTTCATGTGTGTGATTGTTGCGAGGATAAAATGGAGAAGGACGGAACCACGAAAGCCACCCTTCTTGGAGGAAAGGCAGAATAAAATCAGGATTGATTGAATAGATGTCTGACCCAGCTGCAACACAGTTAGATGATGGACAAAGAAATTTGTCCACCTGGCTACATTCTACTTTAGTCAGCTCAGAGCTTTTCTTGAACATTAGATTGCAGAAGCACTTTGCTCCTTGTAAATACATAAGGGGTCTGTAATTTTTTGCAAGTGAGAAGTGGTGGAGCTGGCAATATTATCATGCTGCCTTGCATAGCCATGTCAACACACACACAGCTCTAGCTGCACTTACAGTGGGCAGGGCTAGCAGCTAGCAGATTATTTATGACCAGTACCAGAGAGTGTTTTGTCAACTCTATCATGTGGTAAATCTGATATATACCAGTCATGGGAATTGTCTCTAATGACGTTGTTTCGTAAATATGCAGTGGTGGTTCCCCTCCTACGCCAATGGAGAAAACAGTTGTACTCAGTTTGTGGAATTCCTCTTGTTGTTCACAGCAGCTGTTTCTTGGGACTTACTTTTATATGCTTGCCTGTATGTTGAAGCCAATTACCTTTTGGGGGAGGGGATAAAGAGCTCTAGATCATGCTAGATGGTGTTTCAAGGATGCCAATGAAAACAGCACCAAATGGGCTACCTTTGCTGTAGTGCCGTAGACTATTTGGGTTTTTAAAAAAGCTGATTGAGGAGAGACTTCTTTTTAAGCCTCTTGTCGTGCCCAAGCTCTTATGCCTGAGAACAAAAAGTGGTACAAGCAGAAGGTGGAAGTTATTCAGCTCCATGCAGGATGTTTGCCTACACAGATGGGTGTAAGAAAACAAATCTCATGGCAAATTGGCAGTGCAAAGGCAGCGTCTCCCCACTTTCTGTCCATGAGAGCTGGCATAGTGTAGAAGATAGAGTGTTGGACTGGGATCCTGGGAGACCCGGTTTCGAATCCCCACGTCTAAAACAGAAGCTTGCTGGGTCGCCTTGTCGCAAAGCCTCCGCTTAGATTACCTCATAGGGCTGTTATGGTGAGAAAATGGAGGAGGGAGAATAATATTCTAAGCTGCTTAACTAGGGAAAAAAAGTGGAATATAAGTAAATAAATGCAAATGTATGCATGCTTTTACCTCTTATTGGTTGGTCCATGACTGAAGAGGCTTGGATCCTGGTCCTCTGGCCAGTAGCCTTGGACCAGGCGCTGTATATCATGATGGGCTGTTCACTGTTTGTTGGGGCAAGCCCTGGCTGTCACTAGTGCACAAGAGAGGGCTCAGTCAGAAAGTAGGCAAGTAGCCCACCATACTGTGCTCAGTATTGGTTGAAATGGTGGCTTCATTACACACAGATACTTTTTACAGACATACACACATGTGTTAGAACAAGTCATTTTCTCCCTGCCTGGCTTCATGTGTTGGACTTTGGCTTGGGAGATTTGTGTTCAAGTCAGCAGTAAATCTTACTTCGTCACTTTGAGAATCTTATGGATGGCCATGTTGCTGCTGCTCTGATGCTCTGTTTAGGGGGTTCATGTAGAAGAGAAGGGACTTGAGATCGCACCTGAAGCCCTTGAAGTCCTTTTGGGCTCCCTGCCATTGAGGATCCAGCCTCAAAGTCTGGATGACAGAGGCAGTTTTTGTCCTCACCGTAGCACTGTCGCCAAGCTGCAACACTTCACTTCCTCTGTAGAAGTGAATGGCACTGTTAATTTGCTTCTGTGGGAGAAAAAGCAGAACTCGTAGTGGCTCCCTGCTTCTGGCAATTCCCTAGAGATCCAGCCAGCCTGTTTTTATTGCCATAGCTCCATCCTGGTTATTGCTTATTGGTCATAGCATAATGAGACTAAACATTGAGACTTGGCATGTGTGTACTCATGTGAACTGCTGGAGTCTGTTCTGTTTGGCGATCGAGCAGAGAATTTAGAGCACCGAAGTTATTGGCAAAGCTTGTGCGTGAAGTCAACTTTTAACACTGTGCCCTTCAACACAATCCAATTCAATGCACTTTTTAAAATCTAGCAAGGTAAACTTGAGTACTTTATGTCAAAGGGGGCTGATTTCTCTCCCATCCATTGATGTAAGCTGTTACTGTCTATGCTTGTAAAACAAGTGATAATTCATTAGAGGGGTTCCTCTTGTCTCAAACAATTGTGTTGTAGCCCTGTCTGATATGTTTATGGCAGTCCTCTTAATCTATAATTAACTAATGGTGTATCATTTCCTTTCGTCATCGGGCTGTACCAGGTTTAAAAATAGTATAGTAACAAGCTTATTAAGTGTAATATATTTCCCAGTTGTGTGCTGCCAACCTTTTGTCAGTGTGCAGAATTCCTTGTTGATAGAATGATGGATGGGGGGGGGAGCAAAGAATCATATTATAAAGTGGATGTAACCTTGTATATCTCAAGGCATCCTTGCCTGTCAACCCTACTTGCTTCTTTCAGAAAGCCACTGTCGGGAGCTTCTGCAACTTGATGAGCAGATGAAGTTAGCAGTCTGCAGTCACTTGATACACACTCTGCCTCTCCTTTAGTACACAGTGTTGCTTATCTAGGGTCCTGCCTGCAAGGACATTCTTGACCTGTCGCCGCTCTGTCCCAAATTTCTAAAAACATGAGGAACATCCAGAGATGGAAAGAGGAACATGTGTTGTCTCTCCCCACCCCTCCAAAAGAGGAAGAAAAGTCAAGAAAAGAGGTTTTTAAAAGAGCCTTACTGGGTTCACTTTGTTTCTTTTAGCCTTAGTTCAGACTCCTGTGGCTGATAGTGACAAACTCTGAAGGTTTAACAGAGAATGTGTGATAGCCAGATGTGGCAATGGGTAATAGAGGTGTGACTCTCCAGAATGGAAACACTATTCTTGCCTGCTTTATAGTCGCAAGAACCTTTCCTGAAAAGATTTATGGTTTTCCCCCCAAGTTTGGCATTTACCAGCAATCCAGCGTGAGCTTGCATTTCACTGTGAATTTGTACTGATTTCCTGAAGAATTTCTCCCTTCCAATCCAATCATTGCAAGGGAGAAGCAAAGAGCACTCCTAGCCAATTCGAAACTGCAGAGAGCCACCATTGTCCTTCCCCCTTCACCAAGGGTTTTCAGTGGAAAGGTACAAAAATATTTATTGTCAGTCACTGTAAGAGTAGGGAAATGAAATGACTGCAGACAGGGCTTTGCTTTTTTTAAATGCTGGTGACTGGCTGAAGCTCTCCCACTGGCTGCTGCTTGACGGCCATTTTAGGAATCAGTAAAGAGAATTTAGTGTGGCTGTGCACAGAGGGACTTACTTTGGGGCTCTGAAATCACACACACATGCGCGCACGCACACACACACACATGCGCGCACACGCACGTTGTTCAATCTCCTTGAAATGTAGGAGTCCTTTATATTAGAGGGAGGACTGTGTTCTGTGTGATTTTGATGCCATTAAGTGCAAAAACAGCTGCCCCAGGGCCTCCAATTGGCCCCCCTCTTCTTTCCCATTGAAAAGAACAGCCATGAAAATCATCAGAATGGAAATTAACTAACAAATTTTGACCCCAACCTGGCAATGCTCCACCTGAAAATTATCCAGTCACATGAAACATTTCACTTTACAGCCCCTGATACAAATCCACAATGAAAATTCTTATATGCACACTCCTAATGGGCAATGCTTCCTGTACACTCCCTCAGAACTAGCTATTTTCCCTGACTGCCAACATTTTTTCCATGTGCACTTATGTGCACGTGCCACTTTACCACTCTCTGTCTCTTATGGTTTTTCTGCCTCTCTTTTTCCTCCATTAGTCTACTCCATCCCAAACTTCTTTTATAGTTTGGACCCAAATTAGCATCTACAATTTCTTTTTAATGGTTTCACGCAGATCCTTAATTCCACCACTTACGTGACGTCCTGTGGGGTGATGACCATGGGCTGCGGATAACTCTGCCTTGGCACCACTCCTAAGGGAAGGCTTGAATCTGTTGGGGCACCTTTGACAGAAGTCGTGTATTCTCCCCCTCCCTTTTTAAAAACTCCCCATCTGAGCCTCTGAAAGAGAGAGAGATGTTCCCACTTGATCAGAAGCTCCTAAAGGAGCTTAAAACTCCAATTATGTCTTAGTTATTCTGTCTGAAGTTCACGCAGCATTAGGGCTTAAGCTATTTTAAGTGTGCCTCAGAAAACAAATGTGTTGTCCCGACGATATTGCTGAAGCAAACAGAAGCAAATGGCACGGATGCCGTGAGCATGTTGTCCATCATGTAGTCTTCTCTGGGTGGAATAACTCGGTGTGTCCTCCTGAGTATACATTCAGCGGCAAAATCAGGTGTGGTTTTTAATGTATGCAGTGGCCAATAGCCGGTTGCCAGACTTGAATTGCTAACAGTTCAAGCAAACATGTAAAACAGAGGTTCTCATTCTGCGGGTTGCAGAGAGCCACGTTTGCTGCCATCCTTTATCTGAGGCCTGCTCCTCTGGGAAGCTCACAGCTTTTTTGTTCCTCTGGCGGCAGCTGTTTCAAGCTGGGAACCAACTGTCAACAGCAGTCCCCACTGGGCCAAGGGTCTTGCCCCTT
This sequence comes from Eublepharis macularius, assembly GCF_028583425.1. Taxonomy (NCBI): domain Eukaryota; kingdom Metazoa; phylum Chordata; class Lepidosauria; order Squamata; family Eublepharidae; genus Eublepharis; species Eublepharis macularius. The sequence continues at coordinate 21,420,362 of NC_072801.1, forward strand.
TCCTGAAATGTAGAGTGGGTGCCACATTGGGAAATGGTGCTCAGAAGAGCCTCATGCATCTCCTGAGCCGCTGAGTGAGTATCACTGGTGTTAAAACTCTGCAGTGTGATATTCCAGTATGGTGCCTTTCAAATAACAGCTTCAAAATGTATGTTGTGTGATACAGATAGAGCTCCTCCTTTTCCAAGCTGTACTAACCCATTATGCTCAGAACTCTTCGGAGTACTTGGCAGAGTGTCACTGTAAATTACGATAGAGGAGATATTTATATCATTACCCAATCAAGCTTACTACATGGCCCCTTTTCATCAGGGCTTATTTTTAAAAATATTTTCTGTTCTGAAAGGTGGGTGCCCAAATTACTTTTTACCTGACCTATTTTGGCAAACACAAGTTTTGCGTAAAAGGTAAAAGACATCCAGAAAAATGCTTTTTTTTTTTTTTTAGAAACAACCTAAAAATTCTTAACTGTGTGCTTTAGCAATCCCTAATCATTTTAGATAGCACAGATTGCTGGAGTTTGATCCAGCAAATGAAAGGACATTTTGCTGTCTGGCTGTGAATAGCAAGACACTTTTGCTTCGTGGTTTGCTGCCACCTAGAGCCGGTGAGGCAGACTTGTTCACTGTTTTACTCTCCGCTCTTCTGTCATGAAGAGCAGGTTCATAAATGCATGTATATGAGCCATCACAAGTCAAAAGCCATAGGATGTTTTAATATTGTTTCAGAGAAGATGCTTTACAGTGTAGTGCCTTTAGAAATTTCCGAGTAAGCCAGCCAGGTGCAACTGTTTCTGAGCTAGCTGTGCCGTTTGAAATTGTCCATTGTCAGTTGTGGGGGCTGTTTGCTTCTTTGATGCTTCCCAGTGTTGCAGCTTCAGACTACCCTGTAAAGTGCTGTGTGTTCTTGATGCAAAAACAAATGCATAAATTGGAATTTGGGGTAGAGCCTGATGTATTTGTGTGATCCTATAGCAGCAGAGCCCTGACCCGGATGGCCCAGGCTAGTGTAGTCTTGTCGGACACTGGAAGCTAAGCAGAATCAGATTCCGCTTAGTACCTGGATGGGGAAGCACTAAAGAGGTCCAGGCAATGACAGAGGCAGGCAGTGACAAACCACCTCTGTTCATCTCCTGACTTGAAAATTCTATGGGGTTACCATAAGTCAGCTGCAACTTGGCAGCACTTTGCACACCCAAATGTTAGCAGAGTTGCATTATGGAAAGCTGGATGTGATGTTTATTTGAAACAAGCCCTTATTAAGAGACCCAGAACAATACAGTGGTAATGCTGAAACTGGAAACGCAGGGCCAGGTTCAAAACTCCACAAAACCTGAAGTCCCTTTTTCTGCCAGAGGAAAAACGTCATGTGTGATTGCTGTTGCAGTTCTTCCTTCTCCATATTGCCTTGATCAGCTCTGGTCCTCCTGAACTCCTGTCCACCACTTTCCCATTCTCCATTCAGTCCCTTTTTCCCCCAAAGGAGAACGGTGGACATACCTACCTAATTCAAATCTGCATTTGAATGTACATGCAAAAGTCAAGTGATAATTGGCCATAAAAGGACTAATAGTGTGTACCTTGTATAAGAAGCCATACGGAGACTTGAAATTTGATGACAGGGCTCTCTAAGCATAAGCTTATTTATAACTACTAATAACCTTGCTGACTGACAAGAACTAAACTGTGTCTACTTGCTGCTTCATTAAATACCTGTTGGGTGCGACCAGAGTGAGAAGCCATTGATGAGTGTTCCATGACTTGTTTTTACAGGGTGACCTTAAAACATACCTTTGCAACGAGCAAGAGAACATTAAAGGAGATGCCCAAATCATGCTGCTGCAGAGGATGGCGTGTGAGATTGCTGCTGGACTCTCCGCTATGCATAAGCAAAATTTTGTGCATGGGTATGACTTCGCAATATATTTGTAATGCTGCAATCGGAACTTCCATATTCTTTCAAAAGTCTCCTGATAAAACTCAGGAAGCAAAATTGTAGGTACAGTAAGCTCCAAGACATACTGGAGCCCAGCTCCTCTCCCCGCAGCATTCCCAGAGAAGACAGCGATGGCCGTGTGCTTTAACTTTGTTAATGCTTTTCTCCTACTTCAGTTCATTCATGGGTTCTGGAACTCACAGGTTGGAGGTTCAAGCTACAGAACAGCCATATTGCAGTGCCTGTGCCTCCCTTGTTAGAGTCCAGTTACCTTCTCCCATTTCAAAGATCCAGAGGAGTTAGCCGTGTTAGTCTGTAGTAGCAAAATCAAAGAGTCCAGTAGCACCTTTAAGACTAACCAATTTTATTGCAGCATAAGCTTTCGAGAATCAAGTTCTCTTCGTCAGATGCATGATACAAACTGGTCAAATACAGAACCAGTTTGTATCATGCATCTGATGAAGAGAACTTTGATTCTCGAAAGCTTATGCTGCAATAAAATTGGTTAGTCTTAAAGGTGCTACTGGACTCTTTTTGATTTTGCTTCTCGCATTTGGAGTTCATACTTTATTCAACACTCAAGCCTTTCTGAAGCTGGTGGTATCATACCACCTACTCTTGTAACAGCTTCCATATTGAAATTCATACCTTGCTCCTTCACTGGTCTTATTTTTATTGTGGCAACTGACTCAGGGTGGCAAAACTGCCAGTTAATAATTTGTCGAAATAGCATTTCTTCTGATGTTTTAAGTGCTGGGTGAGTTGATGTGCTTTTGGGTTTAATGGACGTGTTCATTAGGCTCCTTAGTTTCAGCAGCTATGTATCTGTTTGTTTTCAAATTTCTGAAATTCTTACCCTGTTGTATTGTTCATTGAGCTTCCCAGCTGTTGATTATATTGACCTACACCGTGTAGTCTGCCTTGAGAAAGGTGGACTGTAAATAACATAAATAAATCTCCCACTCATGCATCTTCTTTATTTTACTCAGATTTTAGTTTATAAAACTGCTTTGCTAACCCTTAAAAAAAGGCACTTGGAGTGGATAGCAATAAACATGGCAAGCATATCTGGAAAAAACATCAGATCGGTCTAGTCATGGGAGAATTTTGTAAGCCTAGATTTCTTTGCTAAGGGAGTCTTAGCAGGTGTGTAGCTGTAATAAATGTATTTCTACTCCTGAATTGGAGGCTCTGAGATGAAAGAATATGGGCCAGTTCAATTTCTACCATGAGTTTTTATGAGAAAGACAGACTGTAAGTGAAGCAGTACCTAAAATTATGCGCTGTGTGACTTCCGGGGTATACCTATGATGTTTGAAAGGGGGGCATAAACACATAGGGAGTTGACTTTAGTGCTTTAGTTACAAATTAAAATCTCTCTTCAAATGTTAAAGGCATTTGGTGAGATTTCCTCTGTTGCAAATGTGGATTGCTCCTTAATTCTGAATTTTTGCTCTTCTGCTCCCTTATCTCTTGAATATAAAATGAACTCTAAATTATAGCTCTGTACTATTATCTGCTCAGACAAATTGGCTGCTAGTTCAAGCAGTTCTAAGAATATTCTAAGCACATAAAATGGAACCCAATATTTACTTTGCATTGCCCTTATTTTCTGAGGACCTCCAAGTAGAGTACATAGGATTTCTTACCCACCTTTACCTCCTCAGTCAATTCCTGTAAAGCAAGTTTTGCTAGGAGACGGTGACTAGCTTGAGATCAGCAAGTGAATTTTGTGACTGAGTGGTGGTTTGAATCCAGCTCTTTCCAGCCTGGATCACTGCCCCCCCCCCATCGACCACATCATTCTTATATACCAGTATAAGAATGTGTGTATTGACCTACTCCTCTTTGAGTCGCTGCAGTGCTTTATCACCATGCTGTTCTCAAGTCTAGTATGACGCTGAGTAAGCCAAAATGAGCTAGGTTAGCTGCGTTACTGTTTTTTTCCAATCACCTGAGCTTGTATTGAGATTTCTTTTGTTCTCCCTCAATGCTATTGCATTTTTTCCTCCAGTGACTTAGCCTTGCGGAATTGCTTTCTTACATCTGATTTAAACGTAAAAGTTGGAGATTATGGAATAGGATTCAGTAGGTACAAGGTAAGTCAGTGCATTTAAAGATTGTCAGAGATTTAGACCAAACTTAGTGGTGTAAATTGCTAGAATCTAGCCAATGAACCAGTACTTTGTCAGCTTGCTTGGTGTTGCTTAAATAGATTTTTTTTTGTATATTGTAGCCTCAGTTTTGGGGAGGAGGTTATTGCACACTTAACAGATCTATTTATTATGCTAGATTTTCTGGTGGTTCTCTTTGTCCCTTAATGCATTCTTCTGTCTCTTGTTGATACAGCTTTTAGTCCACAGATTTGCATACATCAACACACAGAATTGTGTAGACTTGGGCTTGGGAACTGCTATTAGGTAGGAAAACTCAAAGGCAAACTGTACAGTGCATCCCAGGCAGGCTCATTTTTTAATGAAAACCAGCCCTGGGAGTTTAAATAGAAGCTACGTTTGAGATGCGGTTGTGGGAGGGGGCATTTAACCTCTCTACCGGCTGTTTTTCTGCATTTGTCATCTCAACCGTTTCTCCATTTTAATCCTCCACAGTTTGGCCTTCCTGTTTATGGGAAGCAAAATAACCTAATAAACATTTGGATGATGGTGGCTGACTGCATATATCACTGTTCGCTTTACGTGTTAAAAAGTCATGTTTCTTACAGCTGGAAACAACTGAAGTTTTCACTTTTATGAGATTTGGTTGTCAAAGAACAACAAAAGAAAATTTTAAAAACCCTTACTTTTTTTACTTAAAACTTTTTACAGATTGATTTTCCTGTCTGTTTTGAAAATCATTGAACTCAATTAGTAATGTCAGCAAAATTAATTTGAAAAATAAATGAATTCCTGCCTTTGTTCTTTTTAATAAGGAACACAAGGCAACATATATGGGATTCTCCCTTGCAGCTATTAACCGGACCTAGATCCACACAGTTGCAGCAAGACTGCTATGTCAAGGCTCTAGGGGAGGTTAGTGAGGCTGCAGCTTAAACATCTAAGGCCAGGAGAGGAAATAAAAAGGACAGGTAACCCAAGTTACCATATGGCTTTCTCTCTTATTTTGGCTTTTTTTTTTTTTGCTTAATGTGTCAGGAAGATTATATTGAGACTGATGAAAAGAAGCCTGTGCCTCTTCGCTGGACTGCTCCAGAGCTGGTGACTAGCTTTCAAGACAGATTGTTAACAGCTGAACAAACAAAGTACAGTAACATCTGGTATGAAGATGATCCTCAGTAGTAGAGGGCTTTTATTTTTAAAAAATTGACTATCATATTTAGATTTATGTTCATTTAATTGGCAGATGGTTTCATTTAAAGGGGGAACCTGCTGAGTGGACTATTATATACAGAGAATTGGGGTTTTTGCTTCTGCTTTGAGGATGCATTTATTGTAGTGAAAAATTGAACAAGGTTGGTGCTTGCTGCTTAGGAGAACTAAAATAGGAGGGGAGGTCCATCAAATAATTAGCATCAAGTCTCAGGCCATTTCATGTCTGGAGATGTTGTTGTGACCTTTAGTTTTAGAACTAGAAAGAATCAATGACTGCTGTAAAAAATGTTGGGCCCTTCAACTGTGCTGCTGCCGTATGCTTCTTGCGTGTGTACCATGAAGTCGCTTCTGACTTATGGTGACCATGTGGATTAATGACCTCCAAAATGTCCTATCATTAACTTCTCAGGTCTTGAGAAATGAAGGCCGTGGCTTCCCTTATTGAGTCAATCCATTTCATGTTGGGTCTTCCACTTTTCCTATTGCCTTTAACTTTTCTTATCATTATTGTTTTTTCCAGTGAGCCTTGTCTTCTCATGATGTAACCAAAGTACAATAGCCTCAGTTTAGTCATTTTTGGTTTTTAGGAGAATTCAGACTGGATTTGATTGAAATGTGCAGATTTGTAATTTTTGGCTGTCCATGTTATCTGTAACTAGTCCTCCAGCCATGCAGATTATATGGGCTATCCTTGTCCTGTGTTTGGTGCTTCTCATGATGTAGCTGGGTTGGGGTGGGGGAAGGGGGGCTTGTGGTGTGTGTTCATAATGCAGTTCCAGTACAGGCCTTGCTGATGAGCAAGTTTTTAAAAAAGAAGGATCAAATTCTAGAATTCTCGTAGTAACAAGTTCCGTATTGGGGAAATTCCTGTTCCAGTTGGGCTTCTCATTCAAGGTTTCTCTTTCCCAGGTCACTTGGTGTGACGTTGTGGGAACTGTTCAGTTCTGCTGCAAAGCCTTACTCACACTTATCCAATGAGGAGGTCTTACTGCAAGTCATAAAAGAGAAGCAGACCAAGCTCCTGGAACCGTGCCTTGAGCAGCCATATTCCGATAGATGGTAAGGTGGGAGTCTTTTGTGGCTGATTAAAAAAATTATATTCTTTGCAGGTTTTCTTGGCACTCTTACAGTCCTGTCTTTTGTCAGTAGCTTTTATAATAACCCTGTGATAGGAGGAGGGGGTGAGGTTGAGTGGCTTGCCTAAGACCACCCAGTGAGTCTGTGCCTGTGTGCAGACTCTGCACTTCTGCAGTGTTAAAAATTACTCCTGCTGATGAGAAGTTTGTAGAAATTCAACATGTCAAGGGTAAACTAACTTTTATTTATTTATTTTATTAAAAATTTATAACAATAAACTTTTAAACTATATACAATCATGAATTTGCAGCCATACAAGAAGTTAATACTATAATCCGTTAATAAATACATACATCAAAATTAAGAAACACGTAACATGTTATAATAAGTAACAATTGAATGCATATTAAAGCAGTTTAGAGGGTTATATCTGAGCATATATCTGAACAAATATAAGGAGAAAGTACTTGCAAATTCTAACATATTAAATTGACAGATTACTTACATATTTGCATATGTATGAAAGAGTTTAAGACCAGATAAGGAACTATTTATTTTCGAGGTATTCAAAGAAAGGAAACCATTTCTCAATAAAGTCGGTTGTTCTTGGAAAATTTTCTACATGGTAAATTTTATCATATAACTTTTCTGATATATAATGGTCCCAGATTTTTTGTGTGCCAGTTATCAATTGAGGGTGTAGACTTGGATTTCCAAAAGGTAGCTATTGAGCTCTTTGCGGCCACTAGTAGGGTGGCTATTAGGTCTCTTCTTATTGTTGAAATTTGGTCTTGGTATTTGTAAGGGTAAACTAACTTGAAAAACATGCTAACTAAAGTTTTAGGTGGGTAGCTGTGTTGGTCTGCAGTAGAAGAGGGAGATTCGGATCCAGACCAGCAAGATTGCCAAAGCTTAAGCTTCCAAAAGTCAAGCTTCCTTTGTCATAAAGCTTATACTCTGGAAATCTTGTTGGTCTTGAGGGTGCGACTGGACTCAAAGCGTGCTAACTAAAGAAGACAAGTTGATAGAAATTGATGGTTGATCTGAAATAGCTTGTGACGAGAACAGTAGTAACTCAACATGGCTGTTTTTCCCCCTTGTAGGTATGAAGTTTTACAGTTCTGTTGGCTGCCTGCAGACAAGAGAGCAACTGCTGAAGAGGTACACAAGCTTCTGACGTATCTCCGAATGCAAAGCCAAAGGGATTCAGTGATTGATCCTGAACAGTGGAACATTCTTAAGCCCAACATGTCAAACAGAGATTTGTCAGTGAACTCCGCCTTTCCGATTCTGGATCACTTCTCCGGCAGCAGTCTTGGCCGTGAAATGGAAGAAGTCCTCACAGTCACTGAAACAAGTCGAGGCCTCAGCTTTGAATACGTATGGGAAGCCGCCAAGCACGATCACTTCGGAAGCGGTCAGACAAATCCTGATGAAGAGCTGGCGTACACAAATATCTTTTTCCCTGTGGAAGTTTTCGAGAACACCCTTTTGGAACAAGGGTCTGGAGCTCAGGATGAAAGTGGCCCGGAGACTTCATTTCGAGTGCCTGGGGAACTTCCTGTGTTCAACGCCCACAAACCCTCAGTGGGCAGTGACTATTACATCCAACTCGAAGAGAAATGCAGGAGCGGCGATGAGGGTTTCGACAACTGTGCTGTCATGGTGACGACTGAAGTGGACAACCTCGAAGTCCCGAAAGACAAAAGTTCTCACTTTGTGGTTCTTGGGGACTTTGATGCTACTGAGTCTGCTACAGATGGGGACTTTTTCTGTATTAATAATAGTTCCAAGGAAGGAGACATGCATGCTAACAACCAGGAAAGCTCTTTCCAAACTGTATTGGCTGATATCACCAGAGCAGAACCGTTGGCTAATGAAAGAAATCAGTTTGACTTAACTGATCCGAATGATATTTATGTAGAGTTTGAAGCAGTTTCCTGTTCGGATCTAGAGGAATCGGCAGTAGCCGATCAGCACATAAAGGGAGTTCCTTTGCATGCTTCTGAAAACAAAGTTGTTTACTTGCATGAAAGTGGCACGCAGAAGTCTGATCCTGGCCTGCTGACTTCAGAAGAGCTGTGTGCAAACTTTCTTTTTCTTCAAGAGAAGAACTTACTAAAGGAGGTGTTGAATGACACAGTTAACACAGCCAACGCAAATATGTTACAGGTACCAAATAGGAACTTTCTGGAGGTTGAGCTTAAAATGGATGGAAATATTTCAACCCATAAAGATGAGTATTTGATAGAAACAGCCACTGATAAAAGCTTGAGCATTATGCTTCCATCCCCTGTGGAAAGTCAGGTGCCTCATAGCTCACCTGTGATGGATAATCAACTGGTAACACCTCTGTTGAGAGCTGGGAAAAACCATTCTGACATAGGAGCTGATCGTAGCTCTCTCAGCAGTACTGATGACTCCTGCCTCAGAATGGATCATGATGACTCTGAGGTCATCTCTGTTGAAATGCTGTCCATAAATACGAAAAACCAACCAGGTGGGACTAACTCCAGTCAAAGCATTATATTCCATACTCAAGAACAAGAGATACAGAATAAAAACCAGGAACTTGATTGCAATAATAGGTGCTGGGGGGAGTTGATCCATGATTTAGGGAATAAGGAATCTGGATTAGAACAAGACAACAATTGTCATTTGGACCAAAACAATGAAAATTCAGCTCAGGTTCAAAAGCGTAACACAGACGTTACTCTCACATCTGTCCTCCCTTCAGACCGAATGAGCCAGGACAGTCTGCTAGAAGACAGTGTGTCAACCGCCACACAGAGCATGGGGCAATCTTTAGATACACCGGACTCGTTGGATTCAGTAGATGTTAATGACGTCTTGGAGTCTTTAGTGAATCAAAGTCCCCAGAAAATTTTACCACCTGATAAACCTGCTGACAGTGGCTATGAAACAGAAAATCTGGAGTCTCCTGAATGGACTTCACACCTCGTTGGCACTGACTCCAGTGAAGACACCGCTCTGTCTATTGTTGTCGACGATGGTCTTTCGAATGGAAGACCAATTATTATAGTGTCATCAGATACTGAGGCAGATACAGTGAATATCATGGACTGCTTTGAAGAAGCCACCACAGCTTCTTCAGGTGGGCTTCAGAATTCATACAGGGATTCTGCTTATTTTTCCGATAACGACTCTGAGCTAGATAAGAAATCTGAAGAGACTATAAATGTATCTGAGGAACCAAAAGCTCTAGTGGAGGATGATGCTTGCCGTGAATACTTAGAAATGAATAAGAGTGCCAGTTCAGAGAAGCAGCCAAACTGCAGTCAGGTCACTGATGACCAGTTTGTTCATAACTCCAGTTCACAGTTGGAATTAGATGAGAAGTTAGACCTCCACGATATAGAAATAGCAAGATGTTCCCCTGATGGCGTTAATACAACTTTACTTCGGCCTGCAGTGCGCTTAGAGCCTAGCGAGGAAGATGACGTTAAACTGTATGAGAATTCCCCGAGAGGCGTCTCTTGCACAGGAACAAACACAGCAGATTTTTACCCTGAGCAGGATTTGAAGCTTGCGCCTGACTTACTCAGCCCTGCTGAAGCCTTTGAAAGATCTTCATTGTGCTATCTTGATGGTCACAAGCTCAAAGAGCCAGACGTGGAAGGAAAATACCTGGGTAAGCTTGATGTGTCTGGGATGCTTGACCGGTCACTGGATGGAGATGATGCCGATGAAGAAGATGAAAACAGCGATGATTCTGAGGATGACATGAGAACTTTCCATCTGCACGGTCTTAGCTCTGACAGCGATGAGGAAATTGTGCATCAAGTACCAGTGATCCTTACTGATAGGGATGATGGCAAACATCTGAGGAGCTTACTGAAATGCCCAAAACCTTTGGGTCAGAATACGCCTTCTGAAAACTCCCTAAAGAACGAAAGGAAAGCAGTCACGTTCTTTGATGATGTCACCGTCTATCTTTTCGATCAGGTAACTTGGGGTTTTTCTTGGCTTTGATTCTCAGAAGTGCAGGCTTGGAACAGGTGAATGATAAAACCATTGCAATGGTTGGGTTTTACTCATGGCTAATAAAAGGGAGGAGGGAATGAGTCTATAGTCTGTATAAGGATTGGTTGAGCTTCCAAAGTGACTGACCCACACAAGTTCATAATGAAGTTGGTAAAAAAACTTGATACTGCATGGATCATGTATGTTTAAAAACACTGAAGTAAGCATTCAGAGTGCTGATGTAGTCCCTTGTGATTTTTTTTTTGTAGGTTTGATACAACATTTGGGATTAGTCTTTGTAAAATGAGAGCTTTGTATCCTCTGTCTGTGGTTTAAGATCAAAGTACATGTAACACTGGAGTTTTGTGACTGGAGCTCCTCACATAATTTGGCTTTTCTAAAAAGCAGGTGCTGGGGGGATTGGTGTGGCAGGCATCTGGAATGAGGTTGCAGCCCTTCACTTGCTTGTTTCCTGGATCAATAACTACTCCCCTCATTTCCAAACTGTTTAAGCCCTAATTTTAGGAGGGGGGGGGAAGAAGTTGCCTTTTGGGGCATTTTTGATCAGGGAAAAAGCTGGTGGTTGAAAGAGTGAACCCCCCTCTTCCCCAGAACTGGGGCTTCTGGATCCACACCACTGTTTCACGCACAGACAGTAGCTGTTCAGTTGGATTTTGGAAATTCCTAATTCCCATGCCATGTAGAGCATAGTCCAGCTGACCGGTTCTAATCAATTGTAGCTTTGCTGCTTTGGGGGGATAGCCATTATAACCTCCTGTGAACAAAAGTCAGTCATCCTTCATTAAAATGGTACAGGTCAGCACAGCTCAGTATAAATAGATGCTAAAAATGTGCCAAGCAAGAAATGAATTGAGCACAAGTTCATATGGGGCCCAGAACATTAATTTCCAGTTTTTAATTATGAAACACACTGGGGTTTGCATGCGGGCCTTTTAGTTAGAGCCGCACATGCACATAAACTGAATGAAATTGACCTATTTTCTGAACTCTAAGGTTGTGTATCTAGTTCTTGCTTCTGTAACAAGATAGCTGCAGGGTGCTGTTTATACAATGTGGGAAGGCAAACTTGTGCAGCAAATTTAGGATTTTCTGAAAAGACCTAGAAATTAACTCTGATAGGGTTATAGTATGAAGAAGAATTTTTGGAATATTCTGGGTGTTGTCTGAAATAATAGACTCTGCTGTTCCAAGACCTCCTTTATTAATTCTGTTGTACTGAGCATTGAATACTAAAAGTATGCAGGCATTTCCAAATACTTAAGAGCACTTACATTTTCTTAAGAGGGGAGGGCAACTTCCATCTTGCTGCTGCAGCTGCCTGAACCCCCTTCCAGATTTTGTTCTTGGCAGACTTTAGACCCTCAGAACCAGCATAATGGACAAAATGGGGAGGGGTCTACAGTAGAAGAAAGGGAATTAGTGGAAATCATCCTCCCCATTATGAAAACTTGTGCCCTTAAGTCTTAGGACTTGCATGCTTCGATTTTATATATGCATTTAGTGAACATAGAAACTGCATTTTAGACAGATAATCCTAAAGAGAATCCTGGTTTTAAATGAATTGCTTTCTATTCTATCCAATATTCGATTGGAATATTCTTGAAATGGTCACATTATAGTTAACAAATAATCAAATTCTGTGAGGTTCTGGGAAGGATGTTTGCTCTTGTTTTGTTACTTCTCTATTTTGACATTTGTTTATATTTTATTCATTGGCTGATTTTCTTGTCAAGCATATATTTTAATAACAGAGGAAAAAGATGAAGGAAGGGGGATGATAGAGACAGGTTTAACTAGTGGCAGAAAAGGTATTTACATTGTTCATTTTTTAAACTTTATTTTTACATTACCTTTCTCCCCAGTGGGACCCAAAGCAGTGCATGTCTTTCTCCTCTCCTCCATTTTTATCCTCACAGCAACCCTGTCAAGTAGATTAGGCTGAGCGTGTGCGACTGGCGCAAGGTCACCCAGCAAGCTTCATGGCAGAGCGGGGATTTGAACCTAAGTCTCCCAAATCCCAGTCTGGCACTCTAACCGCTACGCCACACTGGCTTAAGAGAAAGTTATGGCAGAAGGGGGTGTGTAATATGGAATGATTGTTTATATTTAACCTTCTGACCTCAGAATATGTAACTTCAGAGATTGAATTAAAAAAAATACACCAACTACTAAAAGAGAATAATATGGAAGATGGGGCTGCGCTAGTAATTTTAATGCACAAACACAGAGGAGTGAAAGTTACAAATGGCATGATCATTAGAGAGATGACACAGAGGCAATCTGGACTGGTGGAACTGGTAGAATATAGGTGACTTTGCCATGACCACGTTTTGCTCCTGGTTCAAGGAAAAGGTGTACTAAATGCAGAGATTAGGTGTCAGCTTATCTTTTTCTCTGAAAGGGCAAGAAAAGTGACCCTCCCACAAGTGCAAACGTTGCATCTCACATTAATAGAAGGGCCAAGCAACACGAGACCCATGATCAGATCCCCCAGAGCATAAGCTATGCAAGATCCATCCCCCGTCTGCAATAACAGGAAATGATCAATGTTCCTTCTGGATTTTTAAGGAAACACCAACCAAAGAACTTGGGAACCGTGCTGCAGAATCAAACTGCTCGGGCTCCAGCAATGCTCCTACTCCAGCTTCTGGTGTTGGTTACTTGAATAAGTTTACTAATTCGGAAAGCTCTACTGATGAAGAAGGTACTGCTGAAAAATGCTGTTTTTAATGTTACAGGTTTAATCTGGAACATTACAGGTGCTCACAGTGGGGTTTCTTGTGTGTGTATTCTCACTCCAGCCACAAAGAGCCTCTTCCTTCCTCCCTCTGGCCTTGCAGGAGTTACAATTTCCTTCCGGATGTAAAAGTTAACATTTAAGCTATAAGTAGTTTATCACATAAGCAGGGGGTACAGCAGCAGTGGATCCAAGTGAAACCCCACAGCACTTGAGGAAGAGCTGTGGCTCAGTGGTAGAGCATCTGCTTGGCATGCAGAAGGTCCCAGGTTCAATCCTCGGCATCTCCATTTAAAGGATTGGGTAATAAGTGATGTGAAAGGCCTCTGCCTGAAACCCTGGAGAGCTGCTTCCAGTCTGGGCAGACAATGTTGACCTTGATGGACCAAGGGTCTGATTCAGTATAAGGCCGCTTCGTGTCTGTTTAAGCTCTTGTATGAACACACAGCTTAGTTCTTATTTTATTAATTTATTTAAAACATTTGTATGCTGTTTTTCTGCCCAATTAACACTCTCAAAGTGGCAAACAAAAAAGATGTTAAAAATGCTAGACAAAGCGGAAAAGTCTTTATCCTTTGGCAGTAAAGACAGTGATCAAGGGGGGATAGATGAATCTCCCTGAGAAGGGAATTGGATAGTCGAAGCATGTCTTCTGGGAAACAAATTTGGAAAGCTTCAGGCATTCTCTCCTTAGGTTGTGTACAGAGCAAGAAAAAAAGGTGGTGACCTTAAAGGCATAAGCAAACCCCCAAACATCTTCACATTGAACACAGCTGGGTTTGCATCCATGTGTCTGGTTTAAAAACAAGTTCTCTTTTGGTATGATCAGTTCATAGACCCAGTCTCTGTATGTCCATTCCCAATAGTTTTTTTTGTTTTACAACTCATCTGGCCCACATAGCCGAAACATTCCAAAATCTACATTCCAGAAGTGTAACCTACAGAATTTTAGCACATTCCAGATTTTGTGTTGCAAGTGCCATACACTAATCCATTCTCGCTGGCAGTGCCTGTTGCTTTTGCATTTAAGACGTATGATACTGAATGCAGATGGTTGACTCTGCTGCAGATCATTGGGAATCTGCACCTTGGAGATTACGTTCTCTGCTTTCCCCCCTCTTACTCAGTTTTCATGTGTGTGTTTTAGGTGGAGGCTTTGAATGGGATGATGACTTCTCTTCTCCGGAGCCCTCTTTTATATCCAAGGCAGCAAACACTCTCATTAATTCCAAACCTTCTCTACAGACATCAAAGTACTTCTCCCCACCGCCGCCACCTCGAAGTCCTGAACAAAACTGGTCACATTCGCTACCTTACTCTAGATTCTCTATCTCACCGGCAAACATCGCCAGCTTTTCTATTACTCACCTAACGGATTCAGATATTGAACAGGGAGGCAAGTATTTTTTTCGTTCAAGCAATTTTATCCTTCGCATCAACATTGCTGGAATTTTTTAAAATTGTATACATATAAAGGAAGAATTATTACTCTGAGTTCAACTTACAGGTTTTTGCCACACATTTAAGTGGTAGCATGGTTGAATTTCAGTTGCCAAGACCTTCTGTTGTCGTTTGGTTATCTCCCTGACTTGCTTTCTCTCATGGGGTTCCTTGAAGTTCTCCTGTTCATTCAGCTTGTATCTATTGCATGTTTTTCCTACTGCTGCTGCACTGCTTCTTTCCAACAGAGGTGGCCCAGTCAAGGTGTGTGCGTGTGTGTGTGTGTGTGTGAGAGAGAGAGCAATTTAAGGGATTGTTAAGGACTACAGAGTAGGAACCAGATGGATCTTTGCTTTCTGCCATTTCTTGGCCAGAAATACCAGAGCCTTTTGTCAGACAAGACCATGTTGAGCATAAACATATCAGTGGTCTGACTTATTATGCAGAACTTTGCATTTGTAATCTTTTGAGCTGTTCCTGTTTTCCAGAAAGAATTCCCAAACCCTTTGGAACGTAAAGCATGCCAAATAAGCAAGTTCATCAGTGGCCTGTTTTGTTTTGTTTTTTAATGATAGAATTAGAACAGATCTGTTTTGAGCGCATGCAGTGGCCCTGGTCCTTGAGGTCCTTGGTGTTTTGGTATGGGAGTTCATTTTTTGATTCAGCTGAGCAATGTTGTTTGCACTTTTGCTAGAAAGTGCTGATTAGATAATATTCTTTGCTTGGTTTTTATTAATAAAGGCCAGTGTTTCAGATAAGGCATAGCTTTCTTGGTGTCCTGAACAGTGACATTGAAGTGTGTGATTGGGACAGTTGTGCCTGGGAGACTTCCATGTGTGCCCCTTGAGGCGGGATTTCAGCCATAGGAGAGAATCATTACGGTACCGTAAACGTTTTGAGAGGAAAAGTATAAGTCCCAGGGTATTCCTCCCCTTTGGGAAGCTATTATGACACAGCCCACACTGGCTGCAGGCAGGCATCATGATAACCATGGTTGTGCAGCAAACACTGGTTAATCTAGCAGACTGGCAGTGCAGTCTTAAGCACAGTTACACCCTTCTAATCCTGTTGACTTCAGCAGACTTGGTTGGGCATAACTGAGTTTAGGATTGTACTGTAATTGAGAATTTCTGGTTTGCCTTCAGCAGGTAGAAACTCTTCTAAATCCTGCTGTTTCTGTGACTGCAAAGGACCTGTGCTGCTCCGCAAACGGGTTTGTGAATTCATATGTTGCAGCACACCATCTATGGTAACCAGGCCCTAATTTGAGATTCTGCTTTGAGCCCAACTTGTTGGACTGTTTGCTCTCCGATCTCATAACTGACACTGAAGTTTGGTCACACCAGGGTTTACTGTGAAGTCTGAATGCAGCCATTGAGGTTAAGCCGAGTTGCTCCTCCCAAAACAACTCTGTTGTTTCAAGACTCTTCCCTTATTTTTATGGAACTTGCATAGGAAAATTTCCCTGGGAAGTAAACCCAAAGGTGATACTTTTGTCTCAAGGGGCTCCTTGTGAAAGTAAAACATCCGCGTACTTTCCAGACTGACAGTTTTGTTTCTTTTTCACAGGAAGCAGCGAAGATGGAGAGAGAGACTAGGCACCGAATGCATGCAGACATGCTTGTGAAGACATCGGGGAGGGGCGATGGCCTGGTAGCCGACTTGAAAAGGTGCGCATCCAAAAACCGAAGCAGGTGTGCCGAAGTTTAGCAGTCGAGCAGTTGGCAAGCACTGGAAGGCTGATCAGGACCTGAATTGTGGAAGGCGAATGGTATTCTTGTTGTGTGTTGTTTTTGAAACTGGTGCATTTTGCGTTTCCTTAACAAAAAAAAAAAAGATTGCTCTGTGCTGTCCCTCCCCCCAGTGCACTCCCAGTACTTGAAGTATTCTACATAAAAAAAAGTTATGAAATATGTAAAATGGTTTATGTTTATGGTCTGGTTTATATATAGGATTGTACCATACCCTTTTTTATCCATGTATTATCTGTATGAATGTGTAAAATTGTACATAGCTGAGCAGCAGGTGGCTGTGTCACTTGAAACGCTGGGACTGAACGCTGTTGTATAGCAAGCCATATTTCTGAGAATTCACCCGCTACTTAACTGCAGATGCCTATAGGCAATCCTTCCCAAGTCCCTCTGCATTGTATAAAACCTTTTCTTTTTTTTGCTTCTTGGTTGCTTTGGCCCATTGAACTGAGCTCCCTTTATACTTCTTCTGATCCTGTTTTGGACAACACACTTATCAGAACATTCGGAGCTTGAGTCTTCCTTTTTTAAATAATTTCTAGACTTGTATGTGATGGTATGGTTTCTCCTGAAGCCAGCCACTGTCCTTTTTTTTTGAGATGTATTCCCATTTTGGAAGTATGGAGTTTGATGTATTGGCCATGGTTGTGCTTGGCAAAAAGAGAAAAATGTGGTGGTGTTTTTTCAAAAGAAGTCTGAGACCCTGGAATCCTTTCAAGTATGTTGGCTTCACTCCAGGTGGCCCAAGTTTTACTGGCTGACTCCTGATAAATTGCTTCTCTCCTCTTCTGGGATCTAACTGGGAATCAGTCTAACTGGGAGGAGGTGATTGAGTTGGCTTCATGCAATTGCTTTTCTTTTATGAAAGCCTGACTTCAAAAGATCAAGAAGCTCAGTTATGGGGCTGACTGTGCTGGCTGGTTTTATTACGTGGTTTTCAGTATGGGCCAGGGGCTCTCATGCCTCCTTAAGGATGAGAGAGGCAGCTTACGAGTTAGTGGGCACTGCCTGCTTTGTTATACTCAGATCTTTTAGCAGGCTGTTTTGATGGGCTTTTCTAGAGCTCCACAGCACTGAGGGAAAAGATGCTCTCACTTGGTTTGTGGAATAGGAAAGGCCCAGTGTGGCATACACTCCTTGATTGTGCACTGCATATATGTATGTCCCTCTCTCAGTAAAAGGCGCATATCTGAAAATGAAGCATTTGAGTTGTAAAATAGCTTGTGTCTCCTGAGCTTTGGCAAAGGAAGAAATTTTAAAACTGGGGGGCCCTTTTTGAAAGCTATCTTGCTGTCTTTACATAGCTTTGGGTCTGACTGAACTTCTGTGAATCTTGGTAGCTTAAAATGTTTTAAACCGTATTCCCCCCTCCTCTCCTCATCCCCTTCCGCTGTGAAGACTACAGGAAGGGTGAAATCAAGTCCACTAATATTGCCAAATGGTCATGCTGCTGATATGCTAGGAGCTGCGCTTCACAAGGAACTCAGGCCCTGTAAAAATGGTATCTGCTGAAGCAGCCTGTGCCCTCTGCTTGCCAACCTACTTGTATGCAGTGCACTTAGGTTGTCCTGTCCTCCAGTGATTGTTTTTGAAAGTGCCAGTGTTGCCGTGCATTGAATTCTCTTTTTTAAAAACACAAGCTGTTGTTTTGGTGGTGGCCTCTTGAAATCTTTGCTCAGCTCTTCAGTGGGCTTGGAGACCTTGCGCAGATGGCCAGTCCATCTCTCTTCCCAGCTTGTTCACAGTGTGATAAATGTTAAAAGCAGAATACAGGCTGAGAATGAAAAGCTTGCAACAATCTGTGGAGGTGTAGAGCAGGTCTGGATCTTTGTAGACCATTATTTTAAAATGTAGTTTATTATGGGATTAGATGAGATGAATTTATCTGCAGAAATTTAATGTTTGCATTTTACACTTTGGGATTTTCTCCAGAGATGGGTATTCCCTCTCCCACTTTTTTAAAAAAACATTGAGTGTATCATGCCACAGAAGGGAACATCTGTTCCTTTATCCCAGGCCTGAAATCATACCGACATCCTGGTGCCCCCCCCCCCGAAGATTATCAAATATCTGGTGCAGTACATGGTTTTGAAGATGGCTTGTGGAGGGTGTTACAATGTGGGACTGGAGTGCACACACATAGTGCTTCTCGCAAAAGGTTTGTGTGACTTTAAGCAACCTTGAGGTTTTTTAAAAGTTCACCCCATGTTGCTGGGGACTCCAACACGGGATTAGCCTTTATGTGAATGGTGAATTCGGACTTTTGAGGCTTGCTGTCTCAGGGAGCATCCAGAGAGCCCAGTGTGCTAAATTGCGCCTTGTTAGCAAGACAAGTATTCCAGCATGCCTTCTGCTGCAGTGTGGCTGAGGAGGAATCCCCCTACTAGGGGTAAGGAAGGATGAGGCCTTGAACCATGTATAGCCCAGTTTTAACGTGTTTTCACTGGCTCTCTAATTCACAGATCTGGCTTAGAAGTCTCATTTCTTTAATAGTTACTTGAAGACAGTTTTTAAAAAACAATCGAGGAGGTGGATTTGTGTGTGTGCGAGTGAGAGAGAGAGAGAGAGAATTTGAGCAGATAATCTAGTTTGTAAGGGGTGCACTGTTTGTGTACTGTTCCAGGTGTGCAGGTCCCAAGATCAGCGTGTTGGAATCTTACCCTTCTGTTGCTGCTGCTACATAAGCTAGGCTTGGGGCTTTCTCTTTCTCTCTCTGCTTTTTAACGGTTGTATGATAGCAGCAATTTAGCCAGTGAAGCCGTTTCCAACACTGTGGATCAATTGCTTGGGAAAGCTTTGCCTGCTAAAGGACTGTTGATCACACTGAAGACCCTGGAGTTCTGCTTTCAAAATGTCAGCTGCCCTAGCATCGGTTGTCTCTTTTGGCGCAGTTGGAGTATGTAAGGAACTAGAGGGGAGGGTGTTACTTGGGGAAGGGAAGAGGAAGTTAGTACTTGTGTCCCCTTATGTTAAATCATACGGCTAAATTAGCAATGCTGCTGCCTCAGGGAACCTGCGGTGCAGTGGCTCTGGCTACCGCTCCCTTGCAGAGAAGAGGTGGGGGACTTAGAGTAAGCAGAGCAGACCTGATCTGCTTTGTAAGTGACCGACGATGGTTTCACTTGCCTCTGTTTGGAGCTTGGTAGCTGAGAGATCCTTAGGATTAGGTGGAAAGATGGAAGTTCACAGCTTTTTAAAGGACAGTTGGTTGAAGCAAGTCTGTCATTTTGTAACGAGAAGCCAAACCAAGAACAATAAGGATTTTTGCTTGTTTAAAACATTTTCCCAAACCTTTTTATAATGGGGGTGGGGGTGGGGGACAAAGAAGATGAAAGCCACTACAGCAGTGGACAGAGTTCTCTTTTAATCCTTGGGGGAGCAACTAGTGAGAGCCATTGAAGACAATTTTTTTTAAAAAAACAAATCAGTATTTTATATTGTGATTTATACATGCAGTTCTGATTTGATTTTTTTAAAGACAGAGTGAGAGAGATTGAGGACTGGTTAGCTGCTTTGGGAAGAGAAAGCTATTAAGCACTCATCTAAAATGTCATTGGAGGGAAAATGGCTATTTGGGTGGGAAGTTGGGATTGGAAAAATAATTAGCCTTATAAGAAATAGCCTTAAAAAGAAGAATGGAGTGTACAAAATTAACTTCAGCTTTAAGTTGTATAAAATCCTTTAAAAATCAAATCTTTGCTAAGGAGGAAATTGTAGAGGAGAATTTAAGACTGAGCATATAAATACACTAAGTGTTCAATGCCACCAGCCTGTTTTTTTAAATTAAACTTGAATGCGGTTAAGATGTCTACTTCCGTTTTATTAAAATTGTTTGATCTTGCACAGTGGTTAAGGTGTAACCTAATGGTAAATGGTACCGTTGTATGTGTATATACAAGGTTTTACTCTTATTTGTAAATGAGGAAATTTATGTAAACAACCACAAGGGAGAGGTTTTCCTATTGCAATTTAATACAGGTATGAGGTTTATGGCAATATCACAGTTAAAGAAAATTTCAGGTTGAATTTGTCTTTAAATTGTGTACATCGAAAAAATGTAATATTTCTACTGTACATTGATCATGCATAGTGTGATTCAGACTGCTTGTAATTTAAAAAACAAACCTTATTTAATATTCAAAATAAAATAAAGGTATATATTTATAAATTCAGTATCTTTATACATTAATTCTGCTACCTGGTCCTAAGGATTTGCTGTAGTGCTATTGGTGGTAATGCCATGTTTTGTAAGGAGGTGCCTGTATGGTTGTGGCGATTAGCTTGTTGCATCCTTGGCACTTTTATAGTGCTGGTGGTTTAAAATATTGTTAAGCTTCTGTGCCAGTGCAGCGAGGATGAGAAAAATGGCTTCTTGTGTGCCAACAAAACTTGGTCATGGAAAGGGCATTGCAGGTGCAAATAAAACTAACTAGATGAACAGGTTTTGAGACTCAGTTGTGGATGAAGTAGAATGCATTGATTTCCCCCATTCTGCTTCTTCCCATGACGCTCTTCCTGTTTAGGTCAGACGGAGAACACAGCAGACGAGACCTTGATGGTTGCTCACTTCTGAAGTTGCCCTTTGTGGACCAGGTTTTGTTCTTTGGGTCCAAACAACGTAATTATGGTTGGCCTGGCTTCACAGCTTTTCAATCAAAGCTCTGTTGCATCAATCACAAGTCTTTGCTATGCTTTCTGGAGGCACAAATTTGTATACCAGAGGTAAAGACTTTTAAAAGACCACAGTTAGATGGATCGATCTCCAAAACAAAGGAGCAGCTTCCTCCCTTCCCTTAGCTTCAAGATTCTCTGCAACTTTTGCAAACTGTTGCCTGTGGATCTGTATCTGTAAGAAGGAAACACATTTTCTGAGTCTCATTAAAGACTCGTTGATTTAGTCTGTAAAACAACTTTTTTTGGCTCTTGATTCTCTGTGTAGCGTGGGAGTGAAATAGATATGTGCTTGATCTTCTGCTTCAGTTTTTCTGCATATGTAGTGGTTGTTGGTCTGTTGAGTAATCCTGTATTTTCCATCTAAGAATGCTGCTAGTGTTCCCGAGCATGGAAATGTAATCTGGTTTAGAGACTCACGCTTCCTTTCCAGGAACGTATAGCTAAATTTCATCTTGAATTTTTTGGCAGAAAATTGAAAGGTCTTGTATTGGAATTGCCAGGGGTACAGCTTTGGAAGAGCCTTCTTCCCTCAATTACAGGTTCTTTACCCTTTACTCTTTTCATACATGGAAAGGATATACAATCCACATATGACAATAACATATTCATTTTTTCCCCTCTGCATGTATAGGCAGCATTGGAATTTCGGCTAGTCCAGTGCTAGAGAAACACTTGAAGGTGAATGTCACAGTTTGCAGACTTCATTTTTCTAGTAATGCTTTGTGTGCATGGGCTTTGTGTGCCCTGACCAGTGGAAACAATAATACACCAAGTAGTTATAAGGTCACTAGCCTCTCTCCTTGCGTAACGTGGGGGCAGGGGCAGTGCCAGGATCTGTCTTTTGTATAACCCGTGCCAAGCACCAGCCACATGGCAAAGCACAGTCCCCTGTGTCATAATCTCGCTACTGCCACACACACACACACACCCCCTTGGCTTATTTGCAAAAGACTTGTCCAAGCCAAACTCCACCTCTCTCATTTGCTGCCTGTGCATTAAAGTGACGTGTCCTAGCCCTGGTATAGCAGTCCACCAGAGAACAGGGAAGTCAAAAAAACTTGCTGTCTTGAATGCCAGTCGCTCACTCATCAGGCTTTTTCGTTCTGCTGCCTATGCCAGCTTAGACCAGTTAGAGATGCTGCTGGCAGTGGTTTCATCGCCAGGTAAGGCACTCACCTTGGTTTTTGCCTGAATCCATTAAAGTGCCCATAAGAAATTTCCCTGGCTTGGATGGTCCAGGCTAGCCAGAACTTGTCGGAGCTCGCAAGTGAAGCAGGGTCAGCCCTGGTTAGTACTTAGGAGATCAAGAATGTCTAGGACTGCTATGCAGAGGCAGGAACATCTCTTGCCTTTAAAACCCTCCGGGGTCACCATAAATCAGCTGCAATTTGATGGCAAAAAAGGAAATAGCTGGTGGCAAAATGTCCACAGTTCATGGTGGTGCCCTGTGCATGAGAGCAATAGATCATGGAGGACCATTAATGGAAAATGTGTTTAGATTTATTTTTACTTTTTAGAAATCTATACCTTTTAAAAGACTAGTGTTCTTTTCTAGTATTCTGTTTCTTCAACTGAATCTGGTTTGGAATTCTAACTTTTTTAAAAACACGTTTTTGAAAAGTTACATTTTAATGCAAAGATGTAAGCTGATGGGAGAGCGTGGCTTCTCCTCCTGGAGCAAAATAATGTGAGTTAAAGAAGAAAGTAGCGACTGTGGGGAGAAGGGACTCGGAAGTTACCGAGATCCATACCCATAGTATGTAAGTATGGATTTATCTCTAGGTCCTATACAGTTGGCAGTTTAGCTAACTTACAACTATACGTGGAGTCTGTCCTACCATACAGTTGGTGGCTTTCACGTATTGCATTGAAGTATGCACAAGGCCTAATGTGTGGAATGGCCCTAAGTGCTAGGCACAGGAGGGAAGTGTGGGTGAGCACACCCACAATTGTAACAGTAAGAAATTTGGGGTCCCTGTAGGCTATTTTACTAGTAAGGTCTTTGGCCTCTTTATTATCTCTGTTAATTCATCCATCCAAAGGACTTGAATCTTGACACTCTTTTCAGGGCTGATCCAAAGACTTTTGTTGCCCCAAGCAAAGTATGCATCTTTGCCTGAGCGTGGCAGCCTGGGAAATTCTTTACTGTGCAATAAGTTTAAATCTTAAACTATGGCCCAGGGACCTTTTAGGGCAGTAGCTTACAGTGTTGTAGAGGAAATTGTGTTTGGCTATCTAATGAATTGATATTCAGGATAATTGATGAATTTATCATCTTTAAACGCTGCATACTAAATTATAATACATTGCCAAGTTTAGTGTTCTGTGTACTTAAATACTGTTATCTACTGCAGGAAGAGGACCTCAAGGTTGTTTCCTCTCAGCATTACCACTTTGTGATTCTAGCCAAGTGACTTGTGTTGAGGCTGGAATTCTGGCTCAGTCAACAACCTGTTTATGGTCTGCTCTTTAAAAAAAAGACATCTGGAGCCCAGAGCTAGTTTTAATAAGAAATAAAAGTGGTTTTACACCAACAATGAAGACCAAAAGCAAAGGAGCAAAACGTAAGCATGCAGTCCATGAGGATGCAGCGCTCCAAGAACCAGCTCAGAAGAGAAATGAGCCTCTGAAATGTTCACGGCGCCAGGAGAAGAGGAACAAAGAGAGCAGCAAGCCTGCTGCTCGGCCTACGAAACTTCCTTGGAGCACCAAAGACAGGCGTTTGCGGCGCCTTGAGAGCAACGAACGCGAGCGCCAGCGTATGCACAAGCTCAACAATGCTTTCCAGGCCTTAAGGGAAGTCATCCCGCACGTCCGGGCGGAGAACAAACTGTCCAAAATCGAGACACTCACCTTGGCCAAAAACTACATCAAATCTCTCACCTCGACAATTCTTCGGATGTCAAACGGACATCTCCCTTCCGCCATAGATGGGTCTACTTCTGGCAGCAGATCCAAACTCTATGAACATTATCAGCAGCAATGTGGGGAAGAGGAGTCTACAGAGCAGCTTCAGAAGTACTCGACCCAGATCCACAGTTTCCGACAAGGTAGCTAAAACCAGCTAGCTGCTTCTCCTGGGTTTTTGTGTGTGCGTGTTTTGTTTCCTGGGAAAGTGTTGAAGCAGTCAAGCATCTCGGTGTTAATTCCACCCCCCACTTTTCTCTTTCAAACAAGTGATGCTTTTGTGACCATAGTGGAAAAGGCTCAGTGAATTCATCTAATGATTATGAGGATTTTTCCCCAAGGTGGATACTTGCAGAACTTGGTGCCTATCTTATTAATCCATCAGTCTACCTGCTTCCTTACATGACAGTAACAGTGGCACAAATGCAGGGGAAATCCTAGAAAGATGCCTGGATCAGACAATATCAGGGTAAATATTGTTTCAAAGATAGATCTGACCCCGTTCCTTTCTTTTCTCCTTCCCTCCTAGTTTTTCGTTTCCTCTACCTGAGGCACTGCCAGCCAACGCAAGACAATGCTGAGCTTAGGACTAAAGATCTGACCCGGCTTTAAGGCAGCCCCCGTGTGAACACACGAAGTTGCCTCCTGCTGAATCAGAGCATTGGACTGTCGCGGTCAGTCTTGTCTGCTCTGACTGGCACTGCCTCTCCAGGGTCTCACTCAGCAATCTTTCACGCAACTCATGGCTTGATTCTTTTAAACTGGACATGCCTGGAATGGAACCCGGGGCCTCCTGCATGCAAAGCAGATGCTCTGCCTACTGAGCCACGGAGCTGCCATTCAAGACGTTCATACCGGCCTGTTCATCAGATCCCTGGCTGAATTTGTGATGCGCGAAAGGACTTTTGAAATATTTATCACTGTGTAGCATCTGGCTTAACAGAGGCTTGGAGGTGCTGGTGGGTGTTTTGTTAAAAGCTGTAAATAATAAAAATAAGTGATATTTTTTTCCTTGCAGGGCCTGTGATCAGAAAATAAAAAGAATTTTTGGGGGAGTGGGTGGGATATATTACTAATCTCTTTTGTTTTGATCCAAGTACAGTTGATTAAATTAATGCCAGGCTACTAGAGAATTCTTGAAGAATCAACTTGTATATTGTGAAATAATAAAAGCATGGAAGGGGCTGTTAAAGCAAAGAGAATTATGATTGTTTTGTGCCTGCTTTGTTTTTCTTTTTTAAATGGACACATGGTGTGCCAGTATTTCTTGCGTTCCTGGCTTCTCTGTCTCCCAGATCCCGTTCATACATCCTTTGGTGGCTATCATAAGAATCCAGGTGCCTTGGTGAGAGCGTTAGAAAAAACATACTCTGCCAAGGAAGCTTGCAGGTTGACCACCCACATTCTGAACCTCTGTTGTGTACCCTGTACTGAAGTCCAAGAAGGAAAGGCAGGATAAAAATGTATGGAATAGCCAGTCAACCAGGAGTCCCCAGAAAGCCTGTAAATACAGAACCTGGAGTTCAACAACTTTCCTTGTTAGCCCAAGGAAACAGCATTCAGCGGTAGACTGCTTCAGAACATGGATAATCTTCGACAACACATGGGAGTGGGTGGGTTCTGGATTGATGAGCTGGTGTGAAACGAATTCCATGCAGTGTCGATAGCTTGGAAACTACTGACTGGAACGTTCTGATAGTTCTGATATTCATATACCTGAGACTGTTCACGAACCTGGGAGGGCAGGGCACAATGCGTTAGATTGTGTTGGGAGGGGAGGAAGACAGGAGCTGGTAGACAAGGCCCAGCACCTGCCGGAAAATAAACAGCAGGCTAAACCACTTTGAAGTGCTTTAATGGCAAAGCAAACAAGCGCTGGCTTCTTTTGAAGGAAGACAGAGAAGAGCTTTGTTGTGATGGGCACAGCTTACATTTTAAATCAAAATGGGTCAGGGAAGTCTGGCTGCTGCTCGCTCTTCAAATGGAAACGGGAGATTCAGCTGAGAGGGGTATGGTGAAACCTGGGATAACCATGCACGTAAGAGGTAATGCTTTGCAAATTGGAATTCTTTTTAAGATGTTCTTTACTTTCATGTAAGTTTCTGTGATGTACTGCTCTATGTAGATTTTTATAAAGTAGTCTTTCTTGACAGAAATTAGCAGGAGTAACACAGGAGTGGCCACTGGCCACATTGCTCTTAATTTATGGTTTTCATCAAAAAGCAGCATGAGCTAAGAAAATTGATATTGTTTCCCAACTTACTGTGGACAAAGTGGAATAGTTATGTACTTATTTAGAAAGTTTATAAGGCAGCTCTCAAGAACCCTGCTTGAGTTAGCACATGAGATAACGATAAATGTAAGCAAATCATAAAAATCAGCACAGAACAAGCCCATGGTATACAGGATTAAGTAGACTAAAAGAGAAGGGCTTCAGCTTATATACAGCTTTAAGAAGACAGAATGCTTCAATTAAAAGGCTGGATAAAGAGAAATGTTTTGGCCTGGTGCCTGAAGGACAGTAAAGTGAGCACCTTGCAGCGTAGCTTGTCCCTGCTTGGGGGGGGGGGTGGATTTGGAAACGTCTTGTTAGGTACAGACTGTGGCTCTTAGTAGAGAGCAGTTTTGGAATTTTAACAAAGGGTAGTGGTGGTGCAACCACAAAATGCGAACTGCAAAGGATGCTGGAGCCCATGACAAAATGTTGAGGTTCCCAGCCCATCGTCCTTCTGTTATGGAGGCAGCTGTTTCCCAATGGCTGCTCCTTGTTGATGGAAAGATAATGTTTCCTGGGCTCTATAGAACATCTCCTATTTCCAAAAAGTGGAGAAAAGCCAGGATCGGCTCTTTGCTTTGGGGAAGAAGGGACTTGGCAGCAGGAAACTGATCTGCAGGCACCATGATACTGGTAAGTGCCATGTTGGGAATCACTGGGCAACCTGAATAAATCACTATAAAGAATCAGATGCTTTCCTCTCCCTTGCACTGCTCCAAATTAACTTGGTGTTGGGTGCCTCTGCTAACTCAGAGGGCAGCGAACCACTGTAGAAGTTACATGTGATTGGGAGGAGCCCTGCAGGAAGGGCTGGCCACTCTTTCCTTTAAAAATTAAAGCACACTTTTTTCACACGCTGTTTTGCCTTTTGGAGTTGCTAGCACCATAGTTTTTCTGCCAAAAAAAAGTGAACGTTGCAAGCATTCAAGATTTTGGGGAGAAAATCAAAATAGGAAATGGATTGTTGTGGAACCATAAACCACACACGATTATACCACGTCGGACAGGGCAGGGTGGAGATGCACAACAACTGAACCAGATGCACAGCCATGTCTAATGGTAACCACATTTAAAATGGAAGCGAAAGAGTCTCAGGCAATCAAAAATGGTTAAAGCCCCTCTGTTTTTCCAAAAGCAGATTTGCTTGACTCTCTCTTTTTGGGAACTTGCATAGAAACAATTCTCTGCCAATGGAGACGCCACGGCAGAGAAAATGGCAGAGCTATTTAGAAAGGTCAGTACTGTTTACTTGCAAGAGATTTGCAGCCAATGAACCTTTGGTAGAAAATCAAATCATTTGCATCGTTTAGGAAGAACAGGATAAAGGTTATTAACCACATAAGGAACATGAACAATGCTACCTACAGTGCTGGCAAAAAAAGTGGTTTAATAGGATTTGCAGAGAACTTGGTCTGCCTCCAGGCGTTTGATCACCTTTGCTACACATTGCAGTGATTTTTCACGCATATAGTGAACCTTGAGTTGTTTTACAGTGGCTTTCGAATAACCCCTCCAGTAGTAGCCGCAATGCAGTAAGAGGGGAGGCGTGATCACCTCCCATTGATATCAGCGGAATGAAAATGCATTGCGCTTAACAAAAAGTCCCATTCTGTTGCTTTCAGTGAGATTTGGATCATCGCCAACCTTTTTGCTAGGTGGTGGTTTTAGTGTGGTCATTTGAAGCCTGCAGGCGTGTGGATTCGCTTGTTTCAAATGTCTGCATCCTTTGCTTCTGCAAATTCCTACTGTTAGTACATTTGGTCCAGCCATATAAATTGGTCTTTGTGGTGGTGGAGAGGGCTGTCAAGTCATAGCTGACTTATGGTGACCCCCGGTGGGGTTTTCATGGCAAGAGACTAACAGAGGTGGTTTGCCATTACCTGCCTCTGCAACCCTGGTATTCGTTGGAGGTTTCCCATCCAGTTACTAACCAAGGCCATCCTTGCTTAGCTTCCGAGATCTGATCAGGCTCACCTGGGCTACCTGTAGCAGCTGGTAAATGGCAATAGCCATCTCATTCACACCTGATCCTGAACCTAGTGATTTCCATCTCATTTTCTACAAGAAGGTGGATTGGAGGCTGGTGAGATTCATGTTCCTTTACTCTCTGGCACAGGAAAAACTGCATCAGACCCAAGGGTCCATCCAGACTAGTTTTCTGTGAGCAGCAGCAAAGATGGCTACCATTTTCTCCTGCTGCCTCTGGACCTGAAAGACCTACTTTGTAATCATGGTTAGAAACAGTAACCTCTCAGAACTAGTATTTCAGAGAACTGAAGTGAAATTGGCAGCAAATCTGGTAATTCATTCCACAAAGGTCAACCCCCATGGTTATTTCCTCGTGTGTCTGTTCTATAGCTATGAAAAATGGAACAGTATTGCTGTAACAGCTCAAATCTGGTTCAAAAGCTTATTGGTTTGAAGTAATCGTCAAATGTCTTCCTTTTAAAGGCAGTTGAATGAAAAAGCTGGGTTTTTTTTTCTCACTGGCAAGAACTCAGGCTAGAGAACTGTCAAGCGGTATCATCTTACCTGGTTTGTAAGAATGTTCTTACGTTTGTGACAGACTAAGTTATTGGGCATTTGGCAACGCAATCGACACTCAAGTGGTACAGCTTGTACTTTCTAGGAGCGCGCACCTTCACTGGGTAAATATCAACTCACCCTTTGTTCTGTCTGACGTTACGGTAAGGAAAATAGGTAGTAATTTTTGCCTTTTTGGCTAGGATAGTAATATTCCTTTCAAGGATGCCAACGCTGGAGGGAATATTTATCCAATTGGTTAACAGAAGTGTCAACATTTGGAGGAAAGAGGGTAAAGAAAGGTAGTGTTGAATATAGGCTGGGTTCTATGGATCCATTACACCAGCGCCACTGCAACTGGAGACACTGAAACCAGAATATTTTCTTGTTTGCCAGATCTTGTTTTTCTTTTTCTTTTTAAAGAATTGTTTTCAGATTTCTTTATTAATTTGTTAATATTAGTTTTTCTTGTATGCCATTAAAGGGATTTGATTTATTAGTCTTCCGATTGTTAAGGGCTCATCCTGGGGAGGGACTTTTGACCAACAAACATGGCCACAGGCGACATTGGCTTTCTCCTGTGGTCCTTTATGCTAAAAGTTAAGCTCCTAGAAGGATTCAATCTAATTTCAGCAAGTCTGTTACGTGGTGCCCTCCAAGTTGTCTCCACTAGAGAATATGCAGATGAAAAATCTTGTGATTTGTGGGTCCCCGATTGGAGTTTGAATTCCATATATTGCAAGACATTATGCAACTGTGAAGCCTAACAATAAAGGCACAGCTCAGGAAAATTTGCGCCAACTTTTTCATTAGGTTTCCTGAGAGTTCTGTGTGAAATTCTGGACTTTTTATTTGACCGGATCGTGTGCGCTCTTTAAGGTGCACTGCCATTCATTTAAGATTGCATGGGGAAGCTGGAGCTGGAAGCCTCTGAAAAAAGAGAGAGAATTTGGGGGAAGTTATTTTAATTAGCTGCATTTTGATTAGCCATGATAGACTCAATGAAGACCACCCTTTGAAGCTTGGAGTTGTTTTTTAAAACGAATGGCAGCTGGCTTTATTACATTTTGTAAATTAGGTATGATCTTGGTTCCAGTGAAAATAAATGGGCGACAATAGATTTTGTGATGTTACGGAAATGGGTGATAGGTCTGATGTATAATTTATTATACTTTATCTTGAAACCCGATAACAGGCTATATCATTCCAGGGCCTCCATAACAGCTGGCAAAGAGGATTTACAGACCGAGAGGTATAATTCTACGACACTGGCAAATAGGCTAGTTCTGTGTGGTACACTGCTAACTGGTAGGCCTTTTGTTTTAATTATTATGTCTTAGGGCCTCTGCCCATAGTTCCATTGACTTAATCTAATCTAATAATTTGTTAGTGTTCTGACAGTCTGGAGCTGAAAGAGAGGAAAAGGTCCTTAACACTGAGACCCAACAGTGTCGTGGTTAGAGAGTCACCATCATCAATCTTTACAGCATTAGCAAAAAGCCATCACAAAAATGCAAGAGAGAATTAAATGTCCATCAAGATACAATTTAAAAATAAAACTCCTGGGTATATGTGCAGAAAGGATTAAAACACATTACCACCATTTATATATCTGACAATAAAACACCATACAAGCCAAAGCCAATGACCCAGAATAGAACAATTACAGGACAATCTGATTGGAATCCCAGCTCTGCCACCAAAGCTCATTGGATGATTTTTGAGCCTATCACAGCCTCTCTGCCTAACCTACCTCACAAGGTCGTTGCTGCTGAGAGGAAAAGGGGATGGCAATAGTGTGACAAATTGTACTGGGGCAAGATAAAGAAAAAAATAGGATGCTAATAAAAAACTTCTAAAATTGTATTGCATTAAGACTTCAGCTAGGGGAGAAATTGGTTCAGAACCAATGGTGGGGCTGCCTGGCAGCACCCAGCATTCAATACACCCCCTTGATGATAATTTGGTAAGGAAATTCTCTGGATAGGGATACACATGTACTCCCTTTGCCCAGAGGTAAGTGAATCCACTAGGGTGAGCAACAATGTAGGGAAGACCCGAGGGAGGATGAAAAACCAATAAGCAATTTTCTGTAAGATGCCTGTGCTATATCTGTCTATCCCCAAAGGATTTTGATTTATTACAAAAGTACACAATCTTAAAAGTGTATCAAAGTTAGTTCACATGCAAAGTCAGGACTAAAAACAACCCCTGACACATTAGAGGAATCTCAGTCAAGTACCTATTTCCAGCCCAACTGCAGACTGAAACCATTTCAATTGTAAAACCAGTTAGAGCTGTATTAATGATTTTAACTTTATTCCCTGCACTTCCCTCTCAGCATCAGTTAATGCAACTCCACCAAACACACTACATTTAACCTTGATTTAGAGAAGCAAAGTGAACCTACAGAATCTTTTGATGATCTTAGTATCCACAATAGTGAACTAAAAAGAGAACCAGAAAATCTCAGCAGTCAGCAAATCACAAAACGTGACATTTCACTTAAAGTGTTTCACAAACAACGTCCTTCAACAGACATGTAAAACACAGAGATGGGCTGTTCTAAGCGTCTAAGAGATTAGAAACCAGGACTCGGACATCCTCATCTACTGTTGTCCCCACCCCCACCCACACCTGCTTATAGGGAAAAAAAAGATAACTCACAACACAAAATGGGTGGTTAAAAGTCCAGTGAATGATAGCAGGTACTTCGCAATTTAATAATAATGTTTATTTAATTATCACTTTTATTTAACAGAATTAGGTAATCTGTTTGTACAGGGAAAACAAAAACAAAACAGCAGCAAGTATAACAGATCATTCAGCTAACAAAAGGCCACAAGAGATCAGGGCAGAGCATTTTTTTTTTTAAAAAAGCCCAACATCACCTGGACATCCACAGGAATCCTCACTTGCAGGGCGCCTTGCAAAGAGGATAGCGTGTCAGAAGAGGTCACACTATGCCTGGTAGTCTAAACTTCACTGCCTTAGCAATACAGAGGGAGGTACAGGATGAACAGTAGTTGCGACTACTGCAGGGCTGTCACCAAACAGTGAGGGGAAGGAGGAAAACTAAGGAGAGAAGAGCGCCTTCCACTAATATTTGTGCAAAATTTTCAGTAAATCACAAGTAACAGTAGTAGTTATTACTGGACAAACTGTGTGGCACAATTCACATTTTAAAATGCATCATAAAATTCCCCTGCTCTAGAGGTAAGGTAAAGGTAGTCCCCTATGCAAGCACCGAGTCATTACTGACCCATAGGGGGATGTCACATCACGACATTTACTTGGCAGGTTTTTTACAGGGTGGTTTGCTATTTGTCTTCCCCAGTCATCTACACTTTACCCCCAGGAAACTGGGTGCTCATTTTAACGACCTCGGAAGGATGGAAGGCTGAGTCAACCCTGAGCCGGCTACCTGAACCCAGCTTCTGCTGGGATTGAACTCAGGTTGTAAGCAGAGCTTGGACTGCAGTACAGCTTACCACTCTGCGCCACGGGGCTCTAGAGGAAATACATCTTATTTTCTGTACAAAGCCATCAATGCACAGGGCCTGCATCCTTATCTGAGATTCTCTTTCTCCACCTGATTCAGTATAATCCTTTCCCAGCATCTGAACAGTTTCCCCTGGCCAGGTGTGCATGCTCTTCTGGTTCTCTTGTGCTGCAGAGAAGTGCCTGGTTATGGCTTTCCTCTGCCCAAGTCATTGGTGTGGCTCATGGAGCTGGTCTCATTGAAACCATCAGACTCCTCAAGGATCTTTCAGTTTTTGGCCTGAAATGAAAGGGTTAGAAATGTTAAACACACACCCTGCCACACCTCTTTGGACTCAGCAGTCTGAAATTAGGATCATTTGTGGGTTTCAAAAAGCTCATTGGTAGTCTCGTGTGCCTGTTTTATTTACTTACCAATCTAAATCCGTTTTCCTCCTCACATTGGCTTACAACATTATTCAAACAGCAAGACATTTGGTATTGATCATTTAAGTCCAGTTGCCCCATTTAATTCTCAAAAGCAAACAACAATTTACATTATGGCACAAAGTTCAACCAATCCATTTTGGCAAGAGGGTACCCTAAGCACTAAAGGGGGGGAAAGGCCTAGTGAAACACATCTTATTAGCAATGTCTCTAGAACAGGACAGAGGAGTTAACCAGGGGACCTTTTCTTTGGCCAGACAGATACGGGAGTGGGAGGTGACCCCGTTATAAACTTCCCATCTTGGAATTATTCAGGGAGACCTTCACAGCTGCTTGTAAGAGAAGAACACATTCTCCCTTGCTGGAGAATGAGGTCCCAATTCTAATCCAAAGGTTGACTGGGACTGCTATGCTTATGGGAGCCTAGAAAATTAAATCCTCCTATTCAGGTTCTTTCCTGCAATCTTTTAAAATTCTCAATTTTTAAAAAATCACATACATATAATCTTTAACCCTTTATATGATAAGGTAACAGAATAAAGCAGAATAAAAAGCAGTTGAGTCATCTGTGGTTGCTTGTAGATTTCCAAATCTGTAAGTTAACATAGTTTTTTTGTAAAGATTACATGTATAAGATGAAAGGCCTTATTTCAATTAACTAAACTGCCACTCTCTGATAATCAATTCGGGGGGAAAAGTT
This sequence comes from Eublepharis macularius, assembly GCF_028583425.1. NCBI lineage: Eukaryota > Metazoa > Chordata > Lepidosauria > Squamata > Eublepharidae > Eublepharis > Eublepharis macularius. The sequence continues at coordinate 21,453,642 of NC_072801.1, forward strand.
ATCTCAATGAGAGAAGGCCATAAAAATGAAATGTTAAGGTAGCCCTCCATCCTACCACCTTTTCATCAGCACATTCAACCTGCTTCTCCTCCTGCTACAGTTAAGGCCTCCCCCCACCCCCAGGCTTGGTAGCCCACCATTACTTCTAACCGCAGGAAGCAACTATGCCCAGTGGCACAATCCCCGCCCTTGCCCTGTTGGAAAAGCAGGTTTCCCAAGTAGAGGTGCTGACAGAAGCCACCTCTCCCCAAAGACCAGCCTGAATTGCCCCCCAACTTCATCCTATGCCAAGGATCCTTCTCACAGCACTTGAACCCAAGCCCAGCCCTCCATTGAAAAGAAGATCCTGGCCCAAGTCTTGCCAGGTCACCTACCTTCCATACATTTTGAAGAAGGGAGCTGTGACTCTCCAAAGCTTGCACCCTGAAAATCTTGCCAGGCTCTACGGAGCCACTGGACTCGTATCCTGCTACCTTTCATACAGCATTCCCTGGACAATTATTGGCTTCCAAGGAGGCATGGAGGAAACCAGAAAAAAGAGGCAGAGTAGAGGAGAAGAAAGTCTCTGACTTTCTAGCAGGGACTGGGGAAAGAAGGCGCAAAGAAACCCAAGCACAGGTCGGAAGGGAAGAAAACCAGAGGATGTTCAGCCGGGTCTTTGGGGAGACGCGGCTCCCGTCTGCGCCTTTACTTGGGAAAAGGAAGTGGCTGTAAGCCGCGGCCAGCCAATCAGAAGGCTCTGGGCGGAGCAGATGAATCAGGTGACAGCACCATTGCATAGAGGCAAGTAGACCAGAGTAACACTTCCGGCTTCCAAGCCATCATGAGGGATCCTATGCCAGCTCAAGGCCATTCAAGGGAATAGGGGCTGTAGAAATCTAGCCGGAAAGGCTCCCTCTTCCGGCCGCGGCTTCCGAATGGGAACCTGAGGTGACAGCTGCACCCAGAGCCTTCTCAGCCAATAGCAGCCAGGCTCATCATGTGATTGGTCCTCGATGGCTTTGAAAAAGGAGCGGCGGTCCCATCGGGGCTTCTTTGAGCGCTGGGCGGGGCTGAGCCAAGAGGCTAGGCTGCCTCTTCCCTACCGTTGCCGGAGTGTCCCTCCAAGCAATATACAATAATGTACGATAATGAGGCTGGGTCAACAGGGAGGGAGAGAAACGAGAGACCCTGAGGATGTGCAGAGTGCTGGAGGTTCCATGGGATGGAGGCAGGCTTTTCACTTGCAGGTTAAAAAAAAAAGGGGGAGGGGGGAGGCTTTAAAGGCATATATTCCACAAAACGGAACGGCATAGCTGCGGCGGCTTCTGCAAGGTACTACTATACACTGTAACTACTGGAATAAACACTTGTATCGATTTGGTTCGCACTGTTCATTGCATGTATTATTGCCTTGTTTGCGCCGCGCTGTTTTCTAATTTTTAACAGTTCAGTGGTTGCGTTACTTACGGTATATATATTGCAATGGTTTGGGAATCGGAATCGCGGCGAGGAAGGCAGACTGTATCAAGCAGATGGTTAAAATATGTACATGTGAGTCAAAGCTCAGGTCGTATCTGACAAAGAGGTAAGTGCTTATCCCCTGTACAATTTTTGCTGGTTTTTAATTAAGGTCGTAGCGGACTTGAGGTTTGCTCTGCTAGACAGAGTAACATGGCCACCCACCTGAGCAGCACAGCCTCCCCCCCCCCCCAGTAAGGATATAAACTTCCATGAACTTAAGAGAGTGTAACCACATTTAGGGCTGCACTGCATCTCCAATCATTACAGATTGGGTGGGGGCAGCTTTTTGCCTCTTTGCAAGCACTGATTTATAGCAATGACAACAACAATCCAAGCATCTCTCTTACACATGAGTATTGTTGATGATGTTGGACAAAGTTACACCGTATCCTCGGGGGGGGGGCGGGAATGGAGGATGATGACAAAGCAGCAGCTTTGCTGCCTGATCCTGCGCAGAGCAGGCAGCTAGGAACACACAGTGGTGTTGGATAGGAGCTGGTAGCCGGCTTCCCCCTTTGGCCTTCTGGGAAGAACGGAAGGGTCACAAATATAAAAGCAGGTGTTTGTTAAAGTCTAAGCCAGATGGAAAACAGAGTTCAGTTAGAAAGCCAAGAGCCAAAGGCTGTGTGGGTAGTCATTTTAACAATCCAGTACTTTATTTACAGTACCAAAACTAACCTCAGCTGCAGTGAGGGAAATGGCAGGTTGTTGATATGCATGCATTTTCATACCTGCATGAAGTGCAAATAAGATGCAGCTCCCACCCCCCAAACTCCAGAGCTTTAATGTCTAGGGATCCAGGAAAGGGGGCCAAGTCTTTGGAGCTGATATGCCATGTCGGAGCTTGACCGATATGGCACATCGGTCAAGAGCTACGTGGAATGGACAAGACCACTCACGGATGTTAGCAGTCAGGTGAGAAACAGGAGTGAGTAGCATGTGGAAAAGTAGAGCCTCTAAAGAGTAGGTGTTATCAGTGCACTTCAGGGATTATTGATTAATAAGGCAGCTGCATATTACTCAAGTTCAATAATTATTTTCAAATACTTCAACAACAACCAACTTTTTCCTGTCTCTGAAGTACTATTAATACATTAACCTCTCTTAGGCCCGGATAGAAAATTGCCCACCTGGCATCAACTTGCAGCTTAGGGTCTTCCAAATCCTCTCCTGCTGCCTTTGAAGTGGACACATTTACTTACCCATCACATTTAGAAATTATAATCTCCAAGACACACACTTTCAAAAAGCCAACACAAATTTTAGGTATTCTCTCACAATTAATTCCACAAAGGTTGCATCCCCAGATACTTGCTTCTGATTTTGCTCTGCCTCTATAGGAAATCAATAGTGTTGTATGATCACCAAGTTCTAGCGGCTTGAGAGAAGAGGGGAGTTCCCAAGGGAGAGTTTGGTAACTTGACTTCTGGTACTGTAAACCACGTTGTTGCACAGCCATAGAAGGGACAGCAGGAAGGAAACTGGCAGGCCATAAAAGCAGTATGAAGACAGCCCACTCCTGTTGCAGGAGGTGGAGGGTTAAAAACTGCCTCAGTTTCCCTGTCCCTGCCACCCAACTTCAGAAAAGAAAGAAGCAAGCAAAGTTGTTGGGGTTTTTTTTTAAGTCACATCTTCCAGGCTAGAAAAAGTCCCTTTTGCTTAAAATTCTTCCGGCTTGCCTAATAATAAATGCAGAGGAATACAGCTGGTTAAAAAGCTGACTCTAGAACTGAGTTGGGGACTAGAGATGGGCACGAACCACAAAAGAACCGAACCATGAGCCGGCACGAACTGGGGCCAGTTTATGAACCAGTTTGTGGTTTGTGGGGTTTAAATGCTCCTTTCCGGCCGCTTAGCAGCGGCAGGGAAAGTGGCATTTGACAGTTTAAAGGGCCTTGCAAGTGGCAGGTCCCTTTAAACTATCAACTGGCAAGAGGCAGGGGGGGATCCTGGGGGCTCCAGCCCCACACTTACCTCACACTGTGGGCCTGCAGTGTCCTCCCGCGAGGGGTGGGAAGGCTGTTTTGTCTCTTCCGCTGCTGCGTGGCCCCGCAGGGCGGCGGAGGAGGCCAAAAACGGCCTTCCTGCCCCTCAAATGGCAGCCGTGGCGGCCATTTGAGGGGCGGGAAGACCATTTTCGGCTCCCTCCGCAACCGAAAATGGCCTCCCTGCCCCTCAAATGGCAGCCATGGTGGGGCTGGGATTTGGGCAGTTTAAAGGGCCCTGTGGCTTTCAATTTTATATGGCCATTTCCCTGTGGAAATGGCCATTTAAACTGTCCCTTTATGACCCGAACGAACCAGTAGACCAGTTTGTGGAAGTTCATGGAAACCAGCTTCCATGAACCACTGGCTCACGAACCACTGGTTCGCGATCCATAAACTGGCCTGGTTTGTACGTTTTTTGGGTCATAATTTGATTCGTGTCCATCTCTATTGGGGACTACCAGGAGCAGCTGAGTGCAAAAGTTGACTTATTCTTATGAGGAACAGAAAGGGTATCATCTTACATGGTTTGTAACAATGTTCTTGCGTTTGTAACAGACAAAGTTACTGGGCATTTGGCAACTCAATCAACACTCAACCAGTACAGCATGTACTTTTTAGGGACGTACACCTTCCTTGGGTAAATATCAACTCAGCCTTTATTCTGTAATACCAAGGTAAGGAAAACACAAGTCCCCCCGCTCTTTTTGGCTACGATATTAATATTCCTTTCAAGGATGCCAAAGTTGGAGGGAAGTATTTATCCAGTTAGTTAACACAAGTGTCAACATTTAGGGGAAAGATGTTAAAAGAATGGCTGTGTTGAAACTGTGGCCCGGATCCTGCAGATCTCTTTCCTCCGCTATGAGGTGCACGACAGGTGTGTTCTTTCACAAACTGGAACATAAACCAGCACAATGGCCTGGTACAACTACCGCAAAACTGACAACATATTTCTCTGGTGGATGACTCGCCCTCCCACTCCTGCCACAACACAATTAAGTCAACCCAATTAAACGTGCCCACATCTGGTGGAACTGAAAGCACAGATATGAAAAAGAGAAGGGGGGAAATCCAGCAAGGTTATGTTCAAATTAATTTTATTGACATATTGGGGGCCATTCTACATGCAATGTTTGATTGTTTGGGAACATATAAAGAAGGCTGTTGCATGGCTCCCCCTTTCTTCACTTGTGCTGGATTGGGCCCTTGGTGTTCAAAAGAAGATCTGACTTTTTTTGAACAGGAGAGAAAAGGGAACCCAGACCAACAGGTGCTATAAAGCTATCGCATCAAAATGAGTGTCTGTATCCTTGCTTTTCTTTATAAATACTGAGAGAACTACTTCCCAATTGCTCCTTCCAACATAGCCAATGCAACTGCGTCCCCACTAAAAACACATAAAGACAAAACCAACTTATTAGAAAAGTTGCTTGGAAAGAACACATACGTATCTCTTGGTCCTTCACCTTTGATCAATAATCCTTGTTTTGCTTGGCATCAAAATAGCATCTAAACACACAGGTTCCAGAGCAGGGCATGCAGACGTGAACAGATCTACTTCAAAATACAGAACTATTCTAGATCATACCACAACATTACTTTGTTTTGCATCATAAAAAAAAGATCCAAACACTATCACGCTGGCTGAAAACTAGGATGCAAACCCACAGCAGTGGCAAATCCACGGTGGAAGTCAATGGAAGTCTCATTCGATCTGCAGAGCGGCAGGACTGGCCCTTTGACACAGCTGCTCTGCTCTCTTAGGTTCCAGGTAATTAAATCCACCAGCCCGGTAGACGCAACACGCGTCTGCTTCATGGAGCAGTAAGATTTGGCAGTTGGCAACTGCAGTGCCAGACTCAGGACTGAACTAGGGATGGGGGCAGGATCCCATGTGTAATTACAAACTAGGGCTGCCACCCTCCAGGTAGTGGCTGGAGATCTCCTGGAATTACAACTGGTCTCCAGGCCACAGAGTTCATCTGGAGAAAATGGCTATTTTGGGGGGGGTGGACTCTATGGAATTATGCCATGCCAAGGTCCTTTCCCTCTCCAAATCCCACTTTCTCCAGGTTTCTCCAGGTTTCACCCCCCAGATCTCGAGGAATTTCCCAACCTGGAGCTGGCAACCCTACCCCACACTCAGCAACTTTTTTAAAAAAATGGAACATGGGAAGGTGAAGGGAAATCGAAGGCTGCCTTCTCCTTTCCCTTACCTTGCAGCATGCTATTGCTTGCCAGGTGCTCCTCAGACCATGAAGAGCAGCCAGGCCTTTAAGTGAAATGTGCAAAGCAAGAAAGTGTGGTGAGGAAAGGTGGGGGAAGGAGCAGGGTTGGGCTGCTCCCACGCTCTGTTTTTGGGAAAGAGGAAAAGGACGCCACTCGTGTCTCAACTCTAAACATCAGTGGATGGACGTGGATTGAAATACAGCTGGCTCTCCCCCACCAATTGACCTACCTTTAAGACACAACCTCTCTCTTTTCTTAGGAATTCCACCTCCCACTTGCGCAACGGTAGCTTCGGTTTTTGGTCTTTTTCCTGCTGCTTGTTTAGGATTAGGCTGCAAATACATAAAAACCAAATACCTGATTTAACTCTTCCCGAACCCTGAGACCAGTGGGATTTGCGTCCAGTGGCTCCTTAAGAGACCAGCAGTCCTGCTGTTCTTCTGCAGACCAACATGGCTACATATCTGACCCCTGTGAGTGTCTGTGGAGGGGAGGGGCAGCAGCCGTCCACTTAAATGCTCCCCCATATTAAAAAATTCCCTGCCACAGCAAACTACCGTTTCAAAGAGACAGGGTAAACCTCACAATCTCTGCATCCTGAATCACGCGCACACACCCTGTATTTTGCAGAGGGCTGTACCGTATGATGCTCCAGCACCCTGATACAGCCAAACTTCATGATCAGGTATATAGCTATGGCTTCTGTATTTTTTTTATATCAGGCAGAGATCTGTAAAGCTGGATTCTAAAATACAGGCTTTTTAAACATGTGGGTGATGCAGCTGCTGTATCTATACTTCGCTCCAGCCAGAAAGGTGGCAGGAAGTAAAAAGGCTGCCTGGAGTTGCTGGAAGAAGCATAGACTTGTGGAAGATTTCCATGGGCTGCATCTAATGCACAGGGATGAATAATGGACTAGTGTTACAGACCTTGGGCCACCTGAATGCAGTTTTCCTGGCCTGTTATGTTAGGAAAGGGTTAATGGGTAGCACAGAGGGGAAAAGGTGTCCCAGCAGCAGTGGCGACTGGCTCAGGTACTGGGAAATCATCCCTGCAAGGGAGCATCATTCTTATTGATCAGAACGCTCCCTTAAAAGTTAGTGGCATCACAATTCACAGCATAGCGTGCAGAGGAGCACTGTGTTTCGATTGTGACAAGAATGAGCCAGGAAGCACACAGTCTCAAACATCACGTTCTCCTTTTATCCCGATTTCACCAAGAGAGACAGAAGACTTCCTGGTTTACAGCAAACTGCAGTTTGCTCTTGTGATCTTTCTCAGAGGCCCTTGCTTTGGGCGCCCTACGAATGAAAGCAGGCGGCTTCCAGGGGAAAGGCTTCACAGTGGTGGCCCCGTGACTATGGAATAGCCTCTCCCGAGACATTCACGTGGTACAGCCTTGGCTAGTGTTTTGGCACCAAGTTCCTTACAGCTGGCTTTTCCTTTTGTTACATGATTTGCTAAATTAGATTTTGCTGCTTCATTAACCCGTTTTTCTCTGCCAGAATCATTCTGTGGTATTTGTATTTCTATCCCCGGTTGGAAGCCTGGTTATTTTCGTCACTGTAGCTGTGGCTTTTGCCAGCTGTTTTAACAATGCTTACATGATTTGTTTGGAGGGTTTTACGGTAAGGTTTTATTGCTTCAGATTTGTCACCCTGAATGTATCTTGGAAAAGGCAGAATAAAAATAAATAAATAAACTTGCTAAGGTTTAGATGCTGCAGTCCGTGTTTGTTCCTAACCAGGAAGTCTTCTATTTCATCATGGTGAACAAACAGAAGAGGGAGGGGAAACACCCATCAAACAGCTTCCATCGCTTGCTCTTGTCACACCAACAAACCCACTAGGGTTTCTTTCCGATGTTCAAATGCAGCCACTGTTTTCAAGAGACGGGCTATAGGAGAGAATGTCTAAATTACAAAGCCCCAATTCACATTTGAGTTTCAGTTTCACGGTCAGCTTGTGTCCACAGGCTCAGCTTACAGTGAACGATTGAATGCAGGCAATTCATCAGCACTGCACCAAATAAATATTACTAAGTGAATAAATTAAAGCACTTCCCCTCCTCCCCATTTAAGAAAATTCCAGTTCTACAGACAATGCAGCTGGAACTTGACCCATCACCACCTGCGTGGGCTACACAACCCAACACTGTCGCAATGGCTCCTCCACATTCCTGAACGCCACTCAGAGGGCGCATCCAGCGGATGGCATTGTCGCTGTTCACAAGCAGCCGCGATGCTTCATCCTTCGCTCTTCATGGGAGGAAGCATTCAGACGGGTTTGCCGCACAGCTCCACCGCACCTTTACATTGCATGGGGCGGGCAGAGAGAGTGGAAGACGGGAGGGGAAGTTCATGCCACAGCCCATCTCTAATGAATGGAGGCACATTAACACTGAACGGCATTTCTGTCCAGGCTGTGGTCTTCATCCACAAAGAGTGTGGACTGCGGAGAGTCTCCTCTTCCTTCACTCTCTCCTGCTTCGGAATTGTTGGATTCAACCAGATGCTCCACTGTGGCTTCCCAGGAGGCCCGTTTGGCGATTTCTGTAGCATTTCCCCTGACAGTAACGTGCTCCCATCCTCCCTGGAAGACAGGCACACGAGAGATGCTTTAAGGAAGGACGTAGCAGCCTCTGAAAGGCTAACGCCATGGAAATAGGTGGGAAAAGACTGGTTTGAAGTCAGACACAGGCATTGCCCTTCCACGTTATGTTCAGAGGTAATATTAACTAACACTGGCAAACCCACCTCTTTCAAAACTAATGCTGGAAAGTCACCTCAACGTAAGGTAGAGCGAGTTTTTAAAAAAGATCTCTGTTTTAATTTTTCAATTAATTTAACTTAATTTATTAAATTTCTAACCCACCCTCCCCGCGAACAGGCTCAGGATGGGTAACAACGTTATTAAATAACAACAATAAATACAGTATAAATACAAGTAGTATAAAACTCGGTTTAAAAACCCTAACAACATACCCAACAGCGGCAAAGATGTTAAGACTATACACCTCTTCAGCAATCAGAGAGGGTCGGGCAGGCAGGTCATGGATGTAAGGCCTCAACACAAAACAAGATCTCTGCAAACTTCTACCCCCAAATTGAGATCCAATAATGAAATATAATTAATCACCACAACACACACATAAATCAGGGCTACGTCAATATATTCATAACTCTATAGTAATTCTAGAGTAATTACTGGGCCTGGGAGCATCAGTATGTACCATGTGTTCAAGAAAAAGTAACTGTATCTTAAGAAATCATCTCAAACAATCTGCCCTTTTACTTTGGGGGCAAGTTTTCCCATCACTAAAACATGACCACCGATTCTTAAGGTGAAACTCACTGTTTTCTAAAGTCCGGATATCACAAGTTTGGCTACCATTAAAGTTTTTAAAAAAAAATTATTTAATTTTAGTTGCAATGAACAAGAAACATAATTGGTAACAACCTTCCAATAAACTATTAACACAATTGTTATTTACATTCAAGTAAAAGATTCTGAATAAAATACATCTTCCTTTCATGCTGTTATTACTCTCTAACAATGATATTGAGTGTATATTTTCCTAATGCCTTTTCAAGAATTCTCAAAAATAGGTAAGCAAGTTATAATAATCCTGGGTTGGCAAGAGCATTTTTAGAGAATCGACTCGTCAAGAATTTTAAGACTGGAAACCATTGCTCAACTGTGATTGGAAATTTGATCATTCTGATTGTGTTAATTGGCCTGTGGGTTTTTCCATAGTAAATTGATCCCACACTTGGGTAGGCTACCATTAAAGTTGTTGGCAATGGGCATATTAAATCTTTGTATCGATAACACTGAGCAGAGATCACTCTGGGTTCTTTATGAACCTGGGGCCCAACAATCCCCTTAACAAGAATCAGAAAGAAACAACGCCAGAAAGGGTCTTGTGATTCATGGCCCATGCACAGCATACCTTCTTACATAGAATGAATCACAGTACCAATTTGCAAACTAAAGCCCCCAAACAGAAAAAGGCACAAATCAGATTTTAAAATCTGTTCACCAGAGAAAGGGCTAATTCTCTTGGAAGAAAAGGTTTTGCCAAAAAAGAAAAGTATCCTACAACACAGGAAACCAGATTTGGAAGTGTGAAGGAGGTCAAGCGTGTAGATTTGTCCTTCGTAAGAACTCTTCCAGAAAGGTGCAAAAACTCTCCATCGGATGAACACAAAGGGCGCTTTGCCCATGCCATCCCTCAAACCAAAGGAGGCTTGCTATCCAAAGGCAATGCTTCCCTGTCCCTTACTCGAGGCTTCACATGCCCTCTGCTTTGGAACCATCTCCATGTCGCACTTACAACCGGGCCAAAACAGATACCAAAATGGTTTGGAACCTCTGTTGGGAACAATTCAGGATTCAAAGGTTACTCACCCCGATGCCGTAGTCCCAGGATTGCCCTTTTGGCTCCATCGGCTGGACTCCCGTCCGGTGACAGACAGTTCCGCAACTGAGGCTGTGGCTGCCCTGTACTTTATCGGCTATCACCCAAACCTACCGAACAAAGATGCAAGAGAACAGCTGTAAGCACAGTTCCTGCATGTGGAAATAAGGCAGCTTCATACAGAAATTGCCTTCCAAGTGCTTCCGTATTCTCCCCTTCCTGCAGACTTTAAGAGCAAAGGGCCACTAACAAGGGGATCAAAATGCCTACACAAGAAGGAAGCATTCTATTCAAGAATTTACATATATCTGGACTTCCGGTTTGGGATTCATGGAGGTCTAACGCAGCTCCATTTGCGGAGCTGACCGGACTGCCGTTTTAATCGGCCGGAGGGGTGAAAATAACCCGCGGCCGACTGCTCTCAGGCGGGGAGCAGGCAAAGAACGCTCAAGACCCTAGGGTGAGTTAGATCTCGGACGAGGGGGGGCTCTACACAAGGAGTCTCCCCCCTGATCCTTGAGGTCCCACCTTGCGACGGGTCGGCTATAATCTCTGCGGCAGTTTTGGGGCCAATTCGGCTGGCATAAGACCTACATACCCAAGCTTCGATCGGGGAGGGAAGTCGAGAGGAGAATTTAAGATCGAAACAGCGATTACAACCCGAGAAAGCTGAAGAGAAGGTAAAGATCGCTATCTCTTGAAACGGGACAGATTGATAAAAACAGAGAAGAAAGAAAGTAGATTTTTAAACTGCAACAGACTAGTGAAAAGGAGGCGAAGACTCGGCAGGAGTTGTATTTTAAAAGAGACTAAATTTAAAGAAGTTATTGCAAAAATTGGACTATTGTTTTGAATACCTGTGGTTTCGGAGCTGTGGGAAAAAGACACCATCGCGAGACCTGCTGTGGGAAGACGGGAGACAGGAAGTGCGTAACAACAATAGAGTGGCTGGAGGGAAGCGGCCCTTGCCGACGGACAGGAAGCAGGGAATCGCCATTTTTGAAAGGGGAAGGGTCGCGGCTTCAGCGGAAGAGGAAGTAGGCCATCTTGGATTACAATAACATAGAGAAACCATAGAGAAAAGACGCCCGACATTTTGGATACAAAAAAAATTAATTTTGGCAAAGATTGGGACATTTGAAAAAAAGGAAAACGTTTAAATATACGCCACGGAGCTAAGGAAGAGAGCAGATTCGTGGGAGCGAGCTAAAGCAAGCCCCACGATGTCGAAAAAAGAGTGGCAATCGGCGATAGAAAATTTGGACAAAAAACTTATAGACATGATGAAAGAACTTAAGGACACGAAACTGGAGCTTATTAAAGAGGTCAAAGAAGTTACACAGACAGTAAAGTCGGAGCTGTCAGAAGTGAAAAAAGGCGTGGAAACGATTAGTAGTGAATTACAAGGAACGCAGCAGAGAGTTAAAACAGTAGAAGACGCGATGGAGAATTTAATAGACACGCAACAAACAGAGATGAGACTGGTGAAGGGGAGGATGTCAGTTGCAGAAACTAAACACATGGAGAAGCAGCTTCGTTTTCGTGGTCTGCCGGAAGTGGAAGGGAAGTCAGCGCAAGAACAGATGACTGAGGTGTTGGCTGATTACCTGGGGAAGGAGGAGGAGGAAATTGTGGCTATCCTAGATGTGGCGTACCGTGTGAACTCGAGAATTGCAACCCAGAGGAAACTACCAAGGGATGTGATTGTGCAGTTTACAACTAGAAACATGAAAGAGAGGATTGTGACAAAACAATTTCAAGATCCATTGGAGATTGATGGCAAGACGATTATCATAATGAAGGAACTGCCCAGATCAGTGTTACTGGACAGGAAAAAATATAGAGTGCTAATTCAGACTTTGAAGGACATGAATATCAGGTACAGATGGGAGTTACCGGAAGGAGTGTCCTTTGAGTTTGGAGGGGCAAAAAAACGCATCAGATCTGAGCGGGAGATGGAGAGATTTATCAAGGACAATGAAAAAGACTTACCAACAAAACCATGAATATGGAGTGTAAAGTATTATCTTGGAATGTAAATGGACTAAACTCACCGAATAAGAGGAAAAATATTTTTCATTGGCTACTAAAACAAAAATGTGATATTGTTTGTTTGCAGGAGACCCATATTAGAAAACAGGATGTAAAATATTTAAAATCTGGAAAATTGGGCAAAGAATTTGTAGCGGCCTCTAACAAGAAAAAAAGAGGAGTGGTGTTGTACATAAAAGAGGAGCTGCAGCCAAAATTTGTTATGAGAGATGTGGAAGCTAGATTTGTAGCAGTGGAATGTAATTGGAATTTAAAGAGAGTGTTGGTAGTCGGACTTTATGCACCTAACGGTGCAAAGGAAAGCTTCTTTGAGGATTTAAGGAAGCATTTAGACGATCTTGTATATGACCAGATAATTCTTGCTGGAGATTTCAATGGAGTGACAGATTTGGAACTAGACAAAAAGACTACAACAGCACAAAAGAAAAGAGGACTATTGCCAAAGCTTTTTTTTGAGTTGATTCAACAAGAGACTCTCGAAGACGTATGGAGGAGAGAATATCCTAAAACCAAACAGTTTACTTTTTATTCTGCAAGGCATCTTACATTATCAAGAATTGATATGATCTGGGCCTCAAAGGACTTAGCGTTATGGACTAAGGAGGTAGAAATAATGCCGATGGTAGGCTCAGATCACAATCCAATTATGTGGAAATTTGGAAAAAGGAGGAAAAGGAAAGCCTGGAGAATAAATGAGGACTTGTTACAGGAAAGTGAGAATATGGAAATATTGAGAAGAGAGACAAAGTTTTTTATACAATACAACGTGAATAAAGAAGTACCAACCAATAAAGTTTGGGATGCTTACAAGGCGGTTGTAAGGGGCATACTAATGGACTTAAATGGCAGAGCAAGGAAAAAGAAAGAGGAGAAAAGACAAGAGATTGAGGAGAAAATAAAGGCCAAAGAAGCACAGTTAAAAAAGAGACCAGGGAAAAAGAAAATATATCAGGAAATCAAAATTCTTCAAGAACAGTTAACAGCAATGAGTAATAAAGAATTGGAGTGGAACCTTAAAAGACTGAATCAAAAAGCTTTTGAGGGTGCTAATAAACCTGGGAAATATTTGGCATGGCAATTGAAGAAGAAAAGGGAAAAGAAAATAATAAACAAAATCTGTGAAGAAAACAAAACGTATCTGGAACAGACTACCATTAGTAGAGCCTTTTATAAATTTTATGCTAAGCTGTATAATAAAAAAGAAGTAACCAAAGAATCAATAGCATCATATTTGGAGAAAACTAAACTTCCAGAGATCTCGGAAGCTTGGAGAAATAAGTTGAATAGTGAAGTAACCGATGAGGAAATAAGTAAGGCAATACAATCTGCAAATCTAGGAAAGGCGCCAGGGCCAGATGGACTTACGGCTAAATTTTACAAGACAATGGCCAACGAACTGGCACCATTCCTAAAAGAGGTGATGAACGGAGTTTTTAGGGATCAAAGAATTCCAGACACTTGGAGCGAAGCGAATATATCATTGATCCCAAAAGAGGGCCAAGATCTGACTAACGTGAAAAATTACAGGCCTATATCATTACTTAACAATGACTACAAAATTTTTGCGAAGATATTGGCGGAGAGACTGAAGGGGTGGCTCTCGGAAGTCATAGAGGAAGAACAAGCAGGCTTTTTGCCAGACAGACAAATAAGAGACAATTTAAGGACAGTGATCAATGCTATTGAATACTATGATAAGCGTTGTGATAAAGAGGTTGGTTTCTTCTTTGTAGACGCTGAAAAAGCGTTTGACAATTAACCTGGGATTTTTTGTTTGCCACTATGGATAAGCTACAACTGGGAGAAAGATTCATCAGAGCAATTAAAGAAATTTATAGAGACCAGACTGCAGCAATTGTAGTGAATGATGAACTGACTAAGAAATTGACGATTAGTAAAGGAACAAGACAAGGTTGCCCGTTATCTCCATTGTTGTTCATTTTAGTATTGGAGATTCTGATGATACAAATATGACAAGATGAGGAAATACGAGGAATAAAAATAAAGGACTACTCATACAAGGTTAGAGCATTTGCAGATGACATAATGTTAATTGTAGAAGATCCATTGGAGAACATGCCAAAAGTGATAGATAAGATCAAGGAGTTTGGTGACTTGGCAGGTTTCTTCATTAACAAAAAGAAGTCAAAGATATTATGCAAAAACATGACTAAGCAGAAACAACAATTGTTAATGGAAACAACGGACTGTGAAGTAACTAGTAAGGTGAAATACTTGGGAGTTGAGCTGACTGCAAAAAATATAGATTTGTTCAAGAATAATTATGAAAAATTATGGACTCAGATAGAGAGAGACTTGATCAAATGGAATAGACTGAATCTGTCATGGTTGGGCAGGATTGCAGCAGTTAAGATGAATGTGTTACCAAGAGTAATGTTTTTGCTACAGACAATACCAATCATCAGAGACTCTAAACAATTTGAAAAATGGCAGAGGAAAATATCAGATTTTGTTTGGGCAGGCAAGAAGCCTCGAGTGAAAGTAAAAGTTTTACAAGATGCAAAGGAAAGAGGCGGAATGCAACTGCCCAACTTGAGACTTTATCATGATGCAATCTGCCTAGTTTGGTTAAAAGAGTGGATGACGTTAAAGAATAAGAAACTATTAGCCCTAGAGGGATATAAAAAATTTTTTGGATGGCACGCATACCTATGGCACGACAAAGTAAAGGTCAACTCGATGTTCCTACATCATTTTGTAAGGAGAAGTTTATATACAATCTGGAAGAAGTACAGAATTTACTTACAAGAAGGAACCCCCTTGTGGGTGGTTCCATACGAGGTGATAGATCCGAGAGCTGTTGATAATGAACAACAATGTTTAACATACAAAGAAATAACTAAAATTGAAGTATCTAAACTTAGAATAAAGACGCAAGAGGAACTATCACCTAACTACGATTGGTTCCAGTACAGACAGATTAGAGATTTATACAATTCGGACTCTGTAAAAGGGGGCATACGAACAGAGAACTCGGAACTAGAGCAGACCCTTCTTAAAGAAGACAAGAAAAGAATATCCAAGGTATACCAAGTACTGTTGAAATGGTATACTGAGGATGAGATAGTTAAAACACAGATGGTGAAATGGGCTATAAATTTCAATAAAGAAATAACAATGGAGGCATGGGAATACTTGTGGAAAACTACAATGAAGACAACGACATGTATCAATATTAAAGAGAACATTTTCAAAATGATCTATCGTTGGTACATGACACCAAAGAAGATTGCGCTAGGGAACTTGAATACTTCTAATAAATGCTGGAAATGTAAGAAACATGAGGGCTCCCTCTATCATATGTGGTGGTCGTGTGAGGTAGCTAGGCAGTTCTGGGGGGAAATAATAAGAGAAATGAGTGAAATTTTACAGTTTCAAATAAATAAGAACCCAGAACTCCTGCTGCTAAACTTGGGAATGGAGGGAATTCCAGTCCATCATAGGACGTTGATTTTTTATATGACTGCAGCAGCTAGACTTTTGTATGCGCAGAAATGGAAAGTACAAGAAGTACCAACTATTGAAGATTGGATCTACAAATTGCTGTATATGGCTGAAATGGACAAGATGACAAGAAAACTGAGAGATCTGGACTCAGGGCAGTTTAACACAGACTGGGAGAAGCTGAAACAATATCTGGAGAAGAAATGGGAGGTGGGAGGAAAACTGTGGCAGTTTGAGAACTACTGAAGTATAATAAAAGTATAAAAGAGAGGGGTGACTTTACCGGGGGAGGAAGAGAAATGTGAATTTATAAGCAGTTAGATTAATTGATTGAGATATATATAGATATGTATAGGTTAACTGATAGAGAATAATTAATGATAAGGTTTAAACATGAGGATTGACTAACTAACAATATTTTCTTTCTTTGACAAGATTTATATGCACCAAACTGAATGTATAGAAGAGTTAAATTGATTGAGTATCTGAGGAGTTATATAGAATTACCATAAAAAGATGAAATGAGTAATACATAGAGAACAAATCAAATTGGTTGATTTAAATGTGGGAAATTTTTATGGTTTATGATATATAGGTTTATATAGAAATATTCAAAACTGGAAAATGGGATAAATTGTTTATCTAAAGACGTATAGTTTGGGTGTATAATAAGTAAGGGAGTTAAAGATGTACTGCTTAATATAATGGAGAATGTATATCTGTTTTAGATAGAGGAATTTAATAGAAGTAAGGGAAAAGGGACAGAGGGTGGGAAAGCTGTTGGAAGTCAACAAAAGGGGGGGAAAGGGAGGGGGTTAGAAACGGAAAATTAGGGGAAAATTGATTGTAATGCAAAAATAATAATGTTCTAACCCAATAAAAAACTTTTCAAAAAAAAAAAAAATTTACATATATCCCATGTGCAGAGAGAGACATGAAGCTCCCTTATACTGGATCAGTTCGGTGGTCCATCGAGGTCAGTATTGTCTACGCAGACTGGCAGTGGCTCTCCGGGTTCTCAGGCAGAGGTCTTTCTCATCATCTACCACCTGATCCTTTTAGTTGGAGATGCCAGGGACTGAACCCAGGACCTTCTGTATGTCAGGCAGATGCTCTACCACCGAGCCACAAGACTGCACATGCAGGTTTTCCAGTCCATGTGTGCAGATGGTTTATGTTCAAGCAACAACTAGCTGTGGCTGTACCACACATATATAGACCAATGGGGGAAAAAAAGAACTTCATACGACAAGAGTACATGATATTCTAACATGCATGTTAGACAAAACTTCATACAGTAAGAATGAGTGGCTCTAAAGTTGAAAATCTGGGAAAACCTGGCTTCTTTTCTATTAGCAAAAATGAAAAAGGTTTCCCCAAAAATCTTCTCTGAACCAAGACAGAAGATTTACGTGCACTACCGCTAGAAGTGAATCGGCCTCCGCAGAAGAATAATCTTGATCCACGTCAAATCCTGCACAAAGTTAATTTAAAGTGCAATATGCCAAGTGCTGTTATGAAAAAAAATTCTCTCTCATGCAGAATTGAACAAGCCCAGTGGTAATTAGGAATTTTATAGGAAGTTATGCCAAGATGTCAGCTTTGCCCTCCTGCCCCAGAAGCAATATGATATTTAAAGGAGGGGAAATGAAACTCGTAACATAGGCTTTACTCAGGGCTTTTTTTCTGGGAAAAGGGGTGGTGGAACTCAGTGGGTTGCCCTAGGAGAAAATGGTCACATGGCTGGTGGCCCCGCCCCCTGATCTCCAGACAGAGGGGAGTTGAGGGCAATCTCAACTCCCCTCTGTCTGGAGATCAGGGGGCGGGGCCACTGGCCATGTGACCATTTTCAAGAGGTTCCGGAACTCTGTTCCACTGCGTTCCTGCTGAAAAAAAAGCCCTGGCTTTACTAAACAGATGGATCTTATCCAGACACAATTGAAAGAAAATATTTGATGCTGAACTCAGACCTGGTCCAAAGGCCCGACAGAAACTTTCCGGACGTTGTTTGAAATGTGGTCCCAGCTGGATCCTTGAGGATAGTTGGGTGTGATTCCCTGACGATACCACAGATTACCTATAAACGACAGTATTACAATGGCACTATCAGTCCAGGGTTTTTTGTATATGGATACTGTTTTGATCCACTGACACATCTAAAGTTCCTCTCTTGTTTTATATCATCCACAAATCTCACAGGTGAATGGGATGAAGAAGTGAACAGGAGTTAAAATCCTCACCGTTTTTATCCACTGCAAACACGGCCGTCCGTCCGACAGAAACTTGTTTTAACTTCTGCTTTGGAGGAGAACGAATGTGGTACCAGCAATCCCCTGCACGATAATATATGCATTAAAAAAAGAAGTGAAAACACACACACTAATTCAACTGGATGGAGAAAGTGTGTTGTGATACACAGCCCAACTTAATATAATAGGAACAACCAGGGGTCATTTCGTAGAAAAAGAGCTGCAGGAACTCATCAGCATAACTCATTAGCATATGCCACACCCCTTGCTATCTCCAGAAGTATGTCATTAGCATAACTGATCTGCATGTGCCACACCCCCTGACATCACCTATCCTGGCTGTTTTGGACCGAATCCTGGCCATTCTGGGCCGAAATTGGGCCCAAAATGGCAAAAAGGGGCCCAAAATAGTCAGAATTGGGCCACTGCTGAGCGGGAGAGTGATCCACCACCCATCAGAGGCCCGATCCTGGCTGTTTTGGGACCTATCCTGGCTGTTTTAGGCCCGGTCCTGGACATTTTGGGCCAAATACAGGCCGAAAACAGGCCCCAAATGGCCAAAAATCAGGTGGGTGGGGCCACCTGACATGTGACCTCTTTGGAAAACTACCAGAACTGCGTTCCTGCGCGTTCCCCCTCAAAATGAGCCCTGGTAACAACAACAACAACAACATTCGATTTATATACTGTGTTCAGGATGACTTAACACCCACTCAGAGCGGTTTACAAACTATTATTATTATCCCCACAACAATAATCACCCTGTGAGGTGGGTGGGGCTGAGAGAGTTCCTAGAAGCTGTGAAGGATCCAAGGTCACCCCGCTGGCTTCAAGCGGAGGAGTGGGGAATCAAACCTGGTTCTCTCCAGCTCTTAACCATTACACCGAACTGGTTCTCAGAAACACCCAGTGCAAACAATTCGCCCAGTAGAATTATCCCCCCTGCTCTAAGGGATTCAGCTTAGCCCAGCTTATCAGAGCTTGGATGGGAGACCACCAAAGAAGACCGAGGTTGCAGGCAATGGCAAACCACCTCTGCTCATCTCTTGTCCGCAATGCCCCGTAAACAGGGTCACCATGAGTTGGTTGCAACTCAGTGGCACGTTATTTTTTCCTAAGGGCTTAGGCTAGATCACATCATCCCTGTCCTTTTAAAATCCCTGCCAATAGAAAATTAGTAGGTCAAGGGAAAAGCTAGGCAGCACAGACTGCTTTTTTCTTTGCTGGTTTTCCATGCACGAGGAATGCTTTTGTACAAAAGAGCACACCATTGTATGAACCCCCCACTTGCCATTTGAATTGATGGAGCCCAGACATAAATTTGCCACCTCAGTGAGAACTGGGCTGCAGCTGGATCAGGAGAACAAATGTTCCGGATGTATTTTTTTTTTAGTCTTAAGAAGGATACCGTGATACATCTGCATGATCTAGCCCTCACTGGAGAGGAGGCTTAAGTCCTTTATTCCAATGGATATCACCTTCCATGAGCTACCATTAACCAGTGCAAAGACAGGTATATTTCTGATATCTGCCTTCTTCACTACTGGGATGAACATCAGCTAAGAGGGCATGGAGGTATCTTCCAACCAAATAATATGTGTTTGGAGGAAGAGTTAAACCCCTCTCTGGCTGATTCCACACACGTTGGATAATCCACTTTCAATGCACTTTAGCTATCGTTTGGAAGTGGCTTTTTTGTTTCGCACTCGAAAAATTCAGTTCCAAATGATCTCTAAAGAGGATTGGCATTATCCAACTTGTGTGGAATCAGCTTAAGTCTGGAGACATGGCCCAAATGTATCATATGCCCTGCTTTCTAAACAGCAGCAGCTTTTTAAGGTTAAAAGGAGTCAGAAAATCAAAGAGCAAGTCTCCAACGTAACACTTAAAAGCACAGACTCACCCAGAGCAAAAACCAATGGCGGACTAAGCAGTGCCCTTACCTTCTGGTTTCTTCGGCGAGACCGAGCCACGATAGAAGGCGGAGCCGTCTCGAGCGACAGCCCAGACCTGGTGGAACCCTCCTATGGATACTGAGATGAACGGCTGGTCGGTCCCCACGTGTAGCCAAGAAGAACCCTAATTGTAGAGAGAGTATGCACTTTACAGAACCTGAGTGATCTTTGGAATTCGGGCAGAGGCAAAAATATTGGAGAACTGCCCTCATCTGTCAAGTAGTTCTCAATCGGGGGCAAGGCTGCAGAATCACAGAGTGCAGCAGCAATGCTAAGAGTGTCCAATACAATCCTATACAGCTGTTTCCTAAACATTTAGGAAGGACAAAAAAACCCTGTGGTTCCAGAGTGCAGGACTGTCCATCACATAAAATGTTCCCCAGGCAACTTTTAGAGTTAACATTAGAACTGTGGAGTCCCTGTTTCTCAAATGTAATGAACAGGAACCTTGGGAGCCCTTACAATCACCGACATGATGAACTCTACAGCTGGAGATGTCAAACAAACTCACTCTGTTTCATTTGGGATAAGAATGAGTTTGGGTTCTCCTCAGTCTCGCACGAGGAGGTAAGATCGAAGATTTCCTGGTTTGAAAGAAACCACAATTTGTTTGTGACTCTCAACTGAGGCATTTCAACCAACTGCGGCTTGGAGGCAAGAAACCATCTTGGGGAGGGAGTGTGGGAGGAACTCAAGGTTAAACCTGGCTAGTTCACACCCCAAACCCAAGCGGGGCTAGTTTCTGACATTTGGTGCGATTATTGGTCTCTAGATAAATGCACACTATTTGGGTGGGTTTTTTTCAGCTGTACCACAGAAATATCTGCCCCAATTACTTACTTTTCTGATCAACGGGACTCAAAGCAGTGTGAATCAGTTAAAAACAAAATCTCAAGTCATAAAAATACAAACGCAGCCGAGCACTGAACTATTAGACACGCATCAGAAAAACTCAACAAGCCTCTGAACTCTGCATGATCCTGGGCCATTCCACAGGAAAAGCCATTAAGAAAAAGAAGGGGCTCTCTAGTGTGGCTGAAAACAGACAATTTGGATTCATAAAGGTGTTGGTTTTATCTTTTAAAGCCCTACATGGCTTGGGACTGGGATATATGAAGGATCCTCTTCTCCCGCATGTACCTGCCTGAGAGTTAAGACCACAGGGAAAGGCCCTCCTGACTGTCGCATTAACCAAAGAAGCTTGGTTGGTGGGTCCAGGGGAGAGGGCCTTTTCAGTGGTAGCCCCACAATCCTGGAACAATCTCTCCAGGGAAGCATGCCTGGATGCCACACTCTATCTGCGGGAGGCAGCTGAAGACTTTTATTTAGGACAGCTTTTGCTTAACTACTTTTCATATATTTTAACTGTGCTTTTAAATCTGTTTTTTAAATGGATTTTTAATATTTGTTCATTTAGATTTTATATTGTAAGGTGCTTTGAGTTCCTTTTTGATGAAAAGTGGATAATAAATGTTTTAAATAAATAAAGGACTCATTGATTCCCCTCGTCCAAGTTAATCTGAGAAATGGACCTTGGATGCTTTCAAGAGGAGAAAATGGACTCAAGGAGGAGAGACACGGATTCAAAAAAGCCTCATGGACAATCTTGAGGCTTGTTACACATTCATATACAAACCAAGGGAGGGGCAGAGAAAGCACACACAGAGGCTTACAGCTGGGTTTTGCCGAGTGATGTTCAGCCGGCAGAGCACGTCTCCCTTGTCGCTGATGGCCCAGAGCGCGACACATTCTTCTTTGGCAGTGGGTAATTCAGGAATGATGGAGACGTCCCATAAGGCTATGGGAGGCACTTCCAGCCAAGGCCCACTGGTGACAATTTTGCATTTCCTAAGGGTGGGGGGAGAAAAACCAAGAGAAGAAGTAATCCCAGCATTTTTTCTTTAGGATTTTTTGAGGGTTGTTTTTGCTTGAAGGTCTTAGGTTGAGGAGAGTGTTCTCCAGACAGGACGGCGCACTGGCTAGACCCACAATGAAGAGCTATTTGCTAAAAATGGAAAATATCTGCATTGCAACCGGGAAGTCGTTCACATTTTTATACACCTGGGAGCTGACAGCAGCATAGCCAGAGTCTCCACACCTGCCCCCTCCCCTTATCTTGAATTCCGGGAGGTACGTTCTGCTGGGAAAATGTCTGGCCCAAAGTCACCCACAAGATTCCATGACGGAGTGGGATTCTGAACCCAGGCCTGTTTCGTCAGCACCCAACACGCCACTCCCTACACTCGTGTGGACTCTTAACAAATTTGTCTCGCTCACTGTTGGATTTCCATCCTTTTCTACTCTGTCGAAGGACTGATTTTACAAGCAACACGGGCATGTAAAATAAACTTGCCCCATGTGGCATTCCCATGCAGCCAGCACTGTGCTCAGACCAGCCCCCCGGCTCCTGCATCTGCTGATGGGGTGCGCTTTTATTTATATTTTTAGTCTGCTCTCGCCGCAAGCGGGCTCAGAGCAGAGCACAACAGAGCAATATACATAACAAAATAAAACAATGGTAGCGATTACATTATATTTTGGGTTACAGATTCCTGGTCAGGCCACAATGCACACGCAGTTAATCGTGACCCTCATCTGAAATGGGAGGCCGACTGCAGGGAGCACCACGTGGCTCACATCTCTTTCCAATCAGGCCAAGCCCGCATGGAAGATTAAACCTGTGGGAGGACTTCTGCAAGCCAGGAAGTCACAGGGACAAGCCCAGCCAGTTTCAAACATTTGCAGCTTTCCCTTTTCTTCTGCATCAGCAACACTGCAGGGTGAAAAGAAATCTCCCCTCCCTTTTGACTCTCCTCACGTTTTTAAAAGGATGTACCTAAACAAGTAAGATACAATGGAAATGATCCTGCAAAATCAGAGACACGCAGACTGTTCTCCTTACTTCCTAACCCATAAATTCAGGTCTATTTCAAACCCAAACTGAAGCGAAGAAGCTGAAAAGGAGAGAGAGAAATTATTCCAAGCCTGAAGGCAAAGTAACTGCAGTTCCCAGAAAGTACAGGATCTACAACCGTTTGCTTAACCACAAGGAACTGGGGACCCACAAATGGCTGAATCTGCAATCACAAAGGCAAACACCCAGACAGGCAATAAACAGATTTGTAGGATTAAAGCAGTTAATTACAGAATGTGTATTTTACAGATTAGTGAAGGAGTGGGGAGAAAGAGAGAGAATGATGCCGTGTTGGTTGAATATTCAAATCATACAAGGGGCTCTCTTTGGAAGCAGAAAGATGATATGCTGCCTTCAAGTCATAACTGATTTACGGCGAACTCCTGGTGGGATTTTCATGGCAGGACACTAACAAAGGTGGTTTGCCATCGCCTGCCTCTGGAACCCTGGTCTTCGTCAGAGGTTTCCCATCCAATTCCTAACCAAAGCTGACTCTGCTTAGCTTCTAAGATCTGATGAAATCAGGCTGTCTTGGGCTATCCAGGTCAGGGCTTTTTTTGGAAGCAGAGCTAAAGCAAATACGAGAGCAGGAACAAGAAACAGGGAGCCATACAGAGAAGAGAAGCTCTGTCCTCCTTTGACAAAACTTCCCAGTCCACCCCCTCCTCCTCCAAATTTGGAAATTATCCTTGCAGCCAGGGGGCCACAACATGCAGTGGTGCTACCGAACTTGTAGCTCATGATCTCAGATAAAACAAAAACGGCAATTGGTACAAATTGCAGTTTAAAAGTCCAGCCACAAACTTTTTAAAAAAAAAGATTTAATATAAGAAACAATAGAACCATAAAATACAAATAAGAAAACAATTAAAATTAAACCATAAAAGAAATAATCAAAACAGCCCTTGGCAAACTGTTAAAAACCCAAGAATTACAATAAATAGGCATTTAAACTTTGTTTCATTGAGGGGATTACATCTTTGGCATTTAAAACATCTAAAACTGGTTTCCATATTTTATCATACTCGAATAAAGGGACTACCATATGCAAGTTCCCAGAAAACGGATTGTGCATAATCCTACCCATCAAATATTGCTCCCAGATTTTCTGATACCATTTTTTTAGCAATGGGGCGGCCTATGAGGGATTTCCAATTTGTAGCGATAACCAAACGAGCAGAGGCAACCAACATTGAAACAAGAGACCTAGTATTCCTATCTAGCAAAGAGTTGGGCCAAAAATCCAATAGGAGAAATTCCAGAGAGTATGGCAACGAAAGACCCACCATGTTGGATATCTCTTTGTGAACTACTCTCCAAAATTCCTGAATGAGATGGCATTCCCACCACATATGTAGGGTCGTGCCTTCCTGCTTACAAGATCTCCAGCACAGAGCGCTCAACAACCTATTCATCTGATTCAATGGCCAGCCACAAACCTGAGCTTGAAATCCAAGTTTTTTTTGCGGGGGGGGGGGGATCTAATTCTCTGAAAACTGCCTGTGTTCAGACTTTGCAATTCACTGGCATCTGATCAAACTGGGGTTTATTGTGATGTCTGAATGTAGTCTATGATTTGCAAGTGGTCCCTTAATAACAGCTCAGAGCCTAAGATTATTGCAGGCCTCAGCCCTATGCGAATAGGAGAAGGACGGAGGAATCTGCATCCAGACCCCTTCCCAGTGCTTTAATCATAGTTTGGATCAACACCAGTGTCAGCCCTTTGTAACTTCCACTGCCTCCCTAGAAAGGAAGTCAAGAGTAATGAAGTTGTCACTGGAATAGAATCAAAATTTTAAAAGGGAGGGGGGAGGAGGAAAGAATGTACGTGCAAAGGAAGAAAAGAGCAGTATTCTTGAAATGTACCGAGAGTTGTTTTGAAATACCAAGGGTTTTACCTGGCCCATCGCCTCCGCCGCACAAAATCCTTCATTGTTTTCTGTCCGTGATAAGACCTGCCAGGAAGGAAGACGAGAGTTTTAAAAGACTCCCTTCAAGGGAACTCCTGAATGATCCTAAGGCAACTGCTCTCTTTCAGTGAAGGTGTCTCCTCTACCTGGTCTTCTGGCTCCTGCCTGGTCAACAGAGCAGTGCCTTCTACCTGCTGTGCTTCACGCTTCATTGTGGGACTTCACTCTGTCTCAAGTCTGTAGGATCACTCTGTCTACAGTCCAGAAGGAACCCGTGCAAGTTAAAAACATACATAGTATAGATTAGGATGCACATCAAAGTCCATCCGACGTGAATGTAATCCTAAGGTAAAGTGCAAGCACTGAATCATTACTGACCCATGGGGGGATGCCGCATCACAACATTTTCTTGGCAGACTTTTTGTTATGGGGTGGTTTGCCATTGCCTTTCTCAGTCATCTACACTTTACCCCCAGGAAACTGGGTACTCATTTTACCGACCTCAGAAGGATGGAAAGCTGAGTCAATCTTGAGCCGGCTACTTGAACCCGGCTTCCGCCAGGATCGAACTCAGGTCATGAGCAGAGCTTGGGCTGCAGTACTGCAGCTTACCACTCTGCGCCACGGGGCTCCTGAATCTAATTCTGCTCCCTGCCCCCCCCCCAAAACCTCCCTTGCAAACAAGCAATGCTTTATGGCCAAAGTCTTGCGAAAGGCCAGTAGACAAAGGTGAGGTGCTGGTTCTAGGCAAGACTAGTAGGCAGCAATAGATCTACTCTCCATGAATTTGTCTAAATTCCCTCTAAAGCCACCTAAACTAGCAGCCAACGCTACTTCTTGCAGTACTGAATTCCACAATTTAATTAGCCACTAACACAAAGACACACATCCTTTTGTCTTCTCTGAATTTTTGCCTTTAATTTCATGAAGCAGGCTCCCCTGTGATTTCTAGCATTATGGAGGGAAAAAAAGGTTCCCTCCCCACACCTTCTCTGTACCAGGCACAGATCTAGGCTGATTCCGCACACGTTGGATAATGCACTTTATCAACCGTTTGAGGTGGATTTTTTGTTCCGCACACGAAAAAATCCGTTCCAAATGATCTATAAAGAGGATTGGAAGTGCATTATCCAACGTGTGCGGAATCACTACTAATGTGCTTCCATCACGCCTATGTATCTGTTCTAAACTGCGAACTCTCAAACTCTCCATCGCCAGCCTTTCCTCATAAGGAAGATGCTCCAACCCTTCAATCAAGTCTTCACTTTAAAACAAACAAACCCAAACAAGGATTTGTTGACACCTGGATTTAGGGATTAAGAAACATGAACAATAGAAAAAAAGAGGGGTCTTGTGACTAACTTAGAATAAGTGGGACTCTAGAAATGATATATACTTGTTGCGGAGAAAATCGGAACTCAACTTGTAGTGTAATTTAAGGGTTTTTTTCTGTTTTCTCTTTTCCTCTTAATTTTATAGATATATGTGTTGTTAGTGTGTCATGTTTAGAATGGTGTTTTTTTCTTATTCTCTATGTTTATTGTTTATTATGTTATGGTGTATAGTTTATAGTTTAAATAAAGAAAATTCAAACACACACACACACAAAAACCCTATGCTGGGGTCATTCTAAACAGGCTGTGGTCTGCTTGTGTTACCTGACCTTGTACAATTTAAAAGCCACCCTTCATTCTGGAGACAGAGGGGTGTTGAACTGCGCTACCCAGGCAGGTAAAAGAATGACAAGGGGAGTTCTTACGCTGGAAAGTCAGCCGCGTACTGCCAGCCTTCCCGATCAGTTCCACCCGAAACGCTAAAATCAATGGACCAGTCAGAGACCTAGATTGCATAAAGGAAAGGCATTCAGATGCGTTTTCTTTCAAGGGAGAGAAAGAATGGGGCTTTGTTCCTCCCCTGTACTTTGCCCAGGGCACTGGATGGCTTCCAAGGGAATGTTCCTTCAGCACTGAAAACAACACTTCCTGGCCCAACTTCTGATTTTGTTATCATTACCATTTGTGGTTACAGGTGGTTACCACGTATTGCACAGAGGTCTCCTTGCTTGGAAGGACAGCAGTCGGGTTCGTGGGCAGAGCTTTGCCAACAGCGGCAGGTCATTCTCGACACACGTACGCTCCCCAGCAGCTTAAGCCTCACCATCCATGGCGGCCTGTGACATCGCTTGGGGACTCGAAGTGCACGGAAATGGTGGCTGCAACTGCTCCTGCATCTCTGCTCTCCCCCCTCTCGCCCCAGAGATTTGGGGACCCAATTTTGCAAACAGTTTCCCCCTTCCTATTTGACTCAAAGGCACCCTGGCAAACACCAGCAAGATCACCTCCTGTGTGCACGTCTCCCTGCTGGTATTTATTTATGTTATTTATAGTCCGCCTTTCTCAATGAGACCCAAGGGGGATTACACAGTGAGATGGACAGTAAACAATACAACAGGGTATGCGTAGCAGAAATGTGAAAAGAAGCATACAGTTCAAATGCAGTAATAAAGTGACGACCATTTTGCTAAAACAAAATGTAACCTGATGATGCAGAAACGACCCAGTAAAGCAGAGTGGAGACTCAGAGAGTAGCCAAAATCAAGACTGTGATTTTGAGCCACGTCTGTGACATGACTCAAATTTCCCAGGCCTTCTTGATGACTTCAGGGTGGCTTAAATCCCTAGATCTCCAACTGCGAGGGTGGGGGCTGCCAAGTTCATGGAGGGAAAGGAAAAGGCTGTGCTTGGGAGAGGATCCTACCAGAAGCAATTCCCCACCCCCATTAGGGATCTACTGCTGGAATCATCCACAGTAACCATGGAAGCTGCAGAGAGGGCGGGGACGGGACACAGCCTTCTTTTCAAAGCAGGCACATGAAACTGCCTTCTACCAGGTCAGACGAAATTGTGTAAATTTGGATGTTTTTATTGATATTAACTATCTAATGTATTTTAAACTATATATGGTTGTAATCCGCCCTGAGCCTGCTGGTGTGGGGAGGGCGGAATATAAATCCAACATATATAAATAAATAAAAAAGATTGGTCACTCAAGATCAGTCTTACCTACTCTGACTGGCATCAGCTCTCCAGGGTCTTGGGCAGAGCATTTCTAAAGCATCTACTGCCTGATCCTCTTTTGTCTTAACTGGAGCTGCTGAGGATTGAACCTGGGACCTTCTGCACACAAGGCAGATGCTCTACTTCAGAGCCACATCCTTGCTCCTGACTGGTTGGTTTTAGGACATCACCCTTTTCAATGCTAAGGTTAGACTGGGGTCCGGTCCACACCGCTTTACATACACAGCTATGGGCTGCATATGCATAAGCGGTGCAGGGAGATTCTGCATGCTCATCTGGAACTGGAAAGCTCGAGAGGTCAGAAGGGAGCATGTGGCGTGCTTAAAAAACACAGCAATTACAGGCTGCCTCTCCAGAGACCTGAGGCCACCAAACGTCCCACCAAATATCATCAGCTCTTGCCCGCAGAAAGAGCTCACTCTCAGATTTTGGTGGTAGATTTCCAGAATGTTCAAATGCCACCTGGATCACCCCTTCTGCAGGTGTCCAAAAAGGATTACCCAGACATCTGCAGAAGCGATGAATGGGACTAACTACAGCCTGCCCGTAACCAATACTGATTCAGTCTTCCTTTCATTCTTTGCAACACCCAGGTGAAAAGCCAGAAGAGGGTGCGTTGCCAAAAAACACCTAGCCAAAAGGCGGTGGAGGGATTTGAGCCCAGCTAACCAGGAAGTATCAAAAAGGTACCTTTCCTACCAGAACAACTTCCATCAAGACAGGGTCAACTTACCCATAACCACTGTGGCGACGGAGGTTTAGTGTTCGCTTTTGTGCATTCCTGCAGGCCAGAAGCATCGCTCCACATGTACCTGTCGGTAGGCAGCCCCCTGAAAACCAGCGGATTACAACAACATGAGCGCTCAGTCCCAGACACGGTGACTTAAAGATGCAAGCTCCACTCCCTCTAGCTGGACTCAGGCTTGGTTTAAAACATGATCCTGGCGAGGCGTGGAAGATTTCCCCTCGGGATATAGCACTCACTCAGCGCCTTGATTTAACCTAGGCTGCTACCCACACAAAGCAGGTTGTCCCGATTTATGCCAAGCTCTGCTCCTAGCAAGTAGAGCAACCACAACAGCCTAGAACTCCCCACTAACATCAGAAAGGCCGTAAGTGCCTTTGTGGCTTGTGCCTGCTTTGAGTCTCTGCACCATCTCGGGTTCGTGCTCCCGCTCATCCTCTAATGTGATTTATGCCCTCGTGTCAGCAATGCCCTTCCACCCAGTCCCTTCAACAAAGAATTAATGGGCATAAGTCTGACATCGGAAACTAAAACATTTTAAAAAAAGTGGGGAAACATTTTAACCTTCCAGGACATTCCGGTTTTGATTTAAAAGTAGCAGTTATCCTGCAGAGGAGTTTCAAAGGGAGATTAGAAAGAGAGACTGCTGAATTGCAAATGATAACGAAGTTCAAGACAATGCATCCACCTAGACTGAATCAAGACCTAGGCTTCCTGTTGCATTACCAATGCTGATTTCTTCACACCCACTACCCCACCCTATCCAATCATGCCTGCTACTGTCATTCACCGGCTATTGTCATTCAGCATCTGAAATCACTCCACTCTCCAAAATACAAGGACAGATGGACTCACATTCTAGCCGTATTTGAAGAAGTGAACTGTGACTCACAAAAGCTCATACCTTACCACAAATTTTGTTAGTCATATAGGTGCTACTGGACCCTTACTCTTTTCTACTGCTACAGACAGACTAACATACATCTTGAGTCTCTATGAGAGATAAGCAGAGCAAAACCCAAATAGCAGTGTCCTAAAAAGAAATATGAAAGCCTAGCTTTCCCTTTATGTGTTCACTACCTTAACTATTTGATCACTTTTCTTCCTTCTTGTAACTCAATGCAGTGTGCTTAGGGTTTCTCAGAAAATCTCCCACCCAGGTCCTGTATGGACCCAGACCTGATTAACTTCATCAAGGAAGCCACACCATGTGCCTTCAAAGCCAAACCCTGGGACATTTTTAGGTCTTTTCTGCTCATTATTTGGAAGCAAACTCAGGTCTGAACACACACATCATTGGCAGGGCACTATGTTTGATCCTGAATCTCCAGGTGGTGTACCTGTACAATTCAAGTTTGCTAATGCATGAGGCTGGTTCGTTGACAACCTTTTCAGGTGGCCATTAAAAAACTGCAGGTGTACAACCAGGGTGAAAAATTTGAGAATCAGGCTTTGTGGCTGTCATAAAATGAATTCATAAATTGCTCCTCTTCTCCCATGCTGAAAGTCTTATGCCAATGTGACCTCTTGTGGGGAGAGTAGGCATTTACTCATGATGAAGACTGTTGTAAGATTCCCTAGTTGTGTCAAACACCAGATCATTGAACACAAGTATGTATTCAAGTGCACCACCCACACTACGCACATAACTGTGGCTATGTGGCTATGTCACATAATAAGTTTATCTGGTGAATGCGTATGGTTACTTTTTTTTTTACAGAATATATTTAATTTAAAAGACCTCTGGAATTCAATCGGGATCCAATACAACATGTTTCAGTTATGTTTAGTCAACAAAGCCAAAGAAGGGGGAGCCATGTTAATTTTACATGTTCAAGAATTCTTTCAAGTAGCCAAAAGAAGTTGGCCAGTATATTTGATTTTGGAAATACGAAATCAATAAAGCATGGTTTAAATGGGTATATTTCATGCATATGCTTGCTAGGAATAGCCTCTTGAAAAAAAGGTAACTGCAGCTTTGAAACTGCTCAACATGGCTAGGATTTTAGCTACATGTTACGTTCCCAATTAATTTTATAAAACTGTGCATTCAAAAGAAGTGGAAACATTCCAAAGGGGGAAGGGAGTAGCAGTAGTAGAGAATTCTTCCTCTCTCATATGGCTGCTTGTCACATCAAACATTAATGGAAGAACCAGGGAGAAGGTGCAGCTGGCAAAGTCAGCAAAGAGAGCAATCCTAAGCAGGTCTACTCAGAATCATACTCAAGTCTATTCAATGGGGCTTACTCCCAGGAAAGTGTCTTTAGGATTGCACTCAAAGAGTGCAGAAAGTTGTAAAAGATAACACACAAGCCAGGCACTTGAAATGCGAGGATCAGAAAGAGTAATCTTTATGTTTTATTTACAGAACAAAAGTACAAGGAGAAGGAACTGCGTAGGCCATCCCCAGCTCTTTTGAGAAAAGGTGGGATAAAAGTTTAATGCAATAATGAAAAATGATCAGTCCTTTCCACAAGGACTCGTGAAGGCCAAGCCACAGAACATATCCACACTGCCCAAGCCCAGCAAAATGGGATCTAACAATACCTTTGTTCACCAACCACAAGTGAAGCTATATTGTCGAAGGCTTTCACGGCCGGAGAACCATGGTTGTTGTGGATTTTCCGGGCTGTATCGCCGTGGTCTTGGCATTGTAGTTCCTGACGTTTCGCCAGCAGCTGTGGCTGGCATCTTCAGAGGTGTAGCACCAAAAGACAGAGATCTCTCAGTGTCACAGTGTGGAGAAGATGTTGGCAGGTAATTTATATCTATTCAGGAAGGTGGGGTTGGGCTGAGTCATCCTGTAAGAGTGAGATCTCTGTCTTTTGGTGCTACACCTCTGAAGATGCCAGCCACAGCTGCTGGCGAAACGTCAGGAACTACAATGCCAAGACCACGGCGATACAGCCCGGAAAATCCACAACCACCACAAGTGAATCTGCCTGCTACTGAATCAGACCCTGGGTCCATCAAGGTCAGTATTGCTTGCTCAGGCTGGCAGCTGCTCTCCAGGGTCCAGGTAGAAGCCTTTAACATCACCTACAACCTGATCCTTACTGGAGATTGATCCTGGGATCTTCTGCATGCCAAGCAGATGCTCTGCCATGGCCCCTCCCCTTCAGGACTGAATGGGGATTTTTAACCCAAAGCGGTCCTAAGTAAAGTTACACCTTTTCTGGACCCATTGACTTCAGGAGGGTGCAGCTCTGCTTAGGCCTGCACTGCCAGGCGCTCGCTGAATGTGTACAGAGTACATTTGCCACACTCCAGGAATCTGGAATCGGGACTTCCAAGGCAGAGATAACAACTCTAAAAAGGGGAAGGGGGGGGATTATATCTATTTTTTAAGAAATTCAACACTGCTGCTACACAACACTCACAAATCTTACTCATCACAATGAGGAAAGCATGCCATCCTGCGCGCCAGGACCCCTCACCTGCTGCTGTATCCGGTGACTGGATTCCATCGCTGATTCTCATAGATGTAGACATTCTTCACATCTGACTGGGCATAAATGTTGTCGGCGCCGTTTGCCAAGCCTGTAAGACCCAAACCAGAGTAATCCCTATTTCCTACGCGCTTTTCATTTTCATGGTAAGTTTTAATTTTTTGGCTTTTTAGGTTTTACTCCATGGGGCTGTCAGTTTGCAAAATGGGAGGCATTATATTTATAGCCCACCTTTCTCGCCGAGGATCAAGGCGGATTACAAAATTTAGCAATGCTATAGGGACAACAGAAGGCATATCATAAACTCTGAAAATTAGGAAACAACACAATCAAAACATGTAAGACATGACATAAATGCAAAATCTGGCTTAGAGAAAGTAGAAAGCAATGCAGTAAAAACAAGAAATGTGACAGCACCATAAACTACAGCCCTTCTCTATCTTAATGCATCCTCCTGAACAATTCCAATTTTACTATAGGCCTGTTCTTTTTATTAAAAAATACCTACCGAACAACTCTTCTTAAGTTTATGACATCCTGAGATGGCTATCAGTTTGGCTTAAGTTTGGCTTAAGCCATCCTGAGATGGCTTAAGTTTATGACATCCGGAGGTATGGCTATAATTTTTTTTAAAAAAATAACAGAGATCCAAAGTACAGTAAAAAGGAGATAATAAAAATGACTTAATTTTCTCTTAATTTAATAAGATGAACATCGTTCTAGATTAGTACCTGGCGAATCAACACGCTTATCCTGAGAAAGGGAAGAACACTGAGAAGAAATTATGCCAGTGATCCACAAACTGAGGGGCAGGAGCCAAAAGTGAGTTTCACCTCTCTCAGAAGTGGGTCATGGGGCAAGGAGGGAGAAGGTGACAGCCGCTCTGAAAGCCTTGAGGGCAAATCTGAATTCGCCTCTGCATGCGGAGGGCCACAAAACACAGCCTTCTCCTCAGCAATGTTATATATTTATCAACATGTGAAAAATAATATATGAACTTGTTTGGTGTGACCGGCTTTGAGATCCCTGAGGCTCATGTCAGGGGAAAAGGGTATAACCAGGTTTGACAACTGGGTCCTGAAAAGTCCAACAGATGTAGCAGGAGGTCCCACTTTTAAAGCATTTGAGAGCCACAGAATTTTGTTATAGTAAAGCAGCCAGATGCTCAATGGCATGGGGGGGGGAATCAGTTACCTGAAAAGAAACCACCTCCATATCCTCCGGTATAAACCCAGGCTGTGTGGTCATACCCCACGCCCCATACTATTCCACGGCTGTTGGATTCAATCAGGCGGAGATGTCCTCCAATCTGTTGCCAGAACCTACAAGGATGAGAGAATCTGCTGAATATTCCTCCCAGGATTCTTAGTAGCTTCCGCTTCAAAGTCTTATCTGTTAGAGTAATTGGCTGTAGGCCTTCTGACGAACAACATCACTGCCTTGCTCTTAATCATAGAACTTAAAAAAAAATGAGAACAGTTTTTAGTCTAAAAGCTGCTGGTTGGCAGGTGCCATCTTAAAAGAGGCAGTCCTCTATTTTTAATTTTTTTATAAACGTGCAGCCCAATGAAATGTTCTGGTGAACTCGAAAGCTCGTACCTTGTTACGTGTCATTTGGTATTAAGTGGATCATATTTTATCATATTTTATAAACCGCTCTGAGTGGGCATTAAGTTGTCCTGAAGGGTGGTATATAAATCGAATGTTATTGTTGTTATGAAGTTGGTCTGCTACACCAAAAAAAAAAATGTCCAGTGGTGTGAAAGAGTGAAATAAGTAACATTAACATAAGCTTTGGGGAGTCAGAGCTGATTCAGTCAGATGAGGAATATGTGAAGACTGCCATTTTGCAGCAACTGTCCCTGAGTGCTGAATTGTTCTGGGGTTGCAGTTCACTAGAGTTGCTGTTTTTGTCAGGTGCAAATTGCAAATTTCCTGGCTTTTCAGTCCTTACATCCCTTACTTCCAAAAAATGATGAATAAGAACATTTTGTAGCTCAAGATTTGTTAATCCATGAGCTTCTAAGGGAATAAAAGGAAAGGAATTCCATGGCTTAGTTGTGTGTTAAAATTCACAGCCAGTTACATGCAATAGCAGCCACACGTTTAGGACTAGTTGCCAGTTTGCCCCTCAACTCCTTCTTTGTAATCAATTGGAAATTTCCCCCATTACATTTTACTCTTCCAAAGACCCTGGGAAGCCTGTGCTGGTCAGAGCAGACAATACTAAGCTAGAGGAACCAATGGCCTGACTCCATATAAGGCAGTTTATTATGGACAAGTGACAAGGGTCCTCTAGCGAAATAAAGAGGCTTGAAGGACACTGATAACTGGGAGAGTTAGCTTGTCCCCTTCAACTGTTTTGTAAGGACCAGAAAACAGGGATCCATAGGGGGAAGAAAAAAGAGCAAGGCATGTTTTCCAAACTATGTACCCCACACCAGCCTCAAAGGCTATGAGACGGCCTTTCCCCCCTCATCCTTGAACATTAGGAAAGGACACAGAGATGAATTCTGCAGCATCAACTGGGCATGGGGGGAAAAGGCAGAGCCATTTTTCAAAACGTTATAGGAGGAAGGCAAACCTCAAGAGACTGTCAATAAAGGGCTGGCGAGTGCATTTCAAAACTTGATCTCTTGCACCTCCTCTATGAGGAGCTGCTTCTCCTTTTGTGCTGGCACCCAAAGGAACATCTTGCCCGGAAGGGGACGGGCAATCTGCCTGTTGTGAAGAAGTCCCCAAGTGTGGCTCTAAGACACATGATGTAGCCACCTGGATCTGATTGGTGCCTGGAAGGGGGAGGAACCTCATGTGCACCCTCTCTTTGAGACACTTGTTGGAAAAAAGGTGGGATGATGTATGTCAAGACCTGAAGTGTGTTGGACCAAGACAGATGAACTACTTCATTAATTGCCCTTTTCAGGGTTTCAACACTTTCTCTATTGTTTATTTTGGAGGGGAGAACCACTGTAGAGATCCCTGAACCAGATGGTTCTCCGTCCAGGGACATCCACATCAAAATTTACCATAATGCACCGAGAGAAGCGTATGGAGACCCACGTAACAAAGGGAGAACATTAGAAGCTTCTTACATCTGGTCACAGGGCATTGGGTGCGCTGCTGCCTCCAAATCGGGAGTTGGTTCGCTGACGAACAGATCTCCCTTGCAGGTCACCGACCAAATGGCCTGGTGCGATGGAGGGCCCTGGATCCGCCGGCTTTCACAGCAGGACATGCTCAGTAGAGCCAACTGAGAGGGGGTCAAAATGAGCAGAGAGTTAGAAACAAGTTGGCATTTCCTGATCTTCAAAGACGAAATGGAGCTATGAGAATCAGCGGCAGCTCCTGAATTGGTCTCTTCTGAGGGCCAAGCTACAAATGACAAATGACACTTGAACGGCAAGTGTATTCCTCCCTGTTCACTTGCTCTCCACTTGCGCTCCACTCGATCCACTTGCCGTTCAAGTGTCATTTGTCACTTGCAGCTTGGCCCTCAGTGCTTTCCCAGATGACCCCCAACTCCTTACTACTACCAGTTTTGTAACATGTCGTGTTCAAGAGGTTTCTCATTTATTCATCATATGCCTGAAGGCGATTTTTCTACTATGTTTTTTCAGAAGGAAACCACCACTCAAGCTGGCTTCTAGTGTTGTTATGGAAAAGGGATTTTTTTTTTCAAAATTCACCTGTTTGGATACAACCATTGATTTCTCTAATTCTCTTTTTTCTTTTTTGAAAAAAAAAGATTTCTCTTTCATTTCTCTGGGAAGAGAAATCAATGCACCCTTTTGAAACTTCAGCACATGCAGTTGTTTTAAGTCACCCACCACAAGATGGCACTCTAACAGGAGGATATGAAAGTCTGGGAAGACATTGCCTGCTTCTGGAACACCTACAGAGTGAAATTCTGCAGACCCTCCCCCCCTCCCTCTTCGTATTTCTATTTGATCAAAATGGAACTGATTAGAAACTGAGTCCAAATTCTTAAAAGGAGAAAAAGTATTGTAGGATTTCAGAAACTAGGTAAAGAGGAATTAAGAGAATTTCTCTTAACAACTCTATTTCTCCCCTTTAAATCCTTCTGCAGTTTACATGTATAATTAAGAACATAAAAATAATACAGTTAAGGTGTATTATTCTACACAGGGTTCTACACAGCCTGCATTACATCTAAATCAGGTTGCTACACCTATGATAACAGGCAGCAGAGTGAAATCTGTCATTCTCTTCCTGGTGATGTACATTTGACTCCATTTTTATTTCCTTTTTTTTATAACGCAAGCTGAGACTCCCCTTTTTCAGCAGGTCTTTGACCGAGATAACAGTGGTTTTAACAGGTGGTTGTTGAGGGTTTTTAATCCTCCGGCTGTTTTTTTAATTCTGATTGTTACAGTGAATGTGTGTGTTTTATTGTATGATGTATTTTAACTGCTGCACTGCAAGCAGCTTGGAGAGTTTTACCACAGTGGGGAAAGAATAATTACATTACTGACAGCTGTTACAAAAAGAAGTCGCTTCATCAGTGGCAATCTACTTTTGGTCAGTTAAATATACACACCCATCTCCAAGAATTCACTGTTGTAGTTTTCAAAGGAAGTCAGCTTTGCGCAAAAGGAAAGTGCTTAGCTTTTTTATTCCATATGAAGACAAAAACCATTTCCACAGGCTGATGCTGTTAATTCTACCCCCCCCCCCGTCCCAATGAAGCACAAAGATGAATTTTAAACACAGATGATTTTAAGAGGCGGCAGCACCGCGGACTCACCCAGTCATGCATTTCTTGTTCAGTAGCAGCTGCAAGCCGGATTGGCCAACGCTGCTTCGTCGTCTCTGGGGTATACAGTGCAAAGGAATGCTTGGCCTCATTCAGGATCTCCACTAAGATGGTGACTTCATTGAGGAACACGTGGAGGTACTAGAGAAGCAAAGGGCACAGGCCTCTGACCAAAAACCCATGCGTATCGAAGCAGTATCCTGACCTGGATGGCCCAGGCTAGCATGATTTCATCAGATCTCAGAAGCTAAGCCGGGTCAGCCCGTTAGTACTTGGATGGGAAACTGCCAAAGGAAGACCTGGGTAATTATGCAGAGGCAGACAATGGCAAACTACCTCTGAACGTGTCTTCCCTTGAAAAGTCAGCTGCAACCTGATGGCAAAAAAAAAAAAAATCTAAAGGGCAAGATGGGGCTGGACTAGATGACCCGAGAGGCCCCTTCCAACCCTATGATTCTAAAATGAAACAACAGCACCCAAACATATCTGGTGCCCATTTAGAGGGCTTCCTGCTCCAAGGGGCTTAATTCTCCCATTTCAAAACTTAAGCAAGATCAAACAACTGAGAAAAATCACTGAAACAAAGAAGAGAACTAACATACAAAAGCAAACCACACCAGAACCCAGAAAATACAACACAATTCCAGAGCAGAAAATTCAACACGAGGTGCCTGGAGGCAGTGCGATCTGAGGAACGTACCTTCTTCTCCTCCAGCTGCACGTAATAGATGAAAAGGATGCTGTCCCGTGTGCCGTCGTTCCCCGTGAACTGCTCCAAGGCCACCCGCACGTCAATCCATTTGTAAGGCTTCCAGCTTCTCCACCATTGCAAGGTACCTGTTTTAACCCACACAGACTACAGAAGCAGGGGGGGGGGGAAACAAATCAAATCAAAACACAGCAGCATTTCAGGCTGAAAAGCCACAAAAAAGCAAGGTAACCCCTCCCCAGGCCTTGTGAGATCTCTTCTTTTCCATGTCACATATGAGAATCTGGGGCACCAGGTGATAGCCTAATGCAGGGCTCTCCAATACGGCTCCTGTGGGGCCACCGACACCTTTCCTGGTTCCCACCAAGTGTTTTTAGGAAGGGGGGGGGGCAAGTGAGGCTTTTGTCCAGCAAGGCTTCTGATGGGCTGAGCAGATTTTTAAAAATGTTGCTTCAGGAGCCCCTGCCCACCACAGCATGATCTTCAATGTATGAGTGAAGGTAAGCTACGGTTCCCATTGTATGGCAGGCTCTGTGTCACGTCTGAGCCCCATCCATGCCAATTTTGATCCTGTTGTGCTGAACAAATGTATCCTGCTGTAACTCAATATCACTTTGCCAGTGTCTTAACTATTTCTTTCTCAGACGTTTATCTGTTGGACTGTAACAGGTTCCAGTGTTTATGACCCTGTGTTCTTTCCCAGATTTTGCTATGTCTTGCTTCCTAGTAACTCAACTTGATATCACAAATATGTGGACCGTTCTCAGACCAGAAGAGCGCCAAAGCCTTGTTTATGGTTGGGCAGGGGGAAAGAAGCAAACTTGAATGTTAAAAGAGAAGTTTCCCTCACATGATGTCATGCCTATCAACTTGCACTCTTGCTGCTTAGATGCCTACCCTGCTTCTAAGTAGTCGTATGGACGTATGTATGGAAATGATCTGATTTCTGAATAAAAGCCATTTGACCAAGAACCTGTGTCTTGCTGCAATGGGCCAGGGATCTGTCTGCTGTATCCTGTCACCCATAGCCTGACACTCTGCCTCCTGCAGCAGCCACCTTGTGGCTCTGCCCATCTCAGTGTCTCTCTACACGAGATGCTTCAGCACATGCTCTTCAAGCGCACGGAGACACAATGTTATCAGGGGACTGTAGTTTAAAAAGACAGATCCAGCGGAGATGGCTCCTCAAAGGGTTTGTTAATGTCATCTTAGCCTCTCTGAAGGCTCTGTCAATTTCACCTCTCCACTCTAAAACTGTGTGGGATCGCATCCAGAGGGCAGTGAGAAATGGGAATGGGCTGGAGCTGCCTTCGGACCTGGAGAGGTTCTAATAGGCTGAAGTTTCCCTTCTGGTATTTCACAAACTGTGCTGCTGGCTCTTTTTAAACTACCCTTTCTGGCTAAAACTGTATCTCTCGACACGTGTTCTTCATGTGTCAGATATCTCTCTATGTGTAGAGACACTCTCAGCAAAGCCGCTCCACAGGTCACCAGGGGTTAGTCATGCACTCTCTGGTTGACCTACCTTACAGGTGTGTACCTTACATGACATCCATCCAGACCTCCTCAGAGGAAAGAAGAGAAATATGACAGACAAAAATCTTTCTCAAAACTGGAAAGGACAGGTGCCTTTCCACTTCACCTGCTCAACGGCTTGTTCGTAGTGTCGGAAATTCTCCAGCTCCCGCCGGGTCCTTTCGGCAAGCTGTTGAAAGATCTGCTTGCGCCACACTGCAGTCTGTGCTGGGGTGATGGATGGACAGAGGGACTGCCCCGAGGAGGCTAAACCTAAGGAGCCGGAAGAGGAGCGCACAGTAAAAAATTCAAGTAACACAGAACTATCTGGAGCAGGAGGGGAAAATACAGGCAGCCGTTGCTCGGGATAAAAAGGTCATATTTATTCAGCAGATTTTTCCCCCCTACAGTTTGTCCGTGGAACTCACCATCTCCTCCCCTCCCCATTTTATCCTCACAACCACCCTGCAAAGTAGGTCAGATGGACTAAGCTGGTCAGAGAAAGCTGGTCACCAATTTGAATCCTGGTTTCCCTAGGCCTAGTCTGGCTCTCTAACCATTGTATCATACTATTGTGTGATCAACACACCTGCTACAGGTCAGAGGAGACAATATTAGCCAGATGGAGCTACGATGTGATTTTGCTGCACCTTCTTCTGGCCCTGTAAGCCAAGAAAACATGAAGCTGCTTTATACTGAATCAGGCCCTCAGTCTACCAAGGACAGTGTTTTCTACTCTGAAGAGCACGGTAGAAATGTTTTTAATACCTGCCTAGAATAAATTTTTTTAAAAGCAATCTTCATATACCTGAGTGTACCATGAACCACTTCAGTGAGCTGAGCGAGTCCACCAGGCAGCCTCCGCCAGAGACCCAGGCCCATACTGGATGTTCGTCGGCCCCGTAACGATCCTCCATGCCGAGTGGTAATGTACCAAAGGAGGAGAGGCTGGACGTCTCCGCAAAGGCACTGACAGAAAGCGCGGGGGTCTTGCCGGCCTCCTTCAAGTCGATGTTGGTCCACTGCAGCTCCGCTGGGCGGGAATCCTGATCAGAGGAAGGTTTTTCCGGGACAGGCGTGAGCCTTTGGTCTGAAGCGGGGCCGGCTTCTTCAGGAGTGGTGGATGCAGTATCTGCAACTGGGTTCACATCTGAGTTGGCCGCCTGGCTGGCCTCGTCATGTCTATCATCACCATCAGCAAGCCCAGGAAGGCAAGAGCTGGCGATAGCCAAAGGCATCTCGGCATCGGACAGAGGATCTCCATTGCTCCGGAGAAATGAGTTGCTTTGCTCCTTAATATCATCAGTGAAAAAGCAGCCAGCACTTGTCGGGGTGGGGGAGAAGGAAAACCAGATATTGGATTGACAGCCATATCCATTCAAGGAAGTAATTCTTTCATTTCTTACACTTATTTCTCCGATCAGGAGAAAAGAAATTGTTATCAGTCCCTGGCTCCAAGGAGGCCCGCCTGGCCTCGACTAGAGCCAGAGCTTTCTCAGTCCTGGCTCCTACCTGGTGGAACGCTCTGTCTACCGAGAACAGGGCCCGGCAGGATCTACTATCTTTCCGCTGGACCTGTAAGACAGAGTTGTTCCGCCAGGCTTATGGCTGAGGCTGGGCCTCCGCTGGCTGGAGGATACAACATCTACTCCCCTCCCTATGAGAGCTGCCCACCACTGTTCTTAAGCTGCTGCTATGTTCAACTGTACTGTTGCACTATTTCTAATTAACGGTATTGCCGCCATCAAGAAAAAGAGTGCTGCTATTTTTTTATATTTTTGTACGATGCTTTTAAATGTTTTATTTGGAATGTTTTAAATGTTTTAATGCTGTTATCTGCCCTGAGCCTGCTCGCGGGGAGGGTGAAATACAAATACGATAAAATAAAATAAATAAAATAATATATTCTGTCTCCCTTCTATGCTGGAATTCAAGACGGCTTATTTAGGAGTCCCAGTTCTCCCTATCCTCCATCAGCATAACTTCAGCAAAGCTGCTGTGCACTCTGGCCTCCAACTGTACTCTTGGATCTAGCAGCAGCTCCTAACAGGGTATGATGGAGATGTTTATCTTTGTGTACTTTTTTTGAGTCATGGAAGGTTCATGAACATTCCAACTTGTAGGAGGCAACACGGAAAGGTGACTAATAAGCACAGCTGCTCTGAGGGAAGTGAAAGGTCAGTGTGACTGAAGGGGGGGGGCGGGAAT
The DNA here is from genome assembly GCF_028583425.1 of Eublepharis macularius. NCBI lineage: Eukaryota > Metazoa > Chordata > Lepidosauria > Squamata > Eublepharidae > Eublepharis > Eublepharis macularius. The sequence goes on from NC_072801.1 coordinate 21,494,803, forward strand.
CATACAAGATGAACCATCGTCTGCCAACCAGAAAAGGGACAAAGGCAGAAAAGCTAGGAGGGGAAAGCAAATGTTGATCCAAACATTATGAAAAGGGGATCAGACAGAGCATGTATGATAGAGTCTTGGGAATAAATGCGCAAGGAAAACAGGCACAGCATTTTTGCATCCAACACCTGTGTACTAGCCTACACCCCTGCCCCTAAATGGCAGTTCTGTGGGTGCTCACGGTCTAGCAGATGGGTTCTCGACCACAGCAACAAGGAACTGCAATTGTGCTGCAGCTAAAGAATTCTCGGGCTACATAGATCTTCCCAATTTGTTTCCCCTGCAACCCTTTGCTTGCCAGAATTTCACAGGTACCTGAGGAGACTTGTTGAACTGCCAGTCTGAGAACGATCAGTATCTCGGCTGCAAATTATCGCCTTCCAGGCTTTCCCGCTAAGCTCGCTTGGAGTGACCCCTTGCCGGAAATAAACGGCTCGGTCCTCACAACTGATCCCCCACACCTACACAAGGAAAAGATCAGAAGGCTTGACTGGAATGCTCACCTTTCCCCCAAGGAACAAAGTCAGCTGTCCCAAAGGTTAGGTAGTCTGTTCTCCCAACATCAATTTCCTAAATGGAAGGATTACTTTTGTGCAGAGGAGCAACTGACATGCAGCCCCTCATCTTCAGGGAGCCCACTGTCCACCAGAGACCTCTCACCCATCTGCTTTCAGCAAGGAATAGGAGATCAGTGACACGATAGAAAAGAGAAAGGGGGAATCACGCCCATCACCTCGAGCTCTTTGAAGATTTGTTAGGAGGTGGTTTGTGGGGCCAGATCCCCAGACTGGCATCTAGACCACTCCCTGCCATCCCTACGGGAGCCTCACCTGGTCGTTCAAACCCACGTTCACCATCATCATCTCCCCAACCATCTCAATCCAGCTGGTGCCACACGGATTGTGCGAGTTGACCCCTCTTCGGAACCAGACCTACGATAAGAGTGCACAGGTCAGAGTCAGCAACCGCCCTTTTTAGCCCCGCAAATTCCACCCGCGCAGTCAACTTCTGCCAATCGGTCATGGCATTTCTTTTGAGCAGAGCTTTGGAAATTGCATCAAGAAAAAAACAAACGCCCATGGGAGGATTACAAGCAGGATGCGACAAGAATGGCCTCATGCTTATTGTTTGCTGGGGGACCCCTGGTCTACTCAGATGGTCCTGGGTCTCAAGCAGAATCTGTCACATCACCTGTCCCCTGTCCTCTTTCACTGGACATACTGGGGATTGAACCCGGGACCTTCTGCAGGCAAAGCAAGTATTCTCCTTATGAAACATGACTCTTGCCTCAGTTTTTAATTCCCACTCCCCTTTCCACGATAATGAGAAATATTTACCTACCAAATGACCAAGCTGGTGGTGGGAGGGTTAAACATACCACCCCTGTTGCTCACAGCTACTTACTTTACCGTCTTTGGTAACTGCCCACACCACATTCACACCCACAGACACATGTGAAATGCCATTCTCGGGAACCGGAGGCTGTACGACCGTCCAAGAAACCCCTGTCAAAGGCAAAGCCAACGATTTAAAATGCTCATCCAAGCTCCGTACGGTACAGTGAAGCAGACAAGAAACGGGACTGACCTTGCGGGTTATTCCTGTCGATCCCTTCCCGAACGATTGCCTGCCCTTCCCAAAGAGTCGCCCAGAGAAGATCGTATTGCCCACAGCTGATCTGAACTACTTCCCCAGGGGTACTGATTAAGGACCATGAAGAACCTTCGGGATTGTGGTGGCAGACATTCTCCCTGTACCAGACCTTAAAAAATAAAGGGAGAGAAGGCAGCGTTCAGAAATCACGAGCGGGAAGGCTCAAAGTTGTAGGCAACAGGGGGTGTTACTTAGGAGCACAGCACGAATTTCGAATGCAGAAAGTCCCTAGCTCCGTCTCTACCATCCCAGCTAAAAGGACCTTAATAACAGAGCAGGGAAGGACCTCAATTCGTCATCTCAAAAAGCTGCTGCAACAATGAGCCAAGAGTTGTTAATGATAATGATAATAGATTTATATACCACCCTTCAGGACAACTTAATGCCCACTGAGAGTGATATACAAAGTGTGTTATTATCAGGGGTCATTCCGTAGAAAGAGCTGGAGGAACTTATTAGCATAACTCATTAGCATATGCTATTCCCCTTGCCATCACTGGACGTGTGTCATTAGTGTAACTGATTTGCATATGCCACACCCCCTGACATCACCTATCCTGGCTGTTTTGGACCCAATCCTGGCCATTCTGGGCCGAAATTGGGCACAAACCAGCAAAAAGGGGCTGGAAATGGTTGAAAAGGGGCCCAAAATGGTCAGGATCGGGCTGCTGCTGAGCGGGGGAGTGATCCACTGCCTGTCAGAGGCCCGATTTGGGCCATTTTGGCCCCAATCCAGGCTGAAATGGGCCCAAAACGGCCGAGAGTCAGGTGGGCGGGGCCACCTGACGTGACCTCTTTGAGGAACTGCCGGAACTGCGTTCCTGCGCATTCCCCCTCAAAATGAGCCCTGGTTATTATTATCCTCACAACAATCACCCTGTGAGGTGGGTTGGGCTGCCCCAAGAGCTGTGACCCACCCAAGGTCACCCAGCTGGCTTCAAGCAGAGGGGTGGGGGATCAAACCCGGTTCTCCAGATTAGAGTCCTGCCACTCTTAACCACTACACCAAGCTAGTATTAGAGTTTGGGTCCCTCCCTAATTTCCTGTCCCTTTTTACCAACTTAACTGACTGTAAAATACTGTGCTGGAGCCCCATCGATCCAACACCTGTTTGGGCCACACTTAAAGAGTATTTTGCCTCTGGTTCTCCTCCCCATTCTGGCAGTCTATGCCAATTCCAGGCAAGTTGATACCCTGGAACTCAGGACCTGCATGGGCTAATAGCCTGAAGTGTGCACTGAAGAGGGGAGGAGAGGCAGATTAAATTACGGATCTTAATTTGGTCAGCACGGGACATGAGATGATGTTTAATACTTAACTCTGTGACATGTTCTTATTACCTGCTCTGCTGTTAAGCAGCAAAAATTATTTTTGCCCCCAGCTTGAGAAAGTCTTGTGCAAACTACCCTGGGGTGAATGTTCTCAGTCTGATATACCCTGTGGTTATCTCTAACCCCTACTGCTGGTCACGTTCACCTTTTCAAGAAAAGCGTACTCAGGCTCTGTAATACTGCAATTGATGAAACTGTTGCCGAGTGTGTAGCAGCAGTGAAAAAAGGCAAGCCAGGGATTATTAGGAGGGGAACCGAAAAGAAAACAGCCAGCATAACGCTCTTGCATAGATCAATAGTACAGCCTCATCTGGAATACGGTGTGCACTTCTGGCCGCCGTATCTCAAAAAGGACATAGCAGAGCTTTAAAATTTTAGAATTGTATGTTTTTAACTCGTAAAGGCCTATGGCCACATACAATAAATTCATCTGCCCGTCTGACATGGCAAAGCTGGGAAAAGAACAGAGGAGGGCAACCAAGATGATTAAACAGTTCAAGCACCCTTCCTAAGGGGAAAGATTGAAAAGTCTGGGTCTTCTTAGTCTATGAAAGCAGACGGCTAAGGGGAGACATGATAAAGGTTGATAAAACTATGCATAGGACTGGGAAAGTGAATGGAGAAAGCTTTTTCTCCCTTCCCCCATTACTAGAACTTAATGAAATCATTAAGAAAAGTACTTCTTTACTTGACGAGCAATTAAATTATGGAATTCACTGCCAATGGAGGAAGTGACGGCCATGAACACGGACAGCTTTACAAGGGGGTTAGACAGATTCAAGGAGGTGAGGTCTATCAATGGCTTGGCTTCTAGGCATGGCAACTAAAGCGAACCTCCACGTCCAGAGGCAGTCAACCTCTGAATCCCAGTGCTAGGAGGCCGCACCAGCGGAAAGCCTTGGCTGCTATGCCGTTTGTTGGCCCTCCAGGATAACGGCCCCTGCATGAAACAGGATGCTGGGCCAGACGGGCTGCTGGTAGGATCCAGCAGGCTGTACTTATGTTCTTGATTAACGGCATCTGAATTTTAGCCCGTAGAGGAAAAAAGAGATGCATTGTACGGTCAACAAATCTTTAAAAGACAAAAGTTAAAATGAAGAAAACTGTTACAGATTTAGAGGCCTTGGAGTCAGCCAGTAGCTGCCAGCGAGCACCCTCCCCCGATCGGAGGAATTTCTTCTTGCTGACCCACAGTTCCCACATGAATTTCCACCCCACTCCTCTGCCCCTCCTGGCTACCTTCCTTCCACCCTTGAAGATCCAGACTGACACAAGAATGCCCCTTTGCCCATGTAGCCGAACAAGCAGTCGATTAGCACCCCAGCAACAAAACGGCATTACCTTTCCTTGCAAAGAGACAGCCCAGACTGATAAGCGCCCCGCAGGCTCGTCGGTGATCTCCCATCCTCCCACTGAGAGATCGCTGAAGGGATCTGGCAGTTGTTTGGGATCCTCCTCAGACGGAATCTAAAGAGGATAAGGTTGGGGCAAAGCTTGATGGTTTTCTCATGGCGGAAGTGTCGTAAAAGTAAAACAGCTCCATGAAGGTCTTTCGCCCCCTCAAATGACTCTGCCCTCTCTCCCTTGTTGATCCTTATGCTTGGAATGACCTCTCCAAACACCTGTGTGATGTCACCCTTCTTACCCACTTCTGAAAACCCATCTTTACCATGCAGCCTTGGATGTGACCCCCTTGAGCCCCCACCCTTTCCTAATGAAACTAAGCCCAACCAAAGGTAACGAGAATTGAATACAATAGTTCCCTTGCTTTATTTCTGCCTCTGTATCCCTGTGAGGTCTCCCTCATGTCAAGGTTTTGCGTGCAAACTCCATGGGTCAGGGGCTCAGGTTTCTCTAGTGCAGCACCCACATTCACAGCCGTACATCAATGTAATAGCAATATATAAAGGAATCATATCTCCATGTTGCAGTTTAGAAAAGAGACGACTATGGGGGACACACACATGAAAAAGGTTTATAAAATTATACATTGGGATAGAGAAAATCGGGTAGGGAAAACTTTATCTTCCTCTCCCAAAAGACGACTAGACGGATTCATGGAATATGCCTTAATAGCGATTCCACATGGACTCTGCAGTCAGAGGCAGTCAGGAAACTTTTGAATCCCAGCACCAGAGGGGAAGGCCTTGGCTTCTACACCGTTGTGGGTCCTCCAGAAGAACTGGTTGGCTGCTGTGTAGGACAGGATGCTGGACTAGATAGAAAACTTGTCTAATCCAGCAAGGCTCCTCTTACATTCTTGTATCAGACCCTGGTTGTTTTTCTTTTGCTGGCATTGCATGCTAGAGGCTACAAAAGGAATCCAGAAGTCAGAATTCCACTACTGCCAGAAATGAATTCGGTGGTCTCAAGCAAGCTACTCTCTTTCCTTCGCACCATCTGCAATATGAAGATCATACCATCCCCCTACCCTATGGGACTTTTGTAGGGGTTACAATATAGCATATGTGGCAGTCCCTGAATGTGCAAAAGTGCTATATAAATGTATTAACTGGATAGCCTCCAAGGAGTTGGAATCATGTCTTGTTGCTAAATCGTCTGAGACCGCTCATAGATCCAGAGGAGTTAGCCGTGTTAGTCTGTAGTTGCAAAATAGTGAAGGGTCCAGTAGCACCTTTAAGACTAACCAATTTTATTGTAGCAGAAGCTTTCGAGAGCCACAGCTCTCCTTGTCAGATGCAACTTTATTGTAGCAGAAGCTTTCGAGAGCCACAGCTCTCTTTGTCAGATGCAACTTTATTGTAGCAGAAGCTTTCGAGAACCACAGCTCTCTTCATCAAATACAACTTTATTGTAGCAGAAGCTTTCGAGAACCACAGCTCTCTTCGTCAGATGCATCTGACGATGCATCTGACGAAGAGAGCTGTGGCTCTCAAAAGCTTCTGCTACAATAAAGTTGGTTAGACTGAAAGATGCTACTGGACTCTACTATTTTGAGACTGCTCAGTTAGCCACTTGGGATCACAGAAGATCTGGGGATACCCGCACTGCTGCTGGGCTTTAAAAGTTTAAGAGGCGAGAGAGACCTTTGCCCAAGCATCTCGAGATTTGTATCTCCTGTATCGAATCCATCTTCTGCGCCGCACGCAGGAATTCCACCTCTTGTCTTTTGTGTAGGTGGCTGGGAAGTCGATGGCGTACGTCCAGCCCTGAAGAGGAGAGAGGTCCGGAAAATTTTTAAAAGGCTCCTTTTTCTAAAGATCCAAGAGGACACAGTACAAAGCACAGAATCCGTTCAGGCCCAACTCGTAACGCTTAACATAATGCAAAAGCTACACACTGGGGTTGCAGGGTTTTAATCCATAGATCCACGGACACTGTTATTTGGCCCATAAAAGAAATCCCACAAAACGTGCCATCAACTTTGATGGGGATTTCTGCAAGACGTTATTTCAAAAAAACACAAATGATCATGGTTCAAGTTTGTATTAGAACGGGAGAAAGTAACGGAACATTTCTTTCTGACTCTCTCGGAGGGCTCAAAGCAAAAAAAACAGAAGGCTGCACTGCAGCCCCTTCCTTCCTGGGACTCTGCACTGGCCTGGACCGGCTTACCATTACCCCTGCCAGAGAGTCAGACCACTTAGACCTGGTACCTTTCCCACCTAATCGCAAGAGAGCCAGTGTGGCACAGGGGCTAGAATGACAGACTAGGAACTTGTTGGAATCTGTGCAAGTGTCCTACGCTCAGTCGTGAAAGAGTTAAATTGTTGTTTTGTTTGTTTAGTCAGATAGCTGGTTAGCATAGGACCACTTAGGCCTCGAGAGAAGTTCTTGCCAGAGAAAGTGGGAGTCTTTAGTCTTAATGAGGGAATCCAGGATTGTCTATTGGATGAGCCAGTTTATTGGGGGGCAATTAGCTAGCAACATATACTAAGGTTTTATTGCTCTTTGTTCACTTCACTTCTTCTTTTGCTACACTACTACTACTTCACTAGACCATGCAGTCTAAGCTTCTCTCTCTCTAGTACCTAGTTGAGACTATCAAGATGTAGTCAGAAACTGTTTGTTGTTTTTCCTACCAAATGTACCCTTTTTTACCCTATTATGTGGTATTTTTATAGAGCTAGAATCACAGAAGTCTGTCTACTTATTTCCACTGTGCTATTATCAAACTCTGCTACTCTGCAAACTTATTATTATTGTTATATCTCATTGCTGCTACAACTGCCAACAGAACTGGGTGACCCAAGTTTGATTCCCCACTTGGCCATGGAAGCCTGCTGGGGGACCTTGGGGCAGTCTTAGCCTAACCTAATTCACAGGGTTTCCTGTGAAGAAGAAAAATGGAAGAATGAAAAATGATGTAAGCTGCTTTGGGTCCGCACTGTGGAGAAAGGTGGAGTACAAAGGAAGTAAAATTTAAAAGGTGTGTGTGTGGGGGGGGGTGGCAGGATGAGCAGTGAGACTGAGCTAGGCTGCCCTCCCCCCTCCTTCCTGGATCCACAGCCCAGCACTCCAGCCCCACCCAGACTGCCTCACTTGGGGTATACCCTAGACTGGACTCAGCTCCAGAGGCTGGGGCAGGGGTTCAATACTCGCTCCCTCCATGCCTGTCCTGGGCCTAGCTGGGTCTCACTCTGGCTTCGATGCCTCCATGCTGGTTTTGCAACCCCCGCCTGCTTCCCAGTGCTCCCGAGAGTTCTTCTGGACTTGCAAGGCCTTCGGCTCCATCAAGACAACCCTTCTGGCCAGCAGGGTGCTTTTACTACTAGGGAACAGGGCCAGAGGTGGTGGAACTCAGTGGGTTGCCCTCGGAGAAAATGGTCACATGGCAGGTGGCCCCGCCCCCTGATCTCCTGACAGAGGGGAGTTGAGATTGCCCTCTGCGCTGCTCAGCGGCGTGGAGAGCAATCTCAGTTCCCCTCTGTCTGGAGATCAGGGGGCGGGGCCACCAGCCATGTGACCATTTTCAAGGGGTTCCGGAACTCCGTTCCACCACGTTCCAGCTGAAAAAAAGCCCTGCTAGGGACAGAGAAGCTCCCAGGCAATGAGGTGCTGCTGATTCCTCCAATCTGTTGCTTGCTCCAAGCTTGGGATTTTGGGGGGCAGTGCATGCGGATGGAGGACACCAGGCCATCCACATTAGCGCTGAGGCAGTTCTTGAGGACAGAGATCCTCTGCACGTGCTCGTAGATCCTCTCCCCCCATTTTCCAGTAGGGAACTTGGAAATCAAGGTCAGCTTTGGATCTGAACCCAGCATCAAACCACTGGGTGCAAATTCCTGAGATTGGATTGGCTTAAGCGAACCTGGCCGGTCTCGAATTGTAACTCTAAAACCAAATGTAGCGTTTTTGCCCCAATTATTGGTTGGGAGCTACATGGAATGGGGAAGACAATTGGGGGACATTCGGGGGAGTTTGTCAGGCAAAAGGGGTTAATTAGTGCAAAATGAAAGTAGAGAGAGAGAACTTTGCGTGGTTTACATGCTCACGATTTACTGATATCATTAATACAGTATAGGGATCCTCAATTAGCAAAACAATGTCTGCATATTGATCATGTTTTCAAATGATTTATAAATACTTCAGAAGCATCCCTCTCTTCCATATCTCTGAAGTACAATTACCACCTGAACCTTTTCCAGGCCTTGACAGAAAACCCTTTCCCCGATCTGCTAATCGTGACTGCCGTTAGAGAAGCACATGCATACCACTGGGACCAGCACACCATTCTAGTTTACTGGGAATAAGTCCCACTGAAATTAATGGAACTCTCTCTCTGAATCAAGCAGCATGTCTTGTAGATTAACACATTCTCCACTTAGACCAGGAAAGTTAATGTGTGCAGCAAATCAAACCCAGTCTAAAACTCAGGCTGCATACCACTGCAATTCCCACTTTCCCCAAAATGCAGCATGTTTGGTGTTGCAGCAAATTGCCAGTTTGGACACACAGAGCACGTTACAGCCGATCGGTCTCCCAAACGCTTCTGGTTCTTATTCTCGGCCTCTTAATTGATCCAGAGCTGGATAACCAGTTCGGGAACCTCAGTGGACAATTACAGCTGATCAACGAGTACGATAAGCAAGAATATGTTTTTCAAGAGTTGCAGTGCCCCTTATAAAACAAGAGCAGCTCGCAAGAGCTTAGCTACTTTGCTTGGTTAGCAAATATGAACACTGAGATACTTGATCTTTTTAAACTTCCAACGAAGGTCAGACAGAGCGGAAGGCTACATCCCTGTCTCCACATAACTGAAGAGCATGGGGTGGTCTTTCCACAGAGAGTAGATATTGATAGCATACTCTCGGCCCTCTGTTAAAAACAGCGGCACACCCTTCCAAGCCAAAACATTCCCTCCTTCGAGCATGATCCGTGAGCCAGCCAAGCAGCCAATCCCACCCTTCAATGCCCCCCCTTTTCCAGGACATAGACCCCTTTTCAATATTATTCACCTACCCCTTTCTCTGTGGGGTCCCCTCCAAAATTTTCATCCACGTACCAGTCAGACTCCCACTCCCAGTGAGGCGACGGCAGAGCAAAGCTTTCGAACTTCTGATGCTTCAGCCCACTCACGTCGCTCCATTGCCAGCGGTCGCTAGGCAAGAGCTTCTCACAGAAGCCAATCACGGGATTCCAGCGCTATCAGAGGGAAAATGGTCACATGTTGCGTTGCACCCTAAAGCCCAGCGCCAACACAGCGGCCTAGCTCGACATATAATTAGTCTGTCTAGAGACAACTAGTCTATAAAGTCCTATAACTGGATTACAACTAGTGAGACAGACTGTGTGGTGCTGCAGTTAAGAGCTTTGAACTAGGATCTGGGAGTCCCAGGTTCAAATTCCCACTTGGCCACTGAACCTTGGCCCAGTCTCTCCCTCTCAGGGCCAAGCTACAAGTGACAAATGACACTTGAACGGCAAGTGGATTGAGTGGAGAGCAAGTGAACAGGGAGGAATCACTTGCCATTCAGGTGTCATTCATCACTTGTAGTTTGGCCCTCAGTTTGACCTAACTCACAGGGGTTTTGTGTGGATAAAAATGAAGGAGAAGAGAAGAACGTAAGCTGCTTTGGGTCCCCACTGGGAAGAAAAACTGGGTATAGATGAAGTAAAATAAGTAAATATTCTTGTGTTTTTCAAAGGGTGTGTCATGGGAACCGAGGAGTTTCTTGGAAGCTTCTTGAGGTGGGGGGTTCCTTCATGAGAAGTAAAAAGAGATAACCATCCACAGCAGAGTTCCACTGCTACTCATCACCAACTCAGTGGAGATGGAGCAGTGCCTTGGAGGAAGAACAACTGCTCTATATGTAGGAAGTCCCGGGCTCAATCCCCATTTCTCCAGTCTAGCTCCTAAAGCACAAGAAAATTGGTCAAAACCCACACGTGCCTTTAAAAGCTCAAATATACCACTATTAGTCAAAGAACGGTGGTCAATACAGGCAGATTCCTTCAAGGATATTTATTAATACTTCAAGAGAGTTCTCAAGAAGACACGCAGACATAATAACCAACCAGTCTCTAGTAGAGAACAAACCCATCTTACTATCCGTACCTGGTTCTCATAAGTTTCTTCCTGGTACCGGATTGGGACGTCACTAGAGTGTACGTAAACATGTATTTGGTGGTCGCATGCAATTCCCCAGCAGCACTGTTTGACGGCAGAAACACGTTTGAACTCCAGCTGCCCATGTTTACAGAGTTCCCAAAACTGGCCTGTAGTTGAAAGCGTGTAGACCCTGCCAAAGATATCAACGGCCCACAGGAGAGAACCAGACGATGCCATGGCTGAAAGGCAGAAGAGGCAAGCGTTGTTATGGGTCAAATCCATAATGATAATGATGATGATGATATTCGATTTACATACCGCCCTTCAGGACAACTTAACATCCACTCAGAGCGGTTTTCAAAGTATGTTATTATTATCCCCACAACAATCACCCTGTGAGGTGTGTGGGGCTGAGAGAACTCCAGAGAGCTGTGACTGACCCAAGGTCACCCAGCTGGCTAAAAGGGTGTTAGTTAGGGTTCGTCAGACAAGGTCTTAAACCATGGTTTGAAGTTAGTTTCTTAAGCACAGTTGGTTTCACGAGATGTACAAATGGAAACATTCTGGCTTAATCCTGATTTATTTCATGACTACACAGCAAAGGAGAGGCAAAACCAGCAATTATTTAGGCAAATCAGAATTTGCACAACTATCTGCAAGCTTTCACAAGCTATTCATAGTCGAAATAAACCCCGTTTTTGTGTTCTGTCTGAATCAAGTTATTATCTGTACAACAAGTCTGTAAGGTAGGCCAGTATTATGACACACACACCCCATTACTGCAGAAGGGCAGTTGATAGACTGTGAGAGGTTGGCTAGCCTATGGTTTAGCTTGCTGAGCTGGTGGCCAAGGTGGGATTTAAACCTGTGATCGCCAGTGAAATTCCAACACACACACACAAAGCAGCAAAATCAGACACAGGATTTTTTTTTGCCAAGCACTACCCAAAAAATGTCATTGTTTTCCATCCAAAAAACTGAAAGTGTTCTCAGATATTTTCATTGCTATGCATTTTGAATGAGTTGAATGTTGCCTTATAAAGCATTTCACTTATCATAAAAGGGAAAAAAACATAGACCCTCTACCTGTGTTACCCTAAATTTTCTAATTTTTCCAAACATTTCCCCCTGACCCATTGCATTATTAAGGAAGAATCATGTATATTGTCCTGGGCTCCATAGAGGAAGGGTGGGATACAAAGCCACTCAATTAGGGTTTCCCAATCTTTTTGAACCTGTGGGCACTTTGGGAATTCTGACACAGGGTGGTGAGCGCAATTACAACATGGCCACCCCAGAAGGCGGAGCCAACTACAATATGTCAGGAAGTGAGGTCATGCATCGCTCTAACGGTAACTCTTCAACATTTCAGGAAGGAGCTCTGTTGAACAGGATGCCTTTCAAAATGAACATATTGTTTAGATATATTTTCTGGCATACGCACAGCTTCAGTCATGCAGTCAGTCATCCTTGTGCTGTGGCTGCAACTGCGAGTAAAGCAAAAACCAGCACAGCCAATCAGATCAGCACAATTGCCCATCAGAAGCCCCACCCAATTTCCTAAAACATGCGACAGGCACCAGGAAAGATGTCAGCGGGTGACACAATGGGGACCCTTGCACTGGACCGCACCTTGATTATTTTGCAAGTTTTCATGTTTATGACATGTTCAGCAATAATGAAAACCAGCGGCAGATCCACAAGGAATTATAGATGAGGGAGATAAAAATGAAGATTGTTTCTTTTCCTCTCTGTAAGTGTACACATAAGTAAGCAGGTAGAAAGCGAAAGGTATAGATGCATGTGAGGGGACTTCAATATGCTCTTTTACGGGGGATAATCTTTTTCAACTCCCTCTCCCACTTAAGTCAACAATGCACTCCCGGCAGTTGGTTTTATTTGGTTAGTAAATGTTTACACTGCCTCTCCAGGAACCAGCCCTAGACGGCTTACAAGATAAAAAATAATTAGAACCAAATGCCAATCTTAAAGCAACAGTCTAAAGAAAACTGAGAGATGTTTGCAAAACATGTTTTTAAACAGAAAGAAATGGAAGGGGAAATGATACTAAAAGAAAGGAATTTTTTAAAAAAAAACACAGGATTTTTGGAAGAGAAAAAAGGGGGAAGGTGGCTAGAAAAGGATTTTAGAGACTCTGAGGGCTTCCCTGCTTGCAAAGCCAAACATGAAGCAGAATCCTGCCTGGGACAGTGACAGGGCCTACTGCTCAGTCGAAGTAGCCTCTGGACGCCAGGCCTCAGGAAGCAGCAAGAGGATGCAAGAAGTGACAAGGAGGGACAGAATTTGGGTGCAATGTAGCGAACTGCTGCCCCACCAAAAGTCTGGTGCAAAGGTTGCCTACTGTGTGTGTGTGGGGGGGCAGATTCCTGAAGATTTGGAGGCAGGGCCTGAAGAGGATGGGGGTTGGGGAAAGGAGGGACTATTAACACCAGAGACTCCACCACCCAACACATCCAGTTTCCTTCAGGGGAGCTGATCTCCGTTATCTACAGGTAAGTTGGAATTCTGGGAGATCTGCAGGCCCCACCTGGAGAGTGGCAACCTTACCCTCTGTAGAAATTGGGGTGGGCAGGTTGAGGGGAAACCACAGGCCCAGGATAGGGTTGCCAACCTCCAGGTGGAGCGCCTCTGGAATTATAACGTAGCTTGCCAACTCTGGGTTGGGAAATTCCTGGAGATCTGTGGGTGGCGTTTGGGAAGAGGGCTCAGCAGGGATGTGGTACCATAGAGTGAACCCTATGCGCTGCCATTTAATATAGGTAGGGTTCCAACCTCCAGGTGGGGCCTGCCGTTCTTCCAGAATCTCTGGACAACAGATATTATTTCCCCTGGGAGAAAACAACTGCTTTGAAGGGTGGACACAATGGCATGATACCACGCTGAGCTCCCTCCCTTCCCAAAGATCAGCTTCCACTGGCTCCACCTGCAAATCCCAAGGAATTTCCCAACCCAGAGTTGGCAACCATATCTTCCAGGAAATTGATCTCTGTAATCTGGAGATCAGTTATAGTTTTGAAAGAACTTCAACCGCCCCCCCCCCCTCAAAAAGTTGGCAACGCTCCTGAGAGGAGGGGAAGGGCCTGCTTACTTTCGCCCATGCAATTGGGCAAGAAGCCATGGATTCTTACAGCAATTATAAATTATTATTATTAATAATAAACTGGACAGCACTTATTAGAGTTTGTGACTTTAAGAGAAAAAACTTGCAGCCTGGTCAGAGCAAGGACAGAGGAAGAGGAATGACACAGAAGAAGGGGCCTAGTCTACTGCAAGAAAACCAGGGCTGCCAACTCCAGGTTCGGAAATTCCTGGAGATTTGGATGTGGAGCCTTAAGAGAATGGAGAACGGGGAGAGGAGGGACCTTAGTGGGGCACGATGCCCTAGAGGCCAAACCCCCCCCCCGCTATTTTCTCCAGGGTTAGTTGATCTCTGCCGTCTGCGAGGGCTCCAGATCCCACCTGGGAGTTGGCAACCCTGAAACCAGATGATGAAGGACACGGAACCGGCCCCGGCAAAGCAGAAAGGGATGGAAAGGCAGAAGGCAACCGCACGGACGAGGGGGGGAAGCACCCCCCTCGAGCAAGCAGGGCACCTAGGCTCGGCCCTCCAGCAACCCCCGCGCTGTCTACCTGCTCCTCCAGCCAGGCCGCCGTCCTTTTCCTTCTTCCCTCGCTCCGCACGACAACCGCAGCCGCCGCCGCTGCAAACAGCTGTTGCCTCTACGAGCAGGAGGAGGATGTCCGGGCCAACCGGAGCCCTCCGTTCATTGGCTGGGAGACGCTCCGCTCTGCTCCTATTGGCTAGCGGGGGACCCGGAGAGATACACGGTGTTCTATCCTCCCCCGCCCCCTTTGCTGGAAACAGATGGGAGCCAGGCCGGGAAAGGTGCTTGTTGCCAACCTCCAGGCAAGTCCGGGAGAACTCCCGGGATAACCACTGACTTTTAGCCCACGGCGATGACGACCACGACGACTATTGCACTGTTTCCATGAATGTCCTAATTTGTTCATTATTGTGCTGTGCTCAGTGAAACGACCTAGCAATCAATAATACTGTATTTTCACTCGTAATCTGCCTTGGATTTCAGTGAGAAAGGCGGACTATAAATAAATAAATATAATAATATACTACTCTTCTAGACAGATCAGTGCCCACTCAAAGTGGTGAACAAAGCCAGTGTTATTATTACCCCCCCACCATACAGCTGGGGAGCTGGGACTGCAAGGAGTGGCTTACCCAAGGCCACCTGCTGAGCTCATGGCAGTTCCCCTGGAGCCTCTGGGCTGGAGGAAATGGCAGCTTCAGAGGGTGGGCTCCACGGCAGCACATCCCCACTTATGTTGCCTGCCCCAGGCACCACCTAACCCCGAATCTCCCAAAGTTTCCCAAGCCAGATTTGCCAACCTCAGGAAGATACATCATCGTGTCCACCCTCCAAAGCAACCTTTTTTTCTGGCAAAGAACCTGTGGCACAACAAGTCATATGAATGGCATCTCCCTCGACAGAAAGCAAAGATCTATGGCAGGGGGAGGGGGACAAAGGGGGAAAATAAGAATGGCCTTTTCACACACACTTTTTGTTGGCACACGTGAATTAATCGTACATCTGTTTCTTGTAGGCAGCATGAATTCTGCATCCAGCTTTTACCCCACTGAAGCCTTCTTGCTCAGTAATTTCCAACAGCTGTGCTGTTTTAACTTGGCAGGTGGTTTAATAAGAAAAACCAGAATTCAGACAGATAATCTGTCTTGTGTGTGACCAGATGGCAGTTAAATCTCAAAATTGGCACTGCTGTTTCCCCACCCCCTCCCTTTAAAAGCAAGCATACAAAAGCAAACAGGTAGGATTTCATCAAAAGGAAGACCTTCCTCCCCATCAAGATATCAGCTTCCTCAGCAAGAAAATGCAGGAAGCACCAGTTTCAAAGAGATGATAATCGTTGGCATTCACATTAGGAGCAAGCACAAGTCTGTTGGCTGACACCCCCTAATCAGTATTCAGTCAATCAATCATTTATTATGGCTGCAAGACTAGCCAAGTTAAGTACAGATAAAAAAGAATGGGTTTTAAATACTTAAAATGGATAAATACATAAAAGATGATTTTATACACACACACACACACACACACACAACACACACATCTAACTCACTTCATTAATTCCCTTCCTAGCAATTGACATTTCCTTTGTTAAGTGATTCTGCTTCCTGAGTACTGTCACACAGAATTTTGCAACTGCATAAGATACAGTTCTCTGACTATCCTCTAAAAGATATACCCGAAGGGTTTCAGGACTAAAATCCATATAATACTGTAATGGTTTGAATCTATAAAGTAGTGGAATAATTAATTGTATCCTATCTTCTTGATAGAATTTGCAGTGCAAAAGTATGTGTGTGATATTTTCAACCATTTTATTCGAACAGGGACAACAACGCTGTTGCAAAGGCAGGTGAGAGAATCTCCCATACAAAACTGCAGAGGAGAATGCATCAAATCGTGCTCTAAAGGCCCATCTACATCTTTTGTTTGTAAAATCCGAAAGATATGGGGATGTGGTGTAACTCAGTCCTTTTTTTAGGCTCTTATAATTTGGAGGGAGTATTGCCTCATCATTTTGGGACTCTATATTAATTAATCTTTGGGTTATTAAAGCTTTTGCTAACCAGTATTGAACATGGAACGTGCAGAAACCCAGATGTGGGCCTTTCTTCTTCTACACTGTCTTTAATAGCTCTTAATGGCCCTTGACCCCAAAGCCATTTCACAATTTTTTGACAGTGTCATCTTCAAGTTCAGTAGGGCAGTCCCTCAGTCTGCTAAACTGGTGTGTCCAACAAATTCTTAAGCAGCTTGAGTGCTAGAAGAAACACTCCTGTGAGTCAGATAAAAGTCCCCAGCTATTGATTGATTGACTAACTTCATTTATACCCTGCCGGTCTCCCAAATGGGGACTCAAAGTGGCTGACATTTGCCCCTTCTCCATTTTATGTTAGGCTAAGAGTACATGACTGGCCCAGGGTCATCTAGCGTAGTCCCCTCCGACAGAGCGGAGGTTCACACCTAGGGTTGCCAGCTCCAAGTTGGGAACTTCCTGGAGATCTAGGGGGTGAAACCTGGAGAAAGTGGGGTTTGGGGAGGGAAAGGACCTTGGCATGGCATAAGTCCATAGAGTCCACCCCCCCCCCCCAAACCAGCCATTTTCTCCAGGTGAACTGGTCTCTGTGGCCTGGAGACCAGTTGTAATTCTGGGAGATCTCCAGCCACTACCTGGAGGCTGGTAACCCTATTCACACCTACATCTCACAGATCCTAGGCCTGCACTCTAATTGTTATGCTGCACTGATCCACGCTTTGCCTGCCTGCACTCTGTACCTTCTGCTGCTCTAAATGATGAGAAGGTTCTCTGGATTGGCTCCGTTTCGAGGATGGAGCCCTGGTATACTATAGATTCTGGACCAAATCCCTCTTCAAATCCCCCCTTCCACAAGCACTTCCCTCAGATCTTCAGGGATCCTGGTGTTAGCAACCAAGAAGCCACTGTACTGGCAGCCAGCTAATTCTGGTTGTTTCCCATCTTTCTCCCTTGCAACACTGAACTCAAGAACTACATCTAGGAAGAGAGTCTGCCAACTGTACAAAAGGGGAATACAGACTCACTAGGCAGTTAGTGAATTCTTCTTCTGCCAGTGAATTTCCAACAACACTAGGCGTACCTGGCAGAGAAGAGAAATTCTTCGACAAGCCACCCCTTTCTTAAAACCCATCATTCAATGCACCTGTCAAAAGAGAATGGTTAATGAGGCAAAGAAGTCTCTAAGTGCTGCAGCGTTCCATTTTGTCCACAACTCAACAAAAGTCTCGCTCCAGAACTCGTTTCCCAGGTTGTGAAATAATCTAAAGGAGGGAGAGCTTGGGCCATATGCAGGGCTTTTTTTTCTGGGAAAAGAGGTGGTGGAACTCAGTGGTGGAACTCAAGACTGCACAATGACATCACTTTGGGTCAGCTGGTACAAGGGGGAAGTTTTTAAAAGTTTAAATTGCCATTGGCGAAAATGGTCACATGGCCAGTGGCCCCGCCCCCTGATCCCCAGACAGAGGGGAGTTTGGATTGTCCTCAGGGCAATCTAAACTCCCCTCTGTCTGGAGATCAGGGGGCGGGGCCACCGGCCATGTGACCATTTTCAAGAGGTGCTGGAACTCCATTCCATCGCGTTCCCGCTGAAAAAAAGCCCTGGCCATATGTAAAAAAGGAGGGAAGAATTTGGGAGGGAAAGGAGCTCAGCAGAGAGGGGATGCCGTAGAGTCCACTTTCTGAAACTGCCATTTCCTCCAGCAGAACTATAGTCTGACGATCAGTTTTAACTCTGGCAAGATTCCAGCTGCCCATCGCAAGATTGGCAACCCGACGTCTGGGTAATGAACTACATAAACCAGTCCAAACTAGATTGTGTTGCTGTTTTCAGAAACAAGACTTTCCATGATCTCAGCACTTTTCCTTTCAGAAGATAACATTTTTCAGCAGCTCTGGTAACAAAATGATCGAGAGCATGAACGTAGTAGGTCTTTAATCTACCACTTATGGTGCAATCCTATGCATATTTAATCAGGAGTAAGTCCATCAACAAGATTCGCTCCCAAGCAAATGTGTATAGATTCGGTTTTCTTTGGGCAAGAAAGTTTATATCTGTGGGAGAGCGGGAACACCAGGCTTTTCTATTAAGTACGTATTTATTTATCTACCAAATTTATGCCACACCTTTCTGCCCTCATCAGGGCCACCAATGCAGCTGACAGATTTAAAACACACATAATAAAAGCCCATCATTAAAAACCATTAAAACCAAACAAAAAGTCATTGTTAAAATAATTAGAACTGAGCAAAAATACACAAAGACACAACAAAACAGGAAAATCATTGAGGAAACCATCAGATGAAACAAAAACAACTACAACAATTAAAACCAAAACTAAATAAATATTTTAAACCATATAAAACTGGTGGTCCCCAGCCCTAAGGAAGCCCGCCTTGCTTCAACCAGGGCCAGGGCCTTTTCAGTCCTGGCCCCAGCCTGGTGGAACGCTCTGTCAATGGAGACCCGGGCCCAGCGGGACATATTATCGTTCCGCCAGGCCTGTAAGACAGAGCTGTTCCGCCAGGCGTTCGGTAGTTGAAGGGGGCGGTGCCATGTCGGCCTCCCAGCTTCGGGGGGGGGAGGGTTCTCCCCACCATTGCACTTGGTTAATTTATTTCATTATTGTTTTGTATATTGATTTTAGTATCGTTGTTTTCTTGTTTTTATTGATTTTAAACTGTTCACCGCCCAGAGCCTCTGGGGATGGGCGGTATATAAATTGAAATATAAATAAAACCATAGTTGATGCATAGGTCAGAAAGGAGGAGTCACTGAGGGAACATCACAAAACAGAAAAAATCTTCACCTACTAGTGGAAGACAATAACAGAAGGGGAGAGGGGAGTTTTGGTGCCACGATCAAGAAGGCCCTGTCCTGGGTTGCCACCCAACTAATCTTCAGGCGAGGTACCTGAAGCAGGGTTTAGGAAGATGACCATAGTGGTCAAGTCAGTTCCACAGCTGAGTTACTGAAGAAGTTACCTTGTATAACCCTTCTTCTTCCACTTCACAGAAACAGAAAAAAGACCGAAAGACAATCCTCTCCTCCTCACTAGAAGAAAAGCTTCTTTTTTCATTCTGCAGCAGAAAGATTTCATAGCAAGATGCATACCTGTATAAATCCTCCTTTCAGGACCTCCCCTAACAGAAAATAACCGCCTCCTTCTGAATTTGAATGGGAAGGTGTTAAAAAAAACCCCTAGATTCATTTATTTTTTTTACTTCATTTATACACTACCTTTCCTCCCAGTGGGGACCCAAAGCTGCTCACATCCTTCACCTCTCCTCTATTTTATGCTCACAATACCCCTGTGAGGTAGGTTAGACTAAGAGTGTGTGACTAACTCAAGGTCACCCAATAAGCTTCCATAGCAGAGTGAGGATTAGAACCTGGGTCTTCCAAATCCTAGTCTGACAATCTGCCCATCACGATACATTGGCTCTCAATTGTATAGGGAGGGGGGGGATTGAAATTGTAAAGATACAATATATTTGTTCATTATGAAATTTTAAAGATACAGTATACTAGTTCATTGGGGTTTCTGTAGGCAGCCTCTAAAATTTCTGAGATTGTCCCTGATTGGTCAGTTTTTGTCCCCCCTCCCCATAAGAAGAAAGATTGATAAGTCTGGTCAATAAAGTCTTATGGATGTAATCATTTATCAGGGACTCACAGGGAGCCCTAGAGAGGGCTCCCTGCCCAGTGAACTAATGAATGGACATGTCTGGTTTAAAAAGGAAGACAAGCCCTCTGTGCCTGTAGGGAGGAATTTGTTTGCTGCAGTCCTGAGTTCAGGTGCAGACTGACCCTGTCACCCGCCTTGAGTCTTAGTGAGAAAGGCGGCCTATATAAAAAAACAAATAAGAGGATAGCCTGGAGAAAATGGCAGCTTCCCAGGGCAAATTCGATGGTACACCATCGACTGTAAGTGAACTCCCTCCTCAATTCCCCTCTCCACCCTCCACAGGCGCTATTCCAAACTTTCTAGGTATTTCCCAGGCTGGAGTTTGTAAAACTGGGTGGGTAGGAACAGCAAGACTGGAGCCTAGAAGCACCTTTTCAAGTTCCCGTCGTCGTCGTGATGATGATGATGTCCTCTCCAGCAGAAACTTGTATCAATTTAGCAAGGCCAATCATGTGACCTCTGCTTATTGTTGACTGTGTTTCGGATAATTCGAATAAATCGAATGATGATGATAATAGCAGCACCACACATGGGAGTGAAGGGAGCAACTTTGGAGCCCGCATGCAAGAAGAGGACTTCAAGCCTCTTTTAAAAAGGGCGCAGAGTTCGCCAGGTCTCTTTTGGAGGGGGTGGAACTTTTCCAGTGGCATTTCAGCCTACCCCTCCGAAGTCGCCAGAGCCTGCTCAGCGCCCCCCCCCCCCGCGCCCCCCACTCAAAAGCGCTCGCAGAAACTTTCCGCGTGCCCCGCCCCCTTTGGGCGGGGCGGGCGAGCGCGTCTCCTTTAAGGGGCTCCCCCGCCCTCCCTGCCGTCACGTGAGCTCCAGTCTTGTGACCGGCCCGCCCGCCCGAGCACATTGCCCCGCCGCCTGCCGCTGGGCGTGTGCGCGAGTGCGGGCTGGGGGCTTGGCGGAGCGGCTCTCCCGCACCCATGCCCCGGGCGTGACGTGAAGGCGCTCGCCGACCCCGCGCGGGGCGCCTCTCCAGCCCCCGCGCTGCTCTCCGGACGCCCCAGGGAGCAACCCCGGTAGAAAAAGTTGGGTCCGGAGGAAACTTGCCTCGCCCTGCCTGAGAATGGACAGCAAGCCCCTCCTGCAAGAGAGACCCCCGGCCTACAGCCCGGCCGCCCAGGGAGGCGGCTACGAGTATGGGCAGGGCGGCTACGGAGCCATCCCTGCTTCCCAGCCGGGATTCCAGGCGCCTCCGCCCTACTCGTATCCCCCCGGCTCTGCTGCAGGTAAGCCTCGGGAGAGAGGAGCGTGTGGTCGCCGGGAACCCAGTGCACGATCTTATTACTGTATGCTTGCCTTGCTCCAAAGATCTCAGGGTAGCTCGCCTCGCCGGCTCTCTGTTTCTCCCTCGCAACAACCCTGCGAGGTAGGTTAAGTTGGAAGCGTCCAGGACATCCCGGTCGCCTTTAAGTGGGAACCTTCTTCGTGTTGGCCCCTAGATGTTGGAACTGCTAAGAATTAGCCTTATTCCCCATACATTAGGCCAGTTAGACCCCAATTCAAATATTGTGCTTTTGTTCTGCTCTCTCTTCAAAGAGGTTAGGGCCTTCCCTTTTATTTTCACAAGAGCCCTGTGAGGTAGGTTAGGCTGTGAGAGTGACCCCCCCCCTTTTGAACTTAATGGCCCAGCATGGGAATTTGAACCTTCTCCAGTCATAGTCTAATATGCACTCCACTGGCTCTTCTCTAGTTTTTTGTTTCTTGGTCCCTGTAGGATCACAGTTGGTGCTCTGATGGGCCTTTCAGCATGTACAGAGTGCCATGCCAAGCAGTGGGGTCCTAATGCATTTTCAGGGATGAAAATGGACCAGGAGGAGCCAAAAGTGGGTTGGCTGGTGCACTCTTAGGCAGGCTTGACCCTCCCCTCTCCTAATGCTTTTTCAGTGAAATCCTAAACTGAGTTACTCAGTGTAAACCCATTGTTTGGATTTCACTGTTTCTCTTGGCAATGTGTATGATTTTGTATGAGGAGAGGGGAGGTTGTGTGTGTATTAAGTCTGGAGAGGTAAGTGCATTACTTTAGGGTAGCAAAGCAAAACGGAAGTCCAGCCACGCCTTAAAGACTGGACAGCCTTTATTCCAGCATAAGCTTTCGTGAGGCAGGGCTGACTTCTTCAAATACAATTGGAAGAAAAAAACTTGTTTACCTCATTTCTGTTCTTGCCATTATATCTGAAGAAGTGAGCGCCTCCTCATACTGGAATGTCGAGCCTTTAAGGTGCCACGGGACTTCTGTTTTGTTTTATGCGCACATCAATGAATGAAGGATCTAAAATCTTCCCCAGTAAGCACTTCTGTGCGCTTCCCCTGCCTTTTGGATGGAGGGGAAGTGAAAGCAAGGCCTTTCTCTTTCAACTGGGAGCACTTCTGTTTCTCTAGACTGGCCTGTGAGAGAGAGGAGGGAAAAGGAAGGCTAGTCCCGTCTGCTTAT
The DNA here is from genome assembly GCF_028583425.1 of Eublepharis macularius. Lineage (NCBI taxonomy): Eukaryota > Metazoa > Chordata > Lepidosauria > Squamata > Eublepharidae > Eublepharis > Eublepharis macularius. The sequence continues at coordinate 21,517,132 of NC_072801.1, forward strand.
TTAGGGATGATAACCAGTGTTCCTGCAGACTGTCTCTCATGGGAATGGCATGGGGGGAGCCTTTTGACCAACTCAGAAGTAGTTTGCATGCAGTAAATTCCCTTTGTCAGCCTAGAGATTTCCTAAGCATTACAACTTCTGGTGTAGCTCCATCAGCAGCCCCTTGATTTTTCCCATCCTGGCAGGCGGCTCAGGCATTCGAAAGAGTCCTCCCCAGCCATTTAACAGCAGCGTGGAAAGTCTGGGTATTTTTCCTTTCTTTTTGCTGAACTCAATTGGCACTGCCTGGTTTGCTCTAACTGGGTTTGGGGTGACTGACTGTCTAAATTGTTCACTTGCTTTAAAGGGGATGGTGGAGATGGTTACATTCATTTATACTCCACCTTTCTCACCTGGATTCAAGGCAGATAAAAACCTCTCAGACAGATGGTGAAGAATCCTAGGACTACATACATGGGCACATTCTCTTGTGCTTTTTAAAGACTGGCCTTGTTATACTGTCATTATGGTGGTAGAGAGTGCTGTCAAGTCATAGCTGACTTACCGCGACTCCTGCCTGGGCAAGAGACTAACAGAGGTGGTTTGCCATTGCCTGATCTTAAAAGGTCTCCCATCCAATTAGTAACCAAGCCTGACCCTGCTTATTTGTATTTGACCAGTTCGGATCAGGCATCTGATGAAGAGAACTTGATTCTCGAAAGCTTATGCTACAATAAAATAAAATTGGTTAGTCTTAAAGGTGCTACTGGACTCTTTTTGATTTTGACCCTGCTTAGTTTCTGAGATCTGATGAGATTGGGCTTGCTTGGGCTCTCCAGGTCAGCATAGAACCTTATTATCTTGCCTCTTTTTTTTCAAAATCACACAGTGTAAACATCAGTGTCTGGACGATAGATTTTGACCTTCCATTTTCCCAACCAACGTGGAAAGCCACAGCTATGCTTGCTTGTAGCATGGCTCCCTTGTGGACCTTGCTGTTTTTTCTTAATAAACTGGGAACAAAGGATGTTTCCCCTGATCCTTGGGAACTTTTTTGGTGTGTTGGAAGGAAATGAGATGCCCACAGCAACTGATAATGTCCTTATTTTGCATAATAAAATGTTGACCATTGTGAAAAGGCTCAGAATCAAGTGGCTGCACCTGCTGGATGGCGGCCTGAAAGGGCTCAGATGGATCCAAGTTGTTTTTGCCCCAACGTGACATTTCCTAAGTAGGCTTCTTCACTTGGAACAAGTGACCCTTGTTTGGGTTTGCAACTCCTGGTTTACTTTTGCAGTTACAGTTGCGTTAAAGTGCACTCTCTGATGTTAATAATTAGCCCTGTGCCTTCATAGGTCCTCAGCCTGGGGCGGAATTGAAGTCGGAGGAACAGTTTATTGTTTCGTGTATTTGGTAGCAGCTTTACTGTGAAGACTTTGTCTTGATCAGGGCAGATTAATGACTAATTCCCCGGTGTTAAATGTTAATAATGTTGCTTTGGCGAAAATGAAATCAGAAAGCAATAATGCTACAATTCTCTTAAAACTGAGTTCAGTTCTGTCGGTTGCATTGATTAAAAACCTTTCCATAGAAAAGGGGGAAAAAAGAGGAAACATGAATCCTCACAAAAGCATATGTATGTTTTGCAACAATTTATGAATATCTGCTTAAAATGTGTTCTGCTTTTTTAAAAACCCCAAGTTGGTTCACATCAGTAAAAATAAATGGATTAACAGATTGTTTTTTTGTAATCTCTGCAATGGGCCTGTGAGGCCTGGCAGTGGTTTCTCCATATTGCGGGGACCGGAGGGGGGAGGGGCATGGTTGGAAAAGAGCATCTTGCATAAGGCCTTCTAGTTCATAATGGGACTGACCTGTGGACCGCAGCAGCTGTTTTCCGGCTGCTAAACTGCACCTTCCATCTTACAATGAAACCCTGATGACCAGCAACAACCACTCTTGCTTGTGGAAAGTTCCACACTCCTCATTTATATACTGGATTGTGACCTTTGTCTCTAAGTGATCTTACTTGGAATCATTGCAAATGAAGCCCCTGAATTTCACAACGGCCTCTCTTGTGCTAGAGTGATAGGGATTGCATCATGTAGCAGGAATAAAAAGAAGTTTGGTCTTCTGCTCTTTGGGTAGGAGTGTAAATGCTTTGTCCCTTCTGGTCCAATTCTGTATTGATACAGGAAAACCTTGAGATTTGGCAGTCGGTTTGCCAACTCTGGATTGGGAAATTTCTGGCATTTTGGGGGGCGAGGCCTGGGGGAAGGGAGGGACTTCAGTAGTGTATAATAGCAGATAGTCCACCCTCCAAAGCTGCCGTTTCCTTCAGGGGAACTGATCTGTGTAGTCTGGAGATTGGTTATAATTCTGGAAGATCTTCAGGCTCTGCTGGGAGGTTGTCACAATATTCTGGATGTCTGAAGGTATATGCTTGATTGATCCTGAGCGCTGACCAGGTGGGTAAGTACTCGCCATTGCTTTTATGGACAGAGTATCTGTTCTGCAGTCTTCCTGCATATTCCAACAGAAGACTGGTAAGAGATCTAGCTGTTTTCTTGGGTAGATTCCTGTTACTGGTTGTCTAGAATCGGTGTTTCAGGGAGTTTCAGTGACTTCTTGCTGCGGCAACCCCCTGGAATATTGATTCTAGACACAACCTTATTTAAATTGATGTCCTCCTTTCAGCTTCGAGTGGCATTTTAGTTTTGCAGGGGGCTTGTGCAGCTAGGTTGAGAGAGGTGTCCTTGGGGACTTCGCAGCTGAGCTAAGATTTGAACCTAGTTTCTCCGCATCCAAGCTCTCTCCTCTTTACCATATTGCCTCTTGGGATCCTTCCACTCATGCAATCCGCCCTGCAGCTGCTACGCCACAGGAAGCTGCTGGCCAAGCAAATGGCTCCTAATTATTTGAAGCCAGCCTTACGATTCAGTGGAATGTGAAAGCACCTCTTCTGAATCTGGTCAACTCTGACTCAGCGGTGGTTCTTCATAGGCGTCCTCTCTAGCTGGGACCAGATCTGGGACCAGATCTTCCACAGCTGGGGCCAGATCTTCCACAGTCCCCTTTTCATGGAGGACGCAGGGGCATCAAGCTGGGGAGAAGTCTCACCCCTCCTTAAAGTCACCTCTTGCCCGCTTTAAGCTCCTGGCCATCCTCGCAACCATAATATCACAAGAGACGGTCTTCTTGACCAGGAGTTCTTGAGCTCTACAGTAGAGATGGGCACGGACCAAAAACCCCCCGAACCATGTGATTCGTGGTTCGTAGCATTCCACGGAACCTTGAACTACGAACTTCCGAACTTTTCTCAGTTCATGGTTCGTTGTTCCGTGGCCTTTCAACCACCCTGCACAGGCAGCAGGAGAAACCGGCTGTCAGTTTCACAGACCCCGCTCTGGAGCCGGCGCAGGGTCTGTAAAACTGTCAGTTTTACAGACTCCGCACTCGTGCCAGAGCGGCAGGAAAAGGGGCTGTCAGTTTCACAGACCCTGCACTGGGTTCAGGTGATGGGCTGAAACCGGTGCGGGGTCTGTGAAACTCTGAACCCACGGAATGGCTGGAAAAATTGTTTCGGAAAAGCACGTTCCCATGGAACGTGTGTTTCGGTGCAAACAAACCGGCCATTCCATACGGAATTTTGTTCCATAGTTCGTTTCGTGCCCATCTCTACTCTACAGACAGGCTTCCACCTATTAAATGGAAAATGTTGTGGAATGCCTTGGGTGGAACGTAACATTGCTCCTGGTAGAGTGGAACGCACTCTGGCCCCATTCTGTCTTCATTTTATTACCTTGCAATGAGTTCGCTGCGATATATGCAGGAAACATCCACCCGGTTAGATGGAGGTGTGGAGTCCCCTGTTCAACTCTTTCCTTGACTTATGCATTCGCTAGGTGGCATGAGGCAAGTGTTTGAATACCACATGCTTTTAACTGGGGCGGGGGGAGAAAGGCTCTTGTTAGAACATTCGGTGTATTTGTCAGGGCTAAACTGAGGGCTGTTGGTCCAACAGAGCAGGATGAGAAATGGTTAGCAAGGAAGGTCCTGTATTATTTCTCTTCCAACAGTTTCTGATTAGTTTTTGACCACGAGTGCTGGCGCTCTACTGGAAGAAAGCCTCATAGCTGTTGCTGCCCTGCAGCAGATGTGGTTGATACGTATGTATGTGCCATCAAGTTGAAACTGACCTATGGTGACCCCAGTAAGGGGCTTTCAAGGCAAGTGGGAAGCAAAGAGGGTTTGCCGTTGTCCTCCTCTGCCGAGCATCCCCATTCTTTCCTGGTGAAGAGAGCCTGATTCTCAAAAGCTTATGACCTGGAAATCTTGTTCGTCTTTAAGGTGTGACTGAACTTGAACCTGGCTCTTCTACCACAGACTAATACAGCTTCCCGTCTTCCCGGGTGATCTCCTGTCCAAATTCTGGCCAAGACTGACCCTGCTTAGCCTCTGAGGTCTGGCAAGATTGGGCTGTACTATGCCACGTCCCCTCTAGGGCTGCTTATGTAACTAGTCTTCAAAAGAGATTCTTCCAGGAGTCAAAAGAAGAGCAATTCTTTTAGCTTCCTTAAGAAGAACACCCTGATTTGTCGGGGTGGGGTGGGGTGGGGAATGCAAAGCTGCTTTCTCTTCCATGATGAAAGCAAAATCCAAAACTCTGGGCAGTTGTCCAACTCCCCTCTTTCCTTGTACGTTAGGACTTAATGCCCATTAGATGAGGAGCAACCTGTGGGAGCAGCTATCCTAGTACTGTATGTAGCTTTCACACAGCTGCTCTTGGGGCTCTGGCACAGTGGCCTTAAGCAGAAGCTCAAGTGGGCAGCTGGGTAGGCAAGCCACCCTAGGGTAGTGCTGAAAACGCACCTTGTTTCTTTCGTAGAAGGGTATGTTGACACTGGGTTCCTGGTTGCTGTTCCCCTTCAGAGGTCGAGAGTCAGCTCTCTGTGGTTGGGATAGGGGTGTTTCTGTTTGGCTGTCTCCAGCTTTAAGTAGTCAGCATATCGGGCTGCTTGGCAGCTGTACCATTTGCAAGGTAGACAAAGGTAATAAGCATAGCTCCACTCGCTCTTGTTAATGTAGTTGAATGAAGAGGTCGTTTTTTAAAGTCACTCCACACACACACTTTGTTGTATTTCTGCTTGTTTTCCAGCATACGCTGTTCCTTCAGGACCACCTCCACATAACTACCCCAACACCACGTACACAATAATCCAGCAACCTCCTCCCACTACCTCGGTTGTAGTTGTTGGTGGCTGCCCTGCTTGCAGGTAAGGTCACTGTCCTCTCCCGGTACTTAGTTCTTTCTCTTTCTTTTAAAAATCTTAATGCTCAGACAAACTTAAGATAAGTCTCGGTCTAGTTGGAGGGAGGTGTCCAGTAGAGTGATACGGGACTCGATTCTGGTCCCAGCGCTTGCCAAAATGATCTGGATGAGGGTGTGAAGGGATTACAATATGTCACCAAACTGGGAAGAGTAGCAAACACCCTTGAAGATAGGGATAGAATTTAGCAAGATCTGAACACACTGGGAAAGTGGGCAGATTTGAATAAGAAGCGTTTTAACATGGATAAGCACTGGGTTCTCCACCTGGGTAACAAAAACGTAAAGCGTGCATACTGGATGAGGGATGCACTTCTGGGTAACAGTGTATGTGAACAAGTTCTTGGGATACAGGTGGATAGGAAACTAAATATGAGCAGTCAGTGTGATGCAGCAGCAAAAAAGGCGAATACAATCTTGGTGTGTATCAACAAAGGCATAACATCCAAATCACAAGATATTATCCCACTATATACCGCTTTGGTCAGGACTGGCTTAGAGAATTGTGTGAGTTCTGGAGGCCTCATTTCAAAACGGATCTGGACAAATTGGAATGGGTGGAGCAGAGATCAACCAGGATGATCAGGGGCCTGGAGACCAAGCTCTACAAGGAAAGACCAAGGGACTTGGGAATGTTCAGTCCAGAGAAGTGGAGGTTGAGGGGAGATATGATTGCTGTCTTTTAAGTATTTAAAAGTTTGTCACTTAGGTGAAGGAAGGTAGCTGTTTCTGTTGGCACCAGAGGATTGGACTCAAAACTATGCGGTTAAACTCAGGACAGAAGATACTGGCAGGATGTTAGGGAAAACTTTGCGTTAAAAGAGTAATTCAGCAATAGAATTGACTGCTTAGGGATGTGGTGGTTCCCCCTCATTGGCAATCTTCAAGGGGTGGCTGGGCAAATACTTGTCAGGGATGCTTTAGGCATTGGGCAGCGGGTTGGACTAGATGGTCTGTAACTCTTAAGATTTGTTGGCCCCTATATAATTGGGCAATTGATAAGTGTATGTTGATGCTTATTGGAAACAAAAAAATTCATAACTTTAAATATAGGCTGATGGGATCTGAACTGGCTCAGATGGGGCTTGAAAGAGATCTTGGGGTAGTAATGGAAAAATCAATTAGAAGGTTGACACAGTATGTGGCAGTATTGTAAAAAGCCCATCAACTTCACTGAGTGCCCCCAATTTACGGGATGGAGGAAAAGCTCCGTCTCCACTTTCTCCACCCCATGCATAATTATATAAGCCTCTCATGTTTCTCCTTAGCCTTTTTTTTTTGCATCATTTGTAGTCCACGTTTCTTTTGGAGACTCAAGGCAAGTTACCAAAAAAAAAACCCACCACTTGAATTCAGACTGCATAAAATATCTGACAAACAATGCAGTGGGATTAGGATTGCAGAACTGGAAAACAATGCAAACGAATAGAAAGGCAAGTCTAATACAAGTGTTGTCGGTTAGGAGTCTGGGGGTGATCCTTGAAAATGGAGGTTCAGGTCGCAGCGGTTGCCATGTCCTCGTTTTTCCACCTGACGGACCAGGCAGCTTGTCCCGTACCTCTAGTCAGCGACTTAACTACAGTGATCCAGGCAACGGTCATCTCTAGGCTGGACTATTGTAACTCGCTCTACGCGGGGCTTCCCTTGAGCCTGACCCGGAAACTGCAGCTGGTTCAAAATGCAGCAGTGCGTGTTATTGTAGGAGCGCCAACTGGAGCTCATATAACACCTATATTGCGCTAGCTGCATTGGCTGCCAGTGGAGTACCGGATCAGGTTCAAGGTTTTGGTATTAACCTATAAAGCCCTATGCGGACTGGGACCAGCGTATCTGTGAGACTGCCTCTCCCCACATGTGCCCCAGAGGACGCTCTGTTCGGGAAACACCTATTGGTGGTCCCTGTCCTCAAGGAGGCCCGCCTGGCCTCAACCAGAGCCAGGGCTTTCTCGGTCCTGGCCCCAGCCTGGTGGAACTCTCTGTCCACTGAGACCGGGGCCCGGCAGGATGTGTTATCATTTTGCCGGACCTGTAAGACAGAGATGTTCCGCCAGGCATATGGCTGAGGTCAGGCCTGGCCTCCACCAGCTGAAAAATGGAGAAGTATAAAATCTGAATCCCTCCCTACTAAGGTTGTCCACCACCTTACTGTGTCAAGTTGTTTCTGCTGCTATTGATTGCTGCCATCTGAATGTCTATTTTATATGCGAGTATATTATCTTTTTTAACAATCTATGTACGGTTTTAACTGTATAAATTAATTTTTAATGTGTTTCAGTATGTTGCAATTGGCCCTGAGCCTTTCGTGGGGAGGGTGGAATAGAAATCCAAAGAAAATAAATAAATACAAAGTCAGACTGCAGGCTTGTGCAAAGTAATGTGGATTAATCTCTTAAACTAGCTCTGCTGGTCACCTGTCATTTTAAAGGAAAACATTCTTCTCCTTTAAAAGCATGCCTCTTACTCCTTTTAAATGCTAATATAGCTGTGCAGAGCTGTCAAATCTTCAGTTGGCCATTAAGCTCCCTGGGGTGCCCTTGGGCCACTTGCATTCTCTTGGCTTGACCTACCTTGCAGGATTACTGTGAGGCTAAAGCACAGAAGAACCCATATGTGCCCATCCTGAGATCTTTAGAAGAGAGAGATTTTTAAAAAGTGGTAGCTCTGTGTGTGTTCAGCACAACAGGAATCCGTTCTTGGGAGGAGCAGGTCTTTTCTCAAACGGCTGAGCTGCCAGAAAAGCTGGTTGAGACGGTGGTTTCGGCAGCTAATTTGCTGGCTGTCAGATGTGTCACTGCAGGACACAAACATATGCCATGCTGTCTCTTCTTAATTCAAGATTTACTCCTCTTTCAAGTCTGGGCCAGCCACTGAAACCTGTTCGGTGTGTGATGTCACACTGTTGTCAGCCTTCATTTATAGCGGCTACTTCTGAGGGAATGGCTGGCTTAACTGGCACAGTTGTTAGTGTTGTGGAGTAGACTTCCTTCGTGTTCTGACCTGTGGTAGCTCAGTTTGCTACCACTGCAGATGCTAATTTGCCACTCTGAAGATTTAATCCGGCTGTCATTACTTTACTTATGGGGCTCATTTTCCCTCCTGTCCTACATCTGATTCAGTTTTTGGACTTGAAGTAGGAATTTTATCCGTCTCTTAGTCATTTTCTGGCAAGGAAAGCTCTTGCACAAATCTAAGGAAGATCGAAAACGAGTACATAAGATTGTTCCATTATCTTGCTGTATGTGGAATTTACCTGCAGGTAATGGATCCCTTGAAATATATGTTCATATTTCTTTCGGTAAAGGTCCGTATCTTTTTTCCTTTGGTTCTTTTTTTCTTGCTTGGTGGAAGTAAAATACTGCTTAATACAGGGATCCCCGAAGTGGTGCCTGCCAAACTTCTCAGAAAGTGGGCAGGGTCATTGTAAGGCTGGGCTTATTATTGGCTGTCCTCATTCAGATAAAAGGGTCTTCCATGCCGCAGTGGGATTCAGGGGGTCTGGTATGCATGCAGGCTTTTTGTTTCATTCCCCATTCACATTTTATTATTTTAATGCCCCTTTCCCCCTTCTACCCTCCTCAGGCACTCCTTCATTTCTTTTAATTCCCCCTTCTGCAGTTCTTTTGCAAAGCAGGGAGGGACGTATTGTATTCAGCTCCAGCTGTTGTGGCAGCCATTTTGGGGTGGTGGTCACATTCCTTCTCAATTCCAGAAGTGCCCATAGGCTTGAAAAGGTTGAAGACCCCTGATCTAAAACTTTTGTATCCACCTGTTATCTGAAGGCCAAACTACAAGTGTTGCCTGACGCAGGTTGGACACTTGCCAGCTTCCCTCAAGTTTTGATGGGAAATGTTGGCAGCTTGGCGGAATGTTGGACAAGTGACAGTTGAAAAGTCCATTGGACAGCAGTCAGAGAGCCAAGCTGCAAGACCAGGATGCCTACATTTCCCATCAAAACTTGAGGGAAGCTGACAAGTGTCCAACCAGTGTCAGGCATCACTTGTAGTTTGGCCCTGAGGAGCTCAGAGCATTCCAAGATGACCTGCTGGACAGAGACTGCTTGAGTCCCCCCGTTATTGGGAATGGAACAACAGCTGGTACCTTCACACCGTCATCCAAGCCCATACTGAGAAACTGCCTTATACAGGGTTGGACCAACTAGCTGTGATGGGCAGCCACACTTCAGGGTCTCAGGTAGAGAGGCTGTTTTATACATCTGCTGCTTGAGGTCTTTTTAAATGGAGATACCAGCACCTGACCCTGGGACTTACTAAATGCAAAGCACGTTCTTGGTCTCCAAGCCATGGGCTTTTCCCTGCTCATCCTTGGGGGCGCTTAAGTCATATGCTTAATGACTGAATCAAAGCAGCTGGGCAGGGAGTTAACAGCATCAGTTAAATTCTCAGCAAGCACAGCCCACATTAGAAACTGATTGGCTTATTTGTTAATAGGGGAAGGAAAGTAAGGTCCTCATTTTATCAAGCTAATGAAGAAGGAAAATAAAAAGCTAGCGCCCCCCCCCCCTCATCAAGGTGATTAAGAGAGGGAAAATTAGTAGCCAGTGTATGATGGGGAAACTTTGGGACAAGTATTCTGGTTTTGAGCACTTGGGAGTTGATGGGGCTTTAGAACTAAAAGTATGAAGGGGAAGGAAGCTGATTCAGATGTGTGCTCTGCCATGGGAGTAATTGGGCAGTAGTCTGGTTATCAGATCTTTTGGGACTATTGAGTTGGAGCCCTAAGAAACAAAGGTAAGCAGCAAAGGTAATCTCCAAGATGGAGGTGACCAAAATTGAACTTCTTGCTTCAAGAGTTATCTGTAGGGGAGTTCAAAATAGAGGGAATTAACTGTAGTGACCGCTCCACACCGCCATAAGATTCCTGGAGTTCTACTGGTATCCTACTCAAGGTGTTGTACACAATTGTCCATTATCACCCGGTGAGGTTATGCTGAGAGAGAGTAACTAATCCAAGACAAGCTTCATGGTGGAGTGGCAGTTCGAATCCCGGTCTCTTATGCTGGTTGGATATTATGCTAGTCGGATACTCTACACTGCCTTGATTTGGTGGGTCTTCAGCTTAAAATCCCTTGCGCTATGATGTGTCCATGTGTGAGACTTTTCTTCTGGCCTAAGATAACATGCTCCGTGCTCGCTTGAACCCTTCCAGTGCTTGCTAGGTGATACGTAACCTTTGTGAAGACACTAACAGTGCAATCCTAAGCAGAGTTACTCAAATCTAAGCCCATTGAAATCAATGGGCTTAGACTGGAGTAACTTTGCTTTGGATTGCACTGTGTTTAAATCTTAAATTGCTCTCCAAGCAAACTGTAGTTCAAATAGGAGCCCCTGGTTGTGGTATAAATAAGCTTTCTCTATTTTTAGACCATCTGGGAGTGGTTTGGCTTTAAACCACAGGAAAGCTGATTAGGTTTCCTCAGGCCAACTTCTTTTTTATAGCTAAGATTAGCAAGTCTTTAAATGGAGAATGTTGCAGTCCTCCCCTTATGTCCCCTGGTAGCTGATCTAAGTGGTCAAGTCAAAAAAAGATATCAGTGCTTTGTAACTTTTGGAAATATAAATTGTTTACCCTACGCATTGCGATGAGCTAAGAAAAGGCCATGACTGTGTATGTAACTTGGTCTATAATTAGGTGGTAGAAATGTACCGATGGCTGCTGAACAGCAGTGCCAACTGTATTTGCTGGATTGTGAGCCATGGCACTCATTGATGTACAAATCCACCAGCAAGGTACATGCTTGTCTGCAGTGGGTGATGGTGTGCATGTGAGAACCCTGCCCACCTGGGTGTTGTCCTGAAGTCAAAATAACTCAAGCTATTTTGAAGCGCTGGGCCAAAAAGAATCTTGCTTACACAGCCAGAAAATCTCTTTACATCAGGTAGCCACTGAAAGAGCTCTCCATTCTTGGTCTTGTGGTAGCTAAAGCTGTGCTGAGGAGAGGCTGTGGCTCAGTGGCGAAGGACCGGTTCAGCATGCGGAAGGTCCCAGGTTCAATCCTCCATCTCTCCAGTTTAAAGAACCTGGCAGCAGGGAAGGACCTCTGCCTGAGAACCTGGGAGAGCTGCTACCCATTTGAGTAGGCAATACAGACTAATGGACCAATGGTCTGATTTGGTATAAGGCAGCCGTGTGTGTGTGTGTGTGTGTGTCTGTGTCTGTGTTGTAAGAGATCTCTCCTCTGCAGTTTCCCATGTTGTCCATGACTTCACCCACACCTGACTTGCAGAGGCAGAGATCCTTCATATCCAGAAGTACGGTGAGGGCCAGGTAGAAGTCAGCATTAGCCTCAGCAGTAACAGTTGAATTTTCCTCTTAAAATCCCAGGGATCACGAAGCAGCCTCATTCAGTACCACCTTAGATCTTATCTTTTTGGCTGCGAGTGCAAACAGAGAGACTCTATAGGACACATGATTATCAGTGTCAGATAACAAAAACACAATCTTCTCGACTCTTAAAATCCATACATCAGAGGAGGTGTATGAATTCTGCAATCCGTGTGGCAAGTTCTGGGTATAGATTGGATACTTTTAAAAAACAGACTGAATCCACACAAGGTCTGCATTCAATCTTTTCTAGATGTTAGTGGTTCCAGGCTTTGGGAAGCAGTTTAAAAATGTGCATAGCTATCTTGTGAAATTTCCTGAAGAGGCACTGAAGTGGGCTTTAGTAGTCAAAAGGGCAGGGCCATCCATAAGTGAAGGGTGTCTTGTTTTTCCTTGTATTTAGTAAAAGGATAAGCCATCTGTGTGTTTTCCAGAACAAAGGTATACCTGGTCTGAGGTAAGCAAGTAACAGAACGTGTTAGCTATTCCCATTTACCATATGGCTTCCCTCTTGATGTGTGCTTGCCTATTACATTTTCCCCACCCTTCTGAGGAGCGTGGGGTGGCAAAGGAAAAGTGTGAACTTGGGATCGAGGCACATTGATAGAGCGAGAGTCCCATCAGTTTCCCTGGTTGCAGACTCTTTAGGCTTACTGGGATGTCAAGGAATAAGTCAGTCTCTCTCATATGGTGAACTGAGGCACTAAAAATTCTTGAACTGTACCTCCTGATGTTCTCCACACTCCTTGTTGTGTTTGTGTAACTGGTTTCCTCTTTTATCGGTTGCGAATCGGCCTACCAAAGCACATTTTAAGCCTGTGTTTCAAGGTCATTCCAGTTCCCTTCCTTTTTTGGCTTTTCCCATACAGGCAACTGCCAGAACACATCCTCTGTTAAATAAACACTGCTCTGCTGTTAAGTAAACTTGGAAGAGAATCTCGGAGCATAGAATATTATCCTCCAAAATGGTGGTTTTAGGACATTCGGATCTGGGAAACAAATCTCTCTTGCTGAAACAGAAAAATCCAGTCCCTGGAAGCAAAATTGCCCATGTCTTGTTTCTCCATTGAGTGCAACAGATCGGACAGAGCATACTTGTCTTTTTAATTCCAAAGACATCTTTCCCTTGGCATCAGAACAGCTTTGTAGTTGCTTTTTAGGGAGGTCACCTCTAGGAAGTAGAACACAGAAACATTCCCCGGGCAAGAAGCCCAAAGAACTGAGCAGACTTCAATCTGGAGATGATATCCCTTCTTTCATCACACTCATGGCTTTGTGGCACATTATGTAATCTGCTGCTAGACAGTTTCAATCTCTTTGGATGCTTTAACCTGCAGTAAGCCTGGGTTGTCTGTCTCTGACTGAGAATGAATTGCCTTTGTTCTTATTGTGAGCCCTGCTTCTTTCTTTCTCAGAAGTTTGACACTCCTTGATGAAATCCATTCAGACTTGGAGGCATCTTCTTCTGTCATACAGGAAGTCTTTTTTTTTCTTTGCCAGAGTAAAACGGCCATCAGTTTTAATCGAGTACTTTGTTCTTGCTCCCTGCTTCAAGCTTGGTACCAAACCACGGGTCTCCAGGATGCGATTCTCATCTTATTTGATTGAAGGGAACGCCCAAATCCCAGTTGTGTATGATTGGGTTGTGTTGTAGAAATAAAAAGGAACAGCTTAGAGTTTAGTGGCTTGCCAAAGGTGAGAAATACCTACTGGGATTTCCTGGTTTTACAGTTCCATATTTCGTCATGATAGCATGTAAATAGGACTTAGCACTAAATATTCCAGATGCTTCATATGCATGATCTTGTATTCCTTACAAACTAGGTAGATTGGGCAGCAGATGAGAAGGTGTAGTGGTTACTGTTGGATTAGGAGCTGGGTGACTCAGGCGCCAATCCCCATTGGCCATTAAAACCCACTGGGTGACCTTGGGCCAGTCATGCACACTCAGGCTAACCTACTTCACAGGATTGTGATGAGTAGGGCTCATTTTGAGGGGGAATACGCAGGAACGCAGTTCCGGTAGTTCTCCAAAGAGGTCACATGTCAGGTGGCCCTGCCCACCTGATTTTGGACCGTTTTGGGCCTGTTTTAGCCTGGATTGGGCCCAAAATGGCCAGGATTGGGCCTAAAACAGCTAGGATTGGTCCCCAAACGGCCAGGATCGGGCTTCTTACAGGTGGTGGATCACTGTCCCGCTCAGCAGCAGCCCAATTCTGACCATTTTGGGCTCCTTTTCAGCCTTTTTCAGCCCCTTTTTGCCATTTTGGGTCCAATTTCGGCCCTGAATGGCCAGGATTGGGTCCAAAACAGCCAGGATGGGTGAGGCCAAGGGTGTGGCATATGCAAATCAGTTATGCTAATGACACTTCCAGTGATGGCAAGGGGTGTGGCATATGCTAATGAGTTATGCTAATGAGTTCCTGCAGCTCTTTTTCTATGAAATGACCCCTGGCGATGAGGATAAAACCGAGAGGAGAACAATGTAAGCTGTACCCGTTGGGGAGAAAAGCAGGGAATAAAAGAAATAACGGCTTGCTTAGGGTAACCTAGTGAGATTTGAACCGGGGAATGTCACCCTACAAGTAAGTCTTAGCCATGCTGTACATTAGCTCCCTAACTTCCTCAAACAGCAATGTGATTTCAAAATACCATTTCCTCAGTCCATATCTCCAGATTTCACATGGTGCTTCCCCTCGCTGTCTGTGGCAGAGAGCTCTCGCTCTTCTTTCTTGCAGATGACAACTAAGACCTCTCAGTGTGTGCCGATTCTGAGCTAGATCGGTACAGGAGTGAGAGCAGGCTTGCAGGCTGCCCAGAACCCTTCCTTAAGGATGTGTTTGAAATAAAAGCGGGGGAATGTGTTCAAACTAAAGGCACATCGAAATTATTCTGGGATACGTATGTGCATTTTACTCCTTTGCAGGAGGCCCCCCATGCTTATTAGTCTTATTTGTCAAGCACAAATATGTGAAAGGCTGGGGGTGATGTGTTTGGGTATGCGTTGGGGCCCCACAGCTACCTAAAGATGAGCTTGTGGGAAGTGAGGCACGTGGTGGGACAGGCACATTCTGTTTTCTGTGATTGGGAGGGGCAGAAGAGAGAAGGAGCCCAATGGGTCAACAGAGAGATGCCTTGATAAAGGAACAGGGACTGTAGACTATACTACTCTGTACTGTTTGTTGCTGTAAGTAGGGTCATGCTTGGTAACTTCTATAGCGTTTAACACGTCAGGTTTAATTGCTTATGTTCTATTTCAGCATTGTCTCAGCTCTGTATCAGATTTCTGCTTGTTTTCAAATCTCTGCAAATTTGCATACTCTGTTGCGTTGTTGTTTATTGAATGTCCCAGCTGCTGATTGTATTGACTCACATTGTGTCCTCCACCTTGATTCTCAGAGAGAGAGAGAGAGGGAGGCAAAGGGTAAATACTGTAAATAAATAGGTGGTATTTGAGGCCTGCAAGCGTGCAGCTGGCCCATTTTTTTCTTTAGTGGTAATGCCTAGTATAATCAGATCCATCCACCTGTTTGCAGGAAACGTCAACTTTTTAAAGTTACTTCTTTATCCCCACACCCTATGTGCCCCCCGCCGCCAAATAACACCATCATTGAACGTGGTGCTTCAGATTACAAGATACCCTGCCCCAAGTTTGGATGTTATAGCTTCCATTTGTGATCTCTAGTAGATAAAGGGGATTCCCCCCCCCCCCGCCCCCAAGGACTTGTGATGGTGATAGGGAGTGATGGTGTTCTTAAGAACTAGGGAAATCTTGAGCAGGCTGTTCTGGTGGCTTTTGGAAAAATGTCACTGGGTAGGTAAGATGAGCCGCCAAGAACTTACTTTCTTTAAATGGAAGTTGCAACATATAATGTTTGTCCCCCTCCCCCTTTAAGGTGTCCCATCCAGGTTTTCGTAACTTTTTGCCCCTCTCTTATCTTACAGAGTTGGAGTCCTGGAAGACACTTTCACCTGTCTGGGCATCCTCTGTGCTATCGTATTTTTTCCTATCGGAATTCTTTTTTGCCTTGCATTGAGGCAACGAAGATGTCCTAACTGTGGGGCGACGTTTGGTTAAGGAATCGATTGATATACAATCGCACAAAGGCTTTGGGGAGCCGTAACTATATTGTAGTATCTTTTTTCTAATGTAAATGTCATGTACAATCATGTTGATGCTTCAGAGCTGATTTTGTATAACTGTGAGGAAAGCTTGAGTTTCTTGCATGTAAAGATGTCCGATGAGCATGTCCATTGCAAGATGCAGTTGCTACCTGGCTTCTTGTTTAAATGCACCTTCTGAAAATTTAAATAAAAATGGCTTTTTTGCATCTTCACAATACGAACATTTCTTGAAAGAAACTATGGATTTGTACCATGTTAAAAGCGGTGTGTGTTAAATAAGCATGTGGGTTGGAAAACATTCAGGGACTTGTTTAAACGAGCCAACAAAGCTTAAATTCCATCTCTTATAGCTGATAAAAGCAATCTTTTTTTAAAAAATGGAGCATGTTCAGGGCTTTTTTTCAGTGGGAACGCGGGGGAACGGAGTTCCGGAACCTCTTGAAAATGGTCACATGGCTGGTGGCCCCGCCCCCTGACCTCCAGACAGAGGGGAGTTTAGATCGCCCTCCGCACCAGGCGCAGAGGGCAATCTAAACTCCCCTCTGTCTGGAGATCAGGGGGCGGGGCCACTAGCCATGTGACCATTTTCTCTGAGGGCAACCCACTGAGTTCCACCACCTCTTTCCCCAGGAAAAAAAGGCCCCGAGAATGTTTATCAGTTCAGTGAACTACACAATCGTTTTTTTGTGCCATAGGAGCCCCTAGGAATAAACACTCCCATGCCTAAAAAGCCAGAAGGATGTGAGCATCTCCTCCACTGTATAGCCTCTGCTGTAAGCAGTTGCTTCATTGCCCTTAAGACTGCACTGGTGACTACCAAGCTTTGTTTTTCTGGGGCTTTAGCATTTCAAGTATAATACCATGCTAAGAGGATGTTCTGCAAGGCATTTGAACAGTAAGTATTTCACAGTCTATTACCATGTGCTGGAATATATGGATCACTGTTCCAACCTAGTATGTCTTTGCTCTTACCGTATTTTTCTCCCTGCCCTCATCTCTTTTCATCTCCTATGAATGCACTTAATTGCTACGATCCTTTATTCCTGCTGATGACAGAAATTACTGTTCATTGGAGGTTCCAAAACTGCAACATCTGAAGGGGGCCTTTCTGATCTATCGTTTACCAACAACACCATGCTGGAGATGTAAAATAGCTGCACTGCTGTCTGTCAGTGAGGAATGGAGTGCTGACATTTAAAAGGGCTAAATTCTTGTTTTGGGGGGGGGGGGTTCACAAAATACTTTGACCGTCACAATCCAAACAAAATGAACACTTCCCTTCAGGCCACTTCACTTTTTTTTAACATAAATGTGTTTACGTCAAAGTAACTCATAACTTAGATGAGATTACCTGGTAAGTATGCTTAGGAAAGCAGCTGAAATGTCCTAGGCTTGTGGACTTGATATTCAGGAAAAGAGGGAATTATTTTGTCCATCAGTGAAACAAGTTGCTTATTGACCCCAGTAGCCTCAAAGGGAAGAGAAGTGCATAAAAGCTAGTATTAACTTTTTGATGTATACCCCTGCATGGAAACTTGACTGTACCCCACATACAGTTGATTCATGGGGCCATTCAGAGGGAGAACCGTATCAGGTGTTGGTACCTAGGAGAGCCTAGCTGGTGGTTACCACTGTCTGAAATGCTTTTATGACCAAGTAAGCCATGGCAGGTTACCAGAGCCACTGGAACACGCTGGACTCTGGTAGGTTAGTGAGTGGTTCTGGTTGTTCAGAACCCATATGTTCATTTGGAGGGATCCAACTGAATAGTCTTCTCCTATATATGGACAGAACCAAGCAGATTCAAGCATTGAGGTGGACAGGCTGATAAAGATATGAGGTGGTCCTGACATGGAGAGTATCTTGGAAGAGAGAGACTTCCAAGAGCTTCACAGAAATGCAAAGGAACCTTAAAAAGGGCAAGCCGGAAGATCCTGCATCATCTTTGTACACACGTGATGCTGCCATGTACTGGAACAGACCAACAGTCCATCAAAGTCAGTATTGTCTACGACTCTGCAGGGTCTCTGGCGGAGGCCTTTCACATCACCTACTGCTTGGTTTCTTGCAGACCCCTTTAAAATTGGGACAGTTTACATAGTGCATATGTACAGCTTTGCTGCAAATCCTTACCAAAACTGCTCTCTGGCCCATTAGGAAAAAAACTAGGAAGCAGTCACAAGAGTACTTTTTTGCTTTCAGGAATAATAAATGTATTCTAATATATATAAAAACAGTTGTTTTGAATGGGTACAGATATACCTGGCCACTTTAGAAGAGTAAGCTGCTTTGTCAATTTTAACCACCTTTCTCTAAAAAACTAACTCATTGGCTGCAGTTAGGGATTGGGTTCTGGATATGAGCAACTGGCCTTTAGCAGCCTCTAGGATTATCCTTGTACAATTTGATGAAGTTTTTTTGGGGGGGAGGGTGCTACTGGCCCACCTCACTGGCAATTGAACGTAAGCGCCTGCAAGCCATAAGTGCCTTTTAGAAATGAGCGTAAAGCATAGGGATATTTCTTCTACAAACCACAACCTGAAGATTGTTGGTGTCTACACTTGCTCTAGAACAGGTGTTATCTGTAGTCTACATGCTCAGAGAAGGCTGCTACTTTCTAAACGTGCTGATTTTCAGAACATCTTGTGAAGAAACCCACTATGTCCAGCAGTACAGTGTACTTTCATTACATACATATGGTAGCAGGTAACATGAAGCTGCCTTCTAACATGGTATACAGATCTCTACAGGGTTCCTCTAAGATTTAAGAGGAAGGAAGAGAAACCCCCATATGCTGTTCTGAGCTCCTTAGAAGGACAACAAGATCAGTCTACATTCCTCAAGTTTCTTCCCCCAAAGCAGTGTGTGTTGAGATGTGTGTGTTATTTTCTAGCTTCTATCCTCCCTACCTTCCTGAGACTGGGAAAGAGGAGGAGGTTAGTAAGACTAGTTTAATCGAAGAAAAGGCCATTGGAATGTCTGTGGAGACCACACAACTCTGAGCCCCATTGTACAACAACCAGTTCACTGTGTTGTTTCCGAGTTCTGTAAATTAACTATCAACTCCACCCATCCCGATTTCATGGTTCTGTCACAAGCTGTACCGTATCCAGCAGTAACCACAGAAGTGCCTGTATATAACCAGACTGTCATCCTTACAAACTGAGAATGGAGAAACTGCGATGCTCACCCCAAGGCGCCATCTTCCAGGCCAACAAAGCATGTTCACTCAGAAGCAAGCCTCAACATATGGCTTTATTTAGAAGTTCTCTCCCTCGCCCCACACTGAGTAATTCACAAAAGTTACATACCTTCTAGATTCTCTCCTTCTCCCTACAGCCCTGTTGTTTATATCTTAATATTTTCAGGGAACATTTTGAGTGTTAATTAAGAATCAGCCATGTTTCGATGTTGCATGAAACCTAAGCAGGTCAATGCCACGATGAATGTTGCCAATTTCCCTCCCACGATTTGTAAGCGAGACATCGGTAAGGTTTCCCACTTAGGAGCAACTTTTACAGGCACAGCAGCATGCAGCCTTTGGAAATGTAGAACCGCCCCCCACCCATCCTGTAGCATGAAAGTATGCATAATGATACAGCCACAAAAGCTGATCCAATGACACACAATGTTGCCTAGTGTTTTTTTACAGTGATTTTTCTCTCTTGCAGGAGGTAGTGCTCTAAACCTACCGAAAGACAGTCTTGGAGAAAAATATTACATTGCTATGAGTATTTGGAAGATAAATATTTTATTCTTACTGCATCCTAAGACCTCTGTACCGACGGCTAATATGAATATGACTTAAGTGATATGAAATGTATTACTGTACATGATATTCTATTGTTGAATTGTTAAGGCAATCCTTAGCTGGCTTCTCTATTTAAAAATCAGCTCAAGCAGAGCACGGGTCTAAGTAAACGGTACAAGCAAACTTAAATAATTAGAACTTACCCATAGAATTAACCATACAACGGGCCTAGAGGAGTATTTTTCAAGGATTAATTATGGTGGCAATGACAGTACTGAAGCGTCCCCTTATTTTCATGATTCTGTCTTCCTAACCAAGGCACGCTGTACAAATCAAGACAATTTTCAAGCATCTTAACCCAAGGCAATACTTAGCTGATGTCAGGAAGCAATTTTTTTTTTCAAGTGAAGTCCTTTGCAACTTTTTGCTACCATACACATTAATTATGCTTAAATAAGGTTTTAAAAACTTTTAGACAGCCTCTGAAAATGATATTGCTGAAAACAGCATTCACAAGGAGGGGAGTAAAAAAAAAATCCAGCTAATGTTGCTCATCGAAGTATCGGTGCTGATCGGTCGTTGGTTACTGTCGGTCGGAGCTTCACGGTGGCAAATGGATTTTCTCCACTGCAACAGTAAAAATGTACTAATTACTACATGACGTGGTATAAACTGGAAAATGCAAGCAACGAGGCTATAATTCTTATGGATTAAAAAGCAGCATGACCCTGGCAAAACATCTGATTGTAAAAGAGGGCCCAGAAGGAGTCTTGGAAGGCTTAGTTTCGTGCACATGCTTCTATGGAAGACAAGAAAGTCCACCAGAACCTGATGTTATCATAGGAGCCTTTCAAGAATCCAATGGGCTAATGGGCTTCTCTGGCCTTAAATGCTTGGGAAACTCAAGTAAAGAGTCTGAAGCCACACTTTACACTGGAAAGATTATTTTTAAAACTAGTTTAACAGAATTTGTTCTGTTAAAAGGAAAAAAGATGACCCAGTTGATCTTTACAATTTGTATGCAGAACAATCTCTTTTTTTCCTCAAATGCCTATTTGAAGTGTAACAAGCAAGACTGGATGATCTTGACTGTTATGCTTCAAATAAATTCAATCCATGATGTTTTCTCGTAGTTTAACAGGAACTGATAACAGGTTGATTGGAGGGATTGCTTATATTGAACGAGGGAACTGATGAACCACATTTAATGTGCCCCCAAGTGGTGTGTGTTTAGTTTTTTCAACTGCATATCAGCATTTTCTGTTTCAAGGCCCCCCCCCCCAATCCATCATAATTATACTATTCAGCAAAATTCCTAGTGGCTTCGATGAGAACTGGGCCATGGCTACCCATGTCTCACTACTGAGAATCCAGCTGTGAGGATAGGTGGGCAGAACTGACTGACTTGTTCTGCTATGGAGAATTAAGGTTTGCTATTATTGTCAGTCTCTCAGTTCCACCAGAAATCTGGCAGTCAAGATTATTTCAACCCATTTCCTGAAATGTCAAAAAATAGCCATATCAGTTATGCTCAAGAAGCAGTTGGGGGCTGGGAAAGGCCCTCCAAAATTGCCAGCTCCTCTATGGCTGCCCCCAAGAATCATTGTTCATACTTGTTAACAATGTTAAGAAATTAAAAAGCCTACCTTAGGAAAGGTGGTTTTACAATGCCGTTCATGTCAGGCTTCTGAAAAAGAAAGAAAATCCATAATCATCCAGTTTAGTAAATTAGCTAGTAGGATGCTATGATACTCAAATAATACCCTTCGTTTGCAAGGATAATTTCCTACCAAATGGTAATGTGAAAGACCTCCTGTTGCTTCCATTTCTCTATGAATGTTAGCAGGAATGATGTTAAACAAGGAAGATCAAGGCATAGAAAGAGCCTGTGTGGGCTGTGCCAAGGAAGGTGGAAATAGCTGCAGCCATACCAGCTGTCCTACTGGGCTGCTGTCAAAATCAGTTACCCAGAGTTCTAGTTTAAAACAACAGTACTTGAAGAAAAGTCTGCTTAGTAATGGCTGAAGCCAACCTGGCAACATCATAAAATGACCCCTGCCTCGCAAGCCATAGTTACAGCTATGCTAAACAGAACTGTGGCTGAACACACTAAGATTAATTAGCATCTTGTTCTGCCAAGTTTCACTGTGTTATGGAAACTTGAGCATTCCTTCAAACGGTTATATTTATCCTGGTGAATTCACAGGTCGCCAGTAGCTCTCTGTGTCCAAAAGGTGGCACTATAAGGCTGCAAATATCTGTTTTTCCACAGCAGGTACAGTGAAGGAGCAACCCTGGCATTGCAACAGAGCGCAGTATCTTCCTGTGTACACGTACACGTACACGTACACGTACACACACACACACACACACACACACACACACACACACACACACACACACACGTGCAGATTTCATTTTATTACTTTCTACAGTATGAAAATGAGATTACACCGATTGTATATAAAAACCAGCACAGTGAACTTTATTGCAAAGTATCTGATTATTTCCTGTGCAGTAAAAATTAAAGAGAATCAAGAGCAGCATCCAACTAGTTCTCCTGGGCCAAAAGAGGACCTTGGATGTTTCCCACTCTCACATGGCAAACCACTTCTGAAAGT
Source organism: Eublepharis macularius (assembly GCF_028583425.1). Lineage (NCBI taxonomy): Eukaryota > Metazoa > Chordata > Lepidosauria > Squamata > Eublepharidae > Eublepharis > Eublepharis macularius. The sequence continues at coordinate 21,539,279 of NC_072801.1, forward strand.
GAGAAGAGTTTGAAAAGCAAGTGGTTATGTGATATGGAGGACTGCTGTTCAAAATGGGGAATGGGTGGGTCAAAAGCTCATCACCAGCATCTAAAAGAGCTCTCTGGATCCTGGCTAATGTACAACAAGGTCACAGGATATAGGATTAATTTGCCCAACCTACAGGTTTAGGGGGGACAATTCAAGCTGTGTGTGCAAATGGGCGAGTGACCAAATTGCTCCTGCATACTCGAGAATGTTAAGCATACCACCTTCCAGGTATTTTATTTAGAAAATTTCTATACCACCTGTCCAGAAACCCGCCTGAAAGGTAGCTTACAAAAATAAAAATAATAAAAATAAAACATTAAAAGATATTAATTAAAATCCAGCATAAAAGACCATAAAACCAGACTGCTGAGAGCTTAAAACAACAGTTTCAAGACTGAAATAGTGTTCAAAGATCAACCCCTTAATTAAAAGTCTGTGTGGACAGAATTGTTTTGGCCTGGTGCCTAAAAGAAAGTAACATAGGTCTGCCAGGTGAGCCTGGAGGGGAAGGGTATTCCATAATGTACTCCTCCTATATACTATATACTACCTGTGCTTCATGTTGTTTAATGTCAGTCCTAGAATTGATCCTGTTCTGTTTCAGCAGTTCTTCAACCCCACATTGGATCCTTGCTTAATGCTATGTCTTTGTAAACTTGTTTTCATTTACCCTATGACATTGTTTATGGAAATGTTCTTAACACTGTATGGAAACGCCTGCCCTTGTCCTTGCTACTGATTGTACTAATCTCACACTATGTAATCCGCCTTGAGCCTCAGTGAGAAAGGCCGACTATGAATGACGTTAAATAAATAAATAACCAAAGTGCCACTGCTGAAAATGCACTTTACGTCTCTCAGACATCAAGGAACTGTCTCCTTATCCTGTGCTGGACTCATAAAGCTTCACTGTCTATTCCAAGTAACAAGGGATGGCTTTTGAGCCAGTCCTGTTTTCATGGTGGCACCATGGAATCAAAATGCATAACCTTACTGCAGGCAAAGGACCAGTGGGCTAAAATCTGCCACTCTAAACACTCTATACCAACAATGCCATCCTAAGCAGGTTTACTCAGAATCCTGTTTGGGGTTATTCAGTGGGGTTTATTCCCAGGAAAGTGTTCCTAGAATTGCCCTGTAAGACTTTTAAACAGGGCAATGTCTGAGTTCTCTCTCTCTCTCTCTCTCACACACACACACACACACCTTCTTTCCATTCTTCCTCATGCATAATTCTGTGCAATGTGAAAACTTGCCCAGTTATAAACGTACACACACAAATCACACACACATAGTTTCAGGTTCGGTCTGCAGCAGAAGAGCAAGATTAGAGTCCAGTAGCACTTTAAAGATGAACAAGATTTCCAGGGTACAGCTTTTTGAGAGTCAAACACCCTTCATCAGATATGTCAGCTTAACTCTAGAAATCTTATTTCCTGGAAATGTTCATCTTTAATACGGGTGTGCAAAACAAAACAAATAAGGCAGAAATAGTCCAGAATTTGCTTTGTTCTGCTAAAGCGGCATCTGGAACGGTGAACCCAACCCGAGAAACCAACTTATAATGGCACCTTCCCACTGAAAAGTTTGTGTGTTTTGTTTTGGTTCTTAACTGTGCGCCTGCAACAGCAGATAGGCACCAGGCTGGCAGCATCTAATTTTACTCAATGGCAGATCAAAACTGAATCCCAAGGGGAGAGAGGCAAGCCCTTACTTATCTCCATTGGCTGGAAGGAGGAACTGTACAATGTGCATGAGTGCAGCTTTTTTGTCGCTACCTGGGCAATGTTAGTCTGCAGACTTCATTGGTGGGAAGGGGTAATGTGCGCAGTGCCCATTAGGGCGCTTGGACAGTCAATCAATTGAACTTGGTAAACGTCCTGGAAGCTCCAACCATAGGCTGCAATCCTAAAGGCATTTCCCTGGGAGTAAGCACTATTGAATTAAAATGGAACTTACATCTGAATAGACCTGTTTAGGATTACTTCCCTCCCATCCAGCATCCACCAAACATTATTTAAAAACAAATTCTCCATATCAAGCTTAAGTCAAACTCCCTGCAAGCCACTGGCCTACTCTGCCATTTCAAAAACAACCCTACCTGCTCACAGCAAAAGGAAAACATATGGGAAAAATCGGTCTAGTTAGGTGAGTGGGGGTGTGTGTGGATTCAGACAATTATGCCTGCCTGCCCACCCGCCTGCACTTGGGAGATGGAGACTGGCAAGAACACCCTGATTTGCCGCAGAATGCTGAGCATCTAAAGGAAAGATTCAGATTTGCCCCTCACTGTGGGAACAAAACTGCAAAGCACAAGAAAACAGTGAACACAAAGCAGGATTTTCTTCTTAAATGTTGCTGCACTGTGCTGGTTGGAACGCTCTCCTGCTTTGGTCCGGCTACTACCACTGCCCCACTACCACTTTGCCAGCCAGTTGGCAAAGTGAGCACCCACTGACATTTGCCTTCTTTGGAGTCTCTTGTTGTGTGTGTATTGCACTTGAGGAAAAATGCAGTGGATTGATTGAGGGGGGGACTAACGGTGGATATAATTTTGGGTAAAGCACAAAAACACCTTCCCCAGAGCTTCATTTCCCCAGCACCCTTTGAAAAGAACTGTGTGCCCAAACTTGCCTAACCTTGATGCCTTCCCAAAACATTCTTTTGGGTCCATAAAGACCCAAATCTGTTGTGTGCACTCAGACTTGGTGGGTCAGTGGTTTAGAGGCAGGACTATTTTGTGCAATTTTGGTGCTGTTAACCACAAATACAGCTGCTCCAAAGAGCCTCAGAGGTCTCAATGTAAAGAATGGGGGCCCCAAACTCATGATCATGAAAAAAAACCAAATGGATTAGATCTGAGCCAGCAATACTTCACCTGAAAAACAAAACAAAACCAGAACAGAACTTGTCTGGCACCCCTGATTTGAAACTGAAACCATTTTTTTTCAGTGCATACCACTAATCTTCAAAGTGCTCCTGGACTCAAATCTTGCTCTACCCCATAGACATAGCTTCTGAATCCAAGACTGAATGAGCTCCTGCCTTGTAGCGATGAAGATGAAAACACCATTTCCTACCTAATGTCATAGTTCTGAAGTTGGCAATTTTGCAAAAGGCATCATTACCTTTAAACTCTCAGAGGCTGCAGGCAGCCCAGTTCTGTTTTTCAAGGATTATAATTCCTCTATTCTCATAAGGATTGCAGGTGCCCAATTCACAAGTTAACAACAGAAACTGGGATGACTTTTTGAATCGGGCACTACTTAGACGCTATCTAAAACATTCTCTAAATTGGAGGCCCCCTCTAGTGTTGAGCAGGATAAATTTAACTGGATGAAATACAGTCTTATGGTTCTTAAGTAGTACAATAATTTAACCAGACTCCAACAAGTCATCTCTCTGCACGACAAAGAACTCATTGTACTGCTTGCACAGCACCTTTCAACCAGGCTAATAAATCTCAAAAACTATCGCTTCCATAATTATAGTCAAAAGGACATGTTGATCTAATAGGTCTCACCAACTGGCCACAGACTAAACGGATCAATATATAATTCTGACACTGTACAAGGGTTAAGGCACATTTCTTTATCTTAAAATAAAAACTGAGCTCACAAAGTATGGCAAAATATAAGTCCTTCTGACAGCATAATTATTTTAAAAACAGCTTGACCCCAGGAACCTAGTACATAAAACGTTTCCTTCTCAAAAATAATTCTATCACAAAAATTTTTAAACTGTTGCCTTTGGAATCAGGAATATGTGATGTGAGCATTCACAATATGTGATGTGAGCATTCACAGACTACAATATGTGATGTGAGCATTCACAGAGAAGTAACTTATTACACACAGCCAACTAATTCCCCATTAAAAAGCGGTGTGTGGGGGAGATTTCACAAAAGGGGCCTTTGCATAGAAAGAACACCTATGTACATTAAGTTACACTGGGCTTTTTTTCAGCGGGAATGTGGTGGAATGGAGTTCTGGCACCTCTTAAAAATGGTCACATGGCCGGTGGCCCCACCCCCGATCTCCAGACAGAGGGGAGTTTAGATTGCCCTCTGCACCGCCGAGTGGCACGGAGGGCAAACTAAACTCCCCTCTGTCTGGAGATCAGGGGGCAGGGCCACCGGCTATGTGACCATTTTCGCCGAGGGCAATTTAAACTTTAAAACACTTCCCCCTTGTTCCAGCTGACCCAAAGTAACATCACTGTGCGGTCATGAATTCCACCACCTCTTTTCCCAGAAAAGAGCCCTGAAGTTACACAACACACACATCTATACATTTGGGGATGAACTGTGCAGGGGATGGGCAGCCATTGGCTTCCGCTGTTGCCAAGTAAAATGTACCTGGCCATACTCTCATTAGGCAGAGGATACACATGTACTGTTTAGGGAGGTTTGAACAATCCAACCCCCCTTTCTTTTGATGGCCAGCTGATACGCCATTTTAATTTTGAAGGATTGGAAGTAATAGAAACTTTTGTCAGAAGATAAAAATTGTGGCTGGGATTATGATAGTATAAGGGAGACTGGGTCAACCATGGTTCCCTTCTACACACCTAAGTTTGTAAAAGTCAAAGCTGAGTTACAGAGACCCCGGTGGGGGTTTTATGGCAACAGACTAACAGAGGTTGCTTGCCATTACCTGCCTCTGCAATGTAGGTGTTCATTGGAGGTCTCCCATCCAATTACTAAATCCAACCCGGCTTAGTTTCCGAGACCTGACAAGATTGGGATTGCCTGGGCTATCCAGGTCAGGGCAAAAAGCTCAAGTAGATTTCCAAAATCTAAAGCAGAAGGAATGCTGAAGCACAACAGAGATCTGTAGACTTACAATCTGCTTTGGAAAACCCCTTGGAATTATACTTCTAAACACTGGTTGTCTATTATTCTCAAACTGTCATCTAGTACAACAGTCTTTGTACATGTATGATACCTTTAGGAAATCTCCTTAAAATCATGCATTGAAACCTTTCGTTACAAAAATCATAGTTGGTCTCCTTATGTATTTTTATCACACCTTTTGATCACTAAATATAAAATGTTCATATTATCACGACATATGATAAATTTCAGACTTTGGAGCATTTGTTTTGGGACTTTCTGTGAGGTGTTTATTACCTAACATGGTTTGATCAGTGAGATTTTACTGGCTAGACCAGTTAATAACATGCATTCTACTACTACCCGGTCGCTTATGCAGTGCAAACACCCGACACCCGGAACGCTAATGAAAGTTTCTATTGTAATTAAATATTTAATTCCATCCTTCTAACTTCTCTGTTTCATTCAGGTACTGCAACTAATCAAGAACTCTGTTGGACAATTTTACACAAAATTGTCTATCTGGAAATGAAGAAAGACACTTTACTATGGAATTTTACACTTTTAAAATCGATAAGTAATTTAAGTGCATGTATATAAAGATTATAGACTTTTGCTGCAAAGAAACTTCTGGAAAAGTATTCAAAACCATGTGAAATGCATTTCCCCCCCTTCCAAAGTTTTTTTTTTATTCTGAAGAAATAAGAAGATTTCTGGAGAAATCATTTACTTCTGCAATTAGTTATGCAACCAAATGGCCAAGGCAAGGTGTGCATCATTTGCTCTTCCATCGTGGATCCTTCCATGCCAATTTCAAACTCGCATACACAAGTGAAGTGCTTTATCCAAGAATTCAGAAGGCAGTGTTCGGGTGGTAGTTCTACTTACAGGAGCTGTGCTATCTGGTTTGGCCACTGGTGTTTTAACCGCAGTCGTCGTTTTAGAAGACTCCAGTCTTGTTCCTATTTGCCCAGGTATCAGATAATCTGGTGGGGGAAGGACGACCCCACCTCTCTCTGTCAAGTTTACTGAGCTGATGCTTCGGACAGGTGCAGGGCTAAAGAGGGGGGAAATCGTTATGGATCTACCAAAGAAAGGAAAATTCAGTTCACTATTTCTTTCATTCACACCCTGCCTTTCTCCCCAGTAGGAACCCATAATGGCTTACGTTGTTCTCCTCTCCTCCATTTTATCCTCACAATCACTCTCTGAGGTAGGCTAGGATAAGAGTGTGTGACAGCACAAGGTTATCCTGTGCGCTTCCATGGCCCAGCAGGGAATCGAACTGAGGTCTCCCAGATTCTAGTCCAACATTCTTAACCGCTACACTGTCCTGGCTCTGTGTGAATTTCTTTTTTACTTCTGGGAATTAGAGCAGTCAGACTGGTTGCTCCCTTTGGTTCTGACAGGGAGACCTCTCCAGGAATGATTTTCTCAAGCAGAAGGAACCCCACCTTCTCATTTGGACAGATGAATACAAAATTGCAGTTGTCCAGGGACAAAGGTAGTAGAGAGAGGAGAACGTCAGAAAAAGTCTGAAAATTGGTGGGACAGAGAAATGTGGCCATAATTTTGACTACTGGGAATCCATGTTGAGTCCTGAGATGTTCAGAAGAAAGGGGGAGGGGGTGTATAACCATTTTAAAATAAATCAATCCATATGTTCCTACATGTTGCCCACCTGCTCAGAGAATGGGGCTTGGCCAGAAAGTCTGGCCTGCCCACCCTCATCCCTCAAAAACAGGAAGGAATTTGACAGTTAATTCAAATGTTCCTCCTCCTCATTGGAGATAGGGATCTGAGACAGGAGCTCCGCAATACTGTGCCATCTCATAAGAAGATTCTTCTCTGTAAAAATGAGCAGGAGTCCTGAGGCATTTAAAGACTGGCACAATCTTATTTCAATATCAGCTTCAATGGACTAGTGCCCATTTCTTCAGAGGCATCTGCTACTCCTCTGGAATTACTCTCTGGACAGAATCTTCAGTGTTTTGCAGTTTCTGCCAGCCAGTGTGTCTTTTTACAGCACGAACTGTGTCCCTACAGACTTCCACAAGGGGATGGGAATGAGGTAATCTTCTATGCAATCTTCTCTATATCAGGCTGTTGTTCATCATGTGTAGCAACTGCATTCAGTGACCTCAGGCACTTCTATTTAGCTGAGGGGCGGTTCTGTTGGTTTCAAATGGGACTACTCGAGAAGAAGGCAGGGTAGGTTCAAGTGACCAACTATGAAAAAGTGGGATTTTTAAAAAGGGAACATAATAGAACTATGGCTGTGCTGCTGGTTTACAGACTATGTTTAGGGAAGCTGATCAGCTATTAAACTTTCATTTTAAAAGCCACTATCTTGAAAACGTAAAGGCTTTACCCAAATACCAACTAAAATAAAATTACCTTGGGACTGGCACACTAACTGTCTCTTCAGCTGGTTCTTCTAATGGCTTTGTGTAGGATGATGGGAACCAACCTTTTCTAAAACAGGAGATAGTAACAAAACATTTGTTTAGATAGTTATGCCCCTCTTGTCTCCCCAGCAGGGACCCAAAGCAGCTGACAGCAGTGTTCCCCCCTCCTTCCCTTTCATTATCGTAACAACCACTCTGTGAGGCAGGCTGGAAGAGTGTGCGTGGCCCAAGAGTCACCCCAAAAGCTTCCAGGGCCCAGAGTGGGGATTTAAAACCAGATCACAGTCCAACACACTACCTGCACTAACGCCACGCTGGCTGGAAGTGACACTTATAACCTTTGGAAGAGCTAATTCTGCACGAAGCAGTGGCGTAGAAAGGGCTAGCTGAGACATTTACAAAGTTCATGGCTGTTACTACTTTGATAAGGATATATGAAAAATATTTTGAAAGGTGAATTCTAAATTGCAAATTTCCTCCAGCGTGAAGTCTCCATGCCCTCGCTCCGAACGCCTCCCAGAGTTTCCTGCAAATGACAACCTGAGATCCTGGTTGTGATTGGAGGGTGTGTGAGAACTTGAGAAAATTAAAGGCATCTTGGTCTAGGGTTGAGGGCCTGTATGGGAGACCTCCTGGGAGACCTATGCCTGCTACTTTTTTGAATTCCATGATGGAAGAAAAGGAAATGCAGAAATGCAATACGTAAGAGCAAATAATGATCACTAACTAGTTGTTAAGACATAAAAGTAGTCAGTCGGCAGTCCAATCCTTTCATACTCTTTTTAAAATCATGGAATATGGACACATCCATTAACTCACACTTTAGTCACGTCGTGCTCTCCGTACAGCCAACCATCCCTTTCCTCTGATACAAGCAGTGTGATGGTGTCACCTTGTGCAAAACTAAGCAAGGTTTTGTTACTCCCAGCGGTATGAGGAAAGATGGTTTTAACTTTCTGCCTTTTCATTATGTTGAGTCCTGTGGCCACAGAAGTTGATCGTGATAAACTGGAATCATCTGTGTGATCTAATTTGCAAAAAAATAGAGACACAAAAACATACATAGTGACATAGCACTGGATCAAAGGATAACAACGTGAAACACAACTGATGATCAAGGAGACAAAAAACGAACAGCCCTTCCCCATATTGATTTTTTTTTGTTTGCCAAGTAATTTGCACTGCCACCCTAAACAGAGCTGTATCCTTCCAAGTCAAGGGTGTGACTCTGTTTAGGATGGCAATGTTGGTCTCTGTCTATTATCAACTGCTCTTTACAGCTGCGATGTAGTAATGCTTTTCCATAGATGCACACACAATCAAAATATATAGTTCACACAAGCACCAGCCTGTGTCTGGACTGCTCCCTACAAAAACAAATTTCTGGATGTAGAAAACTAGGTGTCAGGAAAACCTAACAGGCAAGTTTTATATGTGCAGGGATATTTTGGTGGTGGTGGTGGGGAGTGTCTACAGGGACATTTAGACATGCAAGACCCGCAGCTCTGAGGCAGTGCAGTAAACGCAGCTTTCTCATCATCTCAGATATAGTTTTGGAGAACAGTGCTGGCAAGAGTTCAAGGGCTTATTCAGAAAGAAGGGAATTAGGCTGGAACAAATGATTTTTGGAAGCCCCCTTGAAACATTAGCTAATTAGCATCTCTGGCAGAGTATGAACAGAATCAGGCACGTGCTCTTAACACAAACTATTTTCACTTTCTATACCATGCAGTCATTAAGTTTCAACTATTAAATGCCACAGATGCTTCGGAATGAATGTCCTCCTTTGTCCCTGCTGCTGGAATCCCAAAGGCTTTGGTCAAAGATAACTGTCTTAAGATTCCAGTGGATTCAACAGTGCATCATTAGTACCCGATATTTTTGTAAGTGTCAATTAAAATATTTATTTCCACAAGAAAATACTGCCCCCCTCTCTCGCTCACACACACACACACACACACACACACACACACACACACACACACACACACACACACACACACACACACACACACACACACACACAACCTTACTTGTTGAATGATTTAATCTCTCTGATGGTGCCTTCGGAGCCGCTGGGTTGTTAAACATATCAACTAAGGGACTTGTATAGGCTCTGACGGTAGGTGCAGGAGGGACTTGGGGGGAATTCCTATGAAGCGATTCATAATCATTTCCAACCTACCAATACACACAAAAAATCCTCAAACGTCAGTGCAATGGAATAATACTTCAGGACAATAAATTAACAATTCTCCTCATATGGGACACACAAGCTGGTAAAAGAACATTTTTTTCTTTGAACAAGGTCAACAGCGAAGATTTTAAACTTGCTGATATCAACCTAAGCTATGCCTGAAGCAAGGGGGGGAAAACCAGGCCTGCACAGTTCTGCATGATAAAATGGGAAATGAGAACTCCAGGACTTCTGGTACACTTAACATTATTTATTCAGTCCGAGGTGGCCAGAGGTCACGTTCTTCTGAAGAATCCCTGTTTGGGTTAGATAATCAGTTCCATCTTGTTTATTTTTCACTGAAAGCAGCGCATTGAAAGAGAGGTCTCTGAAGAAGGCAAGGTCTTCAAACCCTTCCCCTACTGCTTCTGTTTGCCACAGGAAGGACCAGAAAATTTTGTCTCTAGAAAGTAACTCAATGCGATCGTTTTGCTTTTTCAGCACAGGGCCAGAATGCAAAAACAAAGCAGCCGAAAAAGGCTCTGGAATCCTCCTCTATACGGTCACTGACCTTGTCTGTATTCTGTCTACAAAGTGTGCACAAACTATAGGGAACAGATGAACTCGTTACTAAATTACACCTCTGGTACTATTATACCTGTTTTACAGCTAATTTACAAAGTTCCAGTTTGTTGCTGCCCTAGAGTCAAGGTCTGGTTTTGAGCATTCAAGCTTTAAACAATCTGGAAAATCAACAGGGTTTTTATTTTGTCTCACCATGCTGTTTCTCTCGATCATCGGTGAAGGCATAGGAGTTCCTGAAACTGGAGTGGAGACGGGTGTCTTTATCTCTTCAATCATAGTCATAATCTTCTCTGGCACTTTGGTGGCATCGCTACACGTTTCCAACCACCCAGGCAACTTGGAGTTCAGTAAGTCCATACACTATCAAGGATACAAATCGTGTTAGAAAGGGTATGCATGTTTTCAGATTCAAACTTAAGAAAATGGCAGCAGGCTACATTGTTGTGACCATGTTACATTAACATGGACAGAAAAGGATCGATCAAGGCACAGATGTGGAATGTTTCTTTCTGGCAGGAAAACATGATATGCTGCGGTGTCTGCACATACATTGTTCAGTGAGATACACTTGAGAAACTCAATCACAGAAATCCAGTGTTGAATGTAAAATCCCCAAGATACAGCGAGAAACAAAAATGCCACGTGGAACATTTGGAAGGGTCATGAGGGACAATTAACTGCAATGGTCTGACATGTCACTTAAAGGTTTGCTCATCAGCAGGGTCGTTCGAGTTTTCAAAATGTTTGTATCATGAATTTCAATCAGTGGAGTCAAAAATATGGTCTTTTCAAAGCGTAGTCTATGGCAGCATTCAGACACCGTGACAAGCTCCATTTAAAACCCCAATTAAATTCTGAACAGGCACAAGCACAGTTTGTCACCTCCCTCGCACATGTCCCCCTTGCTCCTCCCGCCTCTCTTCCCTGGCCTGCTGAAGCTCCAATTCATGGTGGTGTCCAAATGCAGGTGCCTCACTGAATCGCGGCTTGTTTTACTCCGCACAAGCTGGGAATCTGAACTGGGACCAAACGAATGTTTCGAAGCCCAGCTTGTGTGCACTAAAACAAGTGACGATTCAGCAAGGGCCCTGCATTTGAGACATGACAGTGAGTGGCAACTTCATCAAGCAGGCGAGTCCTCGGCGCACAAAGGGAGGAGCAGGAAATGCTCACAAAGATCGTGACAGACAGGGCTGTCTGCTTGATCAGAGTTAAACCAGAGTGACATCGGAGCTTGTTGTGATATTAGAACGCAGCCCATGTTTGGGGAACCTCAGTGTCCCACAAAAACACGGAGCCTCGGTTTTTCAGGCAGCTTTGTGCCTTGCTCTTGTACTCACCTCTACGTGGTAATACTTCATGTGCTGAGCAAAACTGCAGTGTTTGTCCACCAGAAAACAGAATCTTTTTTTCTCTTCAAGTAGAGCTTCTCTGCAGCCTTCAGCAATAAATCTTTGAATATCACTCTGGCGGGAACTCACCGTTTCCAAATACTAAATATGAATATTAAATAAAAGATTAAGGCACTGGGGGGGCGGGGAATTGATATATTTAATTCCTTCTACACAACTTATATCTAATGGCAACCATGGCGTCTTATATTCAAGATTAATCCTTCATTCTTAACTAGAGCTTATGAAATAAAGTTCCCAATCCCCTAATATATAAGACATTCCAGTTGGAGCTACATGCATTCTGACTCAAGAGATTCCTTTAAAAAGGTACTGCTTTCAAAAGGTAAAAAGGGACAACTACATAGCTTGTAACCAGCCCAGTATTGAGAAATGCTTAAATGCTAGCATCTACAGAAGGGGTCTGCACACTTTTTTTTTTAAAGTGATATTCCAACTGATCTTGGGAAATTTTCAAGCTAATACTCCCCTTTCTTGGACACAAGGGCGGGGGGAAGGATCCCAAGGTGAATGCTCACCTCTGTTTCTTTATGCTCATATTTTGTGGCATTTCTTCCCCCTTGACTTTTCCTTCGGATCTTCTTCAGCTCGGCCTGTGATTTTTCCAAAGAATCCAGTTTGCTTCTGTGTTCGTTTTGGTACCTCTTCAAAGTAGCCTGCAAAAACCCCCCAAAGAGTTCAGAAAATCGAAAAGTTCAAAATCAAAGTGTTCAGGGTTCAGAAACACAAAAAGCTGAGGAGTTCAGAAGGATTTCAAAAACAGCTTCCTGGCAATGTTGGAAACCCACCCTAGTTATTCTGTTTCCAAACTGCAAGCAACACAACACTCCACCGTCGGTATGGTTATTAAAGGCCCCAGCTTATAGTTAGTGCAATGTGGGCCTCCAATATTGTTAAGCAGGTCATATCTACCGTAGGATCATCATCTGAACTTGCAGCAAAAACACCCCTGAAGAAGGAGTCTGAAGAAAAGAGCTCTGACTTTCGAAAGCTTACACTCTAAAAATCTACACCAGAAATCTGGTGAAGAAAAATTTGGTGTTTCCACAATCCACATTGTCCACAGGTAATCCACTCATGCTTCTAAAGGCTGCCTCATGTATTTCCATAGAAATATACTAGTATGCAGAACAAACAATGTACTTTTTACAATTTTTAAGACCAACAAGTAGCACTCTTAGTTATATACACACCCATGTAAGATCATCTTCCTTTGGCATTGAAAATCAACATACTTACATTCATGTATTTAACATCCAGTTCAGTTTTCTTTTCCAGCTCAGATATAATCTCTTTGTGGAACTTCTTGAACTTTAGGAGTAAAGAGAAGATAGTAAGGTCAAAGAGTTTAGCATACATATATGCACCGCTGAAATATAGCAAAAATGCTTACTTACACTTTCATCTAGTCTGTCGTTGAGTTTTTTCTGTGCAATAGAAATTTCTATGAGAACATGACCTGTTGACACACAGAAATCTAACATTATTTGTTAATTGACACAGCTGTGTTAATGGCAAGTATTCTGAATATGGAAAAAATCCCTTGTCTTGTCTTGTGGGCAGCATGTTTTTTATGCTTTCATGATTGGCTGAGGGTGGGGGGACAACTTTGCTATTAGACATTCTGGGTGCAATCCTCTTCCTTATGCATTAAAACTATATTCCTTGGATATTAACTATTATTTCAGCAAACTACAGAGAGGTCAAAGGCTATATCCTCTTCTTATCTTTAGCCACAGTTCTTCCACCTTTAACTTATCTCGCGATTGTGTTGTGAAGATGAGATTAAAGCACCTTTGGTATCGCCCTGCCCTTCTGTTTTTCATAGACAAGTGCCACCTCCTTACATGGGGCCAGGGCTTTTTTTCAGCTAGAAGACGGTGGAACGGAGTTCCGGAACGTCTTGAAAATGGTCACATGGCTGGTGGCCCCGCCCCCTGATCTCCAGACAGAGGGGAGTTTAGATTGCCCTCCGCACTGCGGCACAGAGGGCAATCTAAACTCCCCTCTGCCTGGAGATCAGGGGGCGGGGCCACCAGCCATGTGACCATTTTCAAGAGGGCAACCCTCTGAGTTCCACCACCTCTTTTCCCAGAAAAAAAGCCCTGCATGGGGCTTATGCATGGATAAACTATGGGGGTGGTGGTGGCAGTCTTAGGTCATTAATTTGTTAGCCTGACTTGAAATGCATACTGGAAAACACAATGCAACAATAAAAAGAAGCCCGGTTTACAATGTAAAGTAGACTGTTTATTTTTAAATTCCAGGGTAGCAAAGAGCAAAGTTCAGGCCCTGCAAAGAAAGTATTTCTAAGAACATCCCCCCGCCTCCCCAATGGTCTGCTCACACAGTATAGGCTTTTGAGAATCTGCTGCCACAGCAACACATTTAACTGGCAGTTGGCACACCGGTAAAGATTAATGCAGCAGAATCTGGAACTGGAAATACTGACAGCCAGCCAACAAGCTTGTGTGCTGGCTCAGCCGTGTCTCCCCACCCTTGAACACTCCCTTCCTTTGGCTTTTCCTTGCCACCGCAGTGTAAACGTTCAGTCAAGCGACTCATTCACCTGATGGGTCAAGACTGGAAAACCTGACTTTCAGAGGTTATTAATTCTCTTCTCGGTAGCATTTGGCCTAACTACCGCTCTCAAGGCAAGAGGGTGTGACCTCTGTTCCAAAAAAGCAACCCCCCGCCCTCAACTTAAATTTTTTTACAGGACCAATACTCTACCAAGAAATGAATATGAATACTTAATGCTACGATTTCATACACAAGCTTGGATTCTCCCCACCCTTTCACCGGAGAACACCGTCATCTCTATACATGCTGCCTCACCTATTTCCTCCTCATGTTTTGAGTCAATATTTTGACGCTTGAAACCATAGCAATCTTGCGGCATGCAAATAATGAGACAAACGGAACCTCTTTTACATAAATGTCAAATAGTTCCACTGACGGCAGATTTGGGGAAGTTTAAAAAATAAGTTTCACTAGGAGACAGCACAGGGCTGAGGATATGTTTAAGTTCATTTGCAATAGGTGCTCAGGGTGGCAGACAGGAAATCTGTATCCTAAAAATTGAAAGTCGAAAGACAGGATTCAGCTTGGTTGTCTCTTCTGAATGTAAAGCAGCTGTTGGAAAATAAACATCTGCTATCCTAAGCAGAGTTACACCTGCTGAGCCCATTGACTTCAATGGACTTAGACGGATGCTACTCTCCTTAGGCCAGTACTGTCCATCTTGATATATTTCTATATTTAAGCCTTCAGATTAGTTTCATTACCATGGCTGGAAAAAAATCAACTATCCTTTATACAGTCATGGGGGCCACACTGCACTTGACAACATAAGACCCCATTTTCTTCAAACATAAAGCAAGCCCAGGGTTCTCTAGATGTTGGATGCTCATGTCAGTCAAGTATTGCATATCAGATACCCAAGAAATTACAATGTTATATCGTTTGCCATTAGGCTTCTGGATATGGTTTGATATTCAAACTCCTTATCACCACAGTGAGAAATTCAACAGGAAAGGAAAAAGTCCTTTGCCAAAGGTACATAGGGGGAAAAAAACATAGCAAGAAGCAAAATCTCTCCCCTCAGAGAATCTGACTGTGTGTCATGGTTTAAAGAAAGCATAAAAAAAGACAAAGAGTGCTTATCGGAGCCTTCTTTGTGTATGTGGAATGTTGCAAGATGGTGGCATGTCAAGGCCTAGGTAGTACAGCTTGAGTGGTCTGATGCTACTCTGGGCCAGCATGTCCCGTGAAATTATGCCCGCTTAAAGTTCATTTTAAGAACGTAAGCCCTGTTGAATCATACTAGAACCCCAGCGGCTAACCAGATTATTTGGGATATTTGTTAGTTAATGCAGAGAAGCAGGAAAGTATGGAATCACATGTGGTGAAACACTCTCCAAGCCAGTATATAGCAACAGATAACTTACTTTTATTGAAGCTGAATCAAATTCACTTGCATGTTTATAGTAGCAGAAGAAAAACAGACCTAATCTAAACAACACTATTCCCTATTACAAGTGGCCACCTTATCCGGTTGCATGTGAGTGGGAGTATGGGTGTGCCTCTTGCAAGCTTGCACAGGGGAGCTCTGCAGAACTATTTTGCTTCTTGGAAGACCAGCAGGAGAGAGAGACCAACAGGACAGAAAGAGGAATCAGAAGCTTCCAGATCAGACAGAGAGGCATCACATAAATACACACTTTGCTTCTAATAGCTGAATGGTCAATGTGGAAAAGAATCACTATGACACAGTTTAAGAATGGATTGACATGGAAAAAATAATATCTGCTATTGGTTTGATGATCTCACCTGTTAAGACATTTCTAATATCCATTCTGATTGCATTTGAATTACATGACACCTGTTCAGTTCCATTCCTATCAACTGATTTACATAGATGTAACTAATTACAATTTGGTAACAAGCAACATGAAATGGATCAACTCAACATAGAAAGCCATGGCCTTCAGTTCCCAAGCCCTGCGCAAGGCTGTTAATGATAGGAAGTCACTGATTCATAGGGTTGCCATAAATTGAAAGTATCTTGATGGCACATAACATACACACAAATAACTCTTGATGTACCACAAGGGGGATCCCTTTTACTTAATCTTCTGTATGTTGGCTCAGAAGAACTAAGCTATTCTTAAATGTACTAAGAACTATTGTACCAAAGTTTTAAAACAATACAAAACAACCTACTTATATTTGAATAAATGTGTAAATTTCAGATTAAAGGAGAAAATACTCCAGAACACAATGTACATTTAGGCAGTTTTCGCATGCCCAAAGCCTCCAGAAGATCGCATGAAACTCATGGCACAAAGCGTCCTCCTAGCACGATTTCTTGGCACGATCCTGTTTAATGGCACGATTTCTGACTTCATCGTGCCATTAAAGGGGATTGTGCCAGGAAATTGCGCTAGAAAGATGCTTCGTGCCATGAGTTTTGCGCGATCTTCCGGAGGCTTATGGATCCATGTGAAAACGGTCTTAGAATATTTGTGCAAAAACTTACTAATCCATGTGGTATAGGGCTGCTTGAATGGTAGATCTAGCATGTCACCCACCCAGAAAGAAATGTTATTTGCACCAGCATGTGATTAATTACATGTTATAGAGCTGGAATCACTTGACACTAAGCAGGATTAAGATTCAGGAAATGAATACATTCTTATTTTAATGACAATGAAGCAGCGCTAGAAGAGCAAATGTCTCATTATTCTCATACAAAAAGGTTAGTTAATAAAATTATTTGGTCATTGAATAGCAACATGATTAAAAAGTTGTAAAGTTTGTCTGATATGACTTTCACAGCTCGATTATATGCAAGTTTTGTTCTTGAATTAAAATATCTAAATATTTCATGAATGCTAAGGAGAACTCCAGCCACAAACCCTGAATCAAATCATACCAAGACAGCTTAATTATTTAATAACTTTTGCTTCATTATGTTTCTCCTTTTAAACTGACAGTCCAACCTGTCATTTATCTCTGCATTAATACAGTAATTTAGATAAATGAATATGTACCTCAAGATTAAAGAGATTCTTTTTAATCTCCCTCTGCCTGTAATAACATTCAGTGAACATCTTACAAATCCTACTATAATATGCTAGTGTACCCTTCTCCGTATGAAGGCTCTTTATATAATTACTTGGCAAATATTTTATTAAAAGCCCCCAATATACAAGTATTATACATATATTTTATTTAAAATATGAAGTTTCATAGTTCTCACAGCAGCAAACGATACCTGAAATTAAAAGATTATTTATTGGCTTTATAATGTCATTATCTAAAGAAAATGTTTGCAAATTAAAGATACTAATTGAATCCAATGACTTTCTTCTGCTATGTGGGGTGTGTTGGACTCCTCGGATGTTTTGGCTAATCAGATGTGGGCAAGGGAGGGCAGCTGGAGAGGGCCGGGTCTGGGGAGGGACCTCATCTGGGTATAATGCCATAGAGAACACCCTCCAAAGCAGCCATTTGCTCCAGGGGAACTGATCTCTGTCACCTGGAGATCAGTTGCGATTCCAGGAGATCTCCAGCCACCACCTGGAGGTTGCTAACTCTATGGCTTGTGTACAAGGGCACCCTTCTATATACAGAAGATACTGCCTATTTATGGAAAAGCTGTTTTATATCTGTCACAAGATTGTTGGAGTGAGAAAAGTGAAACTGATCCACCCCCTCCAAATGTTACTTTGCTTGTGTAAGAGTTTACCATGACATCCTCTCTATAGAACAGAGATGTGAAGGCACAGAGGAAAAACACACACTTTTTTGTCTCATGGTTTTTCACTACATTTTTTTCCCTCTGAGGGCTTTTCAGTTTTTCTATCAGAAAAACTAGAAGGTTTGGAGAGCACTGAAAAAGTTTGAGTGAAATATTCTTTTGAAATGAATGAAATGCTTTTTAAGACAAACTCAGAATGTGTACTTATAAAAATGTTAATGTAAGATGATCAACAGCAATAATCCTGTGTATACTGTAGATATATACCACACATTTTCAACAATATATTTATTGTTTATATGTAATTGTCTACAATTAATATGCTATAATGTATAAGCTGAGAATAGTTACATGTTTTCAGTGTTACAACTCAATTCATCCAAATAGGCTGCTTGTCTTATTGTGACTTTATGAGACCATTACTGTCCAAATAAACTTTCTTTTATTTACTACGACATATCTGTTCTATTTTTATTCCCGCCCCCCATCTCTCAGTTGGCAAAAGCTAAGATATATTCGCTAAGATGTCAACCTGTTTGGTCTTAAAGTAGTTTTAAGATAATCTGACAATCCATTGTATTTAAAAATATCTGTCCCTTGTATGGAACAACTACACTTAAATATTTTTTTAAAATTTTTTTTATTGTTTTCCAACACATATATACAAACATGAGACAGTTATCATTTTACTTGTCGATATCTATTATCTGTTTCTTTTATCTCTTATATTCCACCTTATTACATCAATTGTGAGCTCTATTATGTCATTATACGGTTAATCTTAGTATCATATTTATGTTTACTGGTTATTGTTGTTTTGTCATCCATTTGTAGAACGGTTCCCATGGTACAGAAAAATCTTCCATTTGCCCTTTCATTAACAATGTTAATTTATCCATTTCTGCCGTCTCCATTACCTTCGTTATTAATTCTTCTTGTTGGGGGACTCTTTGTTGTTTCCAATAGGTTGCTAATAAGATTCTAGCTGCTGTTACTATATGGATTACTAAGTGTTCTTGCTCTCTCTTCATATCCGACGTACAGTTTAATAAAAAAATCTCTGGTTTCAAAGGAATTGTTATCTGTAGGATATTTTGTAATAACTTATGTACCATTACCCAATATCTATGTACTTCTTTGCAGGACCACCTCAACTTCACTTAAATATTAAGTACTTCATTTTACTACATCATCATCAGTTGTTCTGGGAGGAAAGTACACCAGAGAGCTAGAAAGTAGATTATCGTCAGCCACTGATCAAACTCTGTGGTGCAACTAGGATTGCCAGATCGCCTGATGCTCAAAGAAGGGCTGGGGGTCTTGAGGGGTGCACTGGTGGGTATTCACCTCATGCATGAATGCAGTCTGGAACGCTTCTGTATCATATTGGAATGACATCATTCCCAGCATGACACAAAAGAGTTCGGGTGTGTGTTTGAGAGTGGGTGTTCCAGAATTACCAGCCTCATTCCACACCTTTTCTCCCCTGCTGGCCAAGTGAGAGGTAGCAGGAGGTGAAGGCTGGGAGCAAGGAATTCTCAGACTGGTAACCCTAGGTGCAACACATACGCTACGTTGTCCAGGTACGATATAAGTTCAAGAAGTGAGTTCCCTGTTGATATGCACAATAAATTATTTATTCATGTTATTTATACTCCCCCCTTCTCACTAGAACTCAAGGTGGATTATACAGAGTAAGTCGATACAATCAGCAGGATAGGACATCCATCCAATAAAGAGTGCGACAGTATTTGTAAAGTAAACATCTGGAACCAACCAGATAACAGCAACAGGCTATACACAGTAGTATAGACCACAGTCCCCAAGTAGCTTTCTAAACCATTCTTCATGAGCCCAAAATTGTGGCATTTCAAAAGACCGAACATTTTTGTAGCTCATTTAGGGTGCCCAATGTCACTTGCAAGAGTGATGGTGGGGAAATGGGAGTGGGAGGAATAGGCCATGCGCAAACTTGGAAGCGATGTCAGCACAATTCTCTAGGGATTCTACCCAAACTCTATGGTAAAACCATAGTGTGGTGGAATCCTAGAGTGTTGCACTAATGTCACTGCCAGGGTTCATGCCAGAAGTGATTTCATGCCATTCCAGCAACACCGGTTTTGTATGCTCCCACCCCTACTCCTGCCAGTTGCCAGCGCTTGGCTGATGACCCTACCTAGAATGCAGGATTCCAAGTACAAAGTTTACACAGAAGCACTATACATATACACATTTCCACATTTTTAACCCTATTCCCTTGAGGAGAAAGAGTCATATGAAAGTAGGGTTCCCAACCTCCAGGTAGGGCCTTGCACATTATAGGGATCAGTTCCCCCGGAGAAAACAGCAGCTTCTGAGGGTTTTATTCTATGGCATCACATCCCTGCTGATCTACTTTTCTTCTTCCCCAAACTCCACCCCTAAATTTCCATACATTTCCCAACCCCACAGTTGGCAGCCCTATGAAACGGGCCAGAATACTGAACCAAAGATTTACCCTGCTCAATATTCATGTAGTTCTAAAGGTCTTACAGAGATGAATTTTAAAATGTGACGGCAAAAAAAAATTCAAAATAGTTGGGAAGGTTCTATTCTATTCTATTCTATTCTATTCTATTCTATTCTATTCTATTCTATTCTATTCTAGCCAGTTTGGTGTAGTGGTTAAGAGCGCGGGACTCTAATCTGGAGAGCCGGGTTTGATTCCCCACTCCTCCACTTGAAGCCAGCTGGGTGACCTTGGGTCAGACATAGCTTCTCGGAGCTCTCCCAGCCCCACCCACCTCACAGGGTGTTTTGTTGTGTGGGTAATAATAAAATACTTTGTAAAGCACTCTGAGTGGGTGTTAAGTTGTCCTGAAGGGTGGTATATAAATTGAATGTTGTTGTTGTTACCATTACCATAACCATTACCATTACGATTCTAGCCTGCCCTCCCCACAAATGGGCTCAGGGCGTTCTTCAGATCACATTATTTCTTTTGCTTCCTACAGCTATTCACCTACATTACAAGAAGGAAATTTTAGCCTTAAAAAAGAAAAGCTAGTCCAGACACCAAATATTTGGACCCAATTTTCAGTGCAATCCTACAAATATATTCCTGGGAGTAAGCCCCATTAAACAGACATGAGTAAGATTCTGAGTAGACCTGAACAGGACTGCTCTCTGTCATACTTACTACGATGGCAAGCCAATATCCAGGCACCAAGAATAAATGCACCTGGTCACCATCAAGCGGAGGTAGGAAATAAAGGCAGAAATGCATCTCTCGGAAGCGATACAGCTGTGTTCTGAAGGACTTGCACAGCCATATTGGTTCCCAGAATGCAGCCCCTCCCCACCCTGGAGCAAATTCCTATCCCCTCCAATGCCACCATACAAGTTCCGTAAGCGGATTAAGATGAATCTATAATTTTCTACCCTAAAGGCCCATTACGCATTCAATTACAAAGCCTTTCATCTCTCCACAACAGCAGAAGTCACCAAAACAACATTCAGAGAATGTTAAACCCTATCCATGCATATAGCAATTCTGCAGTGGATCAGCCCACCCTCCCAAAAAACCAAGGGCATAAAAAGTTTATCATCACTACTGCTTCAAGTAAATGTAAACGAACATTAAAAAAAACTTGATACAATTTGAAAACATTGCTTTATTGCAGTGAACAATTCTCATGTTAAAAAGTGAACAGGTGCATTGTTAATTATGCATGAACAGAACCGCAAACACGTTGCTTCCATTTGGCATACTAACCGAATGGTGACAAGTCACTGTTCTTTTTGTTCAGGGTATAACTCTAGACTAGCTGACATATACGATCAGTTTTAAAGATCTTTAACGTGGGCTTGGATCCAAAGAACTACATGTTCACAGAGGCTTTCTTAACTCTCTTCCTGTTCCAGCTGCTCATGAGCTGGGGGGAAATGAAAGAATGGTTTGTGATGCAGTACAGAGATGTGCCAGTGCAGGATGGGGGAGAGCAGCCAGCACCGATTACAGGTTTTGGCGGGCCCTAGGCTGACAGTGCCCAGGGTCCCCCTTCTGCCCACCCCCACCTGACTGTGGATCCTTTCCCCACTCCCACTGCCTGCACTGCGTTCATGCCCATTCCCCAACAGCCCTGGCTGTGCGCATGGCTGGTAGAGCTGCTGCTGCTGCGGCTGCCAGGAGTATCATTGCTGTGCCCCACCTGGATGCATTTTCCCAGCAATGCTGCAAAGCTGGGAACATGGGTGGTGGAGTGCTGCAAGCAAATGGGCAGGGAAGGGCACGCAATCAGGTGGCAGGGAGGTGCGCAGGTGACAGAGGACGTCAGTGACAGTGGTCCCTGCCAGAAGCTCTGGGACCCAGCAATTGACCCACCTCAGGGTATCTGATGCCAGCCCTGGAGCCAGCAGGAAACAATGCCCCTCCCCTTCCATAAGCAGCAGCATCTTTCGCTTGCTACTCAGGGCTCTTGGGATTTAAGCCGCAATATTCAGACTGCTATCCTTTGACAGAGGCTATATCCAGTGACGCTCTTGTCTTCTCAAAGTCTTAACACGCAGATTGCTTGCAAATCTGCCATGGACCTCAAGAAAAAGGGAAAATCCAATTACTGCCCAATCACAGGCCTGAACATGCCCAAAGCTTCGGCATTGTTTAAGCAGGCTGGAAAAAAAGATTGTCCGGGCGGGCCTGTGCTTGTGCAACAAAGGCTGTATAAGCAAAACACACAACAGCCTTGTTACAGGAATCTCAGGGATAGCCTCCAGCTCTGAAGTGTTTGCAACCTACTGTCTATAAAATATATGGCACATATCACATGCGGTAGTGTCCTTGCTTCCATTTCAGGTCTGGGTGGAGAGGAGAAGAAGCAGGAATAGAAAAAGCACTTAAAAATAAATGAAACAGGAGTCCAGCAGCACTGCAAAGATTAACAAACTTCCTTCCAGCATGAGCTTCATCAGATGCAATGTATACCCATTAGGTCGATGCTGTCCTATTCTCAATTGAAATGTCTGTGTGTTTGTGTGTATGTGTGTGGGGGGGAAGGTAAATGTTAGGTGGAGAGACCTGTTTAAAATAAATTCTAATAAAAAAGACTAATCAGTTCATTCAGGCTGGGCAAAGACCACCCCCTTAACTTTGTTAAAGGCCAGGGGCACAGCATGAACATATCTATATCTATATCTAGTGAAATTGTTTCTCATCAAATCTATGTGTACGCAGCACCTCCCCAATGACAGACAGGTATGTCCAGGTATAGAAACTCCAAGTAATATCAGGAGAGTTAGACTTTCTAGAAATGTTTAAAACATGGGATCTCTGCCCTGGGGGAAAGAGATAAGCAGGCCAGAACTATGTGGGAAATAATTATAAACAACTGCAATAGTTGTTTGCTTTCAAGTAATCCTCAACTTCCCTTTCAAGGGTCAAACAAAACATTTATTTATTGACATCATTTATAGTCCGTCATTTTCTCTAAGATTCCAGGCGGATTACATGGTGAGAGTCAGTACAATCAACATCACGACAATTCAATATACATGTAATGGGTATAAACATGCAGCCTGCTAGATTTAAAGAGAAAGAATGGTTTAAAGATTTAACAGTGTTGAAACTGAGCATAGGCAAATTCCATTACTGATATCTTAAACAACGTAGGAACTATCCAGCAGGATCATACGCATAGCCATAGCAGTGAAGTCTACGGTCCCACACCGTTTACAGCAATAGTAGTAAGTCTATGGATGGCAGCAGACCCTTTTCTTTAAATCCAGACAGATCTGCCCCAACACATATAAATACTGGGACCAGGTCTCCCACTATAGTGGGAGACTTTCTGGTTGGGACCCCTGTTCCCACTTAGTAAGCCTGCAAGGGGTGGGGGGGTGGGCCCCCCTTGACATCACTATGTCAATACCCAAAGGGTATTTCTCTGCTTGCACTCCCAATGCTTCTCCTAACACTATACTAGCAAAGATCCTGCTCACATGAGAAATCCTTGTATACACTTCAGTGCACTGGAGCAGATAAAGAATTTTAGCATGCTTTGAAAGAGTTTTGTTTTTGCTGAAACAATAACAGTTTCATAATATCAAGCAGGAGGGCAGTCTCGGAATCCTTTGAAGGGATCAGTGGGCTAGTGGTATTCATTATAAAAAATAGTGGTATGCATTTTACAATCGAGTTTTTTAAAAGTGAGATGTTATGTGACATGATTATCCCCCTCAGCCATCTTCCCATTTTGAGAATTCTCTGGGTGCAGAATGCTCCACAGTAGCAAATGCGTGTCCCAAAACTCACCCTCCTGCCTCAGGACATCTGAGAGGTAAAGATGTATTTTTATATATTGAGTCAATACCTTAGGCATATTATTAATGAAAAAGAAGCTTAAACATAGGCGTGGATGGCAAGAGAGAGCAACCAAGGCAATCTGGCCGGTGGGGATTAGCTGGCAGTGACCTGTTCCAACGCCATCCCACATTCAAATCTTCTCCGCCAAGGTATGTGCCCTGGACGGACCCATCCAACTGTTCAAAGAACTAGTCAGATGCAGAATGAAACAGTCACAACTGTCATGGCAAACTACACACAGTGAGGGTGAAAAGGGCACAGTAACACTTATACTCCAAATGTCAACTAGAGGAAACACAACCAAGGCAAACCCCACCCCTCATAAATCCTATAGATTATTAATATCGAGGACAGGACACTCCACAGGTATCCTATGCTCATTATCCTCAAAGGGTGCATCACCACACATACAATTGCAGGTGTGTTCTCTAGTGACACATGCATTTCTGTGTACATTGGCAACTTTCAGTTCCCTCTGTGTGTGTGTGCATGTGTGTGAAGGTGGGTGGTTGAAGAAAACAAACCAGAAGGGCCACATTGTATCCAGCAGTCATGTCCCAGTTTGCATATCCCTAGAACTACTTCGCCTGATAACTCCACCCTTTTATACGTAATGCAGCAAAACATGCAGCACAAATCCTAATGCTGATATATTACTGTGTCTATTTCCTACATGGGCTGAAAGTCTGACACTGGGGTGTTTTTTTCTCCTTGCCCCCCCCCCCAGTTTTCTTCCTACTTAATAACTTCATATGCCTCATCACTATTCAGAAAAGACTCCATCCTGTTTTAAACTCCTTCCTTTTCTCTGCTTAAGAGTTTATATGGCAGGGAGGATGATGTCAAGTTGGGGCAGGGTCACTGGTCGCTCCCTGTGAAGCATCAATGATGATGCAAATTGTGGGCTTTGTCCACCGGGGCAGCATCTGGCGCTGCAGCCAGAATCCTGAGAATTCTGGTTTTTAATGGAACATGCAGCAAGGCCTTGCAACCAGAAAGACACGTGCTGTTGGGGTGTATGAAGGACTGGCCATACCTGTTGAAGGCTGAAGAAAGCTTTGAGGGACCAGCAGAGAAACCGAGAGACTTTGGAACTCCCCATCCCCGTGTGTGTGTGTGTGTGTGTGTGTGTGTGTGTGTGTGTGTGTTAGTGCCGTCAAGTCGTCTCCGACCTATGGCGACCCTATGAATGAAAGACCTTCAAAACATTCTCTTTTTAACAGACTTGCTCAGATCCTGCAAACCGGAGGACGTGGCTTCTTTTCTTGAGTCAAGCCGTCTCATTTTAGGTCTTCCTCTTTTCCTGCTGCCTTCCACTTTTCCTAGCATGATGGACTTTTCCAGAGAATCTTGTCTTCTCATGATGTGATCAAAGTACGATAGCTTTAGTCTTGTTATTTTAGCTTCTAAGGAGAATTCAGGCTTGATTTGATCTGGTACCCCCTTATTGGTCTTTTTGGCTGTCCATGGTATCCGCAAAACTCTCCTCCAGCACATTTCAAATGAATCCATTTTCTTCCTGTCAGCTTTCTTTACCATCCAACTTGCACATCCATACATGGCAATGGGGAACACCATAGTTTGGATTACCTCGATCTTGGTACCCATCCCCATATTATCTTGTTTTACAACTGAATTCCACCCCAGATACCTTCTGCTGTCTCCGGAGTTTAAATATCCCACTTGGAAGACTACACTAGCGTAGGCGATTAGGATGGGAGTGCCTGACCTGTGGCAGATTGCACGGCTGCAAAATAATAGGCTACTACTTAAGCAGCTGCTGAATAAATGTGCTGTTAATTCAGGTTGAATTGCAGTAAAGGTCTTTGAGAGTTAAGAGCTCATTAAGACTTATTAATAGAGGGTAACCTCTTCCCTATCACTGCTGACAGGAGTTGCCTGCTGCTCAAGCCTATTTAACACAGTCAGTTACTTCAGGATAACAACTGCTGAACAGTAAGATATAGGCTGTTAATCACATAATTAGGCACGCACAAAAGGCTGGGATCATTAACTAAGCATATTCTATTGAGAAACAAGAGCATCGAGTAAAACTAGAAGGTGCAACAGAACATCAGCTTTAGCATAACCAGTCACTAAGTGAAACATAACTGCAGATTGACTTTGACACGTTAGCTATACATAACATCCACTTCCAATCTATTTACATGTTCAAGGGATAAAATCAAAGTCTGAAATGGATTAGAAGGATAATTCCCTAGAAAGATAATGTTTCTATTTTTCATGGATGAAAAAGAAATAAGAAGACTGTTGCCCCGAAGGGGTAAAAATGTAGAGTTCCAAACAGAAACAGAGTAATCCAAGAGAAGTCAACAACAGGATGTGGTTGAAATCTTGGAATTCCTTGTTCATTAAAGTAGAGATAACCTCCGTTTTGGTTGTATAAGCCAATCCTATTGAATTATTCCCCAAGGAGTTACACTACAAAGAGGGAAAGGGAAATTAATTCAGGTTCTTGGGAACTGATAGTTCCCAAGTCCAACATCTCATGACATTTCAAAGAGGTTGTCCTGTTATATTCGTGCTCTCATAAGGGTACAGAAACAAACTACTGACTTGGCCTAACAGAATGTGAGCACCAGCACAGGACAGAGATGCTCTTTTTCCAAGGCCACAGGAGATATAAATAGAAAAGAAACACCCTCTTGTCATCAACACATCCACCAGCAAAATGAGAAGGCGTGACTTCAGCTGCAACTCAAAGGACAGGTTCCACATGGACATTTGTCATCTTAGGGTGGAACTCTCATGTTTACTCTATATCTCCCCTCCCATGCCAGGCTGCTAAATGAGATTGGTTGGAGCTTTGGAATAGGGCGCTGTCAAGATGCGGATGATGCCCAGTTGTACACTTCATAGATGCCTCCCCCCCCAAGAAGTGGTATTTTCTATTCCAGGTCAATGCTCTGAGGCCACAGTCAAGGCAAGATGGAGGGGAGGTCAGGTCAAGAAGACTGATGTTCTGGAGGAGGTGGGCCTACCTCTTTTGGAGTGTCTTTGCAGAGCATGTTAAGAGCTTAAGGGTGCCTTATCCACCCAAGCCTTGTTTGAGAAACAGGTTAAGCGTGGTAGTAGCCAGAAGTCCTTTCTATCAGCTGCATTTGATTAATCAATTCTCCCCCCCATTTCTGGATTCAGCACCCAGCCACAGTAATCCAGGCTTTGTAACTTCACAGTTGGGTTAAAGAAATATGTTCGGGGCAGGGGGCTATCTTAGAAGTGACGACTGGTTCAAAATGAGGCAGCTAGGTTATTGTCAGGGAGTGGCCAACAGAGAAAGTATCACCAGCTTTTAAACGGCTATAGGTGTGTTTCAAAACTCAATTCAAGGTGCTACTTATAAATTCTACAGAACAGTCCTACACAGAGTTATTCCAGTCTAGGTACAATGAGGTCAATGGCCTCTGACTGCAGTAACTCTGCATAGGATTGCCCTGTTAATGGCTTGGGATTCATGTATCTGAAGGACTCTCTCTCCCTATGTGTCCTATGCACCCAACATGCTCTTCTGCTCATCATTCTCCCTATGTGCACACAGCAGGGTTGTTTACCTAAAATCTGTTAGAACCCATTAGACAGCCCTGCAAGAATATGTTGTTTGCAAGGACATTTAGAAGGATCTGCATTGAAGGCAGGCAGGTTTGTTGTGCAATGGTTTTATGAATGATGTACTTACTTGTGGTTTTAATAGAACAATTTGTATGCTACCCTGATCCACAAAAGGAATTAAAGATAGGGGTTTAATAAATTACTCAAACCACTAATAGCAGTGCCAGCCTGGGCTTTCTCCTCCTCTTTCATTTTCTCTCTCTTTCAGCAATCTGATGTTAGTAAGACAGGCAAAGAGAAAACTCTGCAGAGCTTCCTAGGCCATATCTTGGAAGACTGGAGCTCTTACACAGGAAAGGGGGGGGGGAGTAGCTGTCAACTTGATAAAACTTATAAAACCAACCCCTGTAAGTAATTTGATAAGTTGCTGCCTGTATCTCTGAACCAGGGAAGGATAGTTAGTCCAGCTAAGAATTGCACACTATTTAATACCTAATGATAATAATGGCTCACCAATGTTTAGAACACAAGTTAAAAGAAGGAAGTAACTTGCAGAAAATGTGCATGCAACTACTTAAAACAGCTGATTTTTCTGCTTCAGCGTCTATGACAACATGCATAAGATATGTCCCAAGTGAGACAGAAGATGCATTTGTATTTCTGCTGATTATTCTATCACCTAAAATGTTTTACAGAATGCAATAAATTTAAAAAGAGGATTAATGTGTTTTACTTTCCAATGCTATCAAAAGAGTAGGGGAGAGGCTGTGGCTCAGTGGTAGCACATCTGCTTGGCGCACAAAAGATCCCAGGTTCTATCCCTAGCATCTCCGCTTCAAAGGCTGCAGGTGATGTGAAAGACTTCTACCTGAGACCCTGGAGAGCTGCTACCAGTCTAAGTAGACAATACTGACATAAGTGTCAGATTTTAGCTTCTCCTTTCAGCTGTAGATTATTTCGAGCAGCTGCAGGAAACATCATTTACTTTAGAGGGGTGGTGGAGTAACCTAGGACATGATCTATTCGAGTTGGGGAGGGGGCGCACAGGAGTCAGACCATAGAAACGATTTCAAAACATGATGCTGGGCCTCAGAGAAATGCGAACAACACTTACAGCTAGGCCTCTCGTACCCCCAAGGCAGAGAGGCTAGTGCATCTCAGCGTTAAGCAGAGTCTGTCCATCTATCTGTCTACCTCTTACACTCACACAGGTCCCTATTATTTGCCTCCATACATTCAGGAGTTCAAGGGATTTTTGTAACTGAGGACAAGCGCACACATCCCTTTCTACAAATTAAGTTCACCAAGATGCAAACCTCACTCAAAGCCTTCTCGAATGGCAGGTTTGGGATGGAGAGCCAGCATGGTGTGAGGGTTAGGGTGTCAAGGTTCATTAACTGGGAAATCCACAAGGTCGTTGTGAGGATAAAATGGAAGAAGGAAGAATGGTGCCCTTTGCCCTGAGAGGAAGGGTGGGATAAAAATGTTCAAAACAAACAAACCATTCAGAGAACTGCATTGCTCATGAGAAGACTGATCATCTTGTGAAAGGTCAGCAAGTTTCTGTGGAGCCTTTCAGTGTTCATGAGCAGCAGCTGGAGAGGGGCACGATAGGTTGGATCCAAAAAGTGCTGTTGTGTGAGGGATGGGGAAGGAAAGAGGATTGAACCCGGGCTTTTTTTCCTGATGGTATGCGGTAGCATGCAGTACCGCCACCTCTTTCAGCCCGTGGGCCCCTAAGGTGGCAAACATCATAAATACCAGCACCTTTTTTTTCATAAGGAAAAAAGGGTTCTTAAAGGAACCCTTCCCTCTTGTGCTATGAGCAGTCCTGGAACAGTTGAGGTATGGAGGGACAAAGGTAGGCAAAGAAAAGGTTCCTGTTATTAAAAACAGCTCACACAGAAGGATCACATTCAACTGATAAAATGGTACCAGGAGATGGGGGTGGAGGATGGGTTAAACCCACTCTTTTCTCCATACTACAGCCTCAATCCAAATAAGCCCATGTAAGTCTATTTTTTAAAAACTGGAAAAATCCATTCACGGATTCCTAGCATGATATGGGGTTTGGCCCTAAGAGTAGCCGTGAGTAAAGGGGGGGGGGGAACCCTCTCTGGCTCATCTGATGAGGGAGATATTCTGGAAGATATATTGACATTATGACATCTAAATGCTCGAGGACAAAATAAACAGGGGTTAGTCATGCTTTTAGGTTGTTGTGCTTTTTATCTGATGTTCAGGAACTTCTCTACGTAGCAGAGCTTTTCACAGCACCTGGATGATGAGAGGGTACCTATCTTGCCAACCTCTTAGGGTCGCCAGCTCTGGGATGGGAAATTCCTGGAGAATTGGGGAGTGGAACCTGGAGAGGGCAGGGTTTTGGGAGGGGAGGGATCTCAACTGAATATAATCCAATAGAGGCCATCTTCAAAGGCGGCCATTTTCTTCAGGGGGAATTATGTCTGTAACCTGGAGATCAGTTGTAACTCTGGGAGATCTCTAGCCACCACTGGAAGCTGGCAACCTACTACCTATAGATGAAATATTGTTTCTGAGAAGGAAGTACTGTACAGAGGATGCAGCCAAAAGACATACAATATTTGTAGAACAGTTCCACTGTGGGCCCAAAGGCAGCATGGGCCCTACTCTGGCACTGAACAGAAGGCAACATGGAATCTCAACTACTTTGTGAAGAAAGACTTGGCTGTGCAAGGTAACAGGTGGACTGTGGGAAACACGGATCAACAGTATTTCATTGCTTACATTGGTAAGAGTTCAGGAAACCTGTCTCTTTCAGTTTCATCAGCATAGGTGACATCAGGGTTGCCGGGTCCCAACTGCCCTTGTGGGAGATCAGGAGCCTGGCACTCACCCCACAGCGTTCTTGTGCTCCTGCTCACACACGTGCACTCCTGGGCTTGCACGATGATGTCACTTCTGGGAAGAGATGTTATCATGCGGGTCAAAGGGTGGCCTGGGATCACTCCCGCACTCATCAGGGGGCCAAATAGGACCCATGCCATGCTGCCCAGGGGGGCGCTCTGGGAAGCATCCCCCCTGCCAACCAGGTAAGTGGGGGTGGGGGGAGGGTGGGAGCAGGGGATTCCCCACCCCAGCTGGGGGAACGGCACTCCTAGGTGACATTCTTCTTGAGGCCAAATATATTAGCTTTGCTAGTGCTGTGTGTGGGGGGGGGGAGCAAGCTGTCACAAGCAAGGAAAGGTTATTTTGAAACTTGAACCGGACTGTTCACTCTCTGGCCCGCTTCAAATTACTATTAACCATGGTATCTCTGGGTTCAACTTTACATTTTATATAGGGGTAGGGTTGCCAACCTCCAGGTGATGAAGGTCAGTTCCTAGGAAGAAAATGGCCGCTTTGGAGGTTGAACTCTATAGCATTTTATCTCACTGAGGTTCCTCCTCTCCCCAAGAACCCATGAGGGGCCTATGTAGAAGGTAGTTTAATAAAAATGCTAGTTTTGAGGACTAGAGATGGGAAATAAATCTCTCTCTTTTGATGTCCCAGGGGTAATGTGTCTCCACCTCCCAAATCTCCAGGAATCTCCCAACCTAGAGCTGGTAACCCAGAAGGAGGGGAGGCACACATGAAGCCAAGACCTGCTCCCAGTCAGACTCTGCAGAGAAGACTGGAGGGAAGGGCGAGTGTTGTCTGGACATATATTTGTTTGTTTAGGCTCAGATACTCTCGTACAATGCTGTTACCAAAATAATCTTGATTTGTTTTAACAGTTTTGGAAACCACTAACATGGGATAAAAGAAAAAAGACCCACACAATCGAAATTATTGTAAGAGATGCATTACTCATCTTTTACCGTGCCCCAATGAGTTAGAGGTTTTTGCCAAATTCTTAACCATCTCCCTGGAGGAAGTTTTGGTGGCAGTTCTAAAAAGACTGATTATTTTGCTGGCAGGTAAACTTAGTACAGGACTCCACACTGTGTCTTTAAAACTTCTATCATTGTATTAGAAGTCCAACTTATTTTCACCTCATGGTTCAGCCCAGAAAAATATTTATTTTATGCAGATAAGGACTTTTGGAAAATGCCTCATTGTCTGCTTTAAGTAGCTTATGCAGCTTAATTGATTATGCAGGCTTCATTCCTATTAAATATATAAGCTCAGTGAAACAAAAATCAATTTGGTCTTCATGCTCAAATGGTTAAAAAGACAAGGCAACCAAAACTTCAGGAAGACTCAGATAGAAGAAAGGTGCTGTGAATGAATTTCTGTTAACTTCTCAACTCTGAGCCAATAAGGCTGAGATACTAGATTTCTAATTATGACATAAAAGAGCCCTGTGGCGCAGTGGTAAGCTGCAGTACTGCAGCCCAAGCTCTGCTCACAACCTGAGTTCGATCCTGGCAGAAGCTGAGTTCAAGCAGCCGGCTCAAGGTTGACTCAGCCTTCCATCCTTCCAAGGTCAGGAAAATGAGTACCCAGTTTCCTGGGGGTAAAGTGTAGATGATTGGGGAAGGCAATGGCAAACCACCCCGTAAAAAGTCTGCCAAGAAAATGTTGTGATGCGGCATCCCCCCATGGGTCAGTAATGAGTCCCGGTGCCTGCACAGGGATTCATTACTGCACCTTTACCTTTAATTATGACACATCTATATAACCCTTTGACGACATCAGGTCCTGAACTTCCATAATGGAAATGCCTCTGTCTAAACTATGCATTTAATAAGCACTGAAAGAAAATGAGAAAGCTCTGTATCTTTTCATTTAATTGTGTAAAGAATATACAGAGCCAAAGTCCTCTTCCACGTTTATAATTTTAGAAAAATAAGATTATTATTCTCTGCAGTTGATTCAAAAGTTGCCCTGAACAAAGGATAAATTCTTAAAGCATTTTATAGCATGTCCACTCATGAACTTCCTACATTCCTGTTTAGTGTGAACGCACCAGAAGTAGCACACCCCAGAAGGGGCCTGGTCTGTTTCTCTGTGTGGTCCTTACTTCCTAGCTTGACATGAAGACTCTGAATGGATTATCGTGGGTTTGGTGTGAATGAACTGTGGCTTGCAGGCAGCGAATTACTATCAAAAGTGCAACTAGGGCAGGGTGGGAGAACCAACTCTAGTGCCAATTTGTAAAGCTTTGGAACCTGGTGATTGTTTTCTGTACAGAACTCAAGCTTTTTACAGAAACTATTTTCTCCAGGCAAACTGATCTCTGAAATCTGGAGATCCAGGGGAATTCCACTCCCCATCTGGAGGTTGGCAACCCAGGCCATGAGGTATTTGCATCTAAAATACTAGGATACACAAGTACACACCTTGGTATTAATGTACTAGAAGCTTTAACTCTTTCACAGTACTCTGAAGACAAACCACCAGGAAGCTTTAATCATAGCTGAACAGGAAAATGGCTCATAGGCCTAAGAAAACACTGTTAGAAAGTAGGCATTCTTGAATGCAAATATGCTAGAAATCAAGTTCACGTGGTTCTTGCAGAACCACTCCGGCATCATTCTGTTTTCATACGTCCTCTATACACATGACACTGAAATGCTTAATTAAGGGGTTTTTCCTCCCCAGAGCCCTCAGTGCTTATGCTTATTACTTCTCAAAGATCCAGATTGGAATCTTACATCTTGGAACTGGTTAAGCAAGAAATATAAGTGGTGGAGAGAAATGGTGGTTAGATTATCACTACCTGGTGCTAATATAAATCACTGCTGTGTAAAATAAGCATACATGTTGTGATATGCTACCTGAGTCACATCACATTAAAGTCTACAAATCTCTCCAGCCTTTCTCAAAATAGGGCCAATGAAGTGGCAA
The DNA here is from genome assembly GCF_028583425.1 of Eublepharis macularius. NCBI lineage: Eukaryota > Metazoa > Chordata > Lepidosauria > Squamata > Eublepharidae > Eublepharis > Eublepharis macularius. Next base: position 21,572,710 of record NC_072801.1, read on the forward strand.
TACCATTTCTCAGTTTTGTAATTTTTTAAAAAATGGTCTTGGTTGGTTTCTAATTTCCATTATACCTGGTGGTACAGTCTATTTACAGAGTTAAACTGTTCAGTTTTCTGAACAAGCTCCCGGAACCAGTTCTCCCAGACTCTAGCCCAGCACTCTAACCAGCGAACCATGCTAGCTTACTCCAACCTCCTGTTTCAAATCTTAGAGATCTCATCAAACTCTTGCTTCCGTACCTTCCATTCCATCTCTAATATCTTATCTCTGTTTCTTTGCTACAAGTGATTCTACTCTTGCTTATTTTAACTTGGTTCTCTACTCTTGACTTTTTTTCATGCTCCTCTTTCAGTTTGTTCACAGTGCCTTTCCTCATTACAACTTTGGGCTTTCCCTGTTTTCTTGAAATAGTAAAGAGTCCAGTAGCACCTTTAAGACTAACCAACTTTATTGTAGCATAAACTTTTGAGAACCATAGTTCTCAAAAGCTTATGCTACAATAAAATTGGTTAGTCTTAAAGGTGCTATTAGAATCTTTATTATTTTGCAACTTACAGATTAACACGGCTAACTCCTCTGGATCTATGCCATGTTTTCTTGGTTTCTATACTTGCAGTTACTTTGCCACACACTGTAGGAGTCCTCATTCTTTAGCTGATTATATAAAATATATGATGTGTGCTGTATTTTTTCTAAACAAACTTATTTTTCTAATTTGATCTTTGTGTCTTCATGCAGACTTCTGTACTCGGTGGTTAATTCTGGCTTCTTCCTTCCCCCTTTCGATTTCAAATAGAAAGCTTCCTCCAGTTCTTGTACTTTGCTATTATTTTGATCTGTTATTCTACTTTCTTCTTTAGATCCTACTTCTTGCATTAAGCTATCGCATGTCATTCTCCCTTTAGATCTTTAATCTTTACTTTGACATGTAGAGTTTTCCTCTTCATTGCAAGTTGTAGTCACTTATATTTTTAAAAGTCCACTTGTCTTCCCTTTACAGCTATCTCCTAATCTCTTCTGCTCCCTTACATTTCTAAACTCTAAACTGCAACAGTTTGCAATTTCTTTCTCCCAACCTGCTTTTTGACCCTAATCAGTTTGGGCTTCCAACCTTATTATTATAAAACAGGATCTATTACTGATTTTATTCTGTTGTATGAGAAGAGTGTTGCTTATTTACAAGCCCTCCCGTTGCTGGTCTTCATATTTTTATAGTATTAATCATATTGCTTGTTCATCAGAGGTACATCTGGTCTAAAAGCTAGTAAATTCCATCTGTAGTACTGGTAATACACAAGATGTGCCAACAGTCCACACAATCCAAAAGGTAGACTGGAACAATTACAACAGGAATGCAGCCTGCAAGAGAACTGCAATGTGGTGTCAGCAATGGGTTATCCGGTACTAGCAACCCATGGCAAATGTAATAGTTGCCGCTTCTGCATGTCCTTAATGGGATGGCCTGCCAACGGAACTCTGGCAGGTTATCTTACTCATTGCACATGTCATCGTTTCCTATTCGTGATCCCGGTTTTTAAGCATTTTTTGTGAGACCTGTTTTGGTCCATGTTTATTTTTGATGCAGATTTTCCGTGCAATTATCCTACCATATCAATGCACATGGAGGCTTTTTTGCGCTTCAGAAGAGCCCTCTCACACATCTCCAACCCCTCCTCTCACCATTACCCTTCCTTTAAACATCACACATGCGTCTGGCTCGCATGCGCGATCATATAATCCCCCCTTTTAACTTTTTTAAACGGTCCTTGTGTTATTATGGTATCTATGTATACAAAGGGAATCATACTGCTGTGATTGCCACACTGGATTACTCAGCAATCTGACTATCAGTCTAGGAACAACATTGAGAACGGAGTGCAATTTCTGATTTTATTTTAAATATGGAATCACGCAATCACACTACACTACTGTTCGCATATTTATTGAACACTTTTGCATTCAAAAATTTGAGCTGGAAATCAATAGTAGAGAACGGAGTACTAGGAATTTGCAGTTTCTACAGAAGCTGAAAGACAGGACAATAGTATAGCGCAATCCCACATGTGCTCAACAAAAAAGGAAAGTTGGGCGGGAATGTGCCAATGTCATTTGTGATGAGGAGCAGAAAAAGAACGTGTACTGTCTGGGATCTTTTTTTCCCTCACAACACACACCCACAAAACACACATGAGGACGACGTATGTGAAAGGTGAGTTCTTGAAGTGAATTGGGAAGATGTGGCTTTGGAACAGAGAAACCCCCCCAAAACTGAAACACGTGGAAGCAACCATTATCTTCAGCCCTTTAATCTTCCACTTCAAGCTGCCATTTTTGCTCAGCACATGGCAGCAAGAGAGAAATCTTTCACTACCATCGCACTAACTAAAGTAGGTAGCAACTTGCACTAATAATATCTGATGTGGAATCTAATTTATAAAATGTGGAGAACATCTGCCAATCCTGTCCCACTTTGCAGGAATTCTCCATCCATTCTTTCTGCAAATTCTACTATGGCTCATTTTACAGGCTTCTGTGGATTACAGTGGCTAAAAAGACCAAGATATCCAATAATAGGTTGAACTGGCTCAATATCTCCATGTGGTATCTTCTAATGTGAATACTAGCATTTTACTGTGTGCCTTTATTGGCCATAAAGGAATAAAGCTACATAGTTGTATCTACTTTAAGGTTTAAAAAAATGTACTAGACATTTGAGGTATCTGGAAAAGTCAGCACCAGTAAGTTTATTTCCCTAGCAATCAGTTCATCTTTTAAAAAAGGGGGGAAAATGTTCTAAAGACTTGTTTGAACACGCCAGTTCACCTTTAATCTCAACCACAGCAATTTCTGAGAAACAAATTCCTAAACAGAGACAATGTGCATTATGCAAGCTCAAGGTAATTAGCAAATAACCACCTTCTTTTTCTAGGGGAGCTTACAGAAAAGGGACTACTTAATCAGAAAGCTATCCTGTGTAGAAAAGTCTGTAGGCTCTTTATGGTATTAGTTTTCAATGTTATTCCTCTGAGTGAAGGATGATTTATCATATTATTCAAATTATGAGTGTATCTAATTGGGTTGCCTTCTGGGATGGCCTCTTGGTTACTACGGGTGCAAAATTTGGACGAAAAGTGTTTGAAATGATAATGAATTTACACAAATATGACAGAAGAATTTTTGCTCATGTGACTCCCTTTGAACATCATTCAAGCCTTTTAATCTGCAAAAATGAAAAAAATTACACTCCATCTCTTGAATTTGCAAATTAAGACAATGTTGTAAAGAGTAATTGGATACTAAATCTATTCCTAGCTCGGGCGATGCTGATTTTTTCAATGCTGCTTCCTTGCTCTTTTCAAGGGCTTCATTATAAACGTTAAAGATGGTTTTTGCAGACTCCTAAAAATATGACAGCTCTTTGTCCAGAGTTCTCTGACCTTTTGTATCTGTACAGCAAGCATTTTATCTGCATTTAACTGGAGAGAGTCCAAATCCATCTTTTCAATGTCTATAAAAAATGTTGCACTAGAACTTTTATGGTCTTTTGTTTGACAATTACACAGCAATGTCCCAAGTGGAAGTTGTACATTTTTAAGAGGATAGGGGACACTGAAGTGGCTGAAGTAAGAGAATCTCAATTTAGATGCTCAACTCAGGCCTTCTCTCAATATGCTGGTGCGCATAGTCAAAAAGTGATTTCCAATAACATACATGCTGAGTCCATACTACTGAAAATCTCCCGCTGAAAGCTCCTTCTCCTCCAAGGTAAGAACTGTCATCACCAAGGCCAGAGAGAGAACAATCAGCAATTGGGTACTCTTTAGGGCTGCCAACTCTGGCTTGGGAAATTCCTGGAGATTTGGGGTGGGAAGGACCTTACAGGGTATAATGCCATAAAGCCCACTCTCCAAAGCTGCTATTTTCTCCAAGGAAACTGATCTTCTGTAATACGGAGATCAGTTATAATTCCACAAGATATCCAGGCCTCATCTAGAGGTTGGCAACTCTTATACACGTCTGCAAAGTCTGGCTGACCACCCCCCGCAGCTATCAATTGTGGGGGAGGTGGTGGGACCCAGCATTTACCATTTTGACATCTTCACTTGTGTGTGAAGTGTGCGCACGCTCCCAGTATGGCACGACGATGTCAGGGATGCTCCTGTGCTTTGCGCTTGGCCAATTTGGGCCCCAAACAGGCTGAAGCCCAGGAGCACTCCTGGGGCCTGCACAATGACGTCACTCCTGGGAGTGACATCTAGGGGTGCCAGCCTCCAGGTGGTAGCTGGAGATCTCCTGGAATTACAATTGATCTCCAGGCCACAGAGATCAGTTCAACTGGAGAAAATGGCTACTTTGGAGGGTGGACTCTATGGAATTATGCCATGCTGAGGTCCTTTTCCTCCCCAAACCCTGCCTTTTCCAGGTTTCACCCCCCAAATCTCCAGGAATTTCCCAACCTGGAGCTGGCAACCCTAGTGACATTGTTGCGCCATGCAAGGAGCACGCCCCAGGAGGCCCATTCTTGTACCTTTTCACTTGCTGGCCAGGTGAGTGGTGGCAGGGGGGAGGAGGCTGGGAGTGGGGGGATCCCCTGCCCCCACCAGGGAAAAAGCAACCCTAGGCCAGAGGGAGAAGAGACAGCAGCCAGACAGCCTTCCACTGTGCTTTGAAGACAACACTGAAAACCCCTCCCTGAGTGCCTGTTATTGGTTATTAATTAGTTTTGAGAGCGACGAAAAACTAAAACAAAACTCTCAAAGCCCCGCTTCTTTCCTGAAGGCTGAGTTCAGTACATTACTCCTTTGTGAGTGAGTGGGCTATGTGAGTGTCAGCGTGAGTGTGTGTGTGTGTGAGAGAGAGAGAGACAGTGTGAGTGAGATTGACTTTAGTATATGGAAGGTATGTGAAAATTCAATGTAATGCTGCAGCCATATACTCCTGTACTTGAGAGTGGATCCCACTGTAATCACTGTAGCCTATTTCTTAGTGTATGTGTATTGCATGAGATTTATCTTATAAGTCATTGTATTAGAGAGATTAATATTAACAAATGTTCATATGCATTCCTCTAATAAAAGTAGCACTACCAATGACAACAAAAGTGTTAGCTAGCCAGGCATGATACGTGCCATGCAAATAAGATTCCTGTGCTTTCCAACAAAATCCTGCTAGATGAAAGTTGCCAAAGAAAATAATATTTTGTTACTCCCTTCCTGATCTCAACTTCCTTTACTGTCTTCCATACTTCTGAATTTAGTGCCAAACTAGATGAAACACTGGGCAGATCCAGAAAGGGATCTGCCCAGTGTTTTTCAAAGGGAAATGGTAGCCATTGGGGAGGGATCACAGTGCAGGGAAAGAACTGGTTTAATCTACTTCACACACAGTTTCTAACACAGCCCCCCCACCTGCTATTCACCCTGGAAGGGAGGAAGAAAAAGACAGGGAAAGGGTGTCTATGCTTTTCCCCTTCCAGGGCTAAAAATAGCCGAAGTTGGGGTAGCTTTAACCAGCGAATATGCAGTCTTGTCTAGTTTGGCCAAACAACCCTTATGGAGAAGGGGAGGGGGCAGAGAGCTGCTTTTCCTGTATATGGAGTTCTGTAAAAACTTCCATATATAGCAGGCCTTGTATAAAAATAGTTGCCAGACATGCCAGTCACTGTATTGTGTACGAAGGACTGATATGCTTCCAACACATAAGGCATTTTGATATTCTTGGTATTTTGTTCTGCAGTTGCAGTTGTGTCTGGCCAGTCTTTCTTAAAATAACTTGCAAAGCAAAGAAGGTAACTTGGTTTATGAATTATTTGCTTTTTGCTGTTTGCCTATCTGCCACTCCCTAAGATTCAATACAGAATGCAAAGAACCACACCACAATGGCTTTAAAAGGGAAACAGGCAAGGTAAGCAGCGCAGCGGCCAAGCATGACTCAAGAATTACAAGTTCCTCACTCACTACAGACGAGTGAACAAGGGCCGAGTTTCCTGTTAACAAGATACATTGTGGCTCAATTCAGAATTACAACTGAAACTAGGGTTTAGGGATTTGCAAAGATCAGGCTTTGGGATGAGGTACTCCTTACTATTTCCTTGGCATAAAATTCTCTCCCCGCCGCCCCAGTTCAGGAGTTGCGTGTGATGGTTCCCAAAATGAAAGCAAGATGCTTCTGCAATAACTGAAAGAATCTGGTAAGGCCGTGTGCCGTTCCGAATCCTAAGGCCTAATGTCCAAGCCTGAACTAGACACAAATGACAGAGATGCAAGCCCTTTCAATAGCTTTCTGTATTCCTTATATGCTGTTGTTTTTTCTTCAGGCAGCTCCTTCTTCCAAGCCAAACTATTTTAAACCTACAAATTGGGAGGAAGAACGCATGTGTGTGGAATCTGAGGAAAATTATTTTTTCATCATCCTATTCAAACTGTCATCAAAACCAAAAGAAATAACACAGGAACACTAATTTCTCCTGCAATTTTTTAAAAAATGCTAAGAGTGGGATGCTTTATTTTCTGTCTGGCAACATTTGAAATTGAGATGTACCCAAGATTCTTTGCAGTGTAGATTAAAACTTCTGATATTTGGGTTAGCTGACAAATGCAAATATAGACATGCATTAAACACATACACACTTTGCTCATGAAAAGAATTTGCCAATTCAAATGATGACATTTCCTATGTAACTCAGGTTTGGAAAGGGCAAACTGTATGGTAGGTATGCTTGGTAGCAGTAGGGCTGCCCTGACTCCTGGGATAGTGAGAGACTTCCTGCCACTTCCACCCACTGCCATTGTTTGCCGCCACTCAGTTGGGCAGCAGGAGAAATGCCCCTGCAAAAGTGGGGGGGTTGACACCCCTCCAGTGTGATAATGTTGCTTCCAGTGTGACCCAGAAGTGACAATATCACGTTGGGTGATGCTCTAGTATTTGCCCAAAACTCTCTGGTTAAGCCACAGAGCATTGGGCAAATGCTAGAGTGTCACCCCCAGTACAATAATGTCACTTCTGTGTTGCACTGACAGTGATGTCATTGAGCTGGGGATGCCAATTGCCCCTCCCCAGCTGTAAGTACCTCCCTCCCACATCTCCCAATAGTTGCATGGCTGTTACTACCACAGTCTTACAGTCTCTCTCCACCCAGTCAATTGTCCAGTTAAGTTAGCATAAGAGAGGTGGCTCCAATTTAGTTGCACGCATCAGCAGTCAAAAAGAATTCTACAGTTTAACTGAATAATCTGATACACTTACCCAATTCTTTAGATACTGGCGATGCGACTGCTATGTCTCCTATTTTTGCAACACCATCATAGTAAGCTCTTCCCGCAAGAATCATGGCTAGAGAAAGAGATTTGGAAATGGAGTAAAATAACTATTTAACCTAAACGTATAAAGCATGTTATAAATCTATTTATCTATGTCCCATGAGGAAGGGAGTCTTAATGAAAAAAGCATATAGCTGATAAATTGTATTGTATATGGACTATAGAACATATCAACAGAAGCTGAAAACAGACATGAGATTTCTCTTGGCAATATATTATTAAAATTGTATGTAATGAAAAAAACAAGTCAGATGTTCTTAAAAGCAAACCCAATGATGTGCTTTAAAACATTCAACTTTCATTTTTAGTGAACATAAAGTGTGCATGTGTCATCCCACTAAATATACCCAAATATACTCAACTGTTCTTATTTACCAAGGACAACTTCTACTTTTTGTCCATGGAAAATCACTGTACCTATTTATTTATAGTCCATCTTTCTTGCTGGGACTCAAGGCAGATTACAGGATATAAAACAGTGCAATCAGACAGCACAGGATAACCGAAGAATAAAGCAATTTGACTCAGATTATAGAATTAGAGCTCAGTGTAAACAACAACTACTAAAATAACATCCCCATTTATTGTTACTCCCAGATTATTTGAACAGACCTAAGACAAATTCACATAGAGAGCCAGTTTGGTGTAGTGTAGTGGTTAAGAGCGGCAGGACTCTAATCTGGAGAATTGGGTTTGATTTCCCACTTTTCAGCTTGGAAACCAGTTGGGTGACCTTAGGTCAGTCACAGCTTCTCTCAGCCCTACCAACTACACAGGGTGATGGTCGTGAAGATAATAATAACACACTTTGTAAACAACTGAGTGGGTGTTAAGTTGTCTTGAAGGGCGGTATATAAATTGAATGTTGTTGTTGTTGTTGTTGTTGTTATTATTATTATTATTATGCTATTGCTTATAAGAACACAATGGATAGTATTCTGTAAACAGATTTGCACCTATATTTAATTGTAAAATCTGTTTCCAAGGACAATCAAATCTAGAAAAAGGCTGTTAATAATACTGAATAAATGCCACCAGCTTACAATTCAATGCATTTCCTTAATCACCAAGTTCAGTGTAACACAGCTAACCACAAGAATGCCTTATGTAATGGTACTTTCTAAGCTACAGGTAATTTCAATATTTAAAAAGGGTAAGAACTCTCAAGGAGTTTGATTAAAGATTAGAGGTCAGAAGAAGAGAAGCACCTTGTTTTCAAAGAAAAGTGGGAGAGGGGAAGCAAACGACACCCCCCCCACACACACATAATTCTGTACCAATATATTTCAGACACAGTTCAGCTGTTTCAAGGAAGCAATAACATATGAGAGGTATTACTGAGTTTGGTTGTTCTCTGTAAATTATTTCCATGTTATTTTGCATTTATGATTTAAATACCAATGTGTATTCTGATACATGGGTCACAAAAACAGAATTTAAACTAGATAGTAACCAGAAGGCAAATACACACATGAAAGTGGCATTATCCATCAAAATCTGTTTTCCCTAGATCTTCTGGGCACTTGGAACAGATCTGTTTACCAATAACATCCACTGATTGATTTAACACATTTTGACATATTAAAAAGATGCTCCTGATTTTTTGGGAACCTGTTGTTGTTGTGGCTGCTGTTGTTTAGTTTAAGTACCTACAAAGCCATGGATGGCAGGCACCATCTTGGAAGAAGCATTCTTTTTCGCCTCTCATGCCCAAGAAGGAATGCCTCTTCCAAGAGGCACGTACGTTGCAGTTGGCATGATCTAATAATTATGATGCCAATGTAGGAAAAAGCAGCCTATAAATATTTTAGATAACAGTTGTTCTGTTTCCAGGTGCAAATGTATACCGATATGATTAATTTAAAGCAACATGATTAATTCACTAAGAGATCTTTGAACAGCCCTACTTATAATCTACCTTAAACCATCAGGTGAGGGAGCAGAAAGTCAGGAAGTAACAACAACGTAGGGCCTGGGAGGCAGCAGTTGCGGATAAGGTGAGAAAATGACGTTTTGTTGATATTAGGGGGTGGGGGGGTTGCTGAATAATCAGACCCAGGAGCTGGAACCTGGGAGTTCCAGTAAGGGAAGTTCCTGGTAGGGGAAGGGGCCAGGCCAGCATAGGATGTGTCAGAGGAGAGATCGATCAGGATGCAGCACGATGCACACAAGACGAGATAATAGCAACAGTTTTCTAGCCAGGAAGAAGCAGCTCCTCCCCTGGCTCTGCCCCCCCCAGACTTTAGTCCTTCCCCTGAGAGTCAGAAAAGGTGGCTAAAATCCTGAAACTTCCAGTTGGTACCCTGATACCAGACAATTCTAATTGGTTTTGAGGAAAGAATCTAGAAGAAAACAGTGAATACAAGCAAAACTCAGGGTCAGAAACTGGCAGAATAAATGTGTAAGACAGAGAGATGAGAGTGGGAGGAATCAGTAGGGCTAGGGCTGCCAGCTCCAATTTAGGAAATTCCTGGAGATCTGGGGGGGGGGGGGGTAAAACCTGGAGAAAGTGGGGTTTGGGGAGGGAAAGGACCTTGGCATGGCATAATTTCATAGAGTCCAGCCCCCAAAGTAGCCATTTTCTCCAGGGGAACAGATCGCTGTGGCCTGGAGACCAGTTGTAATTCTGGGAGATCTCCAGCCCCTACGTGGAGGCTGGCAACCCTAAGTAGGGCTTAAGTTTTATATCGTAATATGGAAAGAAAGAGGAAACAGATCTAGTCAGGGGCAGGGACATGAAGGAGCCTTAAAAGGGAGGACCATAACACTGTAAAGGGCAACAAGATAAGGTTTATAAACCAGAAATTGCAACTCTTGAATGCCACTCCCTCTTATATTAACTGTGTTCTTAGAAGCTAGGAACATATGAAGCTGTCTTATACAGAGACAGGCCATTGGTCCATCCAGCTCCATATTGTCTAACTGGCAGCTGCTCTTCCAGTCTCAGGTTGAGAAATATGCTCTCCAACACCTGCAACATGAAACCCTTTAACTAGAGATACCGGGGATCGAACCTGGGACCTTCTGCAGATGCTCTCTTGGTAAGCCACAGGCCCTCCCAAAGATGAGCGAGCTAGATGGCTGTCAGCCAAGTAGAGAAGGGCCATATAGATTCTTTACATCTCTCTTTTTTCATGGAAATCCAGTTTTCTGAATGTGTCATCGCTTCATACCTTCCAAAGCTGCTGATAAGCAGCCAATAAATAATCCACGGCAGGTGCTGCTGACTCTCCCTGTATCCTGTTCCATTACAGGTTCAGCAAAACCATTTTCAAGTACAGCATCAACCATCACAGAATTGCAGTTCTGCTATGCTGTCATACAGGAAAAACGCAGACTAAATTTTCTGCGAGGAAGCCAGTCTGACCCAGGGCAAAATGGAAAACATTTCCAGTCTGTAAATAGCTGAAGTCTTTGATACTTTTTTCAAATCTGAATTAAATTTCCTTGAGGGTAGGGAGAGTTAGCAGAGTTTGGAGGCAATGTGTTCTCAAAGCCTTAAAATGGGGGTGGGGAGATCAGGGCACTGTTTTTTAAGGGCCAGTTCACATGACCAAATAATAGCCCTCAAGGTTGTAGCAACTTCATGGAAATCCAAGGCGCATGACTGAGGGCTGCACTGGGACATGATGGCTTTGCCTTTATGTCCAAGGATTACTATTCAATGAACAAGGCACATAGAAAAATCTTACTGTTCATATGCTGTACTGCATTCCATGCGTGTACAATGGAACAAACTACTGTTTCATCATCTAGTGAACTGTAAGGAGTGCCAAGGGGGCTACACACAGAGGGCTAATTTATAGATTTAGGGGGGGGGTAACAAATTACTCGTAGACCAGAACAGTTTGTCACACACCAATCACTCAAAATTTCTTGCAACACGTAGGGTTTAGCAAACAAGCAAATATGTACTTTTGTATAGTTCTGATGCAGAAACATTGTGAAAAATGAACACAGTACACAAAGCTACTTATAAAAGAAACAGGTTCCTGACATGCTGTACAAAGCCTACAATCAATTTCTTCAGAGCTGCTGCTATGGAAGTATGAAGTACCGTACATAATTAGGACATTTATTCCTATCAACAATTTGACCAGCCAAAATACTGAAGTTCTTCTGTGCAGAAAGCTGACTGCCTTGTCAGATTATAATGAACTTTTCCCTAAAACACACACTTAAAAGCTAGCATGAAGAACTGTTTATATCATACATTTCCTTTTATCCTATTTAAAGAGCAGAGCGTTCAGTTAAAAAAAATGTAAAGTTAATGGGATATAAATGGATGTTTGAGACAAATCAGATTCTCTCATCTGTCTCCATCATGTTTTAATTTAGTAGTTTCAAAAGAGCACTATAAGTGGAAAAATATGTCCCACAGGCTCACTGGAAGAAAGCCACGTGCATTTCTTTTACCAGCTTCTCAAAGCTCTGCATTGCACCATGGGATAAACCATGTGATATGAGCTCACACATACCCCAAACAAGGCCATCTTCTCTGCCATGAAGAGAGGTGCATGAATGAAGTCAAAAGAAACTGAATGGATCTTTGTTTTAGCAGTGGTGCCACTAAACTAAGGCTGAAACCCTAAGTACACTTTCCTGAGAGTAAACTTCACTAGATAAAAGAGAACTTACTGCTGAGTTACATTGTGCATTAGACTTGCAGCCTTTCAAACTGATTTAGCTCTTCTAATATCACCAGTGGTCTATCCTAACGGTGCAATCCTAAACAGAGTTACTCCAGTCTAAGCCCACATTTCACTGGGCTTAGAAACTCTGTTTAGGACTGCATTGTTAGGCTTGCTAGTACCCCAGCAAACAGGGCTTATCCTGCACGCAAACAAAGCCCAAGGTGACGAGGCTCATGAAAATGTCCACAATCCTACTTGCTGGCCCACGCATGCCCAGATGAGTCATTTTGACTTTCTTAAAAGTTTCACATCCAGAGACAGTTATGACTCATTATTTAATCATCTTTTGCAACATCACAAAGCATCAGTATTGCACCAGCACTGCAAGGATGCTATCGAGGCACTTTAGGGCAGGCATGAGGGAACAAACACGTAGGGTCAAAAGGGGGTGAAAGACTACCCAACTGAAAAAGGTCACAGCACTGAATTCCAAAGTTTTAGCATCATCAGTCCTATTTTAATCTTGCCTTTAACTCCCATACAACCAACCTCCCCGGCCCTCCACATTCTTCCTGCAGACAAATATTGTTAAGTACTTTGTACACTGAAGAGTACTTAAAAACAAAAAAGATTAATGACAGGGCAAGCTGAATTTCCAAAGCTCTTCGTACAAAATATGTACAGGCTCTCCATGGTAAATGAGAAACAACAGAAGCCAAATCCTTTTGACCTAAACTCCTAAAGGAATTCCTAAAGAAACTCCATGAAAAATGCTATAAAAATGAAACGAGATCAGCAATAAATCACACGCTAGAATGAATTTGAAACTTCTGACACTAGAAGCCAGTTCTCATCGCGCAATATGAATCGGAGTGACAAATGAGTTTGTCACTCTATGCAAACAAAATAAAGCAAAAATACAAACAACAACAAAAACTAGTCAGTCTGTTGAGACGTTTTTATGAACTCTAAGAGCTAGGCCAGAAAGAGTTAACTCTGCCTGAGACCAAGGCTTTAACATCAAGTAATGGCTAGGGACCTTTGTTTCTTTCAGGTCACAACTGACTCACAGCAACCCCAACCCCAAGGCAAGTGAGAAGCAGAGGGGGTTTGCCATTCCTCAGTGGTCCCTCATCCAAGTACCGACCCTGCTTCACTTCCGAGATCTGACAAGACCAGCCTAGACCATGGCACTTTCCCACCCCAGGTCATCTGTAGCCACAAATAGTTAACATAGGTGTGCAATGGCAAGCGGGCTTGGGTATTTATTTTCAAGGCAGTCACTATACTTCAGTGCTATGGAAACTATGAATATTATGTCAATCCGCATGTTAATATGGCAAAAAGGGAGACTTACCGTTAACTGTTTTTTCATAGTTTTTCCCCAGGTTTATTAAGTTCCGCAGCCCTGGGTTGAATTGTTCCATCACATTCTGCGGAACAAAACAAGCAACATCAACCATGTTAAAGAACAGTCAACATCCTAAGAATGGCAACAATAATAAAAATAAAAGCAGCAGCCCCAACAACACAGAGAGAGAACCCACACATCTGAAGAAGAGAACTGTGATTCTCGAAAGCTTATGCTACAGCAAAGTTAGTTAGTCTTAAAGGTGCTACTGGACTCTTTTCGATTTTGCTACTACAGACTAACATGGCGAACTCCTCTGGATCAGAGAACCCAAACAAATTTAAAGCCAGGTTTTGCTTTAAAACCAGTAAGAATGTTACTACTTTTACCTGGCACCGTGGCAATGCAGGAGAGGGGGGGCAGGCGAACATGTCTGGAGAGGGCATTCTGCAATCAATGCCACAACAGAGAAAGCCATCACTGTGTTCTCAATATCCTTTCCTCAAATTATACATGTATGACTAAATATGGTGTATGCATTTTAATGCCCAAGCTTCAGACTACAGTGTTGATGCTGGAGCATAATGTTTTTTTACCCTGCACCGGTATGAGGCCAAAAAAAATTGATGCTGGCAGCCAAAATCATGAAATGTGGAACTTCTAAATATTTCAAGTTTATATTGTTTTAGGAAACAGTATTTTCTTTTAAAAAAACAGATTTCCAAGACAGAAAATGGGACTGAAACGAAAGCTGAAACGAAACTGGATTTTTCACTGGGCACAACATTTATACATGGACAAAAGCAAATGTAGCAAAAGCCAATTCCTACAAAATCACTTTTCAGAAGCAACCAGTGACCTGTACTGCTCAAGAAATCAGGGTTAATCTTACCATCTGAAAATGAGACCCTATAATTCTGTCATCAAAAAACCTATTTATCAGGTACAGCTGTTTCAGAGAAAGCCAAACTGATTTCCGCGGTTGACCATTTTGGTTTATAACGCACACACACAAACAAAAATGCAAGTGTTGCATTTTATTTTGCTTTACGACAAGAACATATTTATGGTATTAAAAGGCATGATTTTTTTCCTAAGCAAATCCCCCTTTTATTTACATAATCATGTTTCCTGACAAAGAAAAATGCCTTGTTCTCCTAACAAAGAGGCTTGGGGAAAATATTAAAGAATCAGAAAATTCAAATGCTTGCAAAGAGAAATGTAGTGGGACATTACAGGCTGCTAACAACAAAATTAATTTTATAAAACAACAAAGTTATACAGGGGCCTTGTACTGATCTAGAGGAATTTTGGATTTTCCTCTCCTGAAACTGCTTCTGTATTAAACAGATGCCAGATGTGGTTTTTAAACACATGATAAAGACTAAAGTATTAAACAGAAATAAACACAAGGTTGGGTGGCAATAGATTTTTCAAATCTCACTGTTCTCTTGGGGAATGTATGGCCAAATGTACAACCTAGTTATCTAAAGGAATGAAATTAATGGTACTCCACTTTTCTCTTAAATCCAAATGCTAAATTTAACTGTGTTACAAAAACAACTTATGAAAAACTAAAAAGGGAATCTATGCAGTAAAAACAAAAAAATGAAACTGGCAATATACATGAAAAGCTACAGAAATAATATTTAAACGAACTATTTAAGAAATCGCTTTACCATTGACATTACAATAAATTAAAACTATTTTTTAAAAAGTGCAGATTGTAAACTGTCTTTCCGTCTTTATTTCATTGCTCTAGGAATCCATTCCAGGAATGCCTTGTTGATACATGATAAAATTGGTCCACACAACAATGCCTTTGCTTAGCTGTTGTTCTACCCCAACCCCCATCCCAGAATTTATAACCTTAATACTGTCAAAGCAAAACAAGGTGGCAGCAGTGATTTACTACCCCTCAAAATCCTTGTCGAACAAATCTGTTTCACCACACACTCGATCCAGCACCATCATCCTTTTATCTGTTATTATTACACTTCTATCCCATCCTTCTTCCAAGGAGATCAGAGCAGTGCAACCTGGGCAGGATCCAGCCAGATTTTTCATTCCATCGCATCCAATTCCCTTCCTTAGTGTAGCCCTTGTGGCTCATGGCTTTTCTCCATACAGGTCCCATCGTAGCTTTTGGGGTGTGGAAAGGGGGGCCCACCTTCCCTTTCCACCAGCAGAAAAGCTGGTTGGAACCAACTCCACATTTCGCCCTTCTCCGTTTTATCCTTACAACAATCTTTTGAGGTAGGTTAGGCTGAGAGAGAATGAGTGGCCGGCCCAAGGGACATTGAGTGAGCTTTTAGGCCGTGTGGGGGGGAGACCTGAACCTGGGTCTCTCCAAACACACTCTGGTGCCGTAACAACTACGCACAGTGACTTGTTTTTCTGCACAGCCACACACTATTTTACAGATCAGGCCACTGACCCCATTAAAAAGAAAACAATTCAAATTTGTTTCCTTATAGATGCTTCTTCCATGTCATCACACAAAAGGGCAATAATGCCTGAGAGCCAGAGTAGTGTAGTATTTCGTCTCCCAGAGTATCCTCTGGGAGCTCTAGGTTCAAGCCCCACTCTGCCATGGAAGCTCACTGAGTGCCCCTGGGCCAGTGACACACTCTCAGCCTGGCCTATATTGCAGGGCTGCTGTGGGGATAAAACTGAGAAGAGGAACATGATAAAAGCCATTTGGATTCCCCACGGGGGAGAAAGGTGGGGCATAAATGAAGCAAAATAAATACAAAAATAAAATGAACGAATAAAAGTAGGCTGTTTCCACACAGCTGGTCATTCCCATCCTTTGCCTGTTTTTTGTGTGTGTTTTGCTGAGTCGTTCCGAAAACTCCCCAAAAGTGCTTACCTTGCAGTTTGGGAGGGGAGGTTGAGCACTTTTGTCATTGTCGCCCACCTCCCTTTCAATTTATTTATTTTTGCTCTGCACATGTGCGATTGCATGCTGAGAGCTTCAGGAGAATAGGTGGGCATTGATAACATGATTCCTCAGCGCTCTAACCATTCACATGCCCAAGAACGCAGAAGAAACGCTCCGTTAGCCTGCGGCAAAAGAAAAGTCCAGGGAAAGTGCAGTCCCAGAAAAGATGCCGAATAAACGGTGCCTGCAAGCATTTTGCAAATGGAGATGTCTGGAATTGTGGGGGAAAGCTGCCAGAGTTTCGTGAGTGAGTCGTTCCTATAAGGACGTGTGGAAACGGCCGTAGTCATTTTGGCTTGGTTCAGACTTAATGCCAAATTATACATTGGCTACTGCGTGAACTTCAGGGTCACTCAGCTCTTTTCCCTCCAACCCAGTGAGCTAATTAGTTACTTCTGCTTTGGTGGGAAAGGTGCTGATTGCTGCCAAAACAGTGAAATACAGTTTGAACTTAGCCTGCAAACCAGGATTCCAAACTGGGAACAAAGCGCCGTGGGAATCTGAGACACCAGCGGCAAGCATAAAATGACAGTCCGCTGGTTCAGATGTAAGACAGCAAACAATGCCACAAAAGTGGAAGTACCGAATAAGCTTACTGGCTGTGAGGGGAAAAAGGAGAAGAAAGGATCTTGCAAGGGAACCTAGAACTCCTTCAAGGTTCATGCACATAGTGCTCAACTTCAGTTTGGTGTTAGGTTTGCACTTGGTCCATTGAAGGCAAATGATAACCAGGCAACATTTAGTATTTGTTTGACAAAGATTGAAAAAAGATATTATCTCATCAAGACTTTTTTTAAAAAAAATCTTGTTGGTAGTGTCACTTCTCCATACTTTTGTGGACATTTATTTTTTAAAAGCTGTGTTCTTTATTACTTATCAACCCCAAAGATAAACAGAGATTGCCAAAACATTTGTGTATGAAGCATGTTTATATTTTCAGCAGACCAATAAGTACAGACAAATGCAGGAATTACTCCGGGAACTCTGGCTGTTCAATTCAGATACTAAATGTTACAATAGAACAGCTGTAATCTTCAACCCAAACCTAGAGAACATAGCTGACTTCATCCATACCTCAGAGGCCCAGCTGGACAAGACTTGGCCCACACAGTGCTGGCTAGGACTTGGTTGTTACTGGTGAAGTGGAAATTACCCACAAAACTACTATGGCCTTTTTGCACGGGTTGAAGCCGTCCAGTTCTGAAGTCACTAGAGGAATTGGCATTCAATTTACGCCAAGTCTAACCAACAGTGACATAGATCCTATTTGAGTAACTACGCAGTGCCAGCAACAGCAGCAATTTCAGGTGGTGAAGGATCTGACTTAAGGAGTTTCAGTCCCTGTTTAGTGAGGATTGAACTAGCTGTACAAAGTAGGGTTGCCAGGTCCAGGTTGAGAAATTCTTGGAGATTTTGGGGGTGGAGCCTGGAGACGGCGTGGTTTGGGGAGGGGAGAGGCCTCAGAATGGTATAATGCCATAGAGTCCACCCTCCAAAGCAGCCATTTTCTCCAGGGGAATGGATCTCTGTCACCTGGAGATCAGTTGTAATTCCAGGAGATCTCCAGCCACCACCTGGAGGCTGGCAACCCTAGTGCAAAGTCACTTTTAAGTGATGCAATTTTAAATAAATTTGCAGAAGCTCATAGAATCAAAGTTTCAAAGCATATAATCAAATGTGAAGTGCCTGGTTGTTTTCAATTACTTCTTTAATAGTTGTGTGCTGCAGAGTTACATGAGATAGCAACACAACATATAGATCAAATGGATTTTTATTAATTGCATTTGGCATAAGGAGTACTCACTGGGGCAGACGACCAGAAGCTTCCGCTTGCTGCCAAAACGGATTCAATTGGCTCCTTCTGCTGCCATTCCTGATCTGGATATCTAGGAATGAACTGACATGTCTGTAGGATTGCCAGTTCCCCACTGGGGGCAGGGCAGGGATTCCCTGCCCCCCTTCCATCCCCCTCCCCTGCTTACCTGGATGGCGGGGGGGGGAATGCGCCTCCCCGGGTGTGCTCCTGGGCGGTGCAGCATGCTCCACAGCAGCCCAAATCAGGCCCATTTCAGCCTGAATTGGGCTGAAATTGGCCCGAATCAGCCCAAAGCGGGCCCGAATCTGGCTGAATCGGCCCAAATCTGGCTGCTGCAGAGCGCAGGAGCACTTCCACACCCCTCTCCCCAGTAAACCTCCACAGCAGCTAACATCATAGCTGGTAAACTGCTTAACAGTGGTTAGAGGAGGAGCTGGCTCCCAGCTTATTAGCCTTGGTCTGCAGGGAGCCAGCACTGTATCTGCACCAGCCCAGAGTGGATTTTACTATATTTTCCATTTGTTGCAAGCTAATAAAAAGCTATATTGTCAAAGTATTTCAGAGTAACTGTCCTTTTTTTCTTGTAGAATATATGCAAGACAAAAACAATATCAAAAATTAAAACAAGAAGTGTATTTCTTTTTAAAAAGATGCAAAACTGCATCTTATCATTACAGATTTCTTTCCTTGCAAAGAAGGAACCAAAACAACAGAACTCATGCATTTGTGGGCACTCGTTTATTTCTAGGGATAGGGAAAGGTAATAGACAAGTTTAAAATTGCTGTATAACAAGAAAAGGGGATGGGGACTTCTAGCATTGCTGTAGTAGCAGGAGACCCAGCAAAGAATAAGGAAGATATTGCATTAATAGCAACATAATTAATAAAGGATTTAAACTGACAAAAACAAAAAGAGAGGATATGAAGGAAATGAGTGTCATAAACAAGAAATAAACCCATTATGGGGTGTTAGTATATTGCTGGCAGGGCCAGACATATCCCCAAAGTGGCACCCTATTAACTTGTTTATTAAGGAACATATGATTAGGGTCAAATAACTTAATGTTTATGGCTGATGGAAATTAAGAGTGGGAGTGATGTCTGAAGGTTTTTACACAAAACTAAGATTACTGGTAGAAGCAAGATGACTTCTTGAAAAATTAAAGGGCATAGGATAAGAGACAAATCTCCAGTTAAGGACCACAAGTGGCATGTGCTGTGCTACCAGAAGTCAGATTGGTAGTAGCAGGGGCATCTGGAAGAAAGAACTTTATGATTGTATTTCTGCTATGGATTTTTATAAACACAGCAGCATGTAATAAAGGACAAAGTGCATCGTTATAAATTAGACATTCAATCCTTCGGTTCCTGCAAGCATTGCAAAACTTTTGAAATAAAATAAAAGCAACTATTGGAATGTTTTCCTGTAAATGTTCAGCTTTGGTCTGTAATGTAGGACACACCTTCTTAGAACACAATAGCTCAGCAGGTCAACAATGCATAAAGTCCCTGTAGCTTCAGGTTTGCATCCTGCTGACATACATCCTGCTTGCAATGGCACCTCCACCAGAGTAGCAAATTATTGGATTATGTAGAAATTCACATCAATATCCTTGGACATAATAATATTGTACATAGATCACTTGATCATAGCAAAAGAAATACTTGTCTTTGTAATTTATTAAACAGTCCCATTCCTAAATATTTATTTTACTTACTTCATTTATATTTCAATGGGGTCCCAAGTGGCTTCTCTTCCATTTTACCCTCACAACAACCCTATGAGGTAGGTGATGCTGGGAGTGAGTGAATGGCCCAAAGTCATCCAGCAAGCTTCCAAGGCAAAGTGGGGATTGGAACTTAGGTTCCAAGATCCTTGTCATTCACTCTGACCAGTACATCACGCTGGACTGGATTTGCCCCAGAGCCTCTCTCTCCTTATGGTTATGGTTTATGGGTATGATATGTTGATACATTTGTCAGGATACATTAATCAATCACTTATTTGCTGATATAGCAGGCCACAGGATTGTCAGAATGGGAAAACCATGCATCGTTTCCATTTGGGAAGAAAATGCTATTCCAGAATAGCAATTAGTAAATTTAGTGCAATGTATGTATATCCATGTAAAAACATTTAATCCAAAGAGTTTAATCCCTAAATCATGTCACATCTGCAGACACCTTCCCCTTTCCTACCAGACAGTTATGGCCAGGGTTTTTTTTCTGGGAAAAGAGGTGGCGGAACTCTCAAAAGGGAAACGAGGAAGAAACACTCAGGATTCTTTGAAATCATATTTTCAAGCACTATTGCCGAGTATTTTCAAGAGGTGCCGGAACTCCGTTCCCCCATGTTTCCCCTGAAAAAAAGCCCTGGTTATGGCCCACTTTTGCATCCTTCCTGACCCATACTTCGAGAACCTCTCCTTTAAGCTGTGTTCAGACATTAGAGAAGGTAGCTGAACACTCCCAATCCTCCTGTTGTTGTTAGCATCCCTCAAATCAGGCTGGAAGAACGGTGAGGGGTGGAGATTAAAGACTCTGGAGAGAAAATTAGCAGAGAAAGAGGGGGAAAGGGAAACAAAAAGGTGACAAAGAAAACACTGGGAAAGGAGGGAGAGTAACACAGCAAAGGAGAAATGAATGCGAAAATGGATAAAAAAGAGATGGGAAAGGGGTCAGGAAGCAGGCACCAGGTAACATACTGATGGGCACAATGCTGGGGGTTGCTGGCTTAAACTTTCAAGCTATGAACAATATTATGTTCCAACAGTTGCATGGTAGTTTTAAATGTCAACACAAAGTCATTTCCACTGCTTGCATTAATTTGTGGCATTGAAGCAGTTTTATAAGCACTCTGTCAACTGAAAAGATTGATAGATTTCCTCCTCCCATAACATTAACTCAAACCTGCCCTAAGACGAATCAGGAAATTAAAGCATTTAAATTCTTGTATTGGGAGTCCCCTCAGTTTTGTGCAAGTATACTTAAGAACATTATGCAAGGTGTAGAAGTACATTCTGGAGGGAATCCAATCGAAGGATATTAAGCGCACAAGCAGGCACTATGCTGTGTGTGGAGGAAGAATCACGAGGCCACAAACAAACACTGTTCATTTCCTTTTGGACTTCTCCTAAATCGTTTAGCTACCTTGCAATTCAGGGGTTTAGTTGTATGATTGACTTTGTAGGCACTACGACAAATGGTTGACTGGTATTGCCAAAAAGCGATAGTTCAGTCTAAAGTTGCCAACCCCTATGCGCAGCCTGGAGATCTCCCAGATTTACAACTGATATTCAGGCAACAGAGATCAGTTCCCCTGGAGAAAATGGCTGCTTTGGAGAGAGGACTTTATGGCATTACACCCCACTGAGGTCCCTCTCCTCCTCAAACCCCACCTTCCCTGGGTTCCACCTCCAAATCTCCAGGGATTTCCCATCCTGGAGTTGGCAACCCTAATCTATGCCCACCTACCTCAACTGTCCCATATTCATTTCATCCCATCTTTACAGGCTTGAGAGAAAGCAACTTGTCTAAGTTGGTGGTAGAAAATCCAACACAACTAGCCCAGGGTTTATTATTGAAACCCTTGAACATATATTCGAGGCTAAAGCAGAACTGTGCCCATCTCTCACTGCTAAGTAGCTGAAATAAGCATCTCTCTATTTAAAGTTTGAAACATGTCATTTCCAGTTTGCTGGGATCCCTTACATTTTTTAAAATTCTTGAACACCAAGGGCTAAACGAGAATCCTTGAAGGCAGGTAGACAGGGTGGGGTGCTTTTGGGAGAGGTGCTTCAGAGAAGACGGGGAAGGGAGAGCTGCAAAGGAATAGGGAAGAAGACAACAAATAGGGCACAAGAATGTGGCTAAAACGTGTGTTTTGACAGACTGGGAAGGGGAGACAAAAGGGTACTTGTATCTATGCCTCAGATCGGAGGGAAACAATTTAGTTGGGGATGTTTTAATGCTGCTTTGACAGGAAACACCAAAAGAAACAGCCCTCAGGGCAAAGCTCCAGTCAGCAGAAAGGGAGGCAACACCACCTACCTATAGACTCAGATCGGGGTTTCAAGTAGTCTCTGTTCTGACCAATGAAGAGCAGAGAAACCAGTATCTTTTTGGGACGGATGGCAGAAGCAAGGTTTTTTTTTTAATGGGGTGGAGTCCTAGTCATTAGAATTCTGCAGGCCCCAGACCCCCAAATTACCCAGCTCTAGGACATCCAAAACATCATATTTTTAAAAAGCCAGATTTTAAGTCTGGTTATATGAGAACACAAGGAGGCATTAGAGTTGACTGCAACTCCTTCTAATCAGTAATACACAGCATTGTTTCAGAAGTAACCATCCCATCATGCCTGTCTCTCTGGTATGTCCTCTGTCATCTTGGGCTTTTAAAACCATTTTCTTAAGTTAAAATGGTTGCCCCAAGAATTGATAAATATAGGACAGAAGGAGCAGAATATGTGCATAAATATCTAAAGTTTGAAGGCTGGTAATGAATATTGACCTCAATCACAATTATGATTTTTTTCAAATTGCTCTTTTTATAACTCGGCTTTCGAGTTGCAAGCTGCAATTCCTTTGCTTTCCGCTTAGCCACACCTTATTTTATTGTATAGCACTGATGGTAGAAGACTAGTGAAGTGGCCAACAACTGAATCAACAGAAGTTGGTCCAATGAAAGGTATCAGCTTACTTGCTTCCTGGTACTGTGTATTGTGCCAAATCATTCCTCCTTTGACAAACTAGAGCTGTACCACTACACACTCTTCATACTAGTCAATCATCTGCTCCATTCTAAAGTTTGTAGGTGGGTGCCATGAATATCTGTCATCCCACCACAAAAAGAAAGATACCATGGAGTTGGAAAAGGTACAGATGTAGCAATGTTGTATATGTGTTTGCAGAACTGAAATGCTATTTTGGTTCTCTAGGCCTCTGGACAACTAAACAGCTAGGATTTTCCCAGCCCTGCATAAGCAGGTAGCCTAGAAACTAGCAAAGTTAGCTGAATTATCCAGCGATGTACAGACAGAAGGGTTGCAGTGACCACTATTCTCATTTTGATTGCTAGTTGCATACAGATCTAACTTTATGGGTTGGAAAAATCTGCATTGCCTAAAAACAAATCCCATGACTTATTGCATGCAGGCAGCCTTACAAGTTTTCCTCTTTTGCAGATTTGCAAGAGAGTTCTGCTCAGCTACAGCATTGCCACCGGGTCCCCATATTCACTCAACCTTGATGTGGATTTCTTGAGAGTTTAGTGGATCCAAGATTGAAGCTGCAGCGGAGAGCATTTCTTAAATCAGCTGTTGTTTATTTTATAATTCTTTTATTTGGATATTTACAGCAAAAAATTTATAGCAGGTATGATGGCTGGTTAAGAAAGAATTCTGCCTAACAATTCCTGTCTAACTTGAATGAACATTAAAAAGCTATGGGAAGGGGCCATGGCTCGGCAGCTGAACACGCTTTGAACGCAAAAGGTCCTAGGATCAACCCCTGGCATCTCTGGTTCACAATCCTCTACCTGAGGTCCTGGTTCACAATCCTCTAACCTGACTAGACCAGGATGGACCAATGATATGACTTAGACAGCTTCGTACTACATCCATAAGAGATTTGGTTCCTCAAGTGCTTTGGAAACCTGGCTTCTTGGCTCTTCCCTAATACAGGGCAGATATCCTAGCCAACTCATAGCCATGAGAGCTTGCTTGGCCTGCACCCTTTCTCTTTGCTTTTCTATATTTCTCTTTTGGGGAACTAACAGGATGGAAACAGGAGTGGGTGGACAGTGGGGTGCTTTTTATAACAAAATATAAAATATTGGTAAGTTAGATTTTCATTTACAGTTTGAGTTATCATCGGTTATGCAATCAGTCCTAGAGAAAGCCTGCCAAACTCATGCAGAGCCCAAATGAGAGAGTCCAGAGCCATGCATGTGTCTGCAATGCAAACTCCAGCTTTGAAAGGTGAATGTCACAGTCTTGTAGGCAGATTGAGCTGAGCACTGCATAAAATTCATACCACCTTAACAATAAGATGAGTCATGCTTCCAAGTGCTTAGCACTGCCATGCCTATAGTTCACACACACATCCTTAAAATGCCAACTTTATTTTCAAGGAAAGCACTAGTTGTAGGGAAACTCTGCTATTACTTTTAGAGCTTTGTCAGTTTACACGATGATATCCACACATTGCCCACCTGGCGGTCTTGCACTGGATTCTGTAGACTTCTTGGGGATGGAGGAGATCCAGAAAATAGATCCCTGGTGCCCCAGGAGGACATATAGAGAAAGTTTGTGGAAATATGTTTAGTAGGTTTAATGAAGCTGCAAGAAAACAGCACTCCTGTGGTTGACCAGTGGGGTCAAAGGCACAGTGGAAGACAAAAATTCCTTTCCACCCCTTTTGCAGCCAGCACCGCAACCAGAAACATCCCCAGTTCTTTCTCTCCCCATCTTCCAGCCAGGTTTCATTTAGAACAGTAAGAGCGAGAACGACAAGATAGAAGGAGACTGTAATGCTGTGAGCTGAGTAGTTATAAGCTTCACCCTGTGAAAAGTATGCAACTCCCCACCCCCAATCCTAATAGGATAATTAGTAGAGACCGTAATTTAGCCATATCCTAGGAACATGCTAGAGATCCTGACATGGGCCATAATAAATTTCTAAAAAAATGTTGAAGTTTATTTTAAAAAATCCCTCTAATGACATAATCCACTGTTGAAATGTGGTGCATGAAATATGGCTCATATAAAAGAATTATTTCTGATAAAATAAGATCTTAGTGATTCTTCATAGCAAAGTAAGCAAACCTATTACTCTTTGGGTCAGGAAGCAATTTTCCCCAGGCCAGTTTGGCTAGGGATTCTGGCAGTGTTTTGCCATCTTCTGGTCATGGAGCAGGGGTCACTGGGGGTGTGAGGGGGGAGGTAGTTGTGAATTTCCTGCACTGTGCAGGGGGTTGGACTAGAAGACCCTGGAGATCCCTTCCAACCCTATGATTCTATAATGAGTAGATCATCTTGTACTGTTTTAATGTGGTCATATGATCACAAAAGTGCACATGCCTCATTAGGTTAACAATTCAGACACACCTCAACATAATTAAAGGGATTTGTCATGGAGAAAGGCATGGTTTTTATCATGGCAAAAAAATGCAACAACCTTTAATGTTAGGTTAAAATAGCAAAAACAAGACCACAACAACCTCTCCCAAATTATCACACAAAACATTTTAGTGTGTAGTAAACCTGAGCAGAATCAGAAACCATCCTGAGCTGACACGGTATTTTACAAACATACAATATGTAATACACACCCACCCAACTAATCACACAGAAGACTATTTACTAAACAGATTTCTCAAGGTACAAAAGATCTCAATAGCTTTCAAGCAGCATACAAACAGGATTGTTGCAATGTGTGGAAATGTGCTACCCCTTGCCTAGAGGGCAAACATGCAATTTTAAGAAAGGCAAATAGACCAAAAGGACTTTTAAACTCGGTGAAACATCAATATATCTCAGTTACATCTATACATCTTCTGTTGTGGGTGGGGGGTGAATAAAGCCCCTTCCCTGGCACAGGGTTAAGTCTTGCCACACACAGTGTAGCTGTGCAACAGAAAATTGAGTAGTAGCGGAAGATAAGAAGGGTGTGATCTATAAAGTGGCTGTTCTTGTTTTGGCATTAATGAGATGCCAACAAAGTTGTTAACTGATCGGCACTTATATAATTGACTACATATTACGTGCTCAAAAGCTGTCCCAAGAGAGCGGTCAGAACTTATGGAAACTCTGTACTTTACGTTTTAATACAATTGTAGAGGCCTTTATTGTCTATAGTTATGCACATTATCTTGTTATGGCTAATGGCCAAGATAAACAGACTTAATGGGTAATTGTAATCGTATATGGTGGTGAGGTCTGACAGCTCACTGAGGTATAGATATAATATATATATAATTAAGAGGCTGTTCTGCCATGAATCAGTCCCTTTTCTTCCACCATTAGGATTACTTTCCTCATACCTAAGAAAGTAATGGGGAAACCATTTTTATATAGAAATTCAGTATAAATACTATAGAAATACCCTGTATTTAGATGACTGGGTTTCTATACTTTGGAAGCAGTCTGCCTACAGCCTTTTCACAGTTGTGGGGGTATTCAGTCTGCCTTGCGGCTTCAAATCTCAGACATATGATATGCATGAAGAAATATTTCCTCTGTCCAGGAGTTACTGATGAAGGTATACTAGGTACTGGAAGTCTTACCTTGCAGAACTATACAGTGCTCCCAGACAGGAGCTCCCTATCATTGACAGGTAATCTATATCATGATTCTTGAACTGGCAGTGGTAGATATGACATCTGCACAGCTCTATCCTGGAATCTTCCCTATGCTGTTGCCTCTGTATGCAGATTACTCTACCTGTTCTATATCCTGAAGTCTCCTCAGTTAGAAACAGCATCTCTTCCATATTGGAGCTGGCTAAAAGGCATTGCCCACTTGCAATTCCTATCAGGAATATCTGTGAGATATAGGCTGTAGCCCTAAAGACTCTTTCCTATGAATAAACCCCATTGAGTAATATATGGGACTTACTTCTAAAATGACCTGATTAGAATTACTCCCATAGCTTCCCCTCCCCATCACTGAAGTGAAGCCCTCTACTGGAATATATTAATCCATGTTAAGACCTGGCTCTCAGATATCATACTCTCTTCTGATGGATTGTCAGACCGACACACCTCAACTTTTGACTTCTACTCTGAATAAATGAAAAGAGGGGAGAGAAAGATCTTTTCAGACACATAAGCATGATAATCCTCTGCATTCTCCCTTAATTAATCAAAATAACAATCATGACCTAATGTGATACTTGTAATACATAACTTGGATTAGAATCTTAATCCCAGGAACATGTACTGAAGGAGGGAGGGGAGGAAAACAATGTTTTGGTACACATGCTGGATAATGTTATTTACATACTTACATCATTTATACCCCACTTCCCCCCAATAGTGTTCCAAGCAGTTTACATCATTCTCCTCTCCTCCATTTATCCTCCCAACAACCCTGTGAGGTGGTTAGGCTGAAGTGTATGAGGTTCAAGGTCACCCAGCAAGCTTTTAGAACAGAGTGAAGATTCAAGCCTGGGTCACCAGACCCTAGTCCAGCACTCTAACCACTACACCACATTACAGAGTATCTAATTAATCCATGCCTCCACCTTAATTTGGAATAGCTTCCATCCTCTGACACTCTGTTCCCACAGTCATCATCACAGATTAAAAACTCTGCCTAGCAACTGTACATACAAAGTCCACCCTTCCACCAACTTCACTGTGGGGTTTCCAAGTAGAAACAGACACAACGTTGACAGCCACAAGTCAGTCTGAACCCCATGGAAGTATGCTACATGGTTTGTGATGTGCACACCCAGTTAGCATGGCACAGTTAGCACGGAAGTGGAGGAGCCACCACTGCAACTAATTTCTAGCATGCATGCACACACTATATGCTGACTCATGTGACAAGTAAATGTGCGTGTGTGTGGAGGGGGTGGTCATGTTTGCTTCAGCCCTGAAATTGCACAATTAACCTGGTAAAAGGAAGGGGGGTAAGGAATGAAGTGTTTGTAACCACCACCTCAGAATTACTCAGAATTACGCATGCCGAATCCACCCTTTTCTTGAACAATAATTTAGACTTTATTTTTAAAGATGGACTCAATGCATGTCAATGAGTATTAAGCATAGTTTAGTAAGCCATGGAACCTCATGTATGCACACAGCAAAATGACATGGCAGAATCCCTAGGTGGTAGAATGCACTTCTTTAGACTACAGAGAATCACTTTTTTAAATTTTTTTTATTTAAAATCCTAACATGAGAGCAGCCATGTAGGATCAAGCCAATAGCCCATCTAATCCACATCCTGTTTCCAACAGTGACTAGTCAGTTAGTGCAGGAAAGCTCTGCTCCCTCTAGGAGGTCTGTCTGCTCCCTCTAATAAAAGTGTCCAAACCCCTTTTAAATCCAGCTCTAAACCACCACATCTTGAGGCAGTGAGTTCCACAAGGCAACTACCCATTGTGAGAAATATGATAACTTCCCAAACCCCATCACCTGAAGCGGTACAGTCTACTTCACCATCTCATTTCTACTGCATTCAGCCACAGTGCCAGTGCGGGAAGTACTAGAAACCATGTTATTCCCTATTCATAAAAGACCACCTGTGCAAGATCATTTAATGCGAATAAATGGAAACCTAATCACAACAAAACACTTTTAAGTAGGGTTGTAGGTAAACATGTTAGGCCATGGAGGTGAAAAAGAACAAATCCCCAAGTCATATTCTACATCTTTTTAAAGGACTAAATATATTTTAAAACATTTTTTTTTAAAAAAAATTAGTTGGGGGGCACACAACTTTTATTTTTGGACATTTAAACAGCTGTTTCCAACCCAGAGCTTCCCCCTACCCTGCTTCCAATGGAAGCACTCCAGATTAAGAAAAACACAACTATTAAACAGCACTCAATGTGAATTAGGTAACTGTTTAACAGAAATTTAGCCACACTAAACACTTTTAAGAGGAGTTTGTAAGTAGCCAGGTTGAATGGGGGGGTATAACAACTCCAAACACAAAACTCATGTTGTACCTTTTATTAGAATCAAATACACCACAAAGAAACCCAACAAGGGTGTGTTTGTGGGTGCTTCGGTCTTAACAAAATGGCAGGACACAACTTTTTACAAACCCAATATTTTAAATATATTACCTCCCCTCCGAAAAACCCCAACGGGAGGGGTGGTGGTTTGGCCCTAATTTTAAAAAGAGGACTTTTCTCTTTGAACTATTTCCCGAGCCTCCCCCTCCAGACCTCTCCTCCCACACCCGCAAACAGAAGTCACTCCGGATTTTAAAGGTCCCTTGATGCGAATCAGACACTCTTTAAAAAAAAAATCATAATGGGAACCGTAACCCGTGACAAATATTAGGAATATCTGGTCTGGTTTGAAAGACAAGATTATCATTATTCTGATGTCAGCCCCCTTGGTGGCCCCGATGAGGGCAGAAAGACGGTGTTATGCAGAACTTTTTGTGAATAAATAAATACTTCCTTCACGGCCCCCCCTTCCCCGAGGATCGGCCCCTCCTTCTCGCCTCCCTCCACTTACTTTATAGGTGCTCTCGGTCAATTTGTTCACTTCTTCTGGGTCCCGGGACATCTTTGGGGGAGGGGAGGGAACCAAAAAATAAAACTGAAAAAGGGACGCTCAGAGGCGCCGGGAAGAACTTTCTGCCAACACCCTCAGGACGGCGCTTCTCCTGCGAAGGCCGGCCCCCCTCCGCGTCCCTCCGCGGCCGCCCTTGCTCGCCGTCGTCCTCCACCGAGCCCGGCCGGCTGAGGAGAGTAGCGGCGGCGGCGGCGGCGCTCCCTTCCCGGCCACCTCTCTCTCCCCCCCTCAAACTGTCAAAACTTGTGGAACCAGCCAGCTCGGCAGCGGCGCTTTCGCCCAGCCCTTTCCCCAGCCGACCCAACCCGGCCCGGCAGCGCGGCCGCCGGGGCGGAGCCTGGCCAGGGTGGGCAGGGCGAGCGAGGGGGAAGGTCGGCGGCGCGGTGGGTTGGCTGCTCGGCCCTGCCGGCGCCCCTCGGCCGAGCCGCCGGCGTCCTCTTCTTCCCTTCACCTGAGGGACCGGCTTCCCCTCCCCCGTTTTCACCTCATTATTTCCCCTCACCTGAGACGCCATCTTCCTCAACTTGCTTTCCCCCCTCACCTGAGGCACCATCTCCTTCTTGTTGCCTTCCCCCTTTGCCCCTCGCAGGAGATCGCAACTCTCTTATTTCCTCTCACCTGAGACGCCGTCTTTCCCTTGTTTCCTTCCCCTTTGCCCCTCGTCGCATGAGACAGCAGCTCCCCTTATTTTCTCCCCCCTGTAAGGTTGCCAGCCTCCAGGTAGTGGCTGGAGATCTCCTGGAATTACAACTGGTCTCCAGGCCACAGAGATCAGTTCATTTGGAGAAAATGGCTACTTTGGAGAGTGGACTCTATGGAATTATGCCATGCCAAGGTCTTTTCCCTCCCCAAACCCCACTTTCTCCAGGTTTCAACCCCCAGATCTCCCAAGAATTTCCCAACTTGGAGCTGGTAACCCTACTCCCCTGAGATGCCATTTCCACCTCTTTTCCTTCCCCTATTTCCCCTCACCCGGGGCATCTTCCCCTCCTTTCCTCCCCCTATTTCCCTTCACCTGAGACACCATCTCCTCCTTCCTCCCTTCACCTGAGACATTTTCCCCTCCTACTATTTCCCCTCACCCGAGACACCATCTCCTCCTTTCCCCCATCACCTGAGACATCTTCCCCCTCACCTGAGACACCATCTCCTCCTTTCCCCTATCACCTGAGACATCTTCCCCCTCACCTGAGACACCATCTCCTCCTTTCCCCTATCACCTGAGACATCTTCCCCCTCACCTGAGACACCATCTCCTCCTCCTCCTCCCCTTCACCTGAGACATCTTCCTCTCCTTCCCCTATTTCCCCTCACCCGAGACACCATCTCCTCCTTTCCCCCTTCACCTTAAACATCTTCCCCTCCTTTCCCCCCCTCACCTGAGACGACATCTTCCCCTCCTTTTCTTACCCCCTCACTTGAGCCTGTGTCCTTCCCTCCCCCCTCCTTGATTTTTTGACATTGAGCAAGGAGATACTTTGAGCCTGAGGGAGAAAGTTTTTCCTTTCCTATTTGATTTTTTTCTGAGGTTTTTGTTGCATGAGAAGGGAGGAATGCTGGGGCTAGGCACTGCTCAGGCTTGCCCGGAGACAAAACGCAACCAGCCAGCAGAAGAGTTTGCTGCCCGTTTCAGGGCAGGTTGATTCTCACACTTGGGAATCAGGTTAAGCCACAGTGGGAAAAGGATTGTGCTTACGTCTCACTGTAGGTTGGCACCCATTTAGACAGATTCACATGTGCAGAACTTCATGGTCAAACTCATGGAGAAGATCATGCAGACTTCTTGTTGCGGGTTTGCAACCATTCACACACACGTTTATTCTCAATAAAATAGTTCATAAAACACAACGGCTTATTGGACTTATGTAGGGTGGGCCCAATACAAACATGCATGTATAAAAGTTTGCATTTGGGACCTGGTTCACACATGCAGGAAATTGGAGGTGGTCAAACCTGTGCAAAGGATTGTACATGCTCTTCACTCACCACCATGGATCTCCTGCACCCATATTAGACAGGTTGGCATGTGCAGGAGACTTGAGTTGGCTGAATCTGAAAAGCATTGTGCGTGCTTCTTGTTGAACGCTGGTATCTGTTTAAGACTTGGTTCATATTTGTAGGCGATCCAAGGTGGTCCAATGTGTGAGAAAAAGTTTGTGTACACTTCTCGCTGAGGGCTGGCACCCATTTGAGAGCTGGTTCGCATGCATGTAAAAGAGACTTAAGATTGACAGAGCCATTTCAGACTGCCTCATGAATGGAGGGTAGCATTTTGAAATACTGCCACATAAATTTTGTAGACAGGTTAACAGCATAGTCAGCAACCTGCAGTGCTCCTTTTCTATTTGCAGGGATGGTATTTTTTAATGCAAGGAAAAATAAAAGCCTGAAATGCTCCACCTGCATTCTGAAGAAGTGTGCAGTCCTTTTAGGACTTGTGTGAACCTGGCCTACTTGGTACTTATCTATAGGAATGAGCCATCATGACGACTCGCATCTTGGAGGAGGGACAGCCTGCCGTGCTTGTATGCCTTTAAGAAATGCAGGAGTTTCAAAGCAGAAGATCAGCTACAGAGCTAGTTTAAAAGTTGGCAACCCTAGCCAGGTAGAACTTGCCTATCAATTCATTAAGAGTCCCAGCACATATTCAGGATCAAGTCTTCAGGCATTATGCAATTGAGTAATGTACAGTGACTAAGGGTCACTGTCAATACCAAGAGGTGAACCGGGGTAGATTTGGAGTTAAAATGGCCTTGGAAAAAAATCTATCCTTTGCGAGAGTGGGGAGGAAGAACACATTTGTGCCCACCATGCACAATCAAGGACTGCCAGTTTGTGGGAATGGCTGGCACCCAACTTGTGTGGCACTGGGTCCACGGTGGCCTCTTGTGGGGTTGCTCTGTGTGAGGCAAGTCTCACTTGGGGCTGGGGGTGAGCACAGTGACAGCGGGGAGGGGCAGCCTCAGAGCCCATCGTCCCACCAGGACTTCTCCTAGTAGCTTTAATGGCCAACCCCCCCCCCCCAATGTGATGTCTAGATGTGTGCTTTGTTACTGAAAAACAACTTGGGAGCCCCAGTCTGGATCATGGCTGTAGGAGTGACTTTGAAAATCTCCCCTACCCACAGTTTTTGACCCATGTAAAGAGAGAAAAGGACTACCTTGATACAGGTGTCTATTTTTTTTAAGAAAGCAAATTCAGGTGAGCAGGTTTGAACACACATATGTACGCAAGCACATGTGAGCGCGCGCACGCACACGCACACACACACACACACACACAAAGCAGCCATATAAAGAGTCAGACCCTGGTCTATCAAGGTTAGCATTTTTTATTCTGACTGACACCACCTTTTCAAGGTCTCGGGTAGAGATCTTTCGCATTGCTTACTTCAAATTTTAACTGGAGATGCCAGCGGGGTTGGGGGTTGAACCCGAGACTTCTCCCATGCAAAGCAGGTTTCTGCCCCTGAGCCATAGCCCCACCCCAAATCTGAACTGAGTGAAATGCATGTTAACCTTCCCTTCCTCAGGAAAAGCCTGCACTAGGGTCGATCCATTCATGCTCCCCCCTCCACTATGGCTGCTTTTTACAGCTAAGTGTTGTGCCTGGAGTTCTAACCGCTCCAGCATCATTTATACCATGAGCCGAACAGACGGAACAATGAATCCAGAAGTTCTTGGCTTGAACCTCCCTTCTGCCATGAAGACACAAGGTGGCCTTAGGTAAAACACACACATACTCCCCCAGTACAGGATAATCATCCTGGCCTTCCTTACTGGGTTTGTGTAAGGCAGTGATGCTTGCTCCACCACTCTCAGAGAGCCACGTTCACAATTATCAACGCAAAGAACCACATTTACTTTCATCTTTGGCAAGAGACCTGGAAGCTCACAGCTTACCCATTTCTTTAGCAGTCACTCTTTCAAAGTAGGAACTATCTGCCAACCAGAAGCTGCATCAAGCATGGGCCTTGCCCACTTACTGAAATAGGGGGCAAGTGCCACATTGGGGAATGGTGCTCAGAAGAGGCACTGGTGGCATGTCCTGAGCCACAGAATGAATACCTCTGGTGTACGGATTACAAAATAATGTACATGAAGTACTTTGCTCCAAAGTGCTAACTAAAACTTCAGTGAAAGGGAAATACTTTATTAAGGGGGAAATCCTCCAGATTGTGTCCATAGGGTGTTTATATACAAGTTCTAATAATGAACTTGGGGGCTAATGAAGCAAAAAAAAAAAGAGGTAATGTGGCTTTATTCTTTCTTACATCTCCTCTAAATCCTATCCCCCCAGTCTGTTCCCTGTACCCTGTGGAGTACTAAATATGGCAAAATGCAAAGTTTGAACCCTGTGGCAGGGGGTAGAATTTGTAGAGAATCTATTGATGGGGAAATGGTTAAGCATTTCCCTTCCCACCCTTGTTTTCTGCTTCCAGTTTCTTTTCCTTTTAACCCCCTCCCCCTTTGGGGGTCTAAAATGTACATTTGTGTACTGTGTGTCATTTACTTCCGAGAAACTCTGCCTGAAATGGTCCCCCCTTCTATCTCAGTAAGCTAAAAGGCTAGAAACTCTTAAAATATTTGCAAATGAAAGAAAATTCACAAAGCAGGGTTGGGAGAATATCTGTACACAGGGGCCATTTCATAGAAAAAGAGCTGGAGGAACTCATTAGCATAATACTTAGCATAAGTCATTAGCATATGTCACACCTCTTGCCATCACCACAACCCCTGACATCACCTATCCTGGCTGTTTTGGACCCAATCCTGGCCATTCAGGGCCAAAATTGGGCCCAAAATGGCAAAAAGGGGCTGAAAATGGCTGAAAAGGGGCCCAAAATGGTCAGGATTGGGCCGCTGCTGAGCAGGAGAGTGATCCACCACCCGTCAGAGGCCCGATCTGGGCCGTTTTGGCCGCAATCCAGGCTGAAACGGGCCCCAAATGGCCAAGAGTCAGGTGGGCGGGGCCACCTGACATGTGACCTCTTTGGGGAACTGCCGGAACTGCGTTCCTGTGCGTTCCCCCTCAAAATGAGCCCTGTCTGTACGTGGAGGTGAGAATACCAAGCAGAGCCCTACCCTCACCTTATTCAAAGCCATTACTCTGTGAGTCCCACGCACTCCTTCGCAATTGGCCCCATCAGTTGGTAATAGCAGATGTGACACCTGATCTGTTGTCTCCACTATTGCTTCAGCTGCTGTCCAGGCAATCCTGATCAGAATCATACCCTTCTAAACCCATTAATTTCAATGGATCTAAAATAATGCAACTCTCTTTAGGGCTGGGCTGTGTGTCTCAAAATCAGTAATAAGAGGAGTCCTCCTGGCTAATTGTCATGGCTACGTGGGATTCGGAAATACTGCTAACAAAGCAAAACAAGGCACAGATCCGTTGTGGAATATAGCAAGGGATTCTGGTGTGCACTTTACTTTTTTTGTTTGTTTTATCACAGTGCTGCAGAGACAGAGGCATTTTATTATCTCCGCTTTTTAATTATCTTATTGTGTGTTTTATTATCATAGCAATTGCAGGTCTCCAGAGGATTTAGATTAGAAAAATATTAAGTGATAGAAAATTGATTTTCAGTAGCTTGGGTTGGGCTTAATGTCTGAGGTGACTACTGCTTTGAGCATTTCCATTTCTCTTGACTGATGAGGAAGGAGGAATGTTTTTGTAGACTGTTGTGATGGAACAATTAGCTAGTTAATTTTTCTAAAATGTTGCCCAATTAATCATGTTCAATTCATCTCTTATGTGATCAGATGTATTGGTTAATACAATAAATGTAAATTTATTTGATGGCTGTTGCGATGGAACAATCATGTTCAATTCATCTTTTATGTGATCAGATGTATTGGTTAATACGATAAATGTAAATTTATTTGATTTTTATACTCGGGGTTTATGGGCTGCCTTCACCTCTCTTGTGGGAGAAAATGCAGGATGTAATTTTTATATAAAAATAATGGTTCTGAAATCCATCCATGGGAGGATCTGACACAACCATCCCTTGTCCTCTTATGATGAACCTATTGTGAAATCTAGAAGCCCTTCCTGTTGGTTTTTGAAGGTAACAAATTTGGTCATTTACAATCCTAGTGAAATATTCCGATTTCTGGTCCTTTAGGAGTCAAGATTCTCAGGTACAATCCAAAAAGCATATTAAATAATTCTTTTGGGTAACATTTAGCATGACAAAGAATTCTGGCAAACTTTCAAGTTTGCATATTGTTGCGTGTCATTTTGTTGATCCTAAAAACTCTGGTTTTCATACTTTGATCACATAGTGAGAAGACAAGATTCACTGGAAAAGACAATAATGCTAGGAAAAGTTGAAGGCAAGGCAGTAGGAAAAACGAAGACCCAGCATGAGATGGATTGACTCAGTAAAAAAAAAAAAAGCCATGGCTTTTCAGGATATTTCAGGATACAACGCTGTAAACTGTTTGCAAAGCTGTCATAGGACTTTTGGGGGGGGTCATTAATTCATAGGATCGCCATAAGTGGGAAGCAACTTGACAGCATGTAACTCACAATAAAAGGTATTATGTGGATTGTTTTCTGGTTTTTTGGATTTTAGTTTGGAAACCACATGGTTGCTAATAACTTCTTTATCAGGTGAAGCCTCTCTTCTTCATTTCCCCTTCCTTTCCTCACCATCCCCTCATCCCACCCAGTCATGCAAAGGCAAATGTTCCATTCAGTCCTTTTCATGGGTGAAAGAGTTCTGCTGAGGCTGCCTGGCTTCTCACTGAAGATAATTGATAAATGTTCTGCTAGACTGGCTAGAACCAGCTCATATTAGAGCTGCTAACACTTCCTTCTCTTTTCTGTCAGGCTCATTCAGGTGAGAGCAGGCAAAGTAACCATACCTGCCTGTGTGCAGGAGGACTGAGACGGAGATACCTTAATTCCTGTCTTCATGTGTCACAAGTAAGTACGCTTGCATTGTGTGTTCATGGGCCCGCTGTACGCATATAACATTTCTCTTCTTTAATGTATTTGTTTAACAATTTATGCCCATTGATTATTCAGTGCAACCTCAAAGCACAGTGGAAGAAAATTTGAAAAAAATCTTCGGTATGATTCAAAATGAGCCACAAAATCAGATTACAACAAGCCAATAATAAAGGCAGAGGCAGCAGTAGAGGGCTTACAAAAACATACAAACCCTAAAAGTCCCCACAAAAGCTCTGCTGACAAATTGCTAGGAGAGACAAAGACGAGCGCATCTTCCTTGTGAGGGAGCCTTGGTGCCACTGGTGAAAAGGCCATGGGCCTGTATTACTAATCACTGCAGCTTGGTTCTTGTCTGGAACTAGGTGGAGCATGTATCTTACACCCATTCTGCCATCATTCCATCAGTTACTGATCAGTTATGTTCAATTCAAGGTATTAGTCCGGGCTTTTTTCTAGCTGGAACACAGGGGAACGGAGTTCCGGCACCTCTTTAAAATGGTCACATGGCCTGTGGCCCCACCCCCTGATCTCCAAACAGAGGGGAGTTTAGATCGCACTCTGTGCCATGGCGCGGAGGGTGATCTAAACTCCCCTCTGTTTGGAGATCAGGGGGCGGGGCCACCGGCCATGTGACCATTTTCAACTGAGGGTGATTTAAACTTTTTTAAAATCCCCACTTTGTTCCAGCTGACCCAAAATGATGTCATTGTGCAGTCCCGGAAGCATACACGCACTTTGCATGTGCACACATGGTACCAGGGGCACCGCCTCCCACCAGAAATTACCTCCTATGCTGGCAACCCACTGAGTTCCACCACCTCTTTTCCCAGAAAAAAAGCCCTGGTATCACCTACAAACCCCTTAATAGCCCTGGTCCTGAATGCGTGCAGGGCCGCCTTTCACGCTGTGTTCCGACATGACAGCTTCGCTCATCTGAGCAGAGCCTTTCAAGGGTATTGCCGGTGCACACACTGTGCATTCTCTCTGTGGTGGCTCCCACCTTGAAAATAGGGTTGCCAGCCTCCAGGTAGCGGTTGGAGATCTCCTGGAATTACAACTCGTCTCCAGGCCACAGAGATCAGTTCACCTGGAGAAAATGACTATTTTGGGGGTGGACTCTATGGAATTATGCCATGCCACGGTCCTTTTCCTCCACAAACCCCACTTTCTCCAGGTTTCATCCCCCAGATTTCCAGGAATTTCCCAACTTGAAGCTGGCAACCCTACTTGAAAATGGCGTGCCTGAAGAAGTCAAGAAGCCCTCCATGCTTCTATCAATCCACATAATGTCCTAAACAGGAATTTTAGGATGGCATTTTTATAAATGGATCCAGGAGGACTCTCTTATAAAGCCACAAGATTGGAGTCTATTGCAATATTTGCTATATATGGGATGTCATGGTTTATATGGTTTTCTGTTTGCATTGTTTCTTAATGTCTGTAATCCTAGTCCTATTGCATTGATACTGGACGTCTTCTGCTGTCTGAATTGAATTGTTCTCTATATTTGGTACCCCACTTTGTCTTTCAGTGAGAAGGGTGGGCTCTATACATAGAGGAAGTAAATAAATATCTAAGATAGTGCGGGCTCCAAGGAAGATTTTACTGTTCAGGTAGTGTTGCGAGGGAAGAAGTGGTCCTTTATATTGAAAATTTTATAGTCTGTCACATATGGCTCCATGGGTAAAATAATGATATAAAACAATGACGTACTGTGCCAGTATACTTGGGAGAAAGAGAAGGAACAAGGCACAGTGCTGTAAACTACTAGGTTTTCACACCCTCTTGCATACAAGAAAGGGTAGAGGTATTTGGGGTGGGTAGAGAGCCCTACCCTTCCTTGCATGGTTGGGCTTTACAACACTTCTTCATAAAAATACCTTCACCTTTGTCTTGTAAAATGCTTAGCTCTTCTGTCTTCCTTGTCATCTGTGGTGATTCACAGGTGGTGAGCAAGAAATGGACTTTAGACTCTTTCACATGGGGAGGTGAGGAGGTGGATATCAGCTTTCAAGCCCTGTAAAATTTAATTGTTTTCTCGGATGTGAAGGTGTTTGTATCTTCACAGTGGCCCTGAACTTTCTACACTATGTGAACATTCCGCTGAAGGTGCGAGTTGCCGAGAATCAGAAACAAAGTCCTGTTTGCATAATGGGGGCTTTTCTACATCTCCTTGCTGCAGAGTTGTTTGTTCCCTAAGCTGTTCCTGACAGTCTCTCAACGGAGTAGATATGGTGTGTGCAATGCTCCCTGGATGCTTCCCATTGAAAACAAAGTGATAGCATAAGGAGACTTCTAGACTGCACAAAGATAACCATTTTTCGACATTTGTGCCTTTCTCTTTCAAGAGATCAACTTATTGTGTGGTTCTTGTGGCTTGCTATCCTGGTGGTTTACGTGCCGACAGCAGTCTATAATCATGTGCCTCCAAACGATTCCCTCATTAAGCTATCTGTTTTATCAATATTTTCTTGGATGCCGGATGCCTATTATTATCTTTTGGGCTAAGCAATGTTCATGTGTTGCAAGATCTACCCCAGTAAAAGCTACTATTTTATTTATTTACATTTTTAAACCCTGCTTTTCTCCCCAATGGGCACCCAAAGCAGCTGACGACATTGCTCTCCTTACAATAACTCTGCGAGGTAGGTTAGGCTTAGAGAGAGAGAGAAAGAGAGAGTGACTGACCCAAGAGGTCACTCAGAGAGTTTCATGACTACGTGGGCATTTGAACGGGTGTGCCCAAATTCTAGTCCAATGCTCTAAATCACGATATCACACTAGAAAGGGTGTGGGTATGTACATTTTTGTGTTAAAGGCACTGAAAGCCAGCTTATTCACAGCTGATCTGCCAAGTGTGATCTTGTAAGGACAGGTCAGGAAACTGAAGTAAAGAAACCAGCTCTCACAAACTTGGGGTCTCTTTTTCCCCCTACATGGAAATCAGTATTCCCAATTTATATATTGTTCATATCATATAAAAAACACATTATTTTCTTTGTGGAAGTTAGCCTCCTTCTAGGAAAATTAATCTTCTTGTAATTATGTATGTAGGTTCATATTTACGTTGTAAAATTCTAGGTGCTTTTCTTTAATACAGTGAAATGAAACAATGCCAGAGAAATCTTGAGTCTCCAGTGGGAAGGCAAATAATAAACAAAGTAAATAAATAAACCCTTGAAACAAATGAGGATGAAAGCATGGCTCCAAAGAGCAGCTTCTAGCTCTTCAGAGGGCATTGTTTATAATGTGTCTTTTATAGGTTTTTTTCTTGGAATAGCTCCAGGATACAGGGGAAATTTTTTTTAAAAAAACCCTTTTTTCACCTGTGCAGGGGTAATAACACG
Organism: Eublepharis macularius; assembly: GCF_028583425.1. NCBI lineage: Eukaryota > Metazoa > Chordata > Lepidosauria > Squamata > Eublepharidae > Eublepharis > Eublepharis macularius. The sequence continues at coordinate 21,612,340 of NC_072801.1, forward strand.
TGGTATGGTACTCAAGATTAAAATGACCATGAAAGCCGGATTAAGAAGGATAGCGTAATGCTTCTGATTGTGCAATTCAGGTACTACACAAGCACCGCCAGTTTTAAATAGGAGTTTGCCAGTTTTTAAATTCTCTTTCTCTTTTATATAAAAAAAGCTGAAATTCAACCCCATGTCTTGGATCTGAACAAACTGGCTCAGAGTAATCAAACAGGTAATTATTGCAGGGAGTAATCAAACAGGTAATTATTGCCGTAAGCTTGCAAGAAAAGGGTAAAAGAGAAAGGAAGGATGAATTCAGAAGGCGTGAGATGAGACATCGTGCATAAGTGCACTCACGCGAGCACACACATGTGCATGCTGCTGCTCCGTGCGATCCTAAACAGATTTAAACCCTTGAATCCGCTGAGATCAATGGGCTTAGAAGGGTGTAATTCTGCTTAGGCTAGCGCTATAACCCAAGCAGATGTTTAATAGCAGATGAGTAACTACAACCAATTCCCACTCCTCTAGCGGTTAGGGTTTCAAGGGCATATGGTGTGCAGATCACTCCACCAACTTTACCACTTCTCTGCTGATTGGGATTGCCAACTATAGTTTGAGAAATTCTTGGAGATTTGGGGGTGGAGCCTGGGGATGGCAAAGATTGGACATGGGAGGGACCTCAGTAGCATATAATGCCATAGAGTCCATGCTCCTGATCTCTCGAGTTCAGTTGTAATTCCCAGAGATCTCCAGGTTTCACTTGGAGGTTGGCAATCTTACAGCTGAGCAACAGAGCTGAATAAAAAGCAGAAGATCAGATTGGCAAATGTAATCTCTCCCCTCCAGTCTTGGCTCAGGCTGGACTTTTTACAAATCTTTTGCCTGGCTCAAGTACGACTGAATAAGAAAGCAGCAGCCTTTATAGCCCCTTCCGTCCGGAAAGCTCCATCTGGGTGATTAACAAAGCACAAACTCTCCTGCAAAAGAAAAAATAGAATGCCTATCATGTTAAGATATCAATTAAAAAAACAAAGCATACCATCCAAACCAGCAGGTCTCGCAGCTCTTCGAAAAGGTGCTGCAGCTTGTCTCTGGGGAAGAACATTTGCATCTAAATAGCACTCTTGCACACATTAACTCTTATTTACTGTGACAGCTGCTGTGTGTCTTCCTTAGCTTCTGTAATTCATGGGATATCCCTGCGGGGGGAAAAAAAAAGAACCCCATTTTACCATGGGGGGATTCAACTGATAAACTGATGGATGAAACAAACAACGAGAAACAAAACTTGAGAAACATTTGAAGGCTTCCATCCACTGAAACTAGCACAGTATTGTTGATTTGCCATTGGTTGTTGCAGAAGCAGTGGTGTGCGGCGGAAGACATAAAAAGTTAAACCGTGGGGCATTCCACACAAAGGCTTGAAATGGTGTCCCCAACAGTGGAAGCGGGAGCAAGCAGGGTCAGTCCCTGCGCTGCCCTCTCCCCTCTGTTGCATGAGTTTGGAAGCACTGAGGCAAGTGTGGTGTAGCAGGTAGAGTGTCAGAAATAGGGTCTGGGTGACCCAGGTTCGAATCCCCACTCTGCCTTGGAAGTTTGCTGGGTCATCTGGAACCAGTCAGACACTCTCAGCCTAGCCTACCTCACAGACTTGTTGTGAGGAGAAAATGGAGGATAGGAGAATGTTGTAAGCAGTTTTGGGGCCCCACTGGAGAGAAAAGGCAGGATATAAATGAAGTTAATAAATAAATAAACCACCATGTCCCTTAGCAGCCCCCTGACAGCTAAGCCCCAATTAGGGACATCTTGGCTCAGGTATTAAAGGACAAACAAGAGGTGAATGGAGGTTAGCTCCACCCTTTTGAAGGCAGAGTTGACCCCTGCTTCCCCTCCCCAGATTGGCTTCTGGCAGAGATTCCATCCCACTGTTTCCCTTTAAACAGTGCTCAGAATGGGCACGACTTCATGTAGAGGCTCCCAAAGAGAGGAGCCAGTGGGAGCAGAAATTCCATTGTTTGGAAGGAAATGACAGCCATACTGAAACATTGTGCAGAATAACGAAACATGTTTTCAAAAGATGCAATAGGCAGAATACTAAAAACGAGACAGTTTTCTTTCCAGTGGTTGTAGTTTAGAAATGGAAACACGGGAGAATGTTTACTCCCATGTCTTGGAATCTTTGCTAAAGGCAAATCAGTAAATCTGCAGAAACAATCTGTTGTTCTTCTGCTGGACTTTTATGACTTGCATTCATGTGTCGAAATGCAAAGTCTGGCCATGAAGGAAAAAATGACGTTTAGTTTACGGCTTTGACTGTGTACAGTGTCGGTGAATTTAAAATGTAGGAAACACTTTTATGTACAATATTAGGAAACAATTTGTATCCTGCATTGGTCACATATAACAGTAATTTAAGATATTATTTGGATTCAGTTGAATGGCTTCTCAAGTAATAAAAGTTTTTTAAAAAAATGTTTACATTTTATGCAACTTTTGTTGCAGGAGAGGAAAACCTAAATTTATGCAGAAGAGGATCCTGTAGCAGCTAAAGCCAAAACTTTGTTCACTGCCCAAGGGTTCATTTTTGATAATATGGTCATAGAAAGGACTACCTCTCTTCCTGTGCCCCACCATGGCAGCTTTTTTCATCCGAATAGGTCCTTCTGTAGGTGCCACCCTGCACATGGGCAAAGTCAACAGCTGCCCATCCATATGCATTCTCTGTGGTGGCCCCCACCTTATGGAATGACCTGCCTGAAGAGGTCAAGAAAGCTCTCACTCTCCTGCTTTCTGAGAACTACGCAAAGCTAAATTAACCAAGAGGGACTTTTTACACAGGTAATAGAACTGTACTGTAAGGAAATAGTTCAGAGAGATGCGCTGGAGGGGGAAAGGGACTGGAGACTGTAATATTGTGTACTGTCTGTGGGTGTATGTACGCTCCTACTGGATAGCTCCATGTAATGTAATATGTTAAACTTGCTTATGTTTTGTTTTCAGCTCTGTATAGGAATCCTATCCCCCCAGTGGAGGTGGGGGATCCCCTGCTCCCACCTTCCCCTTGCCACTGCTAACCAGGTGGGCAGGTGGGGGGAAGGTGGGGAACGGGCCTCCCAAGCACACTCCCAGGGCTGGCATAACAATGTCATTGACGTTATTGTGCCATCCTGAGAGCGCTCCTGTGCTTTGCAGAGGGCCGCTGCGAAGCTCATGCGTGCTCCCTCACCTTGCGTGATGACATCACTTCCTAGAAGTGATGTCGTCACGCCACGTGTGGAGCACATATGTGGTTTGCACGCATGCTTTGTGTGCACATGAGAACACCCTACAGGTAAGTGCTGGTTCCCCACTTCCCACCAGGTCTGTGTAAATATGATTTTGTGCAAGAGAATGACTGTAGGAAGCAAACACATAATATATTGTATGTCCCTTTGAACACATAATAGAAAATAATTAGGAAAATAAATATGTCTATAAATGTTCACGTGTCTCCACTTCTGCGTTATGTTTGTGAGTACGTTTGTGAGATTATTGATGTGCAAAGTCATTTGAGGACAACTGAATGATTTACAATTTCCCTTGTATAGAAACATTGTAACTCATTTCAGCCTAAAATATGTTCAACATGATGAAGAGACAAAACCCAAGTGAGTTAAACAGAATTAGATAATCTGGGATTTGTTTTCTAGTGGGAATATGAATGGAATTAATAATATGCTGACAAAGCAAAGTTACCTGGATCATTTTAGGTAGCTATATAAAATAATGAGTAAGTGTGTGAAAAACAGGTTGGGGAGTAAAACCTCAGCTGAGATTACTAGTTCAGGCAGACAATTTCAGATTAACAAGAAAACAATTTTATTGTTAAAGGCTTTCAAGGCCAGAGAACGATGGTTGTTGTGGATTTTCCGGGCTGTATAGCTGTGGTCTTGGCATTGTCGTTCCTGACGTTTTGCCAGCAGCTGTGACTGGCATCTTCAGAGGCGTAGCACCAAAAGATAGAGATCTCTCAGTGTCACAGTGTGGAGAAGCATCCAGACAAGAATATAAGAACATGAAAGACACTGCAGACTTGGCCATCCGGAAAAATCAGCAGTGGCTGAACATAGCCTAACTCAAACAGGACACAGTATCCTATTCCAGGACCCTAAAATACTGAACAACACTTCCAACTACTCGTCAGATTGCACAGGGAAGCCATTGAAATTCACAAGCATAAGCACAATTTCAACAGGAAAGAAGAGACTTTAAGAATGAATAGAGCATGGTTTCCAGTCCTGAAAAACACCAGGCTAACAAAACACTCTACACCCTACAATAGCCCTGCAGAGAAGATTAGCATATCAAGCACCAATCCATATGCAAAAGAACCTCCTCAGGATACAGTGAAGCCTCCCGCCATTAGCATTCCACACCCTGGGAAACTCTTACGGGATGAGTCAGCCCAAACCCACCTCCCTGAGTAGGTATAAATTACCTGTCAACATCTTCTCCACACTGTGACACTGAGAGATCTCTGTCTTTTGGTGCTACACCTCTGAAGATGCCAGTCACAGCTGCTGGTGAAACATCAGGAACTACAATGCCAAGACCACAGCTATACAGCCCGGAAAATCCACAACAACCATCAAGAAAACAATTCTCGGCATAACTCTGGGCACAAACAAGCTCGGATTTCATCAAGGCGTCTAGCTTTATACATTTTGCCTCATGTTGATGTGCTTTGTTGTGCTACATTAGGGGGAATGCAATAATGTACAGTATTATTTATTTATTTAGATCTTTACACCCTGAGTTTTTTCTCCAACGGAGACCCAAAGTGGCTTACAACATCTCCCCTCCTCCATCCTTTCAACAACAACCTTGTGAGGTAGCTTAGATTGGCCTGAGATCACCCAGTGAGCTAACTTGATAAAGGGGCAATTCAAATCTAGGTTTCCCAAATACTAGTCTGACACTTAACCACTACACCTCACTAGCTTTTGAGTGGCATTTCCATATGGCGCTATACCTTTGCATGAAAAGATGCATGCAAGCTGGGTTACTACCTGCATACATTTTGTAGGAAAAAGTCACAATTTATGCAGATGGGCACCATAGGATAGGAGAGGCTAAAGTCAAAGTGCATTTGGCATCTTCCAACAGCAAACTTCTATAGTCAAATTTGGGATGGTTTGACTTGTGCGATCTGGCATTTTTCAACAGACTGGGTAGGCTTCTATGACCAATATGGGCTTGTTTGACTTGTAAGCAGGGCCAGATCGACGGGGGGGGGGGCAGGGGGGGTAGTCTGCCCCCGGCGGACCAGGGAGGGGCCCCCGGGAGCAGCTGCCAGAGGGCGCAGGCAGCAGTGCGGGCAGCCTTGCAGCCCCCCGCGCTGCCTTTCGCCTGCCCCGCAGGACAGGGGGCAGCCGGCCACCCCCTGTCCTGCGGGGCAGGCAAAAGCAGTGCGGGGAGCTGCGAGACCGCCTGCGCCATTCGCCTGCGGGGGAGGCGAATGGCACGGGCGGCTTCCCAGCCCCGCACACTGCCCCCTCCGTTCCGCCCTGCGTGATGATGTCACCAAAGTGACATCATAACACAGCGCGGGGAGCGCACGCGTGCTGTGCACGCGCACGAGATGGTCAGCCTAGGGTTGCCCCAGAGGCGGGTAAGTAGTTGTTCCCACAGTTCTCAATAGACCAATATACACTATTGATCTTTTGAGCACTATATTTGAGACTGTGTTAAGTATTGTGATTTCTGCTCATAGTGATTTCAGTTACTAAGGATTTCAGCTCATGATAACACCTTTATTGAAGACCAGAAGCAGACAGACAGCACAAGCTCAACAGGAGCAAATATATACACATAATCCCCATGCCCCTTTCAAACAGTAACCAATAAGAACACACACAACTAGAATCCTCAATTTGCATCAACTATATGCAATGTAATTAATTTGCAGCCCTTTGGTTGGTCTTTATTTCTGTGGACTGATTGGCTGCTGCCTATGAAAAGTAATCAATGAACATTAAGGCATTAGGAGCCTAACTTAGCCTGAAGCTCAACTCAGTACACAACAGCTTGGTTTGCACAATACTGCTTCAAAGACTGTTTATAATTGACTTCTGAAAATATTTTTAAATGCTAAATGTCATTCACGAAGTGGTTTTTAAGTACCTGCTTGTGAAACATGCTGGGAAAGGCTTTTCAAGATCACCATAATTCTTCTTTACCTAATGCTCTCTGTGAGTGTTCGTGCACGTTATCTCAACAAGGCTTAACAAAAACCAACAAGGCCTAGTTTTCACAAGCAGCAGTAAACGTGCATCTTGACTGTACCTCTGCAGCAGAAGGTTTGTGTGATGGAATGCTCCACCACAAAAAGGATGTATAGAAAGCCGACATGACAGAGAGAAGACTGTATTAAAACCCTTCTGCCTGACAGTAGCTAGCCTTAGGTTGGGAATTCTTGGAGACTGAGGGGGCGCAATAGAGCCTGGAAAGGTGGGGTTTGGGGAAGGGAGGGACCTGATATAATGCCATAGAGACCACCCCCAAAGCAGCCATTTCTCTTGGGGAACTTATCACTTTCATTTGGATAGTAGTTGCAATTCTGGGAGATCTCCAGCCACCCCCTGGAGGTTGGCAATCCAACATCTAGGGTACAGTTTTGTTCTTTTGGTATGCAACATTCAATCACATGAGTCTCTCCCCCCTCATCCATACTACAGATGCCGATTTACTTTCTCAGCTGCTGTTTGTGAGAATTAGGCCTAAAGAATCCAACCAGTTGTGACTTTCTATGACACACAACATTTTATTATGTGCCTAATGACATCATTCCAGTGATGTCCCATATCCAGGACTGCAGAGATCCATCAGGGAATCTAGAGCCGTATTTTATCTGGTCTTTCCTTCGTATTAACGAGACCCAGCTGCAACATTATTAGAAATCAGATCACATGACTCTCTACAAAAGTCTGAGAGCCAAACTAAAAGTGACGCCTGACACTAGTTGGACACTTGTCAGCTTCCTTCAAGTTTTGATGGGAAATGTAGGCGTCCTGGTCTTGCAGATTGGCTCTCCGACTGCTTGCCCAATGGACTTTTCAACTGTCACTTGTCCAACATTCCTCCAAGCTGCCTACATTTCCCATCAAAACATGAGGGAAGCTGACAAGTGTCCAACCTGTGTCAGGCGTCACTTGCAGTTTGCCTCTGAGGATGAGCAGACTCAAGAGTTCATGAGATTTTGTCTCCTTCCTCTTGGCCCTGTTGGCAGAAACTGCATTTTGAGTCTTAAAAACATGAAGTTTCCACAAATCCCTTTCATTCCTTTAGAAGCAATGGCTCTCAAACTGTTTTCCCTTGGTGTACTCCTGTGCCAAAAATGAGATGCACCCAGGCAAACCACACAGCCCCCACAATTATCCCTTTGTGAGCAGGCGGAAAATCTAGCCTGGGCCAAAGCCCTTTGTAGGTGCAATTTGTGGGGATTGGTTTGTGGGCGTGCCATCAGTGCAAGTGATCCCTAAAATCACAAACAGCAAGCGGACTTTACCCTTAAATTGTTTCCAAGAAGCCAGGCTTAAACTTTTGCTCCTGTCAATGCCTTTTCTTTATTTCAGGTTCAGGAATAATTACTTGTTTTATACTTCAGTCTGTGTGGATTTAAGCAGATTTATCCTTAACAATATAAACCCAAGTCTATTGTTTTAAGTAGTTTTCTGATCAGGACTGAATGTAATCTTTGCCACATATTTTTCTGTGTCTGGTGGGGGAGCTGTAATTCAGCTGCCAGGTCAGTTGGCCATGTAAGCAGCTAAGTATGAGACCCTGCTGTTAACTACTGCAGTTTTAACACCAACACATCTTGTATTTTTTCTAAGGACAGTAGCTCTGAGCCCCCAACTACCCACGGCGCTCCCCATGGGGGAAGAAAAGAACAGGCTCCAACTGCTGCTGTTTGCATCTATCCTGTCCAGGGCTCAGGCTGTCCACCTGCGGTGACAGCCACTCATGCCCAGGGCCCCAAAATCTTTTGTCCGGGGGCCCAGAATCACCAAGACTACCCCTATCTAAGGATAACTCTTTCTTTACTTGAGATGAGTAGCTGTGTTGGTCTACAATACAACAGCAGGATTTCAGTGGCACTCACTTTTTCAGATGCCCTCTCGCATGTGCTCCCAAACTGTGCAATGACGTCACTTCCAGGAAGTGACGTCATTGCACAGGGCCTCATGCCATTCCTAGGAGCACTCCTGTGCTCTGCAGCAGGTCGATTCTGGCCTGTTTGGAGCTGAAATGGGTCTCCTGCAGAGCACGGGAGCACTGCTGGGGCAGCGTGACAGGTCCTGGAGTGCTCCCGCACTTCGCAGCTGGCCAATTTTGGCTCCAAACAGGCCTGATCTGGCCTGCTGCGAAATGTGGAGCACAGTGGGCCCACTGTGGAGTGCAGATGTGTGCTGCACTGCAAGGAGCGCGTCCCGGGAGGCGCATTCCCCCGCCTGTTCCTCCGCTGGCCAGATAAGTGGTGGGGGGGGGAGGGTGGGTGCGGAGGATCCCCCACCTCCCAGTGGGGGACTAGCAACCCTAACTCAAATCCTGCTCTTTCGTTACTTACTTAGTTTACATAGCAGCACAGATCAAAGCTAGAAGATCTATATGGACATCTACAGTCTGTCTGTCTTGGGGTCTCTGAGGCCTGAATAAACATGTGTCTGGTCAATGTATTGTCGAAGGCTTTCACGGCCGGAGAACGATGGTTGTTGGGGGTTTTCCGGGCTGTATTGCCGTGGTCTTGGCATTGTAGTTCCTGACGTCAGGAACTACAATGCCAAGACCACGGCAATACAGCCCGGAAAACCCCCAACAACCATGTGTCTGGTCAGTTCACTTGATCTCAAGTACAATATTTCCTTCTATCCCAGCAATTGCTGACTATGTAATATTTGGTCTCATAGATAGATATAGATATAGATATAGATATAGATATAGATATAGATATAGATATAGATATAGATATAGATATTGAGAGAGAGAGAGAGAGTAGGTTTGCCAATCTCTTGGTGGTGGCTGGAGATCCCTTGGAATTACAACTGATCTCCAGGCCACAGAGGTCAATTCCCCTGTAGAAAAATGAATGCTTTTCAGGGTAGACTCTATGGCATTATAATAACCCACTGAGGTCCCTTCCCCCCTTAAACCGGGCCCGCTCCAGGCTTCATCTCCAAATCTCCAGCAATTTCCAAACCTGGAGATGAGAACCCTAATTCTCAAATTTGGGGCCTATGTTGTGAGAAACCTTCAGGCATTATGAAGCTCCCAGGAAGGCGAGCATCCTGTAGGAGGCAGGGTCAAAGATGATCTCTTCCCAGCAGCAGAGGACCAGCATTGCATCCTTCAGTACTGTTAACGGGGGAAAAAAATGAAAGTCACAAAGAGGTTTGAAATAATTTCTGGCCATGTCATTTTTATCTGTTCTCTACTTGGCTGTTTTTTTGCAGAGGTGAGTGGAGGACTAACAATGCAACCTTAAGTAAAGTCAGATCCTTCTAAGTCCATTGAAACCAAAGGGCTTTAAAAAGTGCAGCCGTGCTTAAGACTGCACTGTGTCAAGATACATGTTTTTTTTTTAAATGTAATTAGCAGCCCCACACAAGCAAGAGGTCCTAAATTGCAGATCTTTTGCAACCGGTTAGATTCAACTCTGAAATGCCTCATAGCAGCCTTCTTCTAATGTGGGGGGGGGGGGGAGGATAAGTGTCCCAGTCCACACATTGGCATAACCCTATACCTTATGATTCTGTCTGATCGCATGCTGAAGAGTGGTGGCCATGCTTGAGGGACGTGGAAGACAGAGTAAGGCTTAAAAATGTCTTTAAAATAGCGCCTCACTCATGGAAAGCTGGCGGCTTTTCTACGCGATTTCTGACGTCACTGTTTCCCAAACAGATGCAGGCAGTTGATTCCGTTTTTGTGGCGCCACAAAAAATGGAATCATAACTGCTCGCATCTGTTTTGGAAACAGTGATGTCAGAAATTGTGTGGAAAAGCTGCCAGCGTTCAGTAAGCAGGGTGCTATTTTTAAGATGTGGGGAAATAGCCTGTGTAGAAGTGGATCCAAATCCAATAAGTTTGTGAAATAATTTGACCAGGGCTCATTTTGAGGGGGAACGCGCAGGAACGCAGTTCTGGCAGTTCCCCAAAAAGGTCACATGTCAGGTGGTCCCGCCCACCTGACTCTCGCCCATTTGGGGCCCGTTTTAGCCTGGATTGGGGCTGAAATGGCCCAGATAGGGCCTCTGACAGGTGGTGGCTCCCACTCAGCAGCAGCCCGATCCTGACCATTTTGGGCCCCTTTTTGTCCATTTTCAGCCCCTTTTTGCCATTTTGGGCCCAATTTCCGCCCTGAATGGCTAGGATTGGGTCCAAAACAGCCAGGATAGGTGATGTCAGGTGGCGTGGCATATGCAAATAAGTTATGCTAATGACACACTTCCGGTGATGGCAAGGGGTGTGGCATATGCTAATGAGTTATGCTAATGAGTTCCTCCAGCTCTTTTCTACAAAATGACCCCTGAATTTGACTATATGTAACTGAAGAGATGAGGGTCTATTAACAGTGATGGGTGAGAGTGTGTTTTTTTAAAAAAAATCTTTGTAACATTGAAAGGGGAAAAACACACATGGGAGTTCAAAAGAAGTATACATGATGCCTAAACACCAGGCAATTCTGCCTTTATGTTAGAATTTCCCTAGGATGCTAGATTCGAATCCAGTAGCACCTAAAAGACCAACAAGATTTCCAGGGTGTAAGCTTTTGAGAGTCAAGCTGACTCCTGCTGTTCCACTGCAGACCAACATGGCTATTATCCACCTGAAACGATCTCCAGACCGCTATCTGCAGCAGCCGCTAGATGGCGAGCAAGCTATGCACAAGAGAACTAAAGCACATGGCTTATGTTGTTATAATACCCTCCTTGGTGCGCAAGGTGTCCACTAGTTAACACATCATGTTGGGTACAAAAAAGTAGCTGTCATTAGCATCCCAGCACTCATTGTTAGGAGATTTTCCCATCTTCCAACAAAATGATTTGTAATCATTTAACTTTCCCCTAGAAGTCAGCAATAGCTTCTGCAGGTGAGGGCAGGGATAAGGAACCAGTCAGGCTTGCAGCCCATTCATGCAGTAGGAGTCAGTCCTCCTATTGTGAATGGCCTCCTGTAGGTGACTACTCTTCTCCCACCTTACCTTTGCTGTGAAAATTAATTTATTATTTACTTAGCCCAGGTGAGCCTGATCTTGTCAGCTCTCAGAAGCTAAGCAGGGTCGGCCTTGGTTACTAATTGGATGGGAGACCTCCAACAAAGACCAGGGTTGCAGAAGCAGGCAATGGCAAACCTTGCCTTAAAAAATCCCACCAGGGGTCGCTGTAAGTCAGTATGACTTGAGGGCACTCTCCGCCACCGCTATTTACTTAATAGTCCACCCGTCTCACTGAGACTCAAGATGGATTACACAGTGTAAGTGAATGTAGCCAATAAGATGAGACATCTAATGAGCAATCCAATAGGGCTAGGATTACAAATGTTTGAAACAGCACAAAAAGTATCAAATTAGCCCCGTGGGGCAGAGTGGTAAACTGCAGTACTGCAACCCAAGCTCTGCTCACGACTTGAGTTCAATCCTGGCGGAAGCCAGGTTCCAATAACCGGGTCAAGGTTGACTCAGCCTTCCATCCTTCCGAGGTCGGTAAAATGAGTACCCAGTTTCCTGAGAGTAAAGTGTAGATGACTGGGGAAGACAATGGCAAACCACCCTGTAAAAAGTCTGCCAAGAAAACGTCATGATGCGACGTCTCTCCATGGGTCAGTAATGACTTGGTGCTTGCACAGGGGACTACCTTTACCTACCTTACTACCAATACAAAACATAGCATTACATCAACAGAAAACAAAGCAGTAAGAGAAAGGAATATAGATAATCCGTGCCATACACGTTGTTGTAGTTGACAGTCCTGTTCCTTCTTCCTGAACCATGATATGATAATACAGCCCTCACCTTTACAAAAATGCCCACCTGAACAGTTTTGCAGAATTGCCCCATGGTTCCAGTTGAATACTGGGTCTGCATCCTGTGGCTTCAAAGCCAAATGTGTCACAGCAGGGAACCAAGAAAATAAAATGTTTAAAGTTTATTGGAAAGGTTGGTGGGATATTAGAGCAACCAGGACTTGATGGGAATGACAGGCAAAGATTTTTATGAGATTTAAGAGATGCTGTACAGAAAGGAAAATAACAGAGGTTGTGCGGAGTATGCAAAGATGCATGGCTTTGTTCAGGGTGCTCCTGCAGGCATTCCTTACTACTTATCACGAGACCTCGTGTCTGACCTTCCCTGAAAACAGATTTACAACCACCTATGTTTGGGCTTCAGAAACACAGTGCATAATAAATCTACAGGTCACTTATCTCCGTAATGTTAAACTGTATATTTTCAGTTACACAAATCGGCTTTCTTATACTGGCAGTTTCTTGATCTTTTGCTTTTGAGTTTTGGCATGGTTTAAGTCTGGGACCTTCTGCCTGCCAAGCATGCCCTCCCAGTGTCAAGTGTGCCTGTCCGTTCCTCTTAAGACTTCAGTTAAAATTAGATTTAAAGGCAGAACGGTTGATTCCAGGAGTACTACGAGTAACAAGGACAAAGGATTTGTTTTGTGATATTATTTAGAGGCACAAGTCAGAGATGAAGCCCCCACCATGTGTCATTGGAAAGTGCCATCAACTTCTGGTGACCTCGAAGGGTTTTCCAGGCAAGAGACTAACACCTCTGTTAGGTGGTGGTTTGCCACTGCCTGCCTCTGCTTAGCAAGCTTGGACTTCCTTGGTGGTCTCCCATCCAAGTACTAACCAAGGCTGATCCTTCTTAGCTTCCGAGATCTGATGAGTAGTTCTTCCGCATGTCTGCCCTCCCTTTGCATTTTTAGAGTTAGGGTTAGTTGGTTGTAATATCAGGATTTTCAAGTGGAGGTGCTATTGTCATCAGTGGCATCATCAGTGATGTCACAGCACCCCATTATTTGCACATGTTTATAACGTATTAATATAAGGGCTGAATTTAAAAAAAATTGAAAGGAAGTCTTTAAATGGGGAAGCCTGAAAGGGAAGCAGCTCTACTACCCATAGGTAAGTCCCCTCCCCTGCAGTCCAGCTGGAAAACCCCACCTGGGTTGATCCAGAACTAGGAGGCGGAGGCTGGTACTGGTGGAGCATATAGACCTCTGTTTGGATGGAGCCTGGAACAGCAGTGGCTATGTGCTTTTCAAACCATGCTGCTTTTTCTGGTGCCAGAAGTGGCCACTCCCCCTCCCCTGGGCTCCCTGGGATTATTGCAATTGTTTTAAAAAATCATAATGTTATATTGACCTACTGTTGTGACAATACATGCAGCAGATTCTCTGAATTCCCAGTTTTCATTTTTTAAAAAAAAGTAAGTCTGTAGCCCCTTCCCTTACATAAATATAAGGAAAAAGGCATATCTCCACAATGGAATGGGCTAGGGACTTACTTTTTAAAAAATTGAAAGTTAGGAATGCAGAGAATCTTCTACATGTGTTGTTGCAATGGTAGGTCAACATAATGGTATGAAAATGATGATTTTAAAAAGCAGGGCTTTTTTTCTGGGGGGAAAAGCACAGTGGGTTGCCAGCACAGGGGGCAGCTCCTGGCAGGAGGTGGTGCCCCTGGTACCACAGGCGCACACGTAAAGTGTGTGCACGCTTCCAGGACCACGCAATGACATCACTTTGGGTCAGCTGGAACAAGGGGGGAGTTTTCTAAAGTTTAAATTGCCCTCAGTGAAAATGGTCACATGGCTGGTGGCCCCACCCCCTGATCTCCAGACAGAGGGGAGTTTATATTGCCCTCTGCGCCGTGGTGCTGAGGGCGATCGAAAGTCCCCTCTCTGGAGATCAGGGAGCGGGACTACCGACCATGTGACCATTTTCAAGAAGTGCCGGAACTCCGTTCCATCGTGTTCCTGCTGAAAAAAGCCTGATAAAAAGATAGAAAACTAAACCAGGAGGGGAGGAAGAAAGATGGGATGGAGGAGTGGTTTGATGAGGATGAAGTCCAATCATTGAAAAGTTGGGTTGGAAGTGGGTGGGACTGGGTGGGAAAAACAAAACTGAAAGAAACGTTACACATGAGGGAAAAATCATCTCAAAATCGGCTTTCCAGAAAAAGATTGGGGTAAAAGTGGCCTCAAAAGAACCGAAGCAAAACAACCGGGAAAAATATAAAAATGAAAAGTAAAAACTAAAGGCAAAAAAATGAGTGAGGAAATCAGAGGATAAATCAAAGCAGTATGGGGCTAGAACTAATGGAAAAAACCCATTCAGCAGTCCTTGAGATTGGAGTAGCCTGGGTCACCCAGGGCAGGGCACAGGCACTGTACACGTATAGACTTGGGCAGGGTTTCTTTTTCCCCAAAGATTTTTGCTCTATATTTTAGCTTTGCTAATCTTTAAAAGTTGTGTCAATTATTTATATCTTAGATGGTGTCCTAACGTTTTTGGTGGGTAAAATTGACAAAATAATGTTAAATCTTTCTTTACATCATATATACTTCTCCAGAGAAAATAATTAATTTTGTTTTCTGTGTGACCGAAAGAGAAGAATGTAGCAATAAATATCTTTGAAGCAGACCTACATGCTTTACATCATTATTTTTCATTGTTATCTCATGAGAAGAAAATGAGATGTGTCTAATCTTTTGTCCTGTATCCCGTCTACTGTGGCATATCAAGGATATCGAATTACTCCAGCGCAGGGCTTTTTTTCAGCTGGAATGCGGTGGAATGATGTTCCAGCACCTCTTGAAAATGGTCACATGGCCGGTGGCCCCGCCCCCTGATCTCCAGACAGAGGGGAGTTTAGATCACCCTCTGCGCAGATCAGGCATGGAGGGCAATCTAAACTCCCCTCTGTCTGGAGATCAGGGGGCGTGGCCACCGGCCATGTGACCATTTTCGCTGAGGGCAATTTAAACTTTAGAAAACTCCCCCCTTGTTCCAGCTGACCCAAAGTGATGTCATTGTGCTGTCCTGAGTTCTATCACCTCTTCTCCCAGAAAAAAAGCCCTGCTCCAGCACTAATGGTATTTCTGCTGAATCTGTTGATGCAGAGCTTGACTTGAGACTTCTGGCAAAAACAAACTGAAAAACTCCAGTGACTGCAGCAGGAGCCTCTCCCACCTTCTGACTGGGATGAAAAGACTTAGAGATCTCAATTCCTGCTTGTATCTGAAGAAGGGAGCTTGACTTTCAGAAAGCTGATACCGTGGAAACTCTTGTTGGTCTTTAAGGTACTACTGGACTTGAACCTTGCTTGACTACTGCACCAGGATCAAACGGGCACTGTATGGCAACTATCTGAGGTGCTTTTGAAAGTCCACAGCGGAGGCAAGGAGAGACAAGGAAGACGTGAATGCGAACACATTTGATTTATTTTTTATTCATTTTATTTCCTTTATAGCCTGTCTTTCTGGGACCCAAAGTGGCTTACATTATTCTTCTCACCTTCATTTTATCCTGACCAGGGCTCATTTTGAGGGGGGACGCACAGGAACGCAGTTCCGGCAGTTCCCCAAAGAGGTCACATGTCAGGAGGCCCTGCCCACCTGACTCTCGGCCATTTGGTCCCATTTTGGCCTGGATCAGGCCTCTGATGGGTAGTGGATCACTCTCCCGCTCAGCAGCAGCCTGATCCTGACTGTTTTGGGCCCCTTTTTGCCATTTTGTGCCCAATTTCGGCCCTGAATGGCCAGGATTGGGTCCAAAACAGCCAGGATAGATGATGTCAGAAGGTGTGGCATATGCAAATAAGTTATGCTAATGACACACTTTGGGTGATGTCAAGGGGTGTGGCATACACTAATGAGCTATGCTAATGAGCTATGCTAATGAGTTCCTCCAGCTCTTTTTCTACGAAATGACCCCTGATCCTCCCAACAATGCTGTGAGGTAGATTAGGCTGAAAGTATATGACTGGCCTATGGTCAACTAGGGTTGCCAGGAATCCTGATCCCGACCTCTACCCTCCATCACTACTCACCTGGCTGGTGCGGGGAAAAGGCAGGGGAATGGTCCTCCTGGGATGCACTCCTGGCATGGTGCGATAATGTCACTCCCAGGAGAGACGTCATCATGCGGACCCCGGGAGTGCTCCAGCTCTGCACTGGGCCAATTTGGGCCCCAAACGACCCAATTCTTTTAGAATCAACCCAGTGCCGAGTGTGGAAGCGCTCCTGGGGCCTGCACGATCTCACTCCTGGAGGTGATGTCTTCGTGCCAGACTGGGAAAGCACACGTGCAAGGACATTCACTATACCAGTTTGGTTAAGTGGTTAAGTGGTTATCATGGGTTCATGCATTTAGTTTTCTCTGGGGCAGAGCCCATGAGACAATGGCCATTTCCACATGTCTTACCTGCCTGTGGAACATCACGCGAAAGACCCGGAAGACACCGCCTTCTCGTGCGAAATCGTGCCAGGAAGACGCTGTTATCCGGAAGTTTTGCGCGAAATCACACAAAACTCCCAGATAACAGCGTCTTCCTGGCATGATTTCGCGCGAGAAGGCGGTGTCTTCCGGGTCTTTTGCGTGATGTTCCACAGGCAGGTAAGATGTGTGGAAACGGCCAATGACATTATATTATCTATTTCTATAAAAGGGGGCGGGGAGGACTTGACTCAGGTTGCCATTTTCAGTAGCATCCCTTTGCAAACCTGTAGGACCTTGACCCTTAGCATAAGCCTATCCAGCACCTCCGCTTGGCCCAGCAGTGCTTTCCGAGCGGTCCTGTGAGGCCATGGGCGATGAATGCCCGTTTGCAGGATTTTTCGGTAGCTGAAACCTTGTGTGAATTAGTATCTATATTTGCATGCATGTAATATTGCTGTGTCAATAAATATTACGGCTTGCAAATTCACTGCCAAACTGTTCTGTACTTCTGGGTGCTTTTAACCTGCTTCAAGTTGAAATTTACTTTGGCAGCTCCTTTAAGGGGGACGTCTTCAGAAAGCTTTCTGACAAGCACTAATAGAAAAGAGTACCGGGAACATCAGTTGTTTCAGTTTCTCCCTCCTGCTTGTTCTGAAAATGTCAACAAGCTGATATTGGATATTTTGCATTTCCTTCAGCTATTGAACAGCAATAAGTTGCTTATGTTGTTTTAGATGGAATTCCGTCAAAAAGTCATTTTCCATTAGTCTGAAGCCTGGTGCTTTTTTCCAGTTTAGATCATGTAGAGTCCCAAGAATTGTTCTCTGTCTGCATCATTGCCATTGCAATGTTTCCTAGCAACTAAAAGGTTTTTTTTTTAAAAAAAAGAATACCATACAAAGCAAAGATAGATGGCCCTGAAATTTAAATTTCAACCCTAATCTGAATTTCATAAGAGTTCAGGGTTGCTGGTATCCGGTATTTATTTCGGTCTACTTTCACACGCACTTACAAAGAGAATAGAGAGAAATACTTGAGAGTGCTGTTTATAAAATGTTCATATGATATAAGTGAACAATTGCAAAAGAGAATAAAAGTCCTTCGTGCATATGTCTACTGACTATGGGCAAGCTTTCACATATGCATTCGGGGCTTGGTTTAGCATTAGTTTATTACTCAGCTAGACATTACACCTGAGGCTGTGAAGGAGATTGCAGGTGGAAGGGTGGCTTCTTTGATGGTTTACCAGTTCACCATTCCACTTGGAGGTGCTGAGGAGACTGCAGGTGGTTCCTTGAACAAGGGAACCATTGACAGTGTGTGGCCTCCTTGTCTGTTTAATAGCTTGGCAGTTCACTTGGGAAATGTCTGTGCTGCATCTTTTCTCTTATAATCAGGGACGGTGCAAGGGTTTACCTCGCTTGCGGCTGGCCAGCCGGGCACCCCCACGCGCGCACGAGCGCGCGCGTGCACCGGCCTGCATGATGACGTCACGTGTGATGTCATCACAGGAGCGCACGTGCCGCCGCCGGCCCAATTGCTGCGGCGGGCGGCCTCCGAGCTCTCCCGCTCGGTTGCCTGCGCTGCCGCAGATGCCTGCCCACGGTGGCTGCGCCTGGCCGGGGGCTTGTGCTGGCGGCGGCAGCGGCGCGGGGTGGGAGGGATAGGAGGCTGGTCCTTTGTGGCATGCGCTCCCGCCCGCTCCGCCTCCTCCGGCGCTCCCTCCGGCACCCCGCGCCTGTGGCCACCGCCTACCTGGCCTCAATAGGTGCGCCGGCCCTGCTTATAATGCCGCAACAAAAAGGCTACAGACTTACCTTTCCAGTGAAAGCTGAGAATGAGTAAATCATGGAAACAGATCATTATAACAATGGAATGCTATAGTAATCTAGCAATTCCAGATTTTAAAGAAAACCCTCTGTGCAGAGGGACAGAATTGAGATGGGTGGGGGGCGCTAAGGCAAGGATAGTACATGGAAAGATGGTGTGTGGACACTTGGTTGCCATTGTGAATATTACTTAACTAGAAAAGGCCAAAAGCTAGGGATTATGCACAACCAAGAAAAAGCAGAGTCCCCTGAATACAGTAGACCATCAATCAACTCCAAAAAATTCTTATTATTTTTAAATTCAAAGTGCGCTAAGTGCATACATTACATACAAGTTTTGAATTAATCATATATACAATAATCCACAAATCCAAAGATGCATACATTCCGTCAATTCTGTTTACAAATATTTATAACGCTGAGACCAACTACTCCTTAATCAAGCAAACTGTAATGAGCTGTAAACACATGGGAAAGAAAGTGCAAAAGGTGCTGTGCAAAAGGCAAGCTATAGTCCATTGTGATATTCAATTCTCCAGTCGACGTCAATCTCAGGATGTCAACCTCTTAGCGCCCTTTGAATTTAAAAATAATAAGAATTTTTTGGAGTTGATTGCGGGTCTACTGTGTTCAGGGGACTCTGCCATTGTGAATATGTCTGCATTTGCAGTGACAAGAGTGGCATAATGGAAGCAGTCTTAGTTGGAGTTAACAATATTTGTTAAAGATGTAGATTAAGGATGTTTATTGGGGTTTGCATCATGGCTGGGCCCACCCATAGTTGCTTGCTTCTGAAACAGGTGGGTTCACATGACATGGCATGACTTGCCCACTTCACATCCAGCAGAAAATCCAGATGTGGTGTTAGATCATTGGCTGATACTCTGGAAACTCTACGGAATTTACCATAGAGCTTTGAGAGTACTAGCCAACACATTGACATAATGTCCGGGTTTTTGGTCAGACTTGACATGGATGCATCATACCATGTCACATCTGGCTCCAAAGCTCCCATAGGTGCTAGGTGTGGATACTTAGGTTTGAATGGTTAAATTTTAATTTAAAAATTTACATTGCTTTTTTGTAAAAAAAAGTTGTTTCCCGCATTGGGTCTAAATTGTGTCAAGAGAGGCCTAGAAATACTTTAAATAAATTCTGCAGTTCTCTGTCCTTTCAAAAGAGCCAGGAGGTGATGTTCTCCCTGACTGTATAAAAGACATCCAGGGCTTTATTTCAGCTGGAACGTGGTGGAACGGAGTTCCGGAACCTCTTGAAAATGGTCACATGGCCAGTGGCCCCACCCCCTGATCTCCAGACAGAGGGGAGCTGAGATTGCCCTCTGCGCCAGCGGCATGGAGGGGGGCAATCTCAACTCCCCTCGGTCTGGAGATCAGGGGGCGGGGCCACTGGCCATGTGACCATTTTCTCCAAGGGCAACCCACTGAGTTCCACCACCTCTTTTCCCAGGAAAAAAAGCCCTGAAGACATCCATTCTAGCTGATGCTACTAAGTGCAGCAATATTTAACCAATTTTAAGATGTGTTTTCATTTCGTAATTTGCTGATGATCGTTTTTTTGTAGTTGAAAAGTAAGCAGCCAATGCATTCAGTAACAGGGGCACTATCTACACTGAAAATATGAACGGCCATTGGGTGATATGAAAGCTCTGTCTTTGGAGTGTTGGTGGTGGAGATTAAAAAGAGATAAGTAAGTAGCAGAGTCTGATATTAGAGCAATGGAAATAAGTAGACAGACTTCTGTGGTTTTAGCTCTATAAAATACCTTTACTACGTTAACAGGGAATAAGGGTACATTTGGTAAGAAAATAAAGAATAGCTAACTAACTACATCTTGATGGCTAGAAAGAAAAGCTTTGATTAAAACACAGACACACTCTGAAACAAAGAACAAGAAAACCTTTGTATATGTTGCTAGCTAATTGCCTCCCAATAAACTTTTGCTCGAGGCCTAAGTGGTTGTCATGTCTGCACCTCATCCATGCCATTATTTTAAGCTAAACTGTTACAGTGAGCCATTGCTATTATAATGGGAACCATTATTGATGCTGTACCTTGATGTCATATTGCCAATGCCATAAATTTCCTTGCTTTCACAGGCCTACTGAAGCCGCAGGTGCCTTATCTAACTGCTTTGAAGCTCCCAGGGCTTCTGACCTTGTAAACTGTTCGTTCTCATGAATCACTGTGTTTCAACTCTAATCTTATGCCTTCCTAGTGTCTAGACTTGATATGTAAACTATGCGAGGAGTATTCAAGACTGCTTAGCGCCAAAAGTTATGTTTTACTGTTGGGAGGGGGGATGAGTAATTGTGTTCTATAAGAAGAATGGTTTTCACACATTTAGGTATTTCTGTCAACTTGCTTATCTGCTTGCTTTTCTTTTGAGCAATCCTATGGACATATCTGTGGATTAGATTTGATTCCTGAATAAAGCCTTTCAACCAAGATTGTAGATTTCTTGCTGTGAGGGTACAGGGGTCTATCTGCCATAGCCTGTCATCCATAGACAGACAGTGGTCCTATGCTAGCTAGCTATCTGACTAAACAAACAGAATAACAATTTAACTCTTTCATGACTGAACGTAGGACACTTGCAAAAATCCCAACATGGAGGTTAGTAGTATCCATCACGGCTCAGTCACAAATGTATGCAGCAGTGTAGTGTGGCTTTAGGGCACCCAGGGCAGTGACAATCTCTTCTTCATGTGCGCTTTGCATGCACGCTCCCAGGCCTACATGATGACGTCACTTCCGGTGATGTCATCTCGCAAGACGCGCCCGCGCCCCCCCGCCCGCGCCCCCGCAGCAAGCTCAGCTGGCTCGGCATCCGGCCGCATGTGGGCAGCACAGCTGCTCTCCCAAAGGGCACAACACAGTAGCTCGCTGTGAGCTCAGCCAGCTGTGGTGGTGTGGGCGACTGTGCTGTGCCCTTCGGGAGGGCAGCTACACTGCCTGTGCATGGCCGGCTTGCTGGGCACAGAGCCAGCCGAGCTTGCTGCAGTGGCAGCAGTGGCGTGGGGTGGTGGTGGCCGTGTCTTGCGCCCCTCCGAATCCTGCGCCCGGGGTGGCCGCCCCTCCTGCCCCCTTCACGCTACGCCACTGCAGGTATGTCACCCCACTCGATATCTTAGAGTAAATGAGCGATGAACATGCATCTGTGATGAGGCCTGAGTAGGAACAGTTCATTAGCCTCTAGCCTTCAGTTCCCAGTTTTCGCCTGTGAGCTTTGGACATCTGGTTGCCCCTTTTATTGTGTGAATCATACTGCAATAATGAAAGCAGATGGACAAGAAGGGGTTTTGGAATGTATGTGTTAGGATTAACATTCCTTACATCTGAAAAAATCTGTTTCATGTTCTGCCTGAAGATTAGATTTTCAAGAAGCAAGGAAGAGAATAAAAATCTGGAAAGTGGCCAGTTGAATGAGTAGAGATTAGCCAGGTTCGGCATCTGAATTTAGCACATATAGAGAAGAAGTAGAAAGGTCAATGCAGGCAAGAGAGAAAGCCTTTAAAAATATCTTTGAGGGAACTTTCACAATGGGGAATCCTCCCATTTGAGATCAGTGAGTTCTGGCTATTGCCAAGATTAAAATGAATGAAGAACAGCTGTGGAATGGCCAAGTCCTTCGAGCTTTCTTGGCCGAGAACCGAAATCAGCTGAGGCGGGTGCTGCTGGGCTTTGCTTTTAGGAAAAGTTGCGTTTGCTCTTTCCCTTTTACTCCATTTGGGCAACCATCCAATATTTTCAACACGATTTAGCTAGCTGGACGTTGCCGGCATAGCTGGATGCCCTGAAGGTAATGCATCAATCTGCTTGCTGGTTTGCTTTCCTGCCTCTTAACAGGCATGTCAGGCCAGATTCCGAGTCCCCTGCACCAGAAGGATGAAACTCTCAGCAATTGATTTCTCGTACTTAATGGTGAATGTGCCTGTTTGGAAAAGGCGCCGAGCTGTAACTGAAAGCCAGCTATACATAAAACTGAACTTAATATTATATAGCCTCTGACATATGCGCCGTTCCTTCTGGGAGGCTCGGATTGGCCAAGGGCTTTGCTTTCTGGCCGGTCCCAGATGCTAGGATGATCCTTGGAGATGACGGGCAGCTGGCCATGGATTACTAG
This sequence comes from Eublepharis macularius, assembly GCF_028583425.1. Classification (NCBI taxonomy): domain Eukaryota; kingdom Metazoa; phylum Chordata; class Lepidosauria; order Squamata; family Eublepharidae; genus Eublepharis; species Eublepharis macularius. The sequence goes on from NC_072801.1 coordinate 21,634,787, forward strand.
AGCAATTCTCCCATCTGGAAAGCTCCCATATGCTAAAGCGTTTGTAATAAGGAGAACGTTGGCATTTGGTTTGCCTTTGGCAGCTTGTTAAGCATAGGGGTGGTACTTGAGACTCTATTGCAAAGCACAGAACCGAGGCTAATTTATATAATTTTAAAAGGTGTTTAATAATAATGCGGGGAACATTGTCATCCATTGAGTTCTGGTAAAAGCCGGAACGATTGCTTTTCACGCATTTTTCCTCTCTTGGGAGCTGGTGGCAAGCATCCTACAGCGGGGTTTGGTGTGAAGAAACTATCCAGCCAGTGAATCCCCCATATGGTACAGTTCTACAAAACATGTTATGTTACAACAATTATTTCACTTGCTGTGAGGGTTACAATAATACCGGAAGGGTAGCCTTGTTAGTCGATTGGAGCAAAACAAAACGGGAGTCCAGAGGCACCTTAAAGACTAGACACTGGACTTTTGTTGTATTTTACAAAAATACTGCCGCACATGCAGGATTTTTTGAACATGTACAAGAAAAAATGACCTCTGTATGAGGTTTGTGACCTCTTCTGCTCTTGTATGAGAATTCAGAATTGCAGTGGGTCAAAGTCCATGTTACATGGGAGATCCATGTCTGAGATCTTGATGTATTTTTCAGCATTAAACATTGGTAGGGGTGTGGGGGGCTGATTTGGATTTGCATACAGCATAAGCAGAGAATGGTTTAACCATTTCCTCCTGTGCTGTTTCCCATGTAGAAACTGTTCTCTCCTCTCTAGTGGCTGCAGTACAGCAGAAAAAGTAGCTGTGATAACAGTTCAGGATGGCTTATTTTTATTGGGGAAGTGGCACAGAGAGAAAGAGGTATCCCTCTCTTCCCACAGCCAGCTCTTGGACTATGATCCAGAATAAGGCCGGCTGATGATTCCTTCAAAGATTGAAAAAGTATCAGGAGATCCAGGCGCATGTCTTTCATATGCTAATGTAATCTAATTAGACATGTACAGGTCAAGATCTCCCATGGATTTTTTTTAAAACTTGAAAACAGCCTGTGACAGAGGATATTTAACCCTGTCCTCCTGATTTCGTCAGATCTCAGAAGCTAAGCAGGGTTGGCCTTGGTTAGTAATTAGATGGGAGACCTCCAACAAAGACCAGGGTTGCGGAGGCAGGCAAGGGCAACCCACCTCTGTTAGTCTCTTGCCGTGAAAACCCTTCCAGGGGTCGCCATAAGTCCACTATGACTTGACTGCACTCTCCACCAAAGTTGGAAGATCCAACATGAGATGGCTTGACTCAATCAAGGAAGCCACAGCTTTCAGTTTGCAAGACCTGAGCAAGGCTGTCAATGATAGAACATTTTGGAGGTCGTTAACTCATAGGATCACCGTAAATTGGAAGCACATCACTCACACACTCACACATGCACACACACACACTCTCTCTCTCCGCTTAAGCAAGAAAACATGGCTAATAAGGAGGAAGGACTGATAAAACAGCGCAAAAAAAGGTGCAATCTCAGCATGGTCATATATATGATTGCCTCAAGGACCTTTTTGTGTGATGTTTTATTGGTATGCACATGCACTCCCTGCATGTTGTTAAGATGTAGCAATGAATCTTGATATAAAGGTATACAAAACAGTAGCAAAGGAACTGAAGCAAGTGAAAGTTGCGTGAAACTGCGTATGTTGTGCCTCATACAGGATTTGGAAATACCAAACGGAGCAGTGGAGGATTCCTAATGCTTTGGTTCCATTTCAGAAACAAGACCAGGTAATTTGGAATTTCAGAATCCAAGGAGAGATCTGGATAAAGAAAATTTGGGAACTAGTCCTGATTTCTATGAAAAAAAAAAGGCTTTCCAGCACTTGCCATTTGCTGTCTCTGTGAGAGATTCGTCCTTGCCTCCTTCCTAGGAACAGAGCGACCCATAATGGGACCGCCGGCTCAATTGTGAATGGTAGCAGCAATGTGAAAATAGGCTTAGCACACTTTTAAAATGAGAGCACATCACTACATCCTCCTCCTTTATATTAGGCATGTGAAAATCGAGTCGCAACTTGCCCTGTTAGTGGCAGAAGAGGCAAACAAGCCTTCGTGACATCTTTATCATACCACTGGTAAATAAGCACAGTGGAAGGGAAAAGACTGGAAAACCACGTCTCTTGAATAGACTTCTTTTTATGGTTTCAGAATGTTTTACTTGTAAGCTTCCTCGATCAGGATCTCTGGAGATCTGGCATAGAAATTTTCTAAATCAACAAATTAGATACAGCAACCGCATGAAATGATGCATCAAAATTTAGTAGGGGAGGGGTGTAGTGCAAAGGCAAAAAAACCCACTGCAGGGTGATTTTTCATTACTAGAGAGCCAGTTTGGTGTAGTGGTTAAGAGAAGCAAGATTCTAATCTGGAGAACCGTGTTTGATTCCCCACTTCTCCACTTGAAGCCAGCTGGGTGAATTTGGGTCAGTCATAGCTCTTCCAGAGCTCTCTCAGCCCCACCCACCTCAGAGGTAATTGTTGTGAAGATAATAGCATACTCTGTAAACTGCTCTGAGGGAGCGTTAAGTTGTCCTGAAGTGCGGTATATAAATGGAATGTTATTATTATTACTATAGAGTTGCCAGCTCTGGGTTGTGCAATTCTTGGATGTGTGGAGCCTGGAAAGGGAGGAGTTTGGGGAGGAGGGGAAGCTCAACAGGAATACAGTACCATAGAGTTCATCCTCCAAAGCAGCCATGTTCTCCAGCGGAGCTGATCTCTGTTATCAGGCGTGTGTGTGTTATGTGTCATCAAGTCACCTCTGACTTATGGCGACCCTAGGAAGACCTTCCTAAACGTCCTATCATTAACAGACTTGCTCAGATCCTGCAAACAGGAGGGTGTGGCTTCCTTTATTGAGTCAAGCCATCTCGTTTTTGGTCTTCCTCTTTTCCTACTGCCTTCCACTTTTCCTAGATTATTGACTTTCCCAGAGAATCTTGTCTTCTCATGATGTGACCAAAGTACAATAGCCTTAGTTTTGTTACTTTAGCTTCTAGGGAGAATTCAGGCTTGATTTGATCTAGTGCCCACTTATTTGTCTTTTTAGCTATCCATGGTATCTGCAAAACTGTCCTCCGGCACCACATTTCAAATGAATCAATTTTCTTCCTGTCAGCTTTCTTCAGTGTCCAGTTTTCCCATCCATCCATAGTAATGGGGAATACCATTGTTTGGATTATCTTGATCTTGGTTCCCAGAGAGATATCTTTATTAGGTGATCAGTTGTAATTCCAGGAGCTCTCTAAGCCCCACCAGGAGGTTGGTAAACCTACATTGAGGTGAACTTTGTCTCGCAGAAGATGCCGTGTTTGAATAGTAATGCTTTGACGTGAGATGCTGCAGCAGAACCATGTGTCGAGGTAACAAGTGTTCCAAAGTAGGGCTTTGTGGAGAGCTCAGCAGAGTACTGCTGTGATGTAAGGAGATGTCTGCACCTAGCATGAGGAGAGGAGGGGAGGGGCTATGGCTCAGCAGCAGAGCTCTGCTTGGCATGTGGAAGGTCTCAGGTTCAATTCCCGGCATCTCCAGTTAAAAAGGACCAGGCAGTAGGTGATCTGAAAGAATTCTGTCTGAGGGCCAAGCTACACATGACGAATGACACTTGAACAGCAAGTGTATTTCTCCCTGTTCACTTGCCCTCCACTCAATCCACTTGCCGTTCAAGTGTCATTCGTCATGTGTAGCTTGGCCCTGAGACCCTGGAGAGCTGCTGCCAGTCTGAGAACCAAACTACACAAGATAAATTACTCGCAAACAACATGTGAACAGACTTACACATGTCTCCCCATTGCTGTCCTGTAAACTCACCAGCATGGCCAGACTGCACTTGATCCCCCGTATTCATGCTGGCATGGGTTTCTTCAGCGCTCCTCCAAGATGTGGGAATGGTATTCCATCATGCACCTCCAGTTTGCACATGCTTAAACCATTCCCTGTTGCTGACCTCTGTCCCCTATAACATTTCTGCGTGGGAAGGAAGTGCAGAAGCGGAAGCAGAAACTAAGCAAAATCGCCAGTCTGCAATGACGATGATAATGACTGTGGACACGCATTGACATGATTACACAGTTTTCCCGACACTTGCACGGAGCAGAGCTACAGGACATGTGCTCACAACAGACAGACTAGACACGGGCAGGTAGGAACAGAAACAATGGTAGACACTTGTATAGACGTGTGTATTTCGTCTCGTCTAGTTCAGCTCTGAGTAGACAAGACTGACCTTGATGAACAAAAGATCTGATTCAATATAAGACAGTTTTATGTGAGGGTATAAACAAGCCCTGAGTGGACTTCAAACTCATTCTCATGCAGTGCAGTGCTAAACAGTTACACCCTTCTACATCTATTGAAGTCAATGGGTTAGAAGGGGTCAAAGTGCACGGACCATCTCCTATCTCCCCTTATGCACCACGAACTGATTCTTACTGTTTCGTTTGCACCCAGCCTGAGAGTCTGTATACACAAAACGCCTGGCTGTGTGTTCATCAAGTGCCGGGAGATGTAATGTTAGCTGGGAAGCGTAGTTTTAAAAGAAAGACCTGGTGGAGATTGCTCTGGAGGGGACGGATTCTCTCACAGCCCTCCACCGCCTCTGGTGTGCCGTGCTGTCTCCCCTTCCAGAGCCTTTGTTCTGCCACCCTCCCTGCTTAAAACTTTAAATTAACCAAGCCTCAGCAGGGCAAAGGCTCTGGAATGGGAGAGAGTCCAGCATACCAGAGGGCTGTGAGAGAATCTGTCACCTCCGGAGCAATCTCCACCAGTTCTGTCATTTAAAACTACATTTCCCAGCTAACACTGAGTTTCCTGACTCATGAAGAACATGTGCCAGAAGTCTTATGTAGAGACACAGTTTGCCTTTATAACAAGCCATCAAACCCCGTGGTTTGAGTTGTCCTAGAAACCAAGATTGGAAACTATGAGCAGAACCACAAGTGACAAAAGGCACAGATTGGACACTTGTCAGCTTCCCTCAAGTTTCGATGGGAAATGTAGGCAGCTTGGCGGCATGTTGGACAAGTGACAGTTGAAAAGTCCATTGGCCAGCAGTCGGAGAGCCAAGCTGCGAGACCAGGATGCCTACATTTCCCATCAAAACTTGAGGGAAGCAGACAAGTGTCCAATCTGTGCCTTTTGTCACTTGTGGTTCTGCTCTGAGGTTTACTACAGTAGTACAGACTTGGTGAGTCTATGGTTCCTTCAGTACTTGTTCACAGAGTGTCACATCATGTTTGAAGCAAGGCCGAATGATTATAGCATTTGGGGGCGGGGGGGAAGGAGGTTTAGTAAAGCTGTGTGTGGCTATTTGGTTCGTAAACAGGGTTAAAAAAAAACAACCGTCATGTTATCAGACAATCCAGATTTTTATGCCTTAGCTCACAAAGAAATGATGAATAGATTAAGTTTCAGCAGACTGTTGATTCACACTTCCTCCTGCCATGCCTCTCTGTCTAATAGAGATTTTGAGCAGATCTTCCACTTCTTCAGTTTCACAGCTAGAATCAATTTAGCAGATCAGCACAAAGTGTGAGAAACTAATAAGCTTTGCTCATCTTTAAAGCCCCTTTCTGCGTCATTCTGTCCGTTTTCCCATTCCCCAAATTTCTCACCTTGACACAGTCGGTGGGTTTGGGGTTACAGAAATCCAGCGTTAATTAGCATTTCTTGCAACAGCACGAAGTGTGAATGTAACTGTCCCATTGAAGAAAACTTAGCTTGAAAGGGTTCTAAAATAAGGTAGCAAAGTCCTATTAAAAGCCAACTGTTTTCTTCAGACAAAAGAAATCCCGTGATTTTATAGCACGCGTGACCCTTTCTTGCACTTGGTGACATCAATGTTTAAGACGCTGTAACAAAGATATTTAGAAGTGATATTAAAGATACACACCAAAACTGGTTTAAGATCACATTTCTGACTGCTGTATTTATTTAGAGACTTCTGTTGTGATATATAGAATTTAGAATTTATACAGCGTTGGGCTAGGCAGTTAGAAACTACAGCATACACCCTTACTGCGAAGGTCCTAAGGTGTTGGTAGAATATTTATTAAAAGGTATTACTTTCTCATTAATAATAATCCTAATCTTCTGGAACAAATTGGCTTTGCGAGTCAGTGTGGTGTAGTGTTTAGAGTGGTGGATTAGAATATGCAGTAGCCAAGCTCTAATTCTTATTCTGCCATGGAAACTTCCACGTGACCACAGTCACCCTTCTCAGCCTAACCTACCTCACAGGGTTGCTGTTGTGAGGATAAAATGGAGGAGGGGAGAAGGATGTTGCAAACGGCTTTGGTTTCAGCTCAAAGTAACTTAGTACCTGCTGGCCTCCAAAGTCCCCTCTGGATTCGCAGGAACTAATGATTATGACGCCTCTTTGATGACAAATCTCTCAAAGGTGTTCTGATTTGGATGCTGGTTCAAGTGGGGGAAAAATTGAAAAAACATCTGATACATCATCTGGTCCATTTATGGATCATTTTGATCCACTAACCACAGTGGATGTCAATAGGAACTTAGGATCTGTGAAGAGTATCACTTGTACATTGGATTGGCGCCCTTCTTGGCTGCTGAAAGCCTATAAGGACCACATCAAAGAAGCCCTGAAGTACGTCATGAATCAATCCCCAGGTCACTAAAACAGGCAGTCATTCATGCCCCATTTAAAAATCATCACCAGAGAAGAAAGATGTGGCCAGTTATTGCCCAGTCTCCAACCCCCCTTCCTTCCTGGGCAAGATGATTTAGAGAGTGATAGCAGAACAACTCCTGGCCTTTCTGTATAACTCACCACCCTAAATCTCTTTCAGTCTGGCTTCAGACCACCCTATGGCATGGAAAAGGTGTTGCTGTAGGTGTTGATGTAGTTGGTGGGCTTTCCTCCTTTGGAGGTTTTTAAGCAGAGGCTGGATGGCCATCTGACAGTAATGCTGATTCTGTGAACCTGGGCAGATCATGAGAGGGAGGGCAGGAAGGGCTACATCAGTGCTTAGTAGTCATGCTCCCTTCTTACATGTCCTGGGTAATGTCAGTTGCCACTTTGGGGTCAGGAAGCAATTTTCCCCATGCCAGTTTGGCTAGAGATCCTGGCGGTGTTTTGCCATCTTCTGAGCATGGCACAGGGGTCACTGGGGGGGGGAGGTAATTGTGAATTTCCTGCATTCTGCAGGGGGTTGGACTAGATGACTCTGGAGGTCCCTTCCAACCCTATGATTCAATGAGTCGAACTCCATTTTGAATAGTCAAAGGCTCTGCCTGTCTGTTGCTCTTATTGGATCAGTCATCAGCCTTTGATATGGTGGATCATGCCATCTTATTGAGGCATTTGGAAGATGAAGTTGGACTGGCTTAAACCTTTCCTTACAGGTAGGACTCAGATGGCCACTGTTAGAGACCAGCTATCACCAGTCTGGGACTGGTGTGGGGTTCCACACAGGAATTATCCCTCATGTTATTCAACCTCTATGCAAAGCCCTTACAAGAAATAATTTGCAGTTTTAAGAGATCAACATGTTGATGACACCCAGCTCTGTCCTTCTTTATATAAATCGCCTGGTAATTCTACAGAGGGTTCTTGAACCAGTATCTTACTGCTGTGGTACTACTGCACTCCCCACTTTCATTTGGGTCCAGCTGACACTTTTTGATTCAGTTAAGAGCCTAGGGATTCTGGACGCTGCCTTGCTACTGCAGAAGCAAGCCAATGTGGTTGCAAAAAAGCTTTACCTAGCCTGGCAGTTGGCCTCCTACCTTGACTTGGCTAACCTGGCCGTGTGGATCCACGCCATGGTTACCTTAAAGGCTAGACTACTGTAAGACATTCTCCATAGGACTTTCCTTGAAGTCATCTCAAAAACTCCACTTGATACAGAATGCAACAACCCCATTACTAACAGGATGTAAATGTCACACCCATCCTGAAGTTGGTCCATTAGCTACTGATCTGTTGCCAGGCTCACTTCAAGGTACTGGTTATCACCTTCATGGCCTGGGTCTGCCGTTACTGCAGGACCACCTGTCCTACTATGTTCTGCCATGGCCCCTTGTTCTGTGATCAAAGCCGCAAGACAATTTGCTACCCAGTTCCCCTGCAAGAGGACCCTCCTTTTTGTTATGCTAGTAGATTTTCTTATTGTTTTAATGCTCCATTAAGGAGGATAGTCTTTTATTTCCGAAGTCTTTGAGCTATGTGTGAGTACAGTTTCTCCCTGCATTATCCTGAACTCCCATTTTGTCTTTTCCAGACTGTCAAATGGTTGCAGCTGAGACGAGCCTTTTATTTATATATAACGGTACTCAAAGCCTGCCTCTGAATTGCTAATACTTTTGCCCTGCCAAGGCAGAGAGCCTTTAAATGAGATATCACGCCACTCGGATGCAATTTGTTTACAGGCTCAACAAGTCTGTAAATGAATCGTCAGTCTTTTTTGTTCTCAAAGGCTGTGGAAAGCCATACTCCTTAGGACTGGAGTGTTTACTGATATCTTTGCAACAAAAGCTGTAGCAAGAGGTTTGTCATATATTTTCATAAGGTTGGTACAGCTTGTCTTATAGAAGTGGAATACTTAGCAAAGCTGATAAGAATGACGACTTATCAATAATGTCAGAGAGTCCTTTGGATATCGTGGCTCCCACCCTAGTAATGGAGGGAAGGGGTCACACCCAGCCTGGATTGTGTGCTCCACCTCTTTCGTCTTTTGCAACTGATTTACATTTATATGACCTGCACCCTCTCCCTCCTCCCCTCATCACCTATATATCTCTGGCCAGTTTCTTCATACCCTCCATGCATCTGACAAAGAGAGCTGTGGTTCTCGAAAGCTTATGCTACAATAAAGTTGGTTAGTCTTAAAGGTGCTATTGGACTCTTTACTATTTTGGAACAACCAAGTTTTTCTTTGTATCTCAAGACCTATTACATAGTTGGATTCATAGAAATTAAGAACCACTCAAGAGAAAACCTATAGTTTGAATAGCAAGGCGTAAGTAGAAACAAGTGATTTTAAAAACCCACCCAAAATTATTGTAAGAACAGGAGGCATGAATTATGCTCCATAAAATGCTAAATGAGCATTAAGGAAGATTAAAGAAAAAATATCTGGGAAAAACAGAGGAAGTTTGGCTATGTGAAAAGCAGCAAGTTTGTGGAAAGAAAGGTAAGAAGACCATATTTGGAATAGAAAAGAGTTTTGAAAAAAAAGTGGAGAATAGAGATCAGTTTTTCTGAAGAAGTTATCAAGAGATGCAAAAGTAGGGAAAGTGGTTAAGAAATCTGCTTTATATTTTAAATCTCTTTATCAGCTGCCTAGAATAGAGGATGTGTTTGGGTGAAAAGGCAGCCTATATACATTATCTAAGTAAATATATAAAACAATGTTGGCAGTAATCCCTATATCCATTTTGACATTTGTCTGTAAAGTTTTTTGGGTCTGTTGAAGTGAGGTGGGCATGAAGAGAACAAGGTACTTCTCACCTTAATACAAGTTTGTCACTCAGAAACATTTAATATAGAAGATAGAAAAGCGTCCAACGTGACTGCAAACTGGTAACAGTCACAGCTATGTTTTGAGCCATAGCGGAACAACTGCACAAGCAGAAAGCTTTCAGGAAGTCATTATGAGTCCTTCAGAAAGCTAATAAGAGCGACTGACGTGGCACAGGTTCATGTCTTTTTAACCTTCAGATTTGTTTTGAAGTCTAATAGGATGGCAGATGAATGGGAACTGGATGACACATTTCAGTTTTCAATCAGGTTCCGTCACAAAGGGCTCCCTAGAAAAAAATGTGGGATCCAGGGGAGGTTTGATTGTAGCCTGAGGTACGTAGGTGTGCTCAGAAGAACACTGGCTCCCCAGCTGGCTGGTCCTGAAAAGACTGATTGAAAAGAAAATTGGCATCCAGTGATCTGCTTGCATCTAAGCCACATGATCATTCAGTGGGGAAAAAAATCACAGAATCATAGAGTCATAGGCCGTTTTCACACGTCTTACCGGCTATGGTACGTTCTGCAAAGCTCCCGCAAGGACATCGGGCTTGAAGGGATGTGGGGGCTTCCCTCTGGCCTGTGGCAATTCTTTTAAACCCGCCCTCCCTTGGATTCAGTGTTTTGCTGCTGGTGTTTCTTTTGCCCCTTGCTGTGGCATCAGGGTGGCAGCTAGTTGACAGCACCAGGAGGGAATTTCCCCCAGGGCGGCAATGGACCAAGGACCTCTGGGGGTTTTGCCTTCATCATAGTAAAGGAAACCTGACCCTGGATTATGGAGTGCATTGCTAAATATGCTTCACTGTCACAACTGGCATTTAGGGATTTGACTGAGGAACACAGTAGGTAGGGGTGGCATTCCTGCATGATCTCAAAGGAGGGTGTAATGATTTTAGTGTGTGTGTATTTAAATGCTTGGTGTGGTACCCATGAAGAGTGGGGGTGAAAGAAATAGGGACTATAGAGTAACTAGAGATAAGGACAAGAAATTAAGGGGTTTTAGTGCTGTTGGAAGTCAAATAGGGAAAAGGGGGATGGGGAAGGGATGGGGGGCATATACTTTAATTATAAGGGTAAATGACTATGTATTGTGTATTGTGTTGTATGTTAACCCATTCAATAAAATCTTTTTTTTTAAAAAAAAGAGTGGGGGTGAAAGAGAGGGATGAGTGAGTGAGATAATTGGTTGATGACTGAGAGTGTGGGTGGAGTGAACTGTTGTTTTTAAGTTACTGAGTGGAGGGAAAAGATTCAGTCTGGGCAAAGCAGGCAACCTGTGTGGAAGCCTGAGGGGATTCACATTCTAGTTCAGTTAGGCAACCTGTGTGGAAGCCTGAGGGGATTTGCATTCTAGTTCATTTAGGCAACCTGTGTGGAAGCCTGAACTGTGAATGTCTGTGAGAGAACTTTCATTCTATCTAAAGCAGGCAAACTGTGTGTGCGCCTGAGAAAGTCTATGTATATTTGAGTGGGAAATTGATCTCTGAAGCAGGCAAAGTGTGTGTGAGCCTGAGAGAGAAAGTTTGTATATATTTGTGTGACTGAGCCTGTGAAGAGAAACTTTTAAGAACTGATAACTATCTTTGAAACCATCAAGCTTAATTAATAGTATGAAACTGAATAAAAGGGTTTTTTTTTATCCCAGAGTATCTGTTATTCCCATATCGTATTCCTATCCTCAGGGTTGCCACATGGTTGCATAGACCCATGAAGGAGCCTGATGCTTGGGCACATCATTAAAGGGGAAATTTAAATTATTTTGGAATATAATTCCTGGTGGCAGCAATCTACCGAGAGGGTGTAAGTAGAGGGTTAAAGGAAAAATCTAACTGAAAAAGAAAGGGATCGTAACAGAGGGGGTGAGGGGTGGGAGGGCCACCTCCAGGGCCGGCATGCTGAGAGGGGAGTGATGGGCCTGAATAACCGTGTCTGCTGCTTCTTGACTTATAACCAATTCTCTTTCCTTAGTTTCTTCCCACAGGATGTTTCATCAGTGGCACTTGCTGTTTCTCCTGCCTGTGCTGTGCTCCAAGAGCTGAGGAAACTAATCATTAGAGTAGTGGCCTGATTTCTCCATTCTGGTGTTCTGTGTTATCCTTCTCCCCTTCTCTCCTGGCTGGTCTCCCCTCTGGGCAGAAGATCTTATCTTATCTCCCATGTTATTCAACCTCTACGTAAAGCCTTTAGGAGAACGCATTCGCAGCTATGGAGCTGGTTGTCACAAATATGCAGATGACACCCAACTCTGTATCTCACTATCTAGGTCCCCACAGGATGCAGTAGAAATCTTAGATCGCTGCCAGCCTGACAGCTGTGGTGAAATGGTTGAAAAACAACAAACTGAAATTGAACCCAGACTAGACTGAAGTGATGCTTGTTGGGAAGGCAGAGATCTTGAAGGATACTGTACCCCCCTCTTTCAATGGAGGTTGTTTGACCCTTGCTAACTCCATTAAGAGCCTAGGAGTTATACTGGATCTAGCGCTACTACTAGAAAAACAAGTTAAGGCAGCAGCAAAAAATGCTTTCTACAACCTCACTCTTGCCTGGAAGATGGCCTCTTATCTCAACACGGCTGACTTGGCCACCTGGATCCATGCTATGGTAACATCAAGGCTTGACTATTGTAATGCATTATACATAGGTCTCCCATCTAAGCTAACTAGGAGGCTCCAGTTAGTGCAAAATGCTGCAGCTCAACTGTTATCAGGAGCGAGCAGGAGCATGAACATCACTCCCATCCTACAGTCCCTCCACTGGCTACTTATCAGTTACTGTGCTCAGTTCAAGATATTGGTTATTACATACAAAGCTCTTCATGACCTTGGTCGGGCATACCTGTGGGACCACCTCCCTCCCTATGTTCTTGTCCGGGGATGGCCTCCCAGCCCACCTCGGACTGCCTTACCTCCCTCCCTCAGGCCCCAACTTACCCCCAAAGTGGGGCTGCCTGAAGGCCTGAAGACGCCACCAAGGCCCAAGGGGATGGGGCTGTGGTGGTGGGAGATCAGGGGATCAGCCTGCCGCAGCTGCCACCAGGTGACGCAGCTGGAGCGGGGCAGAAACCATGGTGGACACAGCCCCCCCAGACAGGCAGCTGAGCGGTGGCAGGGCAAGTGGAGTGCAGCAGTCACAGCAGTGGCAACTGGCCCTGTGGCCCCGCTGGTAACCCCACCATCCCCAGGACAACCCAGAAGCAAGCGAGGCCAGGTGAAGCCCTGAATGCTGGTGGAGCTGGACGCCGGCAGCAGCATGGTTCTGCTGGCCACGCATCCAGGAGGGGAGTCGGGAGGGCGAGGAAGGAGGAATTGCAGCCCTCTCTCCCCCAGGGCAGACCTAGAGAAGGAGACGCCAGGGCATGCCTTGTGTAGCTGCAGCAGGGGAAGGGAAATGCCCGAGAATGCCCCTCACAACTGTAGCCCAGCAGATATGGGCACTCACCCTGGCAAGGCCAATGGGAAGGCTGGGGAGGCAGCACACAACCCTACCATGGTGCGGGGATGGGGAAAGGTGTGTGGCCCTCCCATGACCCAGGTGCTGGGATTAGCCTTGAGGGGAGGGATCCAGGGAGGAGGGCGGGATATGCAGAGGGAGGAGGGGATAAAAAGGGGCAGAAGACCTCTGGCCAGGGAGGAACAAAGAGGAGGACTGTCCCTGGCGTATGGGCAGCCCCTCTGGCCAGGTGAAGGACATTGAGTCTGTGGCCCAGCCTGAGCCATGTCTGAGGCCAAGGGAGGCATTCCCAAGGGGGACAACTTGGGTGGCCGACAAGGCAGCTGGCTTAGGCGATTCTCTGAGGGGGTGGACCCAGCTGAGCAGCCAGTAGCACCACGGTGCATTGGGCGGGACGTGGACCTGATGAGGGGGAACCTCACAGTTCCTCTATGGCAGCTTCACTCATCTGAACAGGGTCTCCTGCAGGTGCCAGGCTGCACATGGGTGAAATCAACAGCAGCCTGTACATGGGCTGTCTCTGTGGTGGCCCCTACCCTGTGGAACGGTCTGCCTGAGGAGGTCAGGAGAGCCCCCACTCTTCTGGCTTTCCACAAACAATGCAAAACTGAATTATTCAAAAAGGCTTTTAACTCAAATGGGAGGGCTGTATTGTAGGGATGGGGTCTCAGATGCTTCACTAATGAGTCAGGGACCATAGACTTCACCACTATGTTGCCTTACATATTATCTGTTGCTTTAAATATGTACTCCTATGTACTACTTGTGCTTTATGTCTAATGTCAATCCTAGAAGTGATTATGTTCTGTTCCAGTATTTCCTTCAACTTCATATTGGATTCTTGCTAACGCGACATCATTTAAAACATATCTATTTACTCTGTGGCATTGTTTATGGAAATGTCCTTGACACTGTATGGAAATGTACTTGATACTGATTATACTAAGCTCGTACTGTGTAATCCACCTTGAGTCTCAGTGAGAAAGGCAGACTATAAATGACATAAACAAACAAACAACCAAAAGCAGGTTATGTTTTGGTCTTTCAGTGCAATGCATAAATGGTCTGCTTATTTTTTTAACATTGTGACATTTACCCAAGGATGGGCTGAAAACATCTCTGGATTGCAAGTCTGTATTCCTCAGTTTTAGAAGGGGTGTGAAGACGTCGTGATGTATTCACTAAATGGGAAAGCCTGCTTCTTTTTTGCCGTGCCCTCAGTTCACCCAAAGGGTGGTACCAATTTGATCTTAGTCTGTTGCCTTAATAATGATCACCCCAAAATATGCTGAGGATACAAAACAATTCAAGTAAACAAACCAAGTCATGATAGCTGGAAGCATTCCAGAAGACTTGACAGCAAATTATAAGGGTGGTCAGAGTAAATTCAATTTCAAACAAATCTGCGATGATGAAAAAGAGGGTGACTTACACTTCCAGGAAGATGAATTTGCTCATTAGATAGGATTGTCATGTAGATAAACTGTATTGTAATTGTGTTTTTGAAGTTTTTCTGAGTATTCACTACAGTCAAGCAGCAGATTGGACATACCATTAGGCATCCCAAGGGTTTTTTTCCCCCTGTGAGGTCATTACTGCTTTAAAAACAAACAATACAAGCTTATCTGCATACCAGGCTGATTTCTGTTTATTCAATAATCATGGCTGAAAAACAAGATTGCAGCTCCATTACATTGTGACCAAAATGAAATGGTCTGATAAAAGAAAATAACAAAGCATAGCGAAAGGCTAACAAATCGGTTGATTGTGACTTAATCTTAATTTTTTTTTAATTTTTAAACATCTGTTTACTTCATTTATACCCCACCTTTCTCTCCAATGGGGATCCAAAGTGGCTTACATCATTCTCCTCTCCCCCATTTTTTCCTCACAACAAATCCTGTGTGGTAGATTAGGCTGAGAATATGGCCTAAGGTCATCCAGTGAGCTTCCACGGCAGAGTGTGGAATCAAACCCAGGTTGCCCAGATTGTAGTCCGTCACTCTAGCCACCGTACCACATTGGTTCTCATTACACATTAGTTTAAAATGCTGCCAGGCCTATTTGCACACCATGGGCTGGGTCTTGCTGGATAGCAGCCGTCACAGGGGCGCTTCAGCTTTATGGCTAGGCTTTGGCCAGGATTGCGTCCAGACTGAGTTCATGTAGAGGATTAGTTTGTGGGAATGAGCCACTGGGCTCCCTGTAGACACTGCATACAGGGGGATAGTGTGGTGTACTGATTATGGAGTAAGACTGGGGTATCAGGGTTCAAATCCCCTGCTCAGCCATGAATGTTGTCGGGGGAACCTTGGCTGTGTCAAGTCTTGCCCGGTATTTCCCTCTAAGCATTTCACTGCATCACTCAGGTGTATGAGTTAAAGTTATTTTATTAAAGAAGAATACCTGTGTCAAGATGGTCAGACAGGATCATTGGCTGAAGTGACTCAAGGTAGCAAAGCAAAGTTAATTATAGGACAAAGTCCCTGCCCCGCAGTGGAAAAGAAAGTCCATTAGGATTTTGGTGCGCTGAGCCAGGGAAGAGGGGAGGAGGGAAAGGATGAGCTCTGCTCAGTCTCTTAGGAGGTTGGGGCAGTCTCTGCGGGAACTTCAAGGCCACATTCTCAGGCCTGCCAGGAAATTGCAACCAAAACACCTGTAAGATAAGCAGCTAGCAACCAGTCAGCAAAATAGGTTCCCTCCACATGTTCTCAGAGGTACACTGCACACTGCAGCAAGGAATCCATAACACATGACAGATTATGCTGGAGGCAGATCTGACAGGCTGGTCATCATGATATTTCCCATCCTAACTTACTTCACACAGTTGTGAGAGTAAAATGAGTGGAAGAGAGAGCCTTACATGCTACCCTTCAGGATTTTGTCCCAGAGGATAAACTATTTGGGGTCTTATAATTGTTTTGGATTGGCCTTTTTTGAGTGCACATGCAAAATGTTCATGTGCCTGGTTGCCTGAACACAGATATCTGCTGAGACTGGGGCCATGTTTTGTTACAGCATGATTAGCCAGACGTAGAATGTGTGTTCTTCCGTAGGGAAGCCCAAGGCAGGGTAAGGTGCCATAAGGGAGGCTGGGAGTAGTGCAATATGCAGAAGTTAAGGTTGCCAATCTGTGGCTGGGTCCTGGAGATCTCCTGGAATTACAGCTGATCTCCAGACTATACAAAGCAGTTCCCCTGGAGAAAATGGATGATTTGGAGGATGGACTCTATGACATTATACTTCTTTGAGGTCCCTCCCTTCCCCAAACCCGACCCTCCCAGGCTCCACTCCCAAATCTCCAGGAATTTCCCAATCCAGAGAAATGGCAACCTTAGCAGAAGTTTCTAAGCGGGAGCAAGAGACCAGGTTTCTGGCATACACAGCTGAACTGGCCAATCCAAACGCTTTGCATTATCTGCCAGTCTCAGGGGCTGGTGTTGCGGACAGCATCTGTTTGTTTCTTGGACTTGAAGTCTACTGAGATAAATCCCTACCCATGGGTCAAAGAATTAAATCCCTTTGACATCCCGCAGATAGCTGTGTACTTCAGAGTATAAAGTAATATGAGAGTCTGGTGGCATTTTAAAGACTAACTCATATATTATATGAGCATAAGCTTTCGTCTGCTTTGTCACGTGCATCTGATGAAGTGGGCTCTGGCTTATGAAAGCTTTATACCACCATAAATTCTTTAGTCTTTTGAGGAGCCCCAAGACTCTCTTCTTGTTTTGGCTGTCGCAGGCCTTCTGCATGCCTGGAATTTAGAACGGAAGGGGCCCTTTTTTTGGATCAGGCAACTTGTGTGTAATTCAGTACGTTCTATTTGCATCTCTTCCCAAACCCCCCATTTAATCTTTTCTATGCACATTGAAGAGATGATGAACGTGGATGTCTAACATAGGCAAGCGTGAGTAATGATGTTGTACCAGTTCCTTAAAAAAAAAAAAAGAGGCAGACGGCTGCTTATGTATTCCCTTTGATTTCTCGTTTGCTCTTGCGAGAATAGAGGGTTCCTTTTGGTTGTTCCTCAGCTGCCATTTATTTATCTGAAAGCTCTTGATGGGAAATGTAAATGCTAAAAACTCACTCCCTCGACTTTGACGGGCCATGAAAAGCACCTAATTTAAAATATAAAAACTGTCAGGAGGAATATCCTACACAGCTGTGACAAGATTGAGTTTATATAAGCATCCCATGGAAGCCGGCAGCCTGCTTAGATCCGAATAGTGTTCTCAGTGATTATGAGCACCGAATAGATCAATGTTAGTATTATCCCTCTCTTCTGTACTTTTCTTTCCAAATGTTGTTAAAACACCGTTTTCATTATGTGTGCAGCCACGTTCCTCTGTTCTGTAAGTTCAAGGCAGCTTCCTTAATTTTAAAATAACAACAATAATTCTGAACTTCACAAGATATACATTATTTATTTATGTTATTTATAGTCCATCATTCTCACAGAGGCTCAAGGCAGATTACATTATATAACTGGTTCAGAATTATAATTCCCTGGCCTTAACCTCTACATTACCATGCACCTAGGACTGTACCCTACTCCCTACTCACAGAGAGATCAGAACTATATGTAGCTCCCTAACTGGGGTTCCCAGTCCCCCAGTGGGAGCAGGTGATACCCCACTCCCAGCTTCTGCCCGCTGCTGCCACTTACCTGGCTGGTGGGGGGGAGGTGTGGGGAATTCTGGAATGCACTCGCTCAAGCTCCAGATGCTTCATTGTCATGACAGCAAAGGGTCTCTGGAGTGTGTGTGAAAGTTTGCCACCTCCAAAATACCCCCAACCCCTGGTTTGGAGCTTGGGGACCCTGACAACCCTATCCCAAACCCTGCACAGACCTGTTATCTTAATAAATGTATCAGGATTAGAGGGAGGGGAAGGGTCATGGCTCAAGGGGTGAACATCTGCTTTATATGCAGAAATTCCCTGGCACCTCAAGTCCTGGAGACCATGGTGTTTTCTGAATGTACACTTATACTGAGTTTTGTGGATATTTGATCTGTGAGGATTGGATCTGCATTGGGTCTCTGTAATTCTGCACACGAGGGAGTCAAACCAAAGGGGTGTCTGTTTATTTTTTTCTGCACTAGAAAAATATTCAGTTCTGCTGTGGACTTTCTGGGGAACATGACAGTTTCATCAGTTGACCAGCTGAGGAAACTTGCAAGGATTTTTTTTTTCGTTTTATGACACCAGCCTTGCAAGGTTGCTGTTTAATTTTTTAAAAATCAGGACAAAAACTGGATTGGTTGCTGTTCAATCAATTAGGATGCAATAATTGTTCAGTCAATTAGGATGCAGGGGGATAAAGGGGAGGGCAAAAGGCAGCCAGGGCCAGGCCTCACACCAAAGAAAGCATTCTGTGCTTCATAAATGCCCCAGCTTGACTTCACTGGGAAAAAAAACACAATCGGGGTATGTGCACAGAGAGAAAAGCTGCAGAAACACTAGGGAAGGGTCAGTTCTATGGCAGCTGCAGTTTTTTTCCATAAAAAAGTCTGGGAAGCAATTTGGAGGTTGGATCGGGGTATTTTGACCATGAGTGCAGAACTTTGGAGAGAAACCGATGCAGTATGGGGCCAGAACTGTTGAAAAAGCCCCGTGTGGAAATGACCCTTGACAAACCAGTGGGCTGATTCAGTACAAGACGGCTTTATTTAGGGAGGGGCAGTGTTTGCTCAGTGGCAGAGCATCCATTTTGCATGGGGAAGGTCCCAGCTTCAATCACTATTGTCTCCAGTGAAAAAAGTACCAGATAGTAGTTGTGTGTAAGCACTCCCCCGCCAGGCAGTGGACCGAACCTGGCCATTTAGTGACCAGGTCATTTTGGGCACATGGGACGGCACTCCCCCGCCTGGCTGCAGCCTGAACATGGCCATTTAGAGCCTGATCTTGGCTGTTTAGGGCCCAAATTGGGTAGAAATGGCCCAAATTAACCTGGAATGGGCTGCTGCCATACAGGAGAGCACTCCCCCATGGGGCAGCAGCCTGATCCTGGCCGTTTTGTGCTGGATCCTGGCCATTTTGGGCCTGAATTGGGCCCAAAATGGCCGAAAGGGGCCCTAAATGGCCAAGATCAAGCATGAAACAGCCTGGAACGGGCTGCTGCCAGGTAGGGGAGTGTTCCGCTACCTGTCAGAGGCCCGATCTCGGCCGTTTTGGGCATAATCCTGGCCAGTTTGGGCCAAAATTGGGCCCCAAAGGGGCCCAAAATGGCCAGGATCGGGCTGCAGCCAGGAGGGGAAATGTTTCCTTGCCTGGCAGTGGCCTGATCCTGGCTGTTTCAGGCCTGATCCTGGCTGTTTGGGGCCCAATCCTGGCTGTTTGGGGCCTGAGTCAGCCTGGAATGGGCCGCTGCCAGGCGCGGGAACCTCCCCCACCAGGCAGCAGCTCAGTCCTGGCTGTTTCTGCCCCGATCTGGGCCATTTCTGGCCCTAAATAGGCCCAAAATGGGCAAAATGGGCCCAAAATGGCCCAGATCGGGCCCAAGTTGGCCTGGAATGGTCCACTGTTGGGCAAGGGAACCCTCTCTCATCTGGCACTAGCTCAATCCTGGCCATTTTGGCCCAGATCTAGGCCCTAAATGGGCCCAAAATGGCTAAAATGCCCCGGATTGGGCTGAATCGGCCACAAACAGGCTACTGCCAGGCGGGGGAACACTCCCCTGCCCAGCAGCGGCTCGATACGGAACCATTCTGGGGGAGTCCTGGCTCAAAGAAAGCCCTGCTTGCAACTCTGGAGAGGTGTTG
Organism: Eublepharis macularius; assembly: GCF_028583425.1. NCBI lineage: Eukaryota > Metazoa > Chordata > Lepidosauria > Squamata > Eublepharidae > Eublepharis > Eublepharis macularius. The sequence continues at coordinate 21,654,524 of NC_072801.1, forward strand.
CTGGTTAAAGTAGACAAGATTGACCTTGATAGAAGACATTCATAATTATTTATGGATTAAGAAATCACTAAAAACTACTCAAAGACAAGATGGTACTCATATTCTGAGCGATGAACTATTAAGAATATGGTTTCAATGCAGAAAGAGACTCACTCTGTCATTGACCATTCACCACTGACATCACCAATAGATACCTACTATGATATTAGTATAAGAAACAGAATTGATTATGAATATATGATGGACAAGCATGGGGAAAGGTTGTAACTCTGTTTAGGATTGCACTGTCATTCATGTGACAGGATTAGCCAGAGCCCTCTGTTGAGTATAACTAGATAGACAGGTAAGGTGTGAAATGGCCCAAAGAGAAAAACCCACTTATTGATCAGTAGAGAGAGAGAGAGAGGAAACAAGAGGCAGGGGAAAAATGGACATTTTTCACAGTACAAAGAACCAAATAACAAGGTCTCAGTAGGCTCTAGAGTGGGATCATGCTTTTAAAATTAGCCATGAAATGACCTGGGAAGTTAACAGGAAAGATGTTTGCAGACCTATTGATGCACTCAAGTTAAGTGTTCCTTAAATGTCTCCTGAAACTCGATAGGGCAATGGAGTGGCAGATAAGATGTATAATGAAGCACTACAAAAGATACTGCAAATGGGTGTTTTCCTAAATCAGAGCTCTCCTACCTAGGAGGACTCCAGAACCAAATGTGGAACCAAGTATGGCTCTGGAAAAGTGAAAATGAAACCTTTAAGGGCAGATGGGATGCTAGAAATTACCAATATGTCGGAGTAATGGGAGGCAAAGATTTTTACAGAACTAAAGGGCTTCTTAGAGATGGTTTGCAGTAAGGGTTTGCAGAAAGAGTTGAACTGTTGCTAGTAATCCAAGTGCAAACCACATGCAGCTTTATGCCAGCGCACTAAGAGCCGAAACAGACGCCACGATTTACACGTGTTCTCCACGCAATTGAACTTACACGTGTTCCCTGCTGGAAACAAGATCCCAGGAATGAAAAACAAGTCACTTCAAAGCACCAGTACTAGGTATAGAACCAAAACAACATATAGTTTATCTAGTCAGTAGTCTTCATATTTACATTCAAAATGACAATGCAACGAATGTGACAACATGAAATGTAATCAGTATTTCTAACGATCAATATCACAAATGGTCTATTAACTTTGAAAGGAAAAATGAACCCTCCAATGAAAGGAAAGAAACTGTCCTTTCTTGTACAAAGATGCTTCCTTTTTTCTTCTCTTACAGGTAATTTACTCACCACATAGTCAAAAACATATCTTTCGTGCATAAATTCAGCGCACTCATTCCATTTGTCTGAAGGAAGCCCACCCACAGTTTGTCTTAAATGCACTAAGAGGCGAGGTATATTTAAAGCCACAAACAACCACTAGGGAGACTCCAGAACAATGAAAATGCCTAGTCACTGTTCAACCCTCCAGTCTTAAAGAAAACAAGACAGATTTAATTCCAAATTTAAGCCTCTGGGTTGTAAACTTCCCATCTTGTGAATCCATTGGGCTTCTTTCCTCAGGAGGTCCCTCTGTACACAATGCTGCGATCCCCCCCTTGAGACGTACAAAACTGTGTATTTGAATTCAGTTTCCTTAGTGTGGAATTTTTGGAAGTGCTCTACGAACAGTGCCTCTGTTATATGATTCCTAATTCTCGACGTGTTCTAATATCCATGTCTTAATGGGACGTATTGTGCTGCCCACGTACAGTTTCCTGCAAGTGCAGCTTATTAAATACACAACTGAATCCGTGGCGCACGTGGAAAAATGTTGGATATTAATGTCTGATGACCTACCCTCTATCTTGATACTGCCACCTGTCCAAACTAAGGGGCATGCTCGGCAGTGCCTGCATGTGAAATGTCCTTTGGGGAGTCCTTTATCCCAAAACAGTTCCCCAAATTTGGCATGTACCAAAATGTCCTTAAGGTTCCTTGTACGTTTTAAGCCAATTTTGGGTGGCCTCTCACAGCCATCCATTTCAGAAACGAGGTGCCAGTGTCTATTGATAATCCATTTAATCTTATGTGACAGAGGCGTATGTTCCAGAGAACAAAAAATTGAGTCCTGGGGATGGGGTTCTTTCGGACGAAACAGCTCTTGTCTTGGTGTCCGTGCAGCCCTATCCTCCGCTTCTCTAATCACCCTCGGGGGGTAACCCCTATTGAGAAAGGCCTCCCGCATGTGTTTGCTGCCCGTTAAATAGTCTACCTCTAGTGTCGAATTGTGTTTCACCCTCAGCATCTGACCATAAGGAAGATTGCGTCTGATATGTCCTGGTGGCAAACTCAACAGCGGTTAAATGAAAATGGGCATGAATCCAGCTTGGTGCATGCCCCCTCTCATCCTTTTGTATGGCAAGTGTGGTGAAGGAATCCTGGGCTGTTTCCACATGGCTTACCTTATTCTGCAAAATAGTGAAATCTTGCGTGAAATCTCGCGCGAAGACGCTGTTATCGCGCGAGAAGATGCTGTTATTGCGCGAGAAGATGCGATAACAGCGTCTTCTCGTGAGATTTCGCGCAAGGTTTCGCTATTTTTCAGAATAAGGTAAGCTGTGTGGAAACGGCCCTGGTTAGATTACAGCAGATACAGTTATGGTAATTTATTTATGGATGTTCAAGTAGCACATGGGTGGGTGTAGTCTCACATTGGATCCTCAGAGAGAAATCCTGCAGTCCCTCAGGGTAGTCATCCTTAACGAATTCATAGCAGTCTCTGTTTCTCTTTCTGCCTGTTCCAAACACAAACTAGCTGTTTTCTTCACACAAACCCTGCCTCCCTTGCCATTTTCTCTCTCTCTCTCTCTCTCTCTCTCTGATGTCCTCCAGGTTCTCATGATGACAGAGCTATCAGGGACATCTTATAACCATTTGCACCCACGGAGAGAGGTTAGCAATAGCATTGCTCCTGGCGCCATTTTCTTCAGTTGTTTGCAGTAATCAGACTGCAAAATCATGACGAGTTTATAAATCCGTTCCAGAGGAGCGGCCATGACGGTCTGTTGCTGCGAAATTGAACAGGTGTCTGGTGGGAACCTTAAAGATTGGCTCCCAGAGCTCACTTCATCAGATGCATTGGAATGTCTATCAAAAGTAGCTAAATGTATAGAGTTCAAGCAACAGCAGAGGTAGCCGAAGTAGGGAGAAGATAGAAGAAGAGGCCAGTGTAGACCAGCTAGTCAAAGAGTAATCAGGCTGTTCAAAATGGGAGAGAACCTCTCCCAGTTCTTGACAGAAAGGCAGGGTAAGATTAGCATAAAAACTAATTGTGGGAAATACAGTGTGAGACACGCTACGTAAATTCAACACAGCAGATTTCTTAAATCTCAGGGGAAAACTCTCCCACCTTTCCTTCTTTGTCTTATACCTAAGAGAAACTTCACCCTCCCACTACACAATGTGACACTCTGCCTCTGCTCTGAGGACATATTGTTTTGTCCTCACTCTCTTTAGAAATTGTGAATGTTTTAACACTGTTATAGTATCTTTGGATAGATCTTCCCTGCCCCGCAAACTCCAGTAGAGGAAAAAAAAACATTTCCCATTTCAGTAGAAAAGGAAAGCAGTATCCACGTCAAGATTCACACCATCAGTGCCCGCGGCAAATTCATTTCCTTTTTTGCAGACCTGATTCATCAGCCGATGACATGGGTTTGCAAGGGAAGAGAGCAGCAGAGAAAAGAAAGCTATGAAAACTTATGAGGGGGAAGAGAGAATCCAGACGGGAAGCAAAAGAAAGAGAGAAAGAAAGAAAAGAAAAGAAAAGCAAGCAAGCAAAAAGGAGAAACGCTACAAGAAACCGTGGAACAAAAAGGCATGAATGGGAAAACAGAGTGAAACTTAAATGGGCCAAGGTTGTTCTTCTGACCTTATCCCATGCTCAGTAGGGGGAGAGGTAAGGAGGGTCTTAATCCACAAGGCCCACTTCCCGATCCCCACCACCAACTTTCCTTCTTTGTATTTCAATTATTTATTTGGAAAATGTTTGTGCCACCTCTTCAGAAACCTGCCTGCGGCAGCTTACAAAATGAAATAAAATAATTGGTGGTGGTGGAAGTGCCATTATGTTGTAGACAATTTATGATGACCCCTGCTGGGGCTTTCAAGGCAAGAGACTAAGGGCCAAGCTACAAGTGACAAATGACACTTGCCTGGCAGGTGAACAGACTCACGTGTATTCCTCCCTGTTCACTTGTGCTCCACTTGATCACTACGTGAACAGGGAGGAATACAAGTGAGTCTGTTCACTTGCCGTTCAAGTGTCATTCGCCACTTGTAGCTTGGCCCTAACAGAGGTGGTTTGCCATTGCTTACCTCTGTGTAGAGGCCCTGGTCTTCTTTGGAGATCTCCCATCCAATTACTAACCAAGACCAATACTGCTTAGTTTCTGAGATCTGATGTAATTGCACTAGCCTGGGCTATCCAAGTTAAGACAAACAAACTATGGAAAAGTACTAATTAAAACTCAGCATTTAAAAAAAACCAAGCCCAAAACAGACCATAAATTCAAGCTACAGACAGCTTCAAAGACCAGTTTCCAGACTAAAATAGCATTTAAAAAAAAAATCAACCCCTTAATTAAAAATCTGGATGAACTCATACATTTTGGCCTACCTAAAAGAAAGCAACATAGGTGCCAGATGAGCCTGAAGTAGAAAAACATCCCACAAGTGAGGTGCCACTCCTGAAAAAGCCCTGTCTCTGGTTGCCTCCCACCTTACCTCTGAAGGATGGGGCACAGAGTCCAGGGTGAGGCAGATCTGGCAGGATGGGCAATATAAGAGGAGGCAGTCCTTCAATGACCTGCTCCCAAGCAGGGATTTCAAAGGAAGAATTAGGGGTGTACATCGAGAAAGTTTCCGTTTCTGTTTCAGTTCCAGGAGTTGTGGTATCATCTCATTTCATTACTAATTGGTTTTAGTTGAACTGGTCCTGGCACAGACTTTTAAAACTTTGGTCCATTGCGTGTGCACACTGCAAATGCATGCTGTCTAGTCCCTCTCGAACGCCGTTTCCAGACGGCTTACCTGCCTCCGGAACGTTGCACCATCTTGCGGGGAAAACGCAAAATATCGTGTTTTCTCGCACGAGTTTTGTGCAATGTCGCGCGACGTCGCGCAGAACTCGCACGAGAAAACGCGATATTTCACATTTTCCCCGCAAGATGGTGCAACATTCCAGAGGCAGGTAAGCCGTCTGGAAATGGCCCTAGCCTAACAGTGCAATTCTAAATGTTTAGACTGGAGTAGCTCTGCTTAGGATTGCACTGTAAATGACTGATCCACTGAGTTTTTCCTCAAGCACAATAACACACACACACACACACACACCACCACTACCACCACCACCACCACCACCACCACAATAACAACAGGACCCGTAGAAGGCAAGTGTTAGCAAGTGGAGCAAGCCTGTTTCATGTCCACTCTTTCCTTCTTCTATGGTGCCAGTAACTTATTACCGGGTGTTTGCTATGAGGTAAAACTGGAATCAGGAGACATATGAGTCCCAGTCCTCGGCAGCAGCATCAAATGGTTCGAAATGGCCCTTTGCGGCCATACTGATGGCTACCCTGAGTGCACGTGTACTGGTTGGCCAAGGTGACAATTTCTCACCAGTAAATGATTCAGCTCTAGTCTTAGGACTGCCTACTGAAGCAGGATCCCATCCTCGTCGCCAGTATTATATAGTGGGTATGACAGTTCAAGTGATTTCCAATAACTCTTTTATTAACAGGAACATCACCACTCAAAGCACAAACATCAAAACAGCAGTTATAGAACACTCAGCTCCCCTCCAGAACACGCCCACACTTAAACTCAACCAATAGCAAACACCCGCTATCCAGAAACTCTATTCACTAGTTCATTAGTCTGTAGGGGAATCCTGATTGGCTGGCTCAACAACCCGGCCAATCGGAATGCAGCTGTTCAGATCCTTGCTACAAAAGCCTTTTTCCTGAAGCTCCCAGTACACTACACCTAGCATTCTGCTGTTGCCTGCTGGTTCTTAGTGTTTTGCTCCCACAATGAAGGGTGAATCCAAGTCCCTCCTTTTGATGCTCAGAATTCCACTGCAAAATGGGGCATTCACATTGCCAATCTTCTCCATCGCCCAAGTGTAGGCAGGCAGACAGAATGACTGGATGACTTCCTCCCCTGCCTTCAAACTAGAGATCCCAGGGCCCCCAGTGGGGTCAGGGATCCCCCACTCTTTCCCTCTCCCCCCCAGCCACCATTCACCTGGTTGGCAGGAGGAGGGGGAAGGCAGGGGAATAGGCCTCCCAGGTGTGCTCGTGGGAGTGACATCATCGCACTGCCCCAGGAGCGCTCCCGTGCTTCACAGCAGGCCGATTTGGGTCCCAAACTCAACCAATCTCTCTTCAGAAGCTCAATGGTATCAAATGCCACAGAGAGGAGAAGCAACAGGGATGCACTCCCATTACTCTTCCAGCAAAGATTATCCATCAGGGCTACAAAGGCTATTTCCATCCCAAACCCAGGCTTGCATCCAGATTGGACAGGATAACCCATACCCTCCAAGACTGCCTGAAACTGCACGGCTACCCCGGCTCAAGTGCTTTGCCCCAAAATGGAATGCTGGCCACCGGGTGGCAGTTGTTCAGGTCACCTTCTTCAGGAGGTGTCACATGACTGCCTCTTTCAAGGCAGCCAGAACAACACCCTCCCATAGAGAGGCTTTTATCATTTTCTGGTCCCTTTTGGGTCCAGCTTGTTACCAACAACTGTGAAGGGCAAGGGGTTTTATTTTTTATTTCCAACTAACAGTCACCAAGGCCCCTTTTTAATTCAAACCCTGAAATGACCGATTTGGATGGAGCTTCTACCCAGAGGGACAATGACACCAATTCTCCATCCTACTCTGCTTTTGGCCCATTCTGCTGGGGGAACATGCTGAGATCTGATGCCCAAGTCAGTCCCTCTGATGATGTAAGCAGGAATCCGGATACTTCTCTTCCTTTCTGCCAGTTTGCCAACTACAACTCTCATGTCCTATTAAACTCCACTCTGAGGTTTGCATTAACTGGTGGCACATCTCCCATATAACAGGATCCAGATGCATGTCTAGCTTGTAGGGCTTTGCCAGAGAGGAAGTGCTCAAGTGGCTGCTTTGGATTTGTATGGGAAGCTCAAAAATTGGGTTGCTGAGGAGTAGCACTTCCCGACACCACTGCTGGTTTACAATGGCACTGATCATTAGGCTGCAGTGCAGGCAGCTGTCCTGACTCCTCTTTGTACTCTGGTGTTACAGAATCCATGCAGATGCTTGAAAAGAGCCAGAGACTGTCGAATGTGCACTGTGGTGCGCAAGAACCTTTGTTTGCAAGTTTGTGGATGATGCTGAAGTGGGGTGTGATAGGGCCCAGAAGGTAGGTTGCCAACCTCCAGGTGGTATTTGGAGATGTCCTTGGATTACAACTGATCTCCAGGCCATTGAGATTGGTTCCCTTGGAGAAAATAGTGGCTTTGGAGGGTGGTCCTTATGGCATTATACCCTAATGAGGCCCCCCCTGCCCCAAACCCCACCCTCTCCAGGCTTATCCCCCAAATCTCCCAGAAATTCTCAGCTTAGAGCTGCTAACCTCAGAACCCTTGAGAACAGAGGACTAAAATTTACAACTTTCCTTCTATTTATTGCATGGGTGACACCGGTATCAAGGAGAAGAAGGAAGAGTTAATTTTTCGTGAAACTCCCTGCCTTTCTACAGTTGCTCCAGGGAGGGATTATAAATACCTTGGCAGCACAAAAAACAAAAAGGGTGGAGTCTTAACCAGGGTGCAAAATCATAAAGCTGATAAACTGGTTACTATACTTCAATTTTAGATTGAAAGTCATCGAATAGGATAAGCATTATATGGGCTACGCGCTGAGTTCTTTGTGCTGGCTGAACCCAGGCTAAATAGTTGGCAATAGCATTGCCAACTCTGGGTGAAAAAATTCCTGGAGATTTGGGGAAGGAGCCTAAAAGGACGGAGTTTGGGGCAGGGAGGGAGGTCAGCCGGAACATGATGCCATAGAGTCTACCCTCCAAAGCAGCCATTTTCTCCATGGGAACTGATCTCTGTAGCCTGGAGTCTGCAGTTGAAATTCTGGGAGGTCTCCAGCCTTCAGTGGGAGATAGGCAATCCTAGCTGGTAACAACTGGTGAACAGTGCTGGAATGTGATTGGTTGGTTTAATATTAATTTCTAAAAACTTATTTAATTGATTTATACTGCACTTTCCTCCCCAATGGGGACCCAAAGCAGCTTACATCGTTCTCCTCTCCTCCATTTTATCCATTTATATTTTTAGAGTGAAATTCTACACAGAGTTACTCCAGTCTAAGCCCATTGAAATCAATGGGCTTACACTGGAGTAACTCTACTTAGGATTTGACTGTTAGTTGATTAGCATGGAAAACAATTCCATCAGATTGGCTGCTCTGTGACCTCATTTTTTTAAAAAAATGCTGGCACAAAATATGCAGCTATTTTAAAACCCATCAGACCATCGGAATACTAGGTTTCCCTTTGAACAGTTAAACAAAATGGAGATTTTCCTCCAACATCTGCAACATGCATTGGGCCATGTATTGTCTGAATCACCCAGTTTTGGAAGATAACAGAGGAAAATTAAATAAATGATGGGATTCCAGATTTACTAAATAGAGTCCTATACGTTGCTAATTTTTGCCTGCACCCTTGTATAGTAATAGCTAGAGATGGGCACGAACCGAAATACGAACCAAAATCAAGCATGAACCAGGCTGGTTCGTGCTTCATGAACCACGGTTCATCAGATCCCATTTCTGATGATTTGCCATGAACTTTTAGGCTGGTTCATTTGGTTCGTTTTTTGGTTCGTCACTGCAGACTGCCTGGTGCCAATCAATCAGTTTCCTAGGCAACAGGGGATGGACTTTCTACAGACCTTCTGCTGACCTGGAAGTGACCTTCTGCTGGCCCAGAAGTGATGATTTTCTGACCTGAATGTGATGTTTTCATGAACCAAACGAACCAGTTTGTGAACCAGGAGCAAGTTCGTGGTTTGTGGTTCATGAAATTTGACGAACCACGAACCACATGGTTCGTTTTTTTTCCGGTTCGTGCCCATTTCTAGTAATGGGCTACAGTATTAACAGTACAGTCCAAATCAGAGTTATACCTTTCTAAGTCCATTAACTTCAATGGAGTTAGGAGGATGTGACTGCTTATGAGAGCACTGTAACACATTTCAGTGCGAGCAACTTGGCATAGAATGTCACCTTTTTTTTAAAGTTGATTGGTGCTCTCACACCATCCGATGGCGCAGCCATTTGCCAATCTGCTAATCTCCAAACTAGAGCATCTTTGGAAGTGCTGTTAAGACATTGTACATGGCAGCCTTGTTTGGGTCCAATGGGATTTAACAAAGATCTCAATAAACTTGTGTAAGATCTGCTGCATTAATCGTTTTTAATTGATTTATTCAGGCAGTCAAGTGGGAACTTGTACAACTTCTGCGTCTAGAAATAGCAAAAGTAAGAAAATGAATGAGAGGTGTAGGGAGAGATCTGCAGTCATGAAAACACCAGATTTGACAAACCTGTCAGTCTCAGCAGCCCACAAATTAAAGATGGGAACAGCTTTTCCTGCAAAACTTAATGATATACTAAAAAACAGATGAATGTAGGAGGTGGAAGATAAAGTAACTGCTAACATTCCCCTCATCACTCATTTAAAGGGATAAAAGGGCTTCCTTCAACTTTTCGAACTAAAGTTATTTTTTTACATTTGGGTTTTTTGTAAAATATAAATGCAAACTAATATATTACAGACTCCCCACCTCTCTGGATCGAGAGGAGAGAAATTCCAGGGGTTGCATTTACCTGACTTGGTAATATCTATATTTATTTAGAAACCAAGATCCAGTTTTTCTCCCCAGCGGCAACACACACAAACCAGCTTATAATATTGTTCTCCCCTCCTCAATACTAGTCGGACACTCTTCACCATTACATTATGTAAGGTTGCCAATTCTATGTTGGGAAAATCCTAGAGATTTCGGAGTAGTGCCTGGCTGGATGGAGTTTGGAGAGGGACCTCAGTGGGGTATAATACCATAGATTCCACCCTCCAAAGCAGCCATTTTCTCCAGGGGAGCAAATCACTGTAGTCTGGAGATCAGTTGTAATTCTGGGAGATCTCCAGGCCCCACCTGGAGGTTGGCAGCGCTAACACCAAGCTGGCTCTCTCCTTTGGATGAACGACTTTGTTCGTTTCGTACGAGTAGAACATAAATGGGGTCAAAGATTAGGGTTGCCAGGTCCAGGGAGGGAAATTCCTGGAGATTTGGGGGGTGGGGCTTGGAGAGGGTGGGGTTTGGGAGGAGAGGGGCCTCCACAGGGTATAATGTCATAAAGTCCACCCTTAAAAGCTGCCATTTTCTCCAGGGGAACTGATCTCTGTCGGCTGGAGAACGATTGTAATGCCTGGAGATCTCCAGCTACCACCTGGAGGCTGGCAACCCTAGCAAAGACAAACTTTAGCACAGCATCAGATCAGCTTCCCCACATCACAAGAGAAATCTTGCACCCCCCCCATGTGCTTCTGTCAGTTCACAGCAATCCATGCCTGCTTTCTCTTCACCTTTTTTCCCAGCTTGCCATTTCTTGAAACCAAACCTGTCCCCATGCCCTTTGTCCCGCTGGGTCACCTTTTCCAAGCTCTGATGAGCTCTTCAAATGAGCCATGGGGGGTGGGAAGAAAGGGAGAGCAACCCTCTCCTAACCCAATTGAGAAACATTAGGAAAAACTGTCTGGACGATCACCCTAACCAGGGCTTTTTTTCTGGGAAAAGAGGTGGTGGAACTCAGTGGGTTGCCCTTAGAGAAAATGGTCACATGGCTGGTGGCCCTGCCCCCTGATCTCCAGACACAGGGGAGTTGAGATTGCCGCGGAGGGCAATCTAAACTCCCTCTGTCTAGAGATCAGGGGGCAGGGCCACCAGCCATGTGACTATTTTCAAGAGGTGCCGGAACTCCGTTCCCCCGCTTTCCAGCTGAAAAAAAGCCCTGACCCTAACAATGAAATGATCCGCTAGTTGCATCAGCAGCACAATACAACCCTCTAGTTTTTGAATTAAAGTTAAAAAAAACCCTCCAGAATGTGTGTTTTTAAATGTCAAGCACTCATAATATGCTTTTAATGGGAAGGAGAGGTCCGACGATAAGATTGTTAAATTAACGCCTAAGGCGTTCATCTCATTTTTATTTAATATAACTTAACATGGGAAACTTTTATGTTGCAAATTAAGGTTCCAAGACATGTGCTTCTAAGTTTTTGTTTTTAAAAGACAGGTTGAAATTTGGACTTGTGGATGTGGTAGGGACACAGTTCTAGAAGATGGGATCCATTCTGTGTAGAGTCCCTAAAAGAGACTTCAACCTCCACGCAGTTTGTAGACCTTCTAGGGACATCTGGGCAGGGGGTTGGACTAGATGGTCTGTATGGCCCCTTCCAACTCTATGATTCTATGATTCTATCTGGCAGGCCGCGGTGCAAACAGGAAGCATTCTAGATGACACGGACCTCTACTCTGGTCCAGCACGCAGAGGCTGCTCACACTCTTACAATGAGGGTGGTAAAAGATGAACCCCCCCCCCAAGGTTTCCTGAATAAAAATTTAAAGAAGACTCCTCCCAAATAACCTAGGCCGATTCCACATTACCTTATCTCCCGTTTTTCTTGTGCAATGATTGCACCGTCCCTTATGGCGCGTTTCTCACTCGGTCGTCCACATCACACTTCTAAAAGTGGCTCTCTCGCGCAAAACCATGTTCACATCCCCCTAATCAGCGCCTCTACCGCACAAAACAATGATCACATCCCCATTTCAAAAGACGGGATAAGGGGCGGGGAAAACCTGACCGGTTCCGGGTTTTCCTTTTTTTAAAAAAAAAAAGGGAAAAAGGACGATATATCAACGAGCAATTATCTTGATTTAATGAAGACGCGTTCCCTCCCTCGATGGTCATTGGTCAATTTTAAGGCCAGCCTCTGATTTGGTCATTCATTGGTTCCCCATGGAGGCGGCAAAATTTGAACATCCTTTAATTTGGACTCCTGGTGATTTCTGCCTCTGTGGAAGTTATAGGAGAGTAGGAGAGTGTAGGATGGCGCCTCAGGAGACTATCATCTTTCTGATGGCACGTCATTTTGATTATGCTCCGCTGCACTACAATCATGACTCTATCCTACAGACGGTACATATGCTGTCGCAGACGCGCGGCTGCAAGATTACTTTTTTTCAGAAGCCAGCGCTTGTCCCTATTACCACAGGATAATTAACAGCCAGCGTGAAGCGTGAAATATCCATGGGAAAGGGTGTTCGGTAAGGATGCCCTGCAGCAGGATGCCAGAGATGAGCTTCATAATTTCCTTGCAAACTTGGGAGCAACGAAAAGATCGGCAGCACATTCCGTGTTGTCCATCACCAGAGAATTGATTTTGCTGACCCGTGAATGAATAGATATTCATGGTTTAACGTTCAAAGTTACTACTGTGCTATTAGAGTTCTAGGCAGTACCTGAAAATGAAAGCAATATAATGAGATGTCGACCTATCGACACTGTAATTTTTTTTTTAAAAAAAGGGGTTGGGCAAGGGCGGGGTGGAAAGTTGATCCTTAATTTGGAGGCGGGTCAGGAGAGGATTTGAAATCAACGGGGGGGGGATAGGCTGGGGCTGGGGCGATGCAATGACGATTTAATGGCGACTTCAAAGACGATGCGTGTGAACTGATCAGGGAATGGCGTGGCAGAGGCGAAAAACTGACGCGAGATCTAAAGTGGTGTGGATTCGGCCCCAATCAGAATTGCATATACCCTTGGAATCCTGAGAACAGGTGAAAGTCAGTTTACAGAGGACAAATGATTCTTCTCATATCCCCTGAGCAAATATTATCCTGGAGGAGGGAGATTTGGGAGAGGAGGAGAATTTCCCAACCATTTGTCCTTCCCTGCACTTCCTTAAAGGTTTCCAGCTTATCTCCAGTTTTGGACACCCCTGTGGGTACCTAAAAACAAAACCAGAGTTTATGATTGTGTCAGAATTTGGGACCCAATGTCACTGCTACTAACCAGGGCTAGGTGCTCTGGAACCACCAGATATATATGGTGGGAGAGAGAGAGAGATTGCTAAAATCTCTCAAAAATAAGGGTGTGTGTGATTTATATTCAGGGAAGGCCCTTATAAACCTGAGCAAGGGTAAGATAAAAGGAAGCACTTTAACGCCCCCCCCCCCGCCCCATTTCCAAGGCTGTTTCAGATTCAAGGCATATAGAAAATGAAAAGAACAGCTTCAAAGATTTCTGATTACAGCTGAAGCTATTCAGTTTATTTTCTCCGAACGGGATTTTTGCTCTTTGGCGAATTAATGGAATGGCTATTGTCAGAGCGTTTTCCCTCCCTGCTTTTGAGAACTTTGCTGCTTCTGTTGACTCAAGAGACTACTGGCCTTGGAAGACAGATAACAAAAAAAGGTTGGATTTACATTTTTAAACCTTCTGATGTAGGCATATGCTGCCTAACGGTTTTAGATGTAGGAAGTTACAAACCAAACTGGAACACTTCAAAACACTGGGAAGTTGGATGGTTCCTCTTCCTCCTGCAGAGAATCCAGGGCTAGATTGGAGGCGATCCAGTGACTGCTAACTTTCTTCCCCAACTGGTTTTTCTGCATTGTATCATCTGCTTGTACATTCTATATAACGAGGACTTGATTAACATACAGGGTGCCAACTCTGTGAACAGAAATTTCTGGAGATTTGGGGAGTGGATCCTGGGGAGAGATCTCAGAAGAGTATAATGCAGAGAGTAAACCTTCCAAAGCAGGGGACCTGACCTTGAGGAAGTGACATCATTGCTCAGGGCCTTGTGCTGCCTCTCTGCAGTGGGCTGATTTTGGCTCGTTTGAGGCCAAATCGGGCTCATTTGAGACCTACATTGGTCTGCTGTGATGCACAGCAGCTCTCCACGGCCCTCCTGGCAGCGCTCCCAAAGTCCACACCACAGGAGCACTGCTGGAGCAGCATGACAGCCCCTAGAGTGCTCCCATGCATTGCAGCAGGCTGATTTAGGCCCCAAACAGGCACAATTCGGTTCCAAATGGGCTGAAATTAGCCTGCTGTGGAGCATGGGAGTGCTGCCAGGAGGGCCCCTGCATTTCACATTGGGCCAATTTAGCCCCCAAATGGGCCCTATTCAGCCTGTTTGGGGCCCAAATTGTCCCACGGCGGTGCCTGGGAGGCACATTCCCCCACCTTTCTCCCCGCTGGCCAAGTGGGGCAGGAGGTGGAGGATGGGAGTGGGGGGATCCCCTGCCCCCAGCGGGGGACTGGCAACCCTAATTCTGACTGGAAAGAAGCAATAACCTGTGAAAAGCTAACTATAAATGCACAGCATGCCTCAAATTATAAAACAATTTTTATAGCAAAATACTTTATATCAAAATTCATTAATAAAGTGCATATATGACAATTTTGAAAGTGCTCCAATGTCTGTGTGGAACATGAGTAGGCTCCATTTGCCAAAATCAGCACTCTGTGTGTTTGAATCCCACCACTGCCATGAGCTTAGCAGGTAGCCTTGGGTAAGCCACTCCCCTCGGCCCCAGCTGCCCGGTGAAGATAATAACACTGACTTTGTACTCTGCTCTGAGTTGGGCACTCATCCATCTAGAAGAGTGGTATATAAAAGCAGTTGTTGTTGTTGTTGTTAGCTGGAAAGCAGAACTAATTTCAACAAACACTGGCCATTTTCACACTGCTTACCGGCCACGGAACATTGCACCAAGCTCCCGGAACAACAGCATCTTCCTGGTGTGATTTCACATGAGAACTCGCACCGGGAAGAAGCTGTTGTTCCGGGAGCTTGGTGCAATGTTCTGTGGCCGGTAAGCAGTGTGAAAATGGCCACTGTATTATATATGATCCTTTACAGACTTGGAGGGTGAATGTTATCAGAGGTGCAGGACTTGAGTGGCACCAGAGAGACCCACAAGATTTTCAGGGTATAAGCTTTCAAGAGCCAAAGCTCCCTTCTTTGGATACAAGGCTGAACTGAAGTATCTGAAGAAGGGAGCTCTGACTCTCAAAAGCTTATACCCTGAAAATCTTGTTGGTCTCTAAAGTGCCACTGGACTCTAATCCTGCTGGTCTGCAGCAGATCAACACAGCTACCCACCTGAAACTATGATTAGAGGTAGATCAAGATGGGTAGTCCTGTTAGTCTGTCTGTAGCAGTGGAAAAGAGCAAGAGTCCAGTAATTCCAGGAGATTTTCAAGCCCCACATCTCTGAGCTGTGACTTGCGAAAGCTCCTACCCTACCCCAAATTTTATTAGTCTTATAGGTGCTACTGGACTCTTGCTCTTTTCCACTATTATCAGAGATGTTATTTTCACTGCACACAGTACGTGGCTTTCCAGTTCATTAAACTCCTATTTTTACTGCTCAGTGCAGCCCCGCTGATCTGGAATGAGGCATGATTGGAATTATTTTAATTGCTCTGACCTCATTAAGCCCAGTCCTCTCAGAAATACCCGCAAAATGAATCAAGTAAAGGCCCTTTGCTGTAACTCCCTGTAAGACCCACACTTCCTGTGACAGCAGGCCCACATCTTCAAAAGCTGGTTGGCCCCAGGCATGTCTGAAGTGGGCAACAATGGGACAATTCAGAGCAGCATTTCAGAATTTTCCGTGTTGCTAGGAAGGTACTCCACTTCCTAATTTTATTTAAAAAGCATTTAAAACATTTCTACATGCCTTTCCACCCTGTTATGGCTCGGAAAGGGAGGAAAGTGGTGTTCCTTGCTGGTAACTCCCTTAGACCAAGGTTTCCCTGGAAAACATCCTGGGAATTCATTGCCACCACTCAGGTATCTCTTGAGAACATCTAGAATGACTGGCTGAGAAGGTACTACTGTTCCAACTCAGTCCTAGCAAAATAACAATGTAATAGGTTGGAGTCCCTGGAAAATACCTGTATAGCAAACGATGCATCGCCCAAGCAGTCTGGCATGTGGGGAAGAGATTCAGAGAAATAACCCAGAGCAGGGCTTTTTTTCAGCTGGAATGCACTGGAACGGAGTTCTGGAACCTCTTGAAAATGGTCACATGGCTGGTGGCCCCGCCCCCTGATCTCCATTCAGAGGGGAGTTTTGATTGCCCTCTGTGCCATGTGACCATTTTCGCTGAGGGTGATTTAAACTTTTAAAAGCTCCCCCCCTTGTTCCAGCTGACCCAAAGTGACATCACTGGCCCTGGGAACATGCGTGCCCTTTGCACGTGCACATGTGGTACCAGGGGCACCACCTCCCACCAAGAGTTGCCTCCTGTGCTGGCAACCCACAGAGTTCCACCACCTCTTTTCCCAGAAAAAAAGTCCTGACCCAGAGAAATGTATTGTACTAAGGAAGCCAAAAAATGTCTTTATAGAAAGAAGGTTTATTATAGAAAAAAGAGGAAATGATGGGTGCATTCAAAAGGGGAGTGGGATGAGACAAAATACAAAACACAGAAAAGAGCACACCATCACACAGCACAGAGTCTCTCAAATAAAAACAATAATGTTGAGCTAACTCAGCTAAGTACACCTTAGCTAAGGTGGAGTAGGTTCCTCAGAGCATGTACAGAATTCCATGCAGTACCACAATAATGGAGGAGTCCTTAACCCCTGGCCTGCTGGTCTTGGGTGCTCCAGTGTCACACTGTTCCAAAACATGGACAAAGAGCTCCCAGATATTCACGGGCAATGGAGTCTGCTCTAAGCCAGCCTCCTTGGAGAGACTAATTTGCAGATCTAAGCAAACCCAAGCAAAGCTCCATCTCTGAGGTCAGAGGCTATTGCTGCCGATCAGAGAATTATTTCAGGATGGTCTTGCCATTTTAATGGCTTTGCACTTCCATAACAAAAAGGGAATCTGGCCCAAACTGGTTGCCCTTTTTCAAAAAAGGATTAAGTTTGCCTGTTAGCCCTAGTGTGGAGTGGAGAATAAAGCCCGAGGGGTCCAAGAACCCAGATCCTCTAGGTGGCACTCTTGAGCCATATTGGATCTTGGGGTTCGGTCACACACCCAATGTAGGGTGACCAAGATGCTGAACGTTCCAAACATTTGGAGCGTCCTAAACATTTTGAACATCCCAAACATTAAAAAGCATTTAAAACACAAAAATATGTAATATATTTAGAACACATAAAATGTATAAATGCGCAAAACACACACTAATAGGGAGAAGGACTAATAAGAGTTAGTGAAGGAACAGCAAACGTAGTTCATGCCATCCCTCCCAGCAATATGTCCCCAGATGCTCACATGGGGCATCACTGCTCTGCCTCTGAGCTGTGAGTAAATAAATGGGACTTTGGTGAATAGATGGTCTGTGCAAAGAGGGTGCTTTGTGCACACACATACACAAGCAAACAGCTAAGTAGGAGGACCAGAAAGATAACTCTTGTGTTACTATGGATCCAGAGGAGTTTGCCGTGTTAGTCTGTAGTAGCAAAAATAGAAAAGAGTCCAGTAGCACCTTTAAGACTAACCAACTTTACTGTAGCATAAGCTTTCGAGAATCACAGTTCTCATCGTCAGATGCATGGAGGGTAAGAAGAAACTGGTCAGATATATAGGTGGAGAGGGGAGGGGGGAGTAGATGCAATCAGTAGCTTCTGATAATGGGATCAGTTTGCTTCTTATAATGAAATCAGTTACTTCTGATAATGAGATAACCAGTCATAGTCTCTATTCAATCCCAGCCTGACTGAGTCAAATTTACATATCAATTCCAATTCAGCAGCTTCCCGTTGGATTCTGTTTTTGAAAGGTTTCTGTTGAACTACAGTGACCTTTAAGTCCTTGATGGAATGTCCACTCCTGATAGATTGACATGTTCTCCCACTGGTTTCTGGATGTTGCCATTTTGTTACTGGAACCCTGATGGCCACAAGACTCTTCTTTGCCACACTGGGAATGGAAAGAGGTGGAACTTTGCCTAAAACAAGGCAGTGTGATTAGGATTTCTGTGGGAGTCTGTCTTATAGAGGTTTGAATGACACACTATGAGCCAAGCTACAAGTGACGCCTGCCACAGGTTGGACACTTGTCAGCTTCCCTCAAGTTTTGATGGGAAATGTAGGCATCCTGGTCTTGCAGCTGTAATGGAGAGCCAAGCTGTAAAACCAGGACGCCTACATTTCCCATCAAAACTTGAGGTAAGCTGGTAAGTGTCCAACCTGTGTAAGGTGTCACTTGTAGCTTGGCTTTATGTTCATCTCTCCACTCAGCCACAAAGCTCACCGGGTGACCTTGTGCCTGACACTTTCTCCCCATGCATAAATGTGCCACACAGAGTGCATATGAGGATAAAACGAGATCCTTTGTGTGGACACTACTCTCTCCTTGTGAAACTGGTGGAGCAAAATGGAAATGGCAAGGCTACCTGGTGGGCTTTGGAATGTCAACATCCAGTCTTAACACCATCAGGATTTATGGCCGCTATAATAGCCAGGCTACTCTGGCCTGGAGCTGAGGACTCTTTCTTTGGCCACACTTGATCCAATGACTTCCTTTCCCAAAGCTCTGCAAAAAGGAATGATGGGATCCTATCTGACAGCCATTTATGACAAAACTCTTAAGGGGCCCTTGCACAAGTTGAAATGAATCAGACCCGAGCCGAGCCTCGGCTGTGTTGTGGTGGATTATGCCCTAAATCATTTAATATCTCTGTACTGAAAATGAGGTGCAAAAATAGTGGGATCTCTTCGATGCTCATGGCCCATAACATCTGTTTTATTAAAACGGATTGAAAGTGCTTTCAGCTGTTAAGAAAACAAGCTTCTAAATGCGTGAGGGAAACGATCACTTCTTTAATGCGGTGTTATGAAATTCCTGGGGAGGGGGGCAGGAGAGGTTGAGAGAGAATTATGATGCCACTATATTGCCATCTATGTGGGTGTGAATGAATGGGAGTATAAATCTGAGCAGGCTCATAAAATGCTCGATTTAATATCTGTTCATGAAATTAGCATTGTCATTTTTTGCTGGATAGCATTATTTTTGGGGGGGTTTGTACTTTGAAACGAATATTTCCTTGGGCTGAATTTTGTTTTGATTTGTCAGGGCCATTAATTAAGCACCACCTAACAGAAGGCTTGCAGGAGTCAAGTGAATTACTACCCTGTCATTTTAGTTCAAATGAAAATCACTCTGTATTCTAGACTCGGCCGTAGATTCTTGGAACTCTCAGAATGGGCTTGTTTGTCACTGCCTTTTATTAGCTGTTCGCCAGTTTCAGTATATTACAGGTGCTGGTAGCGGAAAGGAAAAGGATCTTTCTCATTACTGAAAGAATATTAATGGACCTAAGTGTGAAGAGAAACGTTAATAGTTAAAGCGTGATGGAGGAGGCTTCAGAGTTTGAGTCCTGTTCTCCAAGTAAACATAATTTATTTTCAGTTATGGGGCGAGCTCGGGAAAAAAGAAAGTCCCATGTGTTTTCAGCATGGTTCAGTCTGAACTAAGATAAAATTGCCCTGTAAAGGCTGCCTATTGGCAAGTGTCTATGTGCCAACATGCGTTCCCCCCGATCCCCAGGGTAACAGTGGAACAATTCTTCAAAATGTGAATTTTTAAGAGTATGCCTGGGTGCAGAGAGGGAACTGGAAAACATGGATGTTCACCTCTTTTTGAACAAAAGCCAGGAAAGCTAGGTTGGTTGCAAACCTTGTCAACTCTTTCAAAGATCCAGAGGAGTTAGCCGTGTTAGTCTGTAGCAGCAAAATAGTAAAGAGTCCGGTAGCGCCTTAAAGACTAACCAACTTTATTGTGGCATAAGCTTTTGAGAGCCGCAGCTCTCTTCATCAGATGCATGACAAAGATGCATCTGACAAAGAGTGCTCTGGCTCTCGAAAGCTTATGCTACAATAAAGTTGGTTATTCTTAAAGGGGCTATTGGACGCAAACATTTCAAAATGTCTCTTAACTACTATAATACTTAACTTAAAATAGTATGGCTGTTTCCACACATCCTTATAGGGACAGCTCACTCATAGACCGCTGGTGGCTTTTCCCCACGATTCCAGATGTCTCCATTTACAAAATGGTTGCAGGCTGCTTGGTTTCCGGTTTTTTGGCGCCTTTTCTGGGACCACATTGTCCCTGGGTCTTTTCTTTTGCCATGGGCTGATGGAATGCTTATTCTGTGTTCTCGGGCATGTGAATGGTTAAAGCACTCTGAGGAATCGTCCGATCACAGCCCAGCTCCTCCCCCAAAGCTCTTAGCATGCAATTGCGCATGTGCAGAGCAAAAAAAAAAACATTTGAAAGGGAGGCAGGTGACAATGACAAAAGTGCCTGACCTCCCCTCCCAAACTGTTTAAGAACTATGGAGGTTGTCCCACAACCTGAAAGTGCAAGGTAAGTGTTTTTGTGGAGTGTGTGTGGAGGCTGAGTTTTTGGAGCAACTCAGCAAAACCTGCACAAAAAGCAGGCAAAGGGCGGGAATGACGAGCTGTGTGGAAAGAGCCTATAGGAGAGTTTTCACATTTACAAATTTGAAACAAGAAAAGATGTAACTGGTTAGGTCATAAGAAAGATTTCAAAAATCTGACCTATGAGATACTTGTCTAGACTATTCGCACAGTTACTTCTCGGGAGCATCATTTTAAGCCCAAGTGATATATTATACCTGACAAGGCTAATGTTAGTCATCTACAAAGGGCTGGAACCAGGTGGGATCACCCACTAGGACAATCCCTCAGGGTGCATACTGAGGAATGCATTTTATTCAGATGGGTCATCCATGTGGCCTGCTCAAAAGCAGAGAGTAAGTCTTCCCGTTGTCTTGTACAGTTCTGGGCACCCCATCTCCAAGATAATATCATTCACCTGGGAAAAGCACAGAAAAGAGCATCAAAGATGATTTTAAAAACACCACCACCTCTATGGTGGTGGAGAGAGCTGTCAAGTCGTGGCTGACTTATTGCGACCCCTGATTGGATTTTCATGGCAAGATACTAACAGGTGGTTTGCCATTGCCTGCCTCTGCAACCCTGGTCTTTGTTGGAGGTCTCTTATCCAATTACTAACCAATTACTAGCTACCCAGATCTGATGAGATCAGGCTCGCCTGGGCTATCCAGGTCAGGGCCCCTGTCCATTATACTATTACGTGTGACATGGAGAAAGCAGAACAGAAAGAACTTTTTCTCCTTCTCCCATAATGCTGGAACATATGAAACTGACTGCTACAATACGTGGTGATGACTGTAGGTTTGATGGTTTTAATAGGTGACTAGACACGTTCATGGAGGACAGGTTTTTCTAAGACTGTTAGCAATGACGGCTAAATGGAACCTCCGTGTTCAGACAAAACAGCACAGAATTCCAGTTGCTGGGGGTGGGAAATGAAAAAAAGTCCGCACCCTTTTCTCAGAAATTGCAGTGGCTTATTTAAAAAAAAAACTTTCAAGTTATTTGGTTTCTGAGTCACCAAGAGCCAAAACACACGAGAAGAAATACCTAGATTTAGCACATGTTCTCTTACCTCAAGGTTTGCCGGGATCGGAAGCGTCCTGGAAGCTTAGTTTAGCATTTACAGAGCCGCAGGAAGGGAAATACAGGCACCTGTATTTTCCTTCCCCTTCCTGCTGCTCTGTAAATGCTAAACTTTAAGCTGCCAAGACACCTACACTTCCCAACAAACCTCGAGGTAAGAGAACAAGTTTAGCATTTACAGAGCAGCAGGAAGGGGAAGGGAAATACAGGCGCCTGTATTTCCCTTCCTGCTGCTCTGTAAATGCTAAACTTTAAGCTTCCAGGACGCCTACAGATCCCGGCAAACCTTGAGGTAAGAGAACACATGCTGAATCCGGGTATTTCTTCTCGTGTGTTTTGGCTCCTAGTGGTGTTCTTCCTACCTTTGTTGAACATAAACCCTTCTCTCACAGACAAACCTGGGAACGGCACTATAAAATAGTTTCTCCTCTTGAGCTGGATACCTTCAGAGGCCTTCATAAACATTAACTAATTAGCTCCAGAAGTAGAGACTGGCTCATTCAGAACCAGCACATGTCCTCTTGTAGGGGACAGTCTCTGGAGCTCAGGGCTGTGTGATTTGGGGTGATCCAAAGTTTTTTTCTGCTGCAGCTGCCGCCCCTTTCTTCTTATTGAATTGTTCTGGGGGCACCCTATTTTGAAGCTGTTAACTCAAGATCTGGGTTTTGTAGGATGACCCAGTATAGGTCCACTTAGAGGGCTGGGGGCCAAGCTACAAGTGACAAATGACACAGGTTGGACACTTGCCAGCTTCCCTCAAGTTTTGATGGGAAATGTAGGCATCCTGGTCTTGCAGCTTGGCTCTCCGACTGCTGTCCAATGGACTTTTCAACTGTCGCTTGTCCAACATTCCGCCAAGCTGCCTACATTTCCCATCAAAACTTGAGGGAAGCTGGCAAGTGTCCAACCTGTGTCATTTGTCACTTGTAGTTTGGCCCTGAGTCTGCTAAATATGGAGGTGTATAATATGTGCCCCTGCAAACTTCATTTTGGGGTTCAGAGCTTTTCAGTTTCCCCACAATATTTTTCTTTGCCTTTGCGAATAAGGAACTAGAAACTGCGAATAAGGAACTGGGAACTGGGAACCAACTTCAGCTTCGTTTATTCATGGAAGGTTTAATGACTAACATTATTCTCTAGCCTTTTTGACTCACTTTGGCTCATTCCATTATGATAATTAAAACAGCTTTATTTGCACACTATAAGAAGCCATCTGGTAAGACAAGGCCAACAGTAAAGTTTGCTCATGAAACTTGCTATACAAACTCGTCTCAGCACAACTGCCTTAATACCAGGCATTTGAGCAACGTGAATGAAGCTGGAATGGACTCAGTCCCAATGAGGACGCATTAGTAAAGATTTTTTAATTATATTTGGTGAGCTGTGACAAATTTCATGCTTAGAGGCAAATGAAATTTAATTTGTAGCGGTTTGCAGGGACTGTTGACTGAATTCGTGAGAACGTTTGACTTCCGCTGGAGATTGCCAGGTGATTCTATTAAGGAATTCTGGGTTTTATCATTGTTATTTTCACGAGGTTGACACAGGTAAGGAATATCAGCTAGAACAGCTTCTCACCTTACTCTCAGATATTTACTGTTGTTAAGAGACTCAGTGGGGTGTAGTGGTTAGAGGGTCAGACTAGGATCTGGGAGAATCAGCTTTGAATCCCTGCCCTGCCATGGAAGCCTGGTGGGTGAACTTAGGCCAGTCACACAACTCTTCAGCCTAATCTACCTTGCAGGACTGTTGTAGTGAGGATAAAATGGAGGAGAGGAGAATCATGCAAGCCACCTTGGGTTCCCTTTGGGGAGAAAGATGGGGTACAAATGAAGTAAATAAATAAAATAAATAAGAGAGATCCACTTGCCCGCACTGAGATTTAATGTCTAGAGAACCTGGTGAGGGGATAAGTCCTGAAAACTGCTCTGTTGGGTGGGTCTGTGGAAGTAGGGGGCTGGAGGAAGTAGTGGGATGGATGGGGGCCAATAAACTGAAGCTCAATCCAGACAAGATTGAAATACTGGTGGTCAATGACCAAGCCACTTGAGGACTGAGGAGTTTACCTGCCATGGAATGGGTTGTGCTTACAGTTGTTGCTGCATCTTGGCCTGTGTTTGGAGACTCAACGCTCCTCTGTGGCACATAGTGCGTTTAATCATCTTTGTCTGATGTGCTAGCTGCAGTTTTCCTCTAAAAGCATGATCTAGCTCTGACTGCATCCAGGTTAGACTACTGTAATAGGTGTTTCCTGTAGAAAAGTCTGGAAACTTCAATATATGGGGGCCAGGCTATTTTGGGGGACTAGATACAGCAGGGGGTGCTGGGACGCTGCCTGTGGACATCATGGCACCAGCTGACATCTTTCCTGGTGCCTGCCAAGTATTTGTAGAAAGTGGGTGGGGCTTTTTCAGGTCATCTGATTGGCCACTAAAGATCTGATTTGCTGTGCTGAGAGAGCCTAAGGGCCAAACTACAAGTGACGAATGACACAGGTTGGACACTTGTCAGCTTCCCTCAAGTTTTGATGGGAAATGTAGGCAGCTTGGCGGAATGTTGGACAAGAGACAGTTGAAAAGTCCATTGGGCAGCAGTCAGAGAGCCAAGCTACAAGACCAGGACGCCTACATTTCCCATCAAAACTTGAGGGAAGCTGACAAGTGTCCAACCTGTGTCGTTCGTCACTTGTAGCTTGACCCTAAGTTACCGACTATCTTTCCCAGTGTTGCACCAGCATCAACCATACACTGGCAGCCATGAGGTTTAGGATTCGGATTGCCCATTCAATAAAGCATCAACTGACTCATCTCTGATTAGCCCAATGACACCTTGTAGCTGCTAAAAACAACAACTCCTGCAGAACTTTCAACTGAAAAACACACCAGCACTGTTCAGGTTAAAAGATGCAGTCAACCATATGTGACAATCCCCAAATGCCTTTAGGCGGAATGTATAGTGTGGGACGTGGAGCCCTGCTTAGCAGCAAGGGGATGCTGGAAACCTGGAATCACCATCCGTCCTAACATTAATATTTTAATCCCACATTAGTGAATCCGTTTCCTTATTCACACCCACACTGCATTACTTAAGACTTATCGGAATGCAGCATTCATTTGACTTTTGAGAATAATCTCCCCTCCCGGAGCAACCTCCATTCCAGCTTGGGAAGTGCTTAGAAAACATTTAATCCGATTTGTCAGACCAGTGGGAAGATGTTTACATAACGCAGTATAAAGGACTTGCTGTGGCATTATTTAAATCAGATACTAGAATTTAAATTAATTCTAACCAGATTTCCACTCCCTCCACCTTTCCTTTGCGCCGGGTCCCATTTCAGTTTTATGAAACACTGATCCATTTGAAACAAAAAATATTGGGAAATGGAAGCTGTGTATAGTTTAATACAATCTTTCCTCAGCAAAGGATATGTTTGGATTGTGTCACACAGGTTGCAATCTCAAGAACACTTTCTTCAGAGTAAGCCCCAAGAGGCTTAAAAGTAAACCGGCTGAGGATTGCTCCCACATGCGGAAAATACCCACACGTTTCTCCCACCAACTCTAGCATTCCTAAATTCCCTACTGGGGCACATTAGTGCGTTGCTAATCAATGAACAGAATTTATTTATTTAGAAAATTTCTCCACCTGCCTTCCTACCAAAACAGCATTCAGGGCAGCTTCCCCCTCCACTTTGCTTGTGGATTGCCTTGATTTTTAAAAAAAGTTGTATGGCCAAAGACCCTATCTCTATTTATTGTAAGCAGCTTTGTCAAGAAAGCAGAATATAAATGCAACAATATCATTACCATTAGATAATATAATAAAAAGTTTTCAAGAGAAGTTTTACATAACGGATTTCTGTACAGGTGCGCAAGAGTGTCAAATTAGCCCATATTTTACATTCTGCATATTTATTAGCAAACAGACTCCATTCAGGCATTGCCTCTAACCGTGGTTTGTGGCATATCCCTCAAGCCTTTTAACAGCTGCATGAAACCGCTTGGAGAGATCATCTGGAGATTTGGAGCGCAGTGTCATCTATATGCTGATGATACACAGCACACACAACATATTCACTCTCTTTCTTTTTTCCATCTAAATCCAGAGAAGCAGTGGAAATCATAAGCCAGTTTCTGGAGGCAATAAAAGACTGGAAGAGGGTGAATAAATTGGAATTTAATCCAGACAAGACAGAAATGTTGTGGGTTGGTAATAAAACTGAGTTCCAATGTTCTCGGTAGAGTTTACAGCAGTCTGTGGCATAGGTGTAAACTATGGGGGGGGGGGGGTGAGGGGCTCGAGCCCCCCTGGATTTAGCCAGGGGGGGCTGAGCCCCCCGGGCAGCCAGTGAACTATATGGGGGTTAAGGGGCTCAAGCCCCCTCAGATCTCACATGAGGGTCTCAGTTACAATAGCTGATGAAGCACAGGATTGTCCCCCCCTTCCTGTTATATTATAATTTCTAACCACTGACCAACTCCCCCATATTCCTAGGTTTGGCCCAGCTCAGGGGCATTGTTAGGGGGGGTCCCCATGGGTGCCTGGATCCCCCTAAATTTGTGCGGAGCCCCTCCCTAAATCTCCCATGGCCCCACCTCCATAGATGGTGGCAAAGGAAGCCCCTCCCTGTGATGTCATTGGCTCCTCCCTGTGATGTCACTGGCATAGCAATACCTCTGGCCCTGCCCCAGCCTCCCCCTCCGGGAAATTGGAAAGTCTACACCCTTGGTCTGTGGTTCAGGGATCCTCTTAGATGCCTCGCTATTCTCGGAAGAAAATACTAGGGGTACCTTTTTTGGCTGGTTCGTTGAATATCTGTAGAGGTTTAAAGCAGACCTGGCCACAGTCAGCTGTGCCTTCGGAATGTCCAGAAGGGGTTATTGCGATGGGCTGCACATAAGGATGTCCATGAAGAAGGTTGCAAAGCTCCAGCTGGTACAGAACGCCACAAGTCCTGTTCTGATGGGAACCCGCTGCAATAAACATTATTAATCCTGACTCTGTATTGCCCACGTTGACTTCCCATCTGCTGTCAAGCCCAAGTTCAAGAAGCTTGTTTTTCAACACAAGCCTAAGCAAACTCAAAATCCCAATTAGAACAAACCACAGGTTGCAAATCGTGGTTCCTGATTCTATCATGCAAGCCAATTGCAAATCATGCTTTCTCAATTCAGACATCACGTGGAATAATAGAATCATAGGGTTGGAAGGGACCTCCAGAGTCACCTTGTCCAACCTCTTGCACAATGCAGGAAATTCACAACTAACCCCCCCCCCACTGAATATTTTATACTTTTTATTTGTTTATTTTAGTATGGCTTTGCTAATCCAATCCTACAAGGAGCTCAGGGTGGTGTATATTGTTCATCCCTCATCCATTTCACCCTCACAACAACCCTGAGGTAGTTTAGGTTGAGAAAGAGAGTACCTGGCCCAGGGTCAACCATTAATCTTCATAGCAGAATAGGAATTTGAAGCTAGGTCTCTCTGATCCTAGTCTGACATCCCTCTGCCTGGGGCGGGGGATCCCCTGCTCCCACCCTTCCCCCCTGTGCCCACTTACTTGGCCGGTGGGGGGCATGCTCCCCGGGGGCCCCCGGATGGTGTGCCCCTGAACCCACAGTGGCCCGATTCTGGCCAAAATGCACCCTGCAGTGGGCCCATTTTGGGCCGAATCGTGCCCCACAGCGGGTCTTGGTGAGAGTGGGAGTACCCCCAGCTGCCCTTTGACCTGTGCAATGACATCACTTCCCAGAAGTGATGTCATCGTGCGAGCTGGGAGTGCATGTGCACTGTGTGCTGCACGCGTGAGCGCAAGCCCAAGACCCCAGGCAGCAGCGAGGTAGGTGCCAGGCTCTCAATCTCCCACTGGGGATGCCAAGGGACCTGGCAACCCTCGTCTGACACCCTACCATGTAATATTGGCTTTTATGTTTGTTTTTCTATCATCGTAGTCCCAGAACCATTTCCTATGACTAAGCCTCAGAGAATAGACTTGAGTAGCATTCTGAGCAGATCTGCTTAAGTGGTATAAGGATCAGGCCCTGTAGCATCAGATACAGAATGCTAAGTTAAAACTTTGGTTCAGGCCTCATGTCCTGCAGATTTCTTACCAGGCCTGTTTGCTGGAAAGTCCCTAGCTTTGTTAATTAACTGCCCCTGGGCTGCTTTCTTCCTGTGAGAAAGTGGCCTTCAGAGGGCCAGAGCCTGGTGCTGAGCTCAGCTCTAGCTGTACTCCCTAAACTTTTACATGTTGTAGTGTCCAATTAAGTAACCGAGCCCTGGTTGGTTCCTGTGAGTGGGCGGACGTCCCTAGATTTCAAGAAGCCTCTTTGTTTCTAGGCAGTTTATCAGTTTCCACCTTTCAGCCATTGCCAACCAACTGCAATGTGAGAGAGATATGTTCTTGTATTTGTGGAAGAAAGGTCTGTCAGCGCTCATCAGCCACGATGGCTAATTGGGACCTTCATGCTCAGAGGTGGGAAACCTCAATTGTCCATTTCAGGGCAGGGGAGCAGCAAGAGCAATAGACTTTAGCCTCTGTGCCTCCAACGTAGATCTTCTGTGATCCTGGCTGGTCGCTACAGGAAGAGGACACTAAATTGGATGGACCACTGGCTCTTCTCAAGTTCATAGACAATGAAGTCATGGTTTGGTGTGGAACCTGAAGTACATCAGGCTATTTTGTGTGTGTGTGAAAGAAAGGCCACACAGCCTGAAAAAAAACTAGATGCAGTGCTTCTTTATAACTCAAACAACAACGAGCAACTCGCACTACCCCTTCGGGAGGCTTCATTGGTGTTCAGGAACAGAATAACTCATGTCTAGCCAGTCTTCGTCTATACAGACTTTTGTTTGAGTTTGGAATGGTTGTTTGCTTGCATTAGCTGGCCATTTTAATGATGTTAATAAATTTTAAACAAATGCACAGTGGTTGTAAATGTGGTCCAGCCTCCACAGTACCAGAAACCTTGCTCTTTCCCTGTGACAGGCTCCGATTAAAGCCATTCTCTGGTGTTTTTCAGTCTGAACAATATTTTATTTTAAAAGGTACTTGGTGCCACTTTTTAAAAAATCTGTCTTTGTAATTTGTATTGGAATATTAAGCCGCTACCCAGTATGGCAGCAAAGGACTGTGTGTGCAGTTCACTTCTGAGTGAGCAATAATCCTTTAACACGATGGTTGTTGCTGATTTTAACACGTTTTAGCAAAAAGTTTAAACAGAAATTTCTGGTGGGATTAATGGATGCAACAGGGCATCTAGAATAATTAACTGTGAAATTAAATCTCCAGGAATTTCCCAACCCAGAGTTGGCAACCTTAGTCTATGCAGATCTGGGGAATAGGGTTGCCAGACCCCTTTCCCTCCCAGCAGGAAGGGGGGGCAGCACTCACTTCGTTTCATATGTGTGCTCCTGGAGTGGTGTGATAACATCACTTCAGGGAGTGACATCATTGCACAGGCCCTGGGAGTGCTCCTGTGCTTCACACCGGGCTGATTTGGGTCCCAAATAGAGATGGGCACGAACCAGAAAAAAACCGAACCATGTGGTTTGTGGTTCGTCAAATTTCACGTACCACGAACTTTCACGAACCTGCCCCTGGTTTGTGAACTGGTTCGTTTGGTTCATTAAAATGTCACATCCGGGTCAGAAAATCACCACTTCCGGGTCAGCGGAAGGTCACATCTGGGTCAGCAGAAGGTCTGCAGGAAGTCCATCCCGTTGCCTAGGAAACTGATTGATCAGCACCAGGCTGTCTGCAGTGATGAACCAAAAAATGAACCAAACGAACCAGCCTAAAAGTTCATGGCGGTTCGTCAGAAATGGGATCTGATGAACCCCTGGTTCGTGAACCACAAACTGGCCTGGTTCATCATGAATTTTGGTTCGTATTTTGGTTTGTGCCCATCTCTAGTCCCAAATGGAGCTGATTCGGCCTGTTGCTAAAGAGTGATGTTGCATTGCACCGAGAGCACGTCTGGGAAGCTTCTTCCCCCTCCTCTCCCTCTCACCAGCCAGGTGAGTGGTGGCTGGGGCTGGAGGATGGGAGCAGGGGATCCCCCGCCCCCACCAGGGGACCTGGCAGCCCTACTGGGGAACAAGAAGCCCTGATTTCTGACATTGTTATCAGGTGAAC
Organism: Eublepharis macularius; assembly: GCF_028583425.1. NCBI lineage: Eukaryota > Metazoa > Chordata > Lepidosauria > Squamata > Eublepharidae > Eublepharis > Eublepharis macularius. Next base: position 21,684,300 of record NC_072801.1, read on the forward strand.
CCGTCATGAAATACCTTACACTGGGTCAATCTCAATTTTTATCTGTTAACAAAGAATTCCATGTGAACCAATCTAAAAATCTTGGGTTTTGTGTCATGAAGGAGGAGGAAGCTAGCATGGAACTATTTTCCAAGAGGACCTTGAAAAGCAGAGTAAAGGTTAGAGGTGGGCCCCGCATCAGAGAAGTTGGAAGACTGATTGAATGTTGAGGAGCTCAGTAAATGTTTGGTGTGTTGCTGTGAGCTTGTTCTAATTTAGCAAATGTGCCCACATTTGAAGAAGTGAGCGTAGGATTGGGGGAAGAGAGACTTTTTATCCTGTCAGAAGAGATACCAACCAGAGAGTGTGACACGTACTTGAATTGCAGAGATACAGCTGCTGTGCGGAGCTCTCTCCCACCTTCCCCAGTTCCTTTTAACCCCTCCCACCATGAGCTTCATCATCCATTCTGTACCATGTTCATATCCTGTTCTGCAGCTAAATCTGAAGTCCTGGAGGCAGCTCTCAATGTTCCGCTGGTCCACCTTCCCTTCTTCTGAAAGAGAATGAATAATCCCCCTTGCTCAGTGGGGGCGGCGGCGGGGGCGGCTTGCAACAAGTTAAAAAAGAAACGGAAACTTAATGGCAATTCCCCTTTCTAAAACCCATTCTTCTTTCTCTTTCTCCTCCTCTTGCTGAGATCTCTTTTTAAAAAAACATTTTATTTAAAGAAATGAAAGTAAGACAAAACAGAGTAAATAAGTGCATAATATAAAAGTTATGCAAAATGTAGACAGTAAATTGAAAATTATACACTCGTATACCACCAATAAGTATATAAACAGCGCAGATATAAAAATCTTAGGAATAGGAGAGAGAAGGTTCTTTAATATGCTTCAATGGCCAAACTGACTACCTACTTACAAAATAGGTTGATAACTGACTTCTGGGAAAAATGGAAGGATTTCTTTGATTATTTAGGTTAAACTAATTGATATAGTAGCTTAGAGGGAGAGAGGGAAGAAGAGATAAGGAGAAATGTCATATAGGTAGGTTCAAGGAAGCTAAATACTTAATAATTACCTTTTTAGTTTAAAGAAACTTAGACGTTCGACTTGTTTTATTCCTAAGATTTTTACAGGGCTTTTTTTTCAGCTGGAAGGCGGTGGGACTGAGAGCAGAACCACAAGTGACAAAAGGCACAGATTGGACACTTGCCAGCTTCCCTCAAGTTTTGATGGGAAATGTAGGCAGCTTGGCGGAATGTTGGACAAATGACAGTTGAAAAGTCCATTGGACAGCAGTCAGAGAGCAAAGCTGCGAGACCAAGATGCCTACATTTCCCATCAAAACTTGAGGGCAGCTAACAAGTGTCCAATCTGTGCCTTTTGTCACTTGTGGTTCTGCTCAGAGTTCCAGAACCTCTTGAAAATGGTCACATGGCTGGTGGCCCCGCCTCCTGATCTCCAGGCAGAGGGGAGTTTAGATTGCCCTCCATACTGCTGCACGGAGGGCAATCTCAACTCCCCTCTGTCTGGAGATCAGGGGGCGGGGCCACCAGCCATGTGACCATTTTCTCCGAGGGCAACCCACTGAGTTCCACCACCTCTTTTCCCAGAAAAAAAAACCTTGGATTTTTATATCTGCTCTTGCTGAGATCTTGCGCGCTGACTGATGCTGGAGTGGTGCTGGTTAGTCATAGGAGGTAAGCAGTGTGGCAGTGGTGAGTTTATAAGGAGGATGTACACAATTTGAAGCATGCACGCAGCAGAATGCGAAGAACTCAAGAAGGACATTTTGTCAGCATTATTATTTTTTTGCTGCAATGACCAATGTGAAAGGAAACAATAAGCAGCACATGGTTACCACTGTAAAAATAGCAGCTTCTTAACCCCCAAGTACTCCTTGTCAACTGACAGATGTAATTTCTCACTTTGCTAACCAGAATGCCAGAAATGGTGCCTGCTGTATACCCTACTCCCACACACCAGGGAAGATGCATGCATATGTAATGGTGGTTTCATAACCTTTGTGGCATTGTGGATGCTTAATAACCTACCTGGTGTAGTGGTTAAGAGCGCGAGACTCTAATCTGGAGAATTGGGTTTGATTCTCCACTCCTCCGCTTGAAGCCAGCTGGGTGACCTTGGGTCAGTCACAGCTCTCTCAGAGCTCTCTCAGCTCCACCCACCTCACAGGGTGTTTGTTGTGGGGATTATAATAACATACTTTGTAAACCGCCCTGAGTGGGCATTAAGTTGTCCTGAAGGGTGGTATATAAATCAAACGTCGTTGTTGTTGTTACCATGTAGCTATTGACAAGGTCCATTTTGCCCAACCTCCCCCCATCCCTCATCCTCCACAAAACACACTTCCCAGTTTTGAGGATTTGGGGCAAAACCTTTTCCCCACTAAGTATGTTTCCCCTGCATCTTCTCCCTCAAGGGGTTCCAGTAGATGTGCCAGATTCCTGGAGGTTTGGGGGTGGTGCTAGTGGAAGATGAGGCTTGCAGAGGGAGGGACTTCATAATGCTACCCAGTCCACCCGCCAAAGCAACCATTTTCTCCAGGGGAATTGATCTCTGTCAGTAGGAGAACTGTTGTAATTCCAGGTAGGGCTGCCAATTTGGGCTCCTGTGAAGGACGGGAGCATGCCCCCCCCTCTTGGCACAATGGTGTCACTTCCAGAAATGACGTCATCATGCCCATGGGGATCGTGCTTGGGCCTTCTGCCCCCCTCTCCCCGCTCACCAGGTGAGTGGTGGCGGGGGGGGGGGAGAAGCTGGGAATGGGGGATTCCCTGTCTCCACCAGGGGACCAGGGGACTGGTGGCCCTAATTCTGGGAGATCTCGAGGCCCCATGTGGAGGTTGGCAACTCTAGGTTCCAGAGATATTCTTGCCTTCATAAATATGTGCGTGCATAAGCACTGGTGGGAGCGGGGAGTGACTGGAGAAACATTTAAGAAACATTTCAGCCTGTTCCTGAAATAGCTCTCCAGTTTTGCTATTGAAGAGAGCAAGTTGGGAGCCCACAAGGAATTACTGGGAGGGACATGGATAAACAATTGGAACCCCCATCTCCAACAACACACTCTGGGATAGTAAAAGCTTAAAGCCTTGAGTGGGCTGATTTTTCTATTTCCTTTTGTTTCTCCCTCTTTGAGACTCAATGGCTCTTAATATATCAGGTCTCCTGGATTCTGCTCAATCCTCATAAGAACATTTTAATTTTTTTTATTGATTTACTCTTTTCTTTCTGTATATCTGGGGAATCTTCCCCCCCAAGTGGATGGGTGGCCTAGTTTTGGTACTTTCATGATTGGCACAAACCATATGCTTTATTATCGGATAGAGCAATGACTTTGTCATTTTAAAAATGCATCCCATGTTACTATTTGCATATATCCATATTTATTGTTTCCCAGGCCATGAAATGACAGATGGGATCCTCCTAAGAGAAAAAGCAGGTCAGAGATCCCATGGTAGGAAGCCAGATAGATCTGTCTGAAGGGGACTTTTCATAATATGACAATGACCCCTACTCTACCTCTACATTTTAATCGTCTGTATGATCCCAAACAGAAAGGGAATGAGGCAGTTGCCTTACATTTATTTACAGTATTTATTTCAGATTTACAGATTTACTGCTTTAAAAGGATAGCACAGCAGCTAATAAATAATGGATCCTGCCCCTTTAACAGTGGGCTGGAGGAGAGAACGTCAGCCAATGCAGCTTTTCTCTTCTCCGCTGTACTGTGAAATGACAGGTGCATTGCTGAAATTTCCAGAAGAGCAGAGCTCTTTCCTCTGTGATAATGGTTTTCAGTCCTTCTGCCTTCAGGGAACCATTTTGACCTTGACTTGTCTGTAGATCTGTAGAACTGTAGATCTCCTGGGGTTCATGCTATAGTTTGTATTCTTTCTTTCTTTCTTTCTTTCTTTCTTTCTTTCTTTCTTTCTTTCTTTCTTTCTTTCTTTCTTTCTTTCTTTCTTTCTTTCTAAACCACCTTTCTCACTGAGACTCAAGGCAGATTACAAAGTGTGAGATTAGTACAGTCAATATCAAGGACATTTCTATAAACCAATGCCATTGGGTAAGTAAATACAAGTTTACAAAGGCATAGCATTAGCAAAAATCCAATACAGAGTTGAAGAAATGCTGAAACAGAACATAAGCAATTCTAGGACTGACATTAGACAACATGAAGCACAAGTAGAACATAGGAGCACATATTTAAAGCACACATAGGGCACATATTTAAAGTAAATGGGTAGTACATAAGGCAACAAAGTGGTGAAGTCTATGGTCTTTAACTCATTAGCAAAGCATCTGAGACCCCCTTCCTTCAATACAGGCCTCCTATTTGAGTAAAAAGCCTTTTTGAATAATTCGATTTTGCATCATTTGTGGAAAGCCAGTAGAGTAGGGGCTCTCCTGACCTCCTCAAACAGGCCTTTCCACCGGGTAGGGGCCACCACAGAGAAAGCCTGTGTACGAACTGCTGTTGATTTCACCCATGTGCAGGGTGACACCTGAAGGGGACCCTGTTCAGATGAGTGAAGTTGCTGTGGAGGAGCATAGGGAAGGAGGCAGTCCTGTAGGTATGCTGGACCAAGAGCTTTGTATGTGATAACAATACCTTGAACTGAGCACAGTAACTGATAGGTAGCCAATGGAGTGACTGCAGAATTGGGTGATGCTCCTGCTCCTGCTTGCTCGTGATAATAGTCATTTTGCACCAATTGAAGTCTCCTAGTTAACTTAGACGGGAGACCTATGTATAGTGCATTACAATAGTCAAGTCTTGATGTTACCATAGCATGGATCCAAGTGGCCAGGTTGGCCATGTCGAGGTAAGAAGCCATCTTCCAGGCTAAACTAGGTTGTTCCTGCCTGTTAGGGTTCAGTGACACCCTGTGTGGGCTGCCAATGCAACTTAGAAAATACCCAACAATCCATCTCTGCGTTCCAGGAGAAGGTTGGTGGCAATGGGTAAGCTTGTGGGTTTCTTATCCATCTTCTAATTGAGGAAACCCTGATGAAGCCAGGGAACATAATCTGAAAAGTAGTGCCTCATTGCACCTACTAACTCCAGGTTGGTTCTACTCAGAAAAGTTATCCTGCGTTATCCATCAAAAAAACCCAACATTGACATTACAAAAAGCCAGAAGCTCAATGGCTTGAGAGTAGGAAATCAATGCTCCAGTTATGGAATAATTGCTTGGGGATCCCTTACTGAATCATGGCCAAATCATGCTTCCCTGTAGCCTTCTAAGGGGGCCATCATGAAAAGCTGGAGAAATGGAAAACCCAGGCCTTCTCCCTGCTCTGTACACATGATGCTACCTTGTACCTACTTAAGATAGCTCTGCACTGTCCAAGTAGCTCCACAATACCCAGCAAGATCCAGAACTGTGTAGTGGTCGGTGTCAGACCAGGATCTGGGAGGCCCAGATTCAAATCCACTCTTTGCTGTGGACACTTGCTGGTTGACCTTGTTGGAATAGGTGACTCAGCATGCCTTGGACATGGGGGGGGGGGTGCTGCATATCTCTCTGTATGTGTGTGTAACTCTAGCCAAGTAAGCTGCTACTCCTTTGTCTAAGGTGGGAATGCCTCCTGACTCCTCCTCTTGTCTCTATGCCTCTTGGGAGATTTCTCTCTCTTTTGCCTCATAGTCTTCCAAAGAGAAGGATGTGATTCTCTCATAGGGTTGCCAGCCTCCAGGTAGTGGCTGGAGATCTCCCAGAATTACAACTTGTCTCCAGGCCACAGAGATAAATTCACCTGGAGAAAATGGCTACTTTGGGGGGTGGAGTTTATGGAATTATGCCATGGTAAGGGCCATTTCCAGATGGCTTACCTGAAGCCGCTCCATGCTGCAATGTTGTGGATCATGCTGGGGAAAATGCGAAATATCGCGTTTGGGGGAGTTTTCCCTCCCCAAACCTCACTTTAGGTTTCTCCAGGTTTCACCCCTCAAATCTCCAGGAATTTCCCAACTTGGAGCTGGCAACCCTATTCTCTCAGCTCCTGCTATAAAGGCCTTGTCCACAAACCCACACTTTCAGCCTTGCTGCCTGTTTTAGGCCATGGTTTAGTTATAGGGAAAGTGATTCTTTAGGTTACGACTCTTTCTCTCTTCTCCAATATATTGCTATGGATGGAATCTACCTCAATAAAACTGTAAGTTATACCTTTCTATGATTTGCCTGAAGACTAATTAATGCACGCTTGGGGTTAAACGCTTCTGGCTAAGTAACTCTGCTGCTACCATAAAGGGTTATCACAAAACTAGAAATGAAATCCTAATAGACCTTGGGCCAGTCAAATGATCTTATTCTAACCTACCTCACAGGTTTGTTGTGAGGATCAAATGGACAAGGGAAGAATGTTGTAAGCTACTTTAGGTTCCCTTTGGGGAGAAAAGGGGGGTACAAATGAAGTAAATGGCCTCTGCAAGGTCTTAGGCAGAGAGAGGACTTTTTCAACACCTATTAGCTGAGATCCTTTTTAAACTGGAGACCTTGGGAGATAAAACTGGGACTTTGTGTGGGCAAGCCATGTGTTCTGCCATTCAGCCATAACCCATACCTAGGGTAACTTGAGCGTCACTAATAAGGCACACTCAAAACCATTTTCTTGTATTATAACTGTTCCCTGTTGTTAAAGTAACTGACCGGGTAATTCTAAACAGAGCTACCCCCTTCTAAACCCATTGACTTCAATGGGCATAAGAGGGTAACTCTGCTTCAGGCTGCCCTCTTAGTATTGACCGTGGAGACAGCACACCAAGATAGCAGCAGTCGGCAAGACATTTATTCTATCAAGAGCTCCACACAATTGTAAGTTTGAACTGCCAGTTCATTAAAGGAGGACGCGCAGTTGTGGCTTTATCCCATTCATTCCCCTCCAGTGATAGATCTGTTTCTACATGTGAATGGAGCACTCAGGACAGAGTGTATAATAGATACATAGAGTGAATGAGCACGGAGGTTCTGGAGTCTAGTCAGCCTTTTGTCTTTCAGATGGATTGCACAGCTGCATCACTCAATGCTCCTTGCCAAAATCTGCAAAGGGCAATGTTTATCACTGTCGGTACGTATAACTGCTTTATTAGCAAAGGAAATCCAAAACCATACTCAGGCAAATTTTTATTAAAATGTTTAACCAGTCTGCTGGTTGGAGTTGAGGCTTTCCAAGCAGTTTTCGGAAGCCTGACTTCAGGCTAAACTTGTAGACCAAGTTGTTGATGTATTCGAGACTAGAGATGGGCACGAACCAGAAAAAACCTGAACCATGCGGTTCGTAGTTCGTCAAATTTCATGAACCATGAACCTCGAACTTTCACGAACCTGCTTCTGTTTCACAAACAGGTTCAGTTGGTTTGTGAAAACGTCACAGCCAGGTCAGAAATTCATCACTTCCAGGTCAGCAGAAGCTCTGTAGGAAGTCCATCCCCTGTTGCCTAAGAAACTGATTGATTGGCACCTGGCTGGCTGCAGTGACAAACCAAAAAACGAATCAAACAAACCAGCCTAAAGTTTGTGGCGGTTCATCAGAAATCGGATCTGACGAACCAGCCTGGTTCATGCTTAATTTTGGTTCGTATTTCGGTTCGTGCCCATCTGTATTCGAGACTTATAATCATGCACATCCCCACCTGATTTATGATTGGATACTTCAAGAGACCACTTAGAGCACTCGCATAGGATAGTTGGGGAGAAAAATTCTCTCTGTTAGAAATTTAAATTAGCCAGTCATGAGTTTACATATTGATTCATGCAGCCATTTATTATAAACTTCAGTTCAAGCTAGTTTTTTTTCCTTTTAAACTGACCTTCTGTTTTCAGTCTAAGGAGTGAATGTAGCTCTTGAAGAAATGCCACCAAAGAAGAGCACACAAAGCTGAGCTCCCAGATATTTGCAGACATCTCCTTTCCAATGTGGCCAAAGTCTTCAAAAGCAGAAAACATACCCGCAGATGTAGGGGTGTGAGCAGAAATATCTTCATTTTCATTTTAATCCTGTTTTTTAAAATCTCTTTTTCTGTATTATTTGTTTTTACTTTTTAAATTTTATTCATCTTATTTATACTCCCCTTTTCTCACTGAGACTCCAGGTGTATTACACCACGTACATCCATGCAGTCATGAAAAATAGGACATCCAATAAACAACGCAATAGGATTTGGATTGCAGAAATCTGAAAATGAACAGAAATCTCCAACAGAGTTGACACAAAGCATAAACATTTAAGCATGACACATTAAACGATGCACAAACTGCACAACAAGAGCATGCTTACAGCAGCAGACACAGCAGTGCAGACTCCAGTCCCTATCTCTCGACCAAAGCATCTTTCTGAACCATTTCATGACAGTACAGCCCTTTTAAAAAAGCCCTCTTGAAGAATTCCGTTTTGCATAGTTTGCAGAAAGCCAGGGAGCCTTCCTCATCAGGCAGGCTTCTCCTTAAGGTGAGGACCCCCCAAAGAGAATGCACATGGATGGGCAGTTGTTGATTTTGCCCGTGTTCAGGGTGGCACCTGCAGACAACCCTGGTCAGATATACAGGCACTAGGTAAAAAGGTAAAGGTAGTCCCCTGTGCAAACACTGAGTCATTATTGACCCATGGGGGGATGTCGCATCACAACATTTTCTTGGCAGGTTTTTTACAGGATAGTTTGCCATTGTCTTCCCCAGTCATCTACACTTTACCCCCAGGAAACTAGGTACTCATTTTACCGACCTCAGAAGGATGGAAGGCTGAGTCAACCTTGAGCCAATTATCTGAACCTGGCTTCTGCCAGGATCAAACTCAGGTTGTGAGCAGAGCTTGGACTGCAGTACTGCAGCTTACCACTCTGCACCACGGGGCTCTTATATAGGCACTACACAGGTTTATTTTCTTTATCCCATTAGTAGCAACAGGAAATACATTTTCAGCTGTAGCTCCCCATCCCATCCAAGTGGGATGAACTTCTTCATCATGGTACCCCACAGATCCAAGGAATTTGCTGCGCCTCCCTCATTTCGGACATAGAAGAAAGCACCCCCATTTTAAAGTTAAGTAGCATCTTCGTTTAGGGGTGAGGCCATGGCAGAGCATCCGCTTGGTATGAGGAAGGTCCCAGATTTTATTTATTTACTTACATTGTTTATGCCCTGCCTTTCTCCCCAATGAGGACCCTCCTCCATTTTATCCTCACAACAACCCTATGAGGCAGGTTAGGCTGAGAGCAGGGCTCATTTCGAGGGGGAACGCACAAGAACACAGTTCTGGCAGTTCCCCAAAGAAGTCACATGCCAGGTGGCCCCACCCACCTGACTCTCGGCCATTTGGGGCCCGTTTCATCCTGGATTGGGGCCGAAATGGCCTGGATCGGGCCTCTGACAGGTAGTGGATCACTTTCCTGCTCAGCAGTGGCCTGATCCTGACCATTTTGGGCCCCTTTTCAGCCCCTTTTGCCATTTTGGGCCCAATTTTGGCCCTGAATGGCCAGGATTGGGTCCAAAACAGCTAGGATAAGTGAGGTCAGGGGGTGGGGCATATGCAAATCAGTTATGCTAATGAGTTATGCTAATGAGTTCCTCCAGCTCTTTTTCTACGAAATGACCCCGGCTGAGAGTATGTGATTGGCCCAAGATCACCCAGTGAGCCTCCATGGCAGAGTGGGATAAAATGGAGGTGAGGAGAAGGCTGTGAGCTGCTTTGGAAGTAAGTAAATAAATGAATAAATACATAACATTTAATTATGTCTAAGTCTCTCTACCTTTTTTTTCGTCAATACTTTTCTGGCTTTGAAAATACTTTAATACTTTAGACCTTTTTGCAAATGTCTAGCCTGTTCTCCTCAGCCTAATTAATGTTTGTACAGCTGAGGGATGTAACCTGAGGAGTGGTTTGTTGGGGAAATCAAGGCAGAGGGAGGGAACAGGTCAATCCCTCAAGAACTTGCCCTGTACCTAAGCTCACAAATTACTCTTGCAAGTGGATTGGGGAAAGAAAAGGGTACCGAAAAACAAATAAAAATTAAATTGATTTCCAGGTTAAAAATCTAAAGAAGTGATTGCTGTGGAGTAAAAAGACTGAAGTCATGTTTTGCAGCCTTTTCCCTCACCGCACCCCAGATTTGAGATAAACTTGGTGATAAAATTCCTGTGGGTGAGTGGAGAGAACTCTTTAGCCGGTATGTAGGGATACCAGCCTCCAGGTACTGGCTGGAGATCTCCCGGAATTACAACTGGTCTCCAAGCCGCAGAGATCAGTCCACCTGGAGAAAATGGCTACTCTGGGGGGTGGACTCTATGGAATTATGCCATGCCAAGGTCCTTTCCCTCCCCAAACCCCACTTTCTCTAGCTTTCTCCAGGTTTCACCCCTCAGATCTCCAGGAATTTCCCAACTTGGAGCTGGCAACCCTACCAGTATTGTATAGTGGGTAGAGCATCAGAATAGGATCTCGGAGATCCAGCTTCAAAACTGTGCCGTGGAAGCTTGCTGGGTGATCTTGGGCCTGTCACCCACTCTCAGCATAACTTACCTCACAGGGGTTTTGTGAGGATAAAATGGAAGAAGGGAGCATGACATAAGCTGCTTTTCGGTTCCTGCTGGGGAGGAAAACTGATTATCAATGAAATAAATATACATGGGAAAGTGACCCCCAGCCTATGCATCTTAATCATGTCCACCCACTGCCACATTTTCCACATTTTGACTGGAAAGTGATTTTTTTTGTCAAAGCATGCTGAAAGCTGAGTCTGACGTTGCCTTGGGAGCTGTTGTGCTTGCGTGGTGACAAAGGGGGACAGAAAGGCCCCTTTCTTAGGGTGGAGCCACTAATTCTCCTCAGAGCTGAGAGAACCTGTGAAGAGGCAGTTACAGCCAGTTAGAGAGGGCTGCAGTTGTTGTTCTCAGTTACAGGTTATTTGTTAAATAAATGTTGATTGTTTGAAGCACTGCAGTTGCCTTCCAGTCTCAATACATATTAGTTTGATTGATTGATTGATTTATATACCACTTCTAAGGGGCAGTAAGAGGCAGGCCAGGATCTCCACTTACAGAGGGGTTAACCACACCCAGCAAAGGGAAACAACATCATGGGTCTGGTCCTCTTCTGGCTGCGCCTGGGTGTAGGTGGAGCTTGTGCTGGGCAAACCAGTGCAGCTCCATCTTGACCCCTGCCTTGATCATCATGAGGTGACATCGTATGGTTACCATACCAACCTGCAGATGGTGGCTGGCAATCTCCTGGAATTACAACTGATCTCTAGGCCACAGAGATTTATTCCTCTGCAGAAAAGGGCTGCTCTGGAGGGTAGACTCTATGGCATTATATCCTGCTGAGATTCCTCCCCTCCCCCAACCCCAGCCTCTCCTGGCTCCACCCCGAAAATATCCAGGAATTTTCCAACCTGCAACTGGCAACCCCATCTGGTAAGAGCCAAAGGCCCCTTACACTTTTGGTGGTTGTGTAGTACAAGAGTTTCCCTCTCCATCTTGTCAAGCTGGTGGACACGTTTGGAACCCTGAGAACAGGGAAAGGGCACCACCACAAAATGGTTGCCATGGGGGATAGGGTTGCCACATTCCCCTAGCCCCCTGGTGGGAGATGTGGAACCTGGCTCCTACCTTGTACTTTTGATGACATCAGTTCTGGGAAGTGACATCATTGAGTGGGACACAGGCTGTCCTGGGAGCACTCCCGTGCTTCTCAGGGGGCCGAATTAGGCCCGATTCGGGCAAGAATCGGGCCGAATCAGGCTACTGCGGAATTGCAGCAGCGTGCCCACACTACATAGAAGCCTGATTTGGCCCAATTTGGGCCAAATCCAGGCCAATTCAGACCACTGTGGAGTGCAGCAGTGCTCCTGTACTACGTAGCAGCCCAGTTTGGTCTGATTTGAGCTGCTGCAGCATGCAAAGGTACGCTGCGCCACCCGGGGGCACGCCTAGTGAGGCACGTTCCCCACTGCCGGCCAGATAAGTGAGGGCGGGGGGGTGGAGGGTGGGAGTGATGGATCCCCTGCCCCGGCAGTGGACTGGCATCCCTAATGGGGGGTGGTCTTGTCACGGCTGTTCACAGCATGTGGGGAGGTTCCAAGCTGAGCATTATCCTATGATAAAGGCAACTATTTCTGAATAGGGGGTCCCTGCAGAGCTAAACGGTGATGTCTCCTGGACTCTTTGGAAGCACCTTCTACTCGGTGATATACCAGGGTTGCCAGCTCCAGGTTGGGAAATTCCTGGAGATTTGGGGGATGGAGCCTGGAGATGGTGGGATTTAAGGAGGGAAAGGACCTCAGTGGGGTATAATACCTTAGAGTCAACCCTCCGAAGGAGCTATTTTCTCCGGGGGAAATGATCTCTGTCATCTCAAGATCAGCTGTAATTCCCAGAGACCTCCAGCCACCACCTGGAGGTTGGCAACGCTATGCTGGACAGATTGGCTCTTTGTTTTGGGTTGAGAGAAGCCTCGCGTGAAGAAGCCAGTAGGTGTTAGGAACCCATCGGCAGATGGCATGGGGATTATTGAGAATTTCTGATCACATTCAGCCATGCTGCTAAGTACCATTACTGCCCAAAGCCACGTGTCTTTCAGTGGTCATCATGATGCACTGAGAAGGTCATATGCATTTATTAATAGCAGACCATCAAATGACAGGATAATGTTATGAAAAACTGCCGTATGGAGTGTCTACTTGTCTTTTAATGTGGAAACATTAAAGTTTTCCTGTTTCTCTTGGAGGATCGAGGCTGGGTTTGGGGGGGGGCACATACCAAAAGTTAAAACTGTAGAGGTGAAAAATACCAGCAATTATTTTTTATTCTGACCATTAAAAAAACAGCAGGAGCCAACCCCCAAACCTTATAACTTAGATGGGAATGCGAGCAAGCGCCACAAAGTCTCTCACTGCCTGGTAGTACAATGAAAAGTATGTACAACAGGATGAAGATAAATCTTAGTTAAATTAAACCGTTCCGGATTGTTCTGTAGACGGAACATAAAGAGATGAGGCGACAGAACAATCCTGTGATGATTTTTTCCCTTTAAAAAATCCCTCTGCCAAAAGGCAGCAAACGATTTCTCTTGTGTAGCCTTGTCCGATTGACGTCACTCGCCCCGTGGCTCAGCCAATATTTTTTTTGACGCCTTCTTTAAGCCAACTGTGCTTTTTAAAACCCCAGTGAAAATACCACTCAGACATTGTTCTCATTTCCTGGCTGTGTGGTCAGGAAATGCAGTTTCCCTACAAAACAGGCATCTGCAAATGGGAGTGAATTTGATAACGGCACATTAATGATTTGATTTTACCCCTGTTCTGTGCCAAAATGGTTTTTTTGCAGTGCTAAGGGTGTGTGTGTGTGAATATTATGTTCTGGGTAAGCTCAAAAATCTCTGCAGACCCCTTGTGCAGTTTAAACACAGAATCACAGCCTGCTTGGGGCTCTTTTCCACAGTGATGGCAAGGAAATTTTGCTAAGCACTCTTCACAGATGATATTTTTCTATTTTTAAAAAAGCATATCCTCCACAAACAACTCTGTGTTGATCACGGTAATTCTTCTTCTAAAAGTCAGTCCAAATATTCAGAGTATATGTGTGCTCAGAGGACCACCAGGGAATACAATTTGGGGGAAATGCATGCAGGGTAAAATCCCTTATTTATTGGGAAATGCGCCCATCTCTCTCTGTACATGAAAAGCTGATCCGAGAAACGATTGTGCCAAACTGCTTTTCAGTAGACTTATGCTTCCTTTGACTCTCAGGAACAGATAGCAGGTGCAAAGTGTACTCATTCCATAACAAATACCTCTCCTTAGAAATGGGTTTCTTTTTAAAACCTGCATAAGCAGGAAAGAATCAGGCCCCTGTGACGGCTGGATACCTTGTCGTGTGCCACTTACGGGCATCCTCCCAGAGCATTTTTGCCTCATGGTTGCTAAGGCTGAGAAAGCAGGTGTTGTGTCAGCAACTTGAAAGCTGTGTTGAACTTACTGTGGGCCATTGTAGTGCATAGTGAGGAAGGGATGAATGCACCCTTTTTGTTGTTTGAGGACAATCTTTTCATGGAAAACATGGTTGTTTTGTGCACGTCTGCCATGCTGCCATGAATGGCATACAGCATCATACTCCAACGCATTTATTGTATTTTTCGTTTACTTCCTTTGTACCTTGGTTCTTCCCAAGGAGGTCCTAAAGTGGATTACGTCGTCCTCCTGCCATCCATTTTATCCTCACAAGAACTCACAAGATAGGTTAGGCTGAGAGCATGTGACTGGCCCAAGGTCACCCAGCAAGCTTTCAAGATAGAGTGGAGAGCTGAGTCTCCCAGATCCTAGTCGGACACTCTAACCACTACACCACTGTGCCTTGCAGTAGGGGTTCAGTGGAAGAGTGCCTGTTTTGCATGCACAAGAGGCCAGGTTCAGTCCCTGGCATATCCAGTTAAAAGGATCTGGGAGTGGTAGCCTGAACCATGGACACCAGTAGTCATAGTAACATTGACCTTGTTAGACCAATGGTCTGACTTGGTACAAGGTGGTTCCAGGTGTTCATGTATATTAAGTACAGGGTTTTTTTTCCAGCTGGAACGTGGTGGAACAGAGTTCCGGAACCACTTGAAAATGGTCACATGGCTGGTGGCCCCACCCCCTGATCTCCAGATGGAGGGGAGTTTAGATTGCCTTCCACGCGGAGGGCAATCTAAACTTTCCTCTGTCTGGAGATCAGGGGGCGGGGCCACCAGCCATGTGACCATTTTCGCCGAGGGCGATTTAAACTTTTAAAAACTCCCCCCTCGTTCCAGCATACCCAAAGTGACGTCATTGGCCCTGGGAGCATGTGTGCACTTTGCGCGCGCACATGTGGTACCAGGGGCACCACCTCCCATCAAGAGTTGCCCCCTGTGCTGGCAACCCACTGAGTTCCACCACCTCTTTTCCCAGAAAAAAAGCCCTGATTAAGTACATGTATATTAAGTAGGCTGGCGGATACTATACAAGGTAAGAGGCTTTGTCTCTAGGTTTGCCATGAGCTTGGGGAACATGTCGAAAATTTGATTGAATTAAAAAAAAAACTTTGCAGAGATGGTGGTCATTTTGTCCCTGAGCTTTCTGGGAATTATGCATGTGACCGTTTTGGCCTGAGGCTTTGTGCAGCTCTTGGAATATTTTAGGTAAGATTTGGCTCCAGGGAAGCAGAGGCATCCTTTGGGCTACAGCAGCCACTCTACAAGCATTACGGATGTTACCAAGACGGTGTGTCTAGACTGATGCTTGATGGCTCATTGATCTCTTGCAAAACTCATACACTAATTATTATTTCGTAATGAAAAATCTTTCTCTTCCACGGTGGTGTCGGAGAGGAAGATGCCGGAGTAAACATCAAACCCCACGAGATCTATGTTTTCAGATGAGGGTGGCATCTCTGTAAGCAAGCATGGCCAGTGAATGATAGGGGTGGGCTATCATTAATTGTTGTGCTTTTGAACATTCAGAGCATTTCCTAAGCATTACCTCACCCGACCTTACAACAAAGTAAGGGGCAAAGTAAGGGTGCATTATTACCCCCACTGTTGGGGGTATAAATCTGTTGGGCAAGTCAATGTGTGTTCTACCCTAGATAATGCAAGGGCAGAAAATGGCTTTTAAAGGCATGTTACTAGTTCTTAAGACTGCAATTTTTTTATTAGAATGTGCATGGGCTAGGTGTGGAGCAAGAGTTCCTGAGATCTCATGTCAGAGCTTCAATACCTAGTATGCCTTAATTCCTTTAATGACAACAACAACATATACCACCTTTCAGACAACTTAATAGCCACTCAGAGAGGTTTACGAAGTGTGTCATTATTATCCTTACGACAATCACCCTGTGAGGTGGGTGGGGCCAAGAAAGCTCCAAGAGAGCTGTGACTGACCGAGGATCACCCAGCTGACTTCAAGTGAAGGAGTGGGGAATCAAACCAGATTAGAAACTCCAGATTAGAATCCTGCCACTCTCAATCACTATACCAAACTGGTTCTCTATGCGACATGGAAAAGAATTATGAAACTCCAAACGACTATTGACTAGTTACATTTCTATTATCCATGAAGGATTTGACAATAATTGTAATAAAAGATGTCTTTAACAACAGCCTCTGATTTTTGGCCTTAAACAGAACCTCCTTTGTGGAGAGTATTTGCTAGTAGGTCAAGGGTTAAATCCAGCCCAAGTAGGCCAAGTAGTTTTCAGAGATGATATTTTGGTAGAGTTAATTGCAGATATTTCGGTAGAGTTAATTGCTGATGAACTCTACCTAACAGAAGAGCCATAGCTACAGCTAGCTGAGGATGGTGGTTCTTGCTGGCTACATGGTCAAGAATTCAATAAATATCCAATAAATAATTCAATAACGATACATGCAACCCTGATCAAAAAGTTTAGTTTCTCCAATCAGATGTTGTTGTATACACTTGAGATGTTGTATGTAATGACTCTTGTCCTACGGTTCTATTGTGCAGTTGTTAATGTCCTTCTGGGGCTTCTTCACAAGACAGCATTGCCTAGTGGTTACAGCCAAAGGCCAAAAGTTGGGCTGAAGAGCCTGCTGGGTTCTGCCAGCCTGATATCCCGCTTCGGCAAATGCTTTTTCAAAGGCTCATGAATATATTATGTAAATTGCTCCAGCATTTAGTTTCCCATCTCCAAGTGATTGTGAAGACAAAGGACCAGGGAGTGGGGGAGGGAGGGTGCGCATGGTTCTCCATGTTGTGTACTGCCTTTTAAAGAGTTTAACTCAGTAGTGCAAGCAGAAAAATGAGAGTCTCTCTACACAAGACTTCTGACTTGTGTTCATGTGTCAGGAGGAGACGCAGCGTTAGCTGGGAAGTGTAGTTTTAAAAGACAGGACCAGTGACGATTGCTCTGGAGGGGATGGATTCTCTCACAGCTCTCTTCTGCTTCTGGCATGCTGGATGGTCTCCCCTTCCAGAGCTTTTACCCTGCTGCCTCACTGCTTAAAACTTTGAATTAACTGAGCCTCGGTAAGGCAAAGGCTTCAGAAGGGGAGACACTAGAAGTGGTGAAGG
This sequence comes from Eublepharis macularius, assembly GCF_028583425.1. Lineage (NCBI taxonomy): Eukaryota > Metazoa > Chordata > Lepidosauria > Squamata > Eublepharidae > Eublepharis > Eublepharis macularius. The sequence goes on from NC_072801.1 coordinate 21,701,355, forward strand.
ACTGTGAGAAAATCCATCCCCTCTGGAGCGATCTCCGCCAGCTCTGTCTTTCAAAACTACGCTTCCCAGCTAACATTACTTCTCCCGACACTTGATGAACATGAGCCCAAGTGTCTTGCGTAGAGAGACTACAAGACACAGTGTCACTTTCCTGCTAGATGCCTGCAGGAGTGCAGAGCCTACGAAAACACTTCAGAATCAGGCCAGGCAGCCGTGGGCCACGTGCACATGAAACAGCCTTTAGTTAAGTATTGTTATGTCTTTCTTTCAAGCCAGGTTACTTGCTCTGCATTTTACTGTTATTAAAAAAGCCTATTAAGTAAAAGCAAGGTGTTTGTTGTTTGTCCACTCCTCTCCCAATTTTGTTGTTTGTCCAATACTCCTCTCCCAATTTTATCCTTGCAACAACCCTGTTAATTAGGTGGAGAGAGAGTGAACTTGTTCGAGGTCCTTCACTATGAAGTGGGCCTTTGAACTCAGGCCTCCTCAGGCTAGGGTTACCTGTCCCCCGGTGGTAGCAGGGGATCCCCCACTCCCATCCTCCACCTCCTGCCACCACTCACCTGGCATGGGAATGGGCCTCCTGGCCGCGCTCCTGGGATGGTGCGACAGCGTCACTTCCTGAGAGTGATGTCACTGCGCTGCCCCAGGAGCACTCCTGCACTTTGTTGAGCCCGTTTGAGGCCCAAATCAGCTTGCTATGATGCGCACGCGTGCTCCTGCACCTGCGTGATGACATCACCTAGAAGTGAAGTCACCAGAAATAACATCATCGAGGTCCCTTCTAATTCCTGGAGATCTCCGGGCCCCACCTGGAGGTCAGCAACTCTAATTTGAATACAAAAGGCATTCCCCCTGTCCTGCGGGGCAGGCGAATGGCACGGGTGGCCGTGCTACCTTTTGCCTGCCCTGCAGGGCAGGGGGTGCACGGCAAGCTAGCCGCCCCCTGTCCTGCGGGGTAGGCGAAAGGCAGCGCGGGGGGCTGCGAGGCTGCCCGCGCTGCTGCCTGAGCCCTCTGGCAGCTGGCAGCTGCTCCCGGCGCCCCCTCCCTGGCGGCGCCGGGGGGCAGACTACCCCCTGCCCCCCCTCGATCCGGCCCTGCTTGGATCGGATGGTATGCCATTGCTCAGTGGCAATTTTTCTCTTGCCAGTTGCAGAAGCTGCAGGGGAATTGGAAGCTGGGGGTGGAGAATACAGAAGCTTCCTACCAGCCACCACCCCCACTTCTGGGGGGTGGTAGTTGGTAGGAAGCTTCTGTGAGTTGCTGACCTCCAGGTGGGGCCCGGAGATCTCCAGGAATTAGAAGGGACCTCGATGATGTTATTTTGGGTGGCCGCGCTGCCTTTTGCCTGCCCTCCAGGGCAGGGGGTGCATGGCAAGCCGGCCACCCCTGTCTTGCCGGGCAGGTGAAAGCAGCGTGGGGGGCTGCAAGGCCGCCCGCACCATTCACCTGCGGGGAGGCAAATGGCGCGGGCAGCTTCCCAGCTCCGCACACTGCCTCTGCCGTTCCGCCTGCGTGATGACATCACTGAAATGACGTCATCACGCAGTGTGGGGAGCGCGCGTGTGAGGTGGTCAGCCTAGGGTTGCCCCGGGCACGGACAACCCTAGATCCGGTGCTGGATCCAAGTAAAACCCATTAGTGACATCAGACCTCTGTAGGAATCATCCAAAATGTAGTGATTCTTGTGATTCCTAGAGAGGCATGATGACACTTGTATGTTTTTCCCAGAAGTGATGTCACACTGTAACTGGTGGCACCTCCCCCGGTGTCCTTAACTTCCCCTGGTTTATCAAATCTACAAGTGTCAAGCTATATCAAATAGCTTGACTCTAGTAGCTTCAAGATATTTTGGGTTGAGCTTTCCCCTCCGCCTTCTTTTTTTTTAACCATTCATTTGTGGATGCTGATCTCATGTCTAGTCCTTTGAATGGGCCAGAGGGCCCCGTAGGGCCTGTTTAGAAAATGTGTGTGTAAAATTAGCCCTCACTCCTGGGACTTCTCTGACTGCAGCTGCTTCAGGAGCCCTGCCTTTGTTGCTGTCTCTACCTCTCACTACAGTCTTCGTCTGTTCCTCTGTCCCTGCTTAATCCACAAATGGCCTCCCTGGTTACTTTCTTGCTTGTCTGGGGGAGAAGCTGCCGCTGGCCAGTTCTCCCAGATCTTGGCTTTGACCTTGGATAGAGGAGAATTCCTCACCTATCAGTCAGGCTGTTGGTAGGAATTATCCTGGGTATATGTGTGTGGATAGTTCACAAGGAAAGAATTGACTATAGATTCAACTCCAGGGATACTCAGTTTGCAGAATGGGAAAGTAAAAAACCTATCCTTGCAGTAGATTTTAGCTTATCTTTTTCTGTCTCTCTCTTTCTGCTCCATCTCATATAGATTTCTTACAAACAAATAAATCAAAGGCTCTTTAAATCTTTCTTTAGATGTTCATACTCTGCTTTTCTCCTTACTGGGACCCGAAAGTGGCTTAAAACATTTTCCTCTCCTCCATTTTATCCTCACAGCAACGACACTGTGAGGTTAGGCAATGGGCTCTAAAAGCAATGTTCTAAAAGAGCTCAGGTTTTGGGACAGCGATTAAAATTATTTTTATTGAACGGGAGATAGGAACCACAGCGCAGAAGGCTATGTGGTGGCGGCGGTTGCTTTTGCCATCTGATCTGTTATTCTGATTGAGGAAGATTGATTGTGGGAACTAGATCATAGGAAGACTGTTATGCTGTCTGAAGATTTTTTAAAAAAATGCAAGGAAGAACATCTGATGTTCTGTTTGTTGCCCTGCATAGCCCGGATGATTGGCGGACGCTCTCAGCGCCCGCTGCGCCTGAAGCAACATCACACAAACACGTGAAGCAGCCATACGCTGAGACAGACCCTTGAGTCTATCCAGGGCCGTTTCCACATGGCTCCCCACTGCTCATAACAACCCGGAATATCACGAAAAAAACACGGAAGATCGCGTTTTCTCGCGCAAATCTCGCGTGAGAAAACGCGATCCGCGTTTTTTTCACGATATTCCGGGTTGTTACGAGCAGTGGGGAGTCATGTGGAAACGGCCCAGGCCTCTTCCAAAGTCTCAAACCTTTTGCATCCCTGATTCTTTTAGCTTGGAGATGCAGAAGGAAGCCTCTTTTTATTCACTTGAGGCTTACTCTCAGGCACGGCTTTTTTTCAGCGGGAATGCGGGGGAACATAGTTCCGGAACCTCTTGAAAATGGTCACATGGCTGGTGGCCCCACCCCCTGATCTTCAGACAGACGGGAGTTTAGATTGCCCTTCGTGCTGCCGAGTGGCACAGATTGCTGAGCAGCGCAGAGGGCAATCTAAACTCCCCTCTGTCTGGAGATCAGGGGGCGGGGTCACAAGCCATGTGACCATTTTCTCCAAGGGCAACCCACTGAGTTCCACCGCCTCTTTTCCAAGCAAAAAAGCCCTGCTCTTGAGAATGCAGCTGCAGTTCTCACTAGGCAACCCTGTCCTCCAGGAAATTTTCCAAACCCTTTGTGAATTTAACACCAATAGCTGGCAGCTTGCCTTCACCTTGATGGGTCATCACAAGTGGTGCAAGTCTGACCTTCAGTGCAATCTTATGCAGAGTTGTTGCAGTCTAAGTCTTTTCATTTCAGTGGACTTAGACTGGTGTTAATCCTCCACAGGATTGCACTGCTTGGCCAAAGGTCCACTCAGTCTAGTATCCTGTAGCCCACAGTGGCCAACCTAGTGGATCCAGGAAGTTCACAAGCAGGGTATGAAGGCAACTAGAACTCAGTGATATATCCTCTTAACATAGAGGTTCCATTAGACGTTAGATAGACCTGTCCTCCATGATTTATCTACTCCTACTTGAAAACTTTCCTGCCCCAGATTGCTCAGGTTAGCCCAATGTTGTCAGATCTTAGAAGCTAAGCAGGGTCAGCCTTGGTTAGTACTTGGATGGGAGACCACCAAGGAAGTCCAGGGTTGCTATACAGAGGCAGTCAATAGCATACCACCTCTATTAGCCTCTTGCCTTGAAAAGCCTACAGAGTTGCCATAAGTCGGCAGCAACTTGACGGCATTTTACACACACCGTCTTGAAAGCCATCCAAAAGATCCTAGTGAAAGCCTACCATCTTACCACCATGGATGGTGCTGGTGTCTTGTTCTAAAAGCTCAATAGACTTTGATGGCCTTTCCCAGGCCCTACAATGTGATATGTCACAAAGAAAGCAGAAGATGCCCTGGGAAGCCTTTGGAAGAAGTGTCAAACATTGAGATGGTCTCCAACAAATTATACCTGCTCGTTAGACCCACAGAGCCTCATCTCAGCAGTTCCTCGTTGAGTCAAATTGCCTTTCACTTACAATGAATAATATGGATCAAAACTTTCCTTTGTCTTGCTCTCAACAATCTCAGAATGCCATTCAGTACTGATAAGGCCATGTTGTAGCTCCCTTTTAATTAGCGGGAGCTGGGGAAGGGATCTGGCTGTGTCATGAGCCTCGTTAACGGACTGTTGAAAGTCTGCAGTGCCGGTGATGTATACCTCATGCTGAATCGGCATTTGGGATCGTCCTGGTTACTCTTTGCCATCGTCATCTTTTACCTTTTGCTCTTCAAAACCCTACGCGTTCAATAAAGTAGTTACTACAATGGGTAACACTGCTAGCTGCAAATGAAAAAAAGCTATATCAACCGATACCTGGATGCCTCGATTTTTGAGATACCAAGATGACCTTACTAAATGAACCATTTCATATGGGATTTCTTCCAGTAGTGTAAGCAGCAACCCCCTTCCTTTACAACCCTGAAAGCATTACCACTCTTCTTTTAATCAGGCCCATTTGGCACCTCCTTCTCTCATCTGTGCCCTTTACCCCCCTTTTAAAAGTTACAAATAGGTTTGTTTGTTTTCTTCGTTTATAGCTTGCCCTTTCTCATTGAGACTCAATACGTACACTCACGGAGCTTTATTGTGTGGCCAAGTGACCGTTCGATATTCCAATGTAGTCATTAAAGCAAATTACTGTATTTGTACATGTTTGGTTAACAGAATTGATTCAACACCCAGGATCTAATATCAGTGGCCGCATACAGCCACTCTTTCAGTAATGTATATATATATTTTCCCAGCCAGGAGCGCTTTAACATTTAAATCCCTCCTTGCTCCAGCTGACTTGTGGGCCGCCAGTCAGTTGGAGCAAGAGGGTGGTTAGAGTGCTCCTGGTGCCACTGGCAAGCGGCGCCAGGAGCACTTTAACAATTAAATTCCCCTTGCTCCAGCTGACTGGTGGGCCTGGGAGGACTGGAGGGGGCTAGAAGCTCCCGGCACCACTGGCAAGGGGCACCAGTCAGCTGGAGCAACAGGGGTTCACCAGTCAACAGGCCTGCCAGTCAGCTGGAGCAAGGGGGGGGGGGTTAAAGCGCTCCTGGCACTGGCCTGGACTGATGAACTGGTCGGTTCACGAACTGGCACTGCACCATGAAAAGTTCATGGTCTGTGGTCCGTGAAATGCCACCGACCACAGACCCACTGCCTGTGGGCTTTTCCCAGTCTGTGCCCCCTTCTAAATAACACACTTTGTAAACTGCTGTGAGTGGGCGTTAAGTTGTCCTGAAGGGCAGTATATAAATCGAATGTTGTTGTTGTTTTTGGTATAGTCAAGAATGGAACACTGTTTTTCTCCCTGACACCTTCATAGTAGCAGAATTCCGAAGCAAGGAATCCTTCCCAGAGCCACACAGCACCACTCCCAGGTATGGGTAGAAAGCATAGGAGGCAGAAAAATTAGCCAAAACTACAGCTGAAGGGTTTTGGAGCTGTCCCAAGAACTCATTCTGATACCACTTTGAGTTCCATAAATGAGAATGACTAATGATAAATGAATCAAATAAATACATAAAAGATAGGATATAAATCTAAATAACAATAACAACAACAATAATATAAGCTTAAGCCTCTGAATTTCAGAAACAAAGTTGTGCCATGTGCATATATTTGGTTCTGCCCAGATCCCTCTTCTTCCACTTATTTTATTTATTCAATAAATAATTAGATTTTAGCCCCCAATCCATGTTGCTGCCAGGAACTATTATGCCTGCACAATTTGTGACCTGCCAAGCCAGGTCATGTAGGGTGGTCTCTCTGAGTCCAATTGCTAGCTGATGATAAAAGAAGTGGTTGGTTGGATTTGGGGTGTTTCTTTTGGCTGTGAAACCATTTTCTAGAAATGTGGCCAGGTCAAGGTGATAGCTCTTCAATCATTTTTAAATAGCTGTTCACCATAGTTTGGTGTAGCGGTTAAGAGCAGCAGGACTCTAATCTGGAGAGCCAGGTTTGATTCCCTACTCCTCCACTTGAAGCCAGCTGGGTGACCTTGGGTCAGTCACAGCTCTTCCAGAGCTCTCTCAGCCCCACCCACCTCACAGGGTGATTGTTGTGAGGATAATAACACACTTTGTAAACCAATCTGAGTGGGTGTTAAGTTGTCCTGAAGGGTGGTATATAAATTGAATGTTATTATTGTTATTGTTAGTTTTTGTTATTGTTAGTTGTTGTTATTTCTTGTGCTAGGCCAGCATTTTTGAGGCTTTGAAATTCTGACTCAAGGTCGTGGGCACAACCACAAAATGCCACAGGAGGCAGAACCACATACACAGAGGAAGCCCAAGTGCTGGGGAGAAGGGTAATTAAAAAATACACCGAGAAAGCGGAGTGAGAGAGAATAAAACAAACATTACGGTGGCAGCTGCTGATGAAACAATATTTTTATCTGCCTATCTTCAGTGGCCAATAAGAAGCCCTGCTGGACAAGAACGTGCCTACCTGGCCCCACCCACTTTCTAAACACTCTTGGTGTGCACCAAGAAAGATGTTGGTAGATACCATGGCGCCCACAGGCACCCTGTTGTGAACCCCTGTGCTAGGCTTTCTCCCCCACCAACTCAAAACTGCTGGCCTCCACCACAGTGCTAAACTGCTGCTGGACTTTGCTCCTGGTGCCATCCCTAGAAGACTCCGTCTCTAGGCCATGTTCTGCAACCAGAATGCTTGATTTGAATCACTGCAGATTTTATCCACAATGGGCTCAATAAGCTGCTTTGCTTTTGCAGCCTGGCTGGGTTTTTCAAAAAACAAAGCAGGGCTGGTTTAGTCAGGGCTTTTTTTCTGGGAAAAGAGGTGGTGGGACTCAGTGGTGGAACTCAAGACCGCACAGTGACGTTGCTTTGGGTCAGCTGGAACAAGGGGGGAGTTTTTAAAAGTTTAAATTGCCCTCGGTGAAAATGGTCACATGGCTGGTGGCCCTGTCCCCTGATCTCCAGACAGAGGGGAGTTGAGATTGCCCTCCGCGCCGAGTGGCGCGGAGGGCAATCTCAACTCCCCTCTGTCTGGAGATCAGGGGGCGGGGCCACCGGCCATGTGACCATTTTCAAGAGGAGCCGGAACTCCGTTCCACCTCGTTCCTGCTGAAAAAAAAGCCCTGGGTTTAGTGAAGATTTCAGATAGTAACATGCAGATATCTGTTAGTTAAATTTCACACATGGTTGTTTAAAATTCACACTCCAGTGTTCTTACACACTTTTTAAGCTTTAGCATGTTTGTGACAATTTTGTTGAGAAAGGGCATGGTTTTGCCAGAGCTGCTGTGAAAGTAATCCTTAGTCAAACCTGGGGAGTGTGAAAATCATCAGTCAAATGAGATGTACAACATGTCAACAGTTAATCTCTTCCTTGCCTGGCATCCCCCTCCCTTCTTTGTGTGGGCACTGGCAGTTAACTCAGGGTTTCAATCAAAACCAGCAAGCAGGATTTCTCTTGCCTTCCAGACAGCTGCTACAACAATCAGCCGTATATTCACACTACTCACAAATTCATTTTGACCCCTGTCCAGACTCCAGACTGAACGAAGCCTGGCAAGTCAAGGGCATACAGTTTCATACTAGAGTAAAGCTTTGTGGGTTTTTTCCCTCCCCCAAAGACAATTTCAAGCATGAAACAGCAAGTTCTTAAATTAGAAAAATAACAGTTAACTGCAGCAGGTTTTCCCCCCATTTTGTTGTACTTTTCTTTTTGCCCAAAGTTGAATAAAGTGTTTTAATGAGACATCCATTCTCTATTGGGTAGTGAATTCCACCCTATCACTTCTGGGTGGAGAAATGTAAAACTTTATAGGTATGGAATTTAGGTAATAATATTGACCTGACACAGTGCAATAAGATATGGAAAGTAAATATTAAAATAACTAAATCTGCTGTGTTTAAAGAGAACTTATATAAGATGTTTAATAGATGGTATCTAACACCAGATATATTAGCTAAAATGTTTAAAAATATGTCAAATAAGTGCTGGAAATGTAAAAAATGTACAGGGACGTTTTTTCATATGTGGTAGTCCTGTAAGAGGTGCATAGATACTGGATAATGGTACACAAACTAATACAAACTATTTTGCAGATATCAATTCCCCTCAAACCAGAAACTTTTTTACTAAATTGTATGCCGGATATGAGCAAGGAGCACAAACATTTGATAATTCATATAGTAACAGCAGCTAGAATTTTATTAGCAACCTACTGGAAATAACAAAGAATTCCACAGCAAGAAGAGTTAATAGTGAAAGTAATTCCACCCTATCACTTCTTGGGGCCAGATCAAACATGGTGACAACGAAACAGGCTTCCACGTGATGGTTTTCATCCCCCCCCCCCCAAGCTGGTTTTGTGATGAGCTTCTAGCCAGTTTTATGGATATCACTTTAGGCTGCTTGAACGTTGCTTTGTGCTTGTGATGCTTGAGGAAAAATGGGTAAGAAATGAGTAAGTTCACAGTAAGTTTAAGCAGACCCTTTTAAATGCATTGTCTCCAGAAGGATTTTTTTATAAAGGAAAAGAAATATTTGGAAGGGCAATTTTTATAAAGGAGAAGGAATGTAGCTCTTGCATTGTTTATTATATGAGTTGTCTTGTTTTTACGGCACTGGTTTCTAATTTTTGTAATCCAAATTTTGCACTGTTTCTGGTAGGTCACGTCTTACGACTTTTTTATTTATAGGGAATTATACTAACTAGATGTAAGAACAGTAACTCCGTGCAACATTAGTGAAATCTCCCCCATGTATGCTGAGAATAGGAAAGTAACCACGAGTGTGCCCCCCCTGCAAAATAGATACTTGTTTGCATTGTAGCTAATTGCAGCATTTGTGTGTTTGCTTTCAATTTGCTTGAGTATTCCGTTTGTTTAGAAGGTCTAGATGAATTTGACACAACATGCTAAATTGCATTTTCCTTCCGAGCAGGCTGGCTTCACTTTCTTCATAGATATTGCACTGAATGAAAACAGGAATGGATCCAATGGCTGCCTTCCACTAAGTCGCATCCCCTGATTCCCTTCCGCCAACTCTTCTTGCATCAGAGGAAATCTTTCTGTATCAAAGGAGGGCTTGGCAGAAGGATCTGGCATAGCGGAAGGGTGTTGTAGGATGCAACCCAACAGCTTTTGAAAGAATAACCGATATCTAGGGAACATCTAAATTATAGTTAACAGAGGACACAAGATTCAACTGGCTGAACATCATCACCAAACCTCCCTATGCATGGACATTTCAGACGTCACATGGGTAAAGACATGATGCTTTTTCTAACCAGCTGCCACTGAATGAGAAAGTATAGAGAGAAAGGTGAAGGTGAAGGTGGAGGGAGGTAGGATTCAAGGCTACCGCTACATATCCAAACAAACAAAACCTGCACAAGAAAACGCTGGGTTTCTCATCATGTTCTACACATGAAAGTTCAATAGTTTACATTTGTTTTTCTAACCTTGCACACATCTTTTGTTGCTGATGCTGGTAGCTGTATGGCAAAGTCAAGATTGCTATGGTTTGTACAGCACCACTTGTGTATGCCGCATGTCACATCAAGCAAGGAGCATTTGGACGTAATTGTTCCACGCAATTTTCTAAGCAAGGAATTGCAGGCTATATAAGGTCTCTCTTTCTCTCTCTCTCTCTCACACACACACAAATAAAAGGTCCACCCATCCCTCCAGTTTCTGGCCATTGTTTATGGGGCCGTACTGGCAAGCGTTCAGAAAAGCCAACCAAGTGAGTGGCCAGGATGGAGTCAGAAGGACCTCACATAGCTCGCTGGCAACTTGGAAGAAGAGCCCTGCAGAGTTAGGCAGAGTCAAGGCCACGACTAACTCACTGAGCAAAGTGGATGGAAGACTGCCAGCTAGCTGGTGCTGTTAAAGCAGAGGCCCTTAACCATTAACCCACTATCGACCTCCCAGATTTGCAACATTACCATTGAAAGAGCCTCCACCAAAGCCGCAAGGCAAAAAAAAAATACAGGACATAAAGATAGATCCAGAGGAGTTAGTCCTGTTAGTCTGTAGCTGCGAAATAGTAAAGAGTCCAGTAGCACCTTTAAGACTAACCAACTTTATTGTAGCATAAGCTTTTGAGAACCACAGCTCTCTCACAGCATGAAAAATAGCAATAAAAATAGCAATCCAGAAAAATGCATGAAAAATGGCAATTAAAATAGCAATCCAGACAAGGTAACGTTGTTTATATAGGTATGTTTATAAGACATGCATATGATAATCTAAACATATTGTCCAGCTGGCCTGTTAGATCTTCTTTTCAAACCCTGTTCACTGCCCCCCTGCCTGTTGGGGTGAAGCGGCAGCACGCAGAGACAGGGCTTGACGTCTTTAGCTTCCCTAAACCTCTATTATCTGTAAACGTTGCAAGGTAAGAAACCCAGGTACCAAACTGCGTTTTCCAACATGCGCATGTATGAGAAAGACAGACTCAGTTTTCGCATCCCTGATGTCAAGGTTAACCAAGAGCTTTGTGGTTGAGAGCCTCTTCCCTTTTTAATGAGCACATTATGAGCAACAAGGTGCTGAAGCTGGGTTTCAAGAGCATAAGCCACATTGATTTTTTGCTGCAGTGACGAGATACACTTGGTAAAGCGTGAAGTATTGCTTGTCGTTCTAGCAAAATCGGAGTCCTTTGCAGAAAAACACAATCCTGCTACCTTAAAACATGAAAAAAATGTATTTTTTTTTGGAGAGGGACTCGCATCTGGGCAAGAACCAAATTGCAGATTGACCTAATATTTCCCCTTCTCTGTTCCTTGAAATGTCTGTTTACACATTGTAAAGCATTACAATGGGGAGGGGCCATCGTTCACGGGCAGACCATCTGCTTGGCACGCAGGAAATCCCAGGTTCAATCCTGGCATCGCCAGATTAAAAGGATCAGGCAGTAGATTAGGTAAAGATCTTGGAAAGCTGCTGCCAGGCAGGCTAGACAAAACCACGGGTAGAGGTATGCAGCCACTTCAAGGATTTGTGTGTACAATAAATGAGTCAAAATATACACAATATTCACTACAGGGCTAGGAAGTGTAGCACTTCCAAGTGCTACAATAATAGATTCCATAAATTCCTTTTACTCCCTATGCAAACAAATAACCTGATTTGCATAGCTGTTTGCACTCAATAAACTAAATGCCCTGACAGCATTCACACACACACATATATTAGACTTGCAAGCAAAGAGTGCAATCCTAAACAGAGTTACCCCAATCTAAGCCATTAAAATCTATGGGCTTTAGACTGGAGTAACTTTTCTTAGGATTGTGTTGACAGTCTTAAGGAGAGCTGCCCCCTTTTAAGCCCATCGACTTCAATGGACTTAGAGGGGGATACTTTTGTTTAGGAGTATACTATTATTCAGCATTTGGGCCTAGTTGACCCTAAGCAGGCTCTTGGTGAGCGTGATGGCATGTAGATGAGCTTGGGCAGGGCTTTTTTTCTGGGAAAAGGTGGTGGAACTCAGTGGGTTGCCCTCGGAGAAAATGGTCACATGGCTGGTGGCCCCACCCCCTGATCTCCAGACAGAGGGGAGTTGAGATTGCCCTCCACGCCGCTCCAGTGGCACGGAGGGCAATCTAAACTCCCCTCTGTCTGGAGATCAGGGGGCGGGGCCACCAGCCATGTGACCATTTTCAAGAGGTTCCGGAACTCCCACTGCGTTCCCGCTGGAAAAAAGCCCCGAACTTGGGGCTTTGTGGGGTTCACCAGGAAGTGCTGGTTGTGTGAACTTGCCAACATCTACGCAGCTGCCCCCATTCACGTAATCGCAGAAGCACAAACTGAGCTATTTCAACTGTGCAAACCCTCATGACTGCCTAATTATTCATTTGCATCGTTTCTACCCAGTCTTTCTCCCCAGCAGGGACCCAAACAGCTCGTATTGTTTCCCTCCGTTTTATCCTCACACAACATCTACCCTGTAAGGTAGGCAAGGGTGAGAGCGGGTGACCGGCCTGAGTGTGCTTCCCTGGCGTATATATAATACCTGTTCAGAAATGGTGGCTCATACGTTGGCCTTTTTCAGAATTCCACCATGTAGCAATCCCCCCAATCATGCCCTCCTAAAAAGTCACATGGCTGAGTGCATGGATTCACCAGAGAATGTGTGAATAATGCAATTGCCTGTGCTTGTGCGTCCCATAAACAATGTTGCTCTTAAAGGCCTTTTAATTCTCCTTTCCTTGCCACACTTTGGCCTGTTTTAAATCACATGAACACGCCAAGCTACCGTGTGCTGAATCAGAGCATTTGTCTGTCTGATCTCACCGGCTGCAGCTCTCCAGGGTCTTAGGCAGAGGTCTTTTATATCACCTACTGCCTGATATTTTTTAAAAACTGGAGCTGCAGGGGATTGAACCTGGGACCTTATGCATGCCGAGCGGATGCTCTTCCACTGAACCCCACAATCCTTGTGTTACACCTTTTGCCGCCACCCCCCCAATGCCCCTTGTAAAAGAACATTTTCAGTCTTTTATCCTAGTTCATTGGGAATGACTTGCTAGATCCAACCAGGAAGCTTTCAAAATCCAGCCATGTCTCTAGTGAAATTTCTCTGGGGTGTGCATGTAGGGAGGGGCCTTCACTTCTTCAGTTTCACCTAAAGCAAAAATTGATGGCAAGCTTGTCTATTGTTACATCCATTTATTTCCTACATTTTCTATTCCACTCTTTCCTCCAAGGAGATCAGAGCTGCATGGAAAGCCCAATGTTACTCATAGTTCTCAACCAATGCACTCATCTCTACCTTGTCTCCAAATATCGGCTGTAAGACAACTTGGCATAAACTCCCTCACTTCTGCATCCTGTGAAGTGTCTAGTTAGTAGTACATTTACTAGTAGTATGTAGTATCAGAGGATCCTCTACAAGTCCCTCCATATTGTAAAGCTTTGCTACCAGAATGCAGGGCTAGGCATTATAAAAGGTGCATCAAAGGCAGAAAAATGACACCCACTAGAATGCAAATGCCGCTTCCAAAGAGAGCGGTGCTCTTTTGAAGGCAGCTGAAATTGTCAAGGCTAAATTAAAAATTAAAAATCCATTCTTTGGGCTTCAGACAAGCAGCGAGTCTGCCAGCCAGCCCTTAGGGTCAGGAAATTTTCAAATCCTCTTGACTGCCACTATAAAAGCTCTCTTTTGGAATATGTTTATTGCATCATGAAATATACGGCAGACTTTCATGAATATGTTCTCCTCCCTATTATGAGCGAAGGAATCATTTTCTTTGCTGGCATCTCTATTAAAACAGCCCAGATGAGTAATAATGAAACTAGTGGAAGAAAATTCTGGTGCTTTTACCGCCTAATTATCAACGGGCGTCTAAGGCAACAGACTGTCTGTGTTTGTTTTTAGGGATTCCACCCCCACTTTCCAATCCAATAAACAATTGATGCATGCCGTTTGCACAAAATTAAGATTTATATACTCATAAGCACCCAAACATCATCTGTATTTTTCAAGCAGGGTGTTTCATACATATTAATCTCATTGAAGGGTTTGGCATATAGAACAAGGCGGTTGGGTTTATTTTGTTGTTTAAGGTATGATGATGCGGATAACGTCAAAGACCACTAGCAGCGAATATTAGGTGGCCAGCCTGTCTTCAGTCATAGTTTTGCCCTCAGGAAACAAAGAGAGCATGCCATGTAAGAATCCCCTGTATTGTATTGTACTGCAATTGTATTGACCTTACCTGTCAAAGCGAAAGACACAGTGCTTTAATTCCAAACAACATTGTGCTGCAAGTGTGGTCTTGCACGTACTCTGCACTCATGGGCCATGGGCAGGCAAACTGATCTTGATCCTGCTGCTTTTAGTTTTTACCTCTCCCCTTACTCACCTACATAAGAACCATCAGGCCTGGAAATCTGCTGCAAAATCCCAGAGAGCCGCCAAAATTAATTTCCTGGGATTGCAAGCGACATTTCGGAACTTGTAGCCCTGACTAGCAGAGACTGGCTCAGCACGAGTGTTTTTTATTCGTGATTTTAATTATTTGTATGCATGTTAATGTACGTAGCAGCAATAGTCTAGGCCAGCTTGAACTTGCCAAAGCTTGGAAACTAAGGAGGGTTGGCCGTGGCTGGCACGTGGATAGGAGACGGTCATGGAAACCTGGGATTGCTATGCAGAAGCAGGTAATGTTAAGCTACCTTTACTCATCTCTTGCCTTGAAAACCCCTTGAGGGGTTGCCATTAGTTGGTTGTGACTTGATGGCACTTTATTATTATTGTTGTTGTTGTTGTTGTTATTATTATTATTATTAAAGGTTCCGCTGCTGGTCAGACATTGTACCTGTCATTCAGACCTAACTCTTAACAAGATAATGCATAAGCATAGCTGAAGAAATAGCAGATGTTTTTTTAAAAATGTGGACAATTCTTATTTATTTGTTTATTGAGAACATTTTTAGGGCACCTCTCCAGGCACTTGCCTATTGTGGCTTACAAAATAAAGACGATAAAAACAATACGATCACTCCAGAGGAGTTAGCCTTGTTAGTCTGTAGTTGCAAAATAGAGAGTCCAGTAGCACCTTGGCCAATTTATTTGTAGCATAAGCTTTCGAGACCCACAGCTTTCTTCGTCAGATGCAAAGAGGGTATGAAGAAACTGGCCAGAGATATATAGGTGGTGAGGGGAGGGGGGAGAGGGTGCAGGGAGTGAGGGCCATGTAAATGGGAATCAGTTACAAAAAGTCATGAAAGAGGTGGAGTGCACATGACTTTTTGTAACTGATTTACATTTACATGGCCTTCACTTCCTGCACCCTCTCCCCCCTCCCCTCCCCACCTATATATCTCTGGCCAGTTTCTTCATACCCTCCTTGCATCTGATGAAGAGAGCTGTGGGTCTCGAAAGCTTATGCTACAAATAATACAGTAACTGTTACTGGCCCCCTTCCTCAATTTGGTGTTATACATGTTTGTGTCACTGTATGTTTTTATTGAATTATTTTATATCGTTTATTTTACATGCTATTTTAATGTTGAAATGTTTTAATACTTTGAGGTTTGCCACCTTGGGGACCCTATTTGGGTGGAAAGACAGCACAAAAATGGTTTAAATAAATTAATAATAAACATTTTAAAAAAACAATTAAAGTCCAGCATTAAAAAAACCCAGCCCAGCATAAAAACGTAGACCATAAAAACTGACTACTGACAGCTTCCAAAGTAAAATATTGTTAAAAGATCAACTTCTTAATAAAAAGCCTGGGTGAACAAATGTTTTTGCCTGGCACCTAAAAGAAAGCAAACTAAGTGCCAAGTAAGCCTCAAGGGGAAGGGAATTCCACAAGTGAGGTGTGGCCAGGTGGGTGCAGTTGGTGGAGCTGGGCCAGGAGAGGGGTGCGCTGGGAGGGCACGTCCCATGCCATGGTGAGCCATGCCTCTGGCTTGCACCCCGGTTCTCTTGCTGGGTTGCGGGGGGGGGGGGGGGGACATCAGCTCATCAGGACTCTTCTGGGTGGCCTTAGTGGCCAATCTGCCCTGGAATAATACTACCCAGACACAGGGCTCATTTCGAGGGGGAACGCGCAGGAACGCAGTTCCAGCAGTTCCCCAAAGAGGTCACGTCAGGTGGCCCCGCCCATCTGACTCTCAGCCATTTTGGGCCTGTTTCAGCCTGGATTGGGGCCACAACGGCCTCTGACGGGTGGTGGATCACTCTCCCACTCAGCAACGGCCCAATCCTGACCATTTTGGGGTCCCTTTCGGCCATTTTCAGCCCCTTTTTGCCATTTTGGGCCCAATTTCGGCCCTAAATGGCCAGGATTGGGCCCAAAAGAGCCAGGATAGGTGATGTCAGGGGGTGTGGCATATGCAAATCAGTTATGCTAATGACACACTTCCAGCGATGTCAAGGGCCCTGGCATATGCTACGAGTTCCTCCCGCTCTTTTTCTACAAAATGACCCCTGCCTAGACAGACAGTGGTACCAAGTTGTCTCCAAACTTGGGGGAATACAGATTAAGTGGCTTTTGCATTCTCAGACATGTTTCTTCTCATCCGCACGTGACATACATGCTTCCTCAACACCTAAAACCACCAAGTACAAAGCAGTCTTTAAGTCAAGGAAGGACAACAAAGGCTCCGCTCCTTTAAACAAGTATGTCCCAATTTCAAGAGGGGAACTGCTATGGGCAGGAGGGTCCATTCAACCCTTTCTGATGCCCCCATTTCTTTGCTGAAAACTGCCCAAATTGCTTTTACGGGAAAATGCAGGTATCTGTACCTGGGGGCGGGGCGGGGGGGGGAGACTAGTTTTCAGCAGAAAAAGAAGAAAAAGAAGATGTAGTGAGCCCCGCTTTCTGCCTTCTGTTAAAAAACAGAAAAGGGATGTTGAAAGTTTCTAGAACTGCCGGTTTTTAAAAAGGGGCTGCAGTTCCATTCTAAGGTAGCTGTCTGCATATGAGACTTAAAGCGGTTATTTTGTTTGTGCTTATTACTATTAGGGAAGCAGGAGAAAGCAGATCAGAGGCGGTAAAAAAGGAAGCCAGGGCCGGATTATGACGTTGAAGATGCCATACACTCGATCAATTTAAGACAATCCATATGAATAAAAAATAAGACAGAAAGAACTCTACACATAAATAGGAACGGTTTATTTTTGCAGGCATGCAAAATCCAAAGAAACAGCCCAAATCCCGCCTGCCTTCTCCTATTGAGGGCGCTAAACTGTTGCTCGCTGAGCTCATCTCCAAATCCAGCTCTGGACGAAGGCAGCGATTATCTCCGGGAATAGGTCTCCCGGCATTTCCCGACCTGGAGTTGGCGACGGCGGAGGACGGCGGGCGGCGCACGCAGTCGCGCCCCGCGCGCTCGCCTCCACGTGCGCTTTGGCCCCTTCCCTCCTGCCGGCTCGTTCATACTTTCCCCGGCCGGGCCGGGCAGCCAATGGCGAGGCTCCTCCTCCCCCGTCTCTCTCGCGCTCCCCCCGCCGCGCCTTCGCGCCGCCTGGGACTCGAGGGAGGGTCAGGCGGAGGCGCAGCCAACCAGCGCCCGGCTCAGCCCTTTTAAGACGCGCGGCCAGGCGAGCGCTTCGGGTCGTCGCGGGTCTGCTGTGTTCTGCGTGGAGTTGCGGGGAGCCCTCGGGGCTCTTGCGGGCTTCGCTTCTCCCGCTCTGCCCAGGTCCCGACGAGGCTAGAGAAGCGCTCCGCCGTGGAGAGCCGCCTGCCTGTCCCCGCGGCCCCATGTTGAGCCGCCCCTCCGCCCGCTGAGCCGCGCCTCGCCCGGCATGCTGCCCGTCTTGGCGGGGCTGGCCTTCGCCCGGTGGGGGGCGGCGGCGGCCCAGGAGAGCCTCCCGGGCGGCCGCTTCGTCTGCACTTCGCTGCCGCTGGACGCCGCCTGCCCGCTGCCCGCCGTGCCCGCGCCGGGCGGCGGCCTGCCCCCCGAGGAGGAGCTGAAGGCCACCGTGCTCCGGCTGCGGGAGACCATCCTGCAGCAGAAGGAGACGCTGGGCAACCAGCGGGAGACCATCCGCGAGCTGACAGCCAAGCTGGGCCGCTGCGAGAGCGCCCCGGGGGGCCCCGACGGCAAAGGCGGCGCCTGGAGGAAAGAGGCGGCGGCCAAAGGGAAGGACACCATGGGCGACCTGCCCCGCGACCCCGCCCGGATTATCGACCAGCTGAGCCGCACCATGCAGACCCTGAAGGACCGTCTGGAAAACCTGGAGGTGAGGCCGGGCCAGGCCGCCGGGCGCTGTCCTGGGTGCTGAAACCAGGGAGGAGGCAGGCGCTGGAGGTTTAGCAGGCGGGAGGGAATAGCCTCGGTCAGTGGCTCCTAACCTTCGGTTCAGGGCGACCCACTCGTCCACGTTTAACAAACACTTCAAAAGACCCCCTTTTCACGGGCTTCACTGCCCGCTTTGGGGTTTGGGAGCTGCAGGCTGGGAAACGCTGGCCTAGGTGCTGTGTTGGAGGCGGAGCCTGAACAGACAGACCACCATATTGATGGTTGCGTGGGCTAGCGTGTATCCCATCCATTTGGGACTCAACTGGGATATGGGTTTCCTTTTCTACTACAGGGGTGAAATTAATATTGCCTCCAAACAGGGAAGACTGTGCCCTCTCTAACTGCCTGCTGCTGTGTTCACGCACTCGCATATGAGTATAGAGAAAAGCCCTGCGAGACTTTTTTGTGCAAAGTCTTGAGTTCTACAGATATGTGCAATATATGCACACACCCTTCCTGAGCACTCAGTGCATCTGGTGAGGAGCTTTAGAGCACAGGAGAGCCAGTCGCAATAAATCAGTCTTAAGGTGCCGTGAGATTTCTCCTTGTGACAGGGAGCAGCGCAGCAAGGGTCTTGCATGTGTGCAGTGAAAAAGAGGAACCTGTCATTAAAACTTTACTCCTAGGGATTGCTGCTGGGAAGCGTCTTGGTTGGTGTTCACACACACGCAGTCATGATGTAAAAAAGAAAAAAAAGTAAGCTGCTGGGATGGAAAGAACTGCAACGGCAGATTTACTGGCATGGTCAAATCTCTGAATATTTCTGAGAATATATTTGTTGCTCTTCAGCATTCTGAATGGTTACAGCTCCATATCTGTTCTGTTCAGTGCCTAGCGTACTGATAAATCAGTACCAAGTTGTTAAAAGCTGTATCTGGAAATGGGGCTTGGTATGACCCCCCCCACCAGACCCTACAAAAGCAGCTCTACAGTTTGGGGAGGGGGGACTCTTTTCCATATCTGGAGTGTCCTGCCAGATCTCTTGGTTTCTAGTCTGCAGAGTTAACAGGTCTGCTCCTGATTCTATTACTAGGTTACTGGCCTTCAGAGAGTTCCCGGTGTATCCCTGCCTCTCTCCTTTCTGCCGTGGGCACGGATGTGTGACACTTCTAAGCACCCATCTCTTCTTCTAGGCAGCGTAGGCGCTTTGCTCCTGGGAGGAATGCTATCACCCGCTAAATATATATGTAATTGATTATCAGGGGGTGCAATTAGCAGAGTTATGTCCCAGTGGGAGACAGGAATAAACAAGCTCCTTTTCCCGGAAGCTCTATGGTGACATTCTCCTGTCCCTTTTAAAAAGACAGCGTGCGTTTCAAATGAAACATGTTCCTGAAGTTCTCTAGAAAAGATAACTCCTATTCCCTCCTCCCCTTCAACTCATAGGAGAAGTTGAGAGGGAGGAACAAAAGGGGGGGGTCTTAGAGACTGGGTTTGTAAACTGCGGCTTTTGGAAAGGCAATCCCTGTTGCGAAGCAGATCTGGTCCTATGAAATATCTAATGTAACAAGTACAAGTTTATGTAGTTAGTTTTTGTTCATGCTTTCACGTTCCCTGTTGGAAACAAGAAAAGAATAGATGTTCTGTGTGTTGTAATAAAATCAGTCAAGGGGTTGTTCGTGGGTTTTATTTTTCTGCTTCGTTGTTTTTAGTGTGTGTTCCCCCCCCCCTTAATTTGTTCTAGGACAAAGAGCACAGTTGCAGTTTAGCATCTCCAGTCATAAGACCTTAGCTTATGGGACCACATAATTGAGTCCGCTTTAAAAGAATGATGTTTTGCTGAGAGCCGGGAGAAATATTAAGAATGAAAACATAGTCTGATCTAGAAAAGAATGAATGAAAACAGAGGGAATGTTCCAGCTATACCTTCCTGCTTTGAGTGCTTACTAATGTATAATTATTTACAGCGGGATACATTTCTTCTTTCAGCCTAGATGCCCTTTTGGCAGACAGAGTTGAAAGCTTTTTTTTGGTAATAAATCCATTTGAAACCGCTTTTGGCAATTGCTACAGTGTTGCTGCCATAGACTAGGGAAATCCTACACTGATAAAATATTGAAGATCATGCCATTGAAGACAAGCATATCCTAAGAAGGCTTTTTCTTATCAGAAAAACACCTGTATTGTCAGTAATGTAATACTAGTAATTTAGGTATACTGGAAGTCTTCCTTCGTCAGATGTAAAGTATATCTGCTATGGATTTGCTTTCCAGTTCATCTGATGAAGTGAGGTCTGACTCATGGACACCTGATGGAACGAACTCTTGTTAGTCTTTAAGATGGGACTGACAAGTGTTCTGTTACTGATGTCCTGTCATTTGGCCTTACCAGATTCCTGGCACAGGTAAAGGAAGGAAAAGATCCTTGCAAGATGTAACAAGCAGAGATCAGCCACAGCTAGTGTGATATTTTTGCTTGGCTCCATTTGGAAATTGTGATGCAGAGTGTTTCATACACTACGGCTTGATCCAATGCCAGTTGGTTGTGCTGTCTAAACGCAGGGAATCCAGGAAATGAAAGTTTGTTGGTTGGCCTCAAAACTGGGATGATGGCTTGTTGATGGTTTGTCTGCACTAATTATGGTTTGTAGTGACGTCTGCATTTTTAAACTGCTGTTTGTTGAGTCACCCAGCGAAAGGGACCACAGTCCGGGGACGATGTCCTCCTTTTGCGCAGCAGAGTTGATTAAACAGAGTTTGTTGTATGAAAACCTAGTTTGTTGGTTGACCTGCTTTTATCACAATCCTTGAATTTATTCATCGCAGTATTTAAATGCAACCGCAGACTTCTATACAAAATGCGTCAGCTGTGGCTGCGCTTGTTACGTTCTTCGTCTGAAACACTCAGTTCCAGATGATGCCCCCTTTAAAACAGGGGCTGCCTTGTCTGTGAGAGAGCTGGCTTTTTGGCTAAACACACTTCGGGCCACCCAGAGCACTGATTAAATACAGAATTGGGCTATCTCCTGTTGCACAATGTAAAAAAAAAACTGTGCTAACTTATGGGCACAAAGGCAGTTGTTTCAGACAGAAACACTTATAAAGAAAAATTCCTACCAATAGTAGATTTCCTGTTGAGGTTTGGGGCTGCCCTGAGAGACCCCCCCCCCCTTTTGTTGCTCCTTTAGACCGGGCAGAACATTCTTTAGTTTGGTCCCATCTCTGTGGGGTGCACCTTCCATCCAATGTTTGACAAAAGCCACTTTTGAAAGCAGTCTCTTGAAAGGAGGCAAATTCCCCATTTCCAGTGCAATCCTAAGACGAGTTACTCCAGTCTAAGCCTTTTGAAATCAATTGGTTTAGACTGGAGTAACTCTGCTTAGAATTGCACTGATATCTGGCAAATTTGTCCAGGTGTCGGAGTGGGGTTAGTGAGACTCTTTGAGACTGTGTTGTGGATGGGCTTTGATTTTATAACGGCATTCTATTCTGGAATCATTAATTCTGGAAGCCGCTTCCATTTTCATTGGTCAGAAAATGGTGCATTGCACAGTTTTAATTCAAACAGTAATTTTTGCTTAATGACTTTCACTAAATTGGCTGGTTTATTTTTGTGAATAATAAAAATAATAATATTTGTTATAATCTTTTAGCCCATAAAATGGCCTTCCCTTATTGTTTTGTTCTCCATACTTTGTGGAGGGGCTGTGGCTAAGCGGCAGGGCGTTTGCTTGGCAAGCAGAAGGTCCCAGATTCAATTCCTGGCATCTCCAGTTAAAGGGGTCAGGTAGCAGGGGATGGGAAAGATCTCTGCCTGAGACCCCGGGATGCCGGTCTGAGCAGACGACACTGACCTTAATGGGCCAAAATTGATGGGCCAATTCAGTATAAGACAGCTTCATATGTTTATATTTGCACCTTTGTAGGCCACTTTAATCCAACAGAAAAGCAGTAGAGGTTGCATATTACTCCTGAGCAAGCATATAAATTTCCATAATAAATTAAAGACGCTAGGATTATTCCCATTGGTGACAAGAAATACTGAATCCAACTTCTTTTTCTTTTCTGATGAAGGTGAAAGAAAGAGAAAGAAAGAAAGGACAAACCTAGGCTCTCCTTTTTTGAAATGTTTTCAGAATTCACAGATACGTTTGCAAACAAGGGGAGAAATTGAGCCAGCATGGTTAGAGTGTCAGACTAGGAGCTGGAAGACCCAGGTTCGATTCCCTGCTCTGCCATGGAAGCTTGCAGGATGACCTTGTGCCAGTCTCGTGCTCTCAGTCTAGCCTGCATCACCGGGCTGTTGTAAGGATAACATGGAGGAGGGGAGAACAATGTAAGATGCTTTGGGCCCCCATTGGGGAGAAAGGTGGAATATAAATGAAGGAAATAAATAAAAATCCTAAGTAGGTCTGCTCAGAAGAAAGTCCCATGTTATTCAGTGGGGCTTAGTCCCAGGAAAGTGTCCTCAGAGATGCAGCCACGGTTCCCTGTCTAACTAGGGACATGTGCTCTGAAGCTGGCTTCTGTAGTCTTATATAACTGCACTGTAACATTGATGTATGTTTTCATAGGAAAAGTTGCTTAATGATGTTTAATGAGCATTAATTGTCATGATCAGCAACATTGTATGTTTTTGTTTCCCCTTCCTCACTGAAAGCATCAGCTCCGTTCCAACGTGTCATATGCAGCTCTGCCTCTTGATCTCCGAGAGATGCTTCAAAGGAGGCTCGGAGATCTGGAGCGGCAGCTTCTCAGCAAAGTGGCAGAACTGGAGAATGAGAAATCTCTGCTCCATAATGAGACTTCCACCCATCGACAAAGGACAGAGGCGGCCTTGAACGCTCTGCTTGAAAGAGTTTCGGAGCTGGAAAGAGGTAACCACGAAGGCTGATTTGCATTCTTTTTAAATGCGTCTTGCCGACTAGAAATTCTTTTTCTTCCCCTTTACTTGTGGAATGATATCTTCATTGATTTGATAGGGAACTTAGAAACTGACTAACCCGGTGCTTTGAAATGTTGGCTGGGGCTGCAGTAATAATAATAAGAACAACAACATTTGATTTATATACTGCCCTTCAGGATGACTTAACACCCGCTCAGAGCAGTTTACAAAGTATGTCATTATTATCCCCACAACAAAACACCCTGTATGGTGGGTAGGGCTGAGAGAGCTCTGAAAGATCTGTGACTAGCCCAAGGTCACCCAGCTGGCTTCAAGTGGAGGAGTGGGGAATCAAACCCAGCTCTCCAGATTAGAGTCCCGCACTCTTAATCACTACACCAAACTGGCTCTCCAGTTGGATGGAAGGGCTTGAAGCCCATAAGAAAAAAAAAGTGTGGGAAGTTCTTTAACTTAAAAAACCAATATAGATGAACAATATAGAGTGAACAACACTATAGAATAAACCAACATTTAAACTCATTCCAAAATACAGTGCCATGAACACGTACTGTACTGTGTCTATTGAAGCCATGATTATTTATTTATTTACTTCATTTATACCCCACCTTTGTCCCCAGAGAGGACCCAAACCTGCTTACATTGTTCCCTTCTCATCCATTTTATCCTCACAACAACCTTATGAGGTAGATTAGGCTGGGAATATGTGACTGGCCCAAGGTCACCCGGCAAGAATTGGTGCGCAATATTCAGAACAATCCCCTGAAAATTATAGTCAGCCAAAAATGCTTGAACCTAGAAGCAGAGATGAGTGTTTCTTTATTACATTTTAATCCCACTCTTCATCCAAGGTGCCCTTGCTCATTCCATTTTATCCTCACAACAATCCTGTGAGGTAGGTTCAGCCAAGACAGAGAGTGTGGGTCACCCAGTGAGCTTCCTGGCACTGTGGTGATTTGAAGCTGGTCTTTCCAGTGTACCACACTGGCTCCCAATAAGTTGTTAATGCATCAGATTTATGCATGTATGTATGTATGTCATTTATAAGCTGCCTTTCTCTCTGTGACTCAAGGCGGATTACACAGTACATTAGTACAGTCAGTTTCAAGGACATTTCCATAAACAATGCTATAGGGTAAATAAGCACAAGTTTACAAAGACCTAGCATTAGTAAGAATGCAATACAGAGTTGAAGAAATGCTGAAACAGAACATAAGCAATTCTAGGGCTGACATTAGACCATGTGAAGCATAAGTGGCTCATAGGAGCACATATTTAAGACAACAAGCGGTATATAAGGCAATGTAATGGTGAAGTATATGGTCCTTAACTCATTAGTGAAGCATCTGAGAGCCCCTCCCTACAATACAAAAGCTTTTTTGAATAATTTGGTTTTGCATCGTTTGTGGAAAGCTAGGAAGGTGGGGGCCAGGGTGGATAAAAATCAATGATTTTTTTAAAAAAATAAAAAAAATCGGATTTTTTGGATTTAAATTGGATTTTTTGATTTAAATCGGATTTTTTTAAATAAAATGCTTTTTGAGGAAAATATATTACCATCCAAAGGTTATTCCATCATGAAATAAAGATTAGTTTTTAATTATGTAGAATAAGATGGTTGTTGTGGGTTTTCTGGGCTGTATTGCCATGGTCTTGGCATTGTAGTTCCTGACGTTTCTCCAGCAGCTGTGGCTGGCATCTTCAGAGGTGTAGCACCAAAAGACAGAGATCTCTCAGTGTCACTGAGAAATCTCTGTCTTTTGGTGCTACATCTCTGAAGATGCCAGCCACAGCTGCTGGTGAAACGTCAGGAACTACAATGCCAAGACCACGGCAATACAGCCCGGAAAACCCACAACAACCATCGTTCTCCGGCCGTGAAAGCCTTCGACAATACATATGTAGAATAAGGCTGTATATGTTTAATTTTTTTGGTAAATAAATTCCATTAATCCATTCACAATGTCATGCTCTTCCAGAGGTTTTTGTAAGATTATTGGGCAGTTTCTCTGCCTACAAGATATTATCACAGATGCTTGGTTTTGCAGTTCTCAAAACTGAATTTGTGTCAGCTCAGCAGAGATCACATGCCTCTTCTTCACAGCAAAAATGTTATAACATGAACAGAATTGAGAAAAAGACCTTAATCCTATTGTTCTACAAACCTATGAAGACAGAATCAACCCCTTCAGTGCTAAGTTTCAAGAAGTTCAGTGAATAGAAACAATATTTTTCTGATTTTTTGGAGTGGAATAGATCTGCACAAGAAGAAACTAAGTGTGAGGAGGGAGGGGCAAGCAGTACAAAATGAAAGTGAAACTTTTTGAGCACAATACTGCACAAGTCTTTGGATCTTTTGTGTGTATGACCTGAGGTTTATCACATTCTTTCCTTGGAGGAAAAAATCTATAATGGCAGCAGGCTGTAAAAGAGACCCAGTTGTTATTCTAAAAATCTTCATCTACTTGCATATTGAAGTTATACCAGCAAGAATTAGTCTTTATGTAGAAAACTATGATTTAAATCAAGCCTTACTGACTAGTGTTTTAAATCGTGATTTAAATCAGTTTGATTTAAATCAAATCCACCCTGGTGGGGGCTCTTCTGACATGCTCAGGCAGGCCGTTCCGCAAGGGTAGGGGCCACCAGAGAGAGAGGCCATTTACAGGCTGCTGTTGATTTTGCCCAAGTGCAGGGTGACACCTGCAGGAGACCCTGGTCAGATGAGCGAAGCTGCTGTGGAGGAACATAGAGAGGGAGGCGGTCCCGTAGGTATGTCAGGCCAAGGCTTTGTATGTGATAACCTGTACTTTGAACTGAGCACAGTAGTGGATAAGTAGCCAATGGAATGACTGCAGAATGGGGGTGATGTTCATGCTCCAGCTCGCTCCTGATAGCAGTCGCGTTTTGCTCCAATTGGAGTCTCCTAGTTAATTTGGATTTGGATGTTTAGTGCTTTGCAATAGTCTAGTCTTGATGTTATCATAGCATGGATCCAGGTGGCCATGTCAAAACTGCTTCAACCCTCAATACTTTCTCAGTGGTTTTTAGTTTCAGGACTGTTTGTTACCGTATTTAGAAGAGGTGCTGGGTGCTGGCTGTGATGGCAGGGCATTGGAAGCATTTCATTTTGCAGGAATATGACTTATTGAGTTACACTGAACTCTTCCTCAAGGACGTGAGCGAATTCTTTCTTCTTGCTGTGGATTCTGGGTTACTCAAGAGCTGATATTCCCAGGAGTTCCCCCTAGCAAAAGAGGTTCTGCTGTCCATTAAATGCAAAATAGGCAATCCACACTAGGGTTGCCAACCTCAAGGCAGGGCCTGGAGACCTCTCAGAATTACAGCTGATTTCCAGACTGCATAAATCATTTCCCTTGGAGAAAATGGCTGCTTTGGAAGGTGGCCTCTATGGCATTATACTCCACTGAGTTTTCTCCCCAAATCCTGCCCTCCCCAAGCTCCACCCCTCAAATGCCCAGGAATTTCCCAACCTGAAGTTGACAGCCCTAATACATATTAACTGCACAGATTTCCTCTTTCCTTTCCTCCATAAAGTCCTATTAACAACATGTCCTTTACACGGTGTTTTTTTGGAGCATCCATAGTACAGAGAGTGAGAAAGAGGGGCATATTTTATTTGTAAACTGAAGCCATGTAGTACATTTTACCAAGACCACTCAAAATATCATAGATGTGTGCCAGCTTTCAGGGGCTCCAGAACTCTTCATGAGGCTGTATGTTAATCTCTGCATATATACAAAAGAGAATAGAAAATAAAAAAAGATGTTTGATGCTGTGATGCTCCCAAAGCCTGCAGTCTTAAAATGGAATACAATATGAGTTGAAGGCTTAATTGGATTTGCTGGTATTGGGTGCAATACTGGTTTCAAGTTGCACCAAAGGGTGTTAGAATAAGGTAGCCAAAACAAAACAAAAAATTTATCCTTCTCCTTTTGAGAATATTTTTTTAAAAAGCATTTAATGAAATGCCTCTCTAGAATTTCAGCAGAGTGCACAGGTCTGTTGTAAGGCTGAGAATCGAGAAAACTTGTTATATATTAACAAAAGTTGAGATTTAGAGGCTGTATTATGTAAGGAGCATATAGAAGCTAAGAAAGATAATATTATCTAGTACTAGGAGGGCATGCCCCAACTAACCATCTGATGGGCAAGATCCCATTTGATTATCATTCTCTGCCAACTGAATGATCTCTCCCTTTAGTGGCTAAACTTCTTATTGTTTTTCCCCTTGCATTGAGAAGATGAGACAAAGGCTGAATCCACACGTCCCGGCATAGCGCTAAACTGTCAGAATGATAGCGTCTTCCTGGCGCGATTTCTCACGTCATCATGCCATGATCCTGCTCTCATGGCGCGATGACATCAGAAATCGCACCAGGAAGACGCTATCATTCTGACAGTTTAGCGCTATGCCGGGATGTGTGGATTGAGCCAAACATTCATTTTTGCTTTTTTGGGGTGGGATTGGTAATTGTTGACTGCCACAGCCCTTGACTGTTCCCACAATTCTCAGGGGCAAGCATGTCCTGCTTCAAATGTACAACCTTTCCTGTGGATTATGCATGGAGCCACTGGGGGACACTCTTAAACCAAATATTTTAATCAGATGCTTAGAATTAATTCCCGAGGAACCACACGCCTGGCTAGCCTTCGTGTGTTGAAATTTTGTGTGTTAGTGGCTGGGGCAGCGCAACGTGAAATCATCTGCATTATCACTTTTATACACACAGAGAATGATTAAAATATATCGTCTCCATAAATGATATTCATAGGATTAGTAAGTCTGGCTGATGACTTGTTCAGTTAAACTAATGATTGCTTTCACACTGATACAAGCAGAGCCAGTTTGTGAAGGTTAAACTGTAGCCTATAGGATCAGCATCTGGATATAGTGGGGAGTATTTTTTTCTGGTGGAAAAAGGTGGAAGTTCCTTGAAATAAAATGTTCATATTGCTTATACATGCCTGGATATTCTGACCTTTGAAAAAGGTAAGGAGGGCAGAATTGTGATTCCTGGAGAAATGGGGATGGAGTCTGTGGTGGGGGAGCTCGGGAAAGAATAATAATAACAACAACATTCGATTTATATACCGCCCTTCAGGATAATTTAACGCCCACTCAGAGCAGTTTACAAAGTGTGTTGTTATTATCCTCACAACAATAATCACCCTGTGAGGTGGGTGGGGCTGAGAGAGCTCTAGGAAGCTCTGACTGACCCGAAGTCACCCAGCTGGCTTCAAGTGGAGGAGTGGGGAATCAAACCCGGCTCTCCAGATTGGAGTCCTGCGCTTTTAACCACTACCCCAAACTGGCTCTAAGTTTGGTGTAGGAAGGATGCGACACTGTAGAGTCTGCACTCAGAAGCTGCCATTTTCTCAAGGGGATCCTCAAAAAACCAAATCAGGAGTACACAATGAATCCATCTCTTAAGTGTACATTTTTTTTTACATTTAATCTTAAATTGACTAAGTGCTTATACAGAGTGCTATATATTTTCTGAAACCAGAATAAATGTAATTTCATCAAAATTACAAGAAAAAATATATATACACCAATAAATAGCATCCATTCACAAATACAAATGCACCACGTGACGCCCCTCCTAAGGAATGAATGAGAATGATCAAGAATAACATAAATTGAAGTGTGGATTGGTTCCTTGCCCCTGAGGAAGTCGTTGACGAAAGCTGAGACACGCAAGCCGGCCCCAGTTTGGGTAGGGCACAGATGGGCTTGGAGGGACTCCCTCCCCCACCCACGCTGCTTTCTACATGGAGAATAAACTGACTCATTGAATTTGCTTTACCTTGTGACTACTTAACCTGCTTTGTTGCATCTTCCATGGAGCTTCTTGCCGACTGAGTTAGAAGAGATTTTAAAGACTGTTTCTCTGAAGATTTAAATTTGCACAGTCGGTTGCATAGATAGTATTTTTGTATGTCACGTGAGTTATCAGCTGTTTGTATTTGTGAATGGATGCTATTTATTGGTGTGTGTGTGTGTGTGTGTGTGTGTGTGTGTGTGTGTGTGTGTGTGTGTGTGTGTGTGTGTGTGTGTGTGTGTGTGTATATATATATATGTCTGTTTTTCTGTGTAATTATGATGAAATATTTATTCTGGTTTCAAAAAATATATAGCACACTGTATAAGCACTTAGTCACTTTAAGAGTAAATGTAAAAAAATTGTACACTTAGAGGTGGATTCATTGTGTACTCCTGATTTGGTTTTTTGAGGATCTGCTTGCATTTTTCAGGAGAGCCGTTTTTGTGTTGCTGATTTCCCCAAGGGGAACTGATCTTGATAGTTTGGAGATCAGTTGTAATTCTGAGAGAACTACAGCTCCCACCTGAAACTTAACCACCCTAGCTGCTAGTATTTACGGACATAGTACCTCGCAGGGCTGTTGTTAAGGATTACAACCAGATAAAGTATGTGAAGTGCTTTCAAAGCGCATTTAAAGGTTAAGCGTTTATTTATTTCGATATTTATACCCTGCTTTTCTCCCCAATAGAGAGACAGGAAAGTTGCTTACAACATCAGTTTCCTCTCCTTCATTTTATTCTCACAGCCAGGGCTTTTTTTCTGGGAAAAGGGGTGGTGGAACTCAGTGGGTTGCCTTCAGAGAAAATGGTCACATGGCTGGTGGCCCCGCCCCCTGATCTCCAGACAGAGGGGAGTTGAGATTGCCCTCTGCGCCGCCGAGTGGTGCGGAGGGCGATCTAAACTCCCCTCTGTCTGGAGATCAGGGGGCGGGGCCACCAGCCATGTGACCATTTTCAAGAGGTTCCAGAACTCTGTTCCCCCGCGTTCCCACTGAAAAAAAGCCCTGCTCACAACAATCCTGTGAGGTAGGTGAGGGTGAGAGAGAATGAGCAACTGGCCCATGGCCATCCAGTAGGCTTTTGTGGCAGAGTAGGGCAAAAATACAAGGAGAGTAGGGCAAGCAGAATTTATCTGTCTGCCTGCCCGCCTGTGTATCTGCTTCATTTCCTTTCCCCAACAACGTTGACCCTAAGAGGCTTACATCATTCTCTCCCTTTTATTTTCACAACAATCCTGTGTGGTAGGGTATGTGGAGAGTGTGTAACTAGCCCAAGGTCGTCCAGCGAGCTTCCATGGCAGAATGGGGGTTCAGATCTAGAATCTCCAAGATCCTAGTCGGATATTCTAACCACTACAAATGCTGTCTCTATTATTAACAATGTTTCCTGTCGGCACGTGGCTTTAGGTACCAGCGCCTTCAAGTCACCGGATGAATTCAAAGTCTCCCTCCCTCTTCGCACCAATTATTTGTACGGGAAGGTGAAGAAGACGCTACCAGAGCTGTACGCCTTCACTGTGTGTTTGTGGCTGAAGTCAAGCGCATCTCCTGGAATCGGAACACCATTCTCTTACGCCGTCCCTGGCCAAGCAAATGAAATGGTGTTGATAGAGTGGGGGAACAATCCCATCGAGCTGCTGATCAATGACAAGGTGAGGAAGGGCTCCCGATCTCCAGTCTGCAATATGGAGAGGCTGATACTCCTGTACCACCTCGTAGGGCTGTTGTTAGGGATGAAAAACCCAACGAAGTGTATGATGAGCTCTGAAAGCGCTCTCTGCCTTTCGAGATGCAGAAGTGAGCCAGGATACAAAGCAATTGTGCACAGTTGTCAGGTTTGATTCTTTTAAAAAAAGATCTCAACTGTCTGCTAGAATTTAATCCTGCACTCTTTTCTTGAATGCATGAAGGTGCCTTATGCGGAGTCTGGCGAGGGGCAGAGCAGTCGCTTTGTATGCAGAAGGTTCCACGTTCATTGCGTTGCTGAAGCTTAGGTTGTTAGATCTGTTTTGGAGTTACTTTTTGTCCAGTACAACCTCCTCTTTCAGGGAAAAACAGTTGGTTCAGCGGTTTTAAAAATTGGGCTGTAAATCAGTTACCTATTGATCGGGGTAGTAAACTGTGACCAAAGCCAGCTTCTCTCAAAAGGTGTGGGAGGGTGGAGGAGAGGACTATGTGCAGATGTGTTGCATTAGACTCATAAACATCTATTCCCTGGGAGCGTAGTAAGTGGGTTGCTAAGAGACTTATGCATCATGCATAAGCTGGTTCTTCCTGTATACATACTAGGCTTAATTGAAGACTGGATCCAGAATGTGATTGTATCCCAGGGTCCTATCCTGAAAAACATGTTGTGCCAGTCATAAGTAGTACTCTGTGTGTGCTTTGGAGCCTTGGTTTATTCCCATAATAGAGTCTCTTTACACGAGGCACCTGGGCGCGTGTTCGTCAAGTGTCGGGAGATGCAGTGTTTGCTGGGAAGCGTAGTTTTGAAAGACAGAGCTGACAGAGATCGCTCCTGAGAGGATGCCTCTCACACCTTTGGCGAGCTGGACTGTCTCCCCTTCTGGAGCTTTTACCCTGCCACCCTCACTGCTTAAAATCTAGCCTCGGCAGGGCAGAGGCTCTGGAGGGGGAAACACCAGGGGCGGTGGAGGGCTGTGAGAAAATCCACCCCCTCCAGAGTGATCTCCACTGCTTCTGTCTTTTACAACTGTTGTCTAACACTTGATGAACACATGCCCAGGCTTCTCATGTAAACTCTAGGAATCCCCATTTGTGCATGTGTGTAAATTGACTCCAGTTTGCCCAGGTTCCTGCATTCCAATGTCATGGCGAACCAGGGTGCGATCCAGCCAGGAAGTTTGAAATTGCTTCTTGTGCACAAGAGGAAGAGGGGAAGCCGGAAAGAGCATGTGAGTCTGTTGCAGGCAACAGGTGAACACTTGAAGCTGCCCTATTTTGAGGCAAATGCTTGGTCCATCAACGTCAGTATTGTCTACTCAGACTCCAGGGTCTCTGGTAGAAGTATTTCACATCACCTGCCTTGTCCTTTTAACTGGAGATGCTGGGGACTGGACCTGGGACCTTCTGTGTGCTGAGCAGGTGCTGTACCACTGAGCCACAGCCCTTCCCCAATGTACAGAGCAAGTAAATTGTCCATATGTACCATTCTAAAGGAACAGTCACTGGGGGCAAGAGAGAGCTTGGCATGGTCCCCTGTTTTAACAACATTTCCTGTCCCTTGTGATTCATCTCAATGACTATTTTTAAAAACTCCACTCTCTTTGAAGGTGAATTAGCGACATGAGAGTGCATAGCCTGAAGGCTGAAGAGTCTGGAGCTTTTCAGTTTCGAAAAGAGCCACCTAAGGGAGGGCATGATAGATGCTTATAAAATTATGCATGAGAGAGTGGACAGAGAGAACTTTTTTCCATCACTCTCCAAATACTAGAGCTTGAGGACATTCAGTGAAATTATGGGCAGCTGATTCAGGATGGACAGAGGTTCAATGAAGTTGATGGGCAGTCGATTCAGGATGGACTGAGGGTCAAGCTACAAGTGACGAATGACACTTGCCTGGCAAGTGAACAGACTCACGTGTATTCCTCCCTGTTCACTTGCCGTTCACTTGCGCTCCACTTGATCAAGTGGAGCACAAGTGAACGGCAAGTGAACAGGGAGGACTACACTTGAGTCTGTTCACTTGTCAGGCAAGTGTCATTCGTCACTTGTAGCTTGACCCTCAGATTCAGTGAAGTTGTTGGGCGGTCGATTCAGGATGGACTGAGATTCAGATGGAATTTGCTACCAGATGGCTATAAGCATAGAAGGCTTTAAAAAGAAATTAGAAAGATTCATGGAAGAGAGGTCTATTAGTGGCTACCTGCCATAGGGGCTAAAGGAAACCCCCACATTCAGAGGCAGTAAACCTCTGAATACCAGTGCCAGGAGCCAATTTCAGGGGAAGGCTTTGGCATCTATGCCCTGCAGTTGGCCCTCCAGAGTAACTGGTTAGCCGCTGTGTGAGATGAGCTGCTGGACCAGATGGACCACTGGTCTGATCCAGCCGGGCTCTTCTGCTGTTATGTCTCGCACAAGCCAAGTATTTGCGATTTCGCCCCCGCTGTCTTTGCACAGGTTGCACAGCTCCCGCTCTTCATCAGCGATGGGAAATGGCACCACATCTGTGTCACGTGGACAACGCGGGATGGGATGTGGGAAGCTTTTCAGGATGGAGAGAAACTCGGCACCGGGGATAACTTGGCACCTTGGCACCCTATCAAACCAGGAGGGGTTCTGATTCTTGGTCAGGAGCAGGTAAGTGGCACGGCAATGCCTGGTTCTCCCTTCCCTCACCCTTTTGCCCCCAAACATCAGAACGTGATGAGTTGGATCCAGACTAAATGTTCTATCAGTGGGGGGAACTTTGTCCTCCCCACCTCTCTTTGATCTCCAGGAAACGCTGCTCCCGGGAGATAGGGGACCCAGAGGAATGACATGGGAAAGATGTTCTGCCGCAGTAAGAGGGAATCGGTAGAAACTGTCGGATCCAACCTAACATTTACAACAGAGCAGTGGCCCAATTTAAAGAAATTATAATCTATTAACATATTCAAGTTTAAGCATTTCTGGGATTGTGGCCAAAGTGTGCATGTGTGTAAAATAGGACTGTTGTTATCATTTAGAGTTAGATTGAACCAGAAAGTTTCTTGTCTCAGTGCAGCATACGAGGATAGCCATTGTGTTTGAAAGCTGCCTGTCTAAGCCTGTGTATCTCCAACATGCACGAATGTGGTGAATTTCAGGCACATGGTCCATTACAGTCTGAAATGGTGTTGCCCTCCAACATCATGAGATTTTTATGTTTGTCTAGCTTGGTTCTGATGGATAAGTGTTTGTGAGTCAAAGCTCACTTCATCATAAGCAGTGAAGTATCTGATGAAGTGAGCTTTGACTGACAAAAAGCTTGTATACTCTGGACAATTTTGTTGGTCCTTAAGGTGCTACTGGACTTGAAGTTTGTTCTCTTACTTCAGACTAACACCTCTGGTTATCAACTGCTAATGCTGTGGTCCTAGCTGATGAGTACACCAGCCTGTATTTCCTTTCTGCTGAAAGTTTGAAAAGCGTGAAGAGTCATTATATTCTTTATGCAATGAATGCCTCAAAACACTGATCCTTTCTAATGGTTTGCTCACAGCTTAATATTTCAGGAGCTTACGATATAATTAGCCAAACCGTGCTGTGCTTTTGAAAGGTCGATAGGCGGAATTGACTTTTTCTTTGCTCCGGCAGTTCGGGCTGACCGAACCATCTTCTTATTTCTTTCAAGTGTAACCTCATTAGGAAAACTAACCTGATGTACTTCTTTTCCTTCCTGAAGGACACTGTCGGTGGACGGTTTGATGCGACTCAAGCCTTTGTTGGGGAGATGAGCCAGTTCAATATATGGGACAGGGTCTTAAAGCCTGAAGACATCATGAATATTGCTAACTGCTCTACCAACATGCCTGGTAACATCATACCGTGGGTCGACAACAACATTGATGTATTTGGTGGTGCAGCGAAATGGCCCGTGGAGACGTGTGAAGAGCGCCTGCTAGATCTATAGCCATGATCATTCCCCATTTTAAGTGCCCTGTTTTTATCAAGACAATCTTTCATGGGCTCCGCGGCTCTTGTTTTCCCGGTTCACTCTCCTGAATGATCATTCTTTTCATAACTGCTTAGTAAACTGCCAGGTATGAACACGCACGTTATTTGCAGTTCTCTGGGGACACCTGGAATGGTCCTGTGGGTAGCCAACGGGAGATATACAAGATCACACTGATGCTCTTGCGCATTGTCTGATTCGGGAGTATCTTGGCAAGGTCATGGGCTTTGTGGATGGCATGAATTTCAATCTCGGGCATTACTTTCATACCTTGGGACTACACCCAGGTATGATTCATTTGACAACGGCGTTTTCACGTTGCTTACTAGCCATGGAACATCACGCCAAGCTCCCGGAATGACAGCGTCTTCCTGGTGCGATTTCGCGCAGGAACTACTGTTCTTATGCAAAATTGCGCCAGGAAGACACCGCCGTTCCAGGAATTCGGCGTGATGTTCTGTGGCCAGTAAGCAGTGTGAAAACGACCAATATCTTCTAGCTTCTATTGGCTTTGGTTCACAATTTGGAACAGTAGTTCAAGCCTTGTGCAAATGTTTTATCCCCATCCAGGGATAGAATGGGCTCCCCCCTCCCCCCATTAACAACACATGGTGCTGAGTTGTCTGTGGAGGGGGTGCAGTCTGAGGGCTGGAACACAGTAAGTTGTTTCAATGGATTAGAAGACTTCGCACTATGGAGGCTAGAACTAGCTTGTTGTCATGAACATGGGATCCACAGCTCCATATATCTGCAGTCTAGGATGAATGTTGGGGCAGGGCATTTGCAAGGCATAGATGGCATCTTCCTCTGCCCTTAAGTTCATTTCCTCAACTGTACTTTTTTTCCCTGGGAGAAGCACACAGGGAAGCACCGAGGTCTCCTTCTTGATGCGTGACTCACTGCTAATTTCCCCTCCATGTCCTTATTTTCATGTTATCCATCACATTGGTATCCCACTCTTTCTTGGGGCGGCACATAGAATGTCCCCTTCCTCCTCTTCTCTCCCAACACTGTAAGGTAAGTTAGACTGAGAAGAGAGCAACTGGCCCAGAGGAGTTTGGTACCTGAGTGGAGATTTGAACCCACCGGAGGTCTGACACTCTTGACTACTACACAACACTCTGTGGGTGTATGAGAGCCCTAGTGGAGGTGAGAACGTCAGACTAACATTGGGGAGACTTAGGCCCAGGGCTGTATTATTCATAAGGCTGACTAGGCCGAAGCCTAGAGGCCCCGCAGGGACTAGGGGGCCTGTCAGGGTTTTTTTGCACTCCCACATAAATTACAATTGATTCTCTTATATAACTTCTATTAATAAGATAATTAACTGCTTCCTTATTGAAGTGAATCAAATGGTCTCTCATATTAAAACAATGATCCATAAATTATATATTTTAAATAATAAAAATGTTATTCACTTCAAAATATTACAGTATTGAACAATTATACCCCAAAATGTTCTTTCCTGAAGAGTTCTTCTTGTACAATAAAAATATTTTAAAAATTGTGAATAGAATTTGTCAGGAGACCTTCAAAATGGATATAGGGCTATGTATTGTGGTCTAGTACCTACCATGCCAGGGTCAGGCTGTCAGCAGTAGTGGGGTAAAATATGGAAGTGCCAGAGAGGTTCTGAAATACCTGAAAGCCCAGGGGCCCAGACATAGGTTAATACGGCCGTGCTTAGGTTCAAATCCCTGCTTGTCGTGAAATGTCTTGGGGGAGACCATGAGATAGTCCTTAGAGTAACCAGCCCTGGTTGCGCTGAAGATAAAACAGAGCATAAGAGAGCCTTGCATGCTCCTTCAAGGAAGTCGGGGATAAAAAAAGCACTAAATATAAATAAATTAATATTGGGAAGTAAATATGGTAGGCTGCAGAACATCTAGTTTCAGTTTGCGGGAGAGCAAATTTGAAGGTAATGTGAGGTAATAATAGCCCTGTAGGTCTGTGCTAATCTTTTCTTTACCTCTTAATTATCATTCAAAAAACATAACAATACCGCAAGGGAGACAGAGAAGGAGAGGGCCAGGCCTGCCCGTTCCCCCCACCCCCACCAGAACAGGAATTTTAACACTGATTTGCAACTATTCTATTGGAGGGGATGTCAGCATTGGGGCTCACTACTATGAGTAAGTTGAACCGCAGTGCCACTGAAAGCACAATTACATTCTTCTAAGCCCAATAAATTTAATGAATTTAGAAGGGTGTAACACTGTTTAGGATCACTTGGTTGAATGTGCCAGTATCCCACGGTGGAATCCTTTGTGTATTGAACCCGTGCCCAGCTGCAAATTGAGGATCCGGTTTTTGAATTTTCCCACCTTCAAGTTGGAGACTCCCTGTCTGTGGGGTGGAAAAGTAGCGCATCAGGAAAGAAGGGGTTTGGCTTGCATGTTAGCTTTCTCCGTGGAGGGAACGAGGGAGCATTCGGAACTGTGACCTGCCTCTGACACTTTGCTGCAGACAAGAAAGGGCTGGGCCAATTGTGAAGACGAAGCAAACATTGGCAGATTTTGGAGCATATTGGATATAGCTTTTTCTAAAGAAATAAAACAATATGCCCCAATTCAGTGACCTGCTGGAAAAATAGATCCGTGACAGGAGTTCTCTGGCCTGCATGTTTCTTTCAATGGAAGAAGCAGACCAAAGAGCCTTTGGTAAACATGCATCTCTGTACTGATGGGCTACACTGTACTTTCCCTAGTGGAGAAAATAGCAGGTCCCTGAGGCTATTTTGTGTGTATGTGTGTGGGCTTAATCCTTCCCTGCCTGCATGCTGTAATCCTGATATAGATTGGTCTGTGCACATGAGTAGACCTGGGCACGAACAGGAAAAAAAAACCCCGAACACGGTGTTCGTTGCCATCCATGAACAAGGACAAATGAACAGTAACGAACATGACCTGTTAACAAATATGTTCGTTGTTCGTGGGTGCCAGAATGGCCTCTTGGGACTTAGAGAGCCCATATTCACAGGGAGTGTTCAGCAGGCTGTCCTCCAGCCATCACTCAAGTTTGGTCAAGATTGCAATACGGATCTCTAGGGGGCGGGAGGTTTGGCCGCTCGCCGGCAGCACCCCCAATGTGTCCGCCCACTAGGCCTCACAGAGGCTACTTTCTGCTCAGCTGGAAGGTGGGTCATGTTGGTGGCTGGCGGGCTTGGGGAGGCGGTGGCAGGCTGCCTCCCTTTCTCAGGGGTGGGGGGTTTGGCCACTTGCCAGCGGCACCCCCCATGTGCCCGCCCACCAGGCCTCACAGAGGCTACTTTCCGCTCTGCCAGAATGTGGGTCATGTCGGCGGCTGCTGCATAACCAAATGACCCAGCAACAGTCTGCAAAGAAAACCATCCAGCAAGACATGGTGGCGTACATGGAGGCCTTGCACACACAAACACACACCCTGGTGGGTCAGAGACACCAACATACGTCCACCAGATGGGGACATCATGGCATCGGGGCCGATGCTGTTTTCCACACCTCATGTGGCATCGGGGCCGATGCTGTTTTCCACACCTCATGTGGTGCAGAGGCTGTTGCCTCCAAAACACACCGGCTGGACATGGAGCATTGGACAGTTAGGTATATGGGATAGATAGTTTTCTCAATAGATCATTGGGGAGACAGAACCACAGTAGACTGGTTCAGAGCCCAGGTAGGTCCAGGTCCAGGTCCAGGGAGGGATATCCAAGCAGGTGGAGGTTGACCTTAACGAAGGTCAACATGTTCACCAGGTCCGAGTGCAGACGTGCGGTGGGGACAGAGGTCTCCTAGGTGGGAGAACACCCGCTCGCTCTGCACGCTGGTGGAAGGGCAGGACAGGATGATGGTTGCCACGATGGACAGGTCTGGCCATATGGCAGATTTACTCGCCCAATACTCTAACGGGTTAGACTGGGGGGGCTCAGTGGGCTCCGCAAGGTACTCTCACACCATGGCCCCTGCCGAGTCCCCCACAGTGAGAGATGCCCACTGTGCTGCAGCCAACCACACAGTCCACCAATGAGGCCCAGGGACCAAGTGGGCACTTTTGGGTGGATCTCTCCTGCCGTAGCTCTCTTCCCACCTCCTCCCCCTCCTCCTCTGCCCCCTGCCCTTTGCCCCTGCCCTGTTCCCTCCGTCCTGCCTTCTCTGCCTGGAAATGGAGCACCGCTTTACGGAGCTCCTTTTTCCAGTGCCGCATCTCACCCTCCCGCATGGCAATGCTGCCCTTGATACAGGGGTCACAGAGGGAGGCCATTTGGTACGGCACCTCATGGTGCAGAGGATGCAAGCACTCGGCCACACATGCCTGCATCCTCCTCACAAAGTCCCTGACCCTGGGGAGCAGCTCTTGCTCATACTCGAGCTCCTTGGCCAGAAACTGGTCGAGCCTGTGGATCAGGGGGATGGCTTGACCTAGGCTGGCCTTGTACGAGCACAAGAGCTCGGTGGCCTCCTTAAAGGGTTTCAACAACTGGGACATCTGGGCAAGGACTCTCCATTCCATGGAGCTGAGGCTGAGCTCCTCTCCCTCAGAACGTCTGGCGATGACAGGATGTCCTGCAACAGGACCTTCCGCTTCACGAGATGACTTACCATGTGGTGATGGCAAGGTACTCATGATGGCAGCCGCTCCAGAGGTCTGCCATGAAGTGTATGGTACGGCCTTTGGCAGCTGACAGCTCCCCGAGCACCATATCTTGCACAGACTGGTAGAGGGCAGGCAGGACTCAATGGCCAACAGTGTGCCATGACGGCATGGAGAACCATGGGGTGAAATGCTGAAGCAGCAGGAAGGGTTACAGGCCGCGCTGCAGAGCTGGCACCGGAAGACGGAGTGAGGGGTGGACTGCAGGCAGGGACAGCACTGAGAGTTTGGGATGGGGATGGGATGGATGTTTCATTGAACCCAAACCATTCCTCCACGGCTGCCTCGCCCTCCCTCTCCTCCTCAAAATGTTTAAAGAGATCCTCTTCTCCCAGTGGCAAGACCTCGTTGGCCTCCTCCACAGCCCCCACAGGTGAATCTTGGGAAGCAAGAGCTTCTGCTCCTCCCTAGCCCAGCTCAGTACTACTTCCTGCAGGGTAACTGAGACAATTTTTGCACTTCCACGACCAGCCTTGGCCCCCAGCCGAAGCCTCATTGTGCCAGCAAACAAGAATTAAGGAGGAAAGAAAAGGAGAGAACACTGTGAGCCCTCAGCTGAGGTGCTAACAGGGTTTGCAGGGATGAGATTGGTGTTCCCATGGCTACAGAACTCCCCCTCCCTCCCATGTAACCAATTTAGAGCTCCACACTTGGAAGGAAGACCTGCCCATCAAGCTAATTTGGTCTTAGATTGG
The DNA here is from genome assembly GCF_028583425.1 of Eublepharis macularius. Classification (NCBI taxonomy): domain Eukaryota; kingdom Metazoa; phylum Chordata; class Lepidosauria; order Squamata; family Eublepharidae; genus Eublepharis; species Eublepharis macularius. The sequence continues at coordinate 21,741,132 of NC_072801.1, forward strand.
GGTTTCCAGGGCAACAGAAGGAGTGCAGGCAGATTTCAGGCAGTCCCTGCCTCCGTTGCCAAGAGAATTGATTGAAGGCGCCTTTTTGGCTTCATGAACAACGGACGAACGCACGAACGAGGCTTGCGATGACCCCTTGTTCATTTAAAATTGCGCCTCACGAACGGCTTGCTTGTGAACAGCCAATTGGGCTGTTCGTGGCTTTTTTTCATTCGTGTTACTGTTTGTGCTCACCTCTACACATGAGCAAAGAATTCCTGCAGCATATTTGCCAAGAGGTTCTGTGGGGGGTACAAGATCTGAATGCTGAATTTAAAAATAGAGTGGAGGGGGGGGGGAGACTAAGCTCTCTCAACTGCAATGAAAATGGAATGGGATGGATTCTTTTGGCTCTCTCCTAGTTGGAACAGCCCCTCATGAATCTCCTTTCACCCAAGGGCTGACCACCTGGAACGTTCTCTCTGTTGCTCCCCACTTCCTCACGTCTGCTTTGACATATGAGTTGGTTTGCTGTCTCTAGGAGAAGCCAGCATGAAAGCAATATTACATCTGTGTCCTTTCCCCGCTTGCCTTTACTTCACAGTCAAAACCTGTTATCTGAAAAAGGGAGCTCTGACTCTTGAAATTTTATACCCTGAAAATTTCGTTGGGTCTCAAAGCTGCCACTGGACTCTAATTCTGCAGTCAAAACCTAGCATTTACTCTCTGCTCCTTCGAGCCAAACTTCATGTGACCTTGAGGGCCTGGGGGGATTGAGCCCCCCAATGTGGGATTGAGCCACAAAAGGAGCAGACTGTGGCCACGTGTCCATGGGCTACGGATTGATGTTGTGGCACTGGGGAATAAAGGGTTTCACTCTGCCTCCCCACACTGTTTCCCCAAATGCAAATGCCCTCTCCCGGGCTGCGTTTATCCTCTGTTCTTGTATTGTGCCTGCTTCCCCCACAAGGTCTAAAGCATTCTTGTAATTTTTGATCAGGGACAATTATACAGGGAGAACAGCTAATCCCACCCCTCGGCTCCATGTCTTCAATCCATGTTGGCTCCTTTGGGGTTATTTGTTAAGGTTAAGGAACATGCCTGGGGGGGTCCAGGCATGGAGCCTCAATTTGACCCTTAAAGAGTAGCTCAAGTTTTTGTGGTAAACCTGGTCATGGAGATTGTGAATCCTTGCTTAGACTTCACCTTCCTCCTCCCTGCTCCTCGATCCTCTGTTGTAGTATCCCTTTCCTTAAAGAAGTACTTTTAAATACGTCTTAATATTTTGTGGTTAAGGCCCTTAACAAGCAAAAAGGTGCACTATCTACATTACAAAAACCAAAAATGTTGCTGTTTTAAGAATTGGGCAATGTTATTTTTGTAAAGGCAAAATAAATTGTTACTCAACAGCAGTGTCCTGGAGACCATTGTGGGGCCAACCAGGTGTCCAGTCCACCCGCAAGTTCTCTAGTATCAGCTTCTGAAACACACTGCTTAAGATGTACCATCCAGCCACTCCCATTCATTTCAATGGCATTTGAGCTGGAGAAATCACCCGATAGATTGGTCCTTCATGTTGCCATTTTCTGGCTGAGTTTAGCCTGCAAAGGATCTGACCAAAGTTTATCCTTCATTGTTATTTTTTTCTCTTTCATTTGTTCTTTTCCACAATCATTGCTGGGATTAAGATGTACTGATTGTATTTGTGTTCTGTGTTCACTGATGAATGTATTGCACAAAAAAGCATTGTAGGGCTTCACATGGACATCTTCTCAGTACTTCCTTTCCCATTTATTTATATCCCAGAGTGTCACCTATATGGCACATATAAGATTGCTAGCCTCTCTTTGAGTCCACGTGCTCCTGAGGTATAAAAATTTGGGTTTTTTAAATGAAAAACAAAACAAATGAATAAAAATTCCAGCTCTCACACTTCTAAAAGCGACTTCTTGCGGAGAAATCAACAAGTGGAGCTTTTTCTGGCAGAGAGAGGGTATCCCCTGATGAGCATTTTAATGGGGTGGTTGGCTGCAAAGCTGGTGGATTTTTTTTTTGAACCAGTAAACATTGAGACCTGGAAGGGCAGCCATGAAGGAATTAGAAAAGACCCTTTACGAGTAAGGATGTGTCACTGGAGACCAAGATCAAGATAATCTATACCTTAGTATTCCCCATTACTATATATTGATATGAAAGTTAGACAAAGAAGAAAGCCAGCAGGGAGAAAATTGATTCACTTGAAATGTGGAGATGGAAGAAACTTTTATGGATACCATGGATGACCAAAAAGACAAATAAGTGGGTTCTAGATCAAATCAAGGCTGAATTCTCCATCGAGGCTAAAATGACCAAACTGAGGCTATTGTACTTTGGGCACTTCGTGAAAAGATGACTTGCTGGAAAAGGCAATGGTGCGATAAATGGAAGGCAGTAGGAAAAGAGGAAGACTCAACATGAAGTGGATTGACTGGAGGAATTGCAGTCTCCTCTTGGTAGCCTAGAAGGGGTTAGGAAGAGCCACATGCTTACCTTTGAGTGAAGATCCAGCAACCTCCAATGTGCTTTCCCACCCAGCTGCCAATGAAGACCCCACCTGCTTTCCTTCGGAAAGGTACTTTCCAGCCCTCCTCCCAGACTGTGTTATCCCTTTGCTCTCTGTGTTTTAAAAAATCTATCCAAGGGCAAAGCTACAAGTGACGATTTCTACATAATCGAGTGGAGTGCAAGTGGAGTGCAAGTGAACAGGGAGGAATACACGTGAGTCTGTTCACTTGCCATTCAAGTGTAATTCATCACTTCTAGCTTGGCCCCGTTAGGCCCCTCCTCAAGGGAATGGTAGTTTACAGTTTGCTTTCGAAGGCCTTTAACAAGCAGGTGCCAAAGTTATTGCCTCCCCCGACTGCTGCCCCACTTGCGAAGAACCTTGAGTCTCAAAGCTGTTAGGAAGTTCACTTGTGCCAACCCCAATGAAAAGAATGGGTTTTGCACATACCCATTCTTTCCACTGGAGCGTGCAACAGGAAAATACCCAAGTGAATTAGGTCTGCCATTTTCCTTGCCTCTCTGCAGTGGTTGTTTAAAGGTATTTTTTTCTTTCTACTTTACTGCTTCTGAGCCCTTCACCATTCTTCTGACCGCTGCAAGCTTTGAGCCAATGTGAAAAAGGTGGGCTTTTTCTTTTTAATTTATTTTCTTAATATCTTGTTAAGATGGTAGAGTTTATTTTCCCCTTTTTTGGCACTCAGAGAATATATTGGAGTGTGGCACTGAACATTTTCACACTGTACTGGAGAAAAAGCTGATACTTGATCTGATTTTGGAGAAGCGTGGCTTTAAAGGGGGGGAGGGAATTTATAAAATATCATATTTTATTTTTCATATATTTGGATGTATGGAGATCCATTATAGTGACTGTGTCATTTGTAGGAGAAGGTTCTTACATATTTCCATTAATATGTAGTACGATGTTCTTTGAAAAAAAATTAAATTAAACAAATGCACTGTAAATTAAATGGCCTTTGTACTCCTGTGAAATGCTGGTAGTTTGCTTCGTCTCGTCATCATTCATCTTTAAAAAAAACCATACCAAGAAAAGGCTTCCCTGCCAGCCTCATATTTATTGACTGGAATTTCTGTGTGAAGATAAAAAACTTGTTCCAGCAAAAGTTAAGCATGTTTATGTATTCATTAATCTCTGTAGAGTTATGAATGTACTTAAATTAATGGTAATAAGGTAGAGGCCCTGCTGGGAAAAAGTACACTAAGCCCAAACTCTACAGTTTGGTTTGTGGGAGGGTGGGATTGCCAATCTCCGGGGCGACCTGAAAATCTTCCGGAATTACAACTGGTCCTCTAAATGACAGAGCTCAGTTCCCGTGGGGAAAATGGCTAGCTTGGAGGGTGAAGTCTATGGCATTATACCCCACTGAGGTCTCTTCCCTTCCTTAAACCCTGCCCTCTCAGGCTCCCCCCCCAAAAAAAATCTTCAGGAATTTGCCCACCCACAGTTGGCAACTCTGTACAGGGGTATTGCTTCTGTATAATGTACCTTGTGTCTTTTTCACCGTATGCTTGAAACCCTGATTGCAGGGGTGCCAACTCCCCACTTCGCTGTGGAAGCTTGCTGGGTGACCGCGAGCCAACCATTCTTCCTCTAGGCTTAACCTACTTTACAAGGCTGTTGTTGTGAGGATAAAATGCAGGAGAGGAGAGTAATGCTGTAAACTGCTTTGGATCCTCCCCTGGGGATAAAAGTGGGGTATAGATATCTTAACTAACAAACAGTGTCCTCTCCTTTCTCAAAATAGCAAAAAGTCCAGTAGCACCTTTAAGACTAACCAACTGTATTGTACCATAAGCTTTCGAGAGCTACAGCTCTCTTTGTCAGATGCATCATCAGATGCATCTGATGAAGAGAGCTGTGGTTCTCGAAAGCTTATGCTACAATAAAGTTGCGTCTGATGAAGAGAGCTGTGGCTCTCAAAAGCTTATGCTACAATAAAATTGCATCTGATGAAGTGAACTATGGCTCTCAAAAGTTTAAGCTACAATAAAGTTGCATCTGATGAAGAGAGCTGTGGCTCTCGAAAGCTTATGCTACAATAAAGTTGCGTCTGATGAAGAGAGCTGTGGCTCTCAAAAGCTTATGCTACAATAAAATTGCATCTGATGAAGTGAACTATGGCTCTCAAAAGTTTAAGCTACAATAAAGTTGCATCTGATGAAGAGAGCTGTGGCTCTCGAAAGTTTATGCTACAATAAAGTTGGCTAGTCTGAAAGGTGCTACTGGACTCCGCTGTTTTGCTACTGCAGACTAACACGGCTGACTCCTCTGGACCTCTCCTTTCAGTGTCCTTTGTTGCCCCAACAAGTCTACACAATCTTTTCCTATAGGAGTTAGATTTTGAAGTGTGCTGGTTGAGTTTTTCACTCATCTAACTGAAGTGCCATATGCCTGGACAACATCTGTATAACCTCTCTCATCTGCGACGCACTTTTGAACTTCCATCGGTTTTCTTTACAATGGAAAAAAATAATAGCAATGAACCTCAGCCAAGATGTGCTTCCCGAACTGCAGCTGTCTCTGGGGTGGAATTTGGCTGCCTGCTGACTCTGTAGCAGCTCATAGAGAGGAAGATGATGACTTTGTACCCTGCCATGCTGATAAAATACCGATGAACTGGCTAGGTTTCATGGTAGCATAACTTCACAGTAGAAGAAAAAACTCAGCCAAGGGTTATTTAGTGGATTGCAGCTACTTCTTGGGTGGGTCAGTTAATAGGCAATTTCACAATTATTGAGGAGTGTTATATCAGCTACAGCCAGGTTACACTGTGGAAAAATGCAAAGAGAGAATTTTGGTTTCAGCGGAAGAAAATTCTTTCAATAAAGGTAAAATATTTAGACTTGTACAGAGGGATGCTGCCCTGACCGGGATAGCCCAGGTGAGCCTGATCTTGTCAGATCTCAAAAGCCAAGCAGGCTTGTCAGCCTTGGTTAGTCATTGGATGGGAGACCTCCAACAAACACCTGGGTTGTGGAGGCAGGCAAGGGCAAACTACCTCTGTTAGTCTCTTGCCATGAAAACCGCACCAGGGGTTGCCATAAGTCACCTATAACTTGAGGAATAACAAAGAGTCCACTAGTACCTTTAAGACTAACCAATTTTATTATAGCATAAGCTTTCGAGAACCACAGTTCTCTTCGTCAGATGCATCTGGACTCCTTACTATTTTGCAACTACAGATTAATATGGCAAACTCCTCTGAATCTATAACTTGAGGTACTCCCCATCACTCCAGGTAGATGCTAGGTAGAGTTGTCAACTCTGGGTTGGGAAATTCCTGGAGATTTAAGGGTGGAGCCTGGGGAGAGAGGAGGTTGGGGAAGGGAGGAACCTCATTGAGTCCACCATGCAAAGCAGACATTTCTCCAGGGGAACTGATCTCTATAGCCTGGAGATCACTTGTAATTCTGGGAGATCTCCAGGCCCCACCTGGGGATTGGCAACCCTAGGGCAGTTCAATGTACAACCTATCCAAGGTACTCCCATACTTTCTTGAGGCTGCTGTTGAAACCGAGCGCATGTTTTCCTTTGCCAACGCAAAACTCAGATCACAAAGCAAAACCCTCTGGCATATCCTCAGGCACTTGGAAAGATTAATAGCGAAGTGTTCAAGAAAAGAAGTCGGGCAGAATATTTATTAGCGGGATTTGCCTGTCTACTTAAGTGCCTTTTGTTTCTCAACATGTAAGAAAGCTGAGATAACCTTCAGGATTTCTGTTGGAGGGAGGACAGGACCTCAGCCGGCACACAAACACAATCCCTAGCGAGCAAGGTTGTATAGAATTATCAAAGCAATCAAAAAATGACTTCGTTAAGTGAGTCACAGTCTGTCCTCTTGTATATAAAGTTGAGGGCGACATAAAACTTTATACAGGGCTTGTAGCAGCAGCAGCAACAATAATATTAATGTGCCATTTTGTTGCAATCAACTCACTGTGACCACAGGACCATGAGCTTTTCAGGGGAAGACATACATAGGTGGTTCGCCATTGCTTTCCTCCGGTCGGATGTTTAAGTTGCTTTGTAGATCATCTTTGGCCTCCTTTTTTCACTTTTCACTCCCATTTTTACCTTTTCTCCCCCAGCCAAAAGATAGGGTTGCCTTGGTTTGATCAGAAGGTTCAGAGGTGCAGCTGCAAACATCCAGGGGTGTGGGGGGGGGGCTGGAGTTCTCCCAGTGGGGTTGCCAGTCTCCAAGTAGGGCCTGGAGTTTCCCCAGAGTTACGACATCTCCAGACTCCAGAGATCAGTTCCCCTGGAGGAAATGGCTGCTTTAAAGGGTGGATTCTATGTAGGTTTGCCATTCCTCCGCCCAGGGTGGGGGATCCCCTGCTCCCACCTCCTCTCCCTCCCCCCCTTATCTGGCCAGTGGGGGGATGCACCCCCGGGGCATCCCCCGGCAGCACAGTGCACCCCCCAGGTGGCATGGCGTGGTCCCGCGCCCTGCAACGGGCCTGTTTTGGTCCAAATCAGGCTTGCGAGAGGGGGATTCAGCCCTTTGGTGAACTTGGGAGCGCTCCCGGGCCACCATTTGACCCACATGATGATGTCACTTCCCGGAAGTGACATCATCATGCACACCGGGAGTGCGCACATGCATGTGCACACAAGGAATGAAACTGAAGTCTCTGCAGGGTAAGTACCAGGGTCCCAGTCTCCCGCCGGAGAACTCAAGGGATCGGGCAACCCTAATTCTATGGCATTATAACCTACTGAGGTCTCTCCCATGACTTCCCCAAGCTCCGTCCACAAATCTAGAGGAATTTCCCAATTAGGACATGACAACCCTAATTGTGGAGCTCTCCTGGGAAAGTTGTTAACTGAATATAGAAATAGCAGAGGCCAGAGATCACGACATCCATAACTGAAGCCCCCAAGACATGTGCAAGCATTTCTTTTTCCAAAACACCAACTACAAACACCTGCCTCATAAGAGTCAGATTATAGAGTTCCTTTCCACATCTAGGGAAGGAAGTGATCAGTTTTCCAGGAATTAGAAAGTTCTCCCCCCCCCCCCCCGTCTTGCCCGAGGGAAAGGATTAGGATAGGAATATAAATGGAGCTGCAATCAAGGCCTACAAACCTTTTGCTAAACATAGACCTGACCTTCAGCAAAGTCTGCGTGGAAGACAGTTCTGTCTGGTTAGAATGATGCTGATCTGACATGAAAGACCCTTCAGAATAACGTTTTTGACATCTGGTGACAAAGTGGAACAAAACAGCCCCCCCCATCCTGTCTCGCACACATCACACTTTTTAATATTAGCCTCAGTAATTGTTTCTTTCAACAAATGTTCTATTGCTGCTCTGACAATGTTGTTTTGTTAGCAGTATTATAGAAGAGCCAATAATAGGCCTCATAAAAGCTGAGAAAGACACTACGTTAAAGAATGCTGTAGAAAGAGGAGGGATGAATTAGAAGAAGAAGTTGTTCTTTAGACAAACTCTCTAGAGCATTGGTATTCATTGTCACCAAGGATCAAATCTACACCAAGAACCAAATTCACATTAATTTTGGAAGGGCACTCCAGATTTGGCCATAAATATAGCTGCAGTTGGTAGGATGGCCAAGAGCCAGGTGGGGCCTGGAGTAGAGATGGGCACGAACAGCAATATGAACTAAAAAAAGCCACAAAGCCCCATTCTAAACGAACAGGTGGTCGTTGCAAGCCTCATTCGTTGCTGTTCCTCAAGCCAGACAGTCTGGCACCTGCAATCAATTCCCATGGCAACTCAGGCAGGGATTGTCCGAACTCTGTCTGAACTCCTGCTGTTGCCCTGGAAACCCCAATCTAAGCCCAATTTAGCTTGATAGGCAGGTCTTCCTTCCAAGTGGAGCTCCAAATTTGTTTCATGAGGAAAAGGCCAGGGGGGAGGGGGGTTCCCAGCTCTGGCTTTCAGGGAGAGATAGCTGCTGTTAGAGAGACAGGGTGAGTGCATTGGAGCTTGAATTTTCTTTGTGTGCGATGGAATAGGGATCTACCCCTTCAGGTTCTAGGGCTGCTGCCAGGCTCTGGGGCCAAGCTATTATTTATTATTGGTACATTTCCTGCTGCCTGCTCAGGTAGGGTTTCTGGGAGTGGTGCAGTAGGGATCTGCCCCTTCAAGTTCCAGGGCTGCTGCCAGGCTCTGGGCCAAGCTATTATTTATTATTGGTACATTTCCTGCTGCCTGCTCAGGTAGGGTTTCTGGGAGTGGTGCGGTAGGGATCTTGATGGCTGGAGGAGAGCCTGCTGGCCCCCACGAACAACAAACAACGAACATGTTCGTGACAGGATCATGTTCGTCAGTGTTCATTGTTCATGGATGGCAACGAACAATGAACACCATGTTAATTTTTTTTCTGTTCATGCCCATGTCTAGCCTGGAGATCTCCCAGAATTACAACTGATTTCCATCAGCATATATGATCTTCATATATCAGTTCCCCAGGAGAAAATGGCTACTTTGGAGGGTAGGCTGTATAGCATTATACCCCACTGAGGTTTCTCCCTTCCCTAAAATCTCCCCTCCCCAGGCTCTGCCTCCAAATCTGAAATTTCCTGACCTGGAGTAGGGGGCCTAATATGGATTGGGGCCATGGTACTGAGGAAGGGATTTGCCCCATTGGTGGTTCATGCACCAATGAAATAGCACTTGATTTCCCCCAACAAGTCAAGTTGCAACCATAGGGGCCGTTTCAGGTCAGGAAAACAATACATAGAGAAGGTTTATGCCCTTCTCCACACACTCCATTGTCTTCTTGATCCAAATTGAGCCCACACATGCCTGGGATTCAGTTCCCAGCATGGAATTTGCAAGATCTGTTGGATTTAGGGCAGGGCTTTTTTTCAGCTGGAACGCGGTGGAATGGAGTTCCAGAACCTCTTGAAAATGGTCACATGGCTGGTGGCCCCGCCACCAGTGTAGATTGCTCTCCAAGTGGTGCAGAGGGCAATCTAAACTCCCCTCTGTCTGGAGATCAGGGGGCGGGGCCACCAGCCATGTGACCATTTTCTCCGAAGGCATCCCATTGAGTTCCACCACCTCTTTTCCCAGAAAAAAAGCCCTGATTTAGGGAATGGGGAAGAAAATATAGTTTCCTTCCTGATGAGGGTATAGCTCATTCTCCCCAAAAACTGGTTCAAAAGAAGGCATTAACAGGCACCAATGACTTTTAATATAGCCCGGTTAAATACATCTCCATTTGATCATTCCTTGGGGAAAGTGGCACTGTAATTTTTTTCCCCTGCCCAAGTGGAAAATTATTCTTGTTTCAAAGTCCCAGCCCTTTTATCAGCCGTGCACACACACGGGTATATTGAAAATTCAATCGTTGCAGCCTGGTATAAGCCATACTTTATTCAGTGCTATCTTTGGCCTTCAACCACTGCTCCCCTTCCTGATTAATCACAGCATTAATTATTGCATTCAAATAAACTTTGGCTTTCCTCCTTTGAAACATACCCTTTCCAAGACAGCATCTGTAACATCTTCTCCGCCTTGCCAATGACAAAGTCTCAGTGACTCATATCAAAATAGAGTTACTGTGATTCAGAGGAATTTATTCTGGTCGGTTTTCCTGCCCCCCACCCACCCAATCCACCCAGAAACCATACTATTTGATCACAATCTCTTTTTACCAACATTCTTAAATGTTGCCTTAATGAGAAACAAACAGGTTTAGTATGCAAGTCACTGTCATCTAAGATTTAAAATCAACAACTGCTTGTATACATGCCTTCTTTGTGGTGGCCCTACACTGTGGAATGGCATGCCTGAGGAAGCCCGGAAGGCTCCTATACTCCTGACATTTTGCAAATGATGTAAAACAGAAAAGTTTCAAAGGTGTTCACAGTATGGTTTGCCTTCAGGTGAGGGCTTTAAAGCCAATCCATTGGCCGTTTTCACACTGCTTACCAGCTACGGAACATTGCGCTGAGCTCCCGGAACGACAGCGTCATTCTCGCGTGAAATCGCACCAGGAAGACACTGTCGTTCCAGGAGCTCGGCGCGATGTTCCATGGCCGGTAAGCAGTGTGAAAACAGCCATTAAGAGTAAAGGTAAAGATTCAGTCAGGGTATGTATGTATGTATGTATGTATGTAGAAAAAAATATGTTGCCTCTTCAGAGTGCTTCTCATGGTAGCTTACAATTAAAAAACACGGTATGAAAACACCAAGCCGTTAGAATGTGCCCTAACAGAAACTTACTGTTTCATTGTGGAAACTTTGCCTCATCTTGGACTATGACAGGGTTCAGGGAAAGCTGCAACATATGGACTCAGCAGGCGTTATCAGCCATGGCCAGCAACAAACCAAGCTGGAACCCAATGAAACGGTCAAACATTCTAGTTTCTGCCGTTGGGCTAAACAGTTTTTGGTATCACTAATGGAAGCCACAAAACCAGTGCTTAGAAATGGAATGACAGCATCAAGGAATATGGTTCTCCTTGGCCCCTGATCGATTAAAGAGAAAAGGTTGGTCACTTAATGACATCTTTGTTTCTTTAGACAGCTGCTCTTTCTACACAGCATTTCTAATGGAAATTCTGCCCGCTGTTTCTAGATTATAGATGCTATTTTGACAGTTTTATTCTCCTGAAAAGCAAGGAGAGATGGCAGGCACAGCTTCTCTAACCTGTCTTTTTGTTTGGCTTCCAGTGCTCTCAATTCAAGGAAAGGCTAGGGGCAAGAAAGGTGTGCCTTTTTTTTTCTTGGTGTTGAAAACTTACCAAGCTGTAAACCAGGCAAATAATGAGGGGGACTGGGGGAGGGAGCCTGTCAAGGAATCGGCACTACAACCAAGAAGTTGTAATTCTAGGTGATAGGGTTGCCAACTCTGGGTTCGGGAAGGCCTTGAGATTTGGGAGTGGAGAATGGGAAGGGTGGAGTTTGGGCAGGGGAGAGGAAGGACCTTAGAAGGGTGTAATGCCGTACAGCCCAATTTCTGACACAGCCATTTCCACCAAGGAACTGAACTCCGTAGTCTGGAGATCAGTTGTAATTTTGTAATTCTGGGAGAACTCCAGGTCTCAGTTAGAGGTTTGCATTGCAACCATATTGCAAGAACTCCGGCTCTGCTGCCCACACCCCTCTCCCCCAAGAACCGAGTTTATTAGCCTGTTAGCCATGTTGTGAAAAAGCGGCATCACGTCTTCATTGGACGTTGCCTTGTCCAACTTTTGTAAACGTAAGCCGATGGCCGTCTGTTATTCACATTTTGTTAGTGGTAGCTGGGAGAATAACCAAGAGAGACTTCAGCCATGAATTTGTTTCAGTTACTGTACTATAACTTTCTAGAGATAATTCCCAGCAACGCATACCTATAGCAACACCCCCCCTTGCCCCCAGCCATGGTCATTAAAGCAGCCCTGATTCCAGTCCGCAGGCAATTCTGAGAGAGCCCCAAAGGAAATGCGGGTGTGCTGCTCCTTTCATTTTGCCAGCCAGGACAGGTGGATTTGATGTGATGCCTTTCTAGTGAGGCAATTGGGCTTGTGCCTGGTAATCAGCTTAAAAGCCCTGTCCCGCTTCCAATGAGTCAAACAAAAATAACTTGACCCGTCTCACTGCTCTAATCTTTAAATACCGCTCAACACCTGCCATTCAGCTCTTGGTCAAAACTCATAATGGAAATTAATTATTGGGAACAGCGGGATCTCCGAGTTCAGGTTAATTGGTGGCGCTGCCCAGACAGGCAGACCCAGAACAAAAATGACATTCAACCTTGCCCGGGGACTGTGGCACATGAGTCACTCAGAACAGCTACAAATATTATGTTCCCCGGTGAGTAACAGAAAGCCAAGTTCTGAAGGTCCCTCTGCATCGAAATTTTTCAAAAATATACCCCTATTAGAGCGCATGGTCTCCTCATGTGAGCAACAGAATGTTGGTGTCATAAATGCACAGACGAGCATTGCTGTGCTTCTGTAAAGAGAGGAAGGCACACTCTTGTGTGTGAGTTGCAATGCAGTCCTTTGCCGAGCTAGCGCCAGGCTAAGTCCATTCAAAGTCAGTAGGTTTAGACTGGAGTAACTCTACATAGGATTGCACTATGACTCTGGAGTGTATGAAAAGGTGGACAGGGCTCTGATGTATTGTTGGAATAGATGAGATGCAGAAGGATGGGACCCATCTCTTTAGGACATTTTGTTTTTATCGGAAATGCCACTGGGTATGAGAGAGAGAGATTATGAATCTGGAGCAAGAGTTGCTTAAACCCTTCTCTTCATACCCCCCACCCCCACTTATGGGGGGAGGCAATATCTGGAGAGCCTCTCCCTTGCAGGGTGGAGGAAATCTGTTGTAATGGGAAGGAACAGTGCTTATCTGGCAAAGTAAGAAACTGTTTGTTTGTTCTGTTACCTGCAAGCCAGGCTCTGGAACCTTTTCACACTGCTTACCTGCTGCCGGAACGTCGTGAAATATCGTGCAAAAAACACAGAAGATAGCGTTTTCTCGCAAGAGTTTTGCGCGTCTTGCAAGAAGACGCTATCTTCCGCGTTTTTTGTGCGATATTTCGCGAAGTTCCAGCAGCCGGCAAGCAGTGTGAAAAGGGCCTAGTTTAATCCTGCTCAGAATCCTGCTCAGAAGGATAGAGAATGAACTGCAATTTGATGTTTTGACAGATCTGGATATCCCACTAGGGGTGTGTGTGTGTGTCTAAACTGGGGCATCTTCAATCTTCATGGTGTGTGCAAAGCATGAAGGACAGTACAAGCCCAGGTTTGTCTGAGGTGTCTGAATACAACCTGGGTGTCTGACTAGCTTACCTATTAGAGCTTGGGGAAGGTCACATCCTTCTCCAGTAGAGGATAAGAGGTGTGTGTTTGAGTGAGTGAGTGAGTGAGTGCGAGAGCGAGAGAGCAGAGGTCCCCAACATGGTGCCTGTGGGCACCATTGTACCCACTGACCCACCAACTGTTTTTAGAAAGTCAGTGTGGCTAGGTGGGGCTTTTGCCAAGCATGGCTTCTGATCGACTATTGGAGATTTAATTGGCTGTGCAGATTTTTAAAAAACACTGCTTTGGCAGAAGCTGCTTCCACAGCACAAGGATCTTCATTATGTGTTTGAAGGTGAGCTATAGCAGCCATTTTGTGGCTGGCTCTGCCTCGTGCGGCAGCCATTTTGTGGCAGCCATTTTTTTGCAAATGTGCCCGCAAGCTCAAAAAGGTTGGGGACCCCTGGGTTAGAGAGTTCCAAAAACACAGCGTGCATTGAAGGGAAGTCTGCTCAGAGGACTGGGTGTCTTCTTCGGCGGACAGCAAGTTTGCTGCAGTGCAGAAGGGTCTTCACTTGCACTTTCCTTATATGTCTTCATACATTACAAAGATCTCCTGAGTCTCCAGGGACCTCTTGACCAACGGGAACGGAATCCAGGAGGGCACATAACCACCGTCCTGTGGGGAGAGGTTTATTCCTCAACCTGTTCTCAAAACTCCCCCCTTCCCAGCCGAGATGCTCATTAGCAAGTAAATGAATTTTTCAAATGATGAATCATTTACCAAGCATTGCAAGAAAATATAAGCACTATTCAACTCTTGGTCTTTGCTGGCAGCGGTGAATGAATTTCTCCACTCAGCTGTTCCTGGAAGAATTCAATACCTCCTCATTCATTGTATTACCCCCCCACCCCCCACCCCGATGATGGGAATTATCTTTGGTGATCTGTTTGCCATCCTGCTGGAGCTGTGATGGATCTCTACATTAATATCCTGAAGAGACTTCTGCTGGCACTGAACCATCCACCCTGAATACCTGTTCTCCGGTCTGCTTTCCTCGCTTAGCTGTCTTGGTCTGCCAGCCTAAGGCCAAATCACACATTACCCTGGGGACCTACGATCTCCACTTCAACCTTAAAAAGCAGCTGTGGGAGGTGGCAGGAGGTTACTTGGATTTGAATCCGGTGCTGAGGCAAGCCAACCCTTTCCCACATGCTATTTTCCTGATTACCCCCTCCATAAGAGGTACAATATAAGGTTCTTTTTCAATCTCCTCCACTCCACATGGGCAAATAGCAGTAGAAGGGGCGTGGGAGGAGAATTTCTGTTGAGGAAATTATGTAGGGAGGTGCAGACATCAAGTGATAAATACATATCTTATTGCCAGGGCTTTCTTTCTGGGAAAAGAGGTGGTGGAAGTCAGGACCGCACAATGACGTCACTTTGGGTCAGCTGGAACAAGGGGGGAGTTTTTAAAGTTTAAATTGCCCTTGGCAAAATTGGTCACATGGCCGGTGGCCCTGCCCCCTGATCTCCAGACAGAGGGGAGTTTAGATTGCCCTCCATGCTGCAGCGCGGAGGGCAATCTAAACTTCCCTCTGTCTGGAGATCAGGGGGCGGGGCCACCGGCCATGTGACCATTTTTAGGAGGTGCCAGAACTCCGTTCTACCATGTTCTAGCTGAAAAAAAGCCCTGCTTATTGCTGATTTTTGCACAGCTGGTACTCAGGTGCGCAAAAATGGCATAGACTGGATTTTTGTTTTCATCTGTCAGCAATCCTACAATGTATATTTATGTATATAGGGTAGAATGCTAAATTACTGATGCATCCATGATGTTGAAAAATGTGTATTGTTCATGGGGGGCGGGATTGGTGCGAGGAAATCGAAACGGCACACTCGCATTCACAAAAAGAACAAAAAGAAATGGGCCTTCTGAGGTTGAACACATGAGAAATTTGAAATGATTCCTATACTTCACGTCCTGGCACAATCATTGCCCGAATGTAGCTATTTCATGATACAGTAAAGCAATTTCTGCAGCTTAGATGAATGCAAATAGAGGCCATTTACATATGCTCATTAACTTGCACAGTGTTTTCTTATGATATAAGTGTTTGAGTCAAAATATTTGGGTCACTTTGTTATATGATTTTAATTGATGTTGAATTTGCCTATCCCTGTGTAAAAGGGAGACTTTCACTTATCATCTTGCTAAGTGGGTGCACCGGCTTATTTATAAGCAGGTGCATTCTAGATTTATGAAGGCAAGAAACTTTTTAATTACTAGCTTTTCTGCAGCAGAATATACTTTATAATTTTGGATTTCCCCTCAAGTTAATTTCTTTTCTTTTCTTTTTTTATCCCAGGCAATATTTATTCATGCTTTTGATGACAATAAGTTCTCCATCCATCAATTTCAATAGCAATTCTGCTTAGTGCATCTTCAGATGCATCTTAATGCAGAAATGCTTTTTGTTGGGAGAGAGGTTGCAAATAATTGGGAGGGGAGGGTAAATAATTGGGAAATTTGCCCTTCAGCCCAAAACCTCCCCTCCAGGGAAACGTAAATTGTTAGAGGGTGGGAAGGCAAATCCTGCCCTGCCTTCATTTCCCCTTCCTTCTTCATCTGTCACAAAATTGCCCTTAACATTCTGGTCTTTATAGAATGCCCTAAACATGTTCAACACTTACCGGGCCATGTTTTCCAGTTGCCTTTCATTCTGCAAATCTGGGGGGCCAGATCTTATTGGTGGGTGGCCCCATTTTGTTGCCCTACGACAGGCACTACTCAGCCACCAACTTTGTTGTTAGAGGGGACACTAGGAGAGGGAATGAATGGGGAATTTACTCTGGATCCAAATCTCCCCCATCCAAGATACTATATGCTCTTAGGGCATATGCAGGCCAGTTTCTGATAACGAATACAACTCTCTTCTAGGTGTATCTGAAGAAGTGAGCTATGACTCATGAAAGCTCATCCCTTACCACAAATTTTGTTGAGCTTAGAAGCCATTGGAAAGTCCTTCTTAATAAACAAATTCATTCCAGTGGAACCGGAGACTTGAAGCAGTAGAAAAGAGCAAGATTTCAGTAGCACCTATAGGGATAGGTACCTATTCCAGTAACACCTATAGGTACCTTTACCTTTAGGTGCTACTGGAATCTTGCTCTTTTCTACTGCTTCAAGTCTCCCGTTCCACTGGAATGAATTTGTTTACTAAGAAGGACTTTCCAATGGCTTCTAAGCTATGCTTCCCTACAAATGAATTTCTGATTTGATTTTTTGTCAGTCTTAAGAGAAATATTTAGTTCTTGAAGCTGTGCCAATCTGTAGGAACAAGGAAGGGGCGTCTTGCTTCTATTACACTTCTATCCAGCCCATCCCCCCTCTGTCTCACAACAATCCTGCAAGGTGAGAGAGAATAACTGACCCAGGGCTCCCAGGATTTATTTATTTATTTTCTTTGTTCATACCCTGCCTTTCTCCTCAACAGGGACCCAAAGTGGCTTACATTCTCCTCTTCTCCATTTTTTTTATTTTCACCACAACTCTGTGAGGTAACTTAGGCTGAAAGTGTGTGATTGGCCCAAGGTCAGAGTGGAGATTCAAAACCAAGTCTCCCAGATCCTAGTTTGTCACTTTAACCATTATACCTCACTGGATCTTTGTCACTGAGTGGGGATTTGAGCTCAGCTGTCTAGTCACTCATCAGCCCTGTGGCAGTGTGCCAATTCTGAGCTGAGGAATTCCTAGAGATTGGGGGCTGAGGCCTGGGGAAGGCAGAGTTTGGGGAACAGGAAAGCTTTGCAAGGATGTGATGCCATAGAGGTGGTACAACAAAGCTACTATTTCCTCCAGAGGAACTGATCTCTGTAGCCTGGACATCGGCTATAAATTCCAGATCTCCAGGCCACACCTGGAGGTTGGCAGCCCTAGCCATACTGGCAATTTACCAGAGACGGGCACTGAAAAGGGGATTAGGGGATTAGTTAGAGCCCATGTCAACTCTTGGAATTTGGTGGAATAAATGTGTGGAAATGTTTGTTTACAATGATAAAAAAGAGAGGGGAAAGGAAATCAAGGCAGGCATTAATTGCTCTCAGTTTCACGGAGGTGGGTTTCTTTGGGTTACAGCTGCAAACAGCATTTTTAAAAAAAACATTTTTATTGGATAGGTTGAAAAGTGTAATCACATAGTCATATCTCTTTCTTCTACAAAATACATATTTCATCCCAACCTACCCTTCCCCTCCCCTCCCAGCTGCAAACAGCATATTTGTTTTGGAGCACCCTAGCTTTGTAACAAGGTCATCCTTGCCCTCGGTGAACAAAGAACTTTTCACTGGGCGGCAGACAGGCACGGTGTGCGGTGGCAGAGCAAGCCGGCTGTCACCCCAATTGAACTGTGTGGCTAAGCCCTGCACACGTGGCTCCATGCGTCAGGGGAGGAGAGCTGGAATTATGATGGCACTCCAGGGACTGACAGAAAGGCAGCTGTCACCTGGAAAGAGAGTTCTCTCTCCACTGTTTTTTCAGATTCACAGGTGGTCAAATCTTGCAGGATTATGGCTGTGGGCTGGCAACCAAATCAGGAGGAAGTCCTCTCCACATTTATTGAAGTAATGTTAGGAGAAAGAGAGAGTGAGAGACTGGAATCCAGTACTCCTGATGTGCATAAAATGGTGCTGTTGTGTAGCTTGGCTGGTTGGTGAGTTGTAAAATATATTCTTAGATCCAGTCCCAGAATATGCCACTGAGGTACCAAACTCAGCACTCTTCAGGCTCCACCCCAAATCTCTGAGAATCCCCCACACACAGGGCCTCAGTGGGGTATAGTGTCATAGAGTCCACCCTCCAAAGCTGTTGTTTTCTCCACAGGAATTGATCTCTGTAGTCTAGAGGTCAGTTGTAATTCCAGGAGATCTCGAGGCCCCAACTGGAGACTGGCAACCCTATATTATCTGGCACATGCTCCATTGATCTGGCTTATTTTGGCCTTCTCCCACCCCCTCCTCCCCGCCCCCCGTCTCCTGTTCAGCATTCATACCAGGAATTTTGTTAGCTATGAAATGAGACGCCCCCAATGGTGGGAAATGAGGTGGGATATGAGCAAACTGCAAAATAAATCATTGATTAGAATGCACATTTGAGAACTTCTTTAGAGCTTGCCAGCCCCTGGGAACAGATGAGGAAAATGTACAAGAATGGGACTCAAGAACCATTTAAAGTATATAAGATGCCTGAGCCTGCCATGCAGAAAACAGGGTTAATTTTGTGAAACGTATGTTAGCAAAAACTGTGAAAAAAAATAATAATTCCCCCCCTCGAAAGACTAGCTTGCTAAATAAATTACCATTCATGTTTTATTCAGAAGACTGAAGCTGCCAGCCAAGAATGCAGAAAGCCAGCTGACTTCCAATTAAAGCTGCAGTCAGGGTTTCCCTCTTGGCGTTCTCCTGATCCCATTCTGTTGAGTCTTTTGTGTCGCAGGGTGGTGTGCATCACACAACTCCATATGTGTACGTGCATGACTTGGGTCTAGGTTGTGACACAATGTGATGTCAGTGGAGAATTTCCATCAACTGATGCTGAGGGCAGGTTGGTAGCACATGCTTGCTAAGTCCATAGGTGTCATGGCTTGACCCAGTTCAACCAGGACAGACTCTTTTGATGAGGAGGAATTCCTTTCAGACCCTGTGATCTCTGAGGCACGGGCCTCTTTGAACTAAGGTTGCTGACCTCTTGAGGTCTCCTGGAATTACAACTGATCTTCAGGCCACAGACATCAGTTCCCGTGAAGTAAAGATCTTTGGAGGGTGGATTCCATGGCATTATACCCCACTGGGGTCCTTTACCCCCCAAACCCTGCCCTCCCCAGGCTCCACCCCCAAATCTCCAGGAAGTCTCCAGCCTGGAGTTGGTAACCCTAATAGCATGGATGCTGTTGCTGAGGCACAGATTGGACACTTGTCTGCTTCCCTCAAGTTTTGATGGGAAATGTAGGCAACTTGGCGGAATGTTGGACAAGTGACAGTTGAAAAGTCCATTGGACAGCAGTCAGAGAGTGAAGCTGCGAGACCAGGATGCCTACATTTCCCATCAAAACTTGAGGGAAGCAGACAAGTGTCCAATCTGTGCCTTTTGTCACTTGTGGTTCTGCTCTCAGTGTGCAGTGTGCTGGCACATCTGCCAGTGAACAAATGTGAACGCAAATGTTTCTTAGAGTTCAGAGCTTTGTTTTGGCAGAACTTTCCTCACAGATCCTTTGCTCAAATGGATTCGAGGCGATATATTGTGCTGAAAACTGGTTTGCTTTCCCATGCTTTATTTGAGGTTTGAGCCCAGCAATACAGGGTCAAAACACTGATTGCAACCAGGCCACAGGGTGGAGGATTTAAAATTCCTCGTGGTCAGATGTCTGTTGATGTAATTCTGAAACATCTGTCACCACATTCTATTTTCAGAAAGCCTGAAGGGCAGGACGGAGGTTGCCGAGGTTTATTGGCGATACGCCACAAACACCATTTCATTTTCTGCGGTTCTCCATTTGATCTTCCAGTATCTCTAGTGCTACTGGGCAAAAACCCGTTATATTTTTTTAAAAAATCATAGCAACTGAATAGAATCACCAGCGAGAAGCAATGTTTAGGTTTGCTTGCCAACCTTCAGGTGGAGCCTGGAGATCTCCTGGAATTACAACTTATCCCCAGGCTTGAGTTCCCCTGGAGAAAATGGCTAGTTTGGAGGGTGGCCTCTATGGCATTATACCCCATTGAGGTCTCTCCCCTCCACAAACCTTGCCTTCCCTAGGATCTGCCCCCAAATCTCCAGAAATTTCTCAACCTGGAGTTGGCAGCCCTAAATAAAGGAACTGGAAACAGCCACGCTCCACAGGAAGCTGAAGCAGAGCCAGAAGACCCAGCAAACCTTTCTGTAAACTGAAATCTTACCTTAGGTTAGGATGGCTGTGAGTGACCTGTAGGAAGGCTTTTTCAGCTTCAGCTCCTAAAGGGTGGACTTCCATTCTCTGGGAGCTGAGAGCCAAGCTACAAGTGACGCCTGACGCAGGTTGGACACTTGTCAGCTTCCCAAGTTTTGATGGGAAATGTAGGCGTCCTGGTCTTGCAGTTGTAATGGAGAGCCAAGCTGTAAAACCAGGACGCCTACATTTCCCATCAAAACTTGAGGGAAGCTGACAAGTGTCCAACCTGTGTCAGGCGTCACTTGTAGCTTGGTTCTGAGATTGGTGCTGTGTCCCTACATGCCTTTTGAACCAAACAAAAGACACAGGAAGTGATGATAAGTGTTAAAGAAATGGCAGAGCTTTATAAAATTATGCACAGGGTGAAGAAAGTGTATAGATGGAGCTTTTCCTCCCTCTGGCATAATACTAACATTTAGGGGCACACAAAGAAAATGAGGGGCAATAGATTCAGAATGGAGAAAAGGAAGTGCTTCTTTTAACCAATGAGTAATTAGATTCAATCAGTCAGTCCTTTATTGGCATAAAAATACATGGAGTGAAGCATGATATACAAACTGCATTAGTGTTACAAACAGGGCTTTTTTCTGGGAAAAGAGGTGGTGGAACTCAGTGGGTTGCCCTCGGAGAAAATGGTCACATGGCTAGTGGCCCCGCCCCCTGATCTCCTGACAGAGGGGAGATCAGGGGGCGGGGCCACCAGCCACGTGACCATTTTCAAGAGGTTCCGGAACTCTGTTCCACCGCGTTCCAGCTGAAAAAAAGCCCTGGTTACAAATAAATAGATATACCACCAGAATAGCTTTTTATAACTTAGCAGAGTGCAGCTTCATAGCATGTTGCAGCCACCTTCTCAGTTATATCCAGAGAGGAGTCATTCAGAATGAAGTAGATTTTAGTGGGATCAGAAAGTCTCATCTTATTTTCCAGAATTGAATTTAGATATTTGCTACGAGTTTCTACATAAAAGGGACAGTAGAGAAGTGAGCTTGTTTCAATGCAACCTAGCTTACGAGGACCATATCCAGCTGAATATGGAAGCTTTCGAAATCTTCCATATAGGATTGAAAGCAGTCCAGACAACTTCATATCTCCATTCTTTGAAAGTTCCACAACGGCGTAGAGCTTTTTCTTTGGCCAGATTTAATGTTATGCCATCTGCAATCCTATATGGAGTAATTAGATTGTGGAATTTGCTGTCAGCTGATGTAGTAGTCACCATGAACACAGATAACTTTAAAAGGGGTTTACAGGAGAGGCCCATCAGTGGCTACTAGCCATGGTGAATAAAGAGAGCCTCCACATCCAGAGGCAGTCAGGACTCGGAGAAGGCCTTAGCCTCAATGCCCTGTTTATTGGCCACTGTGTGGGAGAGGATGCTGAACTAGATGGACCGATGGACTGATCCAGCAGGGTGCTTCTTTTGTTCTGATGTTTTAAGGTGGCTTTAGAAGAGGATTAGACAAATTGAAGGAGGTCCATCAATAGCTTTGATAAGTAAATTGAACCTCCATGTCCAGAGGTTGTATACCACTGAATGCCAACTGCTGGAAAGTATTAACTGCGGAAGGGTTTTGCCTTGGTTTTTGTAGACCCCCTGAGGGTACCAAATTGGTGGTGGTAGAATCTTGGACTAGATGGAGCTTCTGTCTGATCTATCAGGACTCTTACATTCTTATGTACAGGGACCATATGTACAGGGAGCATACTTAAAGCAATGCTCAAAACCTTTTAAAGGATATGATCTAAAACATTCATTGCAAAATATGAAACTTATGGTGAAACACACGTGTGCATCGGCCCTGTGCATGTTTATGCAACTGCGCAGTCCTCTGAGGCCTGCTCTTTACGTGAACGCCGGCAGAAGAGAAGGTTTGATTTCTCTCTCTCTCTCTCTTTTTACCTTTTCTTTAAATCAAGTATGAGAGATGAGATTGTTGTACAGCAGCCCCGGGCCTCTGTCAAACTGGAAGAGACAGCGCTGGTTCAGGAGAACAGGAATTCTTTGAAGGCAAGATGAAGGCGCTTCTGCTAGGGAATTAATAAAGAATTTATTCGATGGAGAAACAGATCTATCGAACGATTGCACTGGGACTGCACAGGGCGGATTAATTACCCCCTGTTCTGACTCCTCGGTGAGAATCAAATTAAGGCATTTACAGAAGCGAGCAAGGGGAGAGAATTTCGCACAGGCTAATGAGGGATTCTTAAGCATAATGAACCTGTGGCCCACCCTGTGATTTTCCCGGAATCACTGCGGTTTTAAAATCAGATGGAAAGATTTTTGGGGAGTGGGCTAACGGAAGACCCGAAGGAGTACAGTCTGTGGCTCAGAGGTAGAACCCTGGTAGCGCAAGAAGGGTTGTTTGTGGTGCTTTACCCAGAAAAAGGACAGTTGAACTGTGTAGAGCAGTAAGAGCACCTGTTTTGCATGCTCAGTTTAAAAAGGCTTAAGTAGCAGACAATATGAAAGACCTCTGCCTGAGACCTTGGAGAGCCACAGCCAGTCAAAGGGGACAAGGCAAAACAGACCTTGACAGACCAAGGCAGACCAACGCATCAGAACTTCTTCAATAGTTTGCCCTGGTGAAAGACCAAGCAGTGATTTATATAGAAACAAACTGTGGTGGTAGAAAGATACTAGTTGGTAAGAGGAGCTGTCCATGGAGGCAGACCGAGTGGCAAGTGAACCACTTTCAGATGTTGTATACATCTGCCTTTCTGATTTCATTTCACCTTCCAGAACTGTTGGCCCTGCTGGGAAAAATACCCAGCAAGCCACTTAGCTGCTTGGAGTGCAATTTTAATTGGAAAGCCGCCATCAGTAGAGATGGTTAATCTCTCTTCCTTGATAGAGGCAGTTTGGTGTAGTGGTTAAGAGTATGGGACTCTAATCTGGAGAACTGGGTTTGATTCCCCACTTCTCCACTTGAAGCCAGCTGGGTGACCTTAGGTCAGTCTCAGCTCTCTCAGAGCTCTCTCAGCCCTACCACCTCACAGGGTGATTGTTGTTGTGGGGATGATAATAACATACTTTGTAAACCGCTCTGAGTGGGAGTTAAGTTGTCCTGAAGGGCGGTATAGAAATTGAATGTTGCTGTTGTTGTTGTTGTTGTTCTTAACAACAACAACAACAACAACAACAACAACAACAATCGGCGGAGAGCCAGTTTAGGGTAGTGGTTAAGAGCGCAGGACTCTAATCTGGAGAACTGGGTTTGATTCCTCACTTCTCCACTTGAAGCCAGCTGGGTGACCATGGGTCAGTCACAGCTTCTAGCTCTCTCAGCCCCGCCCACCTCACAAGGTGTTTTGTTGTGGGGAAAATAATCCAAGGCAAAAGGCACACTGAGGACACGCCAAAAGACCGCTGCTGCAATCCAAAGCTTTATTCACAAGTGCCGAGGGTCAAATCAAGAAGACGGGGGAGCACCCACACTCTCCGGCTGCTCCCGGCGGGAGATTGGCAACGGGTTTGCCTGGCTAAATTGTCCCGTTTCGCAAGGCTCACAGCTTCATCAAAAGCCACAAATAAATTCTTAGTGTAAAGCGTATTTCTTTTACTGAAAAATAACCTGCTAGACAAGAATCAAGTTTCTTCTTAGTTTTAGTTGAACAGAATTCGGCCCCTTCCCGGCCAGCAGCCAAGGGCTTGAGGCCGGGGGCTGCATTTGCCGCCGCGGCAGAATAAGCGGCAGCTTCCCCCGGCCTCTCTGGGCCTCTTGGGAGGGGGCGGGGCTTGGCGCCCGCTCGGCGCAGCCTCGCCCCCCGGCTCCACACTCGTCGCCTTGTGCTTGGCCCACCCGCCCGCCCAGTATCAGTGCAGGTTGCTAACCGGTCGCCCCCAGGGGGCCAGGTAGGAATTTTTTCTTTGTTCACTGATTGGCTTTGGGAACAAAGTTTTTCGCCTACCTTGCACTGCTTGCTGGTGCCGTGGCTATTGGCTACGGTGGTGCTGGTGGTGCTGTATAGGTTTCACTGGCAGGATTTAGTTGGGGGGATGCTAGCGGGATGGTGAGCACTCTTGGCACATCCCCATTGGTGGGGATATTGGGGGCCTGTCAGGATCGGCTGGCATGCTTTGCGGCGGCCAGTTGAGAGGGCAGGCTGCCTGGTGGGAGCCCCTGGAAAAGTCCTGCCCTCATGCTCTGCGGCGGGGGTGCGTGGAGCTATAAGGGGGAAACCATCCGCCAGGCCGGCCGGATCCAAGCCATGCAGTTGGATGGCTCGCACCCGGGGCAGCGGGTCTCACCCAGACAGGTCAAGGCGGGGTCCAGGGCAGTGACCCCAGGGCTTGACCTGTACCGCTTAGGACCCTTGCTAGGTTTCCTGGGTTTAGTTCATGTTGTTGCCATTAATAAAATTGGCCCTTTTTACCCAATCCTTGTGTCTGCCTCTTTATTTCAACTGGGGGGGGCAATTTCCTCTCTTGTCAGAGAGGAAATTCTGTTCAACTAAAACTAAGAAGAAACTTGATTCTTGTCTAGCAGGTTATTTTTCAGTAAAAGAAATACGCTTTACACTAAGAATTTATTTGTGGCTTTTGATGAAGCTGTGAGCCTTGCAAAACGGGACAATTTAGCCAGGCAAACCCGTTGCCAATCTCCCGCTGGGAGCAGCCGGAGAGTGTGGGCGCTCCTCTGTCTTCTTGATTTGACCCTCGGCACTTGTGAATAAAGCTTTGGATTGCAGCAGCGGTCTTTTGGCGTGTCCTCAGTGTGCCTTTTGCCTTGGAGTTTGGGACCGTTCCCCCTGTCCTTTTGCCGTGGGGAAAATAATGACATACTTTGTAAACCGCTCTGAGTGGGTGTTAAGTCATCCTGAATGGCGGTATATAAATCAAATGTTGTTGTTGTTGTTATTATTATAAGTGCCTTTGGGGTCCTCCTATGATAGCTTTTATTTCCTTTCCTATTCTAAGAAGATCAAATTATGGATCTCTCCCATTTCATCTAGTTTAGCCTTGGCCAGTACACACTTTTCCACTCCTCATCCTTGAACGTTTCCCATAACATTATAGCTGATGAAAGTGGACAAAATGTGTCTGGAAACATATCCCTGCTCCTTGGATTTGCTTCCCTGGCTCAGACCAAAGGCTATGTAGTGTGAACTCCTCTTTCTACTGGCAGATAGTTCTGAGTCTCCCACAAAAAGGATACAGACAGTAGTTTTGAAGAGAGTTCAAAGTGGTATGAGAGATGCATTCTCAACCCACACACATTTTTGAGGGGTATATCTGTCCCCATAGATCAAACAAGTTTTGCAGGTTTTTGAAACGCCACAAAAACTGCTTACCAGTAGTTATACCTGTTTGCGCATCACAGGAGAAAACCAAAAGATTTGCCTTGTCTGTAAGTATCTGAGCTTCTCTGGGACATAGCCCAGCCATCAAGAGACCACCTTTGGTTATTTCACATATTCCCAGGTGACCCAAAATGCTAGAATTTGGGGGCATCCAGTAAAATTGATGGGCAGTAGATTCAGGACAGACAAAAGGAAATGATTCTTTACTCGATGAGTGATTAAAATGTGGAATTTGCTGCCAAAGGATATAATGATGGCCACGAGCATAAACGGCTTTAAAAGGAGATTAGACAGATTCACGGAGGCTAGGTCTATCCATATTCACAGGCAGTGAATCTCTGAATACCGGTGCCGGGAAGCAACTTCAGGGGATGGTCTTGGCTTTTATGCTCTGTTGTTCCTTGGGAGTAATTGGTTGGCCCCCGTGTGGCTGGACTAGATGGGCCACTGGCCTGATCCAGCAGGGCTCTTCTGATGTTCTTGCAACATGTACCTTGCTCCCACATGGCTATTCGTACAGGGATTGTAGATCTCCTGGAATTATGTCTGATCTCCAGCCTACAGAGATCAGTTCCCACAGAGAAAATGGCTGCTTCAGGGGGGAAGACTCTAAGGCATTACACCATTCCTTCCTTGGTATCTCCAGTTAATGGTGTTTGAGAAACTGGTGTCTGGAAAGATCTTTCTCTGCATAAGATTTTGACGAGCTGCTGCCCGAGGAGAAAATACTGAGCTAGTTGCACCAGTGTGACTCGGTATAAGACAATGGCATATATCCTGTTTGAATGGGCCAAGCATTATATGGTATGGGATTATAAACAACTGATGGAGACGCACCTTATTAAGTGGTCTTGGGTTTAGCTGATTCTGCAAAACTTTTTTGAAAACCTAAGACAGAATCCTCCCCTCCTTCTCCCTAACTCCATCATTGTCCGTATTCCTCTTCCCTCTAATGATTTAGTCAGGAACGTTGATGGATGACTGAAATCAGATGGTTGCATTTCCCAAGACAGACAGCCACTCCGCCTCAGTTATTATAGCATGTCCACTGCTGCATGTTTGCCGAAAGCAGCTGACTCCAAAAATGCAGACGTCCTTAGAAATTCATCCTGTCGTTTCCATTAAATGCTCTATTTTTATGAGTACTGGTCAACATTTGAACATGGCAGGATGCAATGTGCTACTGAATTTAACATCTAACTTTCTTACGAACAGGGCCTACAGTTACCTGCTACTTAATTCATTGATCCTCACATGTGACATAAAAACTCTCTTGCTGGATTTGGCTAACATCTGACTCTTCTCATTTCAACCTTGTTCAGTCTCAATGAATGTCCTCCACTGGAAAGTATGCCTTGCTTGCTTCCACAATTTTGTAGCAAAGAATATTGTGTCGGGCAGCCCAATCCTAAGACTGGGCTTGGTGTCCGCGCTTGCACATTGATGTAAAAGGGGTGCTGCTCCGCTGCTCCTAATGGACTTTCACGGGAGAGCCACACTGGCACCCGAGTGTGGCAAAGCAAGGCACGTTCGCCACCAAGAGCACCTGCCTGCCATTCCCCTGACAACCCCGCTCACACCAGCCAATGGCCACATCACTCCCCTGACAGGCAGGCGAGGGGCAAGTGGAGGCGCAGTCAATGGGGATGCCCACTGACAACCCCCCCCCCAGTTAGGGAGCAGACATCCCTGCTGGGGAGGGGGGCAGAGGTGAAAGTGAAGATCCGGATCGAACACCCACCCTCTCGTCCATCCAGCCTTCATTTCCAATGAGGGCTGGGCTGATGGCTGCAGCTCGGTGCACCTGCAAGTCCCTCCTACCACTGCTACCGTGAGAAACAGGTTCCCCCTTCCTGAAAAGTGGAATGAGAAATGCAGCAGGACCCATAAAGGATCGCATTCACAGCCTGCAGCACTTGGGATCAGCCCCCCCCCCAGGTTCTGGAGAGGCAGGGGTGTGACAGGAATGCCCACTGGAAACTATGCAAGAGGCAAGAAGGCAGTGAAAAGCGCCCACAGACTGGCGGTGGCGCCATTTGAGCACATCATCGCATCACAAAGATGTGAGAACATGGCTTGGACCTCGAGAACCATGCCCTGGTCCAGGGGTGAAGCCTCCCAGTGGACTGACAGCCCGTGGGAGCAGAGAAATTGCTCCGGGAGCCGCCGCCCACCCTCTGTCTACGCCAGATTTTCCAAGTCCATCCCTGCTTCCGCAAACAGCGAAAAGAAGGGTGGTCCATCCTCCCGGAGGAGGAGCCCCGGAGATGTCGCTCCACATCCCCCACCTCCCAGCAGCAACTTCCCCTGCAGGCAGCAATCATCTGCCTGGCTTATCAGATGCTAGAAGCTCAGTCTGTCAGAGAATGGACATCCTCAGTGGAGCCCCCACCCCCCGCCCTGCCAGACATTCATGGGCCACACTTCCTTCCCACCCCACTGCCTTAAGTTACATTGAGGGGGGGGAAGGGGGCAGGGAAGCTGGACAGGGCGCCACTTGACACCTGCTCCTCCTGGCAGTAGAGCCCACCCCTTCCATCCCAGCCCTGAGCCAGGAAACATTGGCGGGGATCGTGCATCATCTGGTCGGTCGTGAGCTGAACCTGTGGAGCTGCCACTGCTGCTTCCACCCCTGGACACCTTCCCAGATGATGCCTGGCGTGGCCACAGGTGGTGGCCTGCCTGCGGTAGCACGCCTCCCTGCCCGCTGGCGGAAGGAGGGGTTATGCCCATGTAAGTGCAAGTTGCACCTACGTAAGCCTTAGTACTCCTCCTATGCACTTTCCACCCTCCCATTAGGATTGCACTGTTGCAGTAATTCTGTAGCATTGTGGGCAAGCAAGATGCACACTACCTCCAGGCAGCAGCAGTTCTTTTTCATCTAAAGAACTCAAGATTGACCTGGAGCTAAAAGGCCAGCAGGAAAAGATACGTTGCCAACTCTGATTTGGGAAATTCCTAGAGATTTGGGGGTGGAGCATGGGGAAGGTGGGGTTTAGGAAGGGGAGGGACCTCAAGGTATAGGGCCATAGAGTCCACCCTCCAAAGCAGCCATTTTCTCTAGGGGAACAGATTATTTTCAACTGGAGATCAGTTGCAATTCTGGGAGATCTTTTTTAAAAAGAATTTTATTTAAAGAAAAGAAAATAAAGTAAGTGCATAGTATAAAAGTTCTTTGCAGTACTTTCATAAGAAACTTCCAAGAAACATTGTCAAATGCCTTTTCAGCATCAACAAGCATAAAAGCAGTTTTTTCACCTTTTCGTCTTGAATGTTCAGTTGCACTAAGAAGGTATCTGATGTTATCTTTTATATACGTCTTTGGGACAAAGCCTGTTTGATCTTCATGTATTACCTCTGAAATGCATCTCCTCAATCTTTGAGCCATTATTGTTGTAAATATCTTATAGTCCACGTTTGATAAAGAGATAGGCCTGTATGATTGCAGTATCAAGGTTATATTTGCTTCTTGCCACGTCGGTGATAAAATCTTCTTACTTTGTATCTCATTCATCACTTTTTGCAGAGGTACGGCAAATATATCCTCAAAAGATTTGTAATAAGCAGCCGTAAATCTGTCCAGACCTGGAGCTTTTGCAGTCTTCCAAGTTTTGATTGTAGAATTTATCTTTTGTATCATTATTGCTTGATTTAAGATAATTCTATGCTCAGTGGTAAATTCTTTAATTGGTGTCTCTTGTAGATATTTCTCCATCTCTTCTTCATTTATTGATTCTTCTTTGTAGAGATTGGAAAAGAAACCTCTAATTTGCTCTTTCATTTTCTGATCTCTGTCAATTACTTGGTTGCCTTCCCTAATTTCCGGTATCCTTCTATTCTCTGACTCTTCCCTCAGACAATATGCAAAATATCTTCTGGGCTTATTTGCAGCTTCAAAATATCTATGCTTTAAATACTTCATTTTTTTCTGAATTTCTTCTGTCTCCAGTAAATCCAATTAGTTTTTCAGCTGTTTAATTTCTTCCATTTTTCTCTATCCCTTGTTCTTTTATCATAGAATCATAGAATCATAGAGTTGGAAGGGGCCATAGAGACCATTTAGTCCAACCCCCTGCCCAGTGCAGGATCAGCCTAAAGCATCTCTGACAAATATTCATCCAGCCTCTTCTTGAAAACTGCCAATGAGGGGGAGCTCACCACCTCCCTAGGCAGCTGATTCCACTTTTGAACTACTCTGATGGTGAAAAAGTTTTTCCTAATATCCAGCCGGTACCTTTGTGCATGTAATTTAAACCCATTGCTTTGGGTCCTACCCTCTGCTGCCAACTGGAACAGCTCCTTGTCCTCCTCCAAATGACAGCCTTTCAAATATTTAAAGAGAGTAATCATGTCCCCCCTCAATCTCCTCTTCTCCAAACTAAACATTCCCAAGGCCCTCAGCCTTTCCTCGTAGGGCTCAGCCTTTCCTCGTAGGGCTCAGTCTCCAGACCCCTGACCCCTGATTATGGTCTTGTTCCATTATTTTCAATTTTTGGGTTAAATTGTCTCTTGCGTCAAACTTAATTTTCCTCTTTTTGGGTGCTATTGTCATCAATATTCCTCTTGGATAGGCTTTATTTGCTTCCCAAATTGTTATTGGGTTGGCATCGTTTGTTTTATTTATTCTAAAATAATCAGTCTATTCTTCCCTGCATTTTTGCAGTACATCCTCATTTAAAAGTAAAGTATCATCCAATCTCCATCTTCTTTCTCTCTTATTGCCTGTTTGACATACTGTCTCTGTTGGATTGTGATCTGCTATGATCCTTGGGTGAATTTCTGCTTTATCTACCTGTGTCAGAAGGCTCTTAGATATCCAACACATAACTGTTCTGGAGTATGTTCGATGTCTATCCGAGAAGAATGTATAGTCTCTACCCTTTTTATGTAGCAATCTCTAGGCATCCTCTACTTCCTGAGTTGACATATAATTGAATACACACTTAGGAAGGTTTCGTCCTGCCCTTGTCGGTCTATCAGTTTTACAGTTCAAGACACCATTCATGTCTCAAAAAATTAGAGTCTCTCCTTCTTGAAAGTCTAAAAATCTCTGAAAGAATCTCATAGAATTTCTTCTGGCCATCATTTGGTGCGTATAATGAGACCAAAGTCCATATTTGTCCATGAGGGAGTCTTATTTTTAAGGCTACATATCTCCTGTCCTCAACTTTTAATTCTTGAAGGATTTCGATTTTGATTGTAGAAATACATGGCCACATCATTTTTCTTCAATTGCAATGAAGATGTGTATACCTTGCCTAATTTTTAAAAATTTAGTAAATGTTCTTGGTCTTTTTTTAGTGAGTTTCTTGGATGCATATAATATCTGCCCTTAATTTCTTCAATTGATCTAATGTTCTTGATCTTTTAGCGGGAGAATTTAATGTATTCACATTAACTGAAATTATCTTAATCCCATTCATTTTTCTTCTTTCTACTTCTTCTTCTACTTTCATTTACTTATTGCTTCTTCCTTTTCTCTATCTGAAGAGTTCGTATCGTCTGAGCCTGATGATTGGTCTGTTTTATCCGATTGCAAATCTTGTAATAAATCCTCCGCTTCCATAATTGATGTTACTGTTTTTTGGCCTTGGCTCAAGAATATTTCCAATCCACTAGGAATGTTCCAGCAGTATCTTATTTCTTTCTGCTGCAAAAATTTCATCAAGTTCCCAAATTCTTTACATTTTCTAATTGTTATTGGTGGTAGATCTTGAAATATCTTTATCTCTTTCCCTTCTACTTCCAATGGTTCTTTCCTGTGCTGCTGAAGAATAGTATGCTTTGTTTTCTTTGTTTAGGGAGAAGCCGGATCACCCAAAGTGGATGCAGCCCACCCGCCCAACAATCAGGGCTGGCTTGAATACCTGATGTTTAGTAAGAAACCTCCTCAGGGGCAGATGCAGATTCCACCAATCATTCATAAAGTGCTATTCATAAAGCCATAAGGTAAACAGTCAAACAATCAAGCAGCAAACAGTCAAAACTCAAAGTTGGCCACTGCTTGATTGTACTGTCAGGTGGGTGGGCTGCATCCCTTTTGGGTGACCCGGCTTCCTCAAAACCACCTGTTAAAAAGAGAAGGAAATACTAGCTTTTCATCCCAGCAATTTGACTGTAGTTATGTTCTGCTTACCTACTGGACATTTATTTACCTGGATTGTTCATCCGACTCTGCACTTGTTGAACAATACGGCCATAAGGACTGAAACTATTGCAACAGGGGCTTTGACTTATGATTTAAAGGACTGAAAATATTGTAGCAGCAGCTTGGACTTATTACTTAGGATACATTTGCCTATTGGAATTCTTATATTACTATAATTTATATTTGATACTTTACTTTGGATTGTATATAATATTGAATAATTAAGAGCACTTTCATATTTCTTTTCAGTGTTTCATTGGATATTAGTTAATTGCAGTACATTTATATCCTTCACGTGCAGTTTATACTGCTTATAATATTGGTCTTCCTTGTGAAGGTGCCTCCCCTTGTTTTTTGAGCCTGCCTGGAGGTTGGCAACTCTAAAGGAGTTTTGTTGTCATTTGCTCTAGCTTGGTCTTTTTTTTTTTTGCCTGAAGGCAGAACAGCTGGTGATACTGTATTTTCTAATGGCTTTATGTATTGTTATTTAACTGATTTAATTGACATTGTGGACTTGATTGGGTTTTGAAGTAATATGATTTTGCACACTGCTGGCCACTTCAAATTCCCACTGGGCTCAGAATGTGGGATATAATTTTTAAAAAAATTAAATAAGGTGTAGGCTGTAGTCTGCCATTCATGCTAACCTTGCTGCATCCTTTTCCTGTCAATCACTCGCCCTTTGACAGCTGCTTTGCTTCTGTAATAATGGGGGAACTAGCTATTCTTAGACTATTTACAGTACATACTTCAAGAAATGCCTCTGGTCACTTAGACAATTCAAGGCAGCCATTGAGTTTCTGGAAATAATGCATCTGTACACATACATTTTAATTTTCCTGGCCTGTTTTTGAATGCATTTCCTTCATCACGATAGTGCTCAGTTGCTCAGCCAAATGCATTCATCATCATGAGTGCTCAGTTGCTCAACTAAACACAATGGGGAAAAAGATTAATTTACAAAAAACTGAGACTCCTTTGCCTTTTAATTTACGCTTTGCTTTTTCATCTTGGGGTGCTTCAATTGTTCTCTTCCTTCAGGGGAGAAACAGGCTTCTGCCCAATAAACTCCTGTGTCTGGGAATGCTAAAATTAACATTCCAAAGTATGCATTTCATTGAAAGTTGATTAGATGGCTGATTGTGTTTTTTTTTTAAAAAAAAATCAGAGTTATAATTAAAATTGCATCAAACAAAGCTCAGCTTAGAACGGGACCACGTGGGTTTCCGTATATGGTTGTTCTTAATTAAGGGGTGATAATAAACACAGCCCCGTGTCACATGGTAATAATCACATTCTCAAACAGAAGCCTCAGGAAAAACAATGCACCTAGGGAGATCAAACAAGAACAGAGGGAAATGAGGGCTCACCTTCCTGTTTGGTTTGTTATTTGGCCAGCAATACCTGTCTGATTACGTTACTCCACCCTTCTTCCAAGGAGCTTTTATCTTCACAACAAGCTTGTGAGGTTGGCTAGGTTGAGAGGTCTGGCCCAAAGTCACCTAGTGAGCTTTTTGGCTTGGTGAGGATTTGAACCCGTGTTTCCTAGGGTTACTAACCTCCAAGTGGGGGCCTGGAATTCTGGAATTACACTAGGGTTGCCAGGTCCCCTCACCCTCCTAGTGGAAGGGGGGGCCGCACTTACCTTTCTTCTTTGGGGCCCAAATCAGCCCAGTACAAAGCATGGGAGCGCTCCCAGGGTGGCATGACGATGTCAGGTGAGTGGTGAGTGGTGACAGGGGATGGAGGGTGGAAGCGGGGCATCTCCTGCCTCCACCGGGAGACCTGGAAGCCCTAAATTACACCCATAGTGGGTGAGACTATGACATGGAACATAATTCTGTAATTGGTAGAAGTAAGTAGTAGAAACTTCTGGTAAAAGAACAGTTTAACTCTGGAGATTGTAACTTGTATATTCCACCACTCCCACCCCAAGAGTTAAAAACACATTCCAAAAGAGGATGTTTCTCATGGTATGTATGCTCATCTATTCTAGACCAATGTTAAACAGGTCTTCTCCCCCATGGAAATCCGCAAAGCCCCACCTCCCTCCTGGGCTCCAAATGAATCCTTGTGATTTTGGCCTTATGTCAAGTGTTTGTCAGGCAATCAGAGCCCATGGAATGCCATTTGATGGGAATGGGGCAAGAAGGGGTCCTCCGTTTTAAAAAGGGGAGGAAAACTTTTCCCCTCAGATAGAGGTGTCTTCTGCACAGCACACTTTAAGCCAGTGATGCTGAGCGTTCATGCCTATCGATGCTGAAACGGCTTGGGGTCCCATCATTCTGCACTGCATGACCTTGAGGCAATTTGGTGGCTGACAAGTTGAGATGTGTCTGTTTGGAGCTGCATTTTTTGGAGACTGGAGCAGATGTCATTTAAACATTTTTTTTTGCATGCGTCATAATGTTGCAATGTTGAAACCCATCCCCCTGTATTTGCTGATTGCCCACTGGAGAGGCAATTGGTAGCAGCGTTATGGGGGAAAACTTGTACTTTTGTGCTTGTTCCACTCTCATTTTTTTAAAAGCCAAACCAGGAAAAGGTTAATATACTGCTGCTTCGTTCACTCCTGGCAGCTTCCTGGCTTTGTTTTGTGAACACTTGGGTTTTTTTTCCTCTTTGACATTAGCAGAAGCCTGAAGCATGCCAGGAGGAAGGAAAAACAGCCATATAATCCTTTCCTGGCTTTTAAAGCCAGCAGGGAATAAGCAGCAATGTTAGGACTCATGCCTGGCTTTGAAAAGACAAATAAGAGAGTGTGTGCATACTCAGGAGGAAGGAAGCAAACAGAGAAACAGCCTTATGACCCTTACCTCACTTTACTGATAAAAATGGCAGAAAAGGAGTTCAGAGAGTTGAGGAAGGTGGGAGTGGTTACTGGTGGACAGATCACTCAGCTCCCCAGTGAAAGGAAGAGAAGCAGAATGGGAGTTTTTGATTCTTCACGGACAGAATGCACACCAGCAGCAACTGGGCAGCAGCTTAAAATAAGTCAGGGAATGTGTGCAGGGGGAAAACCCCATGAAAATAGATTCTGAAATGCTATAACGTGACCCTGCGGAAAACACCAGGGACTTGGAAGCTCTGATGAAGAGTATCAGATTAGTCAGGATTTTTATTTGGCCTTTTTAGCTAGGGTGGGTAGGCTTAGGGAAGAAAGGTTATTTTTACGTGATAAATAAGCACCTGATAAGACCCAGAAGCAACAAATCTACCTAGGCAGTTACTGAGGATCCTGAGATGTGAAAGAAAACTACACTTTTAAGGGAATTTGTATGTTTGGTTACCTGGTCCAATAAACCTCCTAAGCTGAGGTAAAGGCTCTGGAGAAAGGAATCAAGAATCTCATCTCAGTGGGCTTTTTAAAACCCATTAAAACTGAAACATTCCACACATAGTATGTATTCTGCTGAATACCTATTTTTTCTGTTAAATAAAACATGTTGTTTTTGCCTTCACCTGTGTCTTGTCTATCCAGTCAAATATATAGTAAAAAGAGAACTAAATTTACCTCATAAGTGCACCCAATATTGCTATAAAAATATCTGGAGACCTGTGCGGGGCGGGGGCACATTTTACACACCACCAATACTTTGTCATAATCTAATGTCACCCATTCTCATGAATGTGGGCAATTGGTGATTCAAAGATAAAGAGAGGCTTAGTATGAGGGAGGTGCTATTTTAGAAAAGTTGCAGGCAACTACAGAGGACACCGAGTGATTTCAATACAACATAATCCTAAACGTAATAAAACTTCATGCCTATAGTATAAATGCCTCAGAATTTCATTCTACTCAGACTCCTTCTGTAACAGCACCCCCCCCCAAAAAACCCCTATTTGGCCAGAGATGACTGTGGGAAGCATGTTGTGTGCACACCATAGAAAGCGAAGTTTCTCCTCAACCATTTTTTTGCACTTGGATATTACAACAGCTTGTGGTTAGATTGCCAAATTACTCAAATCCTTATTGGTGCCTTATTGAACAGGGCTGAGTAGAAAGTCATGTTGACGTGATGATTTCGGACTCCTGACAATGTCATCCATCATTTAGTTCCATGAGAACCAGACAGACTCT
The DNA here is from genome assembly GCF_028583425.1 of Eublepharis macularius. Classification (NCBI taxonomy): domain Eukaryota; kingdom Metazoa; phylum Chordata; class Lepidosauria; order Squamata; family Eublepharidae; genus Eublepharis; species Eublepharis macularius. The sequence continues at coordinate 21,776,900 of NC_072801.1, forward strand.
TCACAGAAATCGTTTTCCATTGAAATGGCATACATTCTTATAAATTGGACTTTTTGGGTAGAAAGCTGTTACATTTTTTAAAAAAAATCTATGGTAGTAATTGATTACAAGAAATAGGTGCAATAGAATTGTTCAGACCCTCCAAGTCAAGAGCTAATGACAACCGTCTCTGATGGCTTGTCCAAATTTATGTTGTCTAGAAGAACTGTGCTTGTAAGTAGACATGGGCACGAACAGCATTACGAACAGAAAAAACCCACGAACAGCTCGTTCGTTTGTTCACAAACAAGCCATTCGTGAGGCTCCATTCTAAACGAACAAGGGGTCATCACAAGCCTCGTTGGTTGCCTTCGTCAGCTGTTCGTCAAGCCAGACAGTCTGGGGCCTTTCAATCAATTCCCCAGGCAACGGCAGGGACTGAACTCTGAACTCCTTCTGGCTTTCCTTCTGGCTTTAACTCTTCAAAGTACTTCCAGCAGAGAGTCCTATTTTTGCCACTGTGAAGAGAAAATGACAACAAAGGGAAGGACCCATAGATCGTGCCTTTCCCAGGGTGAAACTTGGGGGGTCTCTGAAACTTGGGGGGTCTTTGGAGGACAGTGAGGACTATGTCCCCTGATTTGGTGGGTATTGTACATTGGGAAGGTCAGTTTGTGGGGTGTTTAAAGGGCCCTGCCCCTTGCACATGGCAGGAAAGGGCCCTTTAAACTATCAGCTGGCAGGCGCGGGGGGGGATTCCCCCTGCCACCTGCCAATTGATAGTTTAAAAGGATCTTTAAGGGGCCACGAACAATGAACATGTTTGTTCATTTTTTCCCCATTTGTGCCCACGTCTACTTGTCAGACCAATAATTTATTGCAGGGGTCCCCCAATGTGGTGCCTGCTTGCTTTGGCAGCAGCAGCCATTACAGTACAAAGATCTTCGCTGCATGACTGAAGGTAAGCTGTTTATATACCAGAATATATTTTAAAACAATATGTTTGTTTTAAAAGACAATTTGTTAAGCAGAGCTTGTTCTGCCTGAAACTATTAGAACAATGCACAAGCTCTGCCTCATTCCCCGACATTTTGTGGCTGAATCTGTCTCCTGTGGCAGCCATTTTTTGTTTGCACCCACCACTCCATGCTAGAATTCCAAAAGTGCATGTAAAAAGTTGTGGAACTCTGATATAGTGAAAAAAATAGTGTGAACTTTTCCTGCCTTTAAGTGTAAAGAAAAGTTTGTTTAGGAACGTTCATGCTTAGATAGTAAAGAAAAGAAAGAGAGAGTACTGAGAAGAAGTAGGATATTGCCCTGAGAGTACCGATCGGGAGACAAAACAAGGAAGTGACACTAAAAGAAAGAGAGGTGCCGTCCTCTCATTCCTAACTGACTAATCCTTGCTGCCCCTGGTGGGTCTTCTTTTCTTTATCTTTGTACACTCGATGTTACTATTTCCAACACATGTTGCGCTTTAAATGTACTCCAAATGTTTCCAGAGGGAGGAAGTTTTCAGATTCCTTATGTGCAAATGGGAAGCAAAGCAGGCCTTTCTGTAAATATCCTTGTCCATCTCGAGCTCTTGGGATAGAATGGGAGATAAGTCTAAATAACGTTTCTTAAAACGTACAGGGACTTTAAGCAGCTCTTTTTGAATCATTAGGTCTGCGGTTTTAAGCACGCTTTCTGTGGTACTGCATTCCTTCGAAATCAACAGAGTTTACAGCCAGACCTCTGGAATTTATTCATTTCGTCCTCTGTAGGAAAAAGCTAACCAGTCAAAGGCATGCTGTAACCCCTACAATGGTGAATTTCAGGAGCTCTGCCTCACTTTTTTGTGTGGAAGGTGAAGAGAGATGAAATACCCCAGTCAGATCCCAGTGAGAAAACAGCTGTCATTCAACAGCTTAATAATATCCTTCAAGTGAGAGAAGTACTAGAGCATTTTCAATCAGCTTTTCTTTTTAGTCAGCCCTGATTTTATTGCTGGTGGGATTGGTTGTTTGGCTTTAAAAGAATATATTTTCTTTCATCCAAGCCTTAGAGGCCAACTAGGTGAGACACTGGGAGTTAGATGTTTGGCTTTCCAAATTGTTTTTTCTTCTTTTTTATACTTACAGCCACTGGGGTGTGTGTGTGTTCTAATTTGGATCCAAACCATGGAATGGGGGAAGAGAGGGGGTTTGATGTAGGGTCGCCATCCTCCAGGTAAGGCCTAGAGTTCTCCAAGAATTCCAGCGGATCTCTAAATTATAGAGATCAGCCCCCCTGGAGAAAAAGGCTGTTTGGTCATGAAATGAAAAATGAGTGCACAATTAGTTCACATTTATGGCCAAAGCAACCACCAGAGGGTGTGAACTCTAGAACGTTGCTTTGCTGCCTTCTCATAGTTTATTAAAACCTTTGATGAAAAGTATTCCCTTTTCTGCTTAGCCTGATTTGTTGTAACTATAGCAATATCGTGGAATCATGAAATCCGGTATAAAAAGATCACCTTAAAAATAGTGATAGCGCACAAAAAACCAGAGATCTGGGCAGCGTCTGTTCTCCTGAAGAGTAACAGCATGCAATCTAAGGCATCGCTTTCTCTGTACAGGACCCCTACTCAAAACATCATTTCTGATGGGAAGAACTGTTGTGTGCATATGTCTTATCTTAATTCTGATAAAACCGGCTGCATCTTTTCAGAAGGAATGCCCACATATCTCAGGGATATTGGGGGAAAGATGCCATGTCAGTCCATTAAAAGGACATATTTTTCTTCTGTAAAAAACTTTGAATGTGCGTGTGGGGGGGAACCCCCCTCCCACTGCCTTATTTTCCCAATGTCAAACTGTCTTGGGGATGCTATTGGGGAAAACCCATATGTTTACTTGTTCCCCAACAGGTCAAATAGGGCTTTGGAGACTGTTTCAGCTTGGGGAAATGGTAGTCCTCATTCGATTTGGGCCCTGCACATGTGGAAATTGAGAAGAACTCACACAACTCAAACGTGGTTGTGTTATATCTGACACAGGGTGTCAGTTTGGACAGCCAGTTTGGTGTTGTGGTTAAATGTGTGGGACTCTAATCTGGAGAACCGGGTTTGATTCCCCATCCTCCACTTGAAGCCAGCTGGGTGACCTTGGGTCAGTCACAGCTTCTCGGAGCTCTCTCAGCCCCACCCACCTCACAGGGTGTCCTGGGCCGATTCCAGATGACTAACCTTAAATCGCTCCATGCCGCCCTCTTCCGGATCGCGACGGGGAAAATGCGAAATATCGCGTTTCCTCGCGCGAGTTTTGCGCGACGACGCGCAAAACTCGCGCGAGGAAACGCGATATTTCGCATTTTCCCCGTCGCGATCCGGAAGAGGGCGGCATGGAGCGATTTAAGGTTAGTCATCTGGAATCGGCCCTGTTGTGGGAATAATAACAACATACTTTGTAAACCACTCTGAGTGGGTGTTAAGTTGTCCTGAAGGGCAGTATATAAATTGAATGTTGTTGTTGTTGTTGTTGTTGTTGTTAGGGTGGGGTACAGGTCAGGGGCCTGACCATCCTGTAATGTGTGAATCAGACCGTTTGCAGGTTGGAGGGAGGGAGAACCTTGGAGGGAAAGAAAATCTCTATTTTCTGAACCTTTCCCAAACCAATAGGCCCAATGAACAAAAATGGAAGTTTTAGCTTCATGTCTGATAAAGGAGAGCATGAACCCCCCCCCCACCTGCGTTTTCTCTCTTCCGCCATCCCCATCTTTAGCAATCTGGGCTGTCGTTTTCATGAATAAAATGGCTTTGCCTTTACAAAAGGCAGATGATTTCAACTGACAGCGTTCCTGCACCCTGAAGCTATAGTACACAGCATAACCTTGAGGAAAAAGAGGAAACCCTTGTGCAAGGGGATGATTTTTCTGCAAAGGGAAATAAAAGCTTAATTTTCCTGCAAGGTTCCACGTATGACAGTGCTCCTCTTAAACTAAAGAGGACTGCTCCCCCCATTTGCGCACCCCTGGAGACCAGAAGAGATAGATCTAGCTTTTAAAAAACCAGCAGCATTGGAATTAGGAAAGTTATTTCTGGTAATGTCCATTGAATTCTGTTTCCTGTTTCTACTTCAATAAATAAGGCCATGAATGTTTTCTTAACAAGGATCACCGCTAAAACCTCCACCCTTGTCCTCCAATTACTGCCAATTGCTTGTAGGCTCTTTGTTGCTTTACATATGCTGCATTCGGCAGCAGACTGTTAGAGCCAAGCTACAAGTGAGGCCTTACACAGGTTGGACACTTGTCAGCTTCCCTCAAGTTTTGATGGGAAATGTAGGCGTCCTGGTTTTACAGCTTGGCTCTCCATTACAGCTGCAAGACCAGGATGCCTACATTTCCCATCAAAACTTGAGGGAAGCTGACAAGTGTCCAACCTGTGTCAGGCGTCACTTGTAGCTTGGCTCTTAGGCAATTGGCACCGATTGTATTGGATGGTGCTTCTTTTGGCTAACGATACTCTCCCCCAATGCAGAATACACCTTAGCAATTGTTGTCATGCACCTTAAAATCACAACGGATATCTAATGCAATTTCATTCTGAATGCCTGTATTTACACCCTTTTAAGTTCATTGAAATTCATGGGCTTAGAAGAGTGGAATTTCTGGTTAGGATTGCAGTTGGTGCTGCTTTAGCTGATGTATGTTCAGCATTTCTCTCCCTCCACTTCTCCTCTTGTTCTTCACAACCAGGATCCCCCCTCCCCACCTTTTTACTTCTATATATCCCAAAGGTATGCACCATAATTAATGTTTTTTTTCAGCAGCACTTGGCCTGGTATTTTCCATCTTCCTACCTACTATTGCACTGTGACAAGGCACAGAAAAGATTGTCCAGATTGATTTTTCTCCCCTCTCACACAGATGAAACTAGGGTTGCCAGCCTCCAGGAGGTAGCTGGAGATCTCCCAGAATTACAACTGATCTCCAGGCCACAGAGATCAGTTCACCTGGAGAAAATGGCTGCTTTGCGGGGGGGGGGGGGGACTCTATGGTATTATACCATGCTGAGGTCCTTTCCCTCCCCAAACCCTGCTTTCTCCAGTTTTCACACCCCAGATCTCCAGGAATTTCCCAACTTGGAGCTGGCAACCCTAGATGAAACCTACTGGCGCTTTACAACCACTGTGACAGCCCGTCACACAACCTAACTTTGATATTGTGCAGACCTTCAGGGCACACAATAGAGCCAGGAGAGCTCCTGCCGATCAGAGAAGACTATGGTGACCTGGAAAGACCAGAGGCCATATTCAGTAACAGTAGGGTTGCCAGCCTCCAGATAGTGGCTGGAGATCTCCCGGAATTACAACTCGTCTCCAGGTGACACAGATCAGTTCCCCTGTAGAAAATGGGTGCTTCAGAGGGTGGTAGGGTTGCCAGTCCCTCTTAACTTCCCAGCGGGAGACGGGCTCCCTGCACTTACCTCTTGGGGTGGGGGGTGCATGTGTGCAAGTGTGATGATGTCACTTCCCACACTCCGCAGGAGTTCGGATTGGGGCTGCTGCCGAGCGCAGGAGCACTCCCGCACTCTGCAGTGGCCCAAAACGGGCCTGTTTTGGCACAAATTGGGCTTGTTTCGGGCCCGTTTTGGTGTGGATTGGACCCATTTGGGCCCAGATCAGGGCCACTGCAGAGCGTGGGAGCACTCCTACGCTCTGCAGTGGCCCAAAACAGGCCCGATCCTCACCAAAATGGGTCCGAAACGAGCCCGATTTGGGCTGAAACGGGCCCGTTTTGGGCTGCTGCAGAGTGCAGGAGCGCTCCTGCGCTCCACAGCTGCCTTGATCTGGGCCAAACAGGCCCGATCCAGGCAGCTGCTGTGCACAGGAGCATGCAGTGCCAAAGGGGAGCGTGCAGGGAAGGTGCATGCCCCTCCGCTGGCCAGGTAAGTGGGGGTGGGGTGTGAGAGCGGGGGATCCCCTGCCCCCGCCGGGGGTCTGGCATCCCTAGAGGGTGGACTGCATGGCATTATACCTTGCTGAGGTCTCCCCCCTCCCCAAACCCTGCCCTCTTAAGGCCATACACCCCAAATCTTCAAGTATTTCCCAACCAGGAGCTGGCAAGCCTAAGGCAGCTTAATATGTGTTCAAACTAGTTTCATTCCTGCTTACTTTTGTGGGGAAAGGAAGCCTAAAAAGCAAACTTCTGGAATATGGATTAACCTCCTCCCCCACCATCTTTCTTTTTTCTCTCTGATTCGTATTGGTATTGAGAGGAAAAAGACATTCTGTCCTGAAAATTCCCAAAATAACTGATGTGGAGGGGACGCAGAGGAGGTTTACCCGTGTGACTCAGGGCCGTCGCGCTGAATCAGCCTGGCTCTCTGGATGCTATTGCTGTGTTGAAAGGCGTGATGTGGTCTCAATAATTGCAGAGAGGCCCTGCGATGGATTCAAGCCCTCCTGCAGATTTTCTGCTTTGGGGGAGGGGGAAACAAATAATCCTTTACTCTAATGAAACCTATTGCTCAAAAGAACTTTTTTAAGAAAGCAAAGAACAGCAGCTGTTCAATAAAACATACATATCTGTTGCAAGTAATATGTGGGGAGAAGGAAAGGCTTGGTGAAACCTTATTAACAAGAATAATAGCCCTCTGGTGTTTTAGAACGCTGTGCGTTTGATTCAGGCTGAAGCTAGATGGGGTTTACGTGAGTCAGTGTGGTGTACCATCGGGATGAAGACTAGACCTAGCTTCAAACTCCTACTCTGCCATGATATATGCTTGGTGGGGTTGCCAACCTCCAGGTGGGTCCTGGAGATTTCCCAGAATTACCACTGATCTCCAGTTACTATGGTTCAACCAGGGAGCTTTATGGCAGAGTGGGAATTTGAAGGTTGGTCTCTCAAGTCTGAGCTGGAAACTCCAGTCAGTGTACCCCAGTGTGGTGCCTGCCACTATGTTTCTTGATACCCTCTTTCTTCTGGTTTCCCCCCACTTCTTTGGAAAAGGATGTGCTTCAGAAGAGCTCCAGGTATATCAGCTTTGAGTCTGCAGGAGGTACCCATTCCCTAACAGCTGTTTCCATCATAGGAGGATGCCTGGCTTTGAATGTCCCAACAGGCTCCTGGCTCCATGGCAGCCATTTTGTGGTACACAAAATGGCCGCCACGTGTCCCCTTTGAGAAAGCGTACACACTATACTTTCTCAAAGTTTTAAAAGTGCCTACAAGATCAGTAGGTTTGAGAATTCCATGCTCTGAGCACTGCACCACATGCATGGTCAAAAGGAGATCATATATCTGTAAAGAGAAATGAACTGGTGGGGAACTGATGAAAATAATTTTCCGTGTTGTTTACTGAGCATGATTCTTAATGAATCAATGGCATTAAAATGTCTGTTTCTTCCCTTCTTCTGCAACTCTCTCTCTCTCTCTCTCTCTCTCTCTCTCTCTCTCTCTCTCTCTCTCACACACACACACACACACACACACACACACACACACACACACACACACACACACACACACACACACACACACTATTTCATTGGAATTTTGCCCAGTTGTGGATTACTCTGTCTTATCCATGTCTCGTCTTTAAAATATTTGATTTAAAGCTTTGGGAATATAAATTAATCAAGATGTACTCATAAATGGAGCAGGTGTCCTAACGTCTATTTTTATGAAGCTTGAGAAAGCACAGATAAACGGTGACAATAGAAAGAAAATACTTTGCATCTGTGGAAGGAAATTGCAACAGCAGAGGAGGGGAAATGGTGTCTGTTTTGCAGATGAAAGAGAGAGGAAGATGGAATAATTTCATCACATTCTTTTTCATTTGTGCTTTCAGGCAGCCACGAGGGCACTGAAATGAGACTGGAACAATCTGAATGCCTTCTTTTTTAGCTTTCAAAGGGAATTAGACAAACGTGTGCAGGTCAGGAGGACTGGTCTGTTGGAATACTGGTTGCTGTAGCAGGGGAAAGGCACTCTGTGCATGCCCAGAGAAATATGTTTCTGATTCCATCCTAGTTTCTGGAAACAGACTTTTGGGCTAAGTTCTGGTTGAGATTTTGGCACAATTTAAGTAATTGACCATGCAATCTATGCTGAATTATGCTCTTCTAAACCCACGGAAGTCAATAACTTTAGGAGGATTTAACTCTAATTCCTGAAAAGTAGCCATGTTGGCAGGTTGGAGGAAAAGTGAAAAGGGAATCTTGTGGCAACCTTGAAGATTAATTGAATTTTGTGTGTGTGTGTGTGTGTAAATGTCATGGCTAGAATCTTTAGTCAGCAGATATAGCAATGCTGATGGCTACCCATCTTGATATGTCTTGATTAAACTCAGGTTAATGTGAATGTTTGTTAGATTCTAGTTCAGCATTAATTTATGCCATAATAAATTAGTTAGTCTTTGTGGTGCTACAAAGGTCCTTTCTGTTCTAAAAACGGGTTCAGCAATGAAGCTTTCAATGAATTAACATTATATATTTAGAAAATCAAGTATAAATGGAAATTATATCCCATCCCAGGAAATTGAAGACAACTTTCCATTAGTCCATGTTGCATTTTTTAATAACTAATGGGAAGGGATGTGTATGTAGCAAAATTGTGCCCTGCTTGGGGTAACAAAATTCCTTGATCCGGCCTTGAATTTCAGAATGGTTAGGTTTCTCTCTTCCTCTGCAAAAGGTGCTTTTTTGGGGAAACAGTGGCTGTGAGATCATCACCAAGGGAGAGTTTTCACACTCTGCAGTTCCGATTACTGGTGAAATAGTATGACATTGTGGGAACATTTCATTCTCTGTCTATGAGGAAGTTGGAAAGATTGGGCTTCAGTTACTAGTAATGAAGTGTGAATTTCTTTCTTCAGGGTTCAAATTGCCATTCTCTTTGGGACTTGAATGACATATTGGCAAACTTGCACATTCTACAAGTAAAATAATCTCTATATGTTTTGATTGTATATCAGTGTCTCAGGAAAAAGGCAGGTGCTTTGTTTTGTACGTAACCATAATAATATAGAGATTCTTATTGGTCTGAATTCTATTCCGAGTTCTAAATTCCACAGTCACGGAAGGTTAGTAACCTCTCAACTTTTTCAAGACAGCGGCGAAATCTGGGTTAGTTACAGCCAGTCAGCGGCCACTGACACGTACCTATATTATCTAAGCATTTGCAAGCACAATTATCACTTTTGCTTGGTTTTAGACGTACGTTTAGATGCGTTCTTACAGAGAACCTTAGAAAAAACGGGGTGTGCAGACAGATGGATGAAAAACTAGGTAGGCACAGAAATATAGAAGGAAGCGAAAACTGGAGGAGGGGGGGTGGTTGGTTACCTGTCACATGAATATGTGTTAGAGAAGTACGATTTTTGCCTCTTCACCTATGCTGATACTCTGCCATTCTACCCACATCCCTATTGCTAAGGGTGATGCATTTTTCCAAGTCCCTTATGTGGAGTCTAGCTGAGCACCAGTTGTGTTGTTGCTACAAGCAATCTTTCTTCAAAGTTGGCACCTTTCGCGGAGAGCTGTTCGTTCTAAAAAAATTCTTCCATAGCGATGCAGTAAGGGAGCAGAGAGTCTGATCATCATGATGATACTGTATCCTGCTCCAACCGCTGGAAGGCAATGTTGCTTTTAAGCTCTGGGGCTTGTTCTTCTCACAGTTCTTAAATACGGACCCATGAAAATGAGCTTTTCTCCATTTTCCATTTTTCTAAAATGGAAAACAGATTATTTGTCCTGATGTGTCACAGTGGAGAGATAAGATTTATGAATATGCGTCAATGGCTAAAGTGACTACTTATCTGCATTATAGACCGATAGCCAGGGCTTTTTTTCAGCAGCACCACCACCTCTCGAAAATACTCAGGCGTCTGGTGGCCCCGCCCCTCGGATCCCCTCATTTCCCTCTTGAGAGTTCCACCACCTCTTTTCCCAGAAAAAAAAGCCCTGCCCATAGCTGAGTTTTGGGGGAATTGAGGGATTTCTTTGATTATTTAGGCAGAAATTAACACTAATTAAGGTAACAGTATAAAGACAAGAAGATAAAACATAGAGGAAAAATAGAAGCTGATATTGTAGTTTGTATAAGTAAAATTAACCAAGGAGAGAGAAGGAGAGCTGTGACACAATTATGTTTAGTTACGGGCAAACTTTGAATGTATTCTTTATTGTTCAATGTAATTTTAAATGCAGGTCTTGTATAAGTTTTGAACTAATTCCATATGAATGTTTATATAAGATTGTATAAGTCTCAACCCAATCTTCAATCTAGTGTTTGTATAATTAGTAAAAGATTATTTCTATTTTTTCACATCTTTTCTTTTAAAATAAAATTTCTTAATTAAAAGAAAGAAAATGGGCTTTCCTCAAATTTACGGGACTCATCACTGCTGTTCTAGTGCACAAAGAGCTCCAGGTTTTGTCAGTGTGCTGTTGTGTTAACAGCCGAGACAGACTCACAAATGCTGCTTCCATTGAATTTATGTTGGCAATGGGTGACCTTTGCTCAGCTTGGAATGGGGTTTGGAAAGTTACTGAGCCCTCTTGGCTAGCATTTAGGAAAAAGGCTTGTTTGTTTTCATGAGTTCTTCCACAGGCCATTTTAAAACAAAAATTACCAGTATACTTGTAAAAACTCTTCGTACTTGGCTTTTGTGAATAAAATCTATCGCCAGGGGTCATTTCGTAGAAAAAGAGCTGGAGGAACTCATTAGCATAGCTCATTAGCATATGCCACACCCCTTGCCATCACCAGAAGTGTGTCATTGGCATAACTGATTTGCATGTGCCACACCCCCTGGCATCACCTATCTTGGCTGTTTTGGACCCAATCCTGGCCATTCAAGGCTGAAATTGGGCCCAAAATGGCAAAAAGGGGCCGAAAATGGCCAAAAAAGGGGCCAAAATGGTCAGGATCGGGCCGCTGCTGAGTGGGAGAGTGATCTACCACCCATCAGAAGCCCGATCCGGGCCGTTTCAGCACCAATCCAGGCTGAAACAAGCCCAAAATGGCCAAGAGTCAGGTGGGTGGGGCCACCTGACATGTAACCTCTTTGGGGAACTGCTGGAACTGCATTCCTGTATGTTCCCCCTCGAAATGAGCCCTGTCTATCGCTATCTTATTTAGTATATACAATTTCCAAGGTCTTACAGAGCTCATCTCTCTCTCTCTCTCTCTCTCTCTCTCTCTCTCTCACACACACACACACACACACACACACCCTCTACTCAGACGATAAACTTAACAGAATAAAGTCATCAGATAATGGCTTTTGGACCAGACCCAGGGGCTTCCTCAGGAAAAATATACTGTAATACATAGTTAGGCTTTTAAAATTTGACTTACACCTGGGGAATGACAACACTAACAACTCATGCTAACAAAAACAATTGGAAAGGCACCACTAACAGGGACGGTGATACACGAGGGTCAGTTGTAAATAAACAGATGTTGTACCTGGTGAATGGGGACTGTTGGAGCATATGCAATAGGTCAGAGCAGATCATGTGAGGAAGCTTGACCCATAGGGTGTCCAGTCCTGTCTTGGGAAATTCCTGAAGATAAGCGCCAAGGGAGGGCAGAGTTTGCTTGTGAAGGGATGTGATGCCATAAACTCTGCCCTCTGAAGCTGCCAGTTCCTCCAGGGGAATGGATCTCTCTAGTCTGGAGATCAGTCGTGATTCCAGGAGAACTCCAGGCCCCATCTTGAGGTTGGCCGTTCTACAAAAGCTTCTCTTCTTTTGCCTGAGCAACAAAGTGGACTCTGAGTCAGCTGGGCTTTGTGTGGTGGATCCGGCCCCTCCCGAGCTGTCGCATGTCAAGAACTTAATCTGACCCGTTGAAGCTTTCCCTGACATCCCTGCTTGTCTTCTTTCCTCAGTGTTTGGGACCTGGGAAAATGTGGTTAGGGTCACTGCACAAAGCTGCTTTCTCATCTTCTCCTGATGCCATTATCCTGAAACGAGGTGCGTTAATTATGTATGATCTACTTCCTCTTCCACTTGGCACCCTTAATTGGATTTTTGGTAGACTTGTTTCTTTTGCCAGATGGTTTCTTCATTCATTTTTTTCTTACTTTGCTAGCGTTCTCTGAGACCATTTTTTTTTAAATGTTCCATCCATTGACTCTTTGCCCAGTTCTTCATGGAAGTAAGCCAACAGACCAGAAATCACTGTTTCCATTTGTCAGACTGTCAGTGAGAGTCCTCCTTCAAATTGCTTGGGTTGTGGGCCCTGGAACCTTCCTCCTCCCCTTCTTCTCAGATGTCAGCTTTTAAGAATCAGGGCCTGGGGGGGGGGGGGGGGGGCCCCCCTCTCTATGCTAAGCCTCCTTGTGGAGAGGATGAAGAAGGGCCGTTTTCACATGGCTTACCTTGTTCCGGAAAACAGCGAAATCTCACATGAAATCGTGTGAGAAGACACTGTTATCGCACAAGAAGATGTGAGAGCAGCATCTTCTTGTGTGATTTTGCACGAGATTTCACTGTTTTCCAGAACAAGGTAAGCCGTGTGGAAATGGCCAAGGAAGGAAGGAAGGAAGGAAGGAAGGAAGAGGTTTTTGTCTCCCCTCGTTCCCTCTCTTTGGAATGTATTCAATGAGGGCCAAAACAGATACTTTGTTCACTAACTTTATTATTTACTTCATTTATACCTGCCTTTCTCCTCAATGAGAATCCAATGCCGCTTACATCATTCCCTTCTCCTCCATTTTATCTTCATAACAACACTGTGAGGTAGGTTAGGCTGGGTGAGTGTGACTGGCCCAAGGTCACCCAGTGAACTTCTGTGACAGAGTGGAATTTGAACCTGTTTTTTCCCTGATCCTAGTGTAACTCTATATCACACTGGCTCTGAGGTTCCCAGCTTGTTTTCCCTACAGCCACACATCAGCTGCAGAAATATTATTTTAAAGATCAGAGGGATAATTTTTCAGGTTGACCTGCTACTTGTGGGGGAGGGGGCTCCTGCCTTCCCCAGGTTCATTTGCCAACTTCCGGCTAAGACCTGAAGATCTCCTGGAACAACAGTTGAGCTCCAGGACTACATGGATTAGTTCCCATGGAGGCTCAAATTGCCCATACTTTAGAAAAAGACCATGAATCCAGCAAGCTGAATAACAATGGTGCCCTATCGCCCAATCCTGCCTGTGATTAGTTGGTGCTAAGAGCTAAACTATATGAGACGAATTACATGAGGACGCTCAAGTGAAGGGAGACACAATGTTATCCAGGAAGTGTAGTTTGAATTTCACCTCTCTCTACAGAGCCGGGAAAGATTGTTCCTCAAAGTGTTCATTAATTTTCACCTCTCTACACTCCTCAGAGGGTTTGTTAATATTTGACAGAGCCTTTGGGGAGGCAAAGCGGAAATTAACAAACCCTCTGAGGAGCTCTTTGCCAGCTCTGTAGAGAGAGGTGAAATTCAAACTATGCTTCCCGCTAACATTGCATCTCCCTTCACTAGAGCGTCCTCGTGTAATTTGTCTTGTGTGGTTTAACTCTAAGTCCCACCTGTAATTCAGTGGGGTGGCTCACTCCAAATAAAGGTGCATCATCTCTTTTCTAAAATGAAAAGCCTGACTCCCCACAGCTTTTTCCTCATAGGAAAGGTATTCCCACTTCTGAATTCTCTTGGTTGCCTTCTTCTGTTCTTGTTTTAAGATGGGGAGACCAGAACTGTCCATAGTATTTCAGATAAGGATGTGCTATAGGGGCATTACAATGGTGATTACGGGTGTACGAATTTACTAAATCGGCTTTTGAATTTGACCTGATTGAAAGACCTTTTGGGAACACCTTTTCAAACCATCCTTTCTGCTGTTGTTAGATGCAGGGCAATATGTTAAACAGCCACGCGCTTTTTCCATTACAAGATTGTGTTTGAAACAAAGGCAATATTGTTCAAATAACACCCTTGTAATTGAAAATGCTGCTTTAAAAGCTTCAGAAGTGGCCACGGGGGCAAACTGCAGGCAAGGGATTGAATAGAAACTGACAGCGTGGAATTCCCACGAGGCCTTGCAGAATACCTTATTTAGGGTAAGGCTATGGTAGTTCCACAGTTTCATCGTGAGTCAAACGTAGATGGACTGAATGTCTTGATGAGTCTGGTTTGATCTGAAAGCTTAAGTCTGTACAGTTTCTCTACACTCACAACAAATTTGTGGTTGTTCTTCTTTCCCTATTCGTGTTAATGAAATTTGGCTGCTGTTAAAAACTGATTTGGGCCCCTTTGCATATAAATTGCATAAAAAAATGAATATATACACATCTAGCTGCCAAATATTGAGACAGATCCTTTATCTATCTAGGTCAGTATTCTCTACTCTGACTGGCAGTAGCTCTCCAGGGTCACAGGTGGAGGTCTTTTTCATCACTTTATATTTTCAAATGGAAATATCGGGGATCAAACCAGGGACCTTCTGCAATCAAAGTAGTTATCCTCCGACAGAGCAATGGTCCTACCAGAAGTCTTCTTGACTAGGCATGAATAATAGCAGGAATGGAAGCAGTGTCTGTTTGTATATCCCTCAAACCAAGCATGCACGGCGTGGGAATTTGTCTTGCATCCGCCTTGTGAAGGCAGCCACTAGTGAACTTTGTTGCAGGAGGGTGATCACTAGACATGGGCATGAACAGCATTACGAATGGAAAAAAACCACGAACAGCCTGTTCATCTGTTCGCGAACAAGCCGTTCATGAGGCTCCATTCTAAACGAACAAGTGGTCATTGCAAGCCCCGTTGGTTGCCTTCATCAGCCGTTCGTCAAGCCAGACAGTCTGGGGCCTTTCAGTCAATTCCCCTGGCAACGGCAGGGACTGAACTCTGTCTGAACTCCTTCTGGCTTTCCTTCTGGCTTTAACTCTTCAAAGTACTTCCAGCAGAGAGTCCCATTTTTGCCACTGTGAAGAGAAAATGACAACAAAGGGAAGGACCCATAGATCGTGCCTTTCCCAGGGTGCAATCTCTCTGAAACTTGGGGGGTCTTTGGAGGACAGTGAGGACTATGTCCCCTGATTTGGTGGGTATTGGACATTGGGAAGTTCAGTTTGTAACCCCTCAAAGTAGCTGCCTTCTAATGGGCAGTTCTGTTTTTGCCACTGTGAACAGAAAATAACAGCAAAGGGGGGGAACACATGGAACATGCCTTTTCTGGGATGCAATCTCTCTGAAACTTGGGGGGTCTTTGGAAGACAGTGAGGACTACATCCCTTGCAAATTTGGTGGGTATTGGACATTGGGAAGGTCAGTTTGTAACCCCTCAAAGTAGCTTCCAGCAGAGAGTCCCATTTTTGCCACTGTGAAGAGAAAATGACAACAAAGGGATGACAACCCATGGATCATGCCTTTCCTGTGGTGCAATCTCTCTGAAACTTGGGGGGACTTTGGAGGACAGTGAGGACTATCTTCCCTGCAAATTTGGTGGGTATTGGACATTGGGAAGGTCAGTTTGTGGGGTGTTTAAAGGGCCCTTGCACGTGGCAGGAAAGGGCCCTTTAAACTATCAGCTGGCAGGCAGCAAGGGGGAATTCCCCCTGCCACCTGCCAGCTGATAGTTTAAAGGGATCTTTAAGGGGCCATGAACAACGAAGATGTTTGTGAACAGGGTCATTTTCGTTACTGTTCATTATTTGTTGTTTGTGGATGGCAACGAACAATGAACAGCTTGTTCAGGGTTTTTTTCCCGTTCATGCCCATGTCTAGTGATCAGCTCAGTACAGGTTGAAAAAAGCAATGGGTACTCCAAACTGGCTACAACATCAAGATTAAGGGCCAAAATGCAAGTTCCCTGTAGACTCTCAAAATTACAAAGAAACATTGTTTTAAAGCAAAGCAACTGCAGGTGGCTTCTGGTAGTTAAACTTTTTGGTTGCCTGATGATTGTCTGCTCTAAATTTACCACCCACTGAACGTCTGTGACTAATTGGAGGCTTCACTGAGAGACTATGTGAAACTGTTCCACAGGGATCTAACTACATGTGCCTGCTGAAGAAGTGATCCATTCACGAAACGGGCTAATACTACGTATGCTGGCAAATCCTGTACTATGGCTGATGAGGTGGCTGAATTTGCTGACTTGGCATTGGACCCCTTCAGCTCTTCACAGCCTCTTTTCTTCAATTGCAGCTTGATGTTATTGGACATTTTCGCCCTTTAAATGTTTTTGCTGTGGACGGTATCCCTTGTAAACCGTTCCATGGCTGCCTAATTGAATGGTAGTGCCAGTGTGCACCCTTGTATATTTGTAATTGAATGTTGCTGCCTTTAGGTTGTATAATTCTTAGGAAGTGCCTGCGTGCACCCCCCCTTTACTGTTTTGTGCCAGTGAGCACTTTTGTGATGTATTTACTGGGATGGTTGTTGTAATACTCACATCTTGATTACTTCAGTATTTGGATTATTATAACTATATTTTTGATAATTTGAGTGTTCTTAATGTGTATTCATTGAGTTTTCACTTCACAGCCCTGGTTTTGTCTGTAATTTTGCTAGTTCTCCTGTGGGAGCAGCGATCCCCTGCTCCCAGCCTCTGGCTGGCAGGGGGGAGGGAAGGCCCCAGGGAATGGGCCCAGGAGACAAGAAACTTTCTGGGCCAGCACATAGCAGGCACACTCCCCACGGGCATGATGACATCACTTCTGGAAGTGACATCATCGCACCCAGTGGCAGGCATGCTCCTGCCCTTCCTAGGGGCCAAAATTGGCCAAAATAGCCCCCTGTGAAGGGCAGGAGCATGCCTGCCAGTGGGCACAATAACTTCATTTGTGGAAGTGACATCATAACTCATGCCGGGAGCATGCACGTGCTTTGCACAAGGTGATCACATAGGTAAGTGCCAGGTCCCCATGGCTCTTAACTGAGTCTTCAAGGGACAGACGAACTCCATCAAAAGTGGGGAGTACAATGTTCCAACCAGGAAATTAAGGGGATCTGGCAACCCTAGATAAGAGATATACAACGATAGGGGCCTGCTTCCAGGTGGGGCCTAGAGAGCTCCCCAAATTATAGGTGATCTCCATACTACAGAGACCAGTTCTCTGGGTGAAAATGCCTGCTTTGGAGGTGAACTCTATGGCACTATACCCCACTGAGGTCTCTCTCTTCCCCAACCTCTACCTTCCTTAGGCTCCACCCCAAATCTTCAGGACTTTCCCAATTCAGACTGGGCAGTCCTACCTCTGTGAAAGTCCAGTTCCTGACCAAAGCCAGCTGGACTATCTGAGATGAGGGAACAGCCAGAAGAAATGGATTTGGAGATCCAGATGGTGGCACACTCTGTTGCTGGTGTCTGAAAGGGAAGGGAATACACTACCATTCTTAACTTGCTCTGGAGGTAAATCTTGGGTAGAATCAGGGGCCTTTTCCTGGCTGCAGAACAAACTTTTTTTCTTTCTATGTTCTTTGGTTGCTCGGCGCCTTATTTCCATACTGAATCAGGCCAAACCAATTTTGGGCCCGCCCTGAGGGAGGCAAAGTCTTTACATGTCAGTCCTGAAGCTTGTCTTCGCTGTGTGCAGCGCTGAGTGCCACACGCCAGTTTCTTGAAGAATTCTCTGGGGCTGTTGCAACAACGATCACTTGAAGGCCTTGAAGTCTGTCTTGGGCTTTCCCTCACCTGTTCCCAGCAGTGAGTTCTCAAATCCTGCTATGAGTGCCGTCATTTTTGATCTTCCTATAGGGAGTTCTTAGTTGTTCTGTAGATAATTTTTCCCTCTGCTTTGTTTCATATTAATGGTGAAAACAGAAGGAAGTGAAAATCCTGCAGGACTCTCTCTCCTTCTCTTCTCTTCTCTTCTCTTCTCTTCTCTTCTCTTCTCTTCTCTTCTCTTCTCTTCTCTTCTCTTCTCTTCTCTTCTCTTCTCTTCTCTTCTCTTCTCTTCTCTTCTCTTCTCTTCTCTTCTCTTCTCTTCTCTTCTCTCTCTCCCTTCTTCAGTAAACTCATCATCATTTGGGGAAGTGAAAGCATCCTACTTTTCTGCTGACCTTGGGAATAAAAGGAGGACACTTTTTAACCCTCCACGCCCCCGTAAGGAAAACAAGAGGATGATAATGATTTTCGTATGACAATCCGTTCTCTGAATTTACAAATAAGATTCTACAGATGGGAGGGGAAGAAACTTTCAGCAAGTGGAAGAATGTAAAACAGAGAAGCAGCTTGCCTATGATATGGGCTGTGAAGTTGCAGTCATTCATCACTCTCTCGTTTGGGGTACACGTTTGTGCTTTCGTGGAGGGAGGGAGGCCGGACCGGGCCAGCACCAAGCAGGAGGTGCTTGACCAAGTTGGGTGTAAGGAAAGGAGAAGCACCCTTAGAAGTAAACTGCAAGAATCCAGGTGGATAACCACGTCTAAGAGTTATCAGACGTGGTTGACCAAATTGGGTGGCAGGGTAAAGTAAAACCAGGCTGGCAGATGGGCACATCCCATTCTCTGCGTGGCAAGGCCAGGCCAGGATGGTGCTTCCCATCCCGCGTCATAGTGAGGTTGGGCCGGGGAAGCATGGCCTGGAAGGGCATGTCGCTTGCCACAGCGAGCCCACCTTCTGTGCACCTCTGGCTCACCCCCTCCTCTTTCTTTGAGCTGGGGTGATCCTGGTGTATATGGCGGTAGCCTGGAGGGTAGTACCCTGAGCCATCATCTCATCACAGCTCTTCCAAGGGGCCGTAATGACCAAGATGCCCCTGATGCTTACAATGGAAGGACTTTTGTTAATGGCCTAAAACACCTTTTTCCTACTCCCCTTTTCTCTCCCCCCACCCAAATCCAGCTGGACAGAGTTCTAGAGAAGCTGAACGCTTGCACATGGTTTTGTGTCATTTTGATTGGTCCAAATAAAAGACATTACTTTTTTTAAAATACAATTTTCCCATTAAGACTTCCTCTCCCTACACCATTTTCCCAGCCTGACAAGGCCCCCTGAGGGCCTGTTCTGAAGACTTTCTTCCTCAGGCCTAAGGTTCAAATCTGCATTGGGGTTCTGTGAGCTTGATAAATGAGAGCTAAACTACACAAGACAGATTACACAAGGATGCTCAAGTGAAGGGAGATGCAACGTTAGCCGGGAAGCGTAGTTTGAATTTCACCTCTCTCTACAGAGCTGGCAAAGATTGCTTCTCAGAGGTTTTGTTAATTTCCTCTTTGTCTCCCCAAAAGCTCTGTCAATTATTAACAAATCCTCTGAGGAGCGATCTTTGCCGGCTCTGTAGAGAGAGGTGAAATTCAAAATACGTTTCCTGGCTAACATTGCTTCTCCCGTCACTTGAGTGTCCTCGTGTAATTCGTCTTACGTAGTTTAGCTCTGAGTTTGTCACTTTCATTGCAGAGTGATAAGGGGAAATGTGAACCCTTCAGCAAAGGAAGCTGCCTTATACTGAATCAGATGACTGGCCTGTCAAAGTCAATATTGTCTACTCAGATGAGCAGTGACTCTCCAGTTTCTCAGGTGGTGGTCTTTCATATCACCTACCACATGGTCCTTTTAGGTGCAGATGCTAGGGACCTTCTACATGCCAAGCAGATTCTCTGCCACTGAGCCACAGCCCCTCTAACATCGTGCTGTGCAGCTGAAGGTTCCCCATGAACTAATTCTGGGGAAAAAAATGACATCTTATTGAGCCCTTAAATCCAGTAGATAAATTGTTACAGCCCTTAACTTGCTGCCTCCCTTAGACATATGGCTGTGTGGGGCTGTTTGCATGTGTGTGTGTTTGTTAAAATATCATTCCATAAAGGTAGTGTTGGCCAGGAATATTCTTTGTTCCTCCCTTTCTCCACTTCAGAACATAATGCGGATGCTGGTTCTAATTTAAACCAGTAATGACTCATGCCCACTCTTGGGATGACTAATTCAATGCAGAGTTTTAAACGTGATGAGCAAAGAGTTGGATTTGCTGAAACTTTTTATCTACTAAGAGTGGGGAACGACAGCACAACTTACATCTTCCGCCTTCTTCTGGAAGACATTCAGAATTCCAAAAAATTTAGGAAAACCAGCCCCGCACATACATTGCATCCTTCTGAAGCTCTCAGGGGAGATGTTTACAGGATGTTCACCAGAGCAGTATCTGGGTGACCATTTAAATCGCTCTTGGTAGGGTTGCCAACTCTGGATTGGGAAATTTTTTGGAGATTTGGGGGTGTAGCAGGGGAGGGTGGATTTTGGGAAAGTGGAAGGCGCTTAGCAGTATGTGATGCCATAGAGTTCACCCTCCAAAGCAGCTATTTTCTCTAGAAAAACTGGTCCCTTTCATCTAGATATTAGTAGTGATTCTGGGAGATCTCCAGTCCCCACCTGGAGGTTGACAACCCTACCACTCAGTCATGGAAGCCAGTAACAGCCTAACTTACATACAGGATTGTTTCCGTGGAGATAAAAATGGGGGAACAATGTTATAAGTTGCTTTGGGTCCCCCACTGAGGAGGAAAGCCAAGTGTGAATGTCTGAATCACCCAATTTCATCCTCAGAACACCCCTGTGAGATGGGTTTGGCTGCAAGATAGCCAGCAAGTCGCCCCCCTCCCCCCAGTGAACTGCTTGACTAAACAGGGACTCGAGCCAAAGACCATTTCCCCACGGCTTACCTTCCCTCGGAACGACCCAGAACATCGCGCAAAAACCACGGAAGATCACGTTTTCTCGCACAAGATTTGCGCGATGTCGCACAAATCTCATGCGAGAAAATGCTATCTTACACGTTTTTTGTGCGATGTTCCGGGTCGTTCCGAGGGAAGGTAAGCCGTGTGGAAACGGCCAAAGTTCTTCTGGAGCAAAACCAAACCAAACCAATGTTCACCACCACATTACACACTCATTTAAGAAAGGAGTTTGAAATGCAAAAGAATGGCTCAAGGGTAGTGTTGCCAGATGGGGTCTGAACTAATTTGGAACAACAGGGAAAGGTGGTGTGTGTGTGTGTGTGTGTGCGCGCGCGCGCTCCTGGGGTGGCATGATGACATCACTGCAGGAAGTGACATCATCATGTCAACCCCCCTTCCGGGCAGCATTCCTGGGCAGCCGTAGGAGGCCCCCTGGGTGCCTGGCCATCCTGGGCAGTATCATGCTACCACCTGGGGTGGCAGGCCACGTCTGCAGCCTGGCAGTGGTGCTGCACAACTACAGGACACCAGCCAGGTTCCTGGGCTGGCTGGCCAGACCTCCTTGGCTACGCCATTCAGCCTCACGAGGCCAGCTGGGTGCTTGGCCTAGCATTCCACTTTCCTAGCCCAGTGCTGTACAGCCAGAGGAAGCTGGGTAGGCAGGCTGAGCAACCAACGGGGGAGGAGCCGGGCCAGGTGTCTGGTATTTGGGGGATGTTTTTCCCAGGGAGTTCCCCAAAATACCATACTGTCTGGGTGAAACCCAGACACCTGGCAACCCTACTTGAGGATAAACCCAAATGTGATGCTCAGACATTTAGGGGGGCTGTGGTTGCTAAGAAAGTGTATTTTTCCCTATTCCATTTATCTGAACAGAAATACCCTGTCTCTGCTTTGCTCCCTCAGCTATGGAAAAAGACCAATACCCATATCTTTTCTTTTAGTTAAAACTGCCTGGGTAACTATTGTGTATTGAGATTAACAGCCCTTTATTATAATAAACATCTTCATTGGAGACTGGCAGCAGACAGACTGAAGACTCAGGCTCAACAGTAACCCATTTATACTTGTAGAAACCACTCCCACTTTTACAACAACCAATACAATGTAAGCAGCTAGAATCCTTCGTTTGCACGAACTATATACAAGTATCTACTTTTCAGTTCAGCAATTGGACTACAAAGCAACAGTTCTGATGGGCCGTGCCGGCACCCAAGCACCAATAGCTTTGTAGGCCTCGGAGTAGCCTTTGTTCGACTCAAGCAATACATAACGGCAACAATTTCTAATCAGAGAAATTGGTAACAAAAACTGTTAACCTCTCTCTCCCTAGCTTTACAGCTTTAATCCATCATCACAGAATCAAGGAATCATATGTCTGGAAGGAACCTTAAGGGTCATCTATTCCAACCCCCTGCACAATGCAGGAAATTCACAACTACCTCCCCCACCCCACCCCCAGATACCCCTGCTCCATGCCCAGAAGATGGCAAAACACCGTCAGGCTCCCTAGCCAACCTGGCCGGGGGGAAATTGCTACCTGGTGATTGGCATACCCATGGCATGTAAGAAGGGGCCACGAGAACTAAGCACTGATGTAACCCTTCCTGCCCTCCTTCTCATTTTTTAAAATGTATTTTTTAAAAAATCATTTAAATACAATAAAAATCACCTAAAAGAAAGTACACGGATATAAACCCCTTAGACCCCCAAAAGAGTAACTGAGTATACTAGCTTCAGCTGGAAGGACGGTCAAAGAGGAAACCAGAGTCTATAGTCTTTCCTCCATGCTAGGATACCTCTGACTTCCAGATAGTTGAAGACAGCATTCCAAGTTCCTTCATAACTGCTCTGTTGTGCACTATGTTGTGAGCTACAGAAAAAGAGATTGTGCACAATTTTCTCCAAAACACAAATCTCCCAAAGTTTCTCATGCCATCTATCCAAGGATGGTACAGCTGGATCTGACCAGAAAACAGCAATCGTCACGGCCTGCTGCTAGTAATTTGGAAAGAAGGTTTCTTGTCTTTTGCCGAATTTGGATATCATTCCGGATATCAAATATAAATAGCTTTGGAGAGAAGGGTAGATTAATCTTTCCAGTCAGGTTTCAGACCAGGGCATGGGACAGAGACAGCACTAGTAGCATTAGTGGATGATCTCTGTCTGAATATAGACAAAGGCGAGGCCTCCTTATTGCTTCTATTGGATCTATCTGCAGCCTTTGACACAGTAGACCAGGCCATCCTGTTGAGGTGTTTAGAAACAGAAGTGGGCATCAAAGGATGTGCCCAGGACTGGTTTAAATCGTTTCTCTTGGAGCAGACTCAAAGGGTGGCCGTTGGAAATCAACTATCTCCAGAATGGGAGCTATCTTGCAGGGTTCCTCAGGGCACAATCTTATCTCCCATGCTATTCAACCTCTACATAAAGCCTTTAGGAGAACTCATTTGCAGCTATGGAGTTGGATGTTATCAATATGTAGATTACACCTAACTGTATATCTCGCTATCCAGGTCCCCGCAGGATGCAATAGAAATCTTAGATTGCTGCCTGACAGCCGTGGTGAAATGGTGGGAAAATAACAAATTGAAATTGAACCCAGACAAGACCGAAGTGATGCTTGTTGGGAAGGCAGAGATCTTGAAGGACATTGTACTCCCCACTTTTGATGGAGTTCGTCTGTCCCTTGAAGACTCAGTTAAGAGCCATGGGGTTATACTGGATCCAGCATTATTACTAGAAAAACAAGTTATGGCAGCGGCAAAAAATGCTTACTACAACCTCACTCTAGCCTGGAAGATGGCTTCTTATCTTGACCTGGCTGACCTGGCCACTTGGATCCATTCTATGGTAACATCAAGGCTTGACTATTGTAATGCTCTATACATGGGCCTCCCATCTAAGTTAACTAGGAGGCTCCAATTAGTGCAAAATGCTGCAGCTCGATTGTTATCAGGAGTGAGCAGGAGCATGAGCATCACTCCCATCCTATAGTTGCTCCATTGGCTACCCATCAGTTACCATGCTCAGTTCAAGGTATTAGTTATTACATACAAAGTTCTTCACGGCTTTGGTCCGGCATACCTACAGGACTGCCTCCCTCCCTATGTTCCTCCACAACAGCTTTGCTCATCTGAACAGGGTCTCCTGCAGGTGCCAGGCTGCACACAGGTGAAGTCAGCAGCAGCCCGTACACAGGCTCTCTCTGTGGTGGCCCCTATCCTGTGGAATGACCAGCCAAAAGAAGTCAGAAGAGCCCCCACTCTCCTGGCTTTCCGTAAACGATGCAAAACCAAACTATTCAAAGAGGCTTTTTACTCAAATGGGAGGGCTGTATTGTAGGGATGGGGTCTCAGATGCTTCACTAACGAGTTGGGGATCATAGACTTCATCACCATTTTTGCCTTGCATATTATCTGCTGCTTTAAATATGTATTCCTATGTACCACCAGTACTCCATGTTGTCTAATGTTAGTCCTAGAATTGTTTATGTTCTGCTTCAGTATTTTTTCTACTCTGTATTGGATTCTTTGCTAATACTATGTCTTTTAAACTTGTATCTGTTTACCTATGCTATTGTTTATGAAATGTCCTTGATACTGATTGTACTCATCTTACACTGTGTAATACGCCTTGAGTCTCAGTGAGAAAGGCGGACTATAAATGACATAAATAAATAAAAAATAAATAAATAATTAGGAGGATTGCCTTAGACACAGCCAGCCAGAAAAGATAGATTTGGGGGCATTTCCACCATACGTGGATTGGAGCTGCCCTCCCACTCATGATCTGCCCAGGTTCACAGAATCAGCATTGCTGTCAGATGGCCATCTAGCCTCTGCTTAAACACCTCCAAAGAAGGAGAGCCCACC
Source organism: Eublepharis macularius (assembly GCF_028583425.1). Taxonomy (NCBI): domain Eukaryota; kingdom Metazoa; phylum Chordata; class Lepidosauria; order Squamata; family Eublepharidae; genus Eublepharis; species Eublepharis macularius. Next base: position 21,801,334 of record NC_072801.1, read on the forward strand.
ACCTCCCGAGGAAGCCTGTTCCACTGAGGGACTGCTCTGTCAGGAAGTTCTTCCTAATGTTTAGCTGAAACCTCTTTTGATTTACTTTCCACTCATTGCTTCTGGTCTGTCTTATCAGACCCAGAACAGATTATTTCTTTTTTTGCCAATGTGGCTTGAAGCCTACCCACTACTGGTTCCTTTGCTAGGCCTGCCAACCTCCAGGTGGTGCCTGGAATTCTCCTGCAATTACAGTTGATCTCCGAACTATGGAAGAAATGGCAGCTTTGCAGGGTGGACTTTATGACCGCACGTTCCTGCTGAACTTCTTCCCTTCCCAGAACTTGCCCTCCGGAAGCTCTGCCCCCAAATCTGGCCATTTTCACATGTCTTACCGGCCACGCAAAATCATGCAAAACTCCCAGAACGACGACGTCTTCCTGGTGCAATTTCCCATCATGACTCCAGTTTGTGGCACAAATCACACCACAAACCAGAGTCATGACAGGAAATCGCACCAGGAAGATGCCGTCGTTCCGGGAGTTTTGCACAATTCTGCGTGGCTGGTAAGATGTGTGAAAATGGCCTCTCCAGGAATTTCCCAAACTGGAGTTTGACAAACCTACTCCTTGCTAAACACACGATTGCCTTGACAAGCTGTTCTGCATATTTATGACTCTCACAATGAGAAGCGTTTTGACGAAAGTGCAGGCTGTTTACTCTTTGCCACTCTCCCCGTTGGATAAATAAGAAATGAAAAGTTAAAAGGTGGCACGTTGCCAATGAACGATGCCTCCAGCTGATCAAGGGGTTGAGTGGGATGAGAAATGCAGGTGCTTGTGCTACAAAGGTGGCCCTAGGCTAACGTGTGTCATCCAGAGTTATACAGCAGCTCTTTCATGTTTCCAATGCCCCCATCTCACCTCCCTCTACTTTTCCAGCACCTGGGTAGCTCAGAATGGATGATTTCTCTGCTCTTGAGGAGCACGTGCTGATTTTTAATCAGTGAGATGAAACACGTGCTGAGTTGTCAATTTGAGTCACCGTGATTGAATTTGTCCGAGTGGCAGAAGGCTTGCTTTGCGACATGGTGAGGTAAGCAATAAAAGAGAGGCCTACAAAGAAACAAAAAAGGAGCATAATGTTTGTCTAGCTGCTCTCTGCCACCGTTTAGTTTGGGGTACAGTTTTTACAGATCCCTGTGCCAACTTGAGCGATGTGGGCGATGCAAGAGGCAAACTCTGAAGGTGCTGAAATGGCTGCTGGAAAACTGTGATGATGACGATGATGACAACAATATTCGATTTATATACCGCCCTTCAGGACAACTTAACACCCAATCAGAGTGGTTTACAAAGTATGCAATTATTATCCCCACAACAATAATCACCCTGTGAGGTGGGTGGGGCTGAGAGAACTCCTAGAAGCTGTGACTGACCCAAGGTCACCCAGCTGGCTTCAAGTGGAGGAGTGGGGAATCAAACCTGGCTCTCCAGATTAGAGTCCCGCGCTCTTCACCACTACACCAAATTGGCTCTCTTGAAAAGAAGGTTGATATGTGATGTCCCCCCACTGGCTGCTCTCTCCTTGTAATGGTTGCTTACACATGACTGGTAGACTCTGGTGCTGGTGGGGAAAGCACATGGTGATAACTTTAAAACATGTTCCTGAACATGAGGAGAGAGAGAGAGAGAGAGAGAGAGAGATGGTGACTCAGGGCTGCTGTTTTCTTGGAAGTCTTGCGTTAAGCACCATCTGTAGTGCTGGCCTGGTAAAGCAACTTAGAACGCCATGCTCCTCTGTGGCTGCTCAGGGACAGAGAGCAATCCTTGAGGAACCACGGGCTGGCTTCAACAAGAACTTATCATGTTACTCCTAAAAGTGGCAAAATGATGTGGGGAAAGGGGAAGGGGTGCAGCAGCCCCGTAGACATGGGCACGATCGGAATTACAGACTGAAAATTGCCCCGATTTTGGTGTTTGTGCCATCAGGACTGGGCTGATCAGTTCCGTCCACGGCTCCCGGTTCAGCGCTCGGGTGGGGCGCTCTATCGGGTCTCGATCGGATCGATTGGTTTACGTTTGGGATTGCAGTCTGCAGACAGTCTGGCGCCAGCCATCTGTTCCCGAGGGAACGGAGCCCCATGGAAACGGAGCCTGGGGAATGCTGGAGCTGTTTGCCCTCCTTCTGTCGCCCTGGAAACGCGAATGGAAGCCCAGCTTTCCTTGATCAGCAGGGCTTCCTTCCAACCACAGAGCAGCCAGAAAAGCGTGCGCCCGTCTTGTCCATTTGGGAGAAGAGAGGGGAGGGCGGGGGAAGGGGGTGTTCTTCTGTAGCCATGGGCACTCGAATCTCATCCCTGCAAAGCCTGAGAGGCAGCTCTTATGGCCAAACACAGCGCTCCTGCGTAGCAGACCCAGGCTTTATAAATAGCCATGTGCTGTGCAGCAAACTTTCACTTTCCGCTCGCGGGTGGAGTGGGACAGAGGCAAGCTCTCGCTTGCCGCTTTTGAAGAGAGAAAGCGCAAGAGAGAGAGAGAGGGAGCTTTAGCTTTGGGCTTCAGCGGATAGGGAATTAGGGAATAGGGAGCTATCTCGCCGCCACCTCCATGGGCCTTCTGGGCCCGGCGGCTGCCATCCTCCTCACCCACCATTCCTTTAGCACTGGAAACCGCAGGGTGCCCTCCCGCATCGGCCTTCCCGATTCCCGGTTCCCGATTCCCGATTCTGTATCGGAAATGGGACTTGATCCGTGAGGTTCGGGTACCTGGGTTCGGCGCCGCTGCGGAATCACGATAAGCTAAATCGGGATTATTTTTTGGATCATGCCCATGTCTAGTTGTAATGTCTCATTTTACCACAAGCATAACCCTGTTGGGAGAAAGATCTCTTTTCAACTGCAAATGCCAGAGATTAGATCTGGGACCTTCCGCATGCAAGCAGATGCTTTGCCACTGAGCCACAGCCCAACCTGGCGGTCTGTGACTGCTGCTCAAAATATGTGGCAGAAGGGCCGACAGAGCTCAAATTTAATTGAGATATTTCAAAATCTTTTAGCAAAGCTGAGCAAGGATGGCGCTTTCCCAGTTCACTTCTTTTGACAGATCAGTCATCTACAAGGAAGGAACGGGAGCCCACATTTGTGCTTAACTTTTTGCTTTTGAAGCGCATCTTCTATGGAGTAAGTTGTTACCTTTTATTGTTGTACAGGTGATAGAACTGCTGTGTTGTTCATGATGAACTCTGTTGTCAAGGATACAAAATCCCATGCCCAGGAATGAAAAGGAAAAGTATTTATTTGGCAGCCATTGTTTAGAATCCTTCTCGCTTCTACAGCTGAATATTTTCCATCAAGGTCTTTTTGATGTGATCCTCTTGACCTGAAGTCCCAGTCAGCTGAATGTCAATACATCCATTGACTAGAGTTGTTCAAGGTTGTATCAAGAGATTGGAAAGGGGGAAATGTTTCCAAGCTGGGAACTTTAGGTAGCACCCCCACCCCAACCCTAGTCCCAGTGCTGGTACAGTTCTTTAAGAACCTTGGCTTTGCACGCAGATGTTTATTCTTGTGTTTTCAACACTTTTTTAACCCAGGCAGACTCTAGTTCTGGAAGACAGCCAAGCTACAAGAAAAAAATGTGACATTGCCAAAGCAGAAGGCAGGAGGAGTTCAGGGCTCTCTTTTCCACGGGCTCTGTTGTTGTTTAAACGTACAAAAAAAGGACCCACACTGAGCTCCAAACACTCTCACTCCAATTTAGCAATCATGAACTCTTTTTATACTAAATAAAGTGCTATGTTCTAATGATGTTACCGAGGTCTTTTTTTTCTGGGAAAAGAAGTGGTGGAACTCAGTGGGTTGCCCTCGGAGAAAATGGTCACATGGCTGGTGGCCCCGCTCCCTGATCTCCAGAGAGAGGGGAGTTTAGATTGCCCTCCGTGCCGCTCCAGCGGCACGGAGGGCAATCTAAACTCCCCTCTGTCTGGAGATCAGGGGGCGGGGCCACCATCCATATGACCATTTTCAAGAGGTTCCGGAACTCTGTTCCACCACGTTCCAGCTGAAAAAAAGCCCTGATGTTACCTACAATTTAACTTACACAAACATATAACCTGAATGGCATAGTCCACTCCACACACACCCCATAAATGTCAATATTTTCACAGAAATCCTGAAGATAAGTACAGACTATAAGAACCTAGTGGTGATGTATTCCCATCGTTTACAAAATGTGCAAACGTACTGTTACCCCCGAAAAATTCAAATGGAGGAAATATAAATAAGGTTCATATAATTTCCAAAAGAGACCGTTCTTTTTTAAGTAGTCCAATCCAAAGTGTTCACGTGTAGAGATGGGCACGATCCGCATTACGATCGAAAAAAACCCACGATAATGGCGACCGCCCGATCATGACCCGGCGGATCGGGATCATCCACGGCCAACAATCCAGCGATCGGGAGAGGCCTGGGTCGTTGCATTAGGGCTCGGATCGGGGATCCAGACACTCAGGCGCCAGCAATCTATTCCCCTGGCAACGGAGCCAGGGGAATGCCTGAGCTCTGTTTGCCCTCCTTCTGTCGCCCTGGAAACCCAAATGGAAGCCCAGCTTTCCTTGATCAGCAGGGCTTCCTTCCAACCACAGAGCAGCAAAGCAGTCACAAGTTGGGAGAAGACACCCAGGGGAGGGAAGAGGAAGGGGGTGTTCTGTAGCCATGGGCACTCCAATCTCATCCCTGCAAACCCTGATAGGCAGCTCTGACGGCCAAACACAGACCTCCTGTGTTGATGAATGGGACCTGAGTGGAGGTGGCTCGTCGCCGCCTCCCCGTGCCCGCCAGGCCCGGCGGCCGCCGCCACCACCCACCTTCCCACATAGCTGGGAATAGCAGGGCGGCCCGCTTTGGCCTCCATGATCCACGGCTTGGGAACGGGAGATGTTCGGTGTGGATTGATAATTCGGGATCGTCGCCGGCGCCGATCCACGATCAGCTGGATCATTAATTTTTTTTGGATCGTGCCCATCTCTACTCACGTACGTCAAAGTAAGTAGTCTCAGGTAATATTTGAAATATGAAGATTTTCTTGTTCAATGTTCCTTTATAATTCCTCTGTATATTTCCCCAGGTATCCGGTCCTATAGGACACATGGCTTTCCAACTCCTGTTCCTCCAGTCCCCATATAGGGGAAAAGAATATTGGGGTAACCCTTCTCCCGAGAGGTGGCTAGATTCATTCCTGTTCCGTTAATCCTTTTTCAAGGAAATTGCACATGTTCCAAAGTTCATTTCAAATCTATAATCATTCACTGCCCGGCCAGGTATTTCCTATGGTCTTCCTTCCAGTGTAAAGGGGAGGGTACCTTTCACCCTTCCCTTTATTCCCCTACATTCTGACTGGTCGAAGAGTAACCAATCCATTTTTTCCCTGATTATTTTTTTAAATAAGTTGCAACATTGCAATGTTGGTACCTTAAAGGAAAAAAATCCTTGCAACTGCCAGGGGAAATGCTGTAATATGATTAACACACAAACCCTGCAGAGAGCCCTGAATCCCGTTTGATATTTTAAAGTTTAAAAGTATGCAAAAGCAGGCTCCCCCTCACCATTTGGGGAAGAATATACAACTGGTTCACATGCTAGATTTGCCAACTCCAGGTTGGGAATTCCAGGAGATTGGCAGGTGGAGCCTGGGGATGGTGAAGTTTGGGGTGGAGAGGGACCTCAGCAGGGTATAATGCCATAGAGGCCAGACTCCAAAGTTGCCATTTTCTCCAGGAGACCTGATCTCTGTAATCTGGTGATCAGTTGTAATTCCGGGATAGCTCTAGGCCCCACATGAAGGTTGGCAACCTGGTCACATGCCCATGTAGTCCTTTGCTTGGGAAAACATGAATTGCCTTCTCAACAGGAATGTTTTTTTGGTGTTTCACTGCAATTTGCCTGTCTATAAAGGTCCAAGCAGAGCATCTGGGTCCCAAGTTAGGAGTCCAGGCATCTGGGCAGGCAGCCAGCAATCTAAAGCAATCCAAAGGGGAAGAGAAGCGCAGATACTTGAAGGATGTCCAGACAAGGTGCTATACTCTTTTGACCTCTTCTATTTAGTGGGAGTTTGGGTGCCTGGGATGCGCGGCTTCTTGTGGTGGTCTTTCTCCTATTGGATATGATTTCTGAATGCTTGCCAGATCACTCTTACATTCAATAAACTTGATTCTCAGCATCCTTCTGAGCTTGTAGAGGTGTCTTGTCAGTGTGTCCCTATAATCACTGTCCTGGGTCACCACCCAGATTGGGAGTGTTCTTGGAGAGCCAGTTTGGAGTAGTGAAGAGCAGCAGGACTGTAATCTGGAGAGCCAGGTTTGATTCCCCACTCTTCCACTTGAGACCAGCTGGGTGACCTTGGGTCCATCACAGCTCTTCCAGAGTTCTCTCAGCCCCACCCACCTCACAGGGTGATTGTTGTGGGGTAAAGGCAGGCACAAACTGAAAAATGAACCGAAGTTTGTCATGAACCGGGCTGGTTTGTGGTTTGTGCGAACCAGTGGTTCATGGGAGCTCATTTCTCATGTACTGTGATAAATTTTAGCCTGGTTCATTTTGTTCGTATTTCGATTAGTCACTGCAGACAGTCTGGTGCCAATCAATCAGTTTCCTAGGCAATGGGGGGTGGGGAATGGGCTCTCTGCAGACCTACTGCTGACCGGGGCAAGTTTGTGAAAGTTCATGGTTCGTGAAATGCGACGAACTGCACGGTTTGGAATTTTCCCGGTTTGTGCCCATCTCTATTGTGGGGTAATAATAACATACTTTGTAAACCGCTCTGAGTAGGTGTTAAGTTGCCCTGAAGGGCAATATATAAATCAAATGTTGTTGTTAATGTTGTTGTTGTTATTAACAACAACCGTGGTGTAAAACAAAGGCATGCATCTTTTTAGGCAGGGGAGGTAGGGGGAGGAGGGTTTTTATCTCTATGCAAAGACTCTTTTAGTGTGGATTTCAGCCAAAGTGGAAGGTGAGTCACATCACGCTGCCATGCGTAGCATACAGATACCTTGCACATGCATGAACACTTGAAATTGCCTTGTACTGAGGTCAGTCTTCTCACCTCTGACTGGCAGGAGCTTTCCAGTGTCTCAGGCAGCAGCCTTTCTCATCACCTTCTGCCTGATCCTTTTCAGCTGGAGATTCTGGGGACTAACATTGCAATCCTAGAAGAGTTACTCCAGTGTAAGTCGATTGAATGCAATGGGCTTAGACTGGAGTAACTCTTCTTAGGATTGCGCTGTAAACCTGAGATCTTCTGCGTGCCAAGCAGATGTTCCTTCTGACCACCTCCAGGAACAATAAGGAATGCCACCTGTGTTGATATACTGCTTTCTATGCAACTTCGAATACTCTCAGCTCTGCAGTAACCCATGATGAGTAAAATTCTAAAAAAGAATTAAATTCCTCCGTCTCGACTGAAGGCCATTCATTTCTGGGAATCTTTACCCATTATGAAGTTAATAAGTCTATTACTCATGGAAGATTTAATTTGCCTCTATGGTCCCATTTATAAACATATGTCAGAGCAACTTCTGTGTAATTGTTCCTGGTGAATAATGTTTGGTTTTTGAAAGCCATTTATCTAAGCAGTGACAGGGATTGGTTACATAAGCAGAGTGCTGCCTGATTTCAGATTTCATATTCTGAACTACTGATAGTTTGAGGTTCTCTAGGTTCCATCTGGAATTTGTTTTTTAAAGGTAATTTGGGCGTGATTCACCCTGGGTTCCAATTAGCTCATTTTAAAGCCCATTTTGAACTCCAGGTCTTGTCACCCTTCCATCAGTTGGATTATGACAAAGACTATTCTCACACCCAGGGATATTGCAGTCTTGCTTCCTTGTAGCAACAGTTTGCTATTGGATTGGATTGCCTTTAAGGAAAACCCATTTGCAAATGATTGCCATAGTACATTGATAAGACAATAACTGAAGAACTAAGGATGCAGACAAAACCTTTCTTCCTTCATCCTCTTCCCTGCTGGAAAAGCTTAGAGTATTCCTCTCTTCCACCCTTTTACAAGACCATCTACTGATGGGCAATATGCTCAGGACTGGAAAATCCAATGCCCACCATTATAGTTTCAGGTGGGTAGCCATGGTGATCTGTGGTAGAAGAGCAAGATTTGGGTCCAGTAGCACCTTAAAGGCCAACTAGATTTAAGAGTGGAAAAGAGCAAGAGTCCAGTAGCACCTAGAAGTAACAAAATTTGTGGTAGGGTATGAGCTTTCATGAGTCATAGCTCACTTCTTCAGATACCCACTCCTCACAAAAGCTCCTACCCTACCACAAATTTTGTTCATCTTATAGGTGCTACTGGACTCTTGCTCTCTTCTACTGCTACAGACAAACTAACACCCACTTTGATCTCGATTTAAGAGAGCTTTGATTCTTGGAAGCTCATAGCCTGGAATTCTAGTTGGTCTTTAAGGTGCTACTGGACCTAAAGAATGTCCACAGTTGTTTCTCTCAGACCATGTGGTGACTATCCATTATGGTCAACATCTGCTGCATACAGTTCCGGTCAGTTGCCCATAGACAATTTAGATCACAACAACTCAGTTTATGCCTGCACTGAGTGATCTAGATTTTCTACATGTTTGCGGGCAGCTAGTGGGTCCAGGGGTTCAATAGACAAAGCTAACATACTGAATTGCATTTTTGGTCCACCTGCCTTTTCATGGATTGGGAGTTATTCAGGGCCTCAGGCTGAGAGAAGTCTTTCCCCGTACAGTATTTGTCATCCTTTGGATGGAGATTCCAGAGACTATACCAGAGACCTTCCACGCATAGCGAATGTGTTTCATGACATGGCTTTCCTTGTTGGGTGCACTCAGGGCCAAGCTACACATGACGAATGACACTTGAACGGCAAGTGGATTGAGTGGAGGGCAAGTGAACAGGGAGAAATACACTTGCCATTCAAGTGTCATTCGTCATGTGTAGCTTGGCCCTCAGTGGGCAAGTTGGGAATGTAGTGGTAGAACTTTATAATTTAGAGGCATCCCCTTATATTTAATAGTGTTAGGGAACTGGTAGTCAGAGAACCTACCCTTATCTTAGATACTCCTGCACAAGATGTTTTCATCTTCATATTAAAGTTGTCTTAAAGGCAGACTTGCCCACCTCCAGGTGGCACTTGGAGATCTTCCCAGAATTACAACTCATCTCCAGATGATAGACAACAATTTCCCTGGGGCAAACAGCAGCTTTGCACAGTGGCCTTATGGCATTATACCCTGCTGAGGTCCCCCCCTCCTCAACCTTTGCCCCAAGCTCTACCCTCAAATCACCTAGAATTTCTCGACCCAGATTTGGAAATCTGATAATAATACCAAAACTGAAGGGCTTGTTGTCTCAGCTGAATATTCGTTAACCAGACACTTTTCAAGATGAAAAATTACTCCCGATCATTGCATAAGTCACGCCAAGCTGTTCGTGAGTGTAAATTTGCAAGTTAATAGTTATAAGTAATGGTGTAAATTGTTTTTCCAGTATATTTTTTCTTGCCAAACTTCCTATCAATTATTAACTTAAAGTGGGGGGGGGATTTAGTGGCATTGCCAATCCAATCCTTATCACATGAGATTCAGAAATAATATGCCTTTCAGAAAAAATGTACTTGAATTTGTCAGATATAAATAAGAGTCTAAATAAAGCCCCAGTTATTTTGCAGTCTGAGTACTCAAGGGATATTTTAGAAGAAAGCTTCTCTCAAAATTGCATGTACAGTTGTCATTATGTAACTTTTACACGGTTGAGTTCAGATTCTACATTTATTTCCCACATTTCCCAACTGCGGATGTTCCTAGGAGATCACTCACCTAGGCATGGATTCAGACCCAGCTTCAATTTTGTTACTCAAGCAAGGTTGCAGTGTCTCTGCCTTCCAACCCTATTGGAATTGTACAATCCAATTATTTTGAAAGCCAAGCGTTTTCCTTGATGGTTGCGTGGGTTTTTTTTGACACTTCTGTTTTCAAACCCCTCCAAATTGGATGAATATGTAGTCAGATAGATGGAAATTGTGAGATAAGGAAAGCCATCTCTGAGAGTGAATTGGAAACAAACAGAAACTTGCTGCCATTATGCATCTTTTCTGCCTCCTTTCTCCTAATGTAGGGTCCTCCTCAACTTCTCAATCTTATTTAAGCCTGTGGGCACTTTTGGAGCTTTGAGGATCAGGAGGGAGCGTTGCCCTGCCACCACAAAATGGCTGCCAAGGGACGTAAGATAAGTCACAAAATGGCTGTCACTGCTGAAATCATAAAACGTTAGGAGGATGCAAGTCAACCATTCCTCCTTTGATGGAGGAAGCTCCCTGGAAGCAGAAAGGTGATGCTTCCTGGAGTTTTCTGGAGTAAAGTAGAGGAAAGCCAGGATTGGCTATTTGCTTTGGGAGAGAAGTAAATGGGTGCCAGGAAATGCAAGTGAGTGCCATGTTGAGGATAACATTGTGTGCTGGTGTACCGTTGTGCAGTGTGTTTTAATGGTCTGCTTCCCCTTGTTGACTGTTAATGGTGGGAATAGCAAAGGGCTCAGCATGGGGACATCACATCATGCATTGTATTGAAGAAGACATGCATAGAAATAGGAGATCAAAAGATGCACAACAGAACCCGTCCCATTTAACTTCTAATTCTTCCCCAATTCCATGTCTGCTCTGCGTTACAGAACCTGGCTTAGACAAGATGAAATTGGTGAATCTTGGCAAGTTTGATCATGATGTCATTCAAGATCACCACTTTGCTGTGTGTTGTCAGACTTGCCTGATCAATTGGACGTTCCAACTTGGAACCCAAATTAAAGCATTTTTAATTCTACTTCTGATCTCCCAAAGGCTGGCCTGAATTTTGGAACATAAAGTAATACTAAATCACACAATGCCCCGCTGTGTACGGCAACTCTGTAGAACAAGTGTTCACGGAAGAGAGTGGTATTTTCACATTTTATTTCTGCCATCCCACCTCCTCTCCCTTTAAGAAAAACTATTTACATTATTCTGGCAAATCGAATTGTTCTCTTGAAGAATGTGTGTAGATTACAGGGGCCAAACAAATATTTAGATTCCAGTCAGCACAAACCATGTCTCCAGTGGGTCTGCTTCTTGTTTTTAATGACATTGGGCCTTAGAAAGAAATTTGAACAAATAAAGCTAGAACTAATTGAGGCTATTCTCTGCCTGTACTGGGATTTATCTTTCTTTTTCTTCCAAGCTCAACAGCCACAATATAATAGAGTTAAGCATACTTAAGCCTGGTGAATTTAGTGGGCTTAAGGGTTTGTAACTGTGGAAGGGATTGTGGGCCCACAGTTATTTTGAACTTCCAAAATGGAGGGTGGAATTACCTGTTTTGGGACTCTGGGATACTGAAGAGTGATTGATGGTGGCTCAGCCCTGTAGAACTTGTATATTTGGGCTTAAAACTTTAAGTGTTCCACTTAGCTTGTAAACCAGAGTATCTGCCAGTTAGATCCCCATTTACTTCCCTGCAGACACTTCAAGAATCCAGTTAAAGTTTCTTAGAGATCCATCAGTATCAGTGCACTCAGACAACTACATTGGCAGAAGTGACGTAAGAGAGAAAACCAATGTTAGTTATAGGGCGAAGTTCCCACCCTGGGATAAGGACCGTTAAAGTTTAGGTGCACAGGGCCTCAGGAGAAGGGGGATGGATAGAGAAGAGAAGGATGAGCTCATTACTTGTCTCTGGGAGTTATGGCTCAGACCGGCACTTCAAGGGCACTTCCCCACACCAGCCCAGAAAGTAAAAGCAACCACCTGCGAGATAAGCAACTCGCAGCTACACAGTCAGACAATTACACAGATAGATTTCTGTACATTCTCAGAGGCCCAGACTACAATGCAAAATATGCTAGCATACATGGCAGATAAATGAGGTGCATCTGACCGGCTGAGGGAATGCTTACAAGGGAAGGGCCTCTGGCTCAGTGGTAGAGTATCTGCTTGGCATGCAAAAGGCCCCAGGTTCAATACCCGGCATCTCTAGTTAAAGGATTGGGAAGCCGGAGATTTGAAAGACCTCCACTGAACACTATGAAGAGCTGCTGCCGGAGTAGACAGTCCTGACCTTGACAGACCAATGGTGTGACTTTATAAAAGACAGCTTTGTGTGGTTCCTGTGGGTCATTGCCCCAAAGCATGAATGAACACATGAAGCTGCTTTATACTGAATCAGACCTTTGGTCAGTCTGCTCTACCCTGACTGGCAGCAGCTCTCCAAGGTCACAGGTAGAGGTCTGTCACATCACCTACCACATGACCCTTTTAGCTGGAGATGCCTGGGGCTGAACCTGGAACATAAGAACATAAGAACACAAGAGAAGCGATGTTGGATCAGGCCAATGGCCCATCCAGCCCAACACTCTGTGTCACACAGTGGCCAAAAAACCCCAGGTGTCCTCAGGAGGTCTGCCAGTGGGGAAGGGACACTAGAACTCCTCCCACTGATTGCCCGCCCGCAAACACCAAGAATGCAGAGCATTGCTGCCCTAGACAGAGAGTTCCATCTATACCTTATGGTTAATAGCTACTGATGGACCTCTGCTCCATATGTTTATCCAATCCCCTCTTGAAGCTGTCTATGCTTGAAGCTGCTACCACCTCCTGTGGCAGTGAATTCCATGCGTTAATCGCTCTTTGGGTGAAGAAGTACGTCCTTTTATCTGTTCTACATGGACCTTCTGCATGACAACTAGATGCTTTATCACAGGGCCACAGTCCCTTCCTAAAGCGGATTTCCCTTCATTCTGTTCTTCTATGTTCTGTAGGTCTGAATTCTAGTTGAACTAGGATAATTTCTAAAATGAACCCCAGAACTGGAACACACACAGACGGCCGCAGCTGGTACATCCAGCGCAGTATTGCTTACTCTGGCATATTTTGCAACCTGATATCATGTACTGGAGATGCTAGGGATTGAACCTGGGACTTCTGCATGTGCCATATAGCTGTCCATAACTGAACAGTGCTCAGAGTCCCTAGTACTCTAGAAAGGGGAGCTTGTTTGACATAGGATAATTTTAACCAGAGCAATATGGTGGTGTTGGCTGCATGAATGTACGGATTACCCCAGCTTGGCCCTTCTTCCCAGGAGAATCACACATTTTGCCTCAGTTTTGGCTCACTGCAGGCATCTCCCAATTCCTTGCGTCTGGGAGGATTTTCCATTCAAGACCCAAAGCGTCTTTTATCACTCGGCATGACGTTCGGGTGCCTGCCAACATTTTAATTAGAGCATTTATTGTGGTGTTAACTAGCTTTCCAAGGAAGCATTTTAAAAAAACAAAAACAACCCCCAAAAGCTGTTCACTTTTGCCAGAATTGTATTAGCTGGGCCTGCTGATTAAAGTTAAACGAGGTTTTGTCTCTAGAGGCGAGTATCCCTTTTAAAGTATGATCAGGGAGAAGGAGGTTGGCCCAGTGAATGTGGCCTTGGCAGGCTTCACCTTGAAGTTTCTCCTCAATATTGTTCTGTGGGTCAGAGAAGGGACAGCAAATGTCAATGAGCCAAGCTACAAGTGATGAATGACACTTGAACGGCAAGTGAACAGACTCATGTGTATTCCTCCCTGTTCACTTGTGCTCCACTTGCGCTCCACTTGATCACGTAGCGATGCTGACTGAAAATCGGATGGAAATATCCAGTTATTGGTTTACTTTTAGATTAGAGGCGAACAGTCTTTTGGCTAATTATTTCCTTACTAATGTGTCAATGCCAGCCTTCATCAGCTTTGCCATTCCTGGCAATGCCCCCCTCTACCCTCCCTCCCCCATTCAAATTCCTGCTTTCCATCCCACCCCTTGGGCTGCACCACATAATGATGCTGGTCTAGAGATCTTTGTTTGAATCTTCCATTCTCAGATTCTCAGATAAGCATCTATGAGGGAGGCAGGGACAGGGCCTCAGCAGCAAGAAAGGGGGGGTTTAATCCCAAACTGCTTCTTTAGGCAGTTCCCCCCCCCCCCGAAGACAAGCATACAATATGGGTCCTCCTCAAGCTTAAAGCAACTTGGGATAGCCATTTTCAGTCATGGAAATGAGCTCAGCAGGAAAGCTGCAGTACAGATGCTTCCATTGCACATCTGGGGAACCTAACTTGGCCCTGCTGTGTTTGATTCTCCGTCCCCTTCTATGTACACATACACACATCTAAGAAAAAGCCAGCATGTGTTTGCTTAAATAAAACTGGGGCCACTACCTGGAGGAGAAGCACATGTTCAGCCATAGAAACATTGAATGTACCTACGCACACACCAAGCAAAATTAAGTGTACACACATTCACTGTAACAGGTGTACAGGGCTTGCGCATTCTTGTGTGACTTTGCTGAGGTGTCCAAGAGCTCCTTTCATTCTTTCCAGCCTTGCACTCCCCAGGTTCTGATTATCCACTTCCTTCTTCGCTCAAGGGCTGGTGACAGCTTTCCCCCCATGCTCATAATTGCATAATTATGAAACCACAATGATGAAAAATGAAACAAATGAATACACAGTTGCAGCCAAGAGAAGAGCACGGAATAGAAGCTTTCCCTTCCCTCCTCCCTCCCCTCAGTCCCAAAGGAACAAATAGAATGCATAGTATACCTGAGCTCCAAGAACAAACATGAAGGGATTCATTGAGCACTGTGGAGAATCCCAGATCCCTTTCAAACAACAGAGGCCACATGTTTTTCCAGTCAAAGTTGCTGAATATTTATGAGGGGTGGTCTGTATTTTCACTGGTAAATTAAATTTCTCTTGTAAATTTTGTCCCAGTGTTGCCTTTTGGAGAGATGTCTCTTTTTACTAGACCAGCACTGGACTTCTCTTTTGTCTCTTCTTCTCCCGTATCCATAAACACCTCTCCAAATATTCGGTGTGGCCGAAATGTCTGGAGTTGCAGCTGTTCTGTAAGGCATGCAACCAGAGGCATTGTGGAAGGAAATGGTTTGTTAAGATCTCCTCCCCATAGCTGTTATTGCCAATCGAGTAACACATTCACCTTCAGAAGCCAGCCCAAGGACATGCTATGGCAGAATAAATAAATACCATACAAAGCTACTGGAGGAGAGTATTCAGTGATGTGGATTGGATGGGTGGAAGCCTTGGGCAAGGATCCTTCGTATGACAACAGAGGTCATTGTCATTGATACTGGAGTTTTGGCAGAAATTCTGTATACTTACCTGGAGCAATACCGTCTGTCTCATCTGCTCAGACAAATTTGTACAGTGAATTTTAAAATCTCAAATGCTGGGGAGCGAGGTGCACCGGGAAAATGCATATTTATGAAACTCCAAATGCAAAAATGTGCATTCTGGATTATATGAAAAAGATCTTTTGATACATAGCACCAACATCTTAACAGCCACTCTTGGGTTCCTTTGTGAGAGATCTCCTTTAACCTGGGGGCAACAAAGGTTATTATGAATACCTTGGTAGTCTTTTATGAGATGCTGCTGACTCATGCAAATTAAGATTACAAATTTATGACCCTCCCCCATTCTTTTATGCAGTCCTAAGTACAGTCACGCCCTTGTAAATGCCCTGACTTCAAAGGTCTTAGAAGGGTATGCCTAGGATTGTACTGTAAATATTTATTCTTTCAGTTGATGATGAATTTGTTTGGTGTTGGAATAGCACGCCTGGACACTGGGTGTGTGTGCCATTTTCCCTTTACACTAGAACCAGACCGTGTATATGTGCGATGCCTCTCTTTGCCTAACCTAGAAATGTCTGACTCTTCCTTCTCTTTCTGTTCCCTTGCACTCTCTCTCCTTGTGGTCTTGCAAGAAGCAAGATGGTTTGCAGAGCTCTCCCAAGCTGGCCACACGCGCGCGCGCACGCGCGCACGCACACACACACAGAGTCTCACATGCCCACTCACATGCTGTAAAATTAGCTGGCCACTTGTAATATGGAATAGTGTTATTTATATAAAGTTTCTATTTTGTCTTCTGCTAGTGAATGTGAATCCACTTCAACAAAAGTAAGTTTTATTTATTTATTTATTTTACCGTATTTGTATTCTGCCCTCCCCACAAGCAGGCTCAGTTGCAATATACTGGCTTGAAGAATGTTTCATGCTTTTCTCACTGTGCAACTTTGCTACAATTGCTAACAAACTTCCCCAATATTTGGCACCCCTACAAACAGCCTGGTAGTTGTTGAGTGTCTTTTCTAATTAAGTCCTCTTTCTAATCTTGATTACCAAGCAACGATTTCAAACAGGGCATTTTTTCTGGGAAAAGAGGTGGTGGAATTCTCAAGAGGGAAATGAGGGGAACTGATCTCTGTTTGGAGATTGGGGGCGGGGAACCAGACATATGAGTATTTTCAAGAGGTGCCGGAACTCCATTCCACTGTGTTCTGGCTGAAAAAAAGTCCTGATTGCAAACAATATAAAATGGTGCACTGTAATGTAGCTCTTAGAGCTGGTTCAAATGCTAGCTTTTTATATATAGAAGGCTCTTTGCACCTGCAGTGGCCAGCGGTTCGAGCAGCTATTACAGTGCCCAACGTTTCCATTTGAAGACCATTTCAATTTGAAGAATGGTTTTCAGAATAATGAGTTAGGAACCATAGATGTCACCACTATGTTGCATTGGATTCCTGCTAATGCTATATCTATGGGCCAAACTACAAGTGACAAATGACACAGGTTGGACACTTGTCAGCTTCCCTCAAGTTTTGATGTAGGCAGCTTGGCGGAATGTTGGACGTGACAGTTGAAAAGTCCATTGGGCAACAGTCGGAGAGCCAAGCTGCAAGACCAGGACGCCTACATTTCCCATCAAAACTTGAGGGAAGCTGACAAGTGTCCAACCTGTGTCTTTTGTCACTTGTAGCTTGGCCCTCAGTAAACTTGTATCTATTTACCCTATGACATTGTTTATGGAAATGTTCTTGATATTGAATGTACTAATCTCACACTGTGTAATCCGCCTTGAGTCTTAGTGAGAAAGGCGGACTATAAATGACACAAACAAACAAACAAACAAACAAACCCCAGCAGGATCTTGACTTTGCTTTGTACAGGGCACCAGAAAAGCTGGAAACAAATTGAAAGAGGCTCAGATTTCATATTGCATCTCTTGAAGGTTATGGCATGGGAGTCCTTGACCAAGTCCCGCCCCCCTCAAATCTCGTAGCTGCCACTGAGTCAATCTGTGGGTGTTAACTCTGACTGGCAGCAACTATCTAGGGGGCATTCTTCCTCAGCTATCTGAAGTACTCTAATTGCTAGGAATGAACCTTTTTGAATACAAAACCTATGCTGAATAAATCTATGGCATACAGACCCTTCAGACTGGGAGGTGATCTAGCTGCATTGCGTACAGTTCTCTGGAGTCTTAAATCTTTCCCTGAAAATGCTGAAGATGCTGGCAATTGGACCTCTTGTGTAAAGAAAGCTATATCTACTGGTGATTCCTTGATGAAACTTTCAGAACCCAGCGCACCCACCCCCCTCACAAGTTCATTCCATAGCATTAAAATGCACATACATTTTCCAGTCATAGAAAGCATTTTAAAACCATCTTCGTTGTGTTAAAAAAGTTACATCTCTTTTTACCCACAAAACTTATAGGGTACTCGGATGTTAATCTTGCCTCTTGGGTGCAATCCAGCATTAATGTCATTGATACATGAAAAATTAGCAATTTCCCCCCCACCCTTGTGGAAAACGGCTAGGGTGCATTTGCGAGGAAGGAAGATGACAAGACAGCCCCCTTCCAGGGTTTCTGTTTTTATCAACAGTTGCTTTCATCTGTACATATAAAATAACCATTACTAATGACTCACTGATTGCAGATGATCGGGGGTGGCAGAGGGGACGAGAAATGAGAGTGGAGAAAATAATTTCTGCAGCTTCTCAAATGTCGTTGGGACGTGATTAAAAGCATAAGCTTAAAATGACAGGGGAGGAGGCAGAGTTCAGTTGCGGAAGAAAAAATCCTGATACTCCCTATGTTATCTGTATGCGAGGACCATGCCTCAAAGTGCCTTTGTTACAGCAAATATTCATCCCTATCTTATTTACTTTATTTATACTCTGCTTTTCTCCCCAGTACGGACCCAAACTGGCTTACGTCCCTCTCCCCTCCTCCTTTTTTATCTTCACAACCAGGGCTCATTTCGAGGGGGAATGCACAGGAATGCAGTTCCGGCAGTTCCCCAAAGAGGTCACATGACAGATGGCCCCACCCACCTGACTCTTGGCTATTTTGGGCCCGTTTCAGCCTGGATTGGGGCCGAAACAGCCCGGATCGGGCCTCTGACGGGTGGTGGATCAGTCTCCCACTCAGCAGCGGCCTGATCCTGACCATTTTGGGCCCCTTTTTGGCCATTTTGGGCCCAATTTTGGCCCTGAATGGCCAGGATTGGGTCCAAAACAGCCAGGATAGGTGATGTTAGGGGATGTGGCATATGCAGATCAGTTATGCTAATGGCACACTTCCGGTGATGGCAAGGGGTGTGGCGTATGCGAATGAGTTATGCTAATGAGTTCCTCCAGCTCTTTTTCTAGGAAATGACCCCTGTGCACAACAATGCTGTGAGGTAGATCAGGCTGAGAGGGTGTGACTGGCCCAAGGCCCCCCAGCGAACTTCCATGAACCAGGATCTCCCAGATCTTAGTCTGACACTCTAATCACTATATCAAACTGGCTGTCTGCTGTTTATGTTTCCATCTTTCTTAAGCACCCCCTGATCTTCCCTGTTCCAGAGAGCAAAATACGTCTCGCTTGAAAGAGGCCAAATGTTGAACATTAATGTGACAGGAAGCGGCAGTGATTATCTTGAGTCCATCTCTGTGACTTCTTTTTAAAACTTGGTTTGCGCTTGAATGCTAAAGGTGCTAAACTTTGTATAAATGAGGAGCTCTGGTCATCTTATTTTAAAACAAAATGTTAAAAGGACAATAAAAGGGTTGTTGGGAAACCCCACACGAGTATATGTTCAACTCCACTACTGTGATGTTTCATATATCATTTTTTTATTGCTATACCCAGTGGTTAAAGAGAGGGCTCTCCCTGCCTCGGAAAAAGGATCCCTCCGTTCAGATGGCTTAGGAAGAAACATGTGCCATATACGAGGTGTAAAACGCACTTATGTGACCGGCACTGCAGGGCCTGACGCTGGTGCCCTATAACTCTTTACGCTGGGATTGTCGCACAGATGGCCCTCTACCTTTCGTGCAGTATGCTGCTTTCAATGGCACATTTCTACACTGCAAGTTTTATTTATTTTATTTTTTAAACTTTATGTCCACCTTTCTCTCCGTTGAGGACCCAAAGCAGCTTACATCATTCTCTTCTCCATTTTTTTCCATTTTTTAATCCCAGTTGTAATCTCATTTTTTCTAAAGGATCCAGGGAATTGTAGCCTCAGGATCCAAAACAGTTTGATGAAGATGCTGACGATACTCTGTTCAGCTCCCCCCTCCATTCCTTGGACTACAGTTCCCAGGGTTCACTCAGGAAACATAATGGCCATGCAATATATAAAAATGAATGAATGAATAGTATAAATATACACTTACAATGAACTTTTCAGGATCTGATGGCTAAAATGAAATGTAGTTTGATATATACTTTATTTAATGTGCCTTTTCGTTATTTTGCCATTGTTACCTGCCCTGAACCTGTCAGGGGAATAGAAGTGGGTGATAAATCCAGAAGAGGAACTACAGCTAGGTCTTTTGCCTCAAGCCTTTTCCGCTTGGTATACAAATAATTTGTTTATAGGCAGAACTAAAGCATGAAAAATCAAGATAGATTCAATAAAAATGTGTGTGTGCGTGCATACACAGAGGAAGTTCTCAACACTGCAACTTCATCTCGACAATAAAGCACTTTGCTTTGCTGCTACCCTTCTCTGAAAAATCTCCCACGGATTGCACTAAAAATACTAATTAAGCCTTGCAAGGAACCATAAATACTATCAGCAGATGGCCACACTGAGACACAGCAGGGTTATGATTCTTCAAAAAAACACCCCTTTCGTCTACGTGAGGGGAAGCAGAAGCTAGGATGCTCTAGTTCCCTTGCTGACCTCTGCATGACCTTGGGCAAACCTTTCTTTCCTCCTGCCATTTTTGTTCTTTACAGAAGAACCTCTTTGCTGCATCAGACAAAGGCCTAATTTAAACATGTGGCTGGACTGGAGAGGTCAAAGTAGTTCCTTGTGTGACTTCATGCATTTTTTGCAAGTGGTGCCAATACTTGTATTTATATATATGTATGTATACTAGCTTGATACCCGTACTTTGCTACGGTATTTAACTACTTTAAATCCAGTTATAGTACTTATGGGTATGTAACATTTTGTGGTGTTTTTTTCAGTTGTTTTTGTAGTATATAGCATAATAATGTAACTTTACCAAAGTGTTTGAATAAAGCGAAGCATGTTATCCCTATTTAAGAGTCTTGTAACGTCTTTCTTCAGCTGTCTGCAGTTTCCTTGACCTGATTTTTACCTCAGAACTAGAGTTACCATCCCCTCACTCGGGGCAGGGGATCCCCCGATCCCCCCCGCACCCACTTACTTGGCTGGTGGGGGGGCGCACTCCCGCGCCATGAGAGTGGGAGGCGGCAGACCGAAAGCATGCAGCGGTTGCAAGAGCATGCTGCTCTTACCGTTGCTACTGCGGCGGCTGCAGCCCACTCTCTCACCATGGCAGCCGCCGCCCCTGTGCAGCCGGCGCCGGCAGGGACAAGGGGTGTGGTGGTGGTGGTGGTGGTGAGAGAGCGAGAGAGCAAGCTGTGGTGGCCACGGCCTGCTCTCTCTCTCTCTCTTGCCACTGCACCCCTTGTCCCTGCCACCACTGACTGCACAGGGGTGGCCACGGCACGCGAGAGAGCAGGCCATGGCCTCCGCAGCTCGCTCTCTTGCTGCGGCCACCGCAACCCCTGTGCTGCCCACGCCAGCAGGGACAAGAGGCTTGGTGGTGAGAGAGAGAGAGCTGTCTGCTCTCTCCTCTGTCCCCGGCGTGTGTGACATTGTCACGTGGGCACCTTCGACCCTGCGTGGTGACATCACTCCCGGAAGTGATGTCATCACACACATTGAGAGTGCGCATGTGCGCGCGGTCACAACAAGAGCACCAAGGGGGAGGAGCCAGAATCCCAGTCTCCCACTGGGAGACTTGAGGGACCTGGCAACCCTACTCAGAACACAGAGTTCCACAGTTGGCCATGGTCAGTACTTAGATGGGAGACCACCAAGGAAAACTGGGCTTTCCATTCAGGGGGAGGCAATGGCAAACCATCTCAGTTGTGCCGTGCTGGGTCCCAGACCACCACTGCTCTAAGCTCTGCCTCTACCCTGCAGGAGCAGTGACAATAACAGGCCTGTACAGAATCAGTCTAGTGGAGGGAGACACTGCACCAAGCTTGCCAGATCGCCACTCCATTTAACTTAATCCTGTGCAGGATTCTGGCCCAATTAAGCCCTGGCCAGAGGAGTCCCAGGAGCTGTCTTCAGAGTAGGTGCGGCTTCTTCCCTCTCAATCTATTTAATTCCTGAGCTGAAAATGGTTTCTTTCTGCATTGGCCATTTCATAAGCTCCAGCTCTTGCATGCCAGACTCCACACTACCAAGTAAGTCCTGGCTCCGTAGAAGATCCTTCTCTCTTTGTGGTGCCAACTCTAAATTAGGAAATTCCTGGTAATTTGGGGTGTAACCTGTGGAGGGTGGAGTTTGAAGAGAGGAGGGATTTTGGCAAGGCATAATGCCATAGAGCCCATAGTCTAAAACGGCCATTTTTTCCAGGGGAATGGATCACTGTGGCCTGGAGATAAGAGTTGCCATCCTCCAAGTGGTGGCTGCAACTGATCTCCTGGCCACAGAAATCAGTTCACCTGGAGAAAATGGCTGTTTTGGAAGGTGGACTCTATGACATTATACATCACTGAGGTTACTTCTGTCCTCAAACTCAGCCCTCTCCAGGCTCCTCCTCCCCCAATCTCCAGGAATTTCCCAACCTTGACCTGGCAACCCCACAAAATCAGTTGTAATTCCAGGAAACCTACCTGGAGGTTGGCAACCTTGTGCAATGTCTGGGGAAAAAAGATTTAGGGTGGCCTATATCCAGTCGCTTTCTCTCAGCCTCATCTACCTCTATGGTTGCCATCTCCTGGTTGGGAAATTCCTGGAGATTTGGGGTGGAGCCTGGTGAGGAGGGACTTCAGCAGGGTATAATGCCTACGCCACCCTCTAAGACAGCCATTTAATCCACGGGAACTGATCTTTGTAGTCTGGAGATAATTCTGGGGGCTCTCCAGGCCCCACCTGGAGGTTGGCAACCATAACTACCTCACAGGGTTGTTGTGGTGACAAAACGGAGGAGGAGGGAACGATGTTGCAAGCTGCCTTTGGGATAAAAGCGGGGATCTAAAAGAAAATAACTTTATCTCGGGAAATAATGAGTCTCTCTGGGACTCATTAGCAGGGTTTGTGGTAGCTGCCTCTGATGCGGTTTGTCAGCCACGAGGGGGAAAGTGTCTGTCACCTGGGCAGCTAACGGTGACATCCACGCAGGGACAGAACCGGGCACGAATGGCGCAAAATTCGAGGACAGTCGTTACAACGTAAATTGGTTGTCTTCCACAGGCCTGTTTTGGTTATTGAGGCTGCGGTTTGAAACACTGTTTGGATTTCTCTCGGGAAATGTCCCATTCGGAAGGAGACAGAGGCCGAGGGGGCTTTCTAATAATGCTGAATGTTATTACGAGGCAGAGTGTTTTGAGGCAATTGCAGCTCCGATCCCTGGAATAAACAGATCAGGCAGAAATATCTTCATGCAGGCTTGGCCTGTTGTTGGGATTGCAATGGAACACTGGCCAACAAACACACACAGCAACCACAGAAACCACAGTCTTCTTGTGTGCATCTTCAGTGAATGTTACTGAATTTGCATGATGTTTGTGCACACTTTATGCTACATCTACAGAGAAGCATGAAAACATGCAGTGTGATGGCAGTAGAGCAGGAATGGGGTCTGCACATTCCTATTCCACTCAGCTTGTGCCCCCCCCATCTTTCCTTTTTCCTTTGTTGCACGTGTGCAGAAGTGCAGATGTAATGGTGACTTTGGTGCATCGTGGTCTGAAAACCCCCTTTCTAGGGTTGCCAATCTGCAGGTGGGCCCTGAATTACAAGTCATTTCCAGGCTACTGAGATCATTTCCACTAGTGCAAATGGCAGTTTTAGAGTGTGGGCAATATGGCATTGTACCCCATTGCGGTCACCACAATGGGGTACAGTCCCCCAGGGATAGCGGGGGATCCCCCGCTTTCACCCCCACCCCCCCACCACTCACCTGTCCAGTGGGGGAAGGAATGGGATTGGGACTCCTGGGCAAGCTCCCCCGGGGGCATGATGATGTCACTTTCTGGGAGTGATGTCAGTGCACCGTCCTGAGAGCACTCCCATGCTTCGCAGTGCTCTGATTTGGGCCCCAACTGGGCCAAACTGGTCCAACTTGAGGCCCAAATTGGCCCACTGCAAAGCGTGTGCATTCTCCTGCACCTGTACAATGATGTTGCTCAGAAGAGGGACAGAGAAGGTGAGTGCCTCCCGCCGGGAGTGTAAGAGGACCTGGTAAGTAACCCTACTGTGTGACTGAAGGTAAGCCATTTTTGGCAGCAATTTTGTGGCTGTGGCCTAGGGTTGCCAGCTCCAGATATGGAAATATGTGGAGATTTGGTGGGTGGAGTTTGAGGAGGGTGGAATTTGGTGAGGGGCTGGAGCTCAGCAGGTTATAATCCTATAGAGTACACTGTCCAGAGCAGCCATTTTCTCCAGGGGAACTGATTTCTGTCACCTGGATATCAGTCATAATTCCAGGATATCTTCAGCCATCACCTGGAGGTTGGCAAGCTGACTGGCCACCATGCTGTGTCAGAAGTCTAAAGGTGCCCCGCAGGCTGAAAAATGTTGGTGACTCCTATAGTAAACTGTGAGCATGTGCCAGTGGGGTTAACTGGCCAGCTGCTGTTCTGAATGCCACCAGCTTTTGTGGATGCAAAATGTCACGAAACACTGTTCATTCTGAACTGTGAACAAAATGTGAACAAATGGGTGCGACTGGCTTGAGAGAAAATTGGCTGTGTGAGGGGGGTGTATTTTATTGTTGAGCGGATGATTTGGGAACGTCAGAGCATCGCTAATTTGGATTGTGTAACTGGAACAGATATTTGCTCACCTGTGGTTATCGTACAGCTCGAGAGGCCCAGAGTGCATGAAGCTGCCTTATACAGAAGCTGTCTGTCAAGGGAAAACTGGAGAAAGCAATTGAATCTAGCAAGGGAATGGCTGGCCCCAGAAGGGGCTGGAAGGACCCGAAAGTGGCAGTGCTGCCATTTTCAGACCCCGCTGGAATGACAAGACGGCAAACCACAGAGGGCAGAACGGCTCACAGCTTAGGAAGGGGATACATCTTAGGAAGGACCTCCCACAGCTGACCCAACAAGGTCCAGTGGGAAGGTAAGTTTCCCTTGTGCTGGACTGGACAACTGGGGCAAACATGGGTTCTGAGAATACTCATCGAAAGACTAGTACTGAGATCACTGAGTCCACTCGGTGATTTTATGAAAAATTTCTGTTTCTGTAAAATGGGGTTCTCCACCTTCTTGATAGTTTGGAATGGGGCTGTGCACCCAAGAAAAAAAACACTCTTCTCTTCTGAGGAAAAGCAAGATACAGTGTTTTAATTTTTAGTGCGCTTTGGGGTATTATTGCACAGCCAACTCAGAGTGGCCATTTGGTGCCATAATGTATAGCTATGTGATCCCTGACTGGCTGGATCAGGAAGTTGGCAAGAAATCTCTATTTTTTAAATAACAACAACAACATTCCATTTATATAGCGCCCTTCAACTTAATGTTCACTCAGAGAGGTTTACAAAGTATGTTATTATTATCCCCACAACAATAATCACATTGGCCGTTTCCACATGTCTTACCTGCCTGCAGAACATTGCGTGAAGGACCCGGAAGTGTCTTCTCGCGTGAAATTGCGCAAGAAGACACTGTCTTTCGGGTCTTTCACGCACTGTTCTGCAGGCAGGTAAGAAGTGTGGAAACGGCCCCTGTGCGGTGGGTGGGGCTGAGAGAGCTCTGAGAGAGCTGTGACTGACCAAAGGTCACCCAGCTGGCTTCAAGTGGAGGAGTGGAGAATCAAACTTGGCTCTCCAGATTAGAGTCCTGTGTTCTTAACCACTACACCAAACTGGCTCTTATTATTATTATTAAAATTATTATTATTTAATATTATTATTAAATATTATTAAAAAACTGGACATGGCACTTCAGTCTGCTGAAAGGAGTCAGCAGAGCATACAGGAGCAGTATAGCTTTAGAGGTGATTTTTAAGCCTTTCAAAATTCCCGTTTTTCATATGTAAAAAGTTTTGACCTGGCCTTTAAATTTATGCACAACTCCTCCCTCTGGGCTAGCTGAACATATCCTACTCAGACTGTGAGCACTGGTTTTCAGCCACTGTATTCAACTAACAAATCCTAGCACCAGTCTCTATTTCTTTCCGTGTTTGACAAATACACTCTTCCTCCTCCGCATTCAAGGGTTCACAGGTCATATTCAGAAGCTCTGAAAAGAATCCTGTTTTTCTATTTAATGTAACGGGTGGTGGTCGCAAGGTTTTTCTTTCTTCTCTTTAGCGTTGCTTGAAGGACTTTTCTCCATGGGTATGACTCGACTTCTAATTGCCTGGGAGCATTTCTCTCTCTTTCGCTCTCTCAGTATGTGTCCTGCAAGTCAGTCTGCAAATATTGATTAGTCTTGTGTCGTATTTGATAACGGGCAGATCAGCCATAGAAGCAAACCAGGCGCCGGGATTATGTGCTAAGATTTTAGAAACAATATATAAATGTTTTCTAGAGGAAGCAACGGTCTGCACTGTGCAGGGCAAATGGAGCCGTTTGTGGGGTTGGACAAGTTCTCCTGTATTCCAATGGGATGCAGCTGAGAATGTTTAGCTGGTTGTTCAGGAAGCTGAGCATATGAACCATATCTCGAGTACGTCTAGCTTTGGGTTGTCTTGTCTGACCAGTCATAGCTCACCAAGATCACCAACAGACAAAGATCTCCCCCATAATCTCTTCCTTGAAAGCCGTTCACTAGGAATGCCTGGGACCTTTTGCATACAATCAGGGCTCATTTCGAGGGGGAATGCACAGGAACGCAGTTCCAGCAGTTCCCCAAAGAGGTCACATGTCAGGTGGCCCCGCCCACCTGACTCTCAGCAATTTTGGGCCTGTTTCAGCATGGATTGGGGCCAAAACGGCCCAGATCGGGGCTCTGACAGGTGGTGGATCAATCTCCCACTTAGCAGCAGCCCAGTCCTGACCATTTGGGGCCCCTTTTTGGCCATTTTCAGCCCTTTTGCCATTTTGGGCCCAATTTCGGCCCTGAGTGGCCAGGATTGGGTCCAAAACAGCCAGGATAGGTGATGTCAGGGGGTGCAGCATATGCAAATCAATTATGCTAATGACACACTTCCAGTGATGGCAAGGGGTGTGGCATATGCTAATAGGTTATGCTAATGAGTGATGCTAATGAGTTCCTCCAGCTCTTTTTCTACGAAATGACCCCTGCATACAATGTATTGTTTGGGATAGTCATCCTATGCTTTTCAAAGCAGCTTCCAAAATCCTTTTCCTGGACTTTGATTTTCCTGGCCCAAATCATGATTGACCCAAAGTCATTCTGTGAGCTTGGCAAAGTGGGAATTCGAACCCGCATCTTCCAGGTCCTAGTCGGACACTGCACGACAACCCAGTCACCCAAGGGTTTGTTCCTGCTTTTGAAAAGCAACATCTGAAATTACCTGGCACAGGTATACCCTTGGGCTTAATTTTGTCTGGTCTCTCCGGTATCAGCTCTCTGGGGTCTCAGACAGATCTTCCTGGCACTTGTTTGAGATGCCAGGGATTGAACTTAGAACCTTCTGCATGCCAGGCAGACGCTCACTCCCTGAGCCACCAGCTTCCCCTAAGAGTGCTGACTGCAAAAGATTGCCACATATAGAGGCTCTTCGAGTGGGAGAAGTAGCAAAATTATTTTCTTCTTAGTTAATCTATTATTTATTTCACCCCTCTCTGTTCCTTTCACACCCCATGATTTGGGATTTCCTCCCTCTTCCCTTCCTTGCTCTTTTAATAGAGTAGTATTTTAAAGTGTGCAAACACCGCATTAAACATGCATTAGATGTAATCTAATTTAATCAAATTTAAAGTGCTTTCTTCAAGCTGGCTGTGCCTAATAAGCATAACAACAACTCTGCTCACCGGGTGTTTTGCACATTAACACGACACATTGTGAAAGATGCAGGGTTTTTTTTTGCAAATATGGCAAAGCGCTAATTAATGGATCTCTTTCAAACTTTCTTTTTCCTCACAGCCCTGCAAGCTGCTGATGTGATTGACAGAGAAGGTGAAAAAAATAAACCCTGCTTCGAAGCTGCCTTGAAGTTTGCAAACACGGTTACTTCCTGTCTAAGGTAGCATTTCTCAAAGAACATGAAATCCTCAGCTATGATGCATTATGAATACTAGGTGGGGAAAGAGGCATTGGTCACATGCTCTGGTGTGTGATTTAGCAGAGGATGCTCATCCAATGGCCACAGACAATTCTGAAAAATCTAAATTCCTGTAATTTAGTTTTGGCGTGGATCAGGCCCGTTTTGGTGTGGACTGGGTCCGTTGTGGGCCCTTGCGGAGCACAGGAACGCTCCCGTGCTCCACAGGGGCCCCGATCCACGCCAAAACAGGCCTGATCCTGGCTGCTGCTGTGTGCAGGGGGGCGCGCATTGAAGGTGCGCCCCCTCCCCGCTGGCCAGGTAGGTGGGGGCGGGGGTGGGAGGGTCTGGCAGCCCTATCTGTTAGAAAAGCTCCTACGATGAGGTACTGCAGGGGATGCGAACTCAAAAATGTTTTGCTCAAAATTTGGATCCCCTTTACCTAACTCTCCTACACACTTGGAGCAGATTGAGGTTTAAATCTACAGGTCTGTTGACACTTTAATCAGGCCCTGAGAGAATTTATTGATGGTTGCCACTTTCTAGATGTCATTGGTAAAATTCCTTGAAATGAGGCTTTGTTGCTCGGTGCAGTGGATCATTACTATGGTAACAGATGCAGAAATATACTTTGAAAAGCAGCTGTATTTTTTGTGTGTGTGTGTCAGTCACCTCTCAGCAAACCATGTGACCAAGTTCTCTGGGGGTGGGGGGAAGTAGGTCATCAGCGACACAATTCCACATGCTATCGGTTTTACAAAGAAATAGACAATACATTAGAACCTTAGCCCTCTGGAAGCCCATGAAACTGCTTGGAAGGCAAACAAAAATTAAAAGGAAAACAGCTCCAGCAAAGCATGAAAAGAAGTCCCGACCTTTTAAAGTGAAGGACCCGTCCCCTGCACTGCTTCTCACAGTTGATGTGTGAGCTGAAGAAAATACATATTAAAGCCTGTATCCACTTAACCTCATTCTCAGACTGGGGACGTCTGTATTCTCAGTGATTTGGGGCTGCCTTTTCTAAGCCTCGACCATCTTACAGGGTTATTGTAAGAATGAGATGGAGGTGGTGGTGCGGGGCAGGGAGAATCTTGTCCCCCAGTCTGAGCTCCTTGCAGGAATGGTGACTTAAAATGCAATACGTACTTGGGACCGAGACCCTCAGTAAGACTTTGAAACGGGCTATGTAAAATCTGTTTAATAAACTAGAGCCCTGCCTAAAACAAATCTCCAGTTTTGCTAATATGAGGACTATCATGAACATATGAAACTGCTCTGTTCATAAGTTACAGTGGATGCCCTTGTGAAAACCAGAAATGGGAAATGCAGACTTCTGAGTGGGAGTCAGACCGAGCATGTTCTTGCATTGAGGAAAAAATCACGATAAACCAGCATCCATTAAACTCTGTCAAATCCTAGCATAGGGTGGAGATCATCACTGAAGGTATTGAATGCTGTGCATAAAGCAGAAAAACATTCAACAAGAGACCTCTTACACGAGGACACTCAAGTGAAGGGAGACGCAATGTTACCCGGGAAGCGTAGTTTAAAAAGACAGATGCAAAGGCTCTGTCAATTTCCCCTCCCTACAGAGCCAGCAAGGAGGATTTCTTTGCCTCCCTAAAGGCTCTGTCAATTTCACTTCCCCTTGGGGGAGGCGAAGAGGAAATTAACAAACCTTCTGAGGAGCAATCTTTGCTGCCTCTGTAGAGAGGGGAAATTGACAGAGCCTTTTGCCTCTGTCTTTTTAAACTACGCTTCCCGGCTAACATTGCATCTCTCTCCACTTGAGCATCCTCGTGTAAGAGGTCTTGTGTACAGAGACTCACAGTACAGGGCCAAATGTGGGCCAAATAGCAGGTGCGTAAAAAGTCAATGTAAGACGCGGAATTGGAAGTTTCTGTGAAGCACACAAGGTCTGTTTGTGTAATCAAAGTTTACTTCAGCAAAGATGCTGTTTGCTGAAGAGATTGTACTATCTGTGGCTCTGAGGGCCAAACTACAAGTGATGCCTGACACAGGTTGGACACTTATCAGCTTCCCTCAAGTTTTGATGGGGAATGTAGGCAGCTTGGAGGAATGTTGGACAAGTGACAGTTGAAAAGTCCATTGGGCAGCAGTTGGAGAGCCAAGCTGCAAGGCCTACATTTCCCATCAAAACTTGAGGGAAGCTGACAAGTGTCCAACCTGCGTCATTCATCACTTGTAGCTTGGCCCTTAGTGTGGTGGTGGACCCAAGGGCGATCCCGAGGTCATGCTCTGATTAAAGGTATGGCTGAAGGAAAGGTAGGCACGAAACCACCTGAGGGACCCTGGGCTGTGAGAGAACATTTGTCAGGATCCGAGACACAAAATCTCATGACTCATGAAGACGTGAGGGGGGAAATGCATGTTTCATACTTGAAATGATATAAATATACTTTGTCATGGTGACAACACCATCTTGAAAATCTTATGGCTGAAAAGAGGTACAAAAATATCAAAATAAACACAGAAATGGATTAGCAGCTTTGGCTGGGTGCACTCTGGACCTGAACTCCCCACTCTTCCTCGATAGTGTGCTCCAGGGGTCTCCAACCTTGTAGAGCAGGTGGGCACTTTGGGAATTTTGACAGAGGATGGTGGGCCCAACAACAAAATGGCTGCTTCTTGAGGCAGAGCCAGTCATAAAATGTCAGGGCATGAAGTTGCACATAACTCTAATAAAAACATGCTAACATTTCAGGCAGAAGCTCTGTTTAATAGGATGCCTTTAAAATGAAAATTGTGTGGCGCCTCCCTCACCGGCACCCCCACCTGATGGTTTGCTATCCTGCCAGCTCCCCAGGCAGGTGTCCTCCGGCCACAGATGGCCAAGGAAGGGGGTTGCACCACCACGTTCCGTATCCTGCCTCGGGAGTGACAGAATGTTCCAGCTGCCTCTCCCTGCCATTCTTCCACAGCCCTCACAGGAACCTGCCTTTAAAGGATTCCGCTTGCCCCACCTCCCTGGATCTTCTCCCAATCCTCACCCAGCCTCCCTGTGTGACCCTTCTCCCAGCCTATCTGATGAGAGGGCTGGGTAGGCTCTGCAGTCTCTTGGCCCCACCCACTCCAGCCCAGCCCAGGGCATTTGCTCTGTTCTCTGCCTGACTCACCCCTGCTGCTTCTGGAGCCTCTCCAGTGGCACCCTTGGCAGCTTGGGGCCTGTGCTTGCCCAGCTCATGCTGCCAGCAATCTCCTGTGGGCCTGGCTGAGGTTGAGCTGCCTGGGCATCTGCAAGAGAAGGGTGGGTGGCTGGGTGGCTGCAGGCTGTTCTCCAGGGATGTGCCTGCGAGTCGGCTGCTGGTGTCCTAAGGTAGCCCGGGGCTCTATAGAGGCACCTGCAGCTGAGATCCCGAGAGAGGCGGCGTTGCAGGGCCTGAGGACGGTGTCTGCTGCTGCAAGGCTGGTGGGGCGGTTGGACAGGAAGACGGTGTTGCCAGACAAACATATTGTTTAAAAATATTTTCTTGCATATATGCAAAGTAATGCAGTGAAGATCCCTGTGCTGTGGTGGCAGTTGCTGCTGAAGCACCTTTAAAAAAATCTGCATGGCCAGTCCGGCCTCCAGTGACCAGTCAGAAGCCCTGCTGGGCAAAAGCCCTGCACACTTTTTAAAAATACTTGGCGGGTGCCAGGAAAGCTGTTGGCGGATACCATGGTGCCCAGAGGCAGCATTTTGGGGACCTCTGGAGTACTTTCCTAAGTGCAGAAATCAGCAGAAGAATGCATACAAATCTCCAGGTATTGTACTGGCAATTAAAAAAGAAAACCACCTGCTGGTGATTGCATTGCTTTTATTGATATAGACCCATTAAAGACAAAATCGAATCTTTGCTTTCCAGCTAGGGTTGCCAGCTGGTCTGCCCCGCCACAGCCTCACCACCCACCCAATTTACCTGGCCGGCGGGCGTGGTGGTGGTGTAGCGCGCCTCCCCTGCCTCTCTCAGAGACTCCTATGGGGACTCTGATAGCTCGGAAGGATCTTGGCTGCCTCCCAGCCTGCTGAACAGGTGAGTTGGGGAGGGGGCTGGGCCACGCATGAGGCCCAAATCAGCCCCCTGTGGAGTGCTGGCATGCTCCCAGGGCGGCTGTGTGATGATGTCACTTCCCGGAAGTGATGTCATCACGCCTATCGGGAGTGCGTGCTGTGCGTATGCGCACAGTCCCCAACAACATTTGTGCCAGGCCTCCAATCTCCTGCCGGGAGGTTGAGGGGGCCTGGCAACTCTATTTCCAGCCAAGGCCTTGGAAAGCACTTTTGAAATGTGTAAAGTTTGTACAGATGTTTAGGGAATAAGTATCTAGTTTTAAGAGGTCTCGCATTTTATATAATATTTAATGTTACAAGGCCTCGAAGGTGGACCATTTCCCCTTCTGTTCCTCAGTGCTGGCCCAATCAAAATCCCAGGACATCAATAATCTCACTGATATGTCATCTATTCCCCCCCCCAATAAAAAGAGTTCTGGGGGCGATATTTTTAATGAGATATATTTTTTTTGCAGTCCTTTCCCTTGGGTATTTCCCCCCAGGTCTCTTTGAGTATCTCTAGTTCTTTCTAAAACACAGTTTCTTCTTCAACTCCCAGCCAATCTTCTGAAATGTCTTTCTCTTTTAAGAAAAAAGAAGAATTCTGCCGATGGTGAGGCATGGCACACAGTGCAAGGGTTTTAAAATTCATCAAAAAGGTCATGCGAAGAATGAGAGCAGAGTTGAGGATCTCCACTGGTAGTTCAATATTCTTCTCAACCCTCCTTAAAAATTCAGAGTAATGGGAAAGAAATGGTGATGTTTCTTTGACTTGGACACTGCCAAAACGTCTGAAGTCTGTAAGAGGGAACTTATCTATGCCTGTCTAACCAAGGCTGAATTGAAGCGTGCGCAGGAGGGGCTTGCTAATGTTCCTGGAAGGGGTGGGACTGCAGGGCCAGCTATAAAACCCTCTCACAGTGTCTGGAACCAGTCTACAGTTAGGGTTGCCAGGCTCCAGGTGGTGGCTGGAGATCTCCCGGAATTACAACTCATCTCCAGGTGACAAACATCAGTTCCCCTGGAGAAAATGGCTGCTTTGGAGGGTGCGCTCTATGACATTATACCTCACTGAAATCCGGGGGTTTGGGAGCCCCAGGTTTGGTTCCCTGCTCTGCTGTGGAAGTCTGCTGGGAGACCTTGCCCAACCTCCTAAAACAGAGGAAAGGAGAATTATTAAGCTAAGCTGCATGGAGTCTCCTCCTCATTAGGAAGAAAAGCAAGGTATAAATGTTTAAGAAATAATAATCTTGCTGCAGTGGCAATGAAGCCATGGAACTGCTTCTGGACCTTGCTGGGCAACTGCCCTTTTTCCTCAACAGCCCTGCCTTGGAGACTGTTTTGCTGGACCTGCCCTTGCTAGCTCCTGTGTTGTTGGAAATGGGGGCAAGATGGTGCCTTTAACCCTACAACCCAATGCCACACACAAGAAAAAAGTATCAGTGTTTTTGTTTAGGAGCGCGGGGGAAAATGTGGGCTAAAGATTGGCTAAAATCCCCCCTCCTTGTTTTCTTAACCAGACCACTTTTGCTCTTTTGATAAGTTTCCCCCCTGCCCCATAAGTTTAAAGACTCAAAACCCTGGGAAAGAACAATTCTATGAGAACTTTGCATTAGGCACGTCCTGTTAGAAAGGATTCTGGGTTTAATGGAAATCCGAGGAGCAGCCTCACGTTTAGTCCTTAAGCAGCTTCCGAATGATCCTAACTCCAATGATTTTAGACTGGATTATAAAATGCCTGGTTCTGAACTGCGTGAGACTTGGCAATATCACCAATGTGACTTTGGTTGCAATTGAAAATATTATCTGACCTTGAGTATAAAAGCAATCATTCCTGAAATTTGGAAGTGGTTTAATACTGCATGCCTAAGTTCCCCTGTGGAAGCAGAAATGCTGAAATATTAGCTTTAAAATATATATATAAAATTCTCACGGTTGGGGGGGGGGGCAAGCTGATGACAATTCTCTAACAGATCTCATAAGCATGATACGTGTGTGTCTGAACTTCGGGCCTTGCTACAGCACCAGAATTCTTAAATCCTTGGAAAGTTACAAATCAAAGCATTAACTTCTCTAGCTAGACCTCGGGGGGAAAGCTATATATTTTACTCAGGAGGGAAATTCAGTCCCTTGGGAGTACTTTTCGGCAGCCTTTCAGCATTTACTGAGATGATCCTGAATAGCTATAAGAATGTAATTCAAGGACTGGTATTCTTTATTCAAGACAGGACAGTTTTCTATATCAAGCAGCCCTGCACTGCTTTGAGAGCCTTTGAGTTGGAGATGCCAAGAATCAAACCGGGGACATTTTGCATACAAGGCATAGGCTCTTCCCCGACCCACAGCCCGTCCCACCTTCCTCTTGTTCTCTTCCGGGGTTAATTGGAGGCCTAAGCTACAGACGTGGTAGAACCCTGAAGTGATAGAATGGGCGGATTCCCTTTCAGACTTCAGGTGGAAATCTCATATTAAAATTGTACCCTAAGTTAAAAGAAATCCTTTCCAGGAGAAAACTAGCGCAGCATGGCACTGCCTTGGGTAGAACCATATAAAAAATAGGTGCTCTTTATTATATGCAGGGAATTTACTTGTGAGACCGTAAGATTGTCGACTCCAGTTTGGGAAATACCTCGAAACTGGAGGGCAGGGCCTGGGGAGGATGGAGTTTGGGGAAGGGAGTGAACTGTGTTGGAATGTTATGCCCTTTGACGTAGGGTTGCCAGCTCCAAACTGGGAAATTCCTGGAGATCTGGGGGGTGAAACCTGGTGAAACCTGGAGAAAGTGGGGTTTGGGGAGGGAAAGGACCTTGGCATGGCATAATTTCATAGAGTCCACCCCAAAAGTAGCCATTTTCTCCAGGTGAACTGATCTCTGTGGCCTGGAGACCAGTTGTGATTCCGGGAGATCTCCAGCCACTACCTGGAGGCTGGCAACCCTACTTTGACGTCCTTTAGCAGTGGGCCACAGACAAAGCCTCAGTCACTGGGGGAGGAGGGGGGGGGTCTGTCTTGCTCTAGCCCCTCTCTCCCTTGCTTCACTCCTCTCCTTTGACTGCAAGATAGAGGTCTGGCCCGTCTTTCAGGGCTACCCTGCCCTCCTACCTTTTAAACAGTGACCTGTAGGCAAGGCAGCCCTGGTCTCATTTAAAGCCCCATGAAAGGGCATCTGGGCAAAAGAGGTGGTTGGGTTCCCTGCCCAGGCCTTCCCTATCAGCGCTCCTCCCTCCCCTGCTACCTTAGAGGGCCACTTCTTTGACTTGATCCTGCTTAAGAGGGGTGGGGACACTGGGAGGGGGGCAACTCTAGGGTTGCCACTCTCCAGGTAGGTAGGCTACTTTGAGCATATTCTATATTTTGTGACTTTTGATTACTGTTCTTTATTGAATGTATATTGATTGCCTCGTAGATATTATGAGAAAAACATTGGAACTGGCATATTTTATGTCTTTAAAATCTATGACCCTGTAATGATTGTCTATGAAAGTATTCAGTAAATAACACAGTTTTCATGCATACTTTATTGTGCACGAAAATGTCTCTGGTTTGTTTGTCACGGCGCTATATGCTTGTTGTTTGGGTCTCTCTTTTTGCTTTAGTCTCTAGGTAGGGCCTCGAGATCTCCCAGAATTACAACTGATCTCCAGACTACAGCAATCAGTTAATTAATGTTTGTTAAAGACGAACCGCTGCAATGCCTCCATCCGTGCTGATGGCCAGCTTCGTCAGACTGTGTTGGGGGGTTCCTGTTTCTCCCCATTTCTTCCCCTCCAGCCTTTGGCGGCCAATCCCAGCCACGCTGTCCCCCATCAACCAATGTCCTGTTTTATGGCAGCCAGGTTCAAATCCTCACCCAGTCACAGAAACCTGCTGTATATTTTACTTAGCTGCAAGGTATGCTCCTGGATTGCTTTTCCAGGCCAGGATTGGGAGGCACTGTTTTGTGGTAGTCCGAGTCCTACCTGGAGGGTAGGCTTCAGAAGGTGGTGCTGGAGGACTGCTGCTCGGCCCCTTGGCCTTTGGTTTGTGGGGTCCTGCAAAGTTCCATCTTGTCCCCCATGCTCTTTAACATCTACGTAGAAAATCTGGGTGAGGTCATCCAGAGATTTGGGCTGGGTTGTCACCAATGTGTAAGTAACACTCAACTGTGAGTGATTCCGCACACGTTGGATAATGCACTTCCAATCCTCTTTATAGATCATTTGGAACAGGTTTTTTTGTGTGCGGAACAAAAAACCCACCTCAAACGATTGATAAAGTGCATTGAAAGTGCATTATCCAACATGTGGGGAATCAGCCTCTATCTCATGCTTCTGGCTGATTATATGGAGGCTGTAGAAACTTTGAACCGGTGCCTGGAGGCAGTTTTGGAGTGAAAGTGTGCTAACAAACTGAAGCTTAATCTTGACAAAATGGAAGTGTTATTGGTGACCTGCTCTCTTCTGTTGCCATCATCAGCCAGTGGGAAGACGTCTGACATTCCCTGAATGATTCCTCCTTCCAGAACTATATTTTCATTGTGGCTTCTATGTTTTTGTATGAGTGTTAGCTTTCATTTTAATTGTTTTAATGATTTGTTTTATGGTTTTTATGATGGGTTTTTATTATGTATGTTTTTAATTTGTTAGCCCCCTTGGTAGCCTTGATGAGGGCAGAAAGGCATGGTATAATTTGTAAAATAAGATACATAAATAAAAAGTTGGTACCATATTCTAAGCCAGACTCTTGGCAAATTTGGTGCAGTGATGACTGGGGCAAGGGTATCAAAACAGTGAAGAGTGCAAGGGTTCAAATGTGGAGGTGCTCTAAGAGTTGTGTTGTTGAAGACACAGGCACCTTTATATCCTCATACGTCCTGGATTTTTAAAAATTGAAATCTCTACTTGCAGGGTGGGTGGGGGGGTGACGAAGATGGACTTAAGGCATCAACCCTTGCAAATGTCAAAACTATTTTTTCCCCTTCTCAAGCTTAGCAAAAGCCACCAGGACCCCCCAGAGTCGTACAGATAGGCAACCCGCTGGTACCAATTGTGATACATTTCACAGTTGCTAGCATCTCTCAATTGTGTGTGTCATTTGATCCCTTGGGCTGCATTTATCAGCAAACGTTTCCCTGCTGAGAGCTCCCTCCTTCGCCTTCTGTGCTTTATTAGGAATGGTGTAGAATCTTTCATTTCATGAAAAATGCATCTATTGCCAGGCTGATTTTTCTTGACTTGGAGGAGAAAACTTGACTTTGGCTTTCTTTTGAGAAGGGTCTTTCAGCATTGCTTATTAAGGCCTTTCCCTGATGGCCGGTTGATCACTTGTGAAGTAGGTAAGGCATGTGACTGGCACAAGGTTACCCAGCAAGCTTCACGGCAGAGAAGGAGTTTGAACCCAGATCCCGCTGATCTAGAGTGGTCAACTTCAGGTTAGGAAATTCTTCCAGATTTGGGGATGGAGCCCAAGGAGAGTAGGGTGGGAGCTCTGCGTGGTATCCTACTATATAAAAGGCAAGCCGTATTGATGATGACTAACTTTTTATCCTCACGCAGGCACATTGCCGACATTTCTGACCTCGAGGCCGCTGAGAAGCGCCCGCTTGCCACTGGGAGGGGGCCCGCCAAATCAGTTTGCTAGAGCTCATTGTACTTTTTCACACAACAGGCATACTTGCTAGTAATGCCATACAATCCCCCCTGTAGAGCAGTCATCTTCTTCAGAGGAACTGATCTCTGTAGCCTGGATGAGTTGTAATTCTGGGAGATCTCCAGGCCACACCTGGAGGTTGACATCCCTACCCAGATCATCACCTCACGCTCTCAAACACCAAATCCCCAGATTTCCCCTGTGGTCGTTGCCATTTTCCAAATGATGGCTTGGTAGTGATTTTTTTTATAAAAAAAACAAGGTTCCAATGCAGTCAGAAAGAAACTTTGAGGAGTTATTGTGGCTCTTGGATTCGACGTCGTCCTTGATGAAATGATCAGGCACGCCGCTTTCTTTTCCTGTGGAATTCTTGCAACCTCCCCTCCCCAATTTCCTTGCAGGGAGGGAAAAGTCTTCTCCACACTCACGGCAGAAAACGTGTATTTGGATGGGCCAGGGGTTGCCTGGTCAGTCAAGAGATGTTTTGTGACAGGATGCCCCTCTAAGAAACGGGTCCAGCCAGGGCCGTTTTCACACTACTAACCTGCTTCCGTAACGTTGCAAAAAGTCGTACAAAAACCACAGAAGATAGCGTCTTCTCACGAGAGTTTTGTGCAAAACTTTCACGAGAAGACGCTATCTTCTGCATTTTTTGCACAACGTTTCTCAACGTTACAGAAGCAGGTTAGTAGTGTGAAAACGACCCAGGGTTCTTTAAAACAACCCTCAAGCCCTTCCTTCAAAAATGCAAGGCAATCTTGTTATTCTTATGCAAGGCTGACACCTGCTGGCCAAATTGTGCAGCACAATTGTTTGAAAATTACAGGGACTACGAACTGGGGTGGGAGGGAAGGTAGCATGGCATAGCCCAATCTCGCCAGATCTCGGAAGTTAAGCAGGGTCAGTACTTGAATGAGAGATCACAAAGCAAGACTCTGCAGAGGAAGGCAATGGAAAACCACCTCTGCTTCCATTTGCCTTAAAAGCCCCTTGATGGCACCTCTCTCTCTCTCTCTCTCTCTCTCTCTCTCTCTCTCTCTCTCTTCAGTTTAGGAGTTTTAGCTGAAAGAGCCAAATGAGGTGTTTGAAGGTCCTGGATTTGGCAAATTGATATGCAACAAATCTGCCTTCAGCATCCTTGGTAGAATTTAAACTTCTTCCATACCTCTTTATTTTACCTGCATAGAGATTGCCATAGGAGCATAATAAGCACTCTATTCCCTTTGCTTTTCCTTAGATACACATATGCAGCACAGCATACTAGACCTCATAGAGCAGGGGTGGCCAAACTGTGGCTCGGGAGCCACATGTGTCTCTTCTAGATATATTATGTGGCTCCTGGAGGTCTCTGAGTAAAGGTGGGCACGATCCAAAAAAAAATACCAATCAAGCTGTTCGTGGATCCGCGCTGGCGACGACCCCAGATCACTGATCCACACTGAACAAGTCCCGTTTCCGATCGGGGATCGGGGAGGCCAAAGTGGAGGGGTGCCCCCCCCACACACTTAGAGCAGAGGGGGGGAAAAGGTTTTAACCCTGCGACGAGCCAGTCTTCCAAAAGCATATTTTAAACAGGAAGAAAGTAAAACCAGGATCCACACAGATCCTTGCGGATCCTGTGGTTTTTTAAATAGGAAAAACACAAATAAAACATCAAATCACATTTCACAGCCAGGTCCACAGACTGAAATATAAAAAACACAGATCCAAAAATATTTGGCGCTGCCACAGTGAAAAAACATGAATCTGAGACATGGATCCTCATGAATTCATATGATTTTTACATTGAAACAAAACAAAAAGGCTGTCATATTTTAGATCTTTTGGTCCTGTTTGTGGCATTGGACATGATCTGGGACAGTATACTGGATTTTGGGTGGCCCCATGTAAAAATCAAAAGGATCCATGAGGATCCGTGCTTTTGAACCATGTTTTTGCACCGTGGCGCTGCCACAAAGCAGTGGATGAATGATTTTTTTGGTCCCATTTGTGGATATGGACATGATCTGGTTTTGTATGGTGGATTTTGGGTGGCCCCATGTAAAAATCATGGGGATCCATGAGGATCCATGCTTTTAGACCATGTTTTTGCACCGTGGGAGTGCCACGAAGCGGTGGATAACTGATTTTTTTTGCCCCTTTTGTGGCAATGGACATGATCTGGGATTGTATGGTGGAATTTGGGTGGTCCCATGTAAAAACCTAGAGGATCCATGTGGATCCGTGCTTTTGAACCATATTTTTGTGCCGTGGCGGTTCCACGAAGTAGTGGATAGCTGAATTTTTTGGTCCCATTTGTGGCAACAGACATGGTCTGTGATTGTGTGGTGGATTTTGGGTGGCCCCACTTAAAAATCAAGAGGATCCATGCGGATCCGTGCTTTTTTAGCATGTTTTTGTGCCGTGGCAGCACCACGGATTAGTGGATGCATGATTGTTTTGTTGCTGTCTGTAGACTAGGACATGATCTATAATATTGCAGCCTTTTTGTTTTGTTTTGTTTCAATATAAAAATCATATGAATTCATGAGGATCCGTTTAAAAGCATCTGGATCCAGCTTTTACCCACTCCCTTTTAAACACACACGCAGAACCGTGAATGAGGTTTCCCCACAAAATACAGTGTTTTAAAAACAGGTTAAAAACAGAGAGTGACATACTGAAAAACAGCCATTCCTCCTACAAAGCCCCATTTTTTTTAAAAAGCAAAAAACATTTGGAGTGCCCGTGGTGGCTACAGAACACTCCCTTCCCCCTCCCTCCCCTCTCTTCTCCCAAATGGTGATGCGTTGCTGGCTGCTCCGTGGTTGGAAGGAAGTCCTGCTGATCAAGGAAAGCTGGGCTTCCATTCACGTTTCCAGGGCGACAGAAGGAGGGCAAACACAGCTCAGGCATTCCCCTGGCTCCATTGCCTCGGGAATAGATTACTGGCGCCTGCGTGTCTGCAATCCCGAACAGAAACTGATCGATCCGATCAAGCCCCGAACAAGCAAACCTCTGACCGCTGGATCGGTTGCCATGGACAGCACCGATTAGCTGAGTCCTGATGGCGTGAATGCCATTATCGGGGTTTTCCAAGTCGTAATGCTGATTGTGCCCATCTCTATCTCTGAGTATCGCCGTGGCCATACATTTTATTTTAGTCTAGTTTATTTCCCTCCCTTCCTTTCCTCCCTTCCTCCTTTCTTTCCATGTCTTTCCCTCCCTTTTTCTTTTTTCCTTCCTTCTTCCTTTCCATGCCTTTCATGTTTTCAATAAAAATGTTGGGGTTGCCAAGTCTGACACAAAAAATATCTGGGGACTTTGAGGTGAAGCCTAGTAAGGATATGATGTCACTTTTGTGATGTCACTTCCAAGTCAAAAGTCAGATAATGGCTCTTCCCAAGCTCCACCCCTTCACTTCCAGCATACTGCACCAAAACCCACCCCTTCCTGTGATGTCACTTTCAGGACACTCCCTGAAACCCACTTCCTCATCTGAAGTCACTTCAACACATCATCTCTTGCGGCTCTCAAACATCTGACGTTTATTCTATGTGGCTCTTACATTAAGCAAGTTTGGCCACCCCTGTCATAGAGGTAGGGAGAAAGGTAAATAGGGACAAACTTCGTTGCTTGCTGACTTCATAGTGTAAACGTGCCTCTATCCTATTTATTGTACACGCTTCAGATTATTGCTCTATTTAATTTTTATCAATGTATTACATCTTTATCTCACTTTTTGTCTCTCCAGGCATTGCAGGGGGATGTATGTTGTTCTCCATTTTATCCTCACAACAACCTTGTGAAGTAGGCTAGCTGAAGAGAAAATTACTGGCTGACAGTCATTCAGGAAGCTTCATTAGCAATCGGTTGACTGTCATGGGACTGTACCGAATACCTGAGAGCAGCTCTCATAAAAGGTTATTTGTGCTGTATACCCAAGGCATCTTGTAGAGAATGGATTCCCATGACAGACTGTTGTCTATTTGGGTCCCTTGGGGTGAAAGTGGAGGAATGAGGTCTATATGCCCCAACTCTTTATTTTTTAAAAAAATTATATTTTATTCAACAATTTTTAAACGTTAACAAACATTTTTTAAATTTAACCAAACAGTAACCAACATTAGGTAACAAACTTATTTAACAGCATGTAAATTGAAAGTCCTATCTCCTTATCCAAGACTCTTAATCTGTTTGGCCAAATAGCTTAAATTTCTGTTTAACTTGAAACAATTACATTACCCTTTCAGTACTGATAGAGGTATGACAGTGTATAATAATAATCCATTTCTGAAGATGCTTA